>NC_079489.1:23955447-25368394 GCF_020520425.1 Spinacia oleracea
GCACCAAACGCCGGCTAAATACCACGCGCTTGACTGGCTCATTCATCAGCCATTCTTCCCAAGGATTATTCTCCCAGGGGGAGATCCGTTTGGATCTGTCAGGAGCCAAAGCAATCATATGCTGCAACAAGTCTACACATAAGAAAAGTCAGAACGAAATCAAAACTTGTAAAACCCAAAAAAATCAAACGACAATAAATTTGAAATACCTTCAGGAACCTCAGCCTCAGCAGCCAAAAGCTCCATGACGAAGGAAGTTCAAGATGGCAATCCTAATAATCATAAATTCAAAGAGTATATCAGAGGAAAAAAAAAGGAACTCCAAATACAAATAAAAGAAGGATTAATTTTTATAGATATAGACAGAGAAAAAACATTAATTTTCAAGGTCGGCTTCCTTCTCCTCGCTTCCAAGCCTCCCAAGAGTTCCTGGCCTTACAGTCAATCCCTATGAACTAAACCATCTTTCCAGCACCCTAAGCAACTGCACCTCGGACAATGAAATCCGAGTATGGAAACATAACCCCTTCAGCTATGAAGCTGATGATGAATTGTTTTAGCTAACCAGCTATTAAGTCCCTGACACAGTTGGGACAGACATAGCCCCACATATACCCTAACCACACCAACCATAACTAAGTCTGCTAGCAAATTTCTAGAGAGCGGCCAGTTGACCCCTTCCCCAACAAAGAAAAAGAAAAAAAATTAATATATAAAATACTCCCTTGACCACTCAATAAGCCCTAAAGAACTTGCAAATCACAGCCAAGAAAAAGACTAAGTTAACTGTCAAGAATATAAAGAACATTTAAACATTTAGACGAACTTTACAAATATATGAAGTACAAAATAATATTATAATGTTTAATCATGCAAACAGAAAGTACGTTGTCAATTGTTTCAGCAAACAGAAGAGAAAAGTAACTCCATAATTAATAAAAGTATACTGATAATAGACAGTGTTGTTCAGTTGGCACTAGATGGAAATGCATTAGCGGATTCCAGATATTAATTGCACAGGTTGAGAAGCACTTCTCAGCAACCCTCCAAAGCAACCAATGTAATGATCTACACTACTTTATATAAAACGTGAAGCCCAAGCACTTATTCCGTACGAGTCCTACATTCTGACTGACAAAGTTCACAAATTCACAAATTCTGTAATCAAGCAAAATTCACAAATTCTGTAATCAAGCAAAATTCACAAATTCTGTAATCAAGCAAAAATCAATAAGCAAGTTGTGCTCAGGGGAGAGAATGGCCCCAAACTTCACTTCTTTAAGTGCCTTTAACACCAAAAGCTATCTGCCAGAAAACAGCAGTAAGTTTGTATTGTAAACATTCCTGAATCAAGAAAAAGTTACAAGCGCAAATGTTTTGGATACCGTTTCATTTAAATAGGGAAAAGGAAAAGATCAATAAAAAGAAAAAAAGAAAATCCGTTCAATCTGTTAGGTCGGACTGAGCAGTGGATGGTAAATACCTTTGTTCGAAATTACAAAAGAACAAACCACCACCAAACTAACATGTACAAGAAAGAATGTTATAGGTAAGGCTTTCAACAGTTGAATACTTGGATAGCTGCCATACCCTAATGTTTTTGTGAAACTAATTACATGCACAAATTT
The DNA here is from genome assembly GCF_020520425.1 of Spinacia oleracea. NCBI lineage: Eukaryota > Viridiplantae > Streptophyta > Magnoliopsida > Caryophyllales > Amaranthaceae > Spinacia > Spinacia oleracea. The sequence goes on from NC_079489.1 coordinate 23,957,076, forward strand.
CAGGAAGAATCGTTCATAAAACATACTTTTAAGGCCTGTAATTTCACCAAAAGAAATCCATCCAAACTACTTAACCTATCTCGATTTTTCTAAAGCTTCTTGAACTCATGAGATTATTCTTGCTAAACTTATCTATGATTATTGAATCTATGATTATTGAATCATAGTGATAGTGATAATTATCGATACTCATTACAATTACGACTTGTTTTTGCTAAATGATTATTCACAGCTCAATCAAAACCCGAAAAATCGCATGATTACATTCTCACTCCACTTTCACATTACGCCCAAGAAATAATAAATTGGAAAATTTCTACAAGTAAACCCTAATTAAAAAAGATCTTCCTCGAAAAAAATAAATGAATTAACGCTAATTAATAAATAAATTAATTAATCAATTTCACATTAACGCTGCATCCTAACAAAATTCAAATCCATGCCGATTACTTTAAAAAATTACCTGATTTTTTCAAATCGATCTCCAATCCTCCGTATAGTTTGAATTCTCCGGTCGTGGAATTCGCCTGGAATTCATGGTGTGTTGTAAAGAAAGTAAGAAAATTGAGTGTTAAAATAAAACCGGGGAAGTGCAACAGAATACTCCCCAAATTCTACGGTCGTTTGAGGAGGAGAGCAAGAAAACGAACAAGGGAAAAAGAATGAAAAAGAAAAGGAAGGAGGAACAAAAAATTACCGTGCGGTGGCCGGTGGTCTGGGGCTGCGCTGGCGGCGGCAACGAAAAGGCAAGGAGACTGAAAGAATAAGGAAGACTAAGGAAGACGAGGGAATAGGGGGAGGAGTACCGTACAGTGGGGAAAATCAAATTTTATAAGAGGACATGTGTTTCAATAAAATCTATACATAGAAATACACGTGTCCCATCTATTACTCTCCTTTTAAAAAATAAAAAATTAACACCAACTTCTTTATCTTCTGATTCTTCCCCTTTTAATATTCCAAATCAATTAATTCTCCATTAACTTGGCTTACTCATTCAACCTTTAAAATTAAGTGTTTATTTATTTTAGTTAAAATTGACAATTACTTCGTTTCTCCAAATTGAAAATTATCCGTTTCTCAAATCACACAGTTCTCCTCCTAATTATTTATTGCATCATTTTAGCATATGAATTAATTGATTCATCAAAGAGATAAATTCAAGACGTTTGGAGTAGTTATTATTAATAGGATTTATTGGTGAGAATATTGAATTGTTAATTTTCAGGTACGTGATAAAAAATATATAAGTCACCGGATATAACCGCTGCGCAAAAAATCATATTTTTTTACAGCTTTGCCTTTGGTATTACCTAAAATTAATAATTTTCCCTGCGTTCTATTTTGTGTTTTATTTAGTTTGCTTGGGATTTTTTGTTGAATACCCGAGTTTTAGAAGAGTATCGTCATTGTTCATTTAGAAAGTTGGTACTTTGTTGTAAAAAAATTCTTTTACCATTGAAACTTTATCATGCAAACTTTCTTTTACCATTGAAACTTTATCATGCATGATTCAATCCTAGAGAAATGTTGATCTTCTCCTGTGTCAAGGGCGACTTTAAAATTTAAATACATACACAAGAGTACAAGACTACTATTGACTAAAAAATAAGAGACGATCATCATCTTGCCTTGGCTTTGTCGAGACAAATATCAACCGAAACATGGGTCTATTAAAAGTGGAAGAAGGTGGGGAAAGTTCGGCAAGATTAATATTGATGCTAATGGTTCACTTATGGCATTTTCTTTATAAGAAATGAAGTTTCAACATTTGAATAAAACGATTTACATACATATTCAAACAATTTCAGGTTGTTTCTGTTTACAATTATACATTTGGGGAGTCTACTTTATTGAACCATACTCAATAAATTTTTTGCAGGCAAATTATAAGTGAAATTATTTGAGTTTAATAGTCGTATTAGTATTACTACGGAGAGTATTATGTACCAAATCACATCATGTATACATCGGAATAAAAAAGTTGTTTATAGATCCTTCATTGATTTCAACATCAGTTAAAATATTTAAAAAATAACACACATATGAGATATCCTATATTCTAAGACTAGCTCGTACCTCACACGGGTCAAACGACTAATTATTTTTAAAGAGATTACATTGGTCTAGGATAGCAAGTCCTCTCTTCCGTGATAGCGTGGACAACGTCCACCTATCACCTGCGCGGCCCAAGCCCAAGTTTGATTAAATAATAAACGCTGAACTTTATTTTATTTTGAAGGTCAATGGATTAATGGTTCTATCACTTTGCTCATTTTTCTTCTTTTTTTTATAATTTCCAATTTTGTGTTTGTTAAAAAATAAATTAGGGTTAAAACATGGATTGTCAAAGCAATATTAGTCACTACTAATATTGAACATAGGTTGACGGTGGAATAGTTCAAAGAGAAGTGGAACCTATCCACCCAGAACTCGCTCCGAATCCGAATTAGCCCTAAGAGTGAACCGGATGGTAACACCCAAAAAATAAGCAACACAAGGAGCAACTATTTAATCTATACCATTTCTCTATACCTAAAAATAAAATAAAAAACAAAGAAAACACTCGCTGCTTTCCAAAATACCAAAAATAAAATTTCTAACATTCAGAAACTTCTATATCAAACCAAACAAGACCTATATGATTGCCTGAAATCAGACAGATATCTCTTTGCCAGGAAGCTGTCATCAATCACTTCAATCGACCCATCATTAACATGCCTAAAAAGAGCTCGAATTCTCAACAAAAACTGTACAGCGTACTCCATAACAAGAACCTTGGTACAATAGACTCTAAAAGAGTGCAGACACATACGATATTAAGCAAATTACAGCATCGGAGAACACAATTTGACAAATAAAGAATGAACATATAAATTTGATAGATACATTACTTTGCATACAGCTATAGACATTTTACAATCATATATACAAATTACAAAATGTAAGTGGCGAGGACTGGAGAGAGCTGTAAATCCAAGATGGAACAAGGAACTCTAGAAGATCACAAACTATTATTAGTGTTGTTTATCTTTATCTCGATAAGCTCATTAAAAGGTTGGCGACAAATTGGGCACTTGTTTGACTGTAGCCTCAGCTCTTTGGCACAATCACTGCACATACACTGAAAAGAGAAGAATACATTAGTCAAAGAAAAGAACAAAAGATACAAGGAAAAGACTTGTGAGTTGTGACAAAACTTTAGCAAGCTGTAAGATGCATGCTCTACTCTCTAAGATGACATATACTTTTGAAATTGTGTCTCCCTCGGTCCTACACTGCATCACTTCAACTTTGATGTCTTCAAATTGTGGTGACTGGTGAGCTTTCCCTACTCTTTAACAATGTACTAATCCGTACTTCATATGAGCTATAGTTACTATTAACGTAAACAATCAGCTAATTGCAAGTAAAATTATGTTCATTCAGCCGCGACGATTCAACTTTTATATGCACAGAAGACAGGGTAATTTCAACTCTTGGCCAAACCTCCAGCTATCTCCTTCCAGAGGAAAATGAGAGAAAAAAAGACCTAGATACTTTTGTTTTTCTTTTGGATCAAGTGAGGAGAAGGCCCTACCAGGCCAGAATTCCGCATGACTTAACCCAGCCTGGAATAGTGGGCAAGGTCCTTTGGGAGTGGGAATCCCCTACCCAAAGTGCCCGCACTAGTGGGGTAGATGCAAACCTTACCACACTAGGCCAAGACTTGCTTGGTGGATAATCAAAAACTATAGCGGATGTCAGGAAATAATAAATATTCACAAGCTAAACAGTACAATGAGAAACATAATGTTGCATGTATTTACAGGATCTACGAACCAGTTATAATTCATTCACCATTATTGACGCTGAAGCTCATGCTGTGAGGAGTACCTATGCAGCAAACAAGTCCAGCGAGAAAAGGGTGGGTAACAGGGAGGCTATGGCATGATTGGCATCTATTGATTATTCCTTTATTATCTTGTGTGATTGGGCTTAGTTCCCCAAAGGTTAGACCATCCCACGCTTACTTGTCCACCCTTATATGCCTCTAAATTAGTCATTTCATCATACCGTGAACTAAATGAATGCTGAAAGACGATATCTTCCAACCAAAAAATCCTACCCAAGATTTTTAATAAAGCAGAGACCTAGGCTGCTGAAACACATTTTCTTATGCTAGTCTAAACAAAATTTGTGTTTAAACATTTTTCCTACGACAATTTAAGAGAACGGCCTTTATTGATCTTAACTCTACTGAAAAAGAATACAGTGAGACACTATTTCAAAGGCCCAAAGGATTCTTTAAGAATTGACTGTCCCATGTCCTCACAGAAACGTTGTTGTCTCCTCCTAAGAAGCATAACAGAAGAGTTTTAAAAGCAACATCATCTCAATAAAGGTAGTCAATATTGCCAAAAGATTAACACAACAAGGGAAACTTGGCAGGCATGAGTAAATACTCGATTAAGATATGCTCAAGTTAAATGCGGAGAAGTAGCCAGAGTAAGCACTCTGTTTATTACAACTACAACAACAACAACAAAGCCTCAGTCCCAAAATGATTTGGGGTCGGCTAACATGAATCGACATAGGAGATTGTCAATGTGACCAATCAAACAAGACAGGAACGAGAAGTTAAAAGAATAAACAAGGAAGAGGGGAAAGTGAAAGTAATGAAAGTAAAATAAGAGATAATTAAATAATATATAATACAGAAAAAATATTATAAGGGGTAGTAAAAATATGTGAAGTTTAAAACGAGAAAATTAAAAATAAATACAATAAGTAAGCACTCTGTTTAGCTAAAGTAAAATATAAAATTGTAGATTAGACAAAATGTCCAGCCTCCTACTAAAGGCCAAAATCCAATATAGTATGCTGATTAACAATGAGTATATACGAGTAGATGTACTTCCTCTTTCACACCCTTTTGTAGTAATAATAGGAGTTAAAGTCACGGGCATTGATATTCTAATTGCTAATAGATAAGGCCTTAGTGCATAATTTTAAATTTTGATTTCAAAAAGCTTTTTATGAACTCAATAGACGCTAGGTTTGTGACCAAATCCCCACTCATTATAATGGTTGAAAAGTATGTGGTGAATCCTTGCTGTCAAGAAACATGTAATGCATCCTTTATGGTCTTCCCATTGAGCCTCCTCGTGCGTCTCACTCACCTACTCACTACATCAACTAGTGGAAAGCATTGTCTTTTTCAGAGAAAATATAGAAGCATCAAGAATGCTGAAGTTTATTCCTCCAGAAACAAGCCAAAGTACCCAAACAACCCCAAACCCAAGTAAGAACCCTGTATATAATTCTTTACAAAAGACCACCAATTATGTTGAAAAAAAAGGTAAAAATTTAATCTACAGTAGAGCAAGTCATCAGCAGCCAATGACACAAAAATAAAGGGGGAAAAAATCAAAACTATAAGGAACAAGAGACAGCACTTATATGAACTACAATTGACCGCATATACCCTATAGTACATTATTAGTACCAGACAAAAGCAGATGAGAATCCTAATCAAAGAACCATGGGAAGGCATCAAGCAGAGGCTGCAGATAATAGTCACTCAGCAGCTAGTCTGCAGCCATAGAAATCAAATTGTGCAGAATGAGACAACTGAGCAGAAGCATGCACAAAATCAGCAGCAAGTAGGGCAGAGAAAGGAGGTGTCGATGTCAATGCAAATGAGCAGAAGCATAAAAAACCCAAAATTTCAACCCAGATCCTAAGGGGGTGGGGGATCAATAGTGAATTATTTGAGCATCTCATACTCATAAGAGTCATAACACAATCTTCCAATTATCACAAATCTACCAAAAGTAGAAGGGCTCAAGAGTAGATAGGGGGGAAAATGCTTCTGGGAACCCTTCATAGTGACCGAGTTGGTGCAATAAAAGAGATGGATCTCCGAATCATAAGATTCATAGAGAGTTTGTTACTTGGACTACGGTACTTATGTCGGACACACAAAGGTTATTTTATAAAAACTTCCATATTTTGATCCAAAAGGAAGTAGGGTCTAACTGTCATATCCACGAAGGAGATTTAATTCTTTTCAGGTAATAATCTGGTCGATTTTTCCTCCCTCTAGTTGTGTACTTTAATTATCAACCAACATGTGAGATTGCATTATAGAGATTGTCTTTCAAAAAATAAGAATTTAATTTTAAAAAATATTTACATATACTAATACTAAAAGTAAAAAAGGACCTGACAGAACATAAGAATTTGACTTTCAAAATTATTTATATATACTAATACTAAAGCGAAAAGTGGACCTGAGAGAACATAATAATTTGAGTTTTAAAATTGTTTACATATAAATATGAGCTTCATACTTTGAGGGTTGGTTGCAGGACATGAGAACATTTCATTCAATCTGGCACATTCTCTTACAAAATTGAGTTCTAATCTGACACGAGAGGTAAAATGAAGAGCTCAACTAACATATTAGAACCTATATATGAAGATTTCAGTAAACAAAAGTGGAGAAGGCGTTGATGGGGATAAATTACACTTCCTCTATCCCAGATCAGTCTTGACACTTGTCATCTAAAATAGAATTACATCATCACAAATAGTTTTAGGTGATAAGTTGTTGGTTGGTTATTAATTGTATTTTGGTAGAAAATTATATGTGAAAAGAGTTGATAGGGGAGTATTATTTAGTTGAAATAGTATATTTTATTAGAGATACTGAGATAGTGAGGTATATTTTTAATGAATATGAGAAAGTATGAAGCCCTGACTTTTTAGAGTGGAAAAAGATATGTATTATAATAATAGTGGGTCTTTCCCAAAATAGAAGCGTAAAAGTTTTGGAGATATGAAAAAGGATAATCTACGACAGAGGAATATAAATGAGCCAGCTCGGATAGGATTTCCAGGCAATGTTTAGGCAAGGTTGATTAAAGTGTTAAATGGTTAGCAAACCTCTTCAACTAGAATGGAGGGAGACCCAACAAACTACCCAATGATAGAGGAAGCACACTTTAGTGCCACTTCACATGAACAAAGGATAAATGCAAAGAGTCAAACTAACGAGTCATACCATTAAGTTTTCAGAAAAGCTAATTAAGCATAACCTGAGAACTCCTGGATTTGGTACATGTGTTAGGAACCAGATTAACAACTCCTGGAGTTGCACCATAAATAGAAAACGAACTATGACACATTTTATTTTGATATGGAGAAGGAAAATTATGAAGCAACAGAGACTTACTTTGGTGGGAAAACCAAAGAAAGGTTCATATCAGAAATATATTGAAATATCAAGAACGCGTACAGCGGGAAACAATTGTTTAAAAAGTGCAAGAGTGTCAAGGGATTTGTCCATTACAGTTGAGTATATCATGGATTTATACCAAGTCATTTCCTCTTTGCAACGGTTATAACCGTGTTGGCTAGGTTCATACAAGATGAGATTTCATGGTGTATGTTTGTAGAAGAAACTTTCTTAGTAGATGATATTACAGCAGCTGTTAGTGATAAGTAAGAATTATAAAGGCAACAGCTTCATGACTGAAGCTCAGTCGTAGTAAAGCTTCATGTGGAAATTCGATGCAGAAAAAGATTCCAATAAAGATATTGCAGAACTAGGAGAAAAGTATCAACCAACATCTTAGGTATTTCATATTTGAGGTCGATTATCCACAAGAATGGAGATATGGACCAACATATTTTGCAAAATCAGGTATGAAAGACTGAAATGAAGAGGAGCGCCTGGAATTTTGCTGTGATTACAATGCGTCTCTATAAGTGAAGGAAAAACTTTATAAGGCAGTTGTTCGAATCTTTGCTATATGGGCCTAAATAATGAGCTTTCAAGAAAGATAATGTTCAAAATGGATGTGTAAAAAATGTGTATTTTGGGGTGGATGTGAGAAGAGACGAATTGCCCAATAAAGGAATCTGCAGAACAGTGGCAATTGCGAAGATATGATGAAAGAGAACAGACTGTGCCGACCTTTCCAATGTCAGCATCATAATTCATAAGGCACTGGTTCAGAGAATGAAGAGTTCAAATAATGGATACCTGACCTAGATAAAAAGCGTAAAAACGAACATGTAAGTCTCCAAATCCATATTGCACTGGATATGGGTGAGTGCAGAATAAGGATTACAAGTGCAACTCATGGGGATGACATTTGGCCCGTATACCCAACTCCATTCTTTTGGGATTAAGGCAATGAGAATATTTTGTTAGGAAAACGACCCATATAAATTTCCAGAGTGATAGTGAGAAGGACATAAATTCGAGACAGAAATAGAATTATAACGGGAATAATTCTCCCAATCAACTTGTCTTCTTAACCAATGCCATAATAAAACAACATTACACACAGAATACTTAGTATTGCATGGAAAACACTCCATGAACCCCCGCCATTTAACTCTCAAACACTCATGCCATTGATGAAAGCTTGCATTTATTACTCACAAAAACATATACTCGCATAGTCGCATCTACATCTTGAGATCTCACTATCTTCCAAAACCTAGCCCTAATTATTTCCATTGATGATACTAGCATCCATGACACATAAAAGTACTTCGAAGTCAAAGAAGAGATCCTTACTAGCTAGTGGTGGTTGTTGTAAATCTACTGAACACTTCTTATAATAAGAGTAAAGTGCTGAATTCCATAACACGACGATAAATAGGATATGTATAAATGGAACGTCTGTCAAAGCTAGACTAAAATCATCCCACAAAATGATGTCACACAAAAGCCAACCATAAATGAGTTAACTCTTACCAGATGCCGACAAGGAAGTACAGCCGTATTCTTGGGCTCAGTCATGCAAATTACACACTCTTTTCCAGGCTCATCATCATTAAAGCCTTCTGAAGATGAATTCCCGATTCCATATATATCACGAAGTTCATAACGAACACCATCAATCCACAGAATCTGCCTCATTGCTTTAACTTGGAAGGTACCTTCATTCTTTTTCTCAATAATAGCTTGAGTGACTTGTACCCTAGGAGAACTTTCAGCTGAAGATTCTCCTGCGGCATTATCTGCTTCATGTGACGAGGAATATACTTCAGCGAATATGACAAGTGGAAAGACATCATCTTCCGACGGCTTCTCAAGACTTTCCAGATCAAAGAATCCCAAGTCGACACCGGTGCCAGTAGCCTGGCGAAATCTCTGTCCTACCCCTTTCTGGAAAGGGACTTTTACTGAGCTGGTTGCCTCAGGATATGCTGGAGTAAATGTACAGGTCTCTTTATCCTCCTTCGCAAAGTAATAGATAGTTACGCTGTCAAAAAGATGTAGTAAACCCCATGATTTAGTTCGTAAAGATACTGCAAGATTCATGAGCTACAGAGCGAGCAAGAACCACAAAGTTCACCAACTTGTTACCTCTTTAACAATAATTCGCAAAAAAGAAGTTCAACAAATAAACTACACACTCACTCCCCGAAGCCAAGTATACTGTTACATAAGGAGATAGAAATAATCAACTACCAAGTCATACTACTATCACAAACAAATCACCACACGTTTAAGTACAACAAAAAACAAAGAAAAGAATCATGGCCTTTGTTTAGTCCGATTGCCAAAACAAAACCTAGGTTTGAAAGTAGACAATAAATCTTGTCAATCCTGGAATTTCCAAACAGAGATATCCTGTGAAAGTTGTCCAATCCTTCCTTCACTGGCTCACAAAGATATCCAACATTGTCATCCTCTCCAGCATAGAAAATCTGAAACCTTGTGCCAAGCTTATAGAAACCTCTGTTTTAAAGGGCTTTCTAGCGATGGCCTAGATTATTCTGCTAGGATTTAGGTATTCCAGTAAAAATAAGGTAGACAATCAAAGGGATAAACAAAGTGAAAGGGATTAACAAAGTGAAAGGGATTAACAAAGTGAAATTGAATCAGAAAAACCGAGATATGTAGAATGAAGGATCAGACAATTAACTAATTTTGCATTGTGGTAATAAGATTCACTAAGGTTGCAAAATTAACAGGTAAATTCTACCTCCACCTTCCCCCCTCCCCCCCACCCCCCACATGACACATGTCGTAGACTATCTTATATGGTCCAAATTATTTCAATAGTCATACATATTACGGAGTATGACTATCTTAGAATTTTCAAATATCCTCCCGATGGCCAGATGTTGTTAGGTCGATTCCCGTACTTCTTTGACTCACGAATATCCTCACTTCATCAATCAAAAAAGTAAAGATATCAGCTGACACAAACAACCAGCTGAAATTCTCTGAACCATCATTACCTAACTACCGGAACAACTGTCAAAGTATCAAGTTATCAACTCTCTTAAGGATGCTAGGAGTTCTCCATACGCTTACAGGTTGCCTGATGCCAAGTCATACAAATCCAGGAAAAAACCCTGGCTAGCAGAGCAAAAAATTCTTATAAGCAACAGCAAACAGAGATATAAGTCAATTTCCATTCAGAGATTGAAAAGGATTGAACAATTGGCAACAATATTCTAACTAGATATATTTTGATATGGCACCCCGCTTCACACAACAAACAAGTTAGTGTTGGAGAACCGTAAACATTTGTCAACCAACACAACCGGAAAAAACCAATTCATGATGGCCATGGAAAAGAGCTCAAGGAAACTTAGATTTTATGAGGAAACTGGGAGTTTACGAGCTCACAGCCACAGAGGAACGAGTGGAAACACCCTATAACATTACCTCTTATACCCTTTACAAAAATCTCGAGGGACATCAAACTACCTGTTTTGGTGGCTGCTACTAGTCAATAGAATTAAGCCTAGAATGCATTCATGCAGATGCTGCAAACAATTGAAGTTCTACCATCAATTACCTATCTAAGCTATTCACCTTCACATCCCAACATCAGCCACTCACATTGCACTTGAGCATTAGGTAATTTTATCTTATCTTAACCAATAACCCTACGTCCCTCTTATAGTCATATTGCACACAATAACTACTAAATATGGCAAATTCGCGATATCACATCCCAAACTCGCTTCGCCTCCTATTTTTTATACCCTATTTTTTATACCCTGAGTACATCTCTACACAATCAAATAAGAAAAATGCCAAAATATAATATCATTATGGCCTGCGTTACATTCAACTGGATTCAAGAAAACAACCAATATTCTAATCAACAAAAGTTTGACAAATAATCTCCAATCAACCTCAACAAGATTATATAATACACAAATTGAGATAATTATCAACCAAAAAAAAAAGTAAAACCATAAAAATTAAGGAGAGTAAGATTGACAAACCTGCCATCATAATGCGCATCAAAAACAAAAGAAACCAAGTAATGATCAGGGTAATTCTCATCAACTTCAAGCTTAATAGTATCCTTATGAACATTAACATCATTCTTAACAACTTTAGCACTTTGATGTTCAACATAGGGCAGCGGCACGGGCGAAGGCGGAATAGGGTACCTCATCTGATGCCATCCATTTCCATAATTAGCAGGAACATAAGGGAAATTAGGGCGACCCGTCATTGGATTAGGGTAATTATAGGAATTAGACCACCCAGAGTAGCAGTAATTTGACTGAATTGGAGGTGGATGTTGTTGTTGATGTTGGTACTGGTAGTGAGTTGTTGGGTATGGAGTAGGGGACACATAACCATAATTGTTTTGCGGCGGTTGCTGCGGCTGAGGTGGTGAAGAGAGAGTGGATGGGTCGGCGATTGCGGTGGAGGAAGACGGTGCGGCTGTGGGGTGGTAGTAGTAGGGTGATGGTGGTGGTTGCTGTTGTTGTTGTTGTTGTGGTGGTGGGGGGTTTTGGTGGTAGTAAGAGGGGTGGTGGTGGTGGTGGTGTTGGTGGAGGGTTTGATTTCTTCTGCCGGAACTAAAGGAAATCCCCATTTTCAAGTTTCCAAGTTCACAACAAAAGTATCGAGCTCATGGTCCACCTCAAACTCATGTAGGTCAGCTTGTCTGATTCTCATACTATGCACTTGCTTCAATCCTTGCTGAACCATTTTAACCACAGATGGCATGATAACACCTTAAAAGCTCTTCAATCCCTCCCTTTTTCCATTGAATCTTTGCATTACATACCTCCTTATCCATTCCATTAACTGTAAGATAGGTTTTCCCCTCACTTCCCTCAAGATATTATAAAAACTCTCACAGCAATTGTTTAGCAGCATACCAGACTTAGATGCAGTGTTAAACCCATGCCTAAACCAGTGACTTGTGTTGATTGCTTCCAAGTACTTGAAAGCTTCCACATTTAGTTCCTTTATAGCTGCCATATGAGTGTTGAAATGGTGCTGAAAATGTAAATGTGTAAACATTAGCATGAGATGACAGAAACAAAGGAAGAAATGCAGAGAAAGAAAAGAGGCAAACCTTTGTGGATGATCTTGCTGCCTTCCAGAAATGTTCCTTGTACAGAACACCAGGAAACTTTCTTTTGAAGTTAGTCCATATATATCTACAGCAGTATCTAGTCTCTGCATTTGGCATGATGGTTCTGAATGCATCAAGTAAACCCTACCAAAACAGATTCAATAAGCCAAATTTCAGAACAGAAACAAATGGGCCAAAACAGATTCACTAAGCCAATTTTAGAACAAAATAGCAAAGTTGATGATTTAAAATAGATGCTGAAAATTAGGGGGTGGTTGGTCTACTATGTTGAATTTAGGTCAAAATATGCCAAATAAGTCAATTTAGGCACGATCGTTCCAAAATAGGTCAAACTTGGTCAACTATGATCATTTTAGGTCAACATAGGTTAAATAAGTCATTTTAGCCATGATTTTCCAAATTTTGGTCAAATTTGATCAACTATGTTCATTTTAGGACTATGCCAAATAAGTCAAGTTAGGCACGATCGTTCCGAAATAGGTCAAACTTGGTCAACTATGATCATTTTAGGTCAACATAGGTTAAATAAGTCATTTAAGTCATGATTTTCAAAATTTTGGTCAAATTTGGCCAACTATGTTCAATTTAGGACAAAATATGCCAAATAAGTCAATTTAGGCACGATCGTTCCAAAATAGGTCAAACTTGGTCAACTATGATCATTTTAGGTCAACATAGGTTAAATAAGTCAACTTTGACACGATCGTCCCAAATTTGGTCAAACTTGGTCAACTAATTTCAATTTAGGACAAGTTAGGTGAAATAAGTCAAGTTAGGCACGATCGTTCCAAACTAGGTGAAATGAGTCAATTTAAGCACGATCGTTCCAAATTTGGTAAAACGATGTTCATTTAGGATAATTTAGGTGCCTGGGTGGCATAGTAACTACTGCATACCTTTCACTTATTAATGATACATATGCTTCATACTTCACAGAATATAGAAAACAATAGCAAAACAAGCAGAACACTAAAAAAGAAGAGGGAGAGGTGTACCTTCTGTCTGTCAGACATGTAGGTTACTTCTTCTTCCTTCTCATGGACCCAAGTAACTGCATCAGCTACAGATATGATGTCATTCCTCAAAAGCTCAAGGAACCAACTCTAGGTTTCTGCATTCTCTGTCTCAACTACTACCCAATCAACAGGGAATATGTTGTTATTCCTATCCTTGCCCACTGCTGTCAAGAGTATCCCAGGGTATGCACCTCTCAAATGTGCCCCATCAACACCAATAATAGGCCTGCAGCCACCCATAAAGCCCTCTTTGCAAGCTTGCAAGCAAACATACAACCTTTGGAACAAGGGTGGTGCATCCTCTCTTCCCTGGACCTTCACAACAGCAGTGCTTCCCGGGTTATACTTCATAATTGTTGCTGCATAGTCCCACACTCTATTATACTCCAAGCTTGCATCCCCAAATATCATTTTCAAAGCCAAATTCTTTGCTATGTATGCCTTGTAATATCCAATTTCTGACTTCACTTCTCTCCTTACTCTCCTTATAAAAGCCTTTACCTTTGTCTTAGGTTCATCCATCCAATCATCTAAGTATCTCTCAGCCAGATACTTTGATGTAACCTTGGGGTTGTCATGCTGCCACCCACAAATATGCTCCTACCTAATACTTTTAATCTGCCAACTACCCCCCCCCCCCCCTTCAACTTCCTAGCATGCAGCTTAAACCTACAGTTTCTCTTCTCTTTGCAGCTACAACTTAGAATCCTAACTTTCTTCCAAGGACACTTACACCTATTGGCACAGTATATGGACACTCTCCTTTTGTTAGTGTGTAAGTAGTAGTAGTTGTACCCCTTTTGAATTGCATTGTACCTAACAGCCTTCCTCAACACTTTGTTGGATGGAAACTTCAACCCTTTCCACAACTCAACACTCCCCTTGAAATTTACTGATGGATTAAATACAGGATAGTTAGGCCCTTCATCATCTCACTCTATGACACTAACTACCTCACCATCACTATCATTCAACTACACATCATCACCAATTTGAAGCAAAGCATCATCACCCTCTTTATCTGAATCAAGCTCATCCCTCCCTGTTGCCCCTGATTCAATCAGTCCACCCAAACTCCTTGTTACACCCTCAGTGATGTCATGATCCACAAATTCCTGGAATAAATCATCATCACTATCATCCTCATAGTCATTGTCACTCAACAACACATCACTGCCCTCACTTTCCTCACAGTCACCCTCTTGCAGTGTATCCTCTCCCACAACTCTCTCCCCCTCCCCTGCAACTCTCTTCCCCTTCCCTGCAGCTCTCTTCCCCTCCCTTATAGCTCCCTTCCCCTTCCTTACAACTTTCTTTACCTCCCCTACAGATATATTCCCATCACTAGCAGCATACTCCTGCTCACCTATAACTCTCTTCCCCTCCCCTGCAGTTCTATTCCCCTCACTAGCAGCATACTCCTGCTCAACTACAACTCTTTTCCCCTCACTTGCAACTCTCTCCTGATCAGATGCAGCTCTCTCCTTCTCACCTACAACTCTCTCCTTACCTCCAGCCTGCAGACCCTTGGGTACTTCCCTTTTTTCATCAAGTCTTTTCTTGAATTGGGAAATTGTGGGGAACTTCTGTCTCACTGCCTAATCTAGAAGTGAGAAGGGTTGTTTTGTGGTAGGTGGGAGAATGTCATTTCCGATAAGTAATATGTCGTCGACATATAATACTAGAAAAGCAATTTTGCTCCCACTGACCTTCTTGTATACACAAGATTCTTCTGCGTTCTTGATGAAACCAAAGTCACTGACTGCTTCATCAAAATGTATATTCCAGCTCCTTGATGCCTGCTTCAATTCGTAGATTGATTTCTTTATCTTGCATACCTTTTTAGCATTCTTTGGATCCTCAAAACCCTCAGGTTGTGTCATAAACAAAGTTTCTGTTAAAACGCCGTTTAAGAAAGAGATTTTGACATCCATCTGTCATATTTCGTAATCGTAATATGCAGCGATTGCTAACATTATCCGAATAGACTTTAGCATTGCAACTGGTGAAAAGGTTTCATCGTAATCCACACCGTGGACTTGCCTGTAACCTTTTGCAACCAATCTAGCTTTGAAAACTTCAAGTTTCCCATCCTTGTCCTTTTTCAGTTTGAAACCCCATTTGCTTCCAATGGCTTGGTAGCCATCTGGCAAATCGACCAAATCCCCTACTTGGTTTTCTGACATGGAGTCTAATTCAGATTGCATGGCTTCTTGCCATTGCTTGGAGCTAGGGCTCGTCATAGCTTGTTTGTAAGTCGCAGGTTCATCACTTTCAAGTAATAGAACGTCATAGCTCTCGTTCGTCAAAATACCTAAGTACCTTTCCGGTTGAGATCTATATCTCTGCGATCTACGCGGGGTTACATCTCTAGATTGACCATGATTCTCACCAGATACTTCTAAAGATCTCTGAGTTTCATCCTGAATGTCATCTTGAGCATTCTCTAGAGTTTGTTGTTCGACTCGAATTTCTTCGAGGTCTACTTTTCCCCCACTTGTCATTTTGGAAATGTGATCCTTTTCCAAAAAGATACCATCTCGAGCAACAAACACCTTGTTCTCAGATGTATTGTAGAAGTAATACCCCTTTGTTTCCTTTGGATAGCCCACAAGGATACATTTGTCAGATTTCGGATGAAGTTTGTCTGAAATTAATCGTTTGACGTATACTTCACATCCCCAAATCTTAAGAAAAGACACATTTGGAGGCTTTCCAAACCATAACTCATATGGAGTCTTTTCAACAGCTTTAGATGTAGCTCTATTTATAGTGAGTGCAGTTGTATTTAGTGCATGTCCCCAAAATTCTATTGGAAGTTCGGCCTGACCCATCATTGATCTAACCATGTCTAGCAAGGTTCTCTTCCTCCGTTCCGACACACCGTTCCATTGTGGTGTTCCAGGAGGAGTCAATTCTGATAGAATTCCACATTCTTTCAGATGGTCATCAAATTCATAGCTCAGATATTCACCGCCTCTATCAGACCGCAGTGCTTTAATCTTCTTGCCTAATTGATTCTCTACTTCACTCTGAAATTCCTTGAATTTGTCAAAGGATTCAGACTTATGCTTCATTAGGTAGACATAACCATATCTACTGAAGTCATCAGTGAAAGTGATAAAGTAGCTGAAACCACCCCTAGCATTTGTACTCATTGGTCCACATACATCTGTATGGATTAAACCCAATAGTTCAGTTGCTCTTTCTCCAACTTTAGAGAAAGGTTGCTTTGTCATTTTGCCAAGTAAACATGATTCGCACTTACCATAATCCTCTAAGTCAAATGGTTCTAGAATTCCTTCCTTTTGAAGTCTTTCTAAGCGTTTCAAGTTTATATGGCCTAATCGACAATGCCACAGATAGGTGAGATCTGAATCATCCTTTTTGGCCTTTTTGGTATTTATGTTATATACTTGTTTGTCGTGATCTAATAAATAAAGTCCATTGACCAATCTAGCAGATCCATAAAACATCTCTTTAAAATAAAACGAACAACTATTGTCTTTTATAAAAAAGGAAAATCCCTTAGCATCTAAGCAAGAAACTGAAATGATGTTTTTAGTAAGACTTGGAACATGGAAACATTCTTCCAGTTCCAAAACTAGCCCGGAGGGCAACGACAAATAGTAAGTTCCTACAGCTAATGCAGCAATCCGTGCTCCATTTCCCACTCGTAGGTCGACTTCACCCTTGCTTAACCTTCTGAAGGAAATAATGCCCTTGGTCCAAGTATGCATTCAATGTTAAGTCTAATAAATGCGGTTCAGTATTAATTAACAAGTTAAAAATTCAGTGAGATCAAGTGAGTTGAATGCCTAGCTAGAGGCCGCTTCAGTTCAAGTGGAATTAATGACATTAATCCACAGCTTACTCTTGACTGAACCCGTAGGGTCACACAAATAGTACGTAAACGGATCAAGTATTTAATGACATTAAATACTCCATCTATGGATATTCGGAATCGACGGATCTTGGTTTCCGTGGGAGCTGAGATCGTCACAGGCAAGAAATGAATACTCCGGAAACGATGATATTGCCGGAAACGGAAATATGGATCGTATCGGAAATATAAATATTATCCAAGTCGTAGATGTTGCCGGAAACGGAAACATGGTACGTATCGGAAAATATTATCGGAAATGGAAATATTGCCGGAATCGGAAATATTGCTGGAAACGGAAATATTGTCAGAAACGGAAATATTATCGGAATCGGAAAATAATTCCGGAAACGGAAATATTAAATATTTGTTCGAAACGGAAATTAATTCCGGAATCGGAAATATTAAATATTGTTCGTATCGGAAATAAATTCCGGAATCGGGAATTTAATCGGAAGCGTATCGTACGAATTAGCATCGGACGAGGCTCGCTAGACGAAGGCCCAGCACGAAGCCAGGCCATCGCCCAGCAAGCCACACGCATCACCAACACACGCCAAAGCCTCGACCAGGCCCAGCACAAGCCAGGCCCAGCCGAAGCCATGGGCGCGCGCGGACAGTAGCATGGGCCGAGCGCTGTGCGCTCAGCGTGGGCCGCAAGGCCTGCGCGGGTGTACGGTGCTCGTGCGATGCTCGTGTGCGAATCCTAAAGCTATCGGGATTCGATAAAAGATTAAATCCTAAACCTATTAGATAAAGTTTATTTAAATAGAGTCCTAGCAGGATTCTAATTAAATAAATTAGTATCCTAATAGGATTCCAATTCCTTTTCCATACCTCTATAAATAAGGGCCTAGGGTCATTATTTATACACAAGTTTTCAAGTATTCAAAGCTAGGATTTTTAAGCAGAAAAATAAGCCATAACTCTTGCCCATTTAGCCGAAAATAAGTAGTGCCTTAAGGGCGATTCTAGTTGGTCAATCTTAAAGCGGATCCGGACGTGCTGTGGACTATCTACGGAGGGACGACACTTGGAGTCCTAAAGACTTGTTCTTGTTCGGTTCGGGCGCAGCTAGGGAAGGCACGCAACAAAGAGTATGCATCTAAACTATGCTAAATGATTATGTGTAAATAATATGTTTTCCTGGCTTTATGGTTTTTCCGCATGATTTATGAATTGTCATATGTATCATAACCTAACAGTGGTATCACGAGCCTCTTATTATTTACATAATCTAAATTGCATGAACATGGTTAAATATTACAAATTTGCAAGAATTAAAAGGGGTGATTAATTTTCGTAATTGTTAATTAATTGCAAATTGCGTTTATTTAATTATACGTACGCAGTTTTTCGGCAGTTTCTTCGTTACTCATCCAAATCGAGTGATTTTTGTGTCAATTCCGCATGTAAAAGGCATTCTAAAATTTTGACAAAAATAAGTATTTTTCGGCCGAACCCAGAATTCTCAAATTCGGAGGTTTTAGTTTTTCGAATGCAAAATTTCGTAAATTTAAGATGTTAAATTAAATATTTGCGATTCTTGTTGATAAATCTTGAATTTTTGATTGACCTACTGTATATGTTTAACAAGTTTGAATGCCTAGCCTTATTAATTATGCAATCTAATTTGTAATTATGATTAATTTGTTGAAAATTAGAATAATTTAGAATTAATTTGATTTTCATAATTAATTATAATTTAATTAGATACCTATGATTAAAAACCACCATAAAAATTGTAAATTTATGTTAAATTTTAAATTTTTATGACCTAGACTTGAATCCATGTTAATTGGAAATCAATTGAATAATAAATTTTCGATTTTTCGCCCTAAAATTATGAAATTAATATTATTTATTAATTTGTCATTAATTTTGAATATAAATTTTAAATTTTTATGCGATTCGCTCATATAACTTGCACGCACAAAGCAATGGACGCTACGTGTTACCCTTAAGGGGTGTTGTATAGTGCGGGCATGCGACGACGAGCAAGGGAGCTCGTCGCCCATGCGGTACGAATGCAGCGAGCAAAGGCATGGTGCACGAGCACAAGGCATCAGCCCTGCCTTGTGTCATGGGCTGTGAGCAATGGGCGTGTGGGCAAGGGCGAGAGCAAGGCATGAGCAGTCGCGTGTGGGCAGCAAGCGTGCTGCGCCACAGCGCGCACTGCCTCGCGCAAGCATGTGGAGCCTCGCGCGCAGCGAGCGCAAGCTCGCGTGCCACGAGCGCTACGCAAAGCAGCGATGGCTCGCGCGCAGCGAGCGTCAGCTCGCATACTGCTGCCTCGTGCGATGAGCGCAAGCTCGCGTGCGAGAAAGGCAGGCGCGCAGCGAGCGATGGCTCGCATGGATCAAGCGCAAGCGATGTGCGACGAGCGCTGCGCCCAGCGATGGCGTGCAGCGTGCTTGTTGCGACGTGCGACGAGCGCTGCGCCCAGCGATGGCGAGCAGCGTGCTCGTTGCGACGTGCGACGAGCGATGCGCCCAGCGATGGGCTGCGGCAGCATGTTTGTTGCGTCGAGCGTTGGCGCGCGCAGCGAGCACTGGCTCGCGTGTTCGATTGATGCCTTGCGATGGGAGCAGCAGCGATGCGACACAGCGCATGGGCTGCGCGCACATGGCCAGCGATGGCTGTGTGCGTATGGCCCATGGGCGTGCGTTGCGTGGGGTTGTTGCGTTACGATTAGATCGTTTTGAAATTTTAATTTGAAATTTTCAGTTTACGTAATTTTAATTAATTTTAAAATTAATAATTTAAATTATTTTCTTGGATTTTAATTTTGAATATTGTAATTATAATAAATTTTATTTATTCTAATTATTTTACTAAAATTAAAATCATGAATTAATTTAAATACGACTGAAATTAAATTAAACTTTTTGGATTCAATTATAAATTTATATGAGCTTTAAATTTTAATTAAATTTGTATGTTTCCGGTTAGACTAGAAATACATTTTTATGTTTAAAATTAGTAAAGCATATGAATTTATTGGTTTAAGTGGGAGCCCTTTTTAGTCATAAACTCTTGATTAGGTCTACAAATCCTTAAGGTTAAAACAACTTGATTAGAATTAATAAGGACTGAATAATTGGTAGATTATTGGTGCCCTTGATTAATTGCTGCAAATGTTTACGTGATGCATAATGTGTTTTACTAACCAGCTATGTGGGCCATTCATGTTAATGAATGGGTGAATGGTATATATTGTATATGTACTGTTTTGCAGGTTATGAAGTGACTAGTATGGCCCAAATAGGATAGAAAATATGGTCTGCGTACCATTAATTTGAATGTAATTGGTCTAATGTACCAAAGTTGTTTTTCAATTCAAATATGGTCTGCGTACCATCAAATAGTTGTAATTAGTTTTAATTATAGCTTATCCTATTTGAAGAAAATGGTGCCTCCCACGGAGATTTTCAAGACGGACTTTGAAGTTAAAGCTTCAAGATGAAGTCGGGCCATACTAGATCACATTTATCTTATGCATGCTTTAAGTTATTTATTGCTTTAAATATGTCTTAATTATGCATGAGATTATGGCTTGATTATGTTGCATGATTAAGGATTTTAGTTCACTTAAAATCTAACCAACATAGTAAGAGCCTTAAGTTCCAAACTTAAAAAATTGAGTTATAAGGTGCCATGCCAAAATATACACTTGCTTGGATATCCTTTACATCAATCTAGTAATAGTTTTCGCTCAGCGAGGTGTTACTTATTGGTCCTAAAGGGGAAAGGTACACAAATAATTGTGAGTACATGTTAGTTTTGGTGAAACTCAACGATATAAGTAAGGAGTCCTTTTATGTCGTGGCAAAATCGATAGGTTTACCTAATAAGTTCTTAGACGTACCTATCAACCAAGAATAGTTTCTAGACTATTAGCAAAAGACTTTTGCTTACCTAAGATGTTTTAGGATTAAGTCGACAAATTGTGCTTAGTTCTTCAATGATTTTAGGATCTTGGAATCATTTTATTCACACCTGCCGGAACACATAATTCGAATAAAATGCTAATGACTTGTTTAAATTGCATGATTGCTTTCATTTTCAAGTTATTATTCATGATAAATGTTTAGACTTTGCATGCTTCAATGTATGTTTTAATTATTGTTTATAATTAAATATCTTGCATTGCAATAAATCCTTTTAGAAAGGTAACAGTAAATTTCCTCGATTGGTAGTGAATCCAAGAACGATTCACGGAAATGAGAGAAAGTGAGCAATTTAAAATGTACGTTTCTTATAGCGACTTTTATGGTTGTTTTCGAACATCAAAGTCGAATGGCAAACCAATTGGTGCTTGTGAATTCAAAATACACTGTAGTTTTGAGATCATAAAGCATTGAGTTTAATACGCTCAGCTTTACCAATGGTTAACAACCTAATATCTTTGTCCATTTAATTCTCGAATGAGTCTAGTCCCTAGACATTCGAATATATCGATGCTTAGAGAACTTTAGAAGCTTCTGGTAAGATCATCTAGTTGAAACTTAATATTCAACATAAATTAAATGGTAAGAACCTTGTTGGGGTGACATTGGACATGTCTAACAAAGTATAAAAGTCAACACTAAAGAATTCAATTCTTAAGACTATAAGAAAGGGTACAAGAAATAGGAAAACGAGGAACAAATGAAAGGAATTTACGATTCTGTTTCTACCTATAAGTTTATGTTTAAAGAGAAGTGACCTAGCAATCAAACTTCCTTGGTATCATATACCGCTTGAGGTTCTTACTTCGGTAATAACTCAAACAATGGAAGCTAGGATACACTAATGACCTACAAGTGGCAAATGAAGCATGGCAATGCTACATTAGTTGTAGGGTCATCTAGTTTGTTTTAAGTCCTTTCAAAGGCTGGAACTTAATGGATATTTTGTTCCATAATCAGCAT
This sequence comes from Spinacia oleracea, assembly GCF_020520425.1. NCBI lineage: Eukaryota > Viridiplantae > Streptophyta > Magnoliopsida > Caryophyllales > Amaranthaceae > Spinacia > Spinacia oleracea. The sequence goes on from NC_079489.1 coordinate 23,979,256, forward strand.
ACCTAAATTTCTGTTTTTCAAACACAGAAAGACTCACATTCAAGAAAAACAAAAACAATGTTTGTTTGTTTATTTGAATGAAATGGTCATTTACGGGATGAGTCAATATGCTTGATTAAAACAAACAACTCTTTAAACAATAAAAACTTTACTAGGTTCAAATCAACCCCTTGATTTGAGTTCCAGTAATCTTTGGCATTGTTGCTTAGACCATATCAACAAGTTAACATTCAAAAGCTCTATTTTGATGGACTTTTGAAAGTTGATTGATTTCTAGATCATTTTAAGACAACTAGTCTTACTTGTTGAAAGTAACAAAAGATATGAACTATTGTTAGAACGCCTAGACAATAGAGTTCAAAGCTAAAGAAAGATTTTATGACTTTATTATTTCACATGGATTTGAGTGAATATAGGTTTATTTCCTCAAATGTGATATAAGTTGAATCTGTTTGGCTAGTTCAAAGATCCAGAAGTATAAAATCCACTTGGCAAGAAATCATAAAGATCTAGGTTAGATCATGTTGATGATTACTTGAGACCAAATATGATCATCAATGATTGTGTGTTGTAATTTCATAATCTAGGTCCATAAGATATGGCATATCTTAGTTTGAATAATCGAAGTCAATTAGTACTTGATTCGATTAATGATGAATCATAAAGACTTTTCCTATAATTTCTAAAACAAAATGCTCAAATACCACCAAACTAAACCAAATTCGTCAAAGCTATTGAAAAGTAATTTCAGAATATCTTTTCATAATATATCTAAAGAGTTCCTAAACTCAGTGGGAGCTTAGTGTTTGTTATTCAACAAACTAAGGCCCAAGTCTAGATATATGTTTCATTGTGATTTATTCAAATGAGACACAAGGGTATTGTTTCTACCACGAATTTTTGAGAACATAATGTTTGTTTGCTCGAAATAATGTCCTTTTGGAGATTCGTTTCCAAAATGACAAGTAGGAGAAAATAGACCTCGAAAGTCTTCGAGGTGAACAACAAACATAAACGGACATTCCGGAGGCTTTTCGAAGTGCTTCAGAAAATCCGAACTTATTCTTTAAGGACTTTAGAAGTGGCTTTTAAAGAATAGACATCTCTTAGAAGACTTTACAAGTGCTTCAAGGAGAATAGAATATTCAAAGGACTCTCAAAGTGCCTGTTGATATTCTATTGTTTGATGTTCTATACCCAAGTAGGCATAGAGTTCAAGTCACTGGAACTATGAGATTCTTCTATTAGATAGTAAAGAAACATAGAGTTCTGGTCAATGAAACTATGAGATTCTTCTATTAGATAGTGAAGAAACCTACAACTTGCAGTCAAACTATTATCATGTAGATTAATGAGTTTGTGACTTGTAAGAAAGCTATGACGAAACCTAGATTCCCTAAAATGGTTAGAGGCCATATATAGACTCAAATGTTTTAAATGGTTAGAGGCCATAAAACATACTCAATGTTTTGATGACAAAATTGAAATTTTGTTGATTTGCAAGAATAGTTTCACACCTATTGGTTGCAAGTTTGTTTTAAGGATAAAAACCATCAAACATGAAATTGTGTTCACACACAAAGCTAGATTAGTTGCTAAAGGTTACAAGCAAATTCACAGCGTGGATTGTGTTGAAACCTCATGCATAATCGTAATGCTCAAGTCTATAAATCAAGCAATGATTGCATATTGGTACATATAGCAATTGGATGACAAAACGTATTCCTCAATCAAATGTTGGAATAAAATATGTACATGGTATGTCATAAGATTTGTGGATCCAAATAAATGCTTGAAAAGGAAAGCTAGCTTATAAAATCTAAGTACAGATTTAAGCAAGCAATTGGGAATTGGAACTGTATTTTAAGTGAAGCTAATAAGCATTTTAGTTTCATAAAATATACATGATTCTTATAGATATATAAGAAGTTTAGTGGGAGTACATAAAAACTTAATTGGTCCTATGTGTATCACACACATATCTCTCTATTGTAAAATAACATTCAAATGCTAATGACTTAGATTTGAGATTATTCATCAATGATGGACCATGGCGAAACTTAGTACATACTGGGTATTAAGATCTATTTACAAAGATCTTATGATATTGTTTTGGATTAAGTAACGGCATTTACTAAATCAAACACGAAAGTCTCCATTGGAGATATTCGACCCATGTGAATAAATCTAAGTAAAGGATGTTTGAACTATGTATAAGCATTTACTAAGTTAAACATCAAAGATTCTAAATGAGATTCTTAACCTATATTATATGTCAAAGAATTTAGCTGAATTTAGTATCTACTGAAACTAGATAAGCTAAAGTTACATGAATAGAATTCAATTGGGAATTATTCTGCAAAACAATTTATCATGTATGATATAATATAAGGATCGCCAAAAACGTATCGTATGACTTTAGGCATGACGAACATATACCAATCTCTATTGATCTAAGTGAATATCAACTAGATTGAGATCAAGAATACTTATGGTACTTGAAAAGGTACATAGGAATAGTTCTTGAGTCAAGGAAATAAAGATATGCTAAATATTGATGCTACACGCATAAACACTGGCAAAGGATCAAGCAAGACCCTTTGGAGTTAACCATTGATAAGGACGAGCTATAGAGCATCGTGTTTTGAAATGGCAACATGGATTGGAGACCATGAGTTGTTGCGTGGAAAATTAAAATATTAATTTCTATGTTCTAAGATACAGCTGGAAAGTCTTCCACATGTCTGTGAACTGCTTGGATAAGTAAATCCAAACAAAGCATCACTAGCAACCTAAACAGTTGAAGTAAAAGTACTTATTGCCTAAGAAGCAACAAAACAGAGTTGTTTATATTAATGAGTTCTTCATTGAACTTGGGTGGATCACATGTCTGCTAACTTGATGGCTCTTCATTGCAAAATGCGTAGAACCACTATCGAAGTAAGAAAGACTAGATCACATAATAAACAAACTCAAAATATCTTATCATCCTATCTCGAATATCATTCGATGAAAAAGATATTAAGATTGGCAAAGCATGATAACTAAACCTATGCAACAAGTGAGAAGCAACACTCACGTTGTAGCACTGGAAATCAAGCATAGCTTTGAATTCCATGAACTGTTTTAAAGATGGGTTTGAGGCCCATGGTTGTAAAACATTGGGGTTGAACATTTATCATATATGAAATGTATTTTCATATTCCATTTAATCTTGGTTTAGTATTAAATGATGAGTCCCTTCAAATTTGACGAAATATTCAAGATAGACTGTCAGGACCAGTCCTGTGACTAAGAAATGTCTATCAAGTGAACTTGAATGTCAAAGGTTGAAAATGGTCCCTAGTCGGAGTTTTCTATAAAATTGGACGAATAGAAAACGTTAGACGACTAGAATGCAAGATGACTAGTAGTTCTGTTTCTTGAACTATGTGGACATGGCAATGTCATAATCATTTGCATAGATACTTACTTTGGGAAGACTAGTATCGGACAAGACCTATGAAACTTTACTGTAAGAGATGAAAATCTGTCATAAGTAAATTTCATTAAAATTATTAGACACTAAATCCTCAATACCTGAGTGATTTGAGATTACTTGTTTGAGAACTGGTTTCTTTGACGTTGACCAACCATCGCACCGTAAAAGGAGGCTATAAAGGCAACGCTCAGGTAATCACCTATCAAACGAAGTCTAATCTCAAGATCGCAAGATTGGGATTGTCCTCCCATAAATCGGGATGAGATGCTTAAAAGTTGTACAAGGCCACTCGGAGAGCTAGAAACTGTGAAATGCATGGCCGTGCTCGGATGAATCATAGGCTATGATTATCTGTTTATTTGATCAGTTGAACTCTGAAACCGAGGAACACCTCTGGACATAATAAGGATGACAACTCTTACCTTATGTTCAAGAGCAAGCATCGAGCGACATAGGAATTAGGAAATGCACACTTGTCCCTAAGGACAAGTGGGAGACTGAAGGAAATAATGCCCTTGGTCCAAGTATGCATTCAATGTTAAGTCTAATAAATGCGCTTCAGTATTAATTAACAAGTTAATAATTCAGTGAGATCAAGTGAGCTGAATGCCTAGCTAGAGGCCGCTTCAGTTCAAGTGGAATTAATGACATTAATCGACAGCTTACTCTTGACTGAACCCGTAGGGTCACACAAATAGTACGTAAACGGATCAAGTATTTAATGACATTAAATACTCCATCTATGGATATTCGGAATCGACGGATCTTGGTTTCAGTGGGAGCTGAGATCGTCACAGGCAAGAAATGAATACTCCGGAAACGATGATATTGCCGGAAACGGAAATATGGATCGTATCGGAAATATAAATATTATCCAAGTCGTAGATGTTGCCGGAAACGGAAACATGGTACGTATCGGAAAATATTATCGGAAATGGAAATATTGCCGGAATCGGAAATATTGCTGGAAACGGAAATATTGTCAGAAACGGAAATATTATCGGAATCGGAAAATAATTCCGGAAACGGAAATATTAAATATTTGTTCGAAACGGAAATTAATTCCGGAATCGGAAATATTAAATATTGTTCGTATCGGAAATAAATTCCGGAATCGGGAATTTAATCGGAAGCGTATCGTACGAATTAGCATCGGACGAGGCTCGCTAGACGAAGGCCCAGCACGAAGCCAGGCCATCGCCCAGCAAGCCACACGCATCACCAACACACGCCAAAGCCTCGACCAGGCCCAGCGCAAGCCAGGCCCAGCCGAAGCCATGGGCGCGCGCGGACAGTAGCATGGGCCGAGCGTTGTGCGCTCAGTGTGGGCCGCAAGGCCTGCGTGGGTGTACGGTGCTCGTGCGATGCTCGTGTGCGAATCCTAAAGCTATCGGGATTCGATAAAAGATTAAATCCTAAACCTATTAGATAAAGTTTATTTAAATAGAGTCCTAGCAGGATTCTAATTAAATAAATTAGTATCCTAATAGGATTCCAATTCCTTTTCCATACCTCTATAAATAAGGGCCTAGGGTCATTATTTATACACAAGTTTTCAAGTATTCAAAGCTAGGATTTTTAAGCAGAAAAATAAGCCATAACTCTTGCCCATTTAGCCGAAAATAAGTAGTGCCTTAAGGGCGATTCTAGTTGGTCAATCTTAAAGCGGATCCGGACGTGCTGTGGACTATCTACGGAGGGACGACACTTGGAGTCCTAAAGACTTGTTCTTGTTCGGTTCGGGCGCAGCTAGGGAAGGCACGCAACAAAGAGTATGCATCTAAACTATGCTAAATGATTATGTGTAAATAATATGTTTTCCTGGCTTTATGGTTTTTTCCGCATGATTTATGAATTGTCATATGTATCATAACCTAACACCTTCTACTTCTTCTTAGTCCATGTGGATTGGAACATAAGTGTGAGCCACAACCTGTATCTAATACCCAAGAAGTTGAATTATCAAGTATACAGTCTATAACGAAAATACCTGAAGATGGAACGATTGTTCCGTTCTTCTGATCTTCCTTTAGCTTCAAGCAATCTCTCTTCCAATGCCCCTTCTTCTTGCAGTAGAAGCATTCGGATTAAGAAGTGGGTTGACTGACCTTCCTCTTTTTCAGATTTGGCGCCAGCTGGTTGCTTAGTCTGGCTGGCCTTGTTGCCACTTTTCTTAGCATTCCTCTTCTTTCCAGATTTCTTGAACTTGCCCCCACGCACCATAAGCACATCTTGCTTATCACTTTTGAGCGTCTTTTCAGCGGTCTTCAGCATACCGTGAAGCTCAGTGAGCGTTTTGTCCAGACTATTCATACTGTAGTTCAGCTTGAACTGATCATACCCGCTATGAAGAGAATGGAGGATGGTGTCTATAGCCATTTCCTGAGAGAATTGCTGGTCCAGCCGACTCATATTCTCAATGAGTCCAATCATTTTGAGAACATGTGGACTTACGGGCTCGCCTTTCTTAAGCTTGGTCTCAAGAATTTGCCTATGAGTCTCGAATCTTTCGACTCGAGCCAGATCTTGGAACATGTTCTTTAACTCACTGATGATCATGAAAGCATATAAGTTGATGAACGTTTTCTGCAGATCTGCACTCATGGTTGCGAGCATTAGACATTTCACATCCTTGTTGGCATCAATCCAACGATTGAGGGATGCCTGAGTGACCCCGTCGCCTGCGGCTTCGGGCATCGCCTCTTCCAGGATATACTCCTTTTCTTCCTGCATAAGAACTATTTGCAAGTTCCTTTGCCAGTCAAGGAAGTTTTTCCCGTTCAACTTCTCCTTTTCGAGAATTGACCGAATGTTGAATGAATTGTTGTTTGCCATAATTAAAACTACAATTGAAAAGAATAAACAAATAAATAACCATTCACAGTTTCTCTTAATAAACTTAAATTCTAGCATACATGCATAATTCAATGTTCATTAAGCATTTTATTCAAGTTATGTGTTCCGGCAGGTGTGAATAAAATGATTCCAAGACCCTAAAACCATTGAAGAATTAAGCACATTATGTATTTTGACTCAATTCTAAAACATTTTAGGTAAGCAAAAGCCTTTTGCTAATAGTCTAAAAACTACTCTTGGTTGATCGGTACGTCTAAGAACTTAGTAGGTAAACCTATCAATTTTGCCACGACATAAAAGGACTCCTTACTTATATCGTTGAGTTTCACCAAAACTAACATGTACTCACAATTATTTGTGTACCTTACCCCTTTACGATCAATAAGTAACATCTCGCTGAGCGAAAAACTATTACTAGATTGATGTAAAGGTTATCCAAGTAAGTGTTATTTTGGCATGTCACCTTTTAACTCAATTTTTAAGTTTGGAACTTAAGGCTCTTACTATGTTGGTTAGATTTTAAGTGAACTAAAATCCTTAATCATGCAACATAATCAAGCCACAATCTCATGCATATTTAAGACATATTTAAAAGCAATAAATAACTTAAAGCATGCATAAGATAAATGTGATCTAGTATGGCCCGACTTCATCTTAAAGCTTCAACTTCAAAGTCCGTCTTGAAAATGGATTGGAAACTCCGTCTTGAATTTCACCGTGGGAGGCCCCATTTTTTTCAAATAGGATAAGCTATAATTAAACTAATTACAATTATTTGATGGTACGCATACCATATTTGAATTGAAAAACAAATTTGGTGCATTAGACCAATTACATTCAAATTAATGGTACACATATCATAATTTCTATCCTATTTGGGCCATACTAGTCACTTCATAACCTTCAAAACAGTACATATACAATATATATCATTCACCCATTCATTATCATGAATGGCCCACATAGTTGGTTAGTAAAAACACGTTATGCATCACTTAAATATTTGCAGCAATTAATCAAGGGCACCAATAATCTACCAATTATTCAGTCCTTATTAATTCTAATCAAGTTGTTTAACCTTAAAGGATTTGTAGACCTAATCAAGAGTTTATGACTAAAAAAAATGCTCCCACTTAAACCAATAACTTTATATGCTTTACTAATTTTAAACATAAAATTGTATTTCCAGTCTAACCGGAAACATACAAGTTTAATTAAAATTTAAAGCTCATATAAAATTATAATTGAATCCACTTATTTAATTTATTTTCAGTTGAATTAAAAGAATTTAAATTAATTCAAGGTTTTTAATTTTAGTAAAATAATTAGAATAAATGAAAATTTATAATAATTATAATATTCAAAATTAAAATCCAAGAAAACAATTTAAATTATTAATTTTAAAATTAATTAAAATTATTCAAACTGAAAAACTCAAATTAAAATTCAAAACGATTCAATCGTAACACGACGAGCACTTGGGCTTGCGCCCAAGCCCCATCGTGTGCACGACTGGTCGCTGCACAAGGCACACACAGCTCCACGCAACACGCAGCCACAAGCCACACGCACACGCAGCCATAGCTGGCCACGCTGCGCGCAACCTCTGTGTTGTGTCGCGTCTACTGCTACTTTCCCTCGCGAGGCATCGCTCGCTGCACGCGAGCCATCGCTCGCTGCACGCGAGCCATCGCTCGCTGCGCGAGGCAGTGCGCGCTGTGGCCAGCTCGCTTGCTGCCCACACGCGACTGCTCGCTTTTCCTTGCCCCTCGCCCACGCTCTTCGCATAGCACACACGGCCAGCACCTTTGCTTCGTGCGCGCGCCATGCTATGCTGCTCGCTGTATTCGTACCGCACGGGCGACGAGCTCCCTTGCTCGTCGTCGCGTGCCCGCACTATACAACACCCCTTAAGGGTAACACGTAGCTTCCATTGCTTTGTGCGTGCAACATTTACGGGCGTTTTCATAAAAATTTAAAATTTTTAATTTAAAATTAATGACAAATTAATAAATCATATTAATTTCATAATTTTAGGGCGAAAAATCGAAAATTTATTAATCAATTAATTTTTGATTAACATGGATTCAAATCTAGGTCATAAAAATTTAAAATTTAACATAAATTAACAATTTTTATGGTGGTTTTTAATCATGGGTACCTAATTAAATTATTAATTAATTATGAAAATCAAATTAATTCTAAATTATTCGAATTTCAACAAATTAATCATAATTACAAATTAGGTTGTATAATTAACAAGCCTAGGCATTCAAACTTGTTAAACATATATTGTAGGTCAATCAAGAATTCAAGATTTATCAACAAGAATCGCAAATATTCAATTTAACATCTTAAATTTACAAACTTTTGCGTTCGAAAAACTAAAACCTCCGAAAAGTCATAGTTAGGCTTCGAATTTGGGAATTCTGGGTTTCGGCGAAAAATATTTTTTTGTCAAAATTTTAGAATGCCATTTACATGCGGAATTGACACAAAAATCACTCGATTTGGTTGAGTAACGAATATTCTGCCGAAAAAATTGCGTACATATAATTAAATAAACGCAATTTGCAATTAATTACGAAAATTAATCACCCCTTTAATTCATTGCAAATTTGTAAAATTTAACCATGTTCATGCAATTTAAATTATGTGAATAATAAGAGGCTCGTGATACCACTGTTAGGTTATGATACATATGAATAAACATAAATCATGCGGAAAAACCATAAAGTCAGGAAACATATTATTAACACATAATCATTTAGCATAATTCAGATGCATACACTTTGTAGCCTGCCCTCCCTAGCTGCGCCCGAACCGAACAAGAACAAGTCTTTAGGACTCCAAGTGTCGTCCCTCCGTAGATAGTCCATAGCACGTCCGGATCCGCCTTAAGCTTGACCAACTAGAATCGCCCTTAAGGTAGTATGAATTTCGGCTATTATGGGGCAAGAGAGTGACTGATTTTTCTTGAAAATCTTACCTTTGAATACTTCAATTGTCTTTTTAAATAGTGACCCTAGGCACCTATTTATAGAGTTATGGAAAAGGATTTGTAATCCTATTAGGATACGAATTTATTAATTAGAATCCTATTAGATCTCTAAATAATAAATTTAATCTTTTAGGATTAGGATTTAATCAATGCACGAAATCCGATAGCATTAGGATTCGTCACGTACACGAGCACACACGAGCACGCACGCCCGCACGCAGGCCTTGCGGCCCACGCCGAGCGCACAACGCTGAGGCCTCGCTTCGCAGCCCACCTTGTGCTTTGTCGCGTGCGCGCCAAGGCTTGGCTGGGTCTGGCCTTGCGCTGGGCCTGGTCAAGCACTTGGCGTGTTTGGATGCGTGTGGCTTGCTGCGCGTCGGCCTGGCTTCGTGCTGGGCCTTCGTCTAACAAGCCTCGTCCGATGCTAATTCGTACGATACGCTTTCCGATTAAATTCCCGATTCCGGAATTCATTTCCGATACGATCAATATTTAACATTTCCTATTCCGAAATTAATTTCCGTTTCGAACAAATATTTAATATTCCCGTTTCCGGAATTATTTTCCGATTCCGATAATATTTCCGATTCTGACAATATTTCCGTTTCCGGCAATATTTCCAATTCCGGCAATATTTCCATTTCCGATAATATTTTCCGATACGTACCATGTTTCCGTTTCCGGCAACATCTACGACTTGTATAATATTTATATTTCCGATACGATCCATATTTCCGTTTCCGGCAATATCATCGTTTCCGGAGTATTCATTTCTTGCTTATGACGATCTCAGCTCCCACTGAAACCAAGATCCGTCGATTCCGAATATCCATAGATGGAGTATTTAATGCCATTAAATACTTGATCCGTTTACGTACTATTTGTGTGACCCTACGGGTTCAATCAAGATTCAAGAGTAAGCTGTGGATTAATATCATTAATTCCACTTGAACTGAAGCGGCCTCTAGCTAGGCATTCAGCTCACTTGATCTCACTGAATTATTAACTTGTTAATTAATACTGAACCGCATTTATTAGACTTAACATTAAATGCATACTTGGACCAAGGGCATTATTTCCTTCATTACATACCTGGGCCGCAGCGGAAAGTACGTAGTTCGCTGGTATAGGGGCTTGCTTTAGCCTAAGCAGCCTATTTGCACTCTTTGGCACTCATCTCAGTCTCAAAGGCGGGCGCTAGTCTCACTCGGAGTCAGCAGGATCAAGGGTTTACCTTGCCGATATTCTACTTATTTTCTTGCTTTCTCGGGAAATTTCGTATCGTAAGTAAAGAGAGCTCCCTGCCCCTGGGGTATAGGGTATAATGCGGCCCTTTCTTTCCACCTTTCTTTGCTAGGTCCAATATTAGACGAAGGTGAGAAGTGTTGGGAATTTCTAAAGGGGTCAAGGAAGGTTATTGTACCCGCTGAAGGAAGAAGACTGATGGAACTTGGGGATATAGACCAGGAAACGAAGAAAGATGGAATCTCCTAAACCCGATGTCGATCAAGCGGACGAATGAGGAATTTTGGTTGGAGAGAGATCACAGGAAAATGCGAACATCTGGTATCAAATTAGTGAAATACAGAGGCACTGAAAGTGTGAAAGCTTTCTTGTGGAAGATGTCTCAATCATGTCGAGAATGTAGGCTAAAGAGGGAGCTCGGGGATTATATTCACGGGGCTAAGTATACTTTCTGAATAGGGTGGAGGCTCTCTCTAAAGAAAAAGGACTAGTGTCTTTGTAACCGAAAGTTATAGGGTTGGATAACTAAGTGTGCGAAGGTGGATGGCTTTTTCACAAGCACTAAAGAGTTTGAAGACGACTCCATTTCCTGACTGATGAGATTGAACTCAAGGATGAGAAGTCCTAAGGTTGATCCCGAGCCCGAGACTCTGAAAGAGTCCTTGTTCAATTCAAGATCCTTTGAATAAGACTTATGTCACTGACTCCTTTGAAGTCAAGAAAATAAGAAAAGAAGTTAGTTTATTTATGTACTGAGCAAAAGACTTTTTTAAAGCAATGAAAAGGATAAGTATAAGTAAAGAGAGAAGATGGGAAGTCAATCCAACAAATTGAAGTTGCACGCGATGCATGCGAGAGTATGCATATACAAATTTAAATCGTGTTGTTATAACTAATCATCACAAACTATTCACAAAATTCATCTAAAAAAAGTTAGACATCATCGATATCAAAGTAGCAGTACACTTTTACTATAGAGTTTTGTGACTTATGAGAAAACTAATTTAAAGGAGGAGAGAAGAACAGAGGGCAGAGATGATAGAGCACGGAAAAAGCAGTAGAGAAAAATCGTGCCCTAGTCCGATACCATAAAAAAAATTCCTTGGATTATTTCATTAGGGAAATTAGGCTAATATACTAACTGTTACAAAGCAATCCCAAGATATAATTATGGGAGAGATTTATGGAGCTAATTATCCTAGGCTATAATTATGGGAGACATTTATGGACCTCATGGCATTTTTAAACATTGTCGGCCAGTAGTACTCGTATCTCTTGACATGAACTAATTATCCTATGCTATAATTACGTAGGGGAATATATACACCTACCCATATTACATGATTTGCTAAATCATTGCCTAATACATAATATTTACATATATATTCTTACAAATAGAGAAATGTTTAAGCTTGGTGGGTTTGGTGAACATATCAGATTTGTTTTTGCTCTTCTTTGACTGTTATTAACGAAAATGAGAGATTATAGGCTAATTTCCTGATTTTATGATTCATAATCAAAATAACTTACTTCTTTGTACAATTTTGTTGTTGCACTTCCCATGAGAAACATTTTATGCATGATTTCCTGATTTGTTATTCCAATCAATATTTTAAATCACTAAATAATCAAATTTTGAGTTGAATAAAACTGTGAAAGTGTGGAGGATAATTTAGTCTTTTCAAATGGGAACCCCAAAAATAAATTTAGTATATATTAATCTCAGCTCTTCATTTATAAAATAGAGATTTATGATTCGCCGCTTGTAAAATTATGTAATTTTATGCTATATGAAATTTCAACCGTTATTTTTTGTAAACAATCATTCGTAAACTAAATTTTACCTATTTTTTAAACAATTTTATATTCGATTTTATAGTTATTTATTATTTAATAAAAAAAATTTAAAAAAGGAAAATACTAAGGATTGCACCAGGAGATGACACGTGTCATTCCTGGTGTCTCTTTTAGTAGTATATAGTAATAGATTGTAAACCGTAGATTATTTTTATTCTTTTATTTTCTTTTCTATTTTCAAGGGGATTTCATCATCTGTTAAACGGTTTTTATCCCCTAAATTTTAGGTACTCCATTTATTTAGGAACTTTAATTTTATAACTGATCAGTCTATAGTATCTTTTCCACAAGATCTTTTCAGCAGGATATTTTCCACGTTTTTAGTATAACGTGTATTAGGATTAGGATACCAGTTCACAAAGGATCTTGTTAATTTTTTTTTCAACAGGATCTTTTACACGTTATTTTTTTTCAAAGGATCTTTTACACGTTATTTTTTTTTCCACAGGATCTTTTACACGTTATTTTTTTTCCACAGGATCTTTTACACGTTATTTAAAAATGGCTGTAAATTTTCTAAACTGATTATAACAATTTATACGTTTTTTTTTGGAACTTTTTCTATTATTATCAATTAATTTAAAATTTTATGGAAAAACTAATTAATTATTTTTAAAGAGTTAAAAAGTAATTTAAAAAAGAAAAATACTATCACCAAGAGATTGATACGTGTCATTCATGGTGTCTCTTTTAGTATATAGTTATAGATAGATAGATTAATCTCAGCTCTTCATTTATAAAATAGAGATTTATAATTCGCCGCTTGTAAAATTATGTACATGATAACGTAAAGAATTAAAAAAAAAAAAAAAAATTGTTAGGATTTTTTTAAAAATTTACGTTAAATACTTGTTGACAGGCTGGCATCGTATGGAAAACTGCAAACTGAAAGTGTTAAAGACACACCGACAACTTGTCACACTTTGATTGTTTTTATACGGAGTATTTTATTTTTATTTTTTATGGAAGTCTTTTGTTTTCCTACTTCTACAGTTCTACTTGAAGACGGTTCCCTAATTCGACTCGAAAACAGTTTTTGGTTCACATAAACTATTGGAATGAGAGGGATCAGGTACATCTTTTACCTGTCACATAAATGAGTGAAGAGTGTGTAAGCACTAGTCATCTATATGCACTTGTGGTTTGTTGTGCTTGACGATTGTTAGGGAAGATTGATGGTTGGATGGATTTGATTGATTGACATTGATGCATATTTGTTGGATTTTCCTTAAATCGTATCCGTTATTTTGAAATGTATTTGGGGTGAAGTTTTGATCTATTTATTCATCGATTATATATTTGCTTGGGGACAAGCAACGGTCTATGTAATACCCCGAATTTTCGGGTATTTTATAATAAATTATTTTGATAAATTAAGATAATTTTACAATTAAAATAAATTTTTTAATGAGTTTTAACTACAAGTATATTTTCATATTTATTTTTCAAATTTTCTGAAATTAGTCTCCTAGTTATACCCTAATACCCTAAGATATAAATACCATGTTATATCAAAAGTTTCCGTACGTAATTGCATTAACCTACTCAGACCCTTCTCCCTCCATCAATTCGCCTCTGCCGTCACCAATTTCCACCATCATCATATCATCGGTAAGTCATGGAGTATACCTCCATCTGCCCAACTCTAATTTCTAGCATGATTTCATAGTTAGACCATATGATTAGGGTAGTTAAGTTTTTGTCTTTTCCATGTTTTAATTGATGATATGACTTTCATTGTTTGCCCATTGATAACATCCACCGACTTCCACCCTCTATGTTTCCATACCTGAACTACTCAACTTCGTACGTGTATATATACATTCATTCACCAAATTAAAAGTATTTATACCTTTGTCTTTGTAATTCTACTAGCAGCAACGTCTATTATTGATCTTAAATGAGTTTAACTTGATTTTTCTATAACACTTCTCCTTTGACTTTTATAAATCTAGGCTAATAGTTTAGGAGGGTTGTCCTCCTATTCAATTCGTGAGTAATAGTTGTAGGCTAATTTAGGTTATTTATTTTGTGTAATCGTAGACGAAGTCTATGTAGGGAGTACGCAAGGAGACTACTAGTTTGAATATGCGCGTGTTTAAGGTAATTTTCAATGTCCATCATCTATAGGTCCCGTTAGTAAAAATATTTTGGATATATGTATGTGTTATTGTATGATAGGGAGCTTAAGTGTTGTGTATATGAGCTATACTATATAAATTTATAGACATGTCTAACATTAGTATTATAATGAGAATGTTTTATTTTAACAAAAATAGTTATTTTGTAAAAAGGATTATTTGATTTAATGTCGTCTCTCAAACCGAAGTATTGGTATTAAGCAACTTTGATATAAATGTGAATTGGATAATGTGGTTTGAATTGTTGGAGTACAGGAGTATTAATTAAACTCCTTGATATAACTTACGTGAGTGGGGACTAACCTAATGCCCAAGTAATAAGGTTGAATTGCAGCTACAGCTACGGCTACTTAATTGTATTTTTGTTTAGATCCTTGAGTTGGTTGTCTGTGTGGTTGAATCTGACTTAAATTACTAATAACGTAAAGTGTAATCTCAGAGGGAAAAGCCCGTAAGGGTTAGGAACAGGTTGCCCTTCTAGATGTTGTTCTATCGGTGCACTTTAGTGGAGATCCGGTAGGCTTCTAGTAGGTTTCTATTATTCTGTATTAAACTTTCTGCTTAGTCTTCCTCCTAATTCTATTGGTGCGCGGTCGCGAAGACCCATAGTTAATTAGTGAGGGGTGTGCATGAAGGAAATAATGCCCTTGGTCCAAGTATGCATTCTATGTTAAGTCTAATAAATGCGGTTCAGTATTAATTAACAAGTTAATAATTCAGTGAGATCAAGTGAGCTGAATGCCTAGCTAGAGGCCGCTTCAGTTCAAGTGGAATTAATGATATTAATCCACAGCTTACTCTTGACTGAACCCGTAGGGTCACACAAATAGTACGTAAACGGATCAAGTATTTAATGGCATTAAATACTCCATCTATGAATATTCGGAACCGACGGATCTTGGTTTCAGTGGGAGCTAAGATCGTCACAGGCAAGAAATGAATACTCCGGAAACGATGATATTGCCGGAAACGGAAATATGGATCGTATCGGAAATATGAATATTATCCAAGTCGTAGATGTTGCCGGAAACGGAAACATGGTACGTATCGGAAAATATTATTGGAAGTGGAAATATTACCAGAATCGGAAATATTGCCGGAAACGGAAATATTGTCAGAATCGGAAATATTGCCGGAATCGGAAAATAATTCCGGAAACGGAAATATTAAATATTTGTTCGAAACGGAAATTAATTCCGGAATCGGAAATATTAAATATTGTTCGTATCGGAAATAGATTCCGGAAATGGAAATTTAATCGGAAGCGTATCGTACGAATTAGCATCGGACGAGGCCTGCCGGACGAAGGCCCAGCACGAAGCCAGGCCATCGCCCAGCAAGCACGCACGCCACAGCCCAGCGCGCACAAGGCCGCGCATGCGTGGGCCGCGCTGCGTGGGCTGCTGCTCGCATGCGTGGGCAGCCCTTGTGGCTGCCGTGTGTGTGTGAGTTTGAGCTCATGCGAGATTCCTGAATCTGCAAGAGTCAGTGTATGATTAAATGTCTATTCCTATTGGATAAATTGATTAAGTAGAATTCATGTAGAATTCTAATTCCAATTAATTCGCATCCTACTAGGATTACGATTCCTTTTCCATAACTCTATAAATAAAGGCCTAGGGGTCATAATTTATATACATGTTTCAAAGTATTCAAAAGTGAGTTTTTTGAGAGAAAATTCAAACACCCATCTTGCCCCAAAAGTGCCGAATTTTCTGAGTACCTTAAGGGCGATTCTAGTTGGTCAATCTTAAGGCGGATCCGGACGTGCTGTGGACTTTCTACGGAGGGACGACACTTGGAGTCCTAAAAGACTTGTTCTTGTTCGGTTCGGGCGCAGCTAGGGAGGGCACGCAACAAAGAGTATGCATCTAAACTATGCTAAATGATTATGTGTAAATAATATGTTTCCTGGGTTAATGGTTGTTTCCGCATGATCTATGTAATGTCATATGTATCATAACCTAACAGTGGTATCACGAGCCCCTTATTATTTTCATAATCTAAATTGCATGAACATGGTTAAATATTACAAATTTGCAAGAATTAAAAGGGGTGATTAATTTTCGTAATTGTTAATTAATTGCAAATTGCGTTTATTTAATTATATGTACGCAGTTTTTCGGCAGTTTCTTCATTACTCATCCGAATTGAGTGATTTTTGTGTCAATTCCGCATGTAAAAGGCATTCTAAAATTTTGACAAAAATAGTATTTTTCTGCCGAACCCAGAATTCTCAAATTCGAAGCCTAACTATGACTTTTCGAAGGTTTTAGTTTTTCGGATGCAAAATTTCGTAAATTTAAGATGTTAAATTAAATATTTGCGATTCCTGTTGATAAATCTTGAATTTTTGATTGACCTACTGCATATGTTTAACAAGTTTGAATGCCTAGTCTTGTTAATTATGCAATCTAATTTGTAATTATGATTAATTTGTTGAAAATTAGAATAATTTAGAATTAATTTGATTTTCATAATTAATTGTAATTTAATTAGAAACCTATGATTAAAAACCACCATAAAAATTGTAAATTTACGATAAAATTTAAATTTTTATGACCTAGACTTGAATCCATATCAATCGGAAATCAATTGGATAATAAATTTTCGATTTTTTCGCCCTAAAATTATGAAATTAATATTATTTATTAATTTGTCATTAATTTTAAATATAAATTTTAAATTTTTATGCGATTCGTTCAAATAACTTGCACGCACGAAGCAATGGACGCTTCGTGTTACCCTTAAGGGGTGTTGTATAATGCGGGCATGCGACGACGAGCAAGGGAGCTCGTCGCCCGTGCGGCACGAATGCAATGAGCAAGGGCGTAGTGCACGAGCACAAGGCAGCAGCCCTGCCTTGTGTCGTGTGCCACGAGCAATGAACGGATGGGCATGGGCGAGGGGCGAGCCAAGGCAGTCGCGTGTGGGCAGCAAGCGAGCTGCGCCACAGCGCGCGCTGCCTCGCACAACAGCGCGCAACCTCGTGCGCAGCGAGCGCAAGCTCGCGTGCCACGAGCGCTGCGCACAGCATCACTCGCGCGCACAGCGCGCGACGTCGCCCGCCCAGCGAGCGATGTCGCGCACCAGCGAGCGATGGCTCGCGCGCGCGCAGCGAGCGATCTCGCGCGCCAGCGAGCGATGGCTCGCGCGCGCGCAGCGAGCGATCTCGCGCGCCAGCGAGCGATGGCTCGCGCGCACCAGCGAGCGATGCAGCGCCCCAGCGAGCGATGGCTCGCGCGCACCAGCGAGCGATCTCGCGCACCAGCGAGCGCGGTAACGCGCGCGCGCTGCGAGCGATAGCTCGCGTGCGGTGGGCGCTGTGCGGAGGCTTGCGTATGGGACAGCAGCAGCTATGCAACGAGCGCATGGGCTGCGCGCACATGGCCAGCAATGGCTGTGTGCGTACAGCCCATGGGCGTGCAACGCGTAGGGTGTTTGCGTTACGATTAGATTGTTTTGAATGTTTAATTTGAAAATTTCAGTTCACGTAATTTTAATTGATTTTAAAATTAATAATTTGAATTAATTTCTTGGATTTTAATTTTGAATATTATAATTATAATAAATGGCATTTATTCTAATTATTTTACTAAAATTAAAATCATAAATTAATTTAAATGTGACTGAAATTAAAATTAAAATTTTGGATTCAATTATAAATTTATATGAGCTTTAAATTTTAATTAAATTTGTATGTTTCCGGTTAGACTAGAAATACAATTTTATGTTTAAAATTAGTAAAGCATATGAATTTATTGGTTTGAGTGGGAGCACTTTTTAGTCATAAACTCTTGATTAGGTCTACAAATCCTTAAGGTTAAAACAACTCGATTAGAATTAATAAGGACTGAATAATTGGTAGATTATTGGTGACCTTGATTAATTGCTGCAAATGTTTACGTGATGCATAATGTGTTTAACTAACCAGCTATGTGGGCCATTCATGATAATGAATGGGTGAATGGTATATATTGTATATGTACTGTTTTGCAGGTTATGAAGTGACTAGTATGGCCCAAATAGGATAGAAAATATGGTCTACGTACCATTAATTTGAATGTAATTGGTCTAAAGTACCAAAGTTGTTTTTCAATTCAAATATGGTCTGCGTACCATCAAATAGTTGTAATTAGTTATAGCTTATCCTATTTGAAGAAAATGGTGCCTCCCACGGAGATTTTCAAGACGGACTTTGAAGTCAAAGCTTCGAGATGAAGTCGGGCCATACTAGATCACAAATATCTTATGCATGTTTTAAGTTATTTATTGCTTTAAATATGTCTTAAAATGCATGAGATCAAAAGCTTGATTATGTTGCATGATTAAGGATTTTAGTTCACTTAAAATCTAACCAACATAGTAAGAGCCTTAAGTTCCAAACTTAAAAATTGAGTTAAAAGGTGCCATGCCAAAATATACACTTGCTTGGATATCCTTTACATCAATCTAGTAATAGTTTTCGCTCAGCGAGGTGTTACTTATTGGTCCTAAAGGGGCAAGGTACACAAATAATTGTGAGTACATGTTAGTTTTGGTGAAACTCAACGATATAAGTAAGGAGTCCTTTTATGTCGTGGCAAATTCGATAGGTTTACCTAATAAGTTCTTAGACGTACCTATCAACCAAGAATAGTTTCTAGACTATTAGCAAAAGGCTTTTGCTTACCTAAGATGTTCTAGGATTAAGTCGACAAACTGTGCTTAGTTCTTCAATGATTTTAGGATCTTGGAATCATTTTATTCACACCTGCCGGAACACATAACTTGAATAAAATGCTTAATAAACATTGAATTATGCATGTATGCTAGAATTTAAGTTTATTAAGAGAAACTGTGAATGGTTATTTATTTGTTTATTCTTTTCAATTGTAGTTTTTAATATGGCAAACAACAATTCATTCAACATTCGATCAATTCTCGAAAAGGAGAAGTTGAACGGGAAAAACTTCCTTGACTGGCAAAGGAACTTGCAAATAGTTCTTATGCAGGAAGAAAAGGAGTATGTCCTAGATGAGACGATGCCCGAAGCTCCAGGCGACGGGATCACTCAGGCAGCCCTCAATCGTTGGATTGATGCCAACAAGGATGTGAAATGTCTAATGCTCGCCACCATGAGTGCGGATCTGCAGAAAACGTTCATCAACTCAGATGCTTTCACAATCATCAGTGAGTTGAAGAACATGTTCCAAGATCTGGCTCGAGTCGAAAGATTCGAGACTCATAGGCAAATTCTTGAGACCAAGCTTAAGAAAGGCGAGCCCGTAAGTCCACATGTTCTCAAAATGATTGGACTCATTGAGAATATGAGTCGGCTGGATCAGCAATTTTCTCAGGAAATGGCTATAGACACCATCCTCCATTCTCTTCATAGCGGGTATGATCAGTTCAAACTGAACTACAGTATGAATAGTCTGGACAAAACGCTCACTGAGCTTCACGGTATGCTGAAGACCGCTGAAAAGACGCTCAAAAGTGATAAGCAGGATGTGCTTATGGTGCGTGGGGGCAAGTTCAAGAAATCTGGAAAGAAGAGGAATGCTAAGAAAGGTGGCAACAAGGCCAGCCCAACTAAGCATACTGGCGCCAAATCTGCAAAGAGGAAGGTCAGTCAACCCACTTCTGAATCCGAATGCTTCTACTGCAAGAAGAAGGGGCATTGGAAGAGAGATTGCTTGAAGCTAAAGGAAGATCAGAAGAACGGAACAGTCGTTCCATCTTCAGGTATTTTCGTTATAGACTGTATACTTGCTAATTCAACTTCTTGGGTATTAGATACAGGTTGTGGCTCACACTTATGTTCCAATCCACAGGGACTAAGAAGAAGTAGAAAGTTAAGCAAGGGAGAAGTCGACCTACGAGTGGGAAATGGAGCACGGATTGCTGCATTAGCCGTAGGAACTTACTATTTGTCGTTGCCCTCCGGGCTAGTTTTGGAACTGGAAGAATGTTTCCATGTTCCAAGTCTTACTAAAAACATCATTTCAGTTTCTTGCTTAGATGCTAAGGGATTTTCCTTTATAATAAAAGACAATAGTTGTTCGTTTTATTTTAAAGAGATGTTTTATGGATCTGCTAGATTAGTCAATGGACTTTATTTATTAGATCACGACAAACAAGTATATAACATAAATACCAAAAAGGCCAAAAAGGATGATTCAGATCTCACCTATCTGTGGCATTGTCGATTAGGCCATATAAACTTGAAACGCTTAGAAAGACTTCAAAGGGAAGGAATTCTAGAACCATTTGACTTAGAGGATTATGGTAAATGCGAATCATGTTTACTTGGCAAAATGACAAAGCAACCTTTCTCTAAAGTTGGAGAAAGAGCAAATGAACTATTGGGTTTAATCCATACAGATGTATGTGGACCAATGAGTACAAATGCTAGAGGTGGTTTCAGCTACTTTATCACTTTCACTGATGACTTCAGTAGGTATGGTTATGTCTACCTAATGAAGCATAAGTCTGAATCCTTTGACAAATTCAAGGAATTCCAGAGTGAAGTAGAGAATCAATTAGGCAAGAAGATCAAGGCACTGCGGTCTGATAGAGGCGGTGAATATCTGAGCTATGAATTTGATGACCATCTGAAAGAATGTGGAATTCTATCAGAATTGACTCCTCCTGGAACACCACAATGGAACGGTGTGTCAGAACGGAGGAACAGAACCTTGCTAGACATGGTCAGGTCAATGATGGGTCAGGCCGAACTTCCATTAGAATTTTGGGGACATGCACTAAATACAGCTGCACTCACTATAAATAGAGCTCCGTCTAAAGCTGTCGAAAAGACTCCATACGAATTATGGTTTGGAAAGCCTCCAAATGTGTCTTTTCTTAAGATTTGGGGATGTGAAGTATACGTCAAACGATTAATTTCAGACAAACTTCATCCAAAATCTGACAAATGTATCCTTGTGGGCTATCCAAAGGAAACAAAGGGGTATTACTTCTACAATACATCTGAGAACAAAGTGTTTGTTGCTCGAGATGGTGTCTTTTTGGAGAAAGATCACATTTCCAAAATGACAAGTGGGAGAAAAGTAGACCTCGAAGAAATTCGAGTCGAACAACAAACTCTAGAGAATGCTCAAGATGACATTCAGGATGAAACTCAGAGATCTTTAGAAGAATCTGGTGAGAATCATGGTCAATCTAGAAATGTTACCCCGCGTAGATCGCAAAGATATAGATCTCAACCGGAAAGGTACTTAGGTATTTTGACGAACGAGAGCTATGACGTTCTATTACTTGAAAGTGATGAACCTGCGACTTACAAGCAAGCTATGACGAGCCCTAGCTCCAAGCAGTGGCAAGAAGCCATGCAATCTGAATTAGACTCCATGTCTGAAAACCAAGTATGGGATTTGGTCGATTTGCCAGATGGCTACCAAGCCATTGGAAGCAAATGGGTTTTCAAACTGAAAAAGGACAAGGATGGGAAACTTGAAGTTTTCAAAGCTAGATTGGTTGCAAAAGGTTACAGGCAAGTCCACGGTGTGGATTACGATGAAACCTTTTCACCAGTTGCAATGCTAAAATCTATTCGAATAATGTTAGCAATCGCTGCATATTACGATTACGAAATATGGCAGATGGATGTCAAAACTGCTTTCTTAAACGGCGTTTTAACAGAAACTGTGTTTATGACACAGCCTGAAGGTTTTGAGGATCCAAAGAATGCTAAAAAGGTATGCAAGCTAAAGAAGTCAATCTACGGATTGAAGCAGGCATCCAGGAGCTGGAATATACGTTTTGATGAAGCAGTCAGTGACTTTGGTTTCATCAAGAACGCGGACGAATCTTGTGTATACAAGAAGGTCAGTGGGAGCAAAATTGCTTTCCTAGTATTATATGTCGACGACATATTGCTTATCGGAAATGACATTCCTATGTTGAACTCTGTCAAGATTTGGCTTGGGAAATGTTTTTCGATGAAGGATCTAGGAGAAGCACAGTACATATTGGGCATCAAGATTTACAGAGATAGATCTAAAAAGATGATTGGACTTAGTCAAAGCACTTATATCAATAAGGTGCTTGATAGGTTCAAGATGGCGGACTCCAAGCGAGGCTACCTACCCATGTCTCATGGAATGACTCTAAGCAAGACTCAGTGCCCAAAAACACTTGATGAGCGTAGACGAATGAATGGGATTCCATATGCATCATTGATTGGTTCAATAATGTATGCTATGATATGTACACGCCCGGATGTTGCGTACGCACTCAGTGCTACGAGCAGATACCAGTCAGACCCAGGAGAGGCGCATTGGACTGCTGCCAAGAATATTCTGAAGTACCTGAAAAGGCACAAAGATGACTTCCTGGTCTATGGTGGAGATGATGAATTAATTGTTAAAGGCTATACGGACGCAAGTTTCCAAACCGACAAAGATGATTTCAGATCACAGTCTGGGTTTGTCTTCTGCCTCAACGGAGGAGCAGTAAGCTGGAAAAGTGCTAAGCAAAGCACCATTGCGGATTCTACAACTGAAGCGGAGTACATTGCTGCACATGAAGCAGCAAAGGAAGCTATATGGCTAAGGAAGTTCATAGGAGAACTTGGTGTAGTCCCCTCCATTAAAGGACCAATAGCCCTGTATTGTGATAATAACGGAGCTATTGCACAGGCAAAAGAGCCTAGACACCACCAGAGAGTCAAGCATGTACTTCGTAGATTTCACCTTCTACGAGAGTTCGTTGAAAGAAAAGAAGTCGAGATAAGCAAAATTGGAACTGATGACAACATATCAGATCCATTAACTAAACCTCTGCCGCAAGCGAAGCACAACTCGCACACTGCAGCTATGGGAATCAAGCATATTGGAGAATGGCTTTGATGTCTCTGTTTAATGTTTTAAAGTTTTAGAGTTTAAATCTTTGTAAAACATTATTGGTTAATCATTCACAATAAATGAAAGGAATTCATTTTTCCATTTAATTTGTGGTTTATTAAATGATGAGTCCCTTCAACTTGACGATATATTCAAGATAGACTGTCAGGACCAGTCCTGTGACTAAGAAATGTCTATCAAGTGAACTTGAATGTCAAAGGTTGAAAATGGTCCCTAGTCGGAGTTTTCTATAAAATTGGACGCATAGAAAACGTTAGACGATTAGAATGCAAGATGACTAGTAGTTCTGTTTCTTGAACTATGTGGACATGGCAATGTCATAATCATTTGCATAGATACTTACTTTGGGAAGACTAGTATCGGACAAGACCTATGAAACTTTACTGTAAGAGATGAAAGTCTGTCATAAGTAAATTTCATTAAATTATTAGACACTAAATCCTCAATACCTGAGTGATTTGAGATTACTTGTTTGAGAACTGGTTGCTTTGACGTTGACCAACCGTCGCACCGTAAAAGGAGGCTATAAAGGCAACGCTCAGGTAATCACCTATCAAACGAAGTCTAATCTCAAGATCGCAAGATTGGGATTGTCCTCCCATAAATCGGGATGAGATGCTTAAAAGTTGTACAAGGCCACTCGGAGAGCTAGAAACTGTGAAATGCATGGCCGTGCTCGGATGAATCATAGGCTATGATTATCTGTTTATTTGATCAGTTGAACTCTGAAACCGAGGAACACCTCTGGACATAATAAGGATGACAACTCTTACCTTATGTTCAAGAGCAAGCATCGAGCGACAAAGGAATTAGGAAATGCACACTTGTCCCTAAGGACAAGTGGGAGACTGAAGGAAATAATGCCCTTGGTCCAAGTATGCATTCTATGTTAAGTCTAATAAATGCGGTTCAGTATTAATTAACAAGTTAATAATTCAGTGAGATCAAGTGAGCTGAATGCCTAGCTAGAGGCCGCTTCAGTTCAAGTGGAATTAATGATATTAATCCACAGCTTACTCTTGACTGAACCCGTAGGGTCACACAAATAGTACGTAAACGGATCAAGTATTTAATGGCATTAAATACTCCATCTATGAATATTCGGAACCGACGGATCTTGGTTTCAGTGGGAGCTAAGATCGTCACAGGCAAGAAATGAATACTCCGGAAACGATGATATTGCCGGAAACGGAAATATGGATCGTATCGGAAATATGAATATTATCCAAGTCGTAGATGTTGCCGGAAACGGAAACATGGTACGTATCGGAAAATATTATTGGAAGTGGAAATATTACCAGAATCGGAAATATTGCCGGAAACGGAAATATTGTCAGAATCGGAAATATTGCCGGAATCGGAAAATAATTCCGGAAACGGAAATATTAAATATTTGTTCGAAACGGAAATTAATTCCGGAATCGGAAATATTAAATATTGTTCGTATCGGAAATAGATTCCGGAAATGGAAATTTAATCGGAAGCGTATCGTACGAATTAGCATCGGACGAGGCCTGCCGGACGAAGGCCCAGCACGAAGCCAGGCCATCGCCCAGCAAGCACGCACGCCACAGCCCAGCGCGCACAAGGCCGCGCATGCGTGGGCCGCGCTGCGTGGGCTGCTGCTCGCATGCGTGGGCAGCCCTTGTGGCTGCCGTGTGTGTGTGAGTTTGAGCTCATGCGAGATTCCTGAATCTGCAAGAGTCAGTGTATGATTAAATGTCTATTCCTATTGGATAAATTGATTAAGTAGAATTCATGTAGAATTCTAATTCCAATTAATTCGCATCCTACTAGGATTACGATTCCTTTTCCATAACTCTATAAATAAAGGCCTAGGGGTCATAATTTATATACATGTTTCAAAGTATTCAAAAGTGAGTTTTTTGAGAGAAAATTCAAACACCCATCTTGCCCCAAAAGTGCCGAATTTTCTGAGTACCTTAAGGGCGATTCTAGTTGGTCAATCTTAAGGCGGATCCGGACGTGCTGTGGACTTTCTACGGAGGGACGACACTTGGAGTCCTAAAAGACTTGTTCTTGTTCGGTTCGGGCGCAGCTAGGGAGGGCACGCAACAAAGAGTATGCATCTAAACTATGCTAAATGATTATGTGTAAATAATATGTTTCCTGGGTTAATGGTTGTTTCCGCATGATCTATGTAATGTCATATGTATCATAACCTAACAGTGCACACTAGGGACATTCTGTACTCATCTTACTTGGCCATTCTCAAGGGTTACGCGTGACCCTTAGCGTTCTTTTTCCCTCACTTAATTAATATTGATCTTATGTGATGAGTTTAATAATGGAGTTATTAAATTGGAACTTGTTGTTTAATTATTTATTTTATGTACTCAAAACGTTTTCAGACTAAAATTATTTATTTTACGGGATGGAGTTGGAATTACTCAGTTTATCTGATTTTTGGGAGTTCGTCTCTCTTGTCTCTTCTTATTTATTTTTGCAGGTTGGTAAAAGTACTTGGCTACGAGTGAGGAGACGCTTAGAATAACCACCTAGTCAAGAGACAATTTCTATTTCGGTCTAAGTTAGATTTTGTTATTTATTTTATGGGGATTAATTGGTTGTAATATTTTATTGGCCACCTTTAGACCACTTAGTTAATTTTGAACTTAATGGTTTTAATTGTGTTTGTTGCTTTGCATTTATTTTCTAAGGAGAATAAATGTAGCAGTGACACTCCCAAAGTTTGGACGATTGTTTTATGAAGTAAAAACAGGGTTTTTGATTATGTAAAAGGTCCAAATTCCGGGGGTGTTACAGTCTAGCTTGGGGCAGTTTGATACATTCAAATTTTATAGAGTTTTACCCCCGTCCCTTATGCACTTTTCATCACATTTCGGAGCCAATTTTAGTGCTAATATGCGTTGTGTAGTATATTTAGCTGCATGATCGCTTTTTGGTGATAATTGGTCTTTTGAGACCCGTTTTCTATTATTCTTGGATGACTACACGGATCCCGAGCATGTACGGGATGATCTAGCCAACTTCAAGGGGCCACAAACGGCAAATTAGAACCAAAGGAGTTAGGCTTGGGCCTCAAGGTTCAAGGCTCATGGCAAAAGCAACTAAGTCATGTGCTTAAAACCGGTGGCACCGGTCGATTCTGAGAAAAAAGGGAATTATCAATTGCGTTGGTATCCGACCAGTTTGTGGAAACCTGCCACACCGGTTTTGAAGACGAATAAATCTGGAGCAGGCCTGTGTGCCGAAAATCGACCGGTTTTCGGTGCATCCCCCTTCTTTAATCGCTTTTCTCTGTATGTTTTTGGGGGAAGCTATAAATATAAAACTTACTCCCTCCGTCCCAGATTAGTTGTTACACTTACCTTTGCACAAGGTTTTAGGTGATAAATAGTTGTTTGGTTATCAATTGTTATTTTATTGTAAAAGTAGATATGATAGGAGTTAGAGGGGTAATTTTTTAATTGAATGAGAGAGAGGGCGTGGGTTCCAAAAAAAATAGTGGGAAGAAAGAGACAATATAAGAATTGTGGTGTCATTTCTAATTTAGAAGTGTAACAACTAATCTGGGACGAACAAAAAAGGAAAGTGTAACAACTAATCTGGGACGGAGGGAGTAGTTTTTATTAAAGGATATCTCTTAACTTCGTATTTAGTTTTCTAGTATTAAAAAGTTCCGTAGTTTTTGGTACCTATTATTACTTTAAAGTTTTGTCAATACTTTCGTAATTGAATTCAAGCTTCAACATTTGTTCTTCAATTTGGTATTAATCTAATCCTTATTTCATTTCTTAAATTCAATTATGCGTTCAATTATCATATTTGCTTTGTTCAATTTTAATATGCATGATTAGTTTAAATCTAGGGTTTTGGAAATCCATGAATTAATATGAAGAAATGATTAGTTATTGTTTATTGTTGGTTTTGTTGATTAGTTTCCTATTTATTGATTTCATTACTATGCAATTAGATTTGCGCACGTTTAATTATTATAGTCAAGCAATATTGAGTTAATAACCGAGAGATGCAACTTGATGTTTAGGCTAGTTTCAATAGGTAGAATTGGGTTTAATAAATTGTGAGAGCCTGTTAATTCCAATTCTATGATTAGTATCGATTCGAGAGAGCATGCTAATCTGATTAATTGCTTCGTTGATCGTTAATGATTGTTTCTCATCCCAGATTATTGTTCATTGGTGAACCTATACCCCTGGCCTTTTATTATTGATTTTCTCATATTCGTAGTTTAGCTATCAAATCAACCAATTTCCTGTTACTAAAGTCTAGACCTTTATTTTAGTATTGGAAAGAACATTGTTTCCCTGTGGATTCGATCATGACTTCCCTTGCTATTTAGCTAGTGATTTTAAGTTTATCTTTGATTAGGTGATATGACTTTAGCCTATCATTGGCACACGTGGACACAAGCATGGGCGAGCAGAGAGGAGACGCGCGGGCACGGTGGCGAGCGCTGCTGCTTGGTGTTGCGCGGGCGCTCGGCCGGGCAAAGAGAGAGAGAGAAAATTAGGGCTTTAATGAATTTGTGTGGGGATTTGTGAGGGAGTACGACCTATATAGGTCTCGTATCTCTAATGGGCTAAGGTTTGGGTTTTCTCTTTTAGGTTTCATTAAACATGAGATGAGCTTTGAATAAATTGTTTGTACTTGAACTTGGAATTGGACTAGGCTAAATTATATTTAAAATTCGTTTTCATTTCTTAAAACTCAATTAATATTTCCTAACTTAAACTAAAATCTATAAAAATGCTTTATAAATATAATAAATATATTTATAATATAATTAAAATACGGGGTATTAATTACAATACCATAGTTGAGGACTTGAAAACCCCGAGAGACACTCTTGAAACCCTAGCAAGGACGAGTCACCCAAGGCGTGGCGCTGTGGATGGACACAAGGGGTACTTATGATAGGTTATGATACATATGACAAAACATAAATCATGCGGAAAAACCATAAAGCCAGGAAAGCATATTATTTACACATAATCATTTAGCATAGTTTGGGTGCATACACTTTGTTGCGTGCCCTACCTAGCTGCGCCCGAACCGAACAAGAACAAGTCTTTAGGACTCCAAGTGTCGTCCCTCCGTAGATAGTCCACAGTACGTCCGGATCCGCCTCAAGATTGACCAACTAGAATCGCCCTTAAGGTACTAGGATTTTCGGCTAGGTTAGTGCAAGTGTATGGCTGAATTTTTCTTTCAAAAACTTACCTTTAGAGTACTTCAATCATATCTCTAAATAATGACCCTAGGCACTTATTTATAGAGGTATGGAAAGGGAACCGGAATCCTACTAGGATACGAATTAATTAAACTAGAATCCTATTAGAACTCTAATTAATTAATTTATCCTTTTAGGATTAGGAATTTAATCATATATCAAATCCTAATAGTTTTAGGATTCTTGTATGAACACAAACACACACACGCACGGCAGCCCACGAGGGCGCCTATGCGCGCGCGGCCTGTGAGCTCGCAGCCCATGCCACGAGGCCCACACGCTGCTGTGGCCTTGGCGCGTGCTGGGCCTGCCTTGCGGTGGGCCTGGGCGCTGCCTTGGCTTGGGGCGTTTGTGGCGCGCTGGCTTGCTGGGCGATGGCCCGGCTTCGTGCTGGGCCTTCGTCCGGCAGGCCTTGTGAGGGGGTCGAAAAAGCACGAGGCTAATGCGTGACCTCGTCCCTCGTGGGTGTGACGTTTCTTTTTGTCAAATCAAGTGTAATTGGATTTCCTGTGAGTTTACACCCAATTGACTAGTAATATAGGAGTCGCCATTCAGTTTTTAACGA
This sequence comes from Spinacia oleracea, assembly GCF_020520425.1. Lineage (NCBI taxonomy): Eukaryota > Viridiplantae > Streptophyta > Magnoliopsida > Caryophyllales > Amaranthaceae > Spinacia > Spinacia oleracea. Next base: position 24,008,505 of record NC_079489.1, read on the forward strand.
CATTGAGAAAAACTGACACAACCCGGTTATCGTGACATAAAGGGAGTGCAATTATATTTGACCACGACGGCCGTAGGTTCCCTTGTGATCCCTGGTGGTGGGGATCGCTCAACGTACACCCGCAGGGTAGAGATTGAGGGTTCGGGGGACTGTAACTACCGAGAGGAGTACTCGCTCTTTGATAACTCCAGAGGCAGGATATCCTTACTAGCTCAGCATAAATAATTGAAGGGACATGCGCTAACTATTAAACTAATCTGAGTTGATTTTAACAATATGCAACATATAGTACTAGATCGAGCGCGATTATCTGATTTAGATTGTTTTAAGGGACCTAGCATGATAATCCAATTTCCCAAAAATATCATATTTATTAGGCGTGATCGAACAATCAGATTTAGTTAGTTTAACAGTTCATAAAAGGGCGAGGAAAGCAATTAAACCATGGAAAAGGGACACATTACGACGCACCCTTGAGAGGTGCGTCACGGTTCTCAGAAAACTAACCACTTTGACTTTGCTATTTCTCCTTTTATTTAACGAATCTCAAATTATGGGACGGGATACGTTCTGTTCGATTTATGGATCGATTGCGACAGAACGCGTGATCAGTTTTGCAGCGTGAGGCTTAGGCTTAGGGGTTTAGAGTCAATACTCATAATAATAATTGTGTGTTGTTGTTGTGTTGTTTTCACGTCGAACATGGGCTATATTTATAGAAAAGAGTTCGTGGAAAGATAGAATTGCAGAACTCTAATCCACGAGGAATTAGGAAAAAACACGTACCAGGTATTTTCAGCGCCTAGGCCTGGGCGCCGAAGATTTCGGCGCCCAGAGCCAGGCGTTGAAAATAGGATCTGGGCTGGTTTTCTTAGTCAGATTCGGATTCCTAGAATCCGGAGTATTTGAGATTTAATTGAGTCTTTTAGTGCGTATTAACCTTGTGACGGGATGCGTCTGGGCCCGTTACGAACTCTAGGCTCGTTAGGATTTTAATTAATACGTGACTCTTATTTTCGAATCATATTAGGAATAGGATTATCTCGCAATTTCTATCTCATTTAGGATTTATGTTGGAGTGCAACACCTAATTCTGACAGGTTTCTATCTTTTATGACTTGCCACTTTTAACAATTACCGATAACGGTATTTACTATTTTTAGCAGGTTTCCATAAATAGCAGGTTTCCATAAATAGCAGGTTTCTATAAATAGCAGGTTTTGGGTGAAATGAAAAGGGGAATTGAGATTCGTTATTTTATAGGAGATGCGTTGTCAAGTGGAGATTTACGTTCTCATCATCGAACCTTCCCTTTCGGAAATGGGGACAAAAGTAGGTGTCTACAGTTAGCCCCCACTTTGACTGAGTCTTGGAGTAAGACGATGGTCAAAGTATTAGACGGAGTGCGTCGCACAAGCCATGGTGACCTGTTTTGGCGAGGGTCTCACGAGCCCCCGAGTGATAACATTTGACTTAAGGGTCATCACTTGAAGTGTCGACATACCCCTCACGTGTCATTGGGATTTGTCAACGGATAGTATAGAAACTTCCTCACTTTGTCATTGGAAGTATCTAAAGAGGCGTAGGAACTCCCTCACTTTGTCATTGGGAGTAGCTACAGATGTTTTCGAAATCAAAGCTATAAAGTGTAATTGGGCCTGGCCAAGCCCAATCACGAGGTAAAAAATGTTTTTAAAGATTCTCATTTTCAGGGTTAGCTAAACGAGAAAACCCCCTTGTTTTTATGGGACGTAAAACGAAGGAAAATCCAGCACATCGTTCTTTTTTGGAAAAAACAGAGAACCAATCTTTGGAAAAAGGGAAAGCTACTCACATCATTCTTTTTTGGAAAAACGAAAAACCAGAAAAAGTTTTCGCTGCAGCGACTAAGGACCTGCGCGGTTAGTGACGCAGACCCCGCCCGCAAAAGATGGCGAGCCTGTCCGCTAAGGGTGGACACCCCGTCCGATAGAAGTGGACGAATCTATTTTTGAAATTTTGAAAATAAGGACCTACGCGGTTTGTGACGTAGACCCCGCCGGCTAAAGATGACGAACCTGTCCGCTAAGGGTGGACACCCCGTCCGATAGAAGTGGACGAATCTATTTTGAAATTTGTTTTGTGTTCATTTTTTTTGAAAATAAGGACCTACGTGGTTTGCGCCGTAGACCCCGCCGGCTGAAGATGGCGAGCCTGTTTCATTTTGTTTTTTGAAGATTCTATTTTTCAAAAACTGAGGATCTGCGAGGCTAGTGACGCAGACCCCGCCCGCTGAAGGTGGGCGAGCCCTGTCCGCTAAGGGTGGACGCCCCGCTCGCTGGAGGTGAGCGAACCTGAATTCGTTTTTTCGATTTGGGACTCGCGTGCCGCGGTCTTGCCTGATTGAGGTGGACAAGTCCCTATTTCATTTTTTTCTTGTGATTTCTCAAATGGCTGTAAATTTTCTAAACTGATTATAACAATTTATACGTTTTTTTTTGGAACTTTTTCTATTATTATCAATTAATTTGAAATTTTATGGAAAAACTAATTAATTATTTTTAAAGAGTTAAAAAGTAATTTAAAAAAGAAAAATACTAACACCAAGAGATTGATACGTGTCATTCATGGTGTCTCTTTTAGTATATAGTTATAGATAGATAGATTAATCTCAGCTCTTCATTTATAAAATAGAGATTTATAATTCGCCGCTTGTAAAATTATGTACATGATAACGTAAAGAATTAAAAAAAAACAAAAAATTGTTAGGATTTTTTTAAAAATTTACGTTAAATACTTGTTGACAGGCTGGCATCGTATGGAAAACTGCAAACTGAAAGTGTTAAAGACACACCGACAACTAGGGATGGCAATGGGTAGGGTCTGGGTAGGGTCTAGTAATACCCGGATCCGGACCCTAACTTTTTGACATATACCCATACCCTACCCTTACCCTATGGGTAGGGTCTAGGGTCTTATGCGGGTCCGCGTAAAACTATAACTTTTATTTCCTTTTTTGTATGCAATTATATGTAATATGCAAAAATAATACAAGAACAACGATTAATAAGGCATTTTAAAACAAATAAATAGCTAGTCTTCAAAAATTATCCTTGTCTTTCCTTAAACACAATACATTTTAAAGTACAAAGCTCATAAATTACAAAATCCCACATTCTTAACTACACAACATTAATGTTAATAAATAGGTATCCATTCAGTACTTTAGTAGTAGTTATCGTCAATATCATCATCTACTTCATCATCAAGATCCAACAAAAAAAGTGAAGTACATAAAATAACATAATTTAAGCAGGTCTAAATATAGGGTATGGGTAGGGTATGGGTCTTAAGGGTCCGCGGGTAGGGTATGGGTAGGGTACGGGTCTGAAAAATTAAGACCCTTACCCTACCCTAAAAAAAATATCATATGCCCATACCCTACCCTTACCCTATAGGATCTAAAAAATAAAGATCCATACCCTAATTTTAAGGTAGGGTCTGACAGGGTCCGGGTAGGGTCCTGGACCCGCTGCCATCCCTACCGACAACTTGTCACACTTTGATTCTTTTTATACGTAGTATTTTATTTTTATTTTTTATGGAAGTCTTTTGTTTTCCTACTTCTACAGTTCTACTTGAAGACGGTTCCCTAATTCGACTCGAAAACAGTTTTTGGTTTATAAATTGTGATGGATTGAATTTTGTGAAATAAAAACTCATCTCTTTCATAGTAGAACAAAGAACAAAGAAGAAAGGTCCACAGATGTCGCCCTGTTTGAAAGGTGATCTCTTCTGGAATCAACAAGAGGCAGAGGACGTTATCTTCAATCCCAGGTATATTTCATGTTTTTTTTGGGTTGAAAATTAAACTAATTTGTTTTTGATAGCATGAATTAGCATAACTGTATAGAGAGTTGTAGTTTCAAATAAATTCGTTTTATTTATTTATTGAATTGTAAAGACAAAAACACACGGATCGCAGGTGAATTGAATAGTTTATGAATCACGAGAAATTGAACTGTAAATAATGAAACAAATAAAATCGTAATTGAATTTTGAAAAAATATAAATGTTTGTTTGAATTTGGTTAAATTCACCACATATAATCCCTTGAATCAGCCATATCCCTTGAATTGTTTGTTTGAATTTGAAAATTGCCGTTTCTCCGTATATAAGGTTGCGAAATAAATAAAACGAGTCGCCATTCTTGTGTTCCTCGATTAATCCGTCACTTTTGATTTTGCATATACGGGGTACAATATTGGTGATTTTATTTCAGTATCCTAAACCTGAATTGTAATTTTTTCAGGAAAAAAGGCAGAATGGATGATGTGAATTGGGCTGAACTGCAGGTTGATTTGTTGGTCAAAATCGTAGGAAACCACTTGCATTCCGCCGTGGACATGGTGGCGTTTTCAGGTGTGTGCCCTTCATGGCGCAATGCTTCCAATTTGGCCAATGTCAAACAAAAGTGGGCTTGTCAAATGCCGTGGCTTATGCTAACTGATGGCAATCTGGAGCTCACTGCCGACTACGAGGATGAGCCAATTGATGATGATGATGATGATGAGACAATTGAGTCAATTCAGGATGATGATGAGACAATTGATGGTAAGACAAATGAGGATGATGATGAGACAAATGAGGATGATGATGAGACAATTGAGGATGAGACAATTGATGATGACACAATTGAGGATGAGGATGAGGATGAGGATGATGAGACAATTGAGGATGATAACTCGAAAGAAGCGAGTTCAAGTGTAGACAATAATGTGAGACGAAGACGAACGTTGGTGGATTTAAGGCACAAGGATGGGAGGAGTTACAATGTGGAGTGTTGTCAAGGGTATGGAAAGAGCTGTTGGGGATCAGCTCATGGTTGGATAGTAACTCATGGTCTTGATGATAACATGTATCTCTTCAACCCTCTCACAAAGGAACAACTCAATCTCCCTCCTCGCCATACTTATGAATACGGACCCTACAAAAGGACTTGTCCTCCTGATTTCCTTCGTGCCTATTTCATAACTAAAGCAGTCCTACTTAAGGTACCAATTAGTGGTGGTTTACTCGTGGTCGCATTGCATTCCGACGGTTGCGGTGTTGTTATTGCCAAGCCTGGGGACACACATTGGACGGAAATTAGTATTCCTATACAGGGATTGAAAATGAGCCGTAGGATTACCGATGTCTTATATCTTGCTAATCAAGGGCGAATACTGTTGTTGAATCAATATGGAGATCTTGCATACTTTGACCTTGAAGATGTTCAAAAACAAGTACGATGGTATGATTGTGAACTTAGTTACATAAACCAACTCAGACACCCATATGGATATGATTTTGTTGACCATACTACTTACATCGTTAATTCTGGTAAGGATCTTCTCATGGTCTTAAGAATATTAGATGTGGTTAAGAACTATGCGGATATGGTCAGAGACGATGATGGTCATGATATTGATCAGTACAAGACAGTAAATTTTAAAGTCTACAAGTTTCACTTTCAAGACAAGACTTGGGAGGAATTGGAAGATTTGCTAGATGTTGCTCTTTTCGTGGGTAACAATGCATCCATGTCCGTTCGTGCAACTGATGCGGGTTGTGACCACAACTGCATATACTTTACCGATGATCAAAGATATTATTATGCCGAAACAAAAGCCGGACTCGGAGGACATGACATAGGTGTTTTCCGAATGAGTGATAAGATCATCCGCTCGTTAGATGTAGGAAATAACACTCATTTGCGCTCTCCATATTGTTGTCCCTTATGGTTTAGTCCCGCACTTTAAATTTTTGTATTTTTTGTTTATTGACATTTGATCAGTTTTATTCAAACTTTCGAATTATCAATTATGTTAAACTATGATTTTCCTTAGTAAACTACCAATTATGTAAAACAAAATAAATGGTAATACTTCCTTTGTAGAGTAGTGACTGTTGGCATTGAGGTAAAGATCAAAGAGTGGAGGAGGGGAGGACAATAGCATGAGAAAGTTCAGTTGAGATTGTCTTTTTTCTTTTTGATGAAACTAGTTGTTGGACTGCAATATGTGCGCAATCCCCAAAGGTAGCAAAGTTCAGTTATTGTAGCTATCATTTATTTGAAGATTATTAGCTAAATCACGTTATTGTCTTATTGATATTGTTGTTTCTTAGTGGAATACCATGTAAGTTTATCATCTCTTGAATACACATGTCTATTTTTGTGACTACCAACACTATGATATTTTTTTTTTTATATCAAAGTAATTCATATTGCACTATCTCTTACAACTTTGGATCAGATTGTCACATTGTTTGGCTAAAATTCTCACAAAAAGCTGCTTCATTTTTCACTTTTACCATCCATATTCATTTCAATCCCATCATCTAAGAAAAGCTCTCCAAATAGTGTGTGCTCCATGCAACTCCGGTTAAAACGCTTTCTCCTTGCATATCCATAGCCATAATATCAACACTTGACACAAATCACAAGGAAAACAATTCCGCTTATATGGACCCGGTCCACCATAAAATTAGCGTCGACTAGGGTAATTATGTAATTTTATTGCTGATTAGGATGATTTCGGTTGATTTCAAGTGATCCAAAACATCAGAAAACGCGCGACCCAAATTTGAACGAAACCCTAAACACTCTCTCTCCTCCAGCAGTTTCTCTCTACTCCAGCAGTTTCTCTCTCTTCAAGCTTCAACAATGGAGGACGATTTAATCGATTTGAATATCGATTTAAATCGCGCAATAGAAGAAGAATTGTATAATTACGAAGGTAATATTCTAATCCTAGCATGTACGAAGAATTATAGTAACTTTTATACTGATTACGTAATTTTTTTTATATAGAAAATGAGAACTTTTGTAGTTCCAGTTATGAACATTGCACATAGAATTCTTGCCATTCAACCCAGCTTTTCATTCATTCATTTTCATTCCGTGTGATGCTGTAAATGAGCATTACAATGCCTTAAATAGGCGGCGCATCAACCTAAAACTTAGTGCCCTAAAGACACCTCAGCATTCCCTTAACATGTGACTAGGAAACTGCCAAAATAGTAGATACACCTATTACATGAAATAGCTAGAAAACAACAAACAACTATTCTATATGGACTGATTGTTGATGCTGGGCTGGGCTTCATTTATGGCTTCATATAGCCACTATTCTCAACACTCCCCCTCAAGCGAGAGTGAGGAGGAAGAACACACTCCCAGCTTGGAAAGAAGGTGACTCTGCTGCTTTGTAGATAGAAGTTTGGTGAAGACATCTGCTAGTTGATTGGTGGTGTGAACATAGGTGGGATTAATTGTTCCTTCAACAACCTTGTCTCTGATGAAATGACAATCAATGTCAACATGCTTTGTTTTTTCATGATGCACAGGGTTGGCAGCTATGGCTAGTGCAGCTTGATTGTCACACAATATGGGAGTATGCTTGAGATTCTTCAAACCAAGATCTTTGAGAAGATGTTTGAGCCACATGACTTCACAGATAGTTAGGGCCATTGACCTATATTCTTCCTCTGCAGATGACCTGGCAACCACAGACTGTCTCTTTGATTTCCAGGAGATTGGAGAGTTGCCAAGTAGGATGCAAAATCCAAAAGTAGACCTTCTAGTTGATGGACAACCTGCCCAGTCACTGTCACAGTAAGCAGTCAGTTTGGCTGCTAATGTGTTAGCAAGTAAAATGCCTTGATCAGTTGATCCAGCAAGGTATCTTAGCTCCCTCTTGGCAGCTTGAAGGTGCACTGTGGTAGGTTTGTGCATGAATTTGCTGAGAATGTGGACAGTGAAGGAGATGTCAGGTCTTGTAATAGTGAGGTAAATCAGTTTTCCCACCAGCTTTTGAAATTGTTCAGGGTTCTCAAGAACATCTCCTGAGTCAGCAGTAAGTTTTAGGTGACTATCCATGGGGAGTTTCAAAGGTTTGCATCCTGTGAGGCCATATTCAGCTAGCAAGTCAAGAGTGTATTTCTTCTGGGAGAGAAATATGCCTTCTTTGGGTCTGTCAACTTCCAAACCTAGAAAATATCTCAATTAACCTAGGTCTTTCATGTGAAACTGAGAGGAGAGGAATGTTTTAGCTGCAGATATGGAAACCATGTTGTTTCCAGTGATGACCAAATCATCAACATACACAAGGATGGATGTGAAGTTCACACCTTCTTGCTTAGTGAACAGAGAATAGTCAGCTTTAGATTGAGTGAAATGGTTGTTCTTGAGTGCAGTGCTGAGCTTTGCAAACCACTATCTAGGGGCTTGTTTGAGACCATATAGAGACTTTCTCAGCTTACACACCTTACCAGATGTGGGTTTTGGATACTCTTCTCCTTCTTTGTGAACATGAATTCTGGAACCTATTCCAGTGTATCCTTGAGGCATAGTCATGTATACATTCTCCTGCAAATCACCATGTAGAAATGCATTTTTAACATCCATTTGATGTAAATACCAATTTTCTAGGGATGCCACAGCTAGAATAGACCTAACAGTTGCAAGTTTTGCTACTGGTGCAAATGTTTGATCATAGTCTATGCCATATTTCTGTCTATTTCCTAACACAACCAGTCTGGACTTGTGTCTGTCAAGTTTACCATCTCTGTCAAATTTGGTTTTGTATAGCCATTTGTTTCCTATGGCTTTCTTCCCTTTAGGAAGATCAGTGATTTCCCAGGTATTGTTTTCTTCAAGAGCATCAAGCTCTTCATTCATGGCTTTGACCCATTTTGGATCTTGAATGGCTCTTTTGAAGTGTATAGGTTCACCAGCTTTGGCTTTGTTGGTATATTTTGTGAGATGAGACATGAAACATGAGAATTGAGGTGTAGGCTTGGTATAGGCTATGTGTTTGGCTTGGGCTGGTTCATTTTTGGTAGCAAGATTGAGAGAGTAGTCTCCCATCCATGATGGTTTTTTAAGAGTTCTTGTGGATCTCCTGATCACAGGAGGAGACACATGTGGAGGAACAACAGGGCTGTTGGGTGGACTTGGTGCAGTGGGTGTATGGACATCTTCCTGAGAAAGAGAGATGTTAGTTATGGCTTCAGCATCAGTCCATGGATTGACATGGATGGTGTTAGTGATGGTTGTAGGTTTGTGTTTAGTGTTGTGAAAGAGTTGATAAGGGAAAATGTGTTCATAAAATCTCACATCCCTGGATACAAAAGTAGTATTAGTGGTAAGGTTCAGAAGTTTGTAGCCTTTTTGAGAGAAAGGATACCCTAGGAAAACACATGGCACACCTCTGAAATTGAACTTATCACTAATTATGCTAGGGTTAGAAGCAAGAGCTAAACAGCCAAATACTTTCAAATGATTATAAGCAGGAATAGTTTGATACAGTACCTCATGAGGTGACTTGTTGTTCAATAGAGGAATGGGAATCTTGTTTGTAATGTGAACTGCAGTTTGAACACAATCCCCCCAGAACTGAAGGGGCAAACCAGCTTGAAATCTAAGAGCTCTCCCCATTTCAAGAATGTTCCTGTGTTTTCTTTCCACCCTTCCATTTTGTTGTGGTCTTCCCACACAGGATGTCTGATGTGTAATTCCCAATTCAGAGAAGAAATGTCTGCATTGTTTATCATCAAACTCCAGTGCATTGTCTGATCTGACCTTCTTTACAGTCACATTGAATTGATTTTTTACCATTTTTACAAATCCTCTCAAGGCTTCATAAGCATCTGATTTCAACTTGAGTAGGTGAATCCAAGTTGTTCTTGAATAATCATCCACAACAGTGAGAAAGTATCTGTATCCACCTCTTGTGCACACCTTGTAAGGACCCCAAGTATCAATGTGAATCTACTCAAATGGTTCACTGGCTCTTGATTTGCTGGCACTGAATGGGAGTTTGGTGAATTTTGCCAGTGGACATGTCACACACACATCAGTGCTGTCAGTTTTGAACCCTTTCAACCCATGGATCTGGTTGATCTTTGTGAGTGGGGCATGTCCTAGTCTGTGATGCCATAGAGTGGTGTCATTCATGGGTTTGGTATCCCTTATTGTGGTGGGAACAATAAGATCTCCAGAGGCTGTCATGGCTGTTTTTCTGCTTGCTGTTGTTTTTGCTTGATACACACATTTAGTGATGAGCTCTACAGCTTGAACAAGGGGTTCATTCACTAAGTAATACAGACCATTCACAACTCTCCCAACAGCAATCACCTTGGGACTCAGATGTTCTTGAATGATGCAGTACTCAGAGTGGAAGATCACTTTGCACTTCCCATCTTGGGCAAGTTTCTTGACAGATAGAAGGTTATGCTTGAAAGATGGCACACACAACACATTCTTAAGTTCAAGTTGATTTTGCAATCTAACATTTCCTATGTGTGTGATGTCTGAAGTTTGCCCAGTGGGCAAGTTTATCTGTGGACTATCTTCACATTTAGCAGGATTGATTAACACATTCAGACTACCAGTCATGTGATGGGAAGCTCCAGTGTCAATAATCCACTCTTGGCTTGTTGCATCAGCATAATAGCAGCTAACCATACCAGCATATCATGTGTCCATTTCATCTTCAGTGTCAAAACCAGGTGTGGCTTTGGATGGTGTGGGAAGCATTCTAAGAAGTTGTTCAAGCTGTTGAGTTGTGAAGGTTGAGCTAGCATAGCTGAAACCAGCTTCACTTTGATTTTGAACATTTGCAGCCATTCTATGTTTGTTTCCAGATCTCCCTTTATTCCATTTCTGTCCTGTCTTGAAGTTGTTGTTGTGAGGGTGTTTAGAGGAGTCTCTCCCTTGAGTTTTGTTGTTGTGTTCTCCCTTTTTTCCTTTAGCATCTTTCTTTCCCGGAGGATGTCAACTTGGATAGCCAACCACAAACCAGCAGGTGTCGCTTGTGTGTCCAGGTTTGGCACACTGAGTGCATACTGTTTCACTTCCTTTTCTATACATAGCAATGGCTTCAGACTCTTCTTTAGTAGGTCTGTGTATATCTCTCTGAGATTCTTCCTGCTGCAAGCAACTGCATGCACTATCCACTATGGGAAGGGGTGTCATCATGAGTAACTGGCTTCTCTGTGGACTATACCCATCATCTAGTCCATTCAGAAATTGAAAGAGCTTCTGTTCTTCTTGTTGTTGATGCAATGCACCTATAAATTCATTGATCTCAGGGGTCATGGTGGTGATGGGAGGATACATGTTCAAAGCTTCAAGCTCTTCCCACAATGCTCTCATCTCTGTATAGTATTCTGAAATAAGCTTTCCTTGTTGCTTAGTTTCATAAATATCCTTGCAGATTTTGTACTTCATGGATCCATTTGATATAGTGTACCTTTGTTCAAGTTGTCTCCATATAGTTGCACTGTCAGTCACAAACATAATGGATTTCTTGATGGGTTCAGACACTGAGAACATAATCCATGAGATAACCATACTGTTACAGGTATCCCAATGATCTTGCTTCACAGTATCACTAGCATCTCTTTTCACTACACCAGTTACAAACCTACAACTTGCAGTCAAACTATTATCATGTAGATTAATGAGTTTGTGACTTGTAAGAAAGCTATGACGAAACCTAGATTCCCTAAAATGGTTAGAGGCCATATATAGACTCAAATGTTTTAAATGGTTAGAGGACATAAAACATACTCAATGTTTTGATGACAAAATTGAAATTTTGTTGATTTGCAAGAATAGTTTCACACCTATTGGTTGCAAGTTTGTTTTAAGGATAAAAACCATCAAACATGAAATTGTGTTCACACACAAAGCTAGATTAGTTGCTAAAGGTTACAAGCAAATTCACAGCGTGGATTGTGTTGAAACCTCATGCATAATCGTAATGCTCAAGTCTATAAATCAAGCAATGATTGCATATTGGTACATATAGCAATTGGATGACAAAACGTATTCCTCAATCAAATGTTGGAATAAAATATGTACATGGTATGTCATAAGATTTGTGGATTCAAATAAATGCTTGAAAAGGAAAGCTAGCTTATAAAATCTAAGTACAGATTTAAGCAAGCAATTGGGAATTGGAACTGTATTTTAAGTGAAGCTAATAAGCATTTTAGTTTCATAAAATATACATGATTCTTATAGATATATAAGAAGTTTAGTCGGAGTACATAAAAACTTAATTGGTCCTATGTGTATCACACACATATCTCTCTATTGTAAAATAACATTCAAATGCTAATGACTTAGATTTGAGATTATTCATCAATGATGGACCATGGCGAAACTTAGTACATACTGGGTATTAAGATCTATTTACAAAGATCTTATGATATTGTTTTGGATTAAGTAACGGCATTTACTAAATCAAACACGAAAGTCTCCATTGGAGATATTCGACCCATGTGAATAAATCTAAGTAAAGGATGTTTGAACTATGTATAAGCATTTACTAAGTTAAACATCAAAGAGTCTAAATGAGATTCTTAACCTATATTATATGTCAAAGAATTTAGCTGAATTTAGTATCTACTGAAACTAGATAAGCTAAAGTTACATGAATAGAATTCAATTGGGAATTATTCTGCAAAACAATTTATCATGTATGATATAATATAAGGATCGCCAAAAACGTTAGGCATGACGAACATATACCAATCTCTATTGATCTAAGTGAAGATCAACTAGATTGAGATCAAGAATACTTATGGTACTTGAAAAGGTACATAGGAATAGTTCTTGATTCAAGGAAATAAAGATATGCTAAATATTGATGCTACACGCATAAACACTGGCAAAGGATCAAGCAAGACCCTTTGGAGTTAACCATTGATAAGGACGAGCTATAGAGCATCGTGTTTTGAAATGGCAACATGGATTGGAGACCATGAGTTGTTGCGTGGGAAATTAAAATATTAATTTCTATGTTCTAAGATACAGCTGGAAAGTCTTCCACATGTCTGTGAACTGCTTGGATAAGTAAATCCAAACAAAGCATCACTAGCAACCTAAACAGTTGAAGTAAAAGTACTTATTGCCTAAGAAGCAACAAAACAGAGTTGTTTATTGAACTTGGGTGGATCACATGTCTGCTAACTTGATGGCTCTTCATTGCAAAATGCGTAGAACCACTATCGAAGTAAGAAAGACTAGATCACAGACAGTCTAGGAAAAGTTGAAGTATTACTATTTTCTTAGAAGGAGTTAAGTTAAGCATGGTTCGAACTCAAAGATTCTGTGGATATGGATTGTTTTAAGGAACTTTTATGAAAGATTTAAGGATGGTATAAATGTTAGAGTGCCAAACAAGCATAAGGTTGTATTTCATGAGTGGTTGATCCCAAGTTCAGATGAGGTTATTCGAAGTTTAACGTGTTAACGTTATGAATAAAAGTGATCCTTGGTCTACCTTTCCGATGCATATTTTGGTGTTTATAAGTACAAAGGCCTATTATCTAAAAGCTGATTGATATGCCCCTATTAATGAAGCTAAGAAGTTATACATAAGTGTTATGAACCCAACATGAGTTATGATAAAAGACCTATTTGAGTTGACACATGAATAAGATCTTGAGGATTTTTCCAAAAGAAGTTACCAAGAATTAGCTTGTCAATAAAGATTGAATGATAGAGTACCGAAAGAGCATGAGTTGTAATTTTGTAAGTGGTGAACCATCATTAAATCAAGGTTATTCAAGGTTTAAAGCGTTCAAGTATGATATATTCTTGAGTTACTATTCCGCGCCCTTTATAATGATTGTTTTTGCGATTGCAAGTACCTAAGTGTATTTTCATATATGTTAAGGAAGCTAAGCTAGAATTTTAAAAGTTGTGCAAGAATATTATGCGCAACCAAACATGATTTATGGTGAAAGGATGAAATTAAGGTTACACATGAAGTTCTGAGAATTTTAAAAAGAAGTTATCAAGAATTGGTCTTTCAATAAGGTTGACCTTCTGCATCATTTATAAGGAATGTTTTTGTGTAATTATCTGAAAGGATGCTTGATTATCTCCATAAAAGAAAAGTTGAACCAGAGAATGTAAGTTTTGCAAAAATGTTGTGAGAAAAAGTATGATTTATGGTGAGGAAATGAAATTGAGTTTGCATATAAAGCAAGTTATCGAGAATTAGTCCTTCTATTAGGTTGATGATATCAATGGATGTTATCGAAAAGAATTATGAATGAGTGAGGGATGCAATGGAATTGAGAATAGAAAATCGACAAAATGACATGTCAATAGAACCGAGTAGTCTGAACTGAGTTTTCTAGGAGCTAGATTGTTTCTGTTAAAGGCACACTTGATGGCTTAGCGTTATCCGCAAAATACGAGATTTACCGACTTAAAAATATTAAGGATAAATAACGAAGTCGCATGTCTAGCAATGTAATTCCTGTAACATGATTGGACTCGAACCCCTGCAACGAACGTAGTCAACGAAGTTGTTCAACGTAGAAGAAAAGAGCGGATATCAAAATCAATACAAATCGAATAAAGAAAGTCAACGACAAGATTCCTGCAGCAAAGAAGCTCAAGAGCAAAACGAAAACGCCATATCTTCAAATAGTCGCCTAAGAATGATATAACGTACGAATCACGATGTTTTATGTAAACGTGTTATGAATCAACCATGCTCGTGTGTTAGATCAAATGATTATGTTATGAATGTCATGCTTATGTTGAATGTGAAATTTTCAATTAAGGGTTATGTACTTATGATATGCTTTATGAATTTTGTTTATGCTAACATGATTTTATTTGTGATACTTAATCGTCATACATGGATGCCGTGTTCGATGGAAGTTCTCTTGAGTTCAGAGTACGAGATTATTAGTATAATAAATAACTTTTACAACTATTTGAGTATTTCAATTGATAGATAAATATTTATTTTCATTATATATACATATATTTTCAGAATTATAATTTTGCATTAAAAACTACTACTTTTGGTGGAAAATATTTTCAAAAAGGGTCTCGCAAAGTAAAATAGGAGCCTAGTCTATGCTAAAAAGTTTGCCCCTTTTACGTTCTTTGCTCCTCGATCCTATTATATGAAATCAAGTGGAGATACGAAAGACGATGGCGAAATGTAATTGACCTTAATGACGATTAAGGATCAATATATAATTTTGCCCCTTTTGCATTCTTTACTCTTCGATTCTAGGTCTCGAGTTGAAGCGGAGTCCTAAAAGATGATAGCGGAACGAAGGCTAGACATTGTCGGGATTGAAATAAAATTGTGAGATCTTGGTTTTAAACATCATGCCTTTATTCAAGCGTTTTCAATTTTCAACAATCATTTTATAAATCTAATTTTCAAGTTTCGAGGACGAAACTTTTTCTAAGGGGGTAAGAATGTAATACCCCGAATTTTTAAAACTCGATTAATTATGCTTAATTATTTTTATTTAACTTAAAATCATTTTAAGTCCTAAATTCGAACTTTATTTTAATTAACGAAGTTTTATTTGGCTTGAATTTTTAATATTGTTACACGATTTATTTTTCAGTTTATAATTTAATTTCAAATTTACGAGCTTGAGCTATTCTTTAAATATTAATTATTTCGTAATTTATTTCGAATTTTGAATAATTTCGAAACGTTCTTATTTTATTCGGAAACTAAATTTATTTTTCGTTAACGATATTTTTTTTATAAAGAATTATTTTAAAACTTGATTTTAATTAAACATTTCTATTTTTATAAATTTCTGAAAATTACAACAATTTCTGAATTTTTTTGCCTAATATTGTGAAATTACGAAAATGCCCTCAAATAACCAAAATTCCATTTCTTTTCTTCCCTTGCTCACCACGTATAAACCAGGAAGGAATTTCCTTCCTTCCTTCCCTCAAATCTGTCCAGGTTCACTCCTTGGACCTCAAGTAATGCACCTTGTTCTTCACTCTTCTTGACTTTTTATAATCAGACAATCAATTTCAATTTTTGTTCTCAACCAAAATCAATTCATAAAACTGAGAAATCAATTCCCTTGTTCCTTCATTGTTCGAACCACCACCAACAACAACCATCTCAACCACTGACTACCATCAAACCACCATCGTGACCACCTTGACCACCACATCCAACAACCCAGCCATACCATCGGGCTGTTTCAGTCAACCACCACCACCGCACGCACTCCACCGTCCCCCTGCTCCCTCTCCTCTCACGCACTCCCCTGCTCCCTCCTCCCTTTCGCTTGTCGCACCACCAACGCCATGCCCCATCACCTTCTACCATCACCAACACCGGCGCAACCATGATGCGCCACCCATACATTCGCCACCTCCCTTTCTCCTCCCCAAAAACCGAACGAAAAACCTCCAGAAAACTCCCCTGTTTTTGCCCAAGTCGCGCTCCCTCCTCTCTCTCTCTCTCTCGTCGTCACGCCACCACTACCACAACCGCCATCATCAATCAATCTTTGCCCCAATCTCCGGCGAGTCGCCGGCAAGAACTGACCCGAGACACCCCTCCCTCAAACTCCCCTGCCTCTTCTCCTCTTTTCGCACAAATTTCCCTCTCCCCCCCCTCCTTGCTGTTTCTCCGCCGTGACCAACCACCACCATCGCCGTCACCTTCGGCGCAACCCTGCTGCGCCGACCAACCAGCCGCCACCTCCCTCCTCTCTTTCCTCCCTTTCTCCTCTGTTCGTGCCCCTCCCTTTCCCTCTGTTCCGTGCCCTGCTTCACCAAAACCAATTTCTGTTTTTTTTTTTGGTTTTATTCTCCTTAAAAACCATAGTTAAGTTGGGCCACTTTCATTTGGGCCTTGGTAAGTTAAAACTAAATTGTAATTTCAGATTTTTAAACTATGAATTTGCATGTTTTAATAATTGTTATTATATAATTAGTTACTAATAAATCGTTATTATTTTTCAGGTTAAATTATTGATTTTACGAAAATAAGTTACTAGTTTTATGTATCAAAAACCGAATTTATATAATATTTTCATGAAAATCGGCTTATGAAATATAAAATATATTTCGATTGAAATTTCGATTAATAATATTTTCATTAAATTTCGAAAATATACTTTTTATTAAAATTCGTTAATTATAAATTCATTACTTATAAAATTTATTATTTATAAAATATTAATTTTAGATTATTTATCGTTTAATACTAATTCAATAAATTTAATATTCTGAAAGAAATCGGACTTGGAGCTCAGGAAGAACGATCCATCAGACGGGAAGTATAAAACTACGGTTGAGGTAACGGCTATTGCTAGTACCCGCAATCCCCTTATAAATATGATTTATGAAATTATGACGTTATGATTGAATTTATGAATTAAATATTTTGATGTGTTTTATGGATTGTGGGATGAAATATGATTTGTTTGAATTGTTTATTATAATATGATTTGATTGAGTTTACTCATAAAATTATGTTTATGCAATGCTTTGAAAGGAATAATATGTTTATTGATCCCAGGATCAAAATGATGTTTTATGAGCTAAATGAGTTATGTTATTTCGAATTGAAATACAAGCCAAGGCTTGGTAAAATTACATACAACATGATAAATGAAAGTGAAAGAACTGGTTTGTCTGGCGGTATATAAACTACCATCTTCCTATCTACCGGTCATGCATGCACCACGGACACCTGTCCACCCATGGATTACGAGCCCAGGCTCCCATGGTTTATGAGCCCAGGCTCAGGGCCCAGGCCCCATGTTACGATGAGCCCAGGCTCAGGGCCCAGGCCCAGTGGAGAATTCCTTCACGGTTCGTACTTGCCGACAACTAGCATGTTAATTAAAAGTTTATGAATGACGTTTTCATTGAAAAGTTTATGAATGAATTTATTATGATGTTTTATAAAATGTTTTACTTATTCTATTCTCCCTGTGTTATTAAATAAAATGAGTTGAAATGAATTTACGTTGCTAGGGTAGTCGTTACTGAGTCTTCGGCTCACCGTTTTGTTTTCTATTTTAGGTACTGCGGGGATCGATGGAAACGAGTAGAGGCGAGGAATTTCACTTTAATAAAATTCACCTAGTTTATGCTTAAAGTTATAATAGTTTAATTAAAGACTTTTAGTAAGTTATGTACTTTTATTTTTAGAATATAAAGGATTATTATATTAAATTGGAAGTTTTTATGGCTTATGTATGGTGTTGCCTTGTAATTTCCAAGAGAGAATTACGGCAGGTAATGTCCCGACCAAATAAGGTTAATTCCGCTGCTAATTATGCTTTAATAAGTAATTTAGAGGTCGGGGCGTTACAGAAGCTAATAAGCATTTTAGTTTCATAAAATATACATGATTCTTATAGATATATAAGAAGTTTAGTGGGAGTACATAAAAACTTAATTGGTCCTATGTGTATCACACACATATCTCTCTATTGTAAAATAACATTCAAATGCTAATGACTTAGATTTGAGATTATTCATCAATGATGGACCATGGCGAAACTTAGTACATATTGGGTATTAAGATCTATTTACAAAGATCTTATGATATTGTTTTGGATTAAGTAACGGCATTTACTAAATCAAACACGAAAGTCTCCATTGGAGATATTCGACCCATGTGAATAAATCTAAGTAAAGGATGTTTGAACTATGTATAAGCATTTACTAAGTTAAACATCAAAGAGTCTAAATGAGATTCTTAACCTATATTATATGTCAAAGAATTTAGCTGAATTTAGTATCTACTGAAACTAGATAAGCTAAAGTTACATGAATAGAATTCAATTGGGAATTATTTTGCAAAACAATTTATCATGTATGATATAATATAAGGATCGCCAAAAACGTATCGTATGACTTTAGGCATGACGAACATATACCAATCTCTATTGATCTAAGTGAAGATCAACTAGATTGATATCAAGAATACTTATGGTACTTGAAAAGGTACATAGGAATAGTTCTTGATTCAAGGAAATAAAGATATGCTAAATATTGATGCTACACGCATAAACACTGGCAAAGGATCAAGCAAGACCCTTTGGGGTTAACCATTGATAAGGACGAGCTATAGAGCATCGTGTTTTGAAATGGCAACATGGATTGGAGACCATGAGTTGTTGCGTGGGAAATTAAAATATTAATTTCTATGTTCTAAGATACAGCTGGAAAGTCTTCCACATGTCTGTGAACTGCTTGGATAAGTAAATCCAAACAAAGCATCACTAGCAACCTAAACAGTTGAAGTAAAAGTACTTATTGCCTAAGAAGCAACAAAACAGAGTTGTTTATATTAATGAGTTCTTCATTGAACTTGGGTGGATCACATGTCTGCTAACTTGATGGCTCTTCATTGCAAAATGCGTAGAACCACTATCGAAGTAAGAAAGACTAGATCACATAATAAACAAACTCAAAAGATCTTATCATCCTATCTCGAATATCATTCGATGAAAAAGATATTAAGATTGGCAAAGCATGATAACTAAACCTATGCAACAAGTGAGAAGCAACACTCACGTTGTAGCACTGGAAATCAAGCATAACTTTGAATTCCATGAACTGTTTTAAAGATGGGTTTGAGGCCCATGGTTGTAAAACATTGGAGTTGAACATTTATCATATATGAAATGTATTTTCATATTCCATTTAATCTTGGTTTAGTATTAAATGATGAGTCCCTTCAAATTTGACGAAATATTCAAGATAGACTGTCAGGACCAGTCCTGTGACTAAGAAATGTCTATCAAGTGAACTTGAATGTCAAAGGTTGAAAATGGTCCCTAGTCGGAGTTTTCTATAAAATTGGACGAATAGAAAACGTTAGACGACTAGAATGCAAGATGACTAGTAGTTCTGTTTCTTGAACTATGTGGACATGGCAATGTCATAATCATTTGCATAGATACTTACTTTGGGAAGACTAGTATCGGACAAGACCTATGAAACTTTACTGTAAGAGATGAAAATCTGTCATAAGTAAATTTCATTAAAATTATTAGACACTAAATCCTCAATACCTGAGTGATTTGAGATTACTTGTTTGAGAACTGGTTGCTTTGACGTTGACCAACCGTCGCACCGTAAAAGGAGGCTATAAAGGCAACGCTCAGGTAATCACCTATCAAACGAAGTCTAATCTCAAGATCGCAAGATTGGGATTGTCCTCCCATAAATCGGGATGAGATGCTTAAAAGTTGTACAAGGCCACTCGGAGAGCTAGAAACTGTGAAATGCATGGCCGTGCTCGGATGAATCATAGGCTATGATTATCTGTTTATTTGATCAGTTGAACTCTGAAACCGAGGAACACCTCTGGACATTATACGGATGACAACTCTTACCTTATGTTCAAGAGCAAGCATCGAGCGACATAGGAATTAGGAAATGCACACTTGTCCCTAAGGACAAGTGGGAGACTGAAGGAAATAATGCCCTTGGTCCAAGTATGCATTCAATGTTAAGTCTAATAAATGCGGTTCAGTATTAATTAACAAGTTAATAATTCAGTGAGATCAAGTGAGCTGAATGCCTAGCTAGAGGCCGCTTCAGTTCAAGTGGAATTAATGACATTAATCCACAGCTTACTCTTGACTGAACCCGTAGGGTCACACAAATAGTACGTAAACGGATCAAGTATTTAATGACATTAAATACTCCATCTATGGATATTCGGAATCGACGGATCTTGGTTTCAGTGGGAGTTGAGATCGTCACAGGCAAGAAATGAATACTCCGGAAACGATGATATTGCCGGAAACGGAAATATGGATCGTATCGGAAATATAAATATTATCCAAGTCGTAGATGTTGCCGGAAACGGAAACATGGTACGTATCGGAAAATATTATCGGAAATGGAAATATTGTCGGAATCGGAAATATTGCTGGAAACGGAAATATTGTCAGAAACGGAAATATTATCGGAATCGGAAAATAATTCCGGAAACGGAAATATTAAATATTTGTTCGAAACGGAAATTAATTCCGGAATCGGAAATATTAAATATTGTTCGTATCGGAAATAAATTCCGGAATCGGGAATTTAATCGGAAGCGTATCGTACGAATTAGCATCGGACGAGGCTCGCTAGACGAAGGCCCAGCACGAAGCCAGGCCATCGCCCAGCAAGCCACACGCATCACCAACACACGCCAAAGCCTCGACCAGGCCCAGCGCAAGCCAGGCCCAGCCGAAGCCATGGGCGCGCGCGGACAGTAGCATGGGCCGAGCGCTGTGCGCTCAGCGTGGGCCGCAAGGCCTGCGCGGGTGTACGGTGCTCGTGCGATGCTCGTGTGCGAATCCTAAAGCTATCGGGATTCGATAAAAGATTAAATCCTAAACCTATTAGATAAAGTTTATTTAAATAGAGTCCTAGCAGGATTCTAATTAAATAAATTAGTATCCTAATAGGATTCCAATTCCTTTTCCATACCTCTATAAATAAGGGCCTAGGGTCATTATTTATACACAAGTTTTCAAGTATTCAAAGCTAGGATTTTTAAGCAGAAAAATCAGCCATAACTCTTGCCCATTTAGCCGAAAATAAGTAGTGCCTTAAGGGCGATTCTAGTTGGTCAATCTTAAAGCGGATCCGGACGTGCTGTGGACTATCTACGGAGGGACGACACTTGGAGTCCTAAAGACTTGTTCTTGTTCGGTTCGGGCGCAGCTAGGGAAGGCACGCAACAAAGAGTATGCATCTAAACTATGCTAAATGATTATGTGTAAATAATATGTTTTCCTGGCTTTATGGTTTTTCCGCATGATTTATGAATTGTCATATGTATCATAACCTAACACCTTCTACTTCTTCTTAGTCCATGTGGATTGGAACATAAGTGTGAGCCACAACCTGTATCTAATACCCAAGAAGTTGAATTATCAAGTATACAGTCTATAACGAAAATACCTGAAGATGGAACGATTGTTCCGTTTTTCTGATCTTCCTTTAGCTTCAAGCAATCTCTCTTCCAATGCCCCTTCTTCTTGCAGTAGAAGCATTCGGATTAAGAAGTGGGTTGACTGACCTTCCTCTTTTCAGATTTGGCGCCAGCTGGTTGCTTAGTCTGGCTGGCCTTGTTGCCACTTTTCTTAGCATTCCTCTTCTTTCCAGATTTCTTGAACTTGCCCCCACGCACCATAAGCACATCTTGCTTATCACTTTTGAGCGTCTTTTCAGCGGTCTTCAGCATACCGTGAAGCTCAGTGAGCGTTTTGTCCAGACTATTCATACTGTAGTTCAGCTTGAACTGATCATACCCGCTATGAAGAGAATGGAGGATGGTGTCTATAGCCATTTCCTGAGAGAATTGCTGGTCCAGCCGACTCATATTCTCAATGAGTCCAATCATTTTGAGAACATGTGGACTTACGGGCTCGCCTTTCTTAAGCTTGGTCTCAAGAATTTGCCTATGAGTCTCGAATCTTTCGACTCGAGCCAGATCTTGGAACATGTTCTTTAACTCACTGATGATCTTGAAAGCATATGAGTTGATGAACGTTTTCTGCAGATCTGCACTCATGGTTGCGAGCATTAGACATTTCACATCCTTGTTGGCATCAATCCAACGATTGAGGGCTGCCTGAGTGACCCCGTCGCCTGCGGCTTCGGGCATCGCCTCTTCCAGGATATACTCCTTTTCTTCCTGCATAAGAACTATTTGCAAGTTCCTTTGCCAGTCAAGGAAGTTTTTCCCGTTCAACTTCTCCTTTTCGAGAATTGACCGAATGTTGAATGAATTGTTGTTTGCCATAATTAAAACTACAATTGAAAAGAATAAACAAATAAATAACCATTCACAGTTTCTCTTAATAAACTTAAATTCTAGCATACATGCATAATTCAATGTTCATTAAGCATTTTATTCAAGTTATGTGTTCCGGCAGGTGTGAATAAAATGATTCCAAGACCCTAAAACCATTGAAGAATTAAGCACATTATGTATTTTGACTCAATTCTAAAACATTTTAGGTAAGCAAAAGCCTTTTGCTAATAGTCTAAAAACTACTCTTGGTTGATCGGTACGTCTAAGAACTTAGTAGGTAAACCTATCGATTTTGCCACGACATAAAAGGACTCCTTACTTATATCGTTGAGTTTCACCAAAACTAACATGTACTCACAATTATTTGTGTACCTTACCCCTTTACGATCAATAAGTAACATCTCGCCGAGCGAAAAACTATTACTAGATTGATGTAAAGGTTATCCAAGTAAGTGTTATTTTGGCATGGCACCTTTTAACTCAATTTTTAAGTTTGGAACTTAAGGCTCTTACTATGTTGGTTAGATTTTAAGTGAACTAAAATCCTTAATCATGCAACATAATCAAGCCACAATCTCATGCATATTTAAGACATATTTAAAAGCAATAAATAACTTAAAGCATGCATAAGATAAATGTGATCTAGTATGGCCCGACTTCATCTTAAAGCTTCAACTTCAAAGTCCGTCTTGAAAATGGATTGGAAACTCCGTCTTGAATTTCACCGTGGGAGGCGCCATTTTCTTCAAATAGGATAAGCTATAATTAAACTAATTACAATTATTTGATGGTACGCATACCATATTTGAATTGAAAAACAAATTTGGTGCATTAGACCAATTACATTCAAATTAATGGTACACATATCATAATTTCTATCCTATTTGGGCCATACTAGTCACTTCATAACCTTCATAACCTTCAAAACAGTACATATACAATATATATCATTCACCCATTCATTATCATGAATGGTCCACATAGCTGGTTAGTAAAAACACGTTATGCATCACTTAAATATTTGCAGCAATTAATCAAGGGCACCAATAATCTACCAATTATTCAGTCCTTATTAATTCTAATCAAGTTGTTTAACCTTAAAGGATTTGTAGACCTAATCAAGAGTTTATGACTAAAAAAAATGCTCCCACTTAAACCAATAACTTTATATGCTTTACTAATTTTAAACATAAAATTGTATTTCTAGTCTAACCGGAAACATACAAGTTTAATTAAAATTTAAAGCTCATATAAAATTATAATTGAATCCACTTATTTAATTTATTTTCAGTTGAATTAAACGAATTTAAATTAATTCAAGGTTTTTAATTTTAGTAAAATAATTAGAATAAATGAAAATTTATAATAATTATAATATTCAAAATTAAAATCCAAGAAAACAATTTAAATTATTAATTTTGAAATTAATTAAAATTATTCAAACTGAAAAACTCAAATTAAAATTCAAAACGATTCAATCGTAACACGACGAGCACTTGGGCTTGCGCCCAAGCCCCATCGTGTGCACGACTAATCGCTGCACAAGGCACACACAGCTCCACGCAACACGCAGCCACAAGCCACACGCACACGCAGCCATAGCTGGCCACGCTGCGCGCAGCCTCTGTGCTGTGTCGCGTCTGTGCTGTGTCGCTGGCCACGCTGCGCGCAGCCTCTAATTAAATTACAATTAATTATGAAAATCAAATTAATTCTAAATAATTCTAATTTTCAACAAATTAATCATAATTACAAATTAGATTGCATAATTAACAAGACTAGGCATTCAAACTTGTTAAACATATGCAGTAGGTCAATCAAAAATTCAAGATTTATCAACAAGAATCGCAAATATTCAATTTAACATCTTAAATTTACAAACTTTTGCGTTCGAAAAACTAAAACCTCCGAAAAGTCATAGTTAGGCTTCAAATTTGGGAATTCTGAGTTTCGGCGAAAAATACTTGTTTTGTCAAAATTTTAGAATGTCATTTACATGCGGAATTGACACAAAAATCACTGTATTTGGTTGAGTAACGAATATTCTGCCGAAAAAATTGCGTACATATAATTAAATAAACGCAATTTGCAATTAATTACGAAAATTAATCACCCCTTTAATTCATTGCAAATTTGTAAAATTTAACCATGTTCATGCAATTTAGATTATGAAAATAATAAGAGGCTCGTGATACCACTGTTAGGTTATGATACATATGAATAAACATAAATCATGCGGAAAAACCATAAAGCCAGGAAACATATTATTAACACATAATCATTTAGCATAATTCAGATGCATACACTTTGTAGCGTGCCCTCCCTAGCTGCGCCCGAACCGAACAAGAACAAGTCTTTAGGACTCCAAGTGTCGTCCCTCCGTAGATAGTCCACAGCACGTCCGGATCCGCCTTAAGCTTGACCAACTAGAATCGCCCTTAAGGTAGTATGAATTTCGGCTATTATGGGGCAAGAGAGTGACTGATTTTTCTTGAAAATCTTACCTTTGAATACTTCAATTGTCTCTGTAAATTGTGACCCTAGGCACCTATTTATAGAGTTATGGAAAAGGATTTGTAATCCTATTAGGATACGAATTTATTAATTAGAATCCTATTAGATCTCTAAATAATAAATTTAATCTTTTAGGATTAGGATTTAATCAATGCACGAAATCCGATAGCATTAGGATTCGTCACGTACACGAGCACACACGAGCACGCACGCCCGCACGCAGGCCTTGCGGCCCACGCCGAGCGCACAACGCTGAGGCCTCGCTTCGCAGCCCACCTTGTGCTTTGTCGCGTGCGCGCCAGGCTTGGCTGGGCCTGGCCTTGCGCTGGGCCTGGTCAAGCACTTGGCGTGTTTGGATGCGTGTGGCTTGCTGCGCGTCGGCCTGGCTTCGTGCTGGGCCTTCGTCTAACAAGCCTCGTCCGATGCTAATTCGTACGATACGCTTTCCGATTAAATTCCCGATTCCGGAATTCATTTCCGATACGATCAATATTTAACATTTCCTATTCCGAAATTAATTTCCGTTTCGAACAAATATTTAATATTTCCGTTTCCGGAATTATTTTCCGATTCCGATAATATTTCCGATTCTGACAATATTTCCGTTTCCGGCAATATTTCCAATTCCGGCAATATTTCCATTTCCGATAATATTTTCCGATACGTACCATGTTTCCGTTTCCGGCAACATCTACGACTTGTATAATATTTATATTTCCGATACGATGCATATTTCCGTTTCCGGCAATATCATCGTTTCCGGAGTATTCATTTCTTGCTTATGACGATCTCAGCTCCCACTGAAACCAAGATCCGTCGATTCCGAATATCCATAGATGGAGTATTTAATGCCATTAAATACTTGATCCGTTTACGTACTATTTGTGTGACCCTACGGGTTCAATCAAGATTCAAGAGTAAGCTGTGGATTAATATCATTAATTCCACTTGAACTGAAGCGGCCTCTAGCTAGGCATTCAGCTCACTTGATCTCACTGAATTATTAACTTGTTAATTAATACTGAACCGCATTTATTAGACTTAACATTAAATGCATACTTGGACCAAGGGCATTATTTCCTTCATTACATACCTGGGCCGCAGCGGAAAGTACGTAGTTCGCTGGTATAGGGGCTTGCTTTAGCCTAAGCAGCCTATTTGCACTCTTTGGCACTCATCTCAGTCTCAAAGGCGGGCGCTAGTCTCACTCGGAGTCAGCAGGATCAAGGGTTTACCTTGCCGATATTCTACTTATTTTCTTGCTTTCTCGGGAAATTTCGTATCGTAAGTAAAGAGAGCTCCCTGCCCCTGGGGTATAGGGTATAATGCGGCCCTTTCTTTCCACCTTTCTTTGCTAGGTCCAATATTAGACGAAGGTGAGAAGTGTTGGGAATTTCTAAAGGGGTCAAGGAAGGTTATTGTACCCGCTGAAGGAAGAAGACTGATGGAACTTGGGGATATAGACCAGGAAACGAAGAAAGATGGAATCTCCTAAACCCGATGTCGATCAAGCGGACGAATGAGGAATTTTGGTTGGAGAGAGATCACAGGAAAATGCGAACATCTGGTATCAAATTAGTGAAATACAGAGGCACTGAAAGTGTGAAAGCTTTCTTGTGGAAGATGTCTCAATCATGTCGAGAATGTAGGCTAAAGAGGGAGCTCGGGGATTATATTCACGGGGCTAAGTATACTTTCTGAATAGGGTGGAGGCTCTCTCTAAAGAAAAAGGACTAGTGTCTTTGTAACCGAAAGTTATAGGGTTGGATAACTAAGTGTGCGAAGGTGGATGGCTTTTTCACAAGCACTAAAGAGTGAATATATACACCTACCCATATTACTACCTCCGTTCCTAAATGATCTTTACGTTTACTATTTGCACGTTAATTAAGGAATTTTGGTGAACATGTGATGGTGGGGTAACAAATGGAAAATGAGTGGCTATAAATTGTCCAACAATGTGAGTGGGTGAAAACTAATATTAAAGTATTGTGAGTGGGTAAGTTATGGTGGGCCAAATAAGAGTAAAAATGGAATAAAGTAGGAGTGTAAAGAACTTTCAGGAACGGACTAAAACGGAAAGCGTAAAGAACTTTTAGGAACGGAGGTAGTACATGATTTGCTAAATCATTGCCTAATACATAATATTTACATATATATTCTTACAAATAGAGAAATGTTTAAGCTTGGTGGGTTTGGTGAACATATCAGATTTGTTTTTGCTCTTCTTTGACTGTTATTAACGAAAATGAGAGATTATAGGCTAATTTCCTGATTTTATGATTCATAATCAAAATAACTTACTTCTTTGTACAATTTTGTTGTTGCACTTCCCATGAGAAACATTTTATGCATGATTTCCTGATTTGTTATTCCAATCAATATTTTAAATCACTAAATAATCAAATTTTGAGTTGAATAAAACTGTGAAAGTGTGGAGGATAATTTAGTCTTTTCAAATGGGAACCCCAAAAATAAATTTAGTATATATTAATCTCAGCTCTTCATTTATAAAATAGAGATTTATGATTCGCCGCTTGTAAAATTATGTAATTTTATGCTATATGAAATTTCAACCGTTATTTTTTGTAAACAATCATTCGTAAACTAAATTTTACCTATTTTTTAAACAATTTATATTCGATTTTATAGTTATTTATTATTTAATAAAAAAATTTAAAAAAGGAAAATACTAAGGATTGCACCAGGAGATGACACGTGTCATTCCTGGTGTCTCTTTTAGTAGTATATAGTAATAGATTGTAAACCGTAGATTATTTTTATTCTTTTATTTTCTTTTCTATTTTCAAGGGGATTTCATCATCTGTTAAACGGTTTTTATCTCCTAAATTTTAGGTACTCCATTTATTTAGGAACTTTAATTTTATAACTGATCAGTCTATAGTATCTTTTCCACAAGATCTTTTCAGCAGGATATTTTCCACGTTTTTAGTATAACGTGTATTAGGATTAGGATACCAGTTCACAGAGGATCTTGTTAATTTTTTTTTCAACAGGATCTTTTACACGTTATTTTTTTTTCAAAGGATCTTTTACACGTTATTTTTTTTCCACAGGATCTTTTACACGTTATTTAAAAATGGCTGTAAATTTTCTAAACTGATTATAACAATTTATACGTTTTTCTTTGGAACTTTTTCTATTATTATCAATTAATTTGAAATTTTATGGAAAAACTAATTAATTATTTTTAAAGAGTTAAAAAGTAATTTAAAAAAGAAAAATACTAACACCAAGAGATTGATACGTGTCATTCATGGTGTCTCTTTTAGTATATAGTTATAGATAGATAGATTAATCTCAGCTCTTCATTTATAAAATAGAGATTTATAATTCGCCGCTTGTAAAATTATGTACATGATAACGTAAAGAATTAAAAAAATAAAAAAAATTGTTAGGATTTTTTTAAAAATTTACGTTAAATACTTGTTGACAGGCTGGCATCGTATGGAAAACTGCAAACTGAAAGTGTTAAAGACACACCGACAACTAGGGATGACAATGGGTAGGGTCTGGATAGGGTCTAGTAATACCCGGATCGGGACCCTAACTTTTTGACATATACCCATACCCTACCCTTACCCTATAGGGTCTAAAATTATAAGACCCTTACCCGGACCCTATGGGTCCGACAGGGTATGGGTAGGGTCTAGGGTCTTATGCGGGTCCGCGTAAAACTATAACTTTTATTTCCTTTTTTGTATGCAATTATATGTAATATGCAAAAATAATACAAGAACAACGATTAATAAGGCATTTTAAAACAAATAAATAGCTAGTCTTCAAAAATTTTAAAACGATTAATAAGGCATGTTAATGGAAGAGCTCTTTTTATAATGCCTAATCCTGCTTTTACGGCCTTCCTTCCCGATCAAGCAAGCTATTTATATGACATCCTTGGTGAGAAAGTTCCTAGGGATGTTTCCCAGACTATACAAGAGGAAGCTTATTCCTATGATGCAGCACAGGCTGCAGGCCATCCTGGTGAACCCGGTCTTCTAGACCCAGAGATTATCTATGTTAGGTTCCGGCAGCTAGAGCTCAACCAAGAGGCTCTTACCTCTCATTTCGGTCAATTCTAGAGCCGATTTGATCTCTTTGAGAGTGATCAACTAAGAGACATGTTCCGCATCTGCGATTATTACGCTAGTCGGGGCGTTGTTGGTGAGTCTAGTGAACACCCTTCTTGGTTTCAGTACCCGCTAGATGGTTATGCAGTTCCCGACACCCATGGGACTTATATTCCCACTACCCATGTAGGTGGTCAAGGGAGCTATAGTGCCGGAGGTAACGGAGCAAGGTCGAGTGGTGGTCGGTATGGTGATGATGATGGTGATGATGATGATATTGGTGACGACTCCATGCCTCTTTGAGCCAATGAGGACGTTGTCCGATTTAGCTTGGGGGGTGTTCACTCCTTGTTTATATAGGTATGATCTCTCTTCTCCTCTACGTTCATTCTATCTATTTCTTTATAGATTAGATTTATTGCTTTGAAAAAAAAAGAACAAAAAAACGTTCTGATGAATACTAGATCGTGCTTCCTTGTGCCCCCGGATTTGAAATTGTTTTGATTCTTGGATATTGATGATGAATAATGTGAACATGTCAAGTGTAATTTGATATCCGATTGTTTTGATGTCTTAGCATGAGTCAACTCTGTCCAACTATTTGTGAATTTGGTGCTTGACTAGTCGATTTGGTTAGGAATCTATGTGTGTAGTTCCTGGTATGTCATTGATTTTGAGTATTGATTTGCGACTTTTAATAATATTCTATAACTCATATACATGCACATTGAGGAGGACGAAGGCATTTTTCTTTTAGGTGGCCTTCAGACGATTTTAGATACATTTGTTCCCTTCTTGCTACCCATGTTGTTGCCTGTGCCATTTTTATTCGGTTACTAGCCATATTACAAGCCCATTTAAGCCCCAATTGGTTACTAGTCCCAAGCTTGGCTTTGTGGGAGCTATTAGTTAGTGGGGTGAGGGAGTTGTAGTGTGCTTCATTCATGCACAATTTGGGTGGGTAAAATTAAGGTTGTTCTTATTTTTGTATGATGAGTGGGGAAAAAAAGCAAAATGATGAGAAAAAGAAAAAAATTGAGAAAATTCTAAGTGAAGGTTCCTCAAAAAAGGAAAAAAGGAAACGAATTGGGAAAAAAAAAATCATTACTTTCAAAGAAGGAAAAAATCAAAGCATGGTATCATTCAAGGTGTTATAATTCTATATTCTTGTGAGTGAATGGTTGTAACGATGGATGAAGTGGAAAATTTTTGGTGTGGTTTATTTGATGCATATTCATGTGTTGAGTGGGAGAGTTTATGGTCACTACTCATTCTTGATCACGGGTTATATTAGGATTTTGGCTCCCCAAAATTAAAGCTTTACGCTCACATTTCCCCCAAATTTACCATACCCTTACCTAAGCCTTAAATACAAGCTTTGAAGACCTTCCGATCTTTGTGCATAGTGTTGTATTAATGTGAAATTAGTTGTTTATAAATGCAAGTAATGAAGCGACATATTCCGAGTCGACTATTAGGTTGAGTGCATGTCTTTTTAAACACACGAGTGTTGTGAGTTTGGGAGGGCATTGTTCACATAAACTATTGGAATGAGAGGGATCAGGTACATCTTTTACCTGTCACATAAATGAGTGAAGAGTGTGTAAGCACTAGTCATCTATATGCACTTGTGGTTTGTTGTGCTTGACGATTGTTAGGGAAGATTGATGGTTGGATGGATTTGATTGATTGACATTGATGCATATTTGTTGGATTTTCCTTAAATCGTATCCGTTATTTTGAAATGTATTTGGGGTGAAGTTTTGATCTATTTATTCATCGATTATATATTTGCTTGGGGACAAGCAACGGTCTATGTAATACCCCGAATTTTCGGGTATTTTATAATAAATTATTTTGATAAATTAAGATAATTTTACAATTAAAATAAAGTTTTTAATGAGTTTTAACTACAAGTATATTTTCATATTTATTTTTCAAATTTTCTGAAATTAGTCTCCTAGTTATACCCTAATACCCTAAGATATAAATACCATGTTATATCAAAAGTTTCCGTACGTAATTGCATTAACCTACTCAGACCCTTCTCCCTCCATCAATTCGCCTCTGCCGTCACCAATTTCCACCATCATCATATCATCGGTAAGTCATGGAGTATACCTCCATCTGCCCAACTCTAATTTCTAGCATGATTTCATAGTTAGACCATATGATTAGGGTAGTTAAGTTTTTGTCTTTTCCATGTTTTAATTGATGATATGACTTTCATTGTTTGCCCATTGATAACATCCACCGACTTCCACCCTCTATGTTTCCGTACCTGAACTACTCAACTTCGTACGTGTATATATACATTCATTCACCAAATTAAAAGTATTTATACCTTTGTCTTTGTAATTCTATTAGCAGCAACGTCTATTATTGATCTTAAATGAGTTTAACTTGATTTTTCTATAACACTTCTCCTTTGACTTTTATAAATCTAGGCTAATAGTTTAGGAGGGTTGTCCTCCTATTCAATTCGTGAGTAATAGTTGTAGGCTAATTTAGGTTATTTATTTTGTGTAATCGTAGACGAAGTCTATGTAGGGAGTACGCAAGGAGACTACTAGTTTGAATACGCGCGTGTTTAAGGTAATTTTCAATGTCCATCATCTATAGGTCCCGTTAGTAAAAATATTTTGGATATATGTATGTGTTATTGTATGATAGGGAGCTTAAGTGTTGTGTATATGAGCTATACTATATAAATTTATAGACATGTCTAACATTAGTATTATAATGAGAATGTTTTATTTTAACAAAAATAGTTATTTTGTAAAAAGGATTATTTGATTTAATGTCGTCTCTCAAACTGAAGTATTGGTATTAAGCAACTTTGATATAAATGTGAATTGGATAATGTGGTTTGAATTGTTGGAGTACAGGGGTATTAATTAAACTCCTTGATATAACTTACGTGAGTGGGGACTAACCTAATGCCCAAGTAATAAGGTTGAATTGCAGCTACAGCTACGGCTACTTAATTGTATTTTTGTTTAGATCCTTGAGTTGGTTGTCTGTGTGGTTGAATCTGACTTAAATTATTAATAACGTAAAGTGTAATCTCAGAGGGAAAAGCCCGTAAGGGTTAGGAACAGGTTGCCCTTCTAGATGTTGTTCTATCGGTGCACTTTAGTGGAGACCCGGTAGGCTTCTAGTAGGTTTCCATTATTCTGTATTAAACTTTCTGCTTAGTCTTCCTCCTAATTCTATTGGTGCGCGGTCGCGAAGACCCATAGTTAATTAGTGAGGGGTGTGCACACTAGGGACATTCTGTACTCATCTTACTTGGCCATTCTCAAGGGTTACGCGTGACCCTTAGCGTTCTTTTTCCCTCACTTAATTAATATTGATCTTATGTGATGAGTTTAATAATGGAGTTATTAAATTGGAACTTGTTGTTTAATTATTTATTTTATGTACTCAAAACGTTTTCAGACTAAAATTATTTATTTTACGGGATGGAGTTGGAATTACTCAGTTTATCTGATTTTTGGGAGTTCGTCTCTCTTGTCTCTTCTTATTTATTTTTGCAGGTTGGTAAAGGTACTTGGCTACGAGTGAGGAGACGCTTAGAATAACCACCTAGTCAAGAGACAATTTCTATTTCGGTCTAAGTTAGATTTTGTTATTTATTTTATGGGGATTAATTGGTTGTAATATTTTATTGGCCACCTTTAGACCACTTAGTTAATTTTGAACTTAATGGTTTTAATTGTGTTTGTTGCTTTGCATTTATTTTCTAAGGAGAATAAATGTAGCAGTGACACTCCCAAAGTTTGGACGATTGTTTTATGAAGTAAAAACAGGGTTTTTGATTATGTAAAAGGTCCAAATTCCGGGGGTGTTACAGTCTAGCTTGGGGCAGTTTGATACATTCAAATTTTATAGAGTTTTACCCCCGTCCCTTATGCACTTTTCATCACATTTCGGAGCCAATTTTAGTGCTAATATGCGTTGTGTAGTATATTTAGCTGCATGATCGCTTTTTGGTGATAATTGGTCTTTTGAGATCCGTTTTCTATTATTCTTGGATGACTACACGGATCCCGAGCATGTACGGGATGATCTAGCCAACTTCAAGGGGCCACAAACGGCAAATTAGAACCAAAGGAGTTAGGCTTGGGCCTCAAGGTTCAAGGCTCATGGCAAAAGCAACTAAGTCATGTGCTTAAAACCGGTGGCACCGGTCGATTCTGAGAAAAAAGGGAATTATCAATTGCGTTCGTATCCGACCAGTTTGTGGAAACCTGCCACACCGGTTTTGAAGACGAATAAATCTGGAGCAGGCCTGTGTGCCGAAAATCGACCGGTTTTCGGTGCATCCCCCTTCTTTAATCGCTTTTCTCTGTATGTTTTTGGGGGAAGCTATAAATATAAAACTTACTCCCTCCGTCCCAGATTAGTTGTTACACTTACCTTTGCACAAGGTTTTAGGTGATAAATAGTTGTTTGGTTATCAATTGTTATTTTATTGTAAAAGTAGATATGATAGGAGTTAGAGGGGTAATTTTTTAATTGAATGAGAGAGAGGGTGTGGGTTCCAAAAAAAATAGTGGGAAGAAAGAGACAATATAAGAATTGTGGTGTCATTTCTAATTTAGAAGTGTAACAACTAATCTGGGACGGACAAAAAAGGAAAGTGTAACAACTAATCTGGGACGGAGGGAGTAGTTTTTATTAAAGGATATCTCTTAACTTCGTATTTAGTTTTCTAGTATTAAAAAGTTCCGTAGTTTTTGGTACCTATTATTACTTTAAAGTTTTGTCAATACTTTCGTAATTGAATTCAAGCTTCAACATTTGTTCTTCAATTTGGTATTAATCTAATCCTTATTTCATTTCTTAAATTCAATTATGCGTTCAATTATCATATTTTCTTTGTTCAATTTT
This sequence comes from Spinacia oleracea, assembly GCF_020520425.1. Classification (NCBI taxonomy): domain Eukaryota; kingdom Viridiplantae; phylum Streptophyta; class Magnoliopsida; order Caryophyllales; family Amaranthaceae; genus Spinacia; species Spinacia oleracea. The sequence continues at coordinate 24,042,622 of NC_079489.1, forward strand.
AATATGCATGAGTAGTTTAAATCTAGGGTTTTGGAAATCCATGAATTAATATGAAGAGATGATTAGTTATTGTTTATTGTTGGTTTTGTTGATTAGTTTCCTATTTATTGATTTCATTACTATGCAATTAGATTTGCGCACGTTTAATTATTATAGTCAAGCAATATTGAGTTAATAACCGAGAGATGCAACTTGATGTTTAGGCTAGTTTCAATAGGTAGAATTGGGTTTAATAAATTGTGAGAGCCTGTTAATTCCAATTCTATGATTAGTATCAATTCGAGAGAGCATGCTAATCTGATTAATTGCTTCGTTGATCGTTAATGATTGTTTCTCATCCCAGATTATTGTTCATTGGTGAACCTATACCCCTGGCCTTTTATTATTGATTTTCTCATATTCGTAGTTTAGCTATCAAATCAACCAATTTCCTGTTACTAAAGTCTAGACCTTTATTTTAGTATTGGAAAGAACATTGTTTCCCTGTGGATTCGATCATGACTTCCCTTGCTATTTAGCTAGTGATTTTAAGTTTATCTTTGATTAGGTGATATGACTTTAGCCTATCATTGGCACACGTGGACACAAGCATGGGCGAGCAGAGAGGAGACGCGCGGGCACGGTGGCGAGCGCTGCTGCTTGGTGTTGCGCGGGCGCTCGGCCGGGCAAAGAGAGAGAGAAAATTAGGGCTTTAATGAATTTGTGTGGGGATTTGTGAGGGAGTACGACCTATATAGGTCTCGTATCTCTAATGGGCTAAGGTTTGGGTTTTCTCTTTTAGGTTTCATTAAACATGAGATGAGCTTTGAATAAATTGTTTGTACTTGAACTTGGAATTGGACTAGGCTAAATTATATTTAAAATTCGTTTTCATTTCTTAAAACTCAATTAATATTTCCTAACTTAAACTAAAATCTATAAAAATGCTTTATAAATATAATAAATATATTTATAATATAATTAAAATACGGGGTATTAATTACAATACCATAGTTGAGGACTTGAAAACCCCGAGAGACACTCTTGAAACCCTAGCAAGGACGAGTCACCCAAGGCGTGGCGCTGTGGATGGACACAAGGGGTACTTATGATAGGTTATGATACATATGACAAAACATAAATCATGCGGAAAAACCATAAAGCCAGGAAAGCATATTATTTACACATAATCATTTAGCATAGTTTGGGTGCATACACTTTGTTGCGTGCCCTACCTAGCTGCGCCCGAACCGAACAAGAACAAGTCTTTAGGACTCCAAGTGTCGTCCCTCCGTAGATAGTCCACAGTACGTCCGGATCCGCCTCAAGATTGACCAACTACAATCGCCCTTAAGGTACTAGGATTTTCGGCTAGGTTAGTGCAAGTGTATGGCTGAATTTTTCTTTCAAAATCTTACCTTTAGAGTACTTCAATCATATCTCTAAATAATGACCCTAGGCACTTATTTATAGAGGTATGGAAAGGGAACCGGAATCCTACTAGGATACGAATTAATTAAACTAGAATCCTATTAGAACTCTAATTAATTAATTTATCCTTTTAGGATTAGGATTTTAATCATATATCAAATCCTAATAGTTTTAGGATTCGTGTATGAACACAAACACACACACGCACGGCAGCCCACGAGGGCGCCTATGCGCGCGCGGCCTGTGAGCTCGCAGCCCATGCCACGAGGCCCACACGCTGCTGTGGCCTTGGTGCGCGCTGGGCCTGCCTTGCGGTGGGCCTGGGCGCTGCCTTGGCTTGGGGCGTTTGTGGCGCGCTGGCTTGCTGGGCGATGGCCCGGCTTCGTGCTGGGCCTTCGTCCGGCAGGCCTTGTGAGGGGGTCGAAAAAGCACGAGGCTAATGCGTGACCTCGTCCCTCGTGGGTGTGACGTTTCTTTTTGTCAAATCAAGTGTAATTGGATTTCCTGTGAGTTTACACCCAATTGACTAGTAATATAGGAGTCGCCATTCAGTTTTTAACGACATTGAGAAAAGCTGACACAACCCGGTTATCGTGACATAAAGGGAGTGCAATTATATTTGACCACGACGGCCGTAGGTTCCCTTGTGATCCCTGGTGGTGGGGATCGCTCAACGTACACCCGCAGGGTAGAGATTGAGGGTTCGGGGGACTGTAACTACCGAGAGGAGTACTCGCTCTTTGATAACTCCAGAGGCAGGATATCCTTACTAGCTCAGCATAAATAATTGAAGGGACATGCGCTAACTATTAAACTAATCTGAGTTAATTTTAACAATATGCAACATATAGTACTAGATCGAGCGCGATTATCTGATTTAGATTGTTTTAAGGGACCTAGCATGATAATCCAATTTCCCAAAAATATCATATTTATTAGGCGTGATCGAACAATCAGATTTAGTTAGTTTAACAGTTCATAAAAGGGCGAGGAAAGCAATTAAACCATGGAAAAGGGACACATTACGACGCACCCTTGAGAGGTGCGTCACGGTTCTCAGAAAACTAACCACTTTGACTTTGCTATTTCTCCTTTTATTTAACGAATCTCAAATTATGGGACGGGATACGTTCTGTTCGATTTATGGATCGATTGCGACAGAACGCGTGATCAGTTTTGCAGCGTGAGGCTTAGGCTTAGGGGTTTAGAGTCAATACTCATAATAATAATTGTGTGTTGTTGTTGTGTTGTTTTCACGTCGAACATGGGCTATATTTATAGAAAAGAGTTCGTGGAAAGATAGAATTGCAGAACTCTAATCCACGAGGAATTAGGAAAAAACACGTACCAGGTATTTTCAGCGCCCAAGCCTGGGCGCCGAAGATTTCGGCGCCCAGAGCCAGGCGTTGAAAATAGGATCTGGGCTGTTTTTCTTAGTCAGATTCGGATTCCTAGAATCCGGAGTATTTGAGATTTAATTGAGTCTTTTAGTGCGTATTAACCTTGTGACGGGATGCGTCTGGGCCCGTTACGAACTCTAGGCTCGTTAGGATTTTAATTAACACGTGACTCTTATTTTCGAATCATATTAGGAATAGGATTCTCTCGCAATTTCTATCTCATTTAGGATTTATGTTGGAGTGCAACACCTAATTCTGACAGGTTTCTATCTTTTATGACTTGCCACTTTTAACAATTACCGATTACGGTAGTTACTATTTTTAGCAGATTTCCATAAATAGCAGGTTTCTATAAATAGCAGGTTTTGGGTGAAATGAAAAGGGGAATTGAGATTCGTTATTTTATAGGAGATGCGTTGTCAAGTGGAGATTTACGTTCTCATCATCGAACCTTCCCTTTCGGGAATGGGGACAAAAGTAGGTGTCTACAGGCCTCGTCCGATGCTTATTCCTACGATGCGCTTCCGATTAAATTCCCGGTTCCGGAATTCATTTCCGATACGAACAATATTTAATATTTCCGATTCCGGAATTAATTTCCGTTTCGAACAAATATTTAATATTTCCGTTTCCGGAATTATTTTCCGATTCCGATAATATTTCCGACTCTGACAATATTTCCGTTTCCGGCAATATTTCCGATTCCGGCAATATTTACATTTCCATTAATATTTTCCGATACGTACCATGTTTCCGTTTCCGGCAACATCTATGACTTGGATAATATTTATATTTCCGATACGATCCATATTTCCGTTTCCGGCAATATCATCGTTTCCGGAGTATTCATTTCTTGCTTGTGACGATCTCAGCTCCCACTGAAACCAAGATCCGTCGATTCCGAATATCCATAGATGGAGTATTTAATGCCATTAAATACTTGATCCGTTTACGTACTATTTGTGTGACCCTACGGGTTCAGTCAAGAGTAAGCTGTGGATTAATATCATTAATTCCACTTGAACTGAAGCGGCCTCTAGCTAGGCATTCAGCTCACTTGATCTCACTGAAATATTAACTTGTTAATTAATACTGAACCGCATTTATTAGACTTAACATTGAATGCATACTTGGACCAAGGGCACTATTTCCTTCAGTCTCCCACTTGTCCTTAGGGACAAGTGTGCATTTCCTAATTCCTTTGTCGCTCGATGCTTGCTCTTGAACATAAGGTAAGAGTTGTCATCCTTATTATGTCCAGAGGGAACACCTCGGTTTCAGAGTTCAACTGATCAAATGAACAGATAATCATAGCCTATGATTCATCCGAGCACGGCCATGCATTTCACAGTTTCTAGCTCTCCGAGTGTCCTTGTACAACTTTTAAGCATCTCATCCCGATTTATGGGAGGACAATCCCAATCTTGCGATCTTGAGATTAGACTTCGTTTGATAGGTGATTACCCGAGCGTTGCCTTTATAGCCTCCTTTTACGGTGCGACGGTTGGTCAACGTCAAAGTAACCAGTTCTCAAACAAGTAATCTCAAATCACTCAGGTATTGAGGATTTAGTGTCTAATAATTTTAATGAAATTTACTTATGACAGATTTTCATCTCTTACAGTAAAGTTTCATAGGTCTGTCCGATACTAGTCTTCCCGAAGTAAGTATCTATGTAAATGATTATGACATTGCCATGTCCACATAGTTCAAGAAACAGAACTACTAGTCATCTTGCATTCTAGTCGTCTAACGTTTTCTATGCGTCCAATTTTATAGAAAACTCCGACCAGGGACCATTTTCAACCTTTGACATTCAAGTTCACTTGATAGACATTTCTTAGTCACAGGACTGGTCCTGACAGTCTATCTTGAATATATTGTCAAATTGAAGGGTCTCATCATTTAATAAACCACAAATTAAATGGAAAAATGAATTATATTCATTTATTGTGAATGATTAACCAATAATGTTTTACAAAGAATTAAACTCTAAAACTTTAAAACATTAAATAAGGACATTCTCCAATATGCTTGATTCCCATAGCTGCAGTGTGCGAGTTGTGCTTCGCCTGAGGCAGAGGTTTAGTCAATGGATCTGATATGTTGTCATCAGTTCCAATCTTGCTTATCTCGACTTCTTTTCTTTCAACGAACTCTCGTAGAAGGTGAAATCTACGAAGTACATGCTTGACTCTTTGGTGGTGTCTAGGCTCCTTTGCCTGTGCAATAGCTCCGTTATTATCACAATACAGGGCTATTGGTCCTTTAATGGAGGGGACTACACCAAGTTCACCTATGAACTTCCTTAGCCATATAGCTTCCTTTACTGCTTCATGTGCAGCAATGTACTCCGCTTCAGTTGTAGAATACGCAATGGTGCTTTGCTTAGCACTTTTCCAGCTTACTGCACCTCCGTTGAGGCAGAAGACAAACCCAGACTGTGATCTGAAATCATCTTTGTCGGTTTGGAAACTTGCGTCCGTATAGCCTTTAACAATTAATTCATCATCTCCACCATAGACCAGGAAGTCATCTTTGTGCCTTTTCAGGTACTTCAGAATATTCTTGGCAACAGTCCAATGTGCCTCTCCTGGGTCTGACTGGTATCTGCTCGTAGCACTGAGTGCGTACGCAACATCCGGGCGTGTACATATCATAGCATACATTATTGAACCAATCAATGATGCATATGGAATCCCATTCATTCGTCTACGCTCATCAAGTGTTTTTGGGCACTGAGTCTTGCTTAGAGTTATTCCATGAGACATGGGTAGGTAGCCTCTCTTGGAGTCTGCCATCTTGAACCTATCAAGCACTTTATTGATATAAGTGCTTTGACTAAGTCCAATCATCTTTTTAGATCTATCTCTGTAAATCAATATGTACTGTGCTTCTCCTAGATCCTTCATCGAAAAACATTTCCCAAGCCAAATCTTGACAGAGTTCAACATAGGAATGTCATTTCCGATAAGTAATATGTCGTCGACATATAATACTAGGAAAGCAATTTTGCTCCCACTGACCTTCTTGTATACACAAGATTCGTCTGCGTTCTTGATGAAACCAAAGTCACTGACTGCTTCATCAAAATGTATATTCCAGCTCCTTGATGCCTTCTTCAATCCATAGATTGATTTCTTTAGCTTGCATACCTTTTTAGCATTCTTTGGATCCTCAAAACCTTCAGGCTGTGTCATAAACACAGTTTCTGTTAAAACGCCGTTTAAGAAAGCGGTTTTGACGTCCATCTGCCATATTTCGTAATCGTAATATGCAGCGATTGCTAACATTATCCGAATAGACTTTAGCATTGCAACTGGTGAAAAGGTTTCATCGTAATCCACACCGTGGACTTGCCTGTAACCTTTTGCAACCAATCTAGCTTTGAAAATTTCAAGTTTCCCATCCTTGTCCTTTTTCAGTTTGAAAACCCATTTGCTTCCAATGGCTTGGTAGCCATCTGGCAAATCGACCAAATCCCATACTTGGTTTTCTGACATGGAGTCTAATTCAGATTGCATGGCTTCTTGCCATTGCTTGGAGCTAGGGCTCGTCATAGCTTGTTTGTAAGTCGCAGGTTCATCACTTTCCAGTAATAGAACGTCACAGCTCTCGTTCGTCAAAATACCTAAGTACCTTTCCGGTTGAGATTTATATCTCTGCGATCTAACACGGGGTTACATCTCTAGATTGACCATGATTCTCACCAGATGCTTCTAAAGATCTCTGAGTTTCATCCTGAATGTCATCTTGAGCATTCTCTAGAGTTTGTTGTTCGACTCGAATTTCTTCGAGGTCTACTTTTCTCCCACTTGTCATTTTGGAAATGTGATTCTTCTCCAAAAAGACACCATCTCGAGCAACAAACACCTTGTTCTCAGATGTATTGTAGAAGTAATACCCCTTTGTTTCCTTTGGATAGCCCACAAGGATACATTTGTCAGATTTCGGATGAAGTTTGTCTGAAATTAATCGTTTGACGTATACTTCACATCCCCAAATCTTAAGAAAAGACACTTTTGGAGGCTTTCCAAACTAAAACTCATATGGAGTCTTTTCGACAGCTTTAAAAGAAGCTCTATTTATAGTGAGTGCAGCTGTATTTAGTGCATGTCCCCAAAATTCTAATGGAAGTTCGGCCTGACCCATCATTGACCTAACCATGTCTAGCAAGGTTCTGTTCCTCCGTTCCGACACACCGTTCCATTGTGGTGTTCCAGGAGGAGTCAATTCTGATAGAATTCCACATTCTTTCAGATGGTCATCAAATTCATAGCTCAGATATTCACCGCCTCTATCAGACCGCAGTGCTTTAATCTTCTTGCCTAATTGATTCTCTACTTCACTCTGAAATTCCTTGAATTTGTCAAAGGATTCAGACTTATGCTTCATTAGTGTGAGGGGGTCGAAAAAGCACGAGGCTAATGCGTGACCTCGTCCCTCGTGGGTGTGACGCTTCTTTTTGTCAAATCAAGTGTAATTGGATTTCCTGTGAGTTTACACCCAATTGACTAGTAATATAGGAGTCGCCATTCAGTTTTTAACGACAATGAGAAAAACTGACAAAACCCGGTTATCGTGACATAAAGGGAGTGCAATTATGTTTGACCACGACGGCCGTAGGTTCCCTTGTGATCCCTGGTGGTGGAGATCGCTCAACGTACACCCGCAGGGTAGAGATTGAGGGTTCGGGGGACTGTAACTACCGAGAGGAATACTCGCTCTTCGATAACTCCAAAGGCAGGATATCCTTACTAGCTCAGCATAAATAATTGAAGGGACATGCGTTAACTTTTAAACTAATCTGAGTTGATTTTAACAATATGCAACATATAGTACTAGATCGGACGCGATTATCTGATTTAGATTGTTTTAAGGGACCTAGAATGATAATCCAATTTCCCAAAAATACCATATTTATTAAGCGTGATCGAACAATCAGATTTTAGTTAGTTTAACAGTTCATAAAAGGGCGAGGAAAGCAATTAAACCATGGAAAAGGGACACATTACGACGCACCCTTGAGAGGCGCGTCACGGTTCTCAGAAAACTAACCACTTTGACTTTGCTATTTCTCCTTTTATTTAACGAATCTCAAATTATGGGACAGGATACGTTCTGTTCGATTTATGGATCGATTGCGACAGAACGCGTGATCAGTTTTGTAGCGTGAGGCTTAGGCTTAGGGGTTTAGAGTCAATACTCATAATATAATTGTGTGTTGTGTGTCCTTTTCACGTCGAACTTAAGGCCCTATTTATAGAAAAGATTTCGTGGAAAGATAGAATTGCAGAACTCTAATCCACGAGGAATTAGGAAAAAACACGTACCAGGTATTTTCAGCGCCCAGGCCTGGGCGCCTAAGATTTCGGCGCCCAGAGCCAGGCGTTGAAAATAGGATCTGGGCTGTTTTTCTTAGTCAAATTCGGATTCCTAGAATCCGGAGTATTTGAGATTTAATTGAGTCTTTTAGTGCGTATTAACCTTGTGACGGGATGCGTCTGGGCCCGTTACGAACTCTAGGCTCGTTAGGATTTTAATTAATACGTGACTCTTATAGTGCAACACCTAATTCTGACAGGTTTCTATCTTTTATGACTTGCCACTTTTAACAACTACCCATTACGGCAGTTACTATTTTTAGCAGGTTTCCATAAATAGCAGGTTTCTAAAAATAGCAGGTTTCGGGTGAAATGAAAAGGGGAATTGAGATTCGTTATTTTATAGGAGATGCGTTGTCAAGTGGAGATTTACGTTTTCATCATCGAACCTTCCCTTTCGGGAATGGGGACAAAAGTAGGTGTCTACAGTTAGCCCCCACTTTGACTGAGTCTTGGAGTAAGACGATGGTCAAAGTATTAGACGGAGTGCGCCACACAAGTCATGGTGACCTGCTTTTGCGAGGGTCTCACGAGCCCCCGGGTGATAACATTTGACTTAAGGGTCATCACTTGAAGTGTCGACATATCCCTCACGTGTCATTGGGATTTGTCAACGGATAGTATAGAAACTCCCTCACTTTGTCATTGGAAGGATCTAAAGGTGCGCAGAAACTCCCTCACTTTGTCATTGGGAGTAGCTACAGATGTTTTCGAAATCAAAGCTATAAAGTGTAATTGGGCCTGGCCAAGCCCAACCACGAGGTAAAAAATGTTTTTAAAGATTCTCATTTTCAACGCTAGTTAAACGAGAAAACCCCCTTGTTTTTATGGGACGTAAAACGAAGGAAAATCCAGCACATCGCTCTTTTTTGGAAAAAACGGAAACCAATCCTTTTAATTTTTGGAAAAGGGAAAACCAGAAAAAGTTATTGCTGCAGCGACTAAGGACCTACGCGGCTTGTGACGTAGACCCCGCCGGCTAAAGATGGCGACTTTGTCCGCTAAGGGTGGACGCCCCGTCCGAAAAAGTGGACGAATCTTGTTTTTGAAATTTGAAAATAAGGACCTACGCAGCTTGTGACGTAGACCCCGCCGGCTAAAGATGGCGAACTTGTCCGCTAAGGGTGGACACCCCGTCCGATAGAAGTGGACGAATCTATTTTGAAATTTGTTTTGTGTTTATTTTTTGAAAATAAGGACCTACGTGGTCTGCGCCGTAGACCCCGCCGACTGAAGATGGCGAGCCTGTTTAATTTTTTATTTTTGAAAATTTCATTTTTGGAAAACTGAGGACCTGCGCGGCTAGTGACGCAGACCCCGCCCGCTGAAGGTGGGCGAGCCCTGTCCGCTAAGGGTGGACATCCCTGAATTCGTTTTTTCCTTGATTTGGAACTTGCGTGGTTCGTGGCGCGATCTTGCCCGATTGAGGTGGGCAAGTCTTGATTTCTTTTGAGAATTTCTTTTATTCATTCTTGCAAGAGCGAATTCTTTCGAGGGATGCTCGGATTTAGTTGTAACCTGAATGTGGGTTGACAACGTGCTTGAACGGACCATTGTCTTGTGGTCATCTTCTTTCATGGTTTTGAGCTAGTCTTTATGGCTCAATTTTGCCATTACCTGGGTCCTTGATTAGGGAACTATGTATAAGTATCAACGGCGACCTTTGTCTTGAGGTCGTACTCTGGTTTTATTTTTTTAGACATCCGAACACGGGACTTCGTACAGCGTAGGCTGGGAATATTGTTTTAACTTTTCATACTCTCTTTTGAAATATATATTTTCTTTCGAGCCCCCAAGCATTCGTGCTTGACGGTCATTTCTTGTCAAAGAGGTTCCTTGGGGATACGCATTCTGTAATGTCCTTGATCGTGTTTGGGATTGTGCTCGTAAGTGCGAGCGATCTTTGTAGTGGTGTGCTACTCTTAACAAAGCCGTGAGGTGCGACTTTCAGTAAAGAAATCGGCAATTTTTAAGTCGAATGAATATGGTAGGGCCCTATAGAAGTCAGAGCTGTTTGTTTTGAGCCTGGGTTCATTTTCGGCGCCCAGGCCTGGGCGTTGAAATAATTCACGCCCAGGTGGGGCGTTGAAAGTGTTGTTTGGGCTGGTCTTTTGTTCATTCATTTTTCTCTCTCTTTTTTTTCTTCTTTTGAACGTGTTCGTAAATGTTCGATACTTAGAATGATGATATGAATGTGCGAATGGGCGTTCATAGAATGGCTGTTGTGTGCGGTCCATTAATCAGTTTGCTTGAATCATTTTTTTTGAGCAATGACTGATTTTGAATAGTTTGCTTAGAAGCTTGATTGGGTTCAGGCCCATTTACGAGGTGGGCTTAAACATCGTGCCCTTTTGATTGTTCAAACATTTGCTTCGAGATTTTTTATTTTGCTATGGTTGTTTCGTAGCTTGGATCCCCCAAGTATGCATGTTGGGATGCTTCCTTTTGGCGTACGATTTTTGTAGGTTCTTTCGAAAAAGATGCCTTGGGGTTCCGCTCGTGTAGGTGCGAGCTATCCCTTTCGTGGTAGGTAATATTTTGCTACTTTTAATCCTTAATGTAGAAGTCGTGTGGCTTGCATTTTGAATTTGGGCGATAAGTAATCTTTGCCTCTTTTACACATGCTCTTTGGTCGTGCCCGCATTAGTGCAATATGCCTTACTCTCTTTTTTTAGACTTGTACCGTGGGATGGTTGACGTAGGCTTGTGTGGCCTAACGGCGTGTCTTAGAACATTCCTCCAGGTGTTGGGATGTCATTATTATTTTTTGCGTTGGAGTACTTCATCACGCCTTGTTCAGGTGCTCGAACAAGTGTAGCACTTTCCGCGTGGGTTTGGCACGGCTTATTACTTCGTTCGATGCGAGGATTCATACGTGTTTCTTTCTTATTTTTATATCTGGGCAAAACTTGACTAGCAGAAAGATTCAGCGAACAGGGCTGGGGCGTTAAAGATATCGGCGCGCAGCTCTGGGCGTTGAAAATGATTTTTGGGTATATTTTGACAGTTCTTATTCTTGATTTTTTTTTCTTTCGCTTTTGCTTTGGAACGAGGTAGACTGTGTAACAGGCGCTTGTAGGGCGAGCGTTATGTGCAGTAGTTTGATCGGAGTTTTGGTGACTCGCGATTTTTAGTTACCCTTGTTAGTGGGGTGACTTTATATATTCTAAGTAGTGCTTTAGAATTTGGGAGGGGTTGTAGCCATTCTAAGGTTCGTTTTACACGATTAAAGCTTAGGATTGTGCCCCTATGATGTATGTATAGCATTAGCGTCGAGAATTTGCGATAAAATCGTCATTTCGAGCATTTTTAGAGTGTTTTTCTCAAGCCCCCAATTGTAGCTACGGGATTGGCTTGGTTCTATAATGCTTTGCATACGTCTTTATGCATTCATGGTGACATGGATCATGAATAGTTTGAACCAGACTCGTTTAGTGCGAGGTACGTTCGAGTAGTGATTTTGCTACTTCTCTTGTAAATGTCGTATTGTGCGACATTGCCATGGTCAAGGTAATCACATGTTGAAGTGTGCCTTGACCAAAAGCTAGGTGCCTTTCTTTACCCATAATCATATTTAGAAATATCTTTGACTCACATGCAACATCGAGATAAACGCATACTAAGCTTAAACCAACGACACTTTATCATGTTCGAAGAATTCTTTTATTTGAAGTCCGAGTCCTACTGTGTACAATCCGAGGTGTCCTAAGTAAGTTGACTTATAGAAGGGTTCGTACAGGATTACATGAGTGAATCAAAATACTATTATGATTTTTGGAATGCTGTCTAAGGATTTGCTGGAAGCCAGGGTGCAGACGTCAAGATATACTTGTGCCCGTTTGGCATATGCTTTAGGCTTTTAGGGCCATCTTTTCCAGAATTGCGGGAATATAAACCGTTTTCAAATTGACTTAGATTTACTTGGTGTATGTCTGCACAAAAGGTCAAGGTATACTTAGTTCTTTCCCTAGCTCTTTCATTTCAATTTTTTAGCCCCCAGTTGCTGTTATGTCTTCCCATTAATGATGTTTCAGATTTCGATTTTAGATGCCCGTGTCATATGTCTGAGTAGGGTGAGCCTTGGTTAAGTGCCAAGTCCTATTGACAATGTCTGATTTTTTTTTTTCAAAGGGGATTTGCAAGCATTTGAATTACTATGAACGGGTGCCCTGAGTTCGAAGGAACGATGGGGCGATGCCGTAGAACAATCTTCTTTTTTTGCAAGCTTACTGCCTTTACTACTTGTCGGCGATTGTGACTGTGTCTAGTGGTGAAAGAAGGTCTTTAAGTGAGTTATATCGTTTTAGAGAGGGTCAAGTCGAGTACTTTAGAGGTCATGGACGCTTGCGCTAGCCCCCATTCAATTGAGCAAAGCGATCTTTTGAGTCTTGGCTAAATGCCTAGGAGTGTGAGTGCTCCTTCTGGCAAGGGTACGTGCCCTTATTATTTTTCGATGTGTGCTCGTTTATTTTGGCATCTTGATGACTTGGATTCTTCCTTTGACTTAAATTTTTCTTTCAACTTGGATTGCAAGTAATTAAATTTCAATAAGGGACTCTATTTCTTATTCTTGTTTTTCTATAGGCTTTAATATTTTTGCAAATTGGTTGGACCGAATCATGGATTGCCTACGTATCCGCCTTAAATAGATTTAATTTGGAATCAAGTCTTGCGTAGTTCCTAGCCTAGAAAATGGTTTCTTAGAATGCTGATTTTAAACAAGTACGTTCTGAGGTGGAACCGTAATGTTTGAAATAGGATGAGATAAGTGAAGTTCATTATTATTTTAATCTGCTGCTTTACCGTAAGCCAAAATTTTGTTTTATTTTTTAAGTACATGTATTTTCTTTTCATGTGTTTTTTGGTACGTATACCTGAATACGTGTTGTACCCCTCCAAGTGTTCGTTATTTTTCCGTGCATGTGCGGATAAATGACGAGCACTTCTGGACAAAATTTGGCAAGCAGAGAGATTCAACGCCCACGCTGGGGCGCTAAAGATTTCGGCGCCCAGCTGTGGGCGCTGAAAATTATTTCTGGGCGGATCTTTTTTTTGGTGCGCTGACAGGCTTAAGTCGTATCACCTAATCAAAAATAACCTAAGTCCACTAGCTAGGTAGCAAGGGAAGTCAGGATCGAATCCACAGGGAAACAGGCGTTCTTTCTATTATCAATTAATTAATCTAGACTATTGGGAACAGGAATTGGTTGGTGGTTTGTATGCTAAAACTACGAACGATAATTAAACGAGTAAGAATCAATATATTAAGGAATCTAGGGCATAGGTTCACCAACAAATAACAATCCAGGACAATGAACAATCACGATAATCAACAAAGTTATTAATTAGACTAGCATGCTCTCTCGAATCGATACTAATCATAGACTTAAAATTAACGGGCTCTCGCGACGTATTAACTCTAATTCCACCTATTGACACAAGCCTAAACATCAAATTGCATCTCTCGAATCTTAATTTGATATTGCATAACTACCACAATTAAACCTGCGCAAATCTAATTGTATAGTGAAATAAACCAATCAATAGGAATTAATTACAATGCCAACAATCACAATTATTCAATATCCCTTCATATTATTCATGGATCCCCAAACCCTAGAAATTAGACTACTCAAGCATATTAACAATAAACAAAGCAATTAACATGATGGGAAACATGATTATAGCAAAACAAAGAATTGAAATAAAGAACAATACCTAATTGAAGAACAATGGAAATAAAAAGCTTGAATTTTTATTGAATTTGAAACTAAGTGTTTTGAACTAATTTAGAGAGAAAACAAAGCTAAGAGAAAATAAACTAAGGGGCTAATACTAGAAAATAAAGATAATAAGGTGTCCAACTAAATTAACTAAGGGCTATATTTATAGTTTAGCCCAAAAACATAAGAGAAAACCGGAATAAAACTAAAATAAACCGCGCGCTAAAGGCTCCAGGGTTGTCGTCGCCCGGTCGGGCGCACCGCCCGACGGGCGACCAGCTCGAAACCCGCCCGACGGGCGCAAGGCTGCCCGGCGGGCGAAGAGAGAAACTTCTGAAGACATCTTCACGCGCCCGGTCGGGCGCCACTCGCCCATCGGGCGGAGGGAGAACTTGCTGCTGCTGTCTTTGATGGGCGCCCGATGGGCACCGGGCGAAGATCCGCCCGTCGGGCGCCTGCTCCTGCTCCTTTATGCTTGCTCGCCCGATGGGCGAGGGGCAATCCACCGGGCGGAGGGCTAAATGATCCTCCCTTCGTCCGCAACACCGAGTCTAACTTTCGGGGCTCGATCATGAACATCTAGGGCTCCCGTAAGTCGACAAAAGTCGTCCAGAACTCCCTCTGGATCGTGTGGTGGCCTAAATCATCAAGAAACGGGCCTAAAAAGACCAATTTCTCACTAAGTATTCCTGAAACTCAAGGCACACTAAAATACACAGATTAGTACTAAAATGGCTCCTAGGAGCTCATTTGACGCATAAAAGTACTAAGGGACGGGGGTGAAAACAATATATAAAACGCACATATCAAACCTCCCCAAGCTAGATCCTTGCTTGTCCCTAAGCAAGGAAATCATCGATGAACACAAGACCAACTTCACCCCCAACATATTTCAAAATGAAAAGATAATCCAAGGTAAAATCTAACAAGTATGCATCAATGTCAACCAATCAAGTCCATTCAATCGCTATCCTCCTTAACAATCGTCACGCAAAGCGAACCACAAATGCACAATGGAATTCAAGACTAGTGCTCACACACTCGTCACTCATTTATGTGGCGGATAAAAGATGTACCCGTTCGCTCCCCTCCCAACATATAAGTGAACAATGCCCTCCCAAACTCAATCTCAAATATTTTTTTTTCTTCTTTTGGAACCTTCACATTTTTTTATTCTCCTCATCTCATTCATTTTTTCAGCTCATTTTTTTTTTCAACATCAATCATGATAAGAAGAACTTTCCTTTTCAATACTCAATATGCTCAAAATGTACCACACTACAACTCCCTTACCTCACTACTATTAGCTCCCCCAAGCTTAGGCTTGGGACTAGTAACCAATGGGGAATTTACGGGCTTGTAATGTGGTTAGTCACCGAATAAAGGGCACAAGCACAACATGGGTAGAAAAAGAGGGAACAAATGTATCTAATTTCATCTGAAGGCTACCTAAATAGAAAAGTGTCTTCGTCCTCCACAATGTGCATGTATATGAGTCATAAAACACTACTAATAGTTGCAAACCAATACTCAAAATCAACGACACACCAGGAAGCTATCACACATCCTAACCAAGTCAACTAGTCAAGCACCAAGTCCACAAGTAGTTAGTCGGAGTTGACTCATGTTTAGGGATCAAAGCAATCGAATATCAAATCATGGCTAACACATCTACATTGCCCATCATCAAATACCAAGAATCAAAACAATTTCCGCTCAAGGGGCACAGGGAAGCATGATATTGTATTCATCGGAACGTATTTTTGTATTTTTTTTTCAAAGCAATAAACTAAACTAGAAAGCATTAAACACACCCAAGAAACACACCAAAATAAAGAAATGCGAAAAGAAAAGAAAAACATACCTAATATATACAGGTAATGTGAACCCCCCCAAACCAAATCAGACAATGTACTCATTGGCTCAAGGGGTACCGAACCATCATCATCATCAACAGCATCACTGATGGCCTTGGCCATCATCACCATCATCACCATCGTCACCATCACCACCTTGGCCACCATAGCCGCTACTGCCCGCTCCAAACCCCCCGTAGTGGGTAGGCGTGAAGGTGCCCATGGAACCGGGGGCTCCGTACCCCTCTGTGGGGTAAGTAAACCAGGAAGGGTGCTGATGATCTGGGGCAATGTACCGCTGCCTGGCGTACTGATCGTAGAAAGGGAACATAGTCCTCTGGTGATCCGCGGCAAACTCATGGAAACCGAGCTCAAGTCTGCCCAACCTCTCATGAATGGCCCCTAACTCCTCTGAAGACCCATGCTCCTCCTGTGGAGCCGGACTACCTCTCTGTCCCGACCCCCTCTCTCTACGCCCTCCCCTCTTGTGGTAAGTGCGAGGCGCGGCCTCGGGCTGTGGCTGGGGCTGGGCTAAGGGTGCTGCCTGCTCACCTACATATATGTAATGGGGCTGACCCCTAGTAAAACTGGTGAGCCCGGTGGTGTCTGATAGAGTAAAGAGAGCGTTCCTTTGGAACATCCATGAGATCTGACCGGGGAGAAGTCCCCCGTACTCAGAGTGCACCCTGTAAAGGCTCCCAAAATACTCAATATCCAACAGATTGTTTCCCCGGACCGCAGCATGGTCCCTCTCAACAAAGTTTGCCACCGCTATGGCAATGTGGGTAATCAGACCACCCAAAGCAATATCGGTCGAGTAGCGGTGGGTGGCGGTAGTAAGCAGCTGCATGGCTAAGTGATGGGCCAAATTCATCCTGTAATTGTCATCACCATCCAACAAATACCCCCCGAGTACCTCCAACTCCGTACTCCTCACATTCTCCTTTTGGTCCCTCCCAAAGATTGTAAAAGCCATAAATCTGAACCAAACAAGGGGACGGGGTGTTGCACGCTAGAGGCGTGCAAATGTTGCATTCTACCAGGATTAAAATCCCCAGTCAATTTCCCTCATACCTCACTATTGTTATGCCCCTCCCCGGGGAACCTGTTATACTCCACATTCAAACCAAAAATGGCACCAAAATCCTTTATAGGCATATCATAATCATTATTCAACAATCTAAAAGAAACTCTAGCGACATCTTTGTAACCATTCTTTCTGACATTAAACGAGCTAAGGAATTCAAGAGTAAGATCCCTAAATGTCAACCTAGTCATGGAAAACATATGTTTCATGCCCACCCCATGAAATAATCTCCTAACATCCCTCTCAATACCCATATCATTCAAAGTTTTCTGACAAATAAATCGAGTAGGGACTACCTTCCGTAGCTTGAGGTGTGCAAGGCGGGTTTGTTGCTCCTCACTAGTGAGAACCATGTTTGGGAAAGCCGAATCCGGTGCAAACTGAGGTGGTGGTGGTGGACGGCTTGCGGAAGCCTCCTCTTGTCTCCTTGTTGCTCCCGTGCAAGTTCTTTTTGGCCTTGAACCCATTGTTGAAGATGATTTGAGTTTTGAAATTTTTTTGGTGAAATTGGGTTTTTTGTGGAGAGTGAGGAAGAGTGAAAATTGTTTGGTGGAGGTCGAAGAGGATGTGATGAGGATGATTTTGGTGTGTAGCTTGATGAATTTGAGTGAGAGATGAGGGAGATATGGAGAGTTGAAGTTCTTAGGGTTTGGGGTTTAATGGAGTATGTGAGAGAATGAAGAAGATGATTGAGAGGTGAAGTGCAGAGGATGGGAGGAAAAACCGTGTATAAGCACTAAAATCTCCTCTCGCCCGCCGGGCCGACGCCCGCCCGACGGGCCTGTGGCTCGTGAGCCGCCCGACGGGCACAGGGCCGCCCGTCGGGCGAAGAGCGACGCTTTTGCTTCTTTCTGCATGCGCCCGGTCGGGCGCTCCTCGCCCGTCGGGCGATTGGCAATCTTGCAAATCTTCCTTCGACGCGCGCCCGGTCGGGCGCTCCTCGCCCGTCGGGCGATTGGCGACTGACATTGGTCCTCATAATAAGAAGCCCGTCAGGCGTCAGGCTGCCCGCCGGGCGAAGAGAGATCTTGCGAGTTCTTTCGACACGCGCCCGGTCGGGCGACCTTCGCCCGTCGGGCGGTTTTCGACTTTGCTCATCACAGATTTTTTTCTATCTTTTCGTGCTTAGGAGCGGAACCTGTACATCATTAAACACCCAAGGACCGTAAAATGCTCTCTCCTCACCACTCATGAACAAAGAAACTAGACTACAAAACACACAAAACAAAACTAAACTATCGAAAGCAATGAAATACAGGTTGCCTCCCGCAAAGCGCTGGTTTATTCATAGGTCCCGCTCGACCTTGTTACCTTGAATATGCAGTCTATGAGGCGGAGGGGTTGAGGTGATGGACCTCAACCACTCCTACAGTAGCCCCATCATGGTACAACTTCAGACGTTGCCCGTTGACCTTGAATCGTTCACCATTCTCATTCTCTACTTCAATAGACCCAAACTTGCTTACCATAGTCACGGTGAACGGCCCAGACCACCTAGACTTAAGTTTTCCAGAAAATAACTTAAGCCTAGAGTTAAAAAGTAGAACCTTGTCGCCCACCGCGAACTCTCTATGCAAAATGTGATTGTCGTGCCACTTCTTGGTCTTTTCCTTGTAAATCCGGGCACTATCATAGGCTTGTAGTCGGAATTCATCGAGCTCACCCAATTGAAGTAACCGCTTCTCACCGACTAGCTTTGCATCCATGTTGAGCTGTTTGATTGCCCAATAAGCCTTGTACTCCATTTCTACTGGTAAGTGACACGCCTTGCCATACACCAACCGATACGGGGAGGTACCAATAGGTGTCTTAAAGGCGGTTCTGTATGCCCATAGAGTATCATCAAGCTTATCGCTCCAATCCTTCCTAGACTTCGCCACCACTTTCTCAAGGATAGATTTGATCTCTCGGTTGGAGACCTCAACTTGACCACTCGTCTGAGGGTGGTAGGCTAGCCCAGTGCGGTGATAAACCCCACACTTGCGCAGGAGCGCATCCAGATGCCTCTCATGGAAGTGTGACCCTCCATCATTGATCAAAGCGCGCGGAACCCCAAATCTAGGAAAAATGATCTTCTTGAACAGGGAGATGACTGTCTTAGCATCATTAGTAGGTGAGGCAACGGCTTCCACCCACTTTGACACATAATCTACAGCAACAAGGATATACAAGTTACCCTTGGACGATGGGAATGGTCCCATGTAATCAATTCCCCACACATCGAAAATCTCAACCTCAAGGATCCCGTTCTGTGGCATCTCATACCTCCTCGAAATAGTGCCGGCCCTCTAGCACGCATCACAAGCCATAATAAAAGCCTGTGCATCCTTGAACATAGTAGGCCAGTAAAAACCACATTGTGACAACTTAGCGTTTGTTTTAGACGGTCCATGGTGACCACCATAAGGTGAAGAATGACACCTACTGATAAAACCTTGAACTTCCCATTCTGGAATACAACGCTTGTACAACCCTTCAGCAGTCTCACGAAACAAATAAGGGTCGTCCCAAAAGTAAAACCGGACATCATGTAGGAATTTCTTCTTCTGTTGATATGAAAGATCGGCCGGAAGAATTCTCCCCACAATGTAGTTAGCAAAATCGGCGAACCATGGTGACTGACTGGCAAGTGCAAGTAAATGATCATCCGGAAATGAATCATCAATCGGTGTAGATCCCTTACCATCGTCATACCTCAATCTAGACAAGTGATCTGCAACTACATTCTCAGCCCCTTTCTTGTCGCGGATCTCTAGATCAAACTCCTGTAGCAGTAGTATCCATCGAATAAGCCTGGGCTTGGCTTCCTTCTTAGAGAGCAGATACTTAAGGGCCACATGGTCAGTATAGACTATCACCTTGGATCCAATCAGATAGGTGCGGAATTTATCCAAGGCGTAGACTATAGCTAGAAGCTCCTTCTCAGTAGTAGCATAATTAACTTGAGCTTCATCTAAGGTCTTACTTGCATAATAGATGGCATGTAAAACCTTCTCCTTTCTCTGACCCAGAACTGCCCCAACTGCATAATCACTTGCATCACACATTATCTCAAACGGAAGATCCCATTCGGGAGAACGAATGATGGGAGCCGAAATCAGTGCATGTTTGATCCTGTCAAAAGCCTCGAGACAAGCATCAGTAAACACAAACGGGGCATCCTTGAGGAGGAGCTGGGTAAGTGGTTTAACAATTTTAGAAAAATCCTTGATAAAGCGGCGATAAAACCCCGCATGACCAAGAAAACTTCTAACACCCTTCACATTAACTGGAGGGGGTAATTGTTCAATCACTTGGACCTTAGCTCGATCCACCTGAATGCCCTTATCAGATATCAAATGTCCCAAAACCACCCCTTCAGTAACCATGAAATGACACTTTTCCCAACTCAAGACTAAATTACATTCTTCACATCTTTTCAAGACTTTAGTCAGATTTAGCAAGCAAGAATCAAAAGAAGTACCATAGACGCTAAAATCATCCATAAACACTTCCATGATAGACTCAATAAAATCAAAAAAGATACTCATCATGCAACGTTGAAAAGTAGCAGGTGCATTACACAGGCCAAAAGGCATCCTACGATATGCAAAGGTACCATAGGGACAGGTGAAGGTGGTCTTTTCCTGGTCGTCTGGATGTATGGGAATTTTAAAGAAACCAGAATAACCATCCAGATAACAGAAAAACTTGTGACAGGCTAGCCTTTCTAACATTTGGTCAATGAAGGGAAGGGGAAAATGGTCCTTTTTAGTATCAACATTAAGACGCCTATAATCAATACACATGCGCCAACCTGTGACTACCCTAGTTGGTATCAACTCATTTTTTTCATTTCTCACCACAATTGTCCCCCCTTTCTTAGGCACTACCTGAACAGGACTCACCCACTTAGAATCAGACACAGCATATACAATACCCGCATCAAGCAATTTCATAACTTCAGCTTTTACAACATCTTGCATGACAGGGTTCAAACGACGCTGGGGTTGGATGCATGGTTTATGATTTCATCTAAATGTATCCTATGCATACAAAAGTCAGGGCTAATACCCTTTAAATCATCAATACTGTACCCAGTGGCCTTTTTTTGCCTTTTCAACACAACTAGAAGTTGGGATAACTGGTCTGCATCAAGTGCAGTACTGACGACCACAGGGCAAAGTTGTTCATCATCTAAAAACGCATACTTAAGGTTAGCAGGAAGAGGCTTAAGTTCGGGTTTCTTTACCTCTTTAACAGAACAAACCGGCCGAACTAACCTCTTCAATTTGGTGCTCTCCGGCTCAGATTCTCCACCATTAAGAGCCAACTCCAGAGCATCCACTTCAGCACTCCAAGAACTGCTATCACCTGCAGAAGACTCACAACAAAGCACTGCCTCCAAAGGGTCTCTTTCGAGAACTTGGGAGACGTTATCACGAGTAATAAAATCAACTACATCTATGCGATAGCATTGTTCCTCCTCTAGCATGGGACTTTTTAAGGCACTATTCAGATTAAAAGTCACCTTATCATCCCCAACAGACAATGTCAATTTCCCACTTTTAACATCAATTACCGCCCCCGCCGTGTGAAGGAAGGGTCTACCTAAGATTATGGGAATTTGAGAATCCTCCTGCATGTCTAATACTACAAAGTCTACAGGTATATAGAATTTACCTACTCTAACAGGGACGTCCTCTAAAACACCTAAGGGGTATTTGACAGAACGGTCGGCCATTTGTAGAGTGATATTGGTAACCTTAAGCTCACCCATATTCAGTTTAGTACAGACAGACAAAGGCATGACAGACACACTAGCACCTAGATCACATAAAGCTTTATCAATAAATACGGTGCCAATGTTACATGGGATGGAAAAACTCCTGGGGTCTTTAAGTTTATGTGGAGACTTATTTTGCAAATAAGCACTACATTTTTCAGTGAAAGCTACAGTCTCTACCTCACAAAAAGCACGTTTCCTGGTCAAAATATCTTTCATGAATTTAGCATAAGCAGGAACCTGTAAAATTAATTCAGTAAAAGGAACCGTTACTTGCAAATTTTTGACCACTTCCAAGAATCTGCCAAACTGCTTGTCCAGCTTATTCTTGAGTTGTCGGTTTGGGAAGGGGAGTGCAATAGGTGGTACTTGAATATCCGCCCCCTTCTTAACCTCAGTTGTAGCCTCATTCTCATTGACTACCTTTTCAGCTTCCTTTTCACCCATAACTATCTTCGGGATTTCCTCACTGACCAGATCACTAGCAGACACCCCGGAATCAACCTCAACCGGCATAGAAGGACCATCATAATCCCTACCACTCCTCAATGTAATTGCATTAGCAGTCTCCCTATTTTCGGGTTGTGAAGGAAGTTGGCCTGGTGGCCTCCCTGCAATAGTAGTAGCCATCTGTGCCAACTGTGTATCAATGATCTTGTTGTGAGCAGTAAGAGCATCGATTTTTGCATCCTTTTCACTTAGAGATTTTTGCATTTGTAGCATCATGTTTCTCATCTCTACTAGCATATGGTCAGGCTGCGTGGTTTGAGGTGGTGGTGGTGCAGGTGATGTGTGTTGTCTAGGGAACCCAGGTGGTCCACTAGACTGTTGGTTGTAGTTGTTCCGTGGTTGGTAGGGTTGGTATGGTTGTTGTGGTGGATGTTGGACTTGGTGAGGGTTCTGGATATTGTTGCTCCTGTAGGATAGTAGAGGGTTATTTTTGTAGCCCTCATTGTAAGAGTTGGAGAATGGGTTATTTTGTTTGTAGGATTGAAATGCGTGACATTGTTCAACAGAGCTCCTACATTCCGGTGCATAATGACCAGACATTCCACAACTTTCACACACAGTAGCAGGTTGGGCACTCATAGCAGCTACACTAGCAGGTTGGGCAGATTGAGTATTGGTTGCTTGCATATTATCAAACTTATAGTGTAAAGCAGTCAATTGGGCAGTTAATTATTCAATAGAATTTAAATCATGCTTACCACCCCTGTTAGATAGACCTCTAGGATTTCCATACCGGGCATTGTGAATGGCTATATCCTCAATCACCTCCATAGCTCTAGGCACCTCAAGTTGCATGAACCTCCCACTGGCAGCTGAATCCAACAAATATCTAGACTCATTGCCCAGACCATTATAAAACTGCTGAATCAAGAACCAATCTTCCAAATCATGGTGCGGGCATTCTCTTTGCAAATCCTTGAATCTCTCCCAGACCTCGAACAAACTCTCATCCGCCTGTTGTGAGATACCTAATATCTGACCCCTCAGACGAGCCGTTTTCTCAGGTGGAAAATATTTAACATAAAAAGCAAGAGCCAAGGATTCCCAATTAGTGATTTTCAAAGCCGCCCGATTTAACCCATTAATCCACAGTTTAGCTTTCCCACTCAAAGAGAACGGGAAAAGTATCTCCATAGTCTGCTCCGGAGTCAATCCCTTTTGCTTGATGGTGGAACAATATTGGATAAAGGACTGAATGTGAAGATTCGGATCTTCACCTGGTTCCCCACCGTACTGGCGTCTCTCGATCATGTTAATCAATGCAGGCTCAATCTTGAAGGTCTCAGCTGCAATAGAAGGCATGATCGCCTTTGGTAGCACGGACAGACTTGGCTTAGAATAGTCTGTAAGCCGTGGGGTAGGTGGCGGTATCAGATTTTCGTCACCCATCTCTATCTCTGAAACTGAATCTGTATCTGAAGGAAAAAGATCGCCAATATTATGATCAGAATCAGAGTAATTCCCACACTGTGCAATGAAAGTTCTTTGTCTACGAAAGGTTCTTTCGGGCTCAGGATCGAATGGAGTAAGATTACTAGCACCTACGGTCCTGGGCATAGACAAAGACTACAAAACAATGTGAGATCCGGTCTCAAGGAACGTGAGTTCCTTGAGTAGTAACAAACAATAATCTAGGATAAGCAATCAACAACAGAAAATAAAACCGTCTTCCCCGGCAACGGCGCCAAATTTTGAAAGGCTTAAGTCGTATCACCTAATAAAAAATAACCTAAGTCCACTAGCTAGGTAGCAAGGGAAGTCAGGATCGAATCCACAGGGAAACAGGCATTCTTTCTATTATCAATTAATTAATCTAGACTATTGGGAACAGGAATTGGTTGGTGGTTTGTATGCTAAAACTACGAACGATAATTAAACGAGTAAGAATCAATATATTAAGGAATCTAGGGCATATGTTCACCAACAAATAACAATCCAGGACAATGAACAATCACGATAATCAACAAAGTTATTAATTAGACTAGCATGCTCTCTCGAATCGATACTAATCATAGACTTAGAAATAACGGGCTCTCTCTACGTATTAACTCTAATTCCACCTATTGACACAAGCCTAAACATCAAATTGCATCTCTCGAATCTTAATTTGATATTGCATAACTACCACAATTAAACCTGCGCAAATCTAATTGTATAGTGAAATAAACCAATCAATAGGAATTAATTACAATGCCAACAATCACAATTATTCAATATCCCTTCATATTATTCATGGATCCCCAAACCCTAGAAATTAGACTACTCAAGCATATTAACAATAAACAAAGCAATTAACATGATGGGAAACATGATTATAGCAAAACAAAGAATTGAAATAAAGAACAATACCTAATTGAAGAACAATGGAAATAAAAAGCTTGAATTTTTATTGAATTTGAAACTAAGTGTTTTGAACTAATTTAGAGAGAAAATAAAGCTAAGAGAAAATAAACTAAGGGGCTAATACTAGAAAATAAAGATAATAAGGTGTCCAACTAAATTAACTAAGGGTTATATTTATAGTTTAGCCCAAAAACATAAGAGAAAACCGGAATAAAACTAAAATAAACCGCGTGCTAAAGGCTCCAGGGTTGTCGACGCCCGGTCGGGCGGCCAACCGCCCGACGGGTGACCAGCTCGAAACCCGCCCGACGGGCGCAAGGCTGCCCGGCGGGCGAAGAGAGAAACTTCTGAAGACATCTGCACGCCCCCGGTCGGGCGCCACTCGCCCGTCGGGCGGAGGGAGAACTTGCTGCTGCTGCCTTTGATGGGCGCCCGATGGGCACCGGGCGAAGATCCGCCTGTCGGGCGCCTGCTCCTGCTCCTTTATGCTTGCTCGCCCGATGGGCGAGGGGCAATCCACCGGGCGGAGGGCTAAATGATCCGTCCTTCGTCCGCAACACCGAGTCTAACTTCCGGGGCTCGATCATGAACATCTAGGGCTCCCGTAAGTCGACAAAAGTCGTCCCGAACTCCCTCGGGATCGTGTGGTGGCCTAAATCATCAAGAAACGGACCTAAAAAGACCAATTTCTCACTAAGTATTCCTGAAACTCAAGGCACACTAAAATACACAGATTAGTACTAAAATGGCTCCTAGGAGCTCATTTGACGCATAAAAGTACTAAGGGACGGGGGTGAAAACAATATATAAAACGCACATATCATGCGCTAAATGCTTCATTTTTCTTTTTAGACTAACTTTAGAGGCGCTTTTGCAAAGTTTCTTTTTTATTATTCACATTTTATTATTTTTTTTGCAATTTTCATGTGTTTCCTTTTTTTTTGTGACTCAAGACGGCTTGAAAGATGGGTTGAATGAGATAGGATAATTTGTATAGGTATTGGTCAAGCATGAGGATCACATCAACCAAGGCCAATGAATAGCATGGGGACGGCTCAAGGGTATATCAACAGGATGTATCCAAACAAGTTATATGGTCCTTATGCTAATGGTGGTGTAAGAGCAGGTTTTGGAAATAATGGGTACGACGCACGTGTTAATGGCCGTACGTGGTTTGCAGTTGATAACAAGTTCAGAAACAAGAGTTGAAGTAATGGTTTCTTGGGTTATGGCAATGAGAACATGGATGGGTTAAATGAGCTGAACAAGGACCCCAGAGCGAAGGCGTCTAAGAGCATAAGGATTGGAAAGGATAGACATCGTAGAATTTTATGATTTGGATTGGTTGACTCAATTCTTTTCCTTCGTTTACTTGGGTAATTTCGCACTTTGGGAGGTACAGGCTAAGTATTTCATGGCTCGCTCTTTGAGTCACGAGGTGAGACTGAGTGAGCCTCGTCTGGTAGGCCTATAGTGGACCTTTAACTTTAGTAGGCCTAGGGTGGACCTTTAGCTTTAGTAGGCCTAGGGTGGACCTTTTAAATCGTCTTACTTTGCAAGCGCTTTTAGTTGTTTCTTAAAATGTGCAAATAGCGTAGATTGGAAATGTTGTTTTTACCTTATTGAAATTTAACGAAAGAATTACATCGAAAATAATTTTTTTTGCTTCTCTTCAGATTCCAGTTTCTGGGATTTGAGTGGAAGTTGTGATTTAGACTCGAACTTTCATTAATCTTTCTGATTATAACCCGTGTATGAATACAAGGAGGTGGCCTAGACTCAAAATAATGACGTGGCGTAAGCCTATAACACTTGACCAAGCGACTCTCGGACTTGGGCTAATTGGACCATAACTTTCGTTGGTTGACACTTTAGATTTTAACCCTTGGGTGTTCATTTGTCATGCGCCATTTTGTTTAATGTTGGCAAGGTAGTTAGTTGGGGAGATCGAATTTTTATTTTTGCAAGACTAGAATCATTAGTGCGGCTTCTCTCTTAGTGTGTATTGCTTTACCCCAATGGTAGCCTT
The DNA here is from genome assembly GCF_020520425.1 of Spinacia oleracea. Lineage (NCBI taxonomy): Eukaryota > Viridiplantae > Streptophyta > Magnoliopsida > Caryophyllales > Amaranthaceae > Spinacia > Spinacia oleracea. Next base: position 24,069,129 of record NC_079489.1, read on the forward strand.
ATGGTATGCCTATTTGGGTATTTTCATGGTTGGTCATGTTGCATTCATGGAAAATCTTTTAGTCCGTATTTAGTAGTATTTCAAGGAGCGAGTGACTCGAGAGGACTATGATAGCCGTGACCCAATGTGATTGTAAGCCTTGAGGCCATTAATTTTTTTCTTTGCCAATGGTATTGACACCTTAGGTTCACTTTGGGGGTTGTGCGACTATGAGGGAATGATTTTCAGAATGTGACCGTTTCCATTTTGCAAATACATAATATATTCTTTTTATGGGTGAGAGAGAGTATTGAGGCCGTAGACTCTTAGCAAGGGATGACAATTACATATGGGTGCTTATTGATTTAAATGTTAGGAAGGGAGACTCAATATGGTTTAACCTTTTAACTTGCAGAACGACACCAAGCATTAGGACCGATTCTATGGATAAGACAACTAAGACTTAGGATTTGGATTGTATTTTGCATAGCTGGGTAAGTGGTTTAACAATTTTAGAAAAATCCTTGATAAAGCGGCGATAAAACCCCGCATGACCAAGAAAACTTCTAACACCCTTCACATTAACTGGAGGGGGTAATTGTTCAATCACTTGGACCTTAGCTCGATCCACCTGAATGCCCTTATCAGATATCAAATGTCCCAAAACCACCCCTTCAGTAACCATGAAATGACACTTTTCCCAGTTCAAGACCAAATTGCATTCTTCACATCTCTTCAAAACTTTAGTCAGATTCAGCAAGCAAGAATCAAAAGAAGTACCATAGACGCTAAAATCATCCATAAACACTTCCATGATAGACTCAATAAAATCAGAAACGATACTCATCATGCAACGTTGAAAAGTAGCAGGTGCATTACACAGACCAAAAGGCATCCTACGATATGCAAAGGTACCATAGGGACAGGTGAAGGTGGTCTTTTCCTGATCGTCTGGATGTATGGGAATTTGAAAGAAACCAGAATAACCATCCAGATAACAGAAAAACTTGTGACAGGCTAGCCTTTCTAACATTTGATCAATGAAGGGAAGGGGAAAATGGTCCTTTTTAGTAGCAACATTAAGACGCCTATAATCAATGCACATGCGCCAACCTGTGACTACCCTAGTTTGTATCAACTCATTTTTTTCATTTCTCACCACAGTTGTCCCCCCTTTCTTAGGCACTACCTGAACGGGACTCACCCACTTAGAATCAGACACAGCATACACAATACCCGGATCAAGCAATTTCATAACTTCAGCTTTTACAACATCTTGCATGACAGGGTTCAAACGACGCTGGGGTTGGATGCATGGTTTATGATTCTCATCTAGATGTATCCTATGCATACAAAAGTCAGGGCTAATACCCTTTAAATCATCAATACTGTACCCAATGGCCTTTTTGTGTCTTTTCAACACAATAAGAAGTTGGGATTGTTAGGTTATGATACATATGATATTACATAAATCATGCGGAAACAACCATTAACCCAGGAATACATATTATTTACACATAATCATATAGCATAATTTAGATGCATACTCTTTGTTGCGTGCCTTCCCTAGCTGCGCCCGAACCGAACAAGAACAAGTCTTTAGGACTCCAAGTGTCGTCCCTCCGTAGATAGTCCACAACACGTCCGGATCCGCCTTAAGATTGACCAACTAGAATCGCCCTTAAGGTACTAGAATTTTCGGCACTTTTGAGCAAGATGTGTGACTGAATTTTTCTCTCAAAAACTCACTTTGAATACTTGAAAACTCGTTATAAATTGTGAACCCAGGCCACATATTTATAGGGGTATGGAAAGAGAATTGGAATCCTATTAGGATACGAATTAATTAAATTAGAATTATAATAAAACTCTTATTTAATTAATTTATCAAATAGAATTAGGAATTTAATCATTAACCGAACTCTGCACGTTTTAGGTTTCGTATGCGAACACAAACACTTACGCGAGCATGACCCGCAAGCGTGCAGGCCATGCCCGCGCACAGCCCACACGGCCGCACGGCCCACGCGAGCTACAAGCCCACGCGAGCTGCAGCAATGCTCGCAGCCCACTGCTCGTAGCTGCGCGCGCTGCGCGCGCTGTGCGCGCTGCCACTGCCTGCTGGGCCTGGCCTTGCGCTGGGCCTGGCGTGGTCTTGGCTGTTCGTGTGGCGCGCTTGGCTTGCTGGGCGATGGCCTGGCTTCGTGCTGGGCCCTCGTCCGGCAGGCCTCGTCCGATGCTTATTCGTACGATACGCTTCCGATTAAATTCCCGATTCCGGAATATATTTCCGATACGAACAATATTTAATATTTTCGATTCCGGAATTAATTTCCGTTTCGAACAAATATTTAATATTTCCGTTTCCGGAATTATTTTCCGATTCCGATAACATTTCCGATTCTGACAATATTTCCGTTTCCGGCAATATTTCCGATTCTGGCAATATTTCTATTTCCGATAATATTTTCCGATACGTACCATGTTTCCGTTTCCGGCAACATCTACGACTTGGATAATATTTATATTTCCGATACGATCCATATTTCCGTTTCCGGCAATATCATCGTTTCCGGAGTATTCATTTCTTGCCTGTGACGATCTCAGCTCCCACTGAAACCAAGATCCGTCGATTCCAAATATCCATAGATGGAGTATCTAATGCCATTAAATACTTGATCCGTTTACGTACTATTTGTGTGACCCTACGGGTTCAGTCAAAAGTAAGCTGTGGATTAATATCATTAATTCCACTTGAACTGAAGCGGCCTCTAGCTAGGCATTCAGCTCACTTGATCTCACTGAATTATTAACTTGTTAATTAATACTGAACCGCATTTATTAGACTTAACATAGAATGCATACTTGGACCAAGGGCATTATTTCCTTCAGTCTCCCACTTGTCCTTAGGGACAAGTGTGCATTTCCTAATTCCTTTGTCGCTCGATGCTTGCTCTTGAACATAAGGTAAGAGTTGTCATCCTTATTATGTCCAGAGGTGTTCCTCGGTTTCAGAGTTCAACTGATCAAATAAACAGATAATCATAGCCTATGATTCATCCGAGCACGGCCATGCATTTCACAGTTTCTAGCTCTCCGAGTGGCCTTGTACAACTTTTAAGCATCTCATCCCGATTTATGGGAGGACAATCCCAATCTTGTGATCTTGAGATTAGACTTCGTTTGATAGGTGATTACCTGAGCGTTGCCTTTATAGCCTCCTTTTACGGTGCGACGGTTGGTCAACGTCAAAGCAACCAGTTCTCAAACAAGTAATCTCAAATCACTCAGGTATTGAGGATTTAGTGTCTAATAATTTAATGAAATTTACTTATGACAGATTTTCATCTCTTACAGTAAAGTTTCATAGGTCTTGTCCGATACTAGTCTTCCCAAAGTAAGTATCTATGCAAATGATTATGACATTGCCATGTCCACATAGTTCAAGAAACAGAACTACTAGTCATCTTGCATTCTAATCGTCTAACTTTTCTATGCGTCCAATTTTATAGAAAACTCCGACTAGGGACCAATTTCAACCTTTGACATTCAAGTTCACTTGATAGACATTTCTTAGTCACAGGACTGGTCCTGACAGTCTATCTTGAATATATCGTCAAATTGAAGGGACTCATCATTTAATAAACCACAAATTAAATGGAAAAATGAATTCTTTTCATTTATTGTGAATGATTAACCAATAATGTTTTACAAAGATTTAAACTCTAAAACTTTAAAACATTAAACAGAGACATCAAAGCCATTCTCCAATATGCTTGATTCCCATAGCTGCAGTGTGCGAGTTGTGCTTCGCCTGCGGCAGAGGTTTAGTTAATGGATCTAATATGTTGTCATCAGTTCCAATTTTGCTTATCTCGACTTCTTTTCTTTCAACGAACTCTCGTAGAAGGTGAAATCTACGAAGTACATGCTTGACTCTCTGGTGGTGTCTAGGCTCTTTTGCCTGTGCAATAGCTCTATTATTGTCACAATACAGGGCTATTGGTCCTTTAATGGAGGGGACTACACCAAGTTCACCTATGAACTTCCTTAGCCATATAGCTTCCTTTGCTGCTTCATGTGCAGCAATGTACTCCGCTTCAGTTGTAGAATCCGCAATGGTGCTTTGCTTAGCACTTTTCCAGCTTACTGCTCCTCCGTTGAGGCAGAAGACAAACCCAGACTGTGATCTGAAATCATCTTTGTCGGTTTGGAAACTTGCGTCCGTATAGCCTTTAACAATTAATTCATCATCTCCACCATAGACCAGGAAGTCATCTTTGTGCCTTTTCAGGTACTTCAGAATGTTCTTGGCAGCAGTCCAATGCGCCTCTCCTGGGTCTGACTGGTATCTGCTCGTAGCACTGAGTGCGTACGCAACATCCGGGCGTGTACATATCATAGCATACATTATTGAACCAATCAATGATGCATATGGAATCCCATTCATTTGTCTACGCTCATCAAGTGTTTTTGGGCACTGAGTCTTGCTTAGAGTCATTCCATGAGACATGGGTAGGTAGCCTCGCTTGGAGTCCGCCATCTTGAACCTATCCAGCACCTTATTGATATAAGTGCTTTGACTAAGTCCAATCATCCTTTTTAGATCTATCTCTGTAAATCTTGATGCCCAATATGTACTGTGCTTCTCCTATATCCTTCATCGAAAAACATTTCCCAAGCCAAATCTTGACAGAGTTCAACATAGGAATGTCATTTCCGATAAGTAATATGTCGTCGACATATAATACTAGGAAAGCAATTTTTCTCCCACTGACCTTCTTGTATACACAAGATTCGTCTGCGTTCTTGATGAAACCAAAGTCACTGACTGCTTCATCAAAACGTATATTCCAGCTCCTGGATGCCTGCTTCAATCCGTAGATTGACTTCTTTAGCTTGCATACCTTTTTAGCATTCTTTGGATCCTCAAAACCTTCAGGCTGTGTCATAAACACAGTTTCTGTTAAAACGCCGTTTAAGAAAGCAGTTTTGACATCCATCTGCCATATTTCGTAATCGTAATATGCAGCGATTGCTAACATTATCCGAACAGACTTTAGCATTGCACCTGGTGAAAAGGTTTCATCGTAGTCCACACCGTGGACTTGCCTGTAACCTTTTGCAACCAATCTAGCTTTGAAAAGTTCAAGTTTCCCATCCTTGTCCTTTTTCAGTTTGAAAACCCATTTGCTTCCAATGGCTTGGTAGCCATCTGGCAAATCGACCAAATCCCATACTTGGTTTTCAGACATGGAGTCTAATTCAGATTGCATGGCCTCTTACCATTGCTTGGAGCTAGGGCTCGTCATAGCTTGTTTGTAAGTCGCAGGTTCATCACTTTCAAGTAATAGAACGTCATAGCTCTCGTTCGTCAAAATACCTAAGTACCTTTCCGGTTGAGATCTATATCTTTGCGATCTACGTGGGGTAACATTTCTAGATTGACCATGATTCTCACCAGATTCTTCTAAAGATCTCTGAGTTTCATCCTGAATGTCATCTTGAGCATTCTCTAGAGTTTGTTGTTCGACTCGAATTTCTTCGAGGTCTACTTTTCTCCCACTTGTCATTTTGGAAATGTGATCTTTCTCCAAAAAGACACCATCTCGAGCAACAAACACCTTGTTCTCAGATGTATTGTAGAAGTAATACCCCTTTGTTTCCTTTGGATAGCCCACAAGGATACATTTGTCAGATTTTGGATGAAGTTTGTCTGAAATTAATCGCTTGACGTATACTTCACATCCCCAAATCTTAAGAAAAGACACATTTGGAGGCTTTCCAAACCATAATTCGTATGGAGTCTTTTCGACAGCTTTAGACGGAGCTCTATTTATAGTGAGTGCAGCTGTATTTAGTGCATGTCCCCAAAATTCTAATGGAAGTTCGGCCTGACCCATCATTGACCTGACCATGTCTAGCAAGGTTCTGTTCCTCCGTTCCGACACACCGTTCCATTGTGGTGTTCCAGGAGGAGTCAATTCTGATAGAATTCCACATTCTTTCAGATGGTCATCAAATTCATAGCTTAGATATTCACCGCCTCTATCAGACCGCAGTGCCTTAATCTTCTTGCCTAATTGATTCTCTACTTCACTCTGAAATTCCTTGAATTTGTCAAAGGATTCAGACTTATGCTTCATTAGGTAGACATAACCATACCTACTGAAGTCATCAGTGAAAGTGATAAAGTAGCTGAAACCACCTCTAGCATTTGTACTCATTGGTCCATATACATCTGTATGGATTAAACCCAATAGTTCATTTGCTCTTTCTCCAACTTTAGAGAAAGGTTGCTTTGTCATTTTGCCAAGTAAACATGATTCGCATTTACCATAATCCTCTAAGTCAAATGGTTCTAGAATTCCTTCCTTTTGAAGTCTTTCTAAGCGTTTCAAGTTTATATGGCCTAATCGACAATGCCACAGATAGGTGAGATCTGAATCATCCTTTTTGGCCTTTTTGGTATTTATGTTATATACTTGTTTGTCGTGATCTAATAAATAAAGTCCATTGACTAATCTAGCAGATCCATAAAACATCTCTTTAAAATAAAACGAACAACTATTGTCTTTTATTAAAAAGGAAAATCCCTTAGCATCTAAGCAAGAAAATGAAATGATGTTTTTAGTAAGACTTGGAACATGGAAACAATCTTCCAGTTCCAAAACTAGCCCGGAGGGCAACGACAAATAGTAAGTTCCTACAGCTAATGCAGCAATCCGTGCTCCATTTCCCACTCGTAGGTCGACTTCACCCTTGCTTAACTTTCTACTTCTTCTTAGTCCCTGTGGATTGGAACATAAGTGTGAGCCACAACCTGTATCTAATACCCAAGAAGTTGAATTAGCAAGTATACAGTCTATAACGAAAATACCTGAAGATGGAACGACTGTTCCGTTCTTCTGATCTTCCTTTAGCTTTGGACATTCTCTTTTGTAATGGCCTATTCCATCACAATAAAGACAGCTTGATGTGGACTTGTCCTACTTTAATTTAGCATTGCCCTTGGACTTTCCACCTTTCTTGAACGGTTTCCTTCTAGCCTTGAGTAAATCTTTGGCTTCACAGTCCAGTATTATTTCAGCCTTTCTGACAAGGTGAACAAATTCTGCAACTGTTTCTTCTCTTGGTTCACTTAGGTATAGTTGCTTGAAGCGACCAAACCCACTGTGTAGTGAATTGAGCAAGATAGAGACTGCCATCCTTTCGCTTATTGGTGTTCCTAGTAGACTTAGGCGATCAAAGTATGAACGCATAAGATCCACATGGAACCTCAGTGGGACGCCTACCCTCTGTTTTGTGCGAAGGAGCTGAACATGTGTTTCTTGGACTTCCATCCTATAACACCTGTTGGGAGAACTAACCTTTAGGCCAGACATTGATTCGATCAACTCATGGACGTTCAGGTCCCTGTCCTCCGTGCTTCCACGACAGATATCCCTCAGATTCTTGATGAGCGTAAAAGGTTCATAAGCTACAAACCTTTTAGCCCAATCATCAGGGATATTGTTCAGCATGAGACTCATAACCTTTTTGAGATCTGCATCCTAGGCGTAAAATCTCTCAGGGGTCATGTCTCTGGCATAGTAGCTTGGCATGGGATGTGACAGTACATACTCAAGTCCATTAAGTTTGACTATTTCAACTAGCTTAGCTTCCCATTCAAGAAAATTTGCCAGGTTCAGCTTGACCATAAGCTCAGAACCCATGATGATGTTTTGATTGTTGTTTGCCATATTAAAAACTACAATTGAAAAGAATAAACAAATAAATAACCATTCACAGTTTCTCTTAATAAACTTAAATTCTAGCATACATGCATAATTCAATGTTTATTAAGCATTTTATTCAAGTTATGTGTTCCGGCAGGTGTGAATAAAATGATTCCAAGATCCTAAAATCATTGAAGAACTAAGCACAGTTTGTCGACTTAATCCTAGAACATCTTAGGTAAGCAAAAGCCTTTTGCTAATAGTCTAGAAACTATTCTTGGTTGATAGGTACGTCTAAGAACTTATTAGGTAAACCTATCGATTTTGCCACGACATAAAAGGACTCCTTACTTATATCGTTGAGTTTCACCAAAACTAACATGTACTCACAATTATTTGTTACCTTGCCCCTTTAGGACCAATAAGTAACACCTCGCTGAGCGAAAACTATTACTAGATTGATGTAAAGGATATCCAAGCAAGTGTATATTTTGGCATGGCACCTTTTAACTCAATTTTTAAGTTTGGAACTTAAGGCTCTTACTATGTTGGTTAGATTTTAAGTGAACTAAAATCCTTAATCATGCAACATAATCAAGCTTTTGATCTCATGCATTTTAAGACATATTTAAAAGCAATAAATAACTTAAAACATGCATAAGATAAATGTGATCTAGTATGGCCCGACTTCATCTTGAAGCTTTGACTTCAAAGTCCGTCTTGAAAATCTCCGTGGGAGGCACCATTTTCTTCAAATAGGATAAGCTATAACTAATTACAACTATTTGATGGTACGCAGACCATATTTGAATTGAAAAAATAACTTTGGTACTTTAGACCAATTACATTCAAATTAATGGTACGCAGACCATATTTTCTATCCTATTTGGGCCATACTAGTCACTTCATAACCTGCAAAACAGTACATATACAATATATACCATTCACCCATTCATTATCATGAATGGCCCACATAGCTGGTTAGTAAAACACATTATGCATCACGTAAACATTTGCAGCAATTAATCAAGGGCACCAATAATCTACCAATTATTCAGTCCTTATTAATTATAATCAAGTTGTTTTAACCTTAAGGATTTGTAGACCTAATCAAGAGTTTTATGACTAAAAGGGCTCCCACTTAAACCAATAAATTCATATGCTTTACTAATTTTAAACATAAAAATGTATTTCAAGTCTAACCGGAAACATACAAATTTAATTAAAATTTAAAGCTCATATAAATTTATAATTGAATCCAAAAAGTTTAATTTAATTTCAGTCGTATTTAAATTAATTCATGATTTTAATTTTAGTAAAATAATTAGAATAAATAAAATTTATTATAATTACAATATTCAAAATTAAAATCCAAGAAAATAATTTAAATTATTAATTTTAAAATTAATTTAAATTATTAATTTTAAAATTAATTAAAATTACGTAAACTGAAAATTTCAAATTAAACATTCAAAACGATCTAATCGCAACGCAAACACCCTACGTATTGCACGCCCATGGGCCGCACGCACACAGCCATCGCTGGCCATGTGCGCGCAGCCCATGCGTTCGTCGCATAGCTGCTGCATGTCCATAGCAAGCCATCGCACGCTGTGGTGCTTGCTGTGCGCGCGCCAGCGCCCGACGCACGCGAGCCATCGCTCGCTGTGCGCGCTCGCCAGCGCACGCTGCGCGCGCTCCATCGCTCGCTGTGTGCGAGTAATTGCGCGCGTTCAACGCTGGGCGCAGCGCTCGTGGCACGCGAGCTTGCGCTCGCTGCGCGCGAGGCAGTGCGCGTCGTGGCGCAGCTCACTTGCTGCCCACACGCGACTGCCTTGGCTTGCGTTTCGCCCATGCCCATTTGTTCATAGCTCGTGGCCCACGACACAAGGCAGGGCTGCTGCCTTGTGCTCGTGCACCATGCCCTTGCTCATTGCATTCGTGTCGCACGGGCGACGAGCTCCCTTGCTCGTCGTCGCATGCCCGCACTATACAACACCCTTTAAGGGTAACACGAAGCGTCCATTGCTTTGTGCGTGCAAGTTATATGAACGAATCGCATAAAAATTTAAAATTTATATTTAAAATTAATGACAAATTAATAAATAATATTAATTTCATAATTTTAGGGCGAAAAATCGAAAATTTATTATTCAATTGATTTCCGATTTACATGGATTCAAGTCTAGGTCATAAAAATTTAAAATTTATCATAAATTTACAATTTTTATGGTGGTTTTTAATCATAGGTTTCTAATTAAATTATAATTAATTATGAAAATCAAATTAATTCTAAATTATTCTAATTTTCAACAAATTAATCATAATTACAAATTAGATTGCATAATTAACAAGGCTAGGCATTCAAACTTGTTAAACATATACAGTAGGTCAATCAAAAATTCAAGATTTATCAACAAGAATCGCAAATATTTAATTTAACATCTTAAATTTACGAAATTTTGCATTCGAAAAACTAAAACCTTCGAATTTGAGAATTCTGGGTTCGGCCGAAAAATACTTATTTTTGTCAAAATTTTAGAATGCCTTTTACATGCGGAATTGACACAAAAATCACTCGATTTGGATGAGTAACGAAGAAACTGCCGAAAAACTGCGTACGTATAATTAAATAAACGCAATTTGCAATTAATTAACAATTACGAAAATTAATCACCCCTTTTAATTCTTGCAAATTTGTAATATTTAACCATGTTCATGCAATATAGATTATGAAAATAATAAGGGGCTCGTGATACCACTGTTAGGTTATGATACATATGATATTACATAAATCATGCGGAAACAACCATTAACCCAGGAATACATATTATTTACACATAATCATATAACATAATTTAGATGCATACTCTTTGTTGCGTGCCTTCCCTAGCTGCGCCCGAACCGAACAAGAACAAGTCTTTAGGACTCCAAGTGTCGTCCCTCCGTAGATAGTCCACAACACGTCCGGATCCGCCTTAAGATTGACCAACTAGAATCGCCCTTAAGGTACTAGAATTTTCGGCACTTTTGAGCAAGATGTGTGACTGAATTTTTCTCTCAAAAACTCACTTTGAATACTTGAAAACTCGTTATAAATTGTGAACCCAGGCCACATATTTATAGGGGTATGGAAAGAGAATTGGAATCCTATTAGGATACGAATTAATTAAATTAGAATTATAATAAAACTCTTATTTAATTAATTTATCAAATAGAATTAGGAATTTAATCATTAACCGAACTCTGCACGTTTTAGGTTTCGTATGCGAACACAAACACTTACGCGAGCATGACCCGCAAGCGTGCAGGCCATGCCCGCGCACAGCCCACACGGCCGCACGGCCCACGCGAGCTACAAGCCCACGCGAGCTGCAGCAATGCTCGCAGCCCACTGCTCGTAGCTGCGCGCGCTGCGCGCGCTGTGCGCGCTGCCACGGCCTGCTGGGCCTGGCCTTGCGCTGGGCCTGGCGTGGTCTTGGCTGTTTGTGTGGCGCGCTTGGCTTGCTGGGCGATGGCCTGGCTTCGTGCTGGGCCCTCGTCCGGCAGGCCTCGTCCGATGCTTATTCGTACGATACGCTTCCGATTAAATTCCCGATTCCGGAATATATTTCCGATACGAACAATATTTAATATTTTCGATTCCGGAATTAATTTCCGTTTCGAACAAATATTTAATATTTCCGTTTCCGGAATTATTTTCCGATTCCGATAATATTTCCGATTCTGACAATATTTCCGTTTCCGGCAATATTTCCGATTCTGGCAATATTTCTATTTCCGATAATATTTTCCGATACGTACCATGTTTCCGTTTCCGGCAACATCTACGACTTGGATAATATTTATATTTCCGATACGATCCATATTTCCGTTTCCGGCAATATCATCGTTTCCGGAGTATTCATTTCTTGCCTGTGACGATCTCAGCTCCCACTGAAACCAAGATCCGTCGATTCTGAATATCCATAGATGGAGTATCTAATGCCATTAAATACTTGATCCGTTTACGTACTATTTGTGTGACCCTACGGGTTCAGTCAAGAGTAAGTTGTGGATTAATATCATTAATTCCACTTGAACTGAAGCGGCCTCTAGCTAGGCATTCAGCTCACTTGATCTCACTGAATTATTAACTTGTTAATTAATACTGAACCGCATTTATTAGACTTAACATAGAATGCATACTTGGACCAAGGGCATTATTTCCTTCAGGGATAACTGGTCTGCATCAAGTGCAGTACTGACGATCACAGGGCAAAGTTGTTCATTATCTAAAAACGCATACTTAAGGTTAGCAGGAAGAGGCTTAAGTTCGGGTTTCTTTACCTCTTTAACAGAACAAACCGGCCGAACTAACCTCTCCAATTTGGTGCTCTCCGGCTCAGATTCTCCACCATTAAGAGCCAGCTCCAGAGCATCCACTTCAGCACTCCAAAAACTGCTATCACCTGCAGAAGACTCACAACAAAGCACTGCCTCCAAAGGGTCTCTTTCGAGAACTTGGGAGACGTTATCACGAGTAATAAAATCAACTACATCTATGCGATAGCATTGTTCCTCCTCTAGCATGGGACTTTTTAAGGCACTATTTAGATTAAAAGTCACCTTATCATCCCCAACAGACAATGTCAATTTCCCACTTTTAACATCAATTACCGCCCCCGCCGTGTGAAGGAAGGGTCTACCTAAGATTATGGGAATTTGAGAATCCTCCTACATGTCTAATACTACAAAGTCTACAGGTATATAGAATTTACCTACTCTAACAGGGACGTCTTCTAAAACACCTAAGGGGTATTTGACAGAACGGTCGGCCATTTGTAGAGTGATGTTGGTAACCTTAAGCTCACCCATATTCAGTTTAGTACAGACAGACAAGGGCATGACAGACACACTAGCACCTAGATCACATAAAGCTTTATCAATAAACACGGTGCCAATGTTACATGGGATGGAAAAACTCCCGGGGTCCTTAAGTTTAGGTGGAGACTTGTTTTGCAAATAAGCACTACATTCCTCAGTGAAAGCTACAGTCTCTACCTCACAAAAAGCACGTTTCCTGGTCAAAATATCTTTCATGAATTTAGCATAAGCAGGAACCTGTAAAATTAATTCAGTAAAAGGAACCGTTACCTGCAAATTTTTGACCACTTCCAAGAATCTGCCAAACTGCTTGTCTATCTTATTCTTGAGTTGTCGGTTTGGTAAGGGGAGTGCAATAGGTGGGACTTGAATATCCGCCCCCTTTTTAACCTCAGTTGTAGCCTCATTCTCATTGACTACCTTTTCAGCTTCCTTTTCACCCATAACTATCTTCGAGATTTCCTCACTGACCAGATCACTAGCAGACACCCCGGGATCAACCTCAACCGGCATAGAAGGACCATCATAATCCCTACCACTCCTCAATGTAATTGCATTAGCAGTCTCCCTATTTTCGGGCTGTGAAGGAAGTTGGCCCGGTGGCCTCCCTGCAATAGTAGTAGCCATCTGTGCCAACTGTGTATCAATGATCTTGTTGTGAGCAGTAAGAGCATCGATTTTTGCATCCTTTTCACTTAGAGATTTTTGCATTTTTAGCATCATGTTTCTCATCTCTACTAGCATAGGGTCAGGCTGTGTGGTTTGAGGTGGTGGTGGTGGAGGTGGTGTGTGTTGTCTAGGGAACCCAGGTGGTCCACTAGACTGTTGGTTGTAGTTGTTCCGTGGTTGGTAGGGTTGGTATGGTTGTTGTGGTGGATGTTGGACTTGGTGAGGGTTCTGGATATTGTTGCTCCTGTAGGATAGTAGAGGGTTATTTTTGTAGCCCTCATTGTAAGAGTTGGAGAATGGGTTATTTTGTTTGTAGGATTGAAATGCGTGTCATTGTTCAACAGAGCTCCTACATTCCGGTGCATAATGACCAGACATTCCACAACTTTCACAAACAGTAGCAGGTTGGGCACTCATAGCAGCTACACTAGCAGGTTGGGCAGATTGAGTATTGGCTGCTTGCATATTATCAAACTTATAGTGTAAAGCAGTCAATTGGGCAGTTAATTGTTCAATAGAATTTAAATCATGCTTACCACCCCTGTTAGATAGACCTCTAGGATTTCCATACTGGGCATTGTGAATGGCTATCTCCTCAATCACCTCCATAGCTCTAGGCACCTCAAGTTGCATGAACCTCCCACTGGCAGCTGAATCCAACAAACATCTGGACTCATTACCCAGACCATTATAAAACTGCTGAATCAAGAACCAATCTTCCAAACCATGGTGCGGGCATTCTCTTTGCAAATCCTTGAATCTCTCCCAGACCTCGAACAAACTCTCATCCGCTTGTTGTGAGATACCTAATATCTGACCCCTCAGACGAGCCGTTTTCTCAGGTGGAAAATATTTAACATAAAAAGCAAGAGCCAAGGATTCCCAATTATTGATTTTCAAAGCCGCCCGATTCAACCCATTAATCCACAGTTTAGCTTTCCCACTCAAAGAGAACGGGAAAAGTATCTCCATAGTCTGCTCCGGAGTCAATCCCTTTTGCTTGATGGTGGAGCAATATTGGATAAAGGACTGAATGTGAAGATTCGGATCTTCACCTGGTTCCCCACCGTACTGGCGTCTCTCGATCATGTTAATCAATGCAGGCTCAATCTTGAAGGTCTCAGCTGCAATAGAAGGCATGATCGCCTTTGGTAGCACGGACAGACTTGGCTTAGAATAGTCTGTAAGCCGTGGGGTAGGTGGCGGTATCAGATTTTCGTCACCCATCTCTATCTCTGAAACTGAATCTGTATCTGAAGGAAAAAGATCGCCAATATTATGATCAGAATCAGAGTAATTCCCACACTGTGCAATGAAAGTTCTTCGTCTACGAAAGGTTCTTTCGGGCTCAGGATCGAATGGAGTAAGATTACTAGTACCTACGGTCCTGGGCATAGACAAAGACTACAAAACAATGTGAGATCCGGTCTCAAGGAACGTGAGTTCCTTGAGTAGTAACAAACAATAGTCTAGGATAAGCAATCAACAACAGAAAATAAAACCGTTTCCCCGGCAACGGCGCCAAATTTTGACAGGCTAAAGTCGTATTACCTAATCAAAAATAACCTAAGGTCCACTAGCTAGGTAGCAAGGGAAGTCAGGATCGAATCCACAGGGAAACAGGCGTTCTTTCTACTATCAATTAATTAATCTAGACTATTGTGAACAAGGTTGGTTGATGGTTTGTATACTAAGACTACGAACGAATATTAAACAAGAATGAATCAATATATTAAGGAATCTAGGGTATAGGTTTGCCAACAAATAATAATCCAAGACATTGAACAATCACGATAATCAACAAAGTAATTAATTAGATTAGCATGCTCTCTCAAGTCGATACTAATCATAGACTTAGAATTAACGGGTTCTCGCTACGTATTAACTCTAATTCTACCTATTGACACAAGCCTAAACATCAAATTGCATCTCTCGAATCTTAATTTGATATTGCATAACTACCACAATTAAACCTGCGCAAATCTAATTGTATAGTGAAATAAACCAATCAATTACAATGCCAACATTCATCATCATTCAATCATCCCTTCATATTATTCATGGATCCCCAACCCTAGAAATTAAACTACTCAAGCATGTTCACAATAAACAAAGCAATAATAACAATTGAAAGCATTATTAAAGCAAGACAATGAATTGAAATAAGAATTAATACCTATTTGAAGAACAAAGGAAAGTGAAAGCTTGAATTTTTATTGAGATTTAAACTAAGTGTTTTTGCATAAACTAGAGAGAAAATTAGGCTAAGGGAAATAATACTAAGCTTCAATACTAGAAAATAAAGTGTCCTCTAAAAACAATTAAGGCTTGCTTATATAGTTTGCCCAAAATAAAGCCTAAAAAACGGAAAGAAAACTCGCGCATAAGTGCTGGGGGTTGGCGTCGCCCGATCGGGCGTCGCTTCGCCCGATCGGGCGATCCACTCGATAGTCGGCCCGATCGGGCCAAAATCCGCCCGATCGGGCGGTTTGTGAACTCTCCATATAGCCTCCAGATTGACCGCCCGATCCGGATCGGGCGAGTTGCGCCCGATCGGGCGCGCGTTGATGAATCCAGATTGCTTATAATTCCGCCCGATGGTTGCATTTCGCCGTCAGCTTCCAGGGCGATTTGCAATCTTCAATGTAGCTCGCCCATATCACTGAGTCTAACTCCCGGGGCTCAACCATAAGCATCCAAGGCTCCCGAAAGTCGGCGATGGAGGTCCCGAACTTCTCGGACACATATAGTGGCCTAGATCAACAATGAAACGGGTCTAAAACGACCAATTTCTCATAATCAAACCTGAAACTCAAGGCACACTCAATAACACACATTAGTACTAGAAACGGCTCCTAAGAGCACGTTTGACACATAAAAGTACTAAGGGACGGGGGTAAAAATACTATATAAAACATGCATATCAGCGAGAGGGACCTAATGAGCGAGCGATTGGGTTTGGGACAGGTGTACTACTAGTGAAAGTGCCGAGTGGACAACATTCGAAGCGTATGCACCCCCTGGTTGGTGATGGGTATCCTTAGTCCCAACTCCCGAGATGAAACACCAAGGGAGCCAAGATTCGTTATGCGGTTCTGCCCGTTCACATTAATATGCAGATTTTCAGGTCGTCCCAACTTGATGGGGAAATAAACGCGGGGTAGGATCGTTTCACCCTTCGGCTATTTTGATTACCTACAAGCACGAGTATTTCCTTCACTATCCCCAGCGAAGTCGCCACTGTGATGGGGTCGAAAAAGCACGAGGCTAATGCGTGACCTCGTCCCTCGTGGGTGTGACGCTTCTTTTTGTCAAATCAAGTGTAATTGGATTTCCTGTGAGTTTACACCCAATTGACTAGTAATATAGGAGTCGTCATTTAGTTTTTAACGACAATGAGAAAAACTGACAAAACCCGGTTATCGTGACATAAAGGGGGTGCAATTATGTTTGACCACGACGGCCGTAGGTTCCCTTGTGATCCCTGGTGGTGGGGATCGCTCAACGTACACCCGCAGGGTAGAGATTGAGGGTTCGGGGGACTGTAACTACCGAGAGGAGTACTCGCTCTTCGATAACTCCAGAGGCAGGATATCCTTACTAGCTCAGCATAAATAATTGAAGGGACATGCGTTAACTATTAAACTAATCAGAGTTGATTTTAACAATATGCAACATATAGTACTAGATCGGACGCGATTATCTGATTTAGATTGTTTTAAGGGACCTAGCATGATAATCCAATTTCCCAAAAATACCATATTTATTAAGCGTGATCGAACAATCAGATTTTAGTTAGTTTAACAGTTCATAAAAGGGCGAGGAAAGCAATTAAACCATGGAAAAGGGACACATTACGACGCACCCTTGAGAGGCGCGTCACGGTTCTCAGAAAACTAACCACTTTGACTTTGCTATTTCTCCTTTTATTTAACGAATCTCAAATTATGGGACAGGATACGTTCTGTTCGATTTATGGATCGATTGCGACAGAACGCGTGATCAGTTTTGTAGCGTGAGGCTTAGGCTTAGGGGTTTAGAGTCAATACTCAGAATATAATTGTGTGTTGTGTGTCCTTTTCACGTCGAACTTAAGGCCCTATTTATAGAAAAGAGTTCGTGGAAAGATAGAATTGCAGAACTCTAATCCACGAGGAATTAGGAAAAAACACGTACCAGGTATTTTCAGCGCCCAGGCCTGGGCGCCGAAGATTTCGGCGCCCAGAGCCAGGCGTTGAAAATAGGATCTGGGCTGTTTTTCTTAGTTAAATTCGGATTCCTAGAATCCGGAGTATTTGAGATTTAATTGAGTCTTTTAGTGCGTATTAACCTTGTGACGGGATGCGTCTGGGCCCGTTACGAACTCTAGGCTCGTTAGGATTTTAATTAATACGTGACTCTTATAGTGCAACACCTAATTCTGACAGGTTTCTATCTTTTATGACTTGCCACTTTTAACAACTACCCATTACGGCAGTTACTATTTTTAGCAGGTTTCCATAAATAGCAGGTTTCTATAAATAGCAGGTTTTGGGTGAAATGAAAAGGGGAATTGAGATTCGTTATTTTATAGGAGATGCGTTGTCAAGTGGAGATTTACGTTTTAATCATCGAACCTTCCCTTTCGGGAATGGGGACAAAAGTAGGTGTCTACAATTAGGTAGACATAACCATATCTACTGAAGTCATCAGTGAAAGTGATAAAGTAGCTGAAACCACCCCTAGCATTTGTACTCATTGGTCCACATACATCTGTATGGATTAAACCCAATAGTTCAGTTGCTCTTTCTCCAACTTTAGAGAAAGGTTGCTTTGTCATTTTGCCAAGTAAACATGATTCGCATTTACCATAATCCTCTAAGTCAAATGGTTCTAGAATTCCTTCCTTTTGAAGTCTTTCCATGCGTTTCAGGTTAATATGGCCTAATCGACAATGCCACAGATAGGTGAGATCTGAATCATCCTTTTTGGCCTTTTTGGTATTTATGTTATAAACTTGTTTGTCGTGATCTAATAAATATAGTCCATTGACTAATCTAGCAGATCCATAAAACATCTCTTTAAAATAAAACGAACAACTATTGTCTTTTATTAAAAAGGAAAATCCCTTAGCATCTAAGCAAGAAACAGAAATGATGTTTTTAGTAAGACTTGGAACATGGAAACACTCTTCCAGTTCCAAAACTAGCCCAGAGGGCAACGACAAATAATAAGTTCCTACAGCTAATCCAGCAATCCGTGCTCCATTTCCCACTCGTAGGTCGACTTCACCCTTGCTTAACTTTCTACTTCTTCTTAGTCCCTGTGAATTGGAACATAAGTGTGAGCCACAACCTGTATCTAATACCCAAGAAGTTGAATTAGCAAGTATACAGTCTATAACGAAAATACCTGAAGATGGAACGACTGTTCCGTTCTTCTGATCTTCCTTTAGCTTCAAGCAATCTCTCTTCCAATGCCCCTTCTTCTTGCAGTAGAAGCATTCGGATTCAGAAGTGGGTTGACTGACCTTCCTCTTTTCATATTTGGCGCCAGCTGGTTGCTTAGTCTGGCTGGCCTTGTTGCCACCTTTCTTAGCATTCCTCTTCTTTCCAGATTTCTTGAACTTGCCCCCACGCACCATAAGCACATCCTGCTTATCACTTTTGAGCGTCTTTTCAGCGGTCTTTAGCATACCGTGAAGCTCAGTGAGCGTTTTGTCCAGACTATTCATACTGTAGTTCAGTTTGAACTGATCATACCCGTTATGAAGAGAATGGAGGATGGTGTCTACAGCCATTTCCTGAGAGAATTGCTGATCCAGCCGACTCATATTCTCAATGAGTCCAATCATTTTGAGAACATGTGGACTTACGGGCTCGCCTTTCTTAAGCTTGGTCTCAAGAATTTGCCTATGAGTCTCGAATCTTTCGACTCGAGCCAAATCTTGGAACATGTTCTTCAACTCACTGATGATTGTGAAAGCATCTGAGTTGATGAACGTTTTCTGCAGATCTGCACTCATGGTGGCGAGCATTAGACATTTCACATCTTTGTTGGCATCAATCCAACGATTGAGGGCTGCCTGAGTGACCCTGTCGCCTGCGGCTTCGGGCATCGCCTCTTCCAGGACATACTCCTTTTCTTCCTGCATAAGAACTATTTGCAAGTTCCTTTGCCAGTCAAGGAAGTTTTTCCCGCTCAACTTCTCCTTTTCGAGAATTGATCGAGTGTTGAATGAATTGTTGTTTGCCATAATTAAAACTACAATTGAAAAGAATAAACAAATAAATAACCATTCACAGTTTCTCTTAATAAACTTAAATTCTAGCATACATGCATAATTCAATGTTCATTAAGCATTTTATTCAAGTTATGTGTTCCGGCAGGTGTGAATAAAATGATTCCAAGATCCTAAAATCCATTGAAGAATTAAGCACATTATGTATTTAGACTCAATTCTAAAATCTTTTAGGTAAGCAAAAGCCTTTTGCTAATAGTCTAGAAACTATTCTTGGTTGATAGGTACGTCTAAGAACTTATTAGGTAAACATATCGATTTTGCCACGACATAAAAGGACTCCTTACTTATATCGTTGAGTTTCACCAAAACTAACATGTACTCACAATTATTTGTGTACCTTACCCCTTTAGTATCGACAAGTAACACCTCGCTATGGCGGAAAACTATTACTAAGATCGATGTAAAGGATATCCAAGTAAGTGTTATTTTGGCATGGCACCTTTTAACTCAATTTTTAAGTTTGGAACTTAAGGCTCTTACTATGTTGGTTAGATTTTAAGTGAACTAAAATCCTTAATCATGCAACATAATCAAGCCACAATCTCATGCATAATTAAGACATATTTAATAGCAATAAATAACTTAAAGCATGCATAAGATAAATGTGATCTAGTATGGCCCGACTTCATCTTGAAGCTTCAACTTCAAAGTCCGTCTCGAAAATGGAAACTTCGTCTTGAATTTCACCGTGGGAGGCGCCATTTTCTCCAAATAGGATAAGCTATAATTACAACTAATTACAACTATTTGATGGTACGCAGACCATATTTGAATTGAAAAACAAATTTGGTACTTTAGACCAATTACATTCAAATTAATGGTACGCAAACCATATTTTCTATCCTATTTGGGCCATACTAGTCACTTCATAACCTGCAAAACAGTACATATACAATATATACCATTCATCCATTCATTATCATGAATGGCCCACATAATTGGTTAGTTAAAACACATTGTATGCATCATATAAACATTTGCAGCAATTAATCAAGGGCACCAATAATCTACCAATTATTCAGTCCTGATTAATTCTAATCAAGTTGTTTAACCTTAAAGGATTTGTAGACCTAATCAAGAGTTTATGACTAAAAGGGGCTCCCACTTAAACCAATAAATTCATATGCTTTACTAATTTTAAACATAAAAATGTATATCTAGTCTAACCGGAAACATACAAATTTAATTAAAATTTAAAGCTCATATAAATTTATAATTGAATCCATTTATTTAATTTATTTTTCAGTCGAATTTTTTAAATTAATTCAAGGTTTTTAATTTTAGTAAAATAATTAGAATAAATAAAATTTATAATAATTATAATATTCAAAATTAAAATCCAAGAAAACAATTTAAATTATTAATTTTAAAATTAATTAAAATTACATGAACTGAAAATTTCAAATTAAAATTTAAAACTCGACAATCCTAACATGACGAGCACTTGGGCTTGCGCCCAAGCCCCATCTATTGCACGACCATCGCTGGCCCATGGCACGTCATCGCAGCAGCCACGCGCAAACGCAGCAAGCCAAGCTACGCTTGCGCGCAGCCTGCCCGCCCGTAGCATCGTAGCAGCTACGATGTGCTCGCTCGCTCGCTCGCGCAAGCATGCGCTCGAGGCCACGCGTGTTGGCGCGCTGAGCTGCGATCGCTGGGCGACCAACTCTCGCCCTCGCGCGCGCGCGCCTCTGCTTGTGTCGTGCCATCGCTGCTCGCCCATCGCCCAAATGCGCGTAGCGCTCGACACAAGGCAGGGCTGTTGCCTTGTGCTCGCGCGCCATCGCCTTGTCGCTGCATTCGTACCGCATAGGCGACGAGCTCCCTTGCTCGTCGTCGCATGCCCGCACTATACAACACCCCTTAAGGGTAACACGTAGCGTCCATTGCTTTGTGCGTGCAAGTTTTATGAGCGATTGCATAAAAATTTAAAATTTTTAATTCAAAATAATGACAAATTAATAAAATATATTAATTTCATAATTTTAGGGCGAAAAATCGAAAATTTATTAATCAATTAATTTCCGATTAATCATGGATTCAAATCTAGGTCATAAAAATTTAAAATTTAACACAAATTAACAATTTTTATGGTGGTTTTTAATCATAGGTATCTAATTAAATTATTAATTAATTATGAAAATCAAATCAATTCTAAATTATTCGAATTTCAACAAATTAATCATAATTACAAATTAGATTGCATAATTAACAAGGCTAGGCATTCAAACTTGTTAAACATATACATTAGGTCAATCAAAAATTCAAGATTTATCAACAAGAATCGCAAATATTTAATTTAACATCTTAAATTTACAAACTTTTGCGTTCGAAAAACTAAAACCTCCGAAAAGTCATAGTTAGGCTTCGAATTTGGGAATTCTGGGTTCGGCCAAAAATACTGTTTTTGTCAAAATTTTAGAATGCCTTTTACATGCGGAATTGACACAAAAATCACTCGATTTGGATGAGTAACGAAGAAACTGCCGAAAAACTGCTTACATATAATTAAATAAACGCAATTTGCAATTAATTAACAATTACGAAAATTAATCACCCCTTTTAAGTCCTTGCAAATTTGTAATATTTAACCATGTTTATGCAATTTAGATTATGAAAATAATAAGAGGCTCGTGATACCACTGATAGGTTATGATACATATGACAAAACATAAATCATGCGGAAAAACCATAAAGCCAGGAAAGCATATTATTTACACATAATCATTTAGCATAGTTTAGGTGCATACACTTTGTTGCGTGCCCTCCCTAGCTGCGCCCGAACCGAACAAGAACAAGTCTTTAGGACTCCAAGTGTCGTCCCTCCGTAGATAGTCCACAGTACGTCCAGATCCGCCTCAAGATTGACCAACTAGAATCGCCCTTAAGGTACTAGGATTTTCGGCTAAGTTAGTGCAAGTGTATGGCTGAATTTTTCTTTCAAAAACTTACATTTAGAATACTTCAATCGTATCTCTAAATAATGACCCTAGGTACTTATTTATAGAGGTATGGAAAGGGAACCGGAATCCTACTAGGATACGAATTAATTAAACTAGAATCCTATTAGAACTCTAATTAATTAATTTATCCTTTTAGGATTAGGAATTTAATCATATATCAAATCCTAAAAGTTTTAGGATTCGTGTATGAACACAAACACACACACGCACGGCAGCCCACGAGGGGCGCCTATGCGCGCGCGGCCTGTGAGCTCGCAGCCCATGCCACGAGGCCAACACGCTGCTGTGGCCTTGGCGCGCGCTGGGCCTGCCTTGCGGTGGGCCTGGGCGCTGCCTTGGGTTGGGGCGTTTGTGGCGTGCTGGCTTGCTGGGCGATGGCCCGGCTTCGTGCTGGGCCTTCGTCCGGCAGGCCTCGTCCGATGCTTATTCGTACGATGCGCTTCCGATTAAATTCCCGGTTCCGGAATTCATTTCCGGTACGAACAATATTTAATATTTCCGATTCCGGAATTAATTTCCGTTTCGAACAAATATTTAATATTTCCGTTTCCGAAATTATTTTCCGATTCCGATAATATTTCCGACTCTGAAAATATTTCCGTTTCCGGCAATATTTCCGATTCCGGCAATATTTCCATTTCCATTAATATTTTCCGATACGTACCATGTTTCCGTTTCCGGCAACATCTACGACTTGGATAATATTTATATTTCCGATACGATCCATATTTCCGTTTCCGGCAACATCATCGTTTCCGGAGTATTCATTTCTTGCTTGTGACGATCTCAGCTCCTACTGAAACCAAGATCCGTCGATTCCGAATATCCATAGATGGAGTATTTAATGCCATTAAATACTTGATCCGTTTACGTACTATTTGTGTGACCCTACGAGTTCAGTCAAGAGTAAGCTGTGGATTAATATCATTAATTCCACTTGAACTGAAGCGGCCTCTAGCTAGGCATTCAGCTCACTTGATCTCACTGAATTATTAACTTGTTAATTAATACTGAACCGCTTTTATTAGACTTAACATTGAATGCATACTTGGACCAAGGGCACTATTTCCTTCAACTTAGCCTTGAACAGCCGATAAATCAAGAGTTGAGGGTGGTGTATAATACGCCAGGCTGCTTTGGCTAAGAGCGCATGATTAAAAGTACCAATACGACGAATACCCAAGCCTCCCAAACCCCTAGGGAGATGAAGAATAGAAGAAGGAACCAAAGCCATTTCATGGAACATATCAGAAGAGCGCCACCAAAAGCGAAGGGATAAACTATCAATCTTGTCACAAATAGTCTGCGGAATATTTAAAAACAACAAGTACACGAGTAATAGAGGCCGGCTACCAAAAAGGAGTTAATGACCACCAACTTAGCCGCAGAAGAGAGCCGACAGGAAGAGAAATTGGCCAGACGACGAGCAATAACATCTAGAAGACCATAAAAAAAGCACACTTTGACCTACCAATAATCAACAGGCACCCCAAGATAAGGACCCTAGGACGGACGTTGGCGAAGCTGCAAAGCAGACCAAGGTAGTCACTATAATCCTGAGGAGTGTTAGGGTTTAATTTGACAAAAGACTTCTGGTAGTTAATAATCTGACCCGAGATACAACTGAATTCAGAGAGCACATGCAAGATCTGGTCGCAAGCAACATGCAACACTTGAAAAAAAAAAGAATCGTCCGCAAAGAACAAATGAGAAATAGACAGAGCACTCCCGGATATGAAAATACCCTGAATGAGATGACGTCCTTCTGACTAACGGAGCATGGCAGACAAGGTTTCCATGCAGAAGACAAACAAATATGGAGA
The DNA here is from genome assembly GCF_020520425.1 of Spinacia oleracea. Lineage (NCBI taxonomy): Eukaryota > Viridiplantae > Streptophyta > Magnoliopsida > Caryophyllales > Amaranthaceae > Spinacia > Spinacia oleracea. The sequence goes on from NC_079489.1 coordinate 24,093,430, forward strand.
TAAGGGATCCCCTTGGCGAAGACCACAATGAGGTTGAGAAGAAGGAGTTGGCTCCCGTTTGACCAAAACCCGATAAGATATTGTGGAAACGTATTGACGAATGATATAACCCAATAAGGAGGAAACCCAAAGGTTTGAAGAGCGGCAAACATGAAATCCCAACGGACCTCATCATAAGCTTTCTTCATATCAAGTTTCAGAGCGACCAAAAATCTTTTCCTAGCCTTTGGCGGTGTTGATGAAGCACATAAGCTATAAGGCATGTATATGACATGAGAGTACTTTATCTACGAAGTATCTATTTTTAGCCAATTTTCCAAAATAGTAATTGTTTGTAGATTTTCCCTGTACAACTAGCATGAATCAACACAGCACGTTACAGCAGCATGACAACTGACTAGTAACGTGAATTTTGACGGGTTTCCAATCAAAATCTCCCCCTTTTCTCCTCTCAGAAAATACCAAACCCAACCAAACCAAGGCTGACATGAGTACCTCTACACCATCTTCTCTAACAAGCTCCACCTCCGCAACCACCTCCGCAGCTACCACCACCTCATGGTTCTCCGGCATCGTTCGCGGCCGCTCCGACAAAACTTTGAACTCAAGAACCGCCCCTCCTTCCGTCTCCGTCGTATCCGGCGCTGGTGATAATCCCTCTTCTTTAGGCCCTGTCGTAAAAAAGAACCAGTTTCGCGGTGTTCTCTTCCGATATGGTCCCAAGTCTATGCAGGTTCCTTTTCCTCATTTTCATTTCAATAATTCATTTCATTTGTTTTGTGTTATTAGTGCTGAAAATTGGAATTTGATCCATTGTTTTGCTATTTTGATTTTGATTTGAGGTTCTTGATTGTTTGACCAAATGTGCGTTACCTTGCTTCAATTGAATGAATTTAATTATTTGTACGAATCATGAAAGATGCAATTAGAGGAGTTAACTAATTGAGTTCTTAAATAGTGAATGTCTGGTGTGAAATTTGAATGTGAGGTGCAACTGTAGAAGGAAACTGGGGGTTTATGTTGGATATTATTATTAGCATTGTAGATGTAATTTGGTGTTGGTAATAGTGATTGGTGGAAATTCGAGTTGGAAATGATATGAATCATGCCGGTTTTGAGTCGTCTGTATGGTTTTTGAAGATTGAGAAGGTATTATGGTGTTTTGATTGGCAAGTAAGAAGTACAATCATTGAGTATGGGTATGTTTTTTCAGCCAAATGAATGAGATGGATCCCAGTGATAATTCTGGAGGAAATCTAAGATGAATTCAAATTGGGGTTAGAAGGGTGTGGATGATATGGTATATCTAAAAAGAACGTTCTTATTTATTGACTGGTCACTTAGTCTGGGGTGAATGATTTTTGTCAGATACATATCTACACTCTGTCATGCAAATGGAGACTTCAAAGCGTCATCAGATATGTAGTAGTTGAGTCTGACTTCTTAATATTGCAGGATGGACCAAGAAGCGTGTTTATTCTTGTTGAAAACATTTATTATCTTTGAAGTGATTATGTGTGGTAAAGTAACTTTGGAAAACTCATGTTCTAAACAAATTCAGAGAAGAAAAGTAGGAAAGGCACAAATACTCTGGTAATTAGTTAAAGCTTTCAAACATTAGCAAGAAGAAGTGAAATGTGAAAATGAAGCTACAAAAGGTTTATGGTTTTCTCCAAGACTGTAAGATATTACACCTCAATAATTGATGGGTACCATCTCCTCCATCCTGGACTGAGGACAGCAATAGCACCGACTGGTGTATAACGAGTAAGATGACAAAGATAACTATCATGATTACACATTTTCAAAGCTCAACTGTGTGGATATACAATTATGGGTTAATATAGTAATTTCCTCAACAGTTATTTCATACAAAGTATTAATTAATCTCAAATCTATTTGCAGCTTGCATATGCGATACTGGTATCTAAGAAAATGCTTGGTCCATATAAAAATTTGCTTGGATTGGAATTGTGTATGGCAAGTTTTTTTAAGACCTTGTCGTAAAATGTTATAGGGTCATATCATATGATTCATATGTACAATGGGAGAAATCTCAAATCTATAGTGTGGTAATAAGATTTTTAGAGTCTGTTCAGTTTGGGGTAATCAAAAAATTGAAAAGGAATCAAATGACTCCATTCCCTTTTCTTGTATTTGTTTCACTTTCGGCTATCAACTAGATGAGACTACCCTTTAACCTCTTATCCTGCTTTGTCTCACCCTCCTATTTTCATAATTTAGGCTTCTAGTATTATATACTACCCACCATAACCACACCTCTGGCCTTTTGCAGTCTAGCGTCAGTGTCTTCACCTCCTTACCATCATTGTCATCTCCATCTTTGTTTTACCTCCACTACTGCTTGTAATATCACCTGGATGGGCCTTATCCCCATCCACTGCTTCCACTTGATTCCCATCCTAGATTGATCGCAACCATAACATCATTTCTACCACACAGTCAATTTCATCATTTCTACCATGAAATCAATTGCAATTACCAACTTCTTTAGACATGGAAAGTTGGAAACCACTAAAATGATAAGGGCTATGATTATTTATGTTGGGAAATATTAATTTAATTTTACTCCGTAAGGTTTCTATTAGATTTTCAAAAAAATGATGTAAAAATCATACTTGTAACTTGTACGAACATGATATTTTATGGTGTTCACTTAATCTAACATTGATTTGAAAAGTATAGACTTGAATTGAACACATTACTGAAAACCTTACAATACACTCTTTCCGTATAGAAATGATTGGTGCACTTTTACCGGCACGGAGTTCAATGAAGGTGAGTTGATTTTATTAAAATAAGATGTAAGTGGGGTAAATGGAGAATAAACAATGGTAATAAATAGTGGGGTACTAAAGTATTTAAAGGAAAGAAAAGACAAGAAATAAATGACAAAATATTGATAGTGGGGTCTTTGGTGTAAGAAGGATATACTAATATAAGAGGGGGAATTTCCATAAATAAAAAGTGCAAATCATTTCTATGCGGAGGGAGTAGATATTGACCCAATTTGATATCCTTCGAATTGATACATTAACATGAATTGTACCCAATCCAACGTGAAGTAGGACACACCTTAATTAAAACCAAACCAGATATGCCCCAACCCAACAATTTGACAGTTAACCCAGCCAAGAACCAAAATAACCTAGTGTGGTTCGAGGTGATTTTGGAACGAACTCAGATATGCTCACAGTAATAAGACAATAATTAAGCACAATTAGAGGAATTTTGTATGTTTTATTGATGGATAAAAGCTTCAAGGTTGAAGGTAACAAAATGAGAACTTTTGAGAGGTTATCTCTTTCCATGGAACCATTCAATAGTTCCAAGATGATTTTCAATTTCTACCTTCTTCCCCTTTTAACAATTCCTTACAAAAGACAAAAACAATAAAAGAAGTTCAGTAGAAGACAAACAAGTTTTAATTCCTCCTAAGTGCCCAACCATGTTTTCTAGTAATTCCAAACTTGTTTGTCCATATGGCTGCTGCTCCTAGCCGTTCTACATTGCTTGTCTCTTGGCGTAAGTATGAAAAATGGGCTGCCTTTGTGGCTTAGGTGGGTGTGTTGCACTGCCCCACCCCAAAGAACCACCTTGTCCTCAAGGTCGAAGGCCGGGAAACGAAGTTTGATCATCTCGGCATCCTTCCATGTTGCATGCTTCAAACTCGGTCCTCCCTTATTTAGCAGGACTTCAGTAGTGGTTTCCTCCCCCGTGTGACGTGTGCATACATCCAACAATGCCTCCAACTCCCCGATCAACTCAAAGTCACGGATTAGCTGTGTGGGCAAGTTGAGAGGGCTGAAAGTTGCGCCTACCGGTTTCTTTGAGATGTGGAACACCAAATGTATATTGCAATCATGAGGCAACCGTAGTTTTTAAGCCACCTTCCCAATCCGTTGAAGCACTGGAAGGGACCATAGAAACGTGGAGCTGACTTATCGAATGGTCTCTTAGCTAGGGACTTTTGAAGGTATGGATTTAGCTTTAGGTACACCATATCACCCTTATGGAACTCTTCTTCCCCCCTCTTCCGGTCTGCTAAGTTCTTCATGCCTTGTTGGGCCTTAACAAGGTTCAAACGGAGCTCATCCAAAAAAAAGGAAGTTGTCTTTTCTCTTTTTACAGCGGTACTTTCCAACTTTCCATAATAAAAAAAGCTTTGTACGAGAACTCTGCAAACAACAAGCTAAGACCAGCACCGCCGTTTCCCTCAATGCCACCGGCGAGTACCATCTGTGGGATTGGTCGACAAAAATCACACCACCATGTTCGGAATAACGTTTCTAACAAAAGCCCCAATATTTGAACAAGAAATTAGGTAATATTCAACCCCAATATATAGACGTAGGGTTTGAAACTCGAAAAAAAAAAATCATTGCCCAGCATGTTTTAAATTATGTTTCTAACAAAAGCCCCAATGTTTTAATAAGAAATTGGGTAATGTTCAACCCCAATTGACAGATCTAGGGTTTGAAAATTGAAAAATAAATAAATTAAATTGCTTTTTCCACTTCCCTTTAGCTGCCGTGTCCGACTGACCCCACATGCTTTTACACATTTGGGTTCGCCAATTCCAGCGACCCAGGACGTGTACCGCAGCGACCCGGGACAACTTTGTTCCCCATTTTGGGAGGGCTTTCCCTGCTCCGGGTAACACAGTAACACTGACGCATCCCCTTCCATGGACACAACAACGACCTTCAGTTCTTCACTCTTCACTCTTCACTCTTCACTCTTCAGTCTCCGTTAACCCATAAAAGGTGAAGTATTGTTCTCCGCGAAGTATCCACCCATCCGGATCGTTCTCGTCAATTAATTGCATCTCCAACTTCCGGCAGCTCCAACGATTCCGACCACCAGCCCCACCATCAAAGTTCCTCCCTTTCTCAAATACTCTCCCCGAACCTTCCCTTCCCTTCCCTGTAGATGTGTCCCCTTCCCCTTGGGTCAAGGTCTCCGATTTGTGCATAAATTTCCAACGTCGTCTTCTACACCAAGCACATCCCCGAAGTCCTGTGGTGTTTTTCCCTTGGTGAGCAATCTTGCACCTCTTTTTGGAACTTGTCTTGTTGTGCTCTCAGTAAGGCCATCTCAGAATCTTGACCCTCTCGAAAGCGGTTCAGCCTCCCCTCCAAAAGGGTAAGTGTCGACTCTACCTTATCTCCTTGCCTTTGGGTCTCCACCTCGTTGGCTAGCCGAGTCTCCTCCGAAATGGAATTCTTCAACTGCTCCAAGCCCTTACTGACTACCTCAGAACTGACCATTTGTCCAATGGTGTTTGCAAGCCCGTTAAACTGTTCCTTCACTCCATTGAGAGTTTCTTAGATAGTGTCTAACCGTTGTGTGGTTGATGGAGGCATTGTGTCTGCTCCGATACCAAGTTGGAACTAACTCAGATATGCTCACAGTAATAAGACAAAAATAAGCACAATATAGAGGAATTCTGTAAGTTTGAAGGTAACAAAATGAGAACTTTCGGGAGGTTCTCTCTCTCCCTAAACCAGACAATACTTCCAGGATGATTTTCAGTTTCTCCGCTCTTCCCTTTCAATTACAATTCCTTACAAAAGACAAAAACAATAAAAGAAGATCAGTAGAAGACAAACAAGCTTTTAATTTCTCCTTAGTGCCCAACCACACTTCCTAGTGGATTCCAAACTTGGTTGTCCATATGGCTGTTGTTCCTAGCCGTTCTGCTTTGCTTAGGTCCTGGTGTAAGTAAGCAGAATAGGGCTGCCTTGGTGGCTTAGGTGGGTGTGTTGCACATTTCTTGTCTAAATACTTACTTTTTTACAGTTATGTGCCAAACCTATTCTATGATATCATTTATACTAATTTTATGTTCTGGATATTTTTTCATTAATACTTTTGGTTTGCAGATTGCATTTAAAACAGGTGATTATAAGCAACAAGTCGTTTTCATAGGTGGATTGACTGACGGGTTTATGGCTACTGAGTATGTTTAACTTTAACTCATTCACATCTTTACGAAATTAGCATATATAAGGAAAATATGCTGCTTGCCTGCTTGTTGATATGGTGAACTGAGTGGTGTTGCATTATTTACCAAGTCTTACCACCGTTTAAGAAAACAGTTGAATTAGGAAATATAATTTAGTAAGCAGAGTAAATGTTGTTATTTTGTAGAGAGTTTATTGGTTAAAGATTTTAGTTTGATGCTGGATGTCAGATGTCACTAAACCACTGCCCACTTAGTCTATTTGACTCTTAATCACACAAGAGTTCTGCTGACAAATAAAATGGAAAGGAGAAACAATTGCCCCCTAAGGTTTCCATATTGGCGTTGTAAATTCTGGGTGGCTTTTATTGATTGTGTCCAACTGCAACATGGAAATATATTCAGTATTTCATGGGTGATGACTGATGATAAGCTTATAAGTGAATGACTTCTGCAATAAAATCTTAACAAATAAATATAAGTTGGCTTAATAACTTTCGTTGGTTCTTGTTTGCCTTAGAATAAAGAAACGCGGATCGGCTTGTTACTTGAAAAACACTGTTATTTGTCAACCCTAACATAATTTGTCATATTTTCCAGAAAAAATTAATTACTTGATTTTGTACTCTTATTATTGTTTATCCTAATCTAATCAATGTGAAGTCTGGACTTTTGCTGGGGTAAATATTTAGCATTCTTAGCAAGTTGCCAAGTTGTGACTCTTCTAGCTTTTGTTAGCTCACAACCATGTTTCTTTAGTCCTCTGATTTCCCCACTGTTTTATGATGTGGTATGCTTTCCATATCAGATTGTCTACATACCAACTTGCCTTGAAAGTTGGTCAAATCATAGATAAAAAATTGGAGAAAGTGAGAAAACGTCGGACGGAGAAATTTAAGAAAGGCACATAATATTCCCATTCACTAGAACAATATGATAGACATTAGATTTTAAGGGGAGAGAATGAAGAAAACCCTACATTTTATTCCTGTCTCTTTGAAGGAATTATTCATGTCTTGATAACAGATATTCAACGTCCCCCCTTCACAACAAGTTAACTAATGTTTTGCTGTTAAACTAGGAGTCTAGGACCTTGAATGGAGCTTTTATATCGAAATATGCAAGTTGTTTTTCATCATGCAAGCTGTTTTAATGGTCCATCTTATGCATATTTTTGGAATTGTTTCTTGTTTTAGTTTTAATATTCGCTTGTTGTTTTGATGTCGCCGAATTCATATCATGTCCTTATTTTTTTGGAAGATAGAGTGTATAGATTGCTTTTATCTAGAAGAAAGATGAAAAGTTCGAACACAACACTTCTCTTAACTTTCACTAACGAACCAACTAATTAAATAAAAGAAGGCTTACTGATCCAGTAAAATGGTTACCAATTATTTTCCAATCTGGAAACACCCAACTGTAAACGTTGTCGCGTGCATTATGCCATTCGTTCAGTACTTCAGTGGCATACAATGTTTGTGTGTCTGTTCCAAGAACTGAAAGTTGGAATAACATGTTGTTAATGCTAAAAGATCTTCGTGCCCTTTTTTGTCCCCCCTCTGTCTTCACTCTTCAGTGGAGAGTTGTATAAATAGCCTGCTTGTTCATAGTACATTTCATCAGTTATCTGTTGGCTATACGTCCCTTAATACTCGTCCCGCTTTCCTTATAAAGCCGTTCCTTAATACTCGCCCCGTTTCTATAAATGGCATCTTTTTACTAATATTATATCATTTCTCACTTAACCATGAACCCACATATATTTCTTACTTCCTAAAAAAACATTAAAAAATTCAACCCCCACCCACCCCTACCCCATCCTTACCCCTTTAGTTGACACATTTCCCACTAACTATATTAAAAAATACCTCACTATCAACTACCACCTAATAAATTAATAAGTCAATTAAATTGCCTAAAACTATGTGCCGGTCAAACCGGGGCGAGTATTAAGGGACGGAGGGAGTATGTTTTTAATGGCTAATCTTCCACCAAGAAGCTGGAGACGTGTGCTTCATCCTGATTGATTAAATTGCGAGTTCCTTTTCATATTAACTACCGGATATAGATGGACCCTGAGAATTTGTTCCGTTTACTTTTCTTGGGGTGGGGGCAGCGGAGGGAAGAGGAATGTACTGTGACTGATGATTAATGTCATGTGACTGAGAATTATTTCTGCTGCATGTAAGTTGTATGATGTAAAATGAAATCTTTAGTAATTTATCGTCTAATAGACTGACATTGACCAGGTACTTGGAACCCTTGGCGATTGCTTTGGAGCATGAAAAATGGTCATTGGTTCAGATCCTCCTTTCATCTTCTTATACTGCATATGGAACTTCTAGCCTTGAGCAGGTACATGCTTAATCCATTTTTGTTTTTAAGCTTTCCAAACTCCAATTAAATGCTTGATTTTTGGCTTAGTTTTTTTCCACCTTATGTCTGAAAGTAGTTTCAGAAGAGGATTGGGGGAAACAGGACACAGTTTTCTCTTCCTCTTCTGCACACATGAATTTTATTTGGTGCAATATCTGTAAGATACTAAGATGTATCCATCTATCTAGTGGAGATGGGAATGGCGTGATAGCGTCCTGTTGCATATCCCCCTTTGTTGCGCTCCTCTCTCCTGAATGTTTGAACAAGACTGTAATATGTTTCTCGTGATTGGGGTTTTGAATGAAGAGAGTGGCTTAAAATTTGTCATTATTTCTTATATTCAAATTTACGAGGAATCGAGGATAGTGATAAAATAATTATAAAGTAAATGTAGATTCTTTAACATATTATGTTTGAGCCCGTTGCAGCTAGATATTTAGGAGCAACCAAGAATTTGTTTAGTTGTCTGCTCAACTTACTCTTTCATTTTCATCTATCCCAGCCCATTGCTATTCCAAAACATTATAACCGTAATGATTTCTGTATGATGATGATAACTTGTGCAAGAAGTGAAGTTATATGTAGATCTTTTCTTTACCTTTATTAAAGCCTATGAACTGCTATATATAGCAAAAGAGAAATATGGAATGGTTTTAATCTTTTGGTTGACCCGGATCTTGAATTTTTCAATCAGGTCTAAGTTCTTACCAATCTGAATTAGAAACGTAACTGCTCCATCTTTTGTATCAACCTGAAATACGTCACAATAAAAGTGATCCAACCCCTTCCCCTTGTCAGGTGAAGGGGTGAAGGTTGCTTAAAAGGCTTGTAGTTGAAGTGATGAGGGAGTATACAACTTATCCATTGCCTTGTGAAATAGAGTATATTCTACAGTTAATGGGCCTTAAGCAATTATGTTGGTTTAATTGGTTCTGGTGAGACTCTAGAAGTCTAAGTCTAAGTCCAGTCGGGTTTTTGACCAATCCGGTCTTCCAAGTTTCTCCAAAGGTGGAGTACTGATAGGTTCACAATTGGTCTGGCAAATCTTTCCATTGAGTTTAGGCTCTTACTACATTGATGTTAGTTGTGCTTTGTATAAATGTTTGCTTAGTTTTTAAATTTCTTGTTGTTTTTCTCTCAAGGATGCTATGGAGCTTGATCAATTAATCAATTACTTAATTAACAAAGAAAATTCCGACGGTGTGGTGCTACTGGGTCATAGTACTGGATGTCAGGTATGTACTTGTGATTTTATCATCCTTCCCCCCTTCCCTGAATGCCTCCTCAAAAACCCTGTAAAAATTGAATGAATAAAAAGAAATGACCTTATACGACGTTAGGCTATTCACCTCTTTCTTTCTTGGAGCAGGTGTGTCAACTTATTTTAGTAATGCTTTTTAATGAAGTATGGCATTAGCTAAAATTCCATCAGAATGTTTATGTAGGACATTGTGCATTATATGGGGACAAATGCAGCGTGTTCCAGAGCTGTCCGTTCAGCCATTTTGCAGGTATAAACCTATGAAAAATGAGCCTATTTGTGATGGAATTAGAGAATTATAAGTTTTCTTTTCTAAAGAAAAAGGATAAAATCATGAAAATGAATTTTGTCGATACATTTGTATTGGAAAGGGTCCTCTACAAACTTAAGTACCATTTTGATCTTGTAAATGTCTTTGGTTTTAATATCTAAGTATTGGCATGAATCTGCTACCTACCAGGGTATTTGATGTATTACTGCATGGAGAAATTGCAATAAGTTACTTATACCTAATGCATGTTATTGATCAGGCTCCAGTTAGTGACCGTGAGTACCGAGCAACGCTTCCTGAAACTGCTTCTATGATTGATTTGGCTTCGAAAATGATAAGTGAGGGGAAAGGATCTGATCTAATGCCCAGGGAAGCAAATTCAGATGCTCCAATAACTGCCTATAGGTGAGTGATCTATGTCTTTGCAATATTTTCCTATTGAATTAGTTCATTTCATATGTGGTTATAAATTTTATACTTGCATCCTTTAATGCGAAGTCCTGTTTTTAGCTAGTGTGCTAAAACCTAGTGTGCTTTTGGAATATGAAGAACATAGAAATATTCTCATTTCAATCACTGTTGTGCATCTCAAAATACTAAGAATATCTTAGCTTAATATAAGTTTCTTCTTTGTTTGATGAGAACATGTTTTATATGTCTCTGGAAATGTTCGTAATGTAGTGTAACTGAGATCTGGAATTGTTTTCTCTGATGGTTCCTTGTTATTGACGTGATAAGAATACTTTTTTAGGTTCTCTGCATCCTTTGCTTTTGCTTTTAAGAGGAAGTAGTGTTTAGCGGTATGGTGTTAGGTGTCAGGCACTCAGGCGTATGTCTGGAAAATTTAACCCCTTCAAGTAATGGATAGGATTTATTGTCTGTTGAAACCTTCCCCTTGGTGGTCACTGGTAACTGTCGAAAGAAAATAAAGTTGGCTTCTGAAAGAAACGAGCTTATGCTGTTTTTTCCTTAAAAGTTGGGTTCTTCATAGGCAGTCGATCAACTATTTTGGTGTACCCAATCCAAAGTTTCATATATAGTCACTTTGCTCTGTTTTTCTAGCATGCGAATGATACCTGGAAATTTTATTGTTTGGCTCTGCACTCTAGCATGGAGGAGTAACTGTTCTACATTTTTTTTTTTTTGGCTAAAGATGGGCTGAACTTAAATTACGTCAAAAGGTACGAGTACAAGTCCAGTCCACTCCAGTCCAGTCCAGTCCAGTCCCTTTTGGATGTTAGGTTGCAGAATTTTGATGAAAATGTACCCTAAACTGTTCTACGTCTTTTGGTCAATCCTATATTGTCTATTAAATAACCACGTATGGATATTTCTGTAACTGTTGCAGTCCCAGAAAATTCCAGGGTTGCAATTATGTATTTTTCGAAACTTATGCTTCCATTCTCTTAGGGTTGTGGAGTAGACGATTCAGCCACCTCCTAATTCAATCTACTCTGCATAACTGAAATTCCCTGCCTAATTATTTAAGTTTTCCTCAAAATTTCAGAGTTGAAATTTTAGGTGACTTGAGCTTCGTCTGGGACTCATTTGTCAACAATTTGGCTATAAATAGCCTATTTGTAAGGGGGAAATGCAACAACAACAACAACAACAACAACAACAACAAAGCCTTAGTCCCAAAATGATTTGGGGTCGGCTAACATGAATCGTCGTAGAAGATCGTCATTGTCACCAATCAAACCAGAAAGGAGCAGGAAGTAAAAAGAAAAAAACAAAGAAGAGAAAGAGGAATTAATGAAAGTAAAATAAGAGAAAAATGTATATATATTATAGAAGAAATATTGTAAAAAATAATAAAAAAAATAAGTAAAGTTTAAAATAAATGAATAAGTAAAATAAGTACATTTCAAAATAGCATGTAAAATTATTATTATTTTTTTACAAAAAAAAAGGGGGGGGGGGGGGGGGGGGGGGGAGGGAATGCATCTTTGCATTTTAAGAGCAGTTGGTTGTTTATTGCTCCCGATACTCTGACTCATGTAGGTATATGTCTCTCTTCACTGGTTACTTACTGACTACAAGTGTTTTTTTGGCAGATATCATTCCCTTTGTGCATATATGGGCGATGATGATATGTTCAGTTCTGACCTCAGTGAAGATCAATTGAAAATGAGACTGGGTCACATGTCTAACATACCTTGTCAGGTAGCTGTCTCTTTCCGCATATTCTTTACATGTTGACTAAATGCACTGGATTTAAATGTATGTCTTGTACATGCCACCTATATGTACGTCTGCGATAAACATACCATTCAAGGTCCTTCTCATGTGAATTTATTAGAACATATTTTCGGCTGCATTCCAGAACTTGATAATAGTTACAGATCTAAGAAATCACGCTATCACTGGAGAGCCTGCTGAGTATTGTATATATATGTAAGTCAAGGAAATTTACATTCGGAGGCCCTCCTCACGAGGTGAACAAACCTCTTGAGCATTGAATTTGCATAGGTTGTCAGTAATTGCATTCAGAAGGTTGTAAACTTGTAATGTGTAAAAACAAACATACTTGCAGGTCATCTATTCTATGGGCGACGAATATGTACCTGACTACGTTGACAAGAAAGCACTTGTAGAAAGGTAACATTGTTTCTCAATTTGAGACTAATATAAATAATACAAGGCGTATAACTAATGAATTGATGACTATTCCGGCCTAGATCCTGCTATAAACGTGCCACCGTATTTGAATATTTCGAGAATTAAAGATCCTGCTATACATGAATTTGCTGTTTACAGATTATGCAGAACGCTTGGTGGAGCAGAGAAGGCTGAAATCGATCATGGTAACCACTCCCTGTCTAACAGAGTGGAAGAAGCTGTCCAGGCTATTATAGACTTTGTTAGGAGAGAGACACCAAAAGGTTGGGATGATCCTTGGAGTTGAGTTTGTGATGCTGTCAACTTTTTCTTCATTATTTTCTCTCTCCTTTTTTCCTCTCTTTTTGCGGAGGATACAACATGAATTTTTTTCCCACTCATTAATTTATTTCTTGTTTGGTCACTTCTCACTTAAAGGAATGATAGTCACAGTGTTTAATTTTCTTGTAAAATTGTTCAAAGTATAGGAAATTAGCTTGTGCTTAGAATCGATTGTTTTTGAAGTCTCTCTTAGGAGATTTTCTTTTATCATATTGTAAAGAGGCGAATGATGCCTAGGATATTCATAACCAAGAAGTGTGTGTGTTGGCTTATCTTTTTGTGGTTCCATTGGATGGTTGCAGTAACGGATCTAGCCGAAAAAATATGAACGTCCGAGGTTTGAAATATCAACCTATTATTCAATACAAGTGTATCGTTATTCGACGTCCGCGTACGCTAAAATCGCCCGCGTTTTTTTACATGAAAGTACGGTTTTCCCCTTATAAAATTCTATTCAATAATAATAATAATAATAATAATAATAATAATAAATAATAAAATAATAAAAAGTGCAGGTTCTTCTACGTGAGGTCCTTCCCCAACGCACATTCTTCTTCGTCGCCGCCATGGCTAGAGGTAGGGGACGACCCAAGAGGCAACAACTTGCACCATCAGCACAGAAGATGAAATCGGCATATCCTGTACCGGAATCGACATCTTTGGGTTGTAGTACAACCCCTAACGTTCCAATTCCACCATTTGCAAGTTTGAGTAATAGATCGATTGTTGGTGATGCTGATGAACAATCAGTCATAGAGGAGCCGATTATCTCTTCTCGGCGTAGTTTGGTGATGGAATGGAGCCAATTTCAAAAATTACAATCGCAAAAGCAGCCTTCATTTGCAATTTTTTATTACTTTTATTTCTGTAGCCTGTTGCCGCACGCAATTGGCGGCACCATAACATGGTGTGCCGCCATGGTCTCCTGCCGCCAATTGCGGGCGGTCCCTTTTTATATATATATAAAAAAAATTAAATTTAAATTATTTTTAAAAAAAATTGTTTTTTACTGCCTACAAAAATCGAAAAATGATTTTTTACCACCTAAAAAATTAAAACTTGTATTTTACCACCTAAAAAATAATTAAAACTTGTTTTTTACCACCTAAAAAACGAAAAAATAGATGAAATCTTTATGTATGGCTACCTAATTCAATTTTCCTTCAATTTTATACATTCCATGTGTGATTTTCTTTAACTCTTTCACCCTTCGCTCTTTACTTCCATCAAATTTTGTCAATTTTGTAAATTAATGGTGGTGAAAAATTATGTAAATTAATGGAAAATAAGGAAGCGATGGAAGAAAATAGAGTTAAATACATGAAATTTTGGAAGAATAGAACATATTAGAAGTATTGTCGTTATTGTGACCCCCTACATAACATTTTCATCTATTTTTCCATTTTCAGGTGGTAAAAAACAATTTTTAATTTTTTTTTAGGTGGTAATATACAAGTTTTAGTTTTTAGGTGGTAATATACAAGTTTTAGTTTTTTAGGTGGTAAAAAACAAATTTTCGATTCTTTTAGGTGGTAAAAAAAAAAATTTATCTTTCGATATTTAAGAAAGTTTTCCCAATTTTAAAATTTCAAATTAAATAATTTCAAATTTTTTAATTAAATATTAGAATTGAAAAAAAAAATTATGAGAATTTTGTTGTTTAAAAATACAAGTCAAAAAATTGAAATTTATTTATTATTTTCGATTCATAAAAAAATGTGAGTTTAGTTAACAATTTTATTAGTTTTTAAAAAATTATTTTTTAAAATTTATTAATTTAATTTTTATGTAAAGGGTATAATAGTTATTTTACTATTAATACACAGGCATTTTTAGCAAAATAGGACATCAATTAAAAATCCCCTTTTATTTTCTTTCATGTATATTCTCGATAGTGCATTTTTAAACATGTGAACTGAAATTGAAATTTGTATTATAAACGGGTTAGGAAGCAAAGGTTACCCCTTCACAAATTAGATTGGGGTTGAGTGATGTTGTTGACCCATTTATTAAATGAGTTGTACCAATGAGGTTTTGACCTAATTGTTAAGATTGCGGGTGTAGGTAAGGTAGGAAACATATGCAAATCCCCATCCACAATTTGTATTGTTGTGGCTCGTTTGCTCCCTATAAACATAAAAGCACTCGCTATGATTTTGCTACACTTGCTATAATTGACCTTTTTTAATCAGAGTTACACCCTCATATTTGATAAATTTCTAATTTTAAGTATTATATTTATCCCTCTCATGGTATCCACTTCCTATTGTATTTAACCTTTCTATTTCTCCTATGGTTCCCAAACTTACTCACTCCTATTATATCTTGTAATCGAATTATGTAGAGTTGCTTTGTCAAGCAGTGACACATGGTCTTAATAATGTGATTCAATTCTATAAATGATCCTCGAATTTTGGTGAACATAATGCATAAGGGTTCTTTTATTTATTTCCGTTAGTGGATAATGCTTTACAAGATTAGAATTCTCTAGTAGAGGTTTTGATTAGTTTTAATTTGGCTTCATGTCAAAAAGGATGGTAATTTCGTAGCACATCATCTTATGAGGTTAGTGTCCTTTAGTATGGAACAATGTTAGAGAGAACCACTTGACTAGCAACCAAACGAGGTTTCCTCTTATGCACTTTTAGAATCACTTTCTATTTGAATAAAATGCACTAACCATATTTCTCTAAAAAGAAGGTCAGTAGGGCGAGGACTATAAGGACTGCCCGAACCCAATATAAGAATGGCTTAACACAACATGAGTTTTGCACTAGTGGGTAACGTGTTGTGCAAGGACTTCATTTTCAAAATTTGGCACTAAGTTTGACACAAGTATGATGAGTCAACACGTTCTTCATCCCACTTATTTTTAACCAATTCACACAAAAAAATGTTTATAACCATCAAACGAAATTTGGACTATACACCCATATGCACAATGTACATTGGGCTTTAGAGAAGGATCTCAATGTATGCGTACATAAGTGAAACATTTTACTACGTACGTAGTATATGTTATTTGGATTTGAACTATATGTTCTTTTAATTTATATTCTTAGGTATGAGGTGTGTTCTTTCAATGGTTTATTCTAGTCAGGGTCGTCTCATTTCATGGTCGTCCAAACGACAGGCTACACTCTCTCGATCAAGTGCAGAAGAAGAATATAGAGGCGTTGCAAACGTTGTCGTTGAAACATGTTGGCTCCGCAATCTCCTTATCGAGCTATAATGTATCTGCAGTATATTTATCAGTCAATCCAGTCCAACATCAACGTACAAAGCATATTGAGATAGATATTCATTTCGTTCGTGAGAAGGTGGCTCTAGGGAACATTCGTGTGATGCATGTCCCCTCGGCGTATCAGTACGCATATATCTTCACCCAAAGGCTTACCACGACAATTGTTCAGGGACTTCAGATCCAACCTGAGCGTCCGACCTCCTCCCGCTCCGTCTGAGGGGGTGTGATAGATAATATGTGAATATTATCTTCTATATTGTATAAAGATAGATTTTGTGTAAATTAGAGTTCTTTTAGGATTGTACTTCCTTATAGACTTAGGATTGTACTACTATATATAATTCACTAATGAGAACCGACCAAGATAGGGAGAATTTCACTATTCTACAAACATTAACATGAAATATTGTACGTACTGTATTAATATTTTAATGTGGACGTATCGGTTATGGTCTTAATAGATCAGTTATGATCTTCAGAGATCAGTTCCAAAACTCTACATGGTATGGACAAATCGGTTATAATGTGGAAAGATCGATTCTGATCTCTACATGATCTGGATAGATCGATACCGATCTCTACATGATTGGGATAGATCGATTCTGATATCTACATGTTTTGGACTTATCGATACTGATCACTACATGATTTGGATAGATTGATTCTGAATTCTACTCCCTTCGTCCCTTAATACCCGCCCTGCTTTCCTTATAAAGTCGTCTCTTAATACTCGCCCCATTTCTATAAATGTCGTACTTTTATTAATATTATATAATTTATCTCACTTAATCAAGGACCCACTTATATTTCTACTTTTTAAAAAAACATTTATTATTATTAATATTAATATTAATATTTATTATTTATGATTTATTATTTATGATTTATTATTTTTTATTTGTTATTTATGATTTATTATTTTTTATTTGTTATTTTTTATTTATTATTTATTAGTTATTATTTATTATTTATTATTTTTTATTTACTATTTACTATTTATTATTTATTATTTATTATTTATTATTTATTATTTATTATTTATTATTTATTATTTATTATTTATTATTTATTATTTATTATTTATTATTTATTATTTATTATTTATTATTTATTATAAGTTTCAAGAAGTTCCAATAAATTCAGATAAGTTCAGATCAAATAAGTTCAGATAATTCAGATAAATTCAGATAAGTTCAGATCAAATAAGTTGAACAAAACGCACCTTATACTCCTATCTATAAAAATTGTCCTCAAGAAAAATGGAAGATAGTCTATCTGCTTATCAGGTTTCATGCACTTTGACACCAGTCCAAAATCTAGAAAAACTAAAACTGTCAACAGCTTTCTAGGAAGGAGACCCCACTTTCACACTTTCACGCTTTCTACTTTATTTTACTACCCACTATACCGTTGTGTCGCGGTAAAAATAGTGGTAGTTTTATACTCCTACTCAGCTCTATTCTCTCAACTGGGAAAAATAAAACAAACAGATCACACATCTCCCCAACTTTAGCAACACCTTCAATATTTCCTGCATCCATGACCTCACTACAATTACAATGATTCATTCAATTTACTGACCCAAATTGTCCGCCATTACTGCAACCTTTCCAACTCCCACAATGCTTCACATTTTCTTCTTTCTTTCTCTTTTTCTCTCTCCTCATCTATTTGCCGCCACCACCAACCTCGTACTCCCTCATCAACACCCTGACCCTGAAGCTGTTGCGGAAAGTGTTCACAGGTAAATAAAAAAATTCAACTTCACTCAAATTGCATCTGGCTTCTTTTTTGGAAGCTCAAATCATCAATTTGGGTGCCATTTTCTTGCTTCAATGCATGCATTTGTTTACATTTTTCTCACTTAAGCATTTCGTCGAACACTTGGTGTGCATTAAATTCTCAACATTTTCACTTCTGTTTTACCTTTTTATTCTATTTAGGGCAACTCTTTCTTGCCAAACCCGTCTTATGTTCCACCAAAGTGGTTCATTTTCCAAATTAATTAGTTTTTCAACAATTTAATTTTCTTGGAAATTATCCCGACTCAAATCCGGAGGTCGGAGTAAATGAGGTACCTTGAAAATACTGACATTGTCATTTTCAATTGCAGGATGGTGAATGCATCACTAGTAAGAAGACAAATGCTTGAAGAATCCAAGCATCCAACCTCATCCGCTTGCTTAACCGGCAACCCAATTGATGACTGTTGGCGTTGTGACCCACATTGGGCGTCAAACCGTCAGCGGTTAGCCGATTGCGCCATTGGGTTCGGGCAATCAGCAAAGGGAGGGAAAGGTGGTCAGATCTACGTAGTAACCGATTCCTCCGACTCCGACCCAGTAAACCCGAAACCGGGTACGCTGCGATACGGTGTGCTCCAGGACGAACCGTTATGGATAGTTTTCTCTAGTGATATGACAATCAGGCTCAGATACGAGCTAGTTATGAGTAGTTACAAAACCATCGACGGCCGAGGAGCTAACGTCCATATTACCGGTGGTGGGTGCATCACACTACAGTATGTCTCCAACATAATTATTCACAACATTCATGTCCATAATTGTGTCCCAGCGGGTAATGCGTTAGTAAGGTCGAGCCCCACCCATGTGGGGTACCGCTCGAAATCGGACGGTGATGGCATGACTATATTCGGGTCAAGTAATATTTGGATTGATCATTGCTCTTTATCTTCTTGTACTGATGGGTTGATTGATGCTACTGTGGGGTCCACCGCTCTTACCATTTCTAACAGTCATTTTACGCATCATAATGATGTTATGCTGCTTGGTAACAGTGATGGCCATGTCTTGGATGAGGGAATGCAGGTATATGGATAGTTGAATATTTAACCCGTGTTTTTTTTTAATGTTGCATTGCATAAGACTAACAATGTGGTTACAATTTGTATGTGGTAAAAACAGGTGACATTGGCGTTTAATGTGTTTGGAGAGGGAGTAGTGCAAAGGATGCCTAGGTGTAGAAGAGGGTATGTGCATGTAGTTAACAATGATTTTAGGTATTGGGAGATTTATGTTATTGGTGGGAGTGATAATCCAACAATCAATAGCCAAGGTAACCGCTTCACAGCCCCGGCTAACCCGTTTATTAAAGAGGTTCGACAATCTATACTTTTTCTGCTTTATCACATTTTCTTTGGCTTTTTACTATCACTCTTCATCATTTTTTAATCAGCTGCATCTGTCTTTTAATATGGTATAAAGAAAAAATGTTTATATTTGCCCTTTTGACGGCTCATTTAAGTTTTAAGATTATGCGCGAGTTACAGAAGCCACATTGCTATTACGAGTTGAAAAGTTAGTTAAGTGGTACTCCGTCCCATAATATAGTGCCTGTTTTCCTAAAATGGTGTCCCTAAATGATGTGCTTATTTCTATTTTAAACCATTAAATTTTACTCATATACCCTCATGCATTAATTATAATTCCAATATTGTCTTAAAAACGTCAGAATTTTTACTTTGAAAATTGTACTTTTTGACTTTTATTCAACGCTTGTGCTTGATTTTTTGTCTTTTTGAGGCCTATTTATTATGTATACACCTTTAATCTCTAATTTCTCTCACCATAAAAAGCCACCTATGTATTTTATCTTGAAAGTACAAATAATTATTTTTCTATTATCAATGCTATCCTTTACCTTAATAACCATGATTTTGATCAAACGAGCGCTTAAACCATGATTTTGATCAAACGAGCACTTATATTATGGGACGGAAGGAGTAAGATATTACGGAATGGTAGGGAGTAGCTAGCTAGAGCTAGATAGTGAAGATATTTCAAGAAAATGTCACGAGGAGTGTTTTTCAACTTTTTCACTTGAAGTTATTGTCTTTATCTTTTCCTTTAAATGCAATGATAAATACTGAGTATTGCAGATTTTAAATGGAAAAAAGAGTTTATTTGATGTTCGATGTTAGAGATTATTACTTGAATTTGTTTGCATTTGGAGTATTATTTGTGGAGCGGCCAGAAAGGGTCCCACAATTATATAAGAGAGCCAAAATATTGGACTTTTGAGGCCAAGGACAACTGGTTAAACCAATTGAGGCTTTAAATAAAGGCCTTTAAAACTTGGAATCTCATGTCAATTTTCATTTCTCAAATATGTAGTCATTATGTCTTAATCTACACAGTGGATGTGGGCCTGTCTGAAGGTGCTTGACAGCATGTATTGAGAATCTTTTCCCACCTCTTCCCCTTAGGTTATTGATATTTTAAATTTTTTTCTGTATTATTAGTATTCAGACTTCTAATTGTTAAACAGGGTTTTGTTTGAACTAGGTATTTTCAAGTTTAGGTCTGAAATCTCATGTTAAGTTATTAATTTTTTTTTGGATAGGGAAACATGCATGCTTCATCATGACTTGAACTTTTTGGGTTAAGAGTGTTAATTTTTCCCCACAAAAATATGACAAATTTCTATTTAGTTTTATGTAAGTTTTGGTCTTGAAAAATAATACTTCCCCCCTTCCCCATTCAAAAATATGGTAATCTTTGCCTTTTCATGGAATCCAATGCACTATATTGGGATAACTTTGAGGCTTTGAATATTATTCAACATTCTTAACCTACCCTTGTATGCATACATAACTGTCTCAAACCTGCTTGGATGGCCTTGCCTTTACTCCTAGTAATCTGCCTGTCAATTGCTTCACTGCTGCTATCATCGGCTTGATGCTCAGCCGTGGCTCTGTTTCCGGCTGTTCATGCAATAGTCAAACTTTTCTCTACAATGATAAATATTGTGTTCAAATGGGGTACATAGATACATACACACTTTTTTTTTTGGGCATGGACTTATGTTTCACTAAGAGGAATAAAATTGGCATGAGGGTGTGTTTATCCAAGTCTTGCAGTCTTGATGCAAGACTTAGTGGGACTTGTGCAATGATTTATATTATTTTCTGAGGAGTTTAAGTGAGTTGGAATGAGTTTGGGGAGGGAGTGTCTTATGGAAGTCTGAATAATAAAAAAATGATAAAACTTAGTGGAAAACTAATGTGCCAGAGTCTGGAGTTTGGGATTCAGTATGACGGATAAAATCACCCTAAATTGAGAATGACATGATCTGTAATTTGAACGGAACTTTGGTTTCTTAATATATTTATTCTTTATCAACTTTGAAAAGAATACTAGAATATACCCCTCCTAGTATTTGGAAGTGAAATAGCAAGTTAAGAGAACATTTGTTTATACGTGAAATGATTAATGTATAGGCATTTGTTGGAAGACATTATGTTAGCTCCTCCATCAATAATCTCCGACCTCCTTACTATGAGATTTAAATATTATTAAATTCTAAATTCAAGGTTGAAGGGTATTGAATTTGTCAAGAGTTTCCAATGTTTAGATAATTAGACTTGAGTCTTATGTGAGATTCAGTTTCTTTTTACTTCATCTGTAGCTCAACAATAGTTCTATTGACTTTTAAATTACTCGGTTGTAGAAAATAAAGTAGGCGTTTGATTGAATTCTTGTAATGTCATTAGGTGACGAGGCGTGTGGAAACAGGTGATAAGAATTGGGAAAATTGGAACTGGAGGAGTGAAGGGGACATAATGCTAAATGGAGCCTTCTTTGTGCCTTCTGGGAACGGTTTAACTGCACAGTATGCCAAAGCTTCCAGTACTGAACCCAAATCTGCAGCGTCCATTGACCAGATTACTATGAATGCTGGTGCTTTTGGCGACCCCAGGTAACTGTTTGAACTGATCCAAGCTCTTGATTTGTTTCATTTGATTATTATTTTTAGTCTTATTAGTTATACAGGATGTTTAACACGCATGAACATTATAAAAAAGAAATAGTAGATATTTCAGACCTTGTTACTGAATAGAACAAACTCACATATATGAGGAATTTGTTTGGCAACATTAAGTAAATTAGGAAAAGTATGGAAAAATATACTAGATCTTTTAAAATTTATTGTGGTTATTCTGCCATCCCCATAGTCCCTGCCTTTACCCTCACCGTCCCCTTACGGCTTACAGCACTTGATGTCCCTGCCTTTACCCTCACCGTCCCCTTACGGCTTACAGCACTTGATGTCCCTTCCAACCATGTCACTTTTCACTAAAATATTTGTTTTTCTTCCAAACACCAAATTCTTTACTTTCTAGCATCTATAAATCTGTACATTATACATAGATGTATAAACTGCTACGGAGTAACTTACTAAGTTTTCATTGGCAGCACCCATAAGATGATGAAAGAAAATAACTTAAAGGTGAAATCGGTTTAAAAACAAATGTAAGGGGCAGAAAACTCTACGTTTTAGAATTAGGGCTTAGCTTGATGTTACAAGAACAACACTAAGGTGAAATCACACAAACCCCTTAAAAAGTACCTGTTCACATTTCTTTCTAACAATTTCACTTTTTATAAAGCTCCTCAAAAAGCCATGCTCAAAGTTAAAAGGTAAATATTTTCCTTCCTGTGCCACTGGTTGTGTTTTCACAAGTGGCCCATCATCCATGTGCCGATAAGGCCTTTCTCCCTGACAAAGACAGTTGCTGACTTTTAGCTCATCCTTGGTCCACACATCTTACCTCAAATCTACAGTTTTTGGTTCTTTATTTTTTTTAATCAATGAATCTAATTTTTCAATGCGTTGGTAAATTTTTTGGAAGTTAATTTTCTGTGGAATAAGTAGTTTTATGAAAGCGTCTTTCATACTTGGTTCATTAAATACATTTGTGAAAAGTATGTGAAAACACAGTTAACTCACTGACTCAATAGAAAAATATTTATTTCTAAAGGGGGTAAACTGTAAAAGTATATAAATTGTTCCATAAGATGGTCAACTAAACAATACAAATTTCGTTGTTCAATAGAACTTGAAGTCCTATTGTTTATTTAGCTTAACCAAACGGGACAAAGAGTTACTCCTATTAGTAGTTAGTATGGTATTTTTGTCACAATAGGGGTAATAACGAGTCAAGTTGAACTTGAGTTTCAGGTAGTTTGGCTCGACGGACTTGCCTTCAAGTTTGAGACAAATCTTGAACTTTTTCAAATTTTTAGTTTAGCTGAGTTCTAATCAACTTAAATTCGAGAATTGCAGCTAAGCAGCAATTTCTCGTTTAAGTTACAACATTCAAATTTTAAGTTTTTGCTAATATTTTAAGACACTCAAGTATTATACAAAAACCTACTACGTATGAGTCTTGATTGCAAGTTAAAATATATACTACTATGTACAAAACAAAAATTACGAAGTATGCAGCAAGATTCAGGCTTTAGTACAAGCTTTTTAAGTCAATGTTAGCTCTACTCAGCACATCAAAATCTTAAGTTAAGCTCGAATTGTTTGCTCACTTGAGTTCCTTTATTTTTTTGGGACGGGCACTTAGGTTAATTAAAAATCCTAACACCCGTACAATACAAGTCACATGCAAAAAAGAGAAGTTTTCAATTAAAAGAGGAAAAATAATGATCTTGGGCACATTGTCATTGTTAAGATGAAAGTTTTTTTTTGGAGGAAATCGAATATGAAAGTTCAATGGTAATTATTTGCCCATTATTTCTAAGTTTTGTAACTTTTTATGATTTGGAAAACGTAGACCATTTTCTTCAATATCAGTGTTTCTAAGGGTTTGTCTAGTGAAACTAGCGGTTATAGTTTGCTCAGCTATTCTACAAGAATTAGCCGATTTACCACCTGTTAGTGATTAGCTACTAATTGTTGATGGTTTTTCTGAAGGACTCAAGGTGGCTATCTTAAATTACTCAATATTTCAAAATTACTCAATATTTCAATACAACTACTCCTATGTTATGTAACTCATGAATAATGTAATATGATTGGTTAACAGTGAAGTAATTCTAAAAAAGAATGTTGACTTTAAGCAATACTCTCTGCTCCCTCACTCTCAAATGTTAGTCCTATTTGGAATTTTGAAAATTTTCAGGAGTGAAGAGAATTTTCTAAATTTTTTCCTATATGTATTTCAAAATATATTCATGTGAGACCTTGTTTTATTCGTTTCAATGTATAGTTTCACAATATCTAATTTTTTTAACATTCGTATTTGGAGATATTTACGTTTAAATATTGAGTTGAATCGTTAGAAAAGTTGAATTTGGACTAAAATTTAAGAACGGAGTGAGTTGCATATGTTTCGTTTAAGGCAGTCCACTAACAGTAAAAAACTAGTTTTGAGTTAGACATCATTCAAACATCAAGTACACGAAGTAGTTCATATTTTCAATTTTAACATTTTTATTAAGGCACCCCAACGATTGTGGTAAATTTCAACTACAAAGTACAAAAGAAAAAAATAGTGTGTATTACAATAAAATTATTTGAATGAAGAAGGAAATAATAAAAATTTTACGAAGTATTCAATACCTTATAGTGTCAGGTTTGTATGATCTCACATAATTGAGACTTGATATTTTGTAAAACTTTCTAAATTTGCTAGACCGTAATGACGATGACAACAAGAACTACTATACCATTTAATTCGGGTTGAGAGCCCATGTTATGAGTCATTTTGAAATGAATCTAAATATCTCCATGATTAAATTGTGTCCAGAACTCCAGATTAGTTTGTGATATCGGTATTCCTGCCATCAACATATGTTTGCAATAGGTGATGTATTTAGACAAAAACAGCAAGTCCAACTTTTGGGCGATTTGTCATCAGTATAACTTGTTATGAGTAGATTACCAAATGAGGAATTCATTCTGAATGTGTAAGAATCACCTATGACCTGGCTGGGCCCAAAATTTTGGCTTTACACCGGGCCTGTTTTTAGCATGGCCCGTAATCAGGATCAGTTCTATAGTTCACCACAACCATATTGATTACCTGTCTAAAACATCATTTGAGTGACAAACAACATGGTAAATATTGCATATTCACCTAATATTTCTTTCTTCAAGTGTTATGGGAATCTTTGAATAATAAAGAATTAGCGATTCCACAACTCCATCATTAGGTTTGGGATGTACTAGATAATTCTTTCTTTGTGTTATTTTGGGGTTTTCTTGCTTAAATTGAAGCATTTCATCGAGTTATTATACAGACCAAGATACCTTTTGAACTAAATTACTTTCTGTTATGCACACAGGGACACCACAAACATGCCACAAGGCGGTGGAACAAGCACGAGTAGCAGTCAGGCTAAATCTGGCGCTGGCTACAGTTCAAGTTCTGGCTCCGGTTCTGGTTCTGGTTCTGGATCTGGATCTGGATCTGGTAGTGAAGACTACTTCGGCATGATGTTTGGCAATGGTGGTCCAAAATCCTTATCTACAGCCTCCGTTTTCTTGGCTACTGTTGTCATTCTAATATTTTGCACAATTACTAACCACGGCAATCTGCTGCCCTTAACATTATTATGCCTATAGTTATTAATCAAAATTATCCAACAAGCCCTCCTTCCCCCATCCCCACCCCTACCCCCACCCCCCAAAACAAAAACAAAAACCAATTTTCGGCTATATGTCATGCGGCTTTGTATTGTAATCTGCTAACATGGGGAAGACGTCTAACACAAGAACCCCAAAACAGTACGGTTTGAGCTCAATTGAACTGTATATTTTGAAACTTGGAGAGATGAGATGCCTAATCTAATGACTAACTAATTATTCTTGTATGGTTAAGAAGGTTCGAATCCCTCTCCTCTACTTGTAATTTGTATTGCCATTATAACCCAGTTGCACCAACAAAAATTATTCTTGTATTTGTACTGCATTTGAATCTTGCTTCCATTTCAACCTGTTACCACAGTGCACTGAGTATTCAGCGTTCATATTGCAACTCCTGTATCACTCGTTTCTCTTCGTTTAGTTGTTTCACATATCCCCTCTCAAATAAAGGTAGCAAAAGCTGGTCCTATCCAAACCCAATCCAATAATATAGGTCAATTCGATCAACTCAACCAGTTTAAGTAAATGGGGTGGGTCAGGTTGAAACTTTTAACTCGAAAACAACCCGCCTAACGCATATAACTAATTGAGCCAGGTCAACCCGCCTAACCCATATAACTAATTGAGTCAGGTCAACCTGTTAACCCACATAAAAACTACGGAGTATAAATATAAAAAACTTAAACTAACACCTAGAAGCATCCAATACTTAATTTTCTCTCGCAATATCTATCTTCTCTACCTCTCAAAAATTATCAACCTATATTTGTTCTCTATATATGTAATCTCTATATCAACAAATAAAGTATCAAATCTATGATCATTTCCTGAATAATAATGAAGGAAGTCTGTGCAAAGTCAAGAACATGTTTACTGAGAAATTACAGTCTCACCTCTGGCTTACTATTGAATACTCTATCAAAGAGATGTACCAAAACATGAGTGAGAATCAACCAAAAACTCACTGGTCTAAACAAGTCTGGAACATGTACAATGTGCCTAGACATAGATTCACTTTGTGGTTAGCTAGCCAAGATAGATTGAAAACAAGGGCTAGGTTGTATAAAGTGGGCATTGGTTATGACAACCAGTGTGCCATCTACTCTAGTTCAGAAGAGATAGTCACACACCTGTTCTTTGGGCGTGCAAAAACCTGATCCTTCCATGGTTAGGCCTCTCCTCTATTGGAGGTAATATTCATAGGCTGCTATGTTGGACAAGAAAACGAGGCACTAGTGCATTAAGAAGGCAGGTCTATTACACTGCATGTGCAGGCTTGGTGTATCATCTATGGAGGGCCAAAAATTCTGATGTATGGGATGCTATGCATATGGTTCCTACAGTCCAGCAAGCAGTTAAGAAGGTGCAAAGACACCAGGGGTAGAATTCAGCAGCTAATGGGGAGAAAAGTCAGGAATTCTGATGTAAATTGGTTTCATTCCTTGAGATTTCCAGTTTTTTCTAGGCTTGTTTAGCCTTTCAGTTTGCTTGCCTTATCTTAAGGCAGCTTAAGTTGTAATACTGTGTTTTGGTATTAATAATATCCCTTATTTGCTTGCTAAAAATGAAAAAAAAAAAAAAAAAAATGAAGGAAGACGAGAAGAAAAAGTAACAATGAGCCATTCTTAGCCTCTGAGTGCCGCCTTTTCTTAGATTTATTGGATAACCAATTTTACTCACCTGACTTTCCTTTATTCATTTTTTAAAAATTCTTACTGCCAATTTATTTCACCAACTATTAAAGTTTAAGTTAGTATGTAATATACATATGTAGAATGTTATTTGAAAGATTTTATTTCTCATTTTTCGCTTCAACATTGAATAATTATTTGAAGGTTTGATTCATGTCAACTACATAGTGGAGTATTAGTTTTTGCTATGAGATTTGCCTTATATAAATCACCCTGTAATTATATAATCAAGTCAATTTACACGTAAAGGAGATAAAAAACTTAAACGAGTCAACTTCAGTATTCAGGTCTACCCGTTTATAGTTGGGTTGAGTTGGGTTGAGAATCTCAATTTGTTTAACTTAATAGGTCGGGTTGGCCTGAAAGGAAAAGTCTCAACCCGTTTATAAATGGCTAGACCTGATTTAGACCCAATTCAACCCATTATCAGCTCTAATCTCAAATTACGGTTAACTAGTTATGGCCCAACTCTTTAAATCATTGTTGTCTTTTATTGAAGCAAAGTGTCACTCTCACAGCCCAACAATATATTCTCACATCCCAACAATCAAGGCCCGAAAGCAGTCAAGCATTTCTCCATTTTGTTATTCGAGCAGTTTGTTGATAACTGTTGTTTTGGGAAGCTAATACATCTAAATACCCATCCATCCCTAGCAATCTTTTCATCATCAATGGTCTGTGTTTTGTGTCATTAGGATCCTACTACATGTACACCTACGGCTCGTTTGGTAGCCGGTAATAAACGATGGGAATGAGAATAAATCCAAGCGTTGTTTGACAAGAAATTAACATCATAATGTCCATGGTAATGAAACTTTGTCTCAAACTTGGTGTTTTTCTTCATAAATTTGTATTCCCACCTAATACCACTCTCCAAATGGTAATGGATGGTAATGGGAATTTTTAAAGAAAAAGAGATAATCTTAAGTGAACTAGCATTCCCATGGGAATGACTATTGATTTTCCTTACAAATTTACATACAAATTCATTCCCATAGACATCATTTATGGCCGGCTACCAAACGGGCCGCTAGTGTACAAGGATCTTGTACACCATGCTTTTCTATTGGTTGAAAGGGCATATTTATTGTTTTTCATTCTCATTTTTAGTGGGTTTGATGATGTGTCAACAAATCAGTGGAGATGTACAAGAGAATCTTGTATACTAGATGTACATGTAGCCTTTTCCGCAACGTAGAGATTCCGACCCGAAAGAAGCAGCTTTCAGCGGGCCCGGAAGCTTGAAGGTAGAGCATGTGACCAGGTATCAGGTATGTTCCCTAATTTAGTAATTTAGTGTTGATCTAAATCTGAATCTATTTGCCACTTAGCCCACTACTGCGAGCTACCCGCTACCACCGCTTATAAGGATTAAGGGCTAATCAGTAATGTATTTAAACAAAACAATTCAAAGGGCATGTGTGAACCAATCATTTTTCTTATTTTTAATCAACATATTATAATGAACGCAATCTAAAGAGATTTTAGAGAATAGTAGTATAACTCCGTCTCAAAATGATATGTACAGTTATTTACACAAATATGAAAAAGAAATAGGAAAATTGTGTTAAAAAATAAAAACATATGGATAAAGTATGGCAAATGGGTAAAAAGATAGGTGTAAGAAAAAAAAAATTAATAAAGTGAGTTGAAATGTGTAAATGTTGTGGGGGTGTGATAGTAAATTTTCATATCCAAAAGTAGAATAAAGCAAAGTGGGAACATTATGAGCGGACTAAAACGAAAAGTGTAAAGATCATTTTGAAACGGATGTTGTAGTTGTATAAATAGTCTTGCAATATAAGGTTTACAATTCGCAATATTAATTTTGTAGAAAAATCTAAAATAAATGAGGTTAATCTTTATATTGATAATTAATCATTATATCGTTGTACATTTGAGAAAAAAAAAGCCAATACATAACGAGATCCTCTAGAGTTTTAATAAAACTCTACAAGGTAGAGTTGTATCTAAACCATACATTTTAAAATCAATGGCTTATATTGATGAGAAAAAATAGGGGGAACTTTGGAAAGATAATATCACTACTACAAAAATGGGCAAAGAGACCCTTAAGAAAAGACCCTTTAGTCGACATAACGGGTCTCTTTAACATAAGAGATCTAATATTATAGATAAAGGGTCTCTTATAAGTCAAAGGGCCCACTTAAAATTAGACAGAGAAAAATAAGAGACCCGTTATCTTATTTAACGGGTCTCCTGTGTATGAATAGGGCTATTTTTTTCCCGTGGAAAATAAAATAGGAGAAACATGAGATCCTATATTTAACTACACGGGTCTCTTAGGTATCGTAGGACCCACCACTCCTTCGTACAAAATAAATTAAAATAAAGCAAGACCCGTCATTTTACCTAACGGGTCTCTACTTTTCATCATTTGTCACCTTTGCGAAACCAGAATTTTCTTTGCCCTTTCTTCTTCCCTCGACTCAGATTCAAGGTTTCTTTGCCCTTTCTTCTTCCCTTGACTCACATTCAAGGTGAACCAGATTTTTTTTCTCCGGGAAAGGCGAACTCATTGGCGAACTTACCACCACCGGAGAATTGCACCATCACCAGAGAACTACACTACCATCGGTGACTTCACTACCACCCGCAACCTCACCATCATCGCTAGCTAACTTCAAATCTAGGTTTTTTTTTTCCTAACAACACTCTTTTCATTCTTCTTCTCTTTAATTTTTGTTTCGAACATCTGAATTTCTTGTGGGTTTATTTGATTTTCGATTTCAATTTGTAATTTCTTCTACAAGTTAGGGTTTTTTTCCCCTAATCTTTCAACTTCAATTTCTAAGAAGTTAGTATTCCCACCATGAATTTCTGAAATTTCAATTTGCAATTTCGGGTTAGGTTTTCCAGTTTCATGTCATGTTTTGTTTCGAATGAGTTTCAATATCCATTAATTTTTGTTATGAATGAGTTTCAATTTCCTTGTCATGTTTGCAAACTTGCAATTTCTGAAATGACAAATTCCATCAATATGAAACAAAAGAACCCAAACATAGACAAATTCCATCATAACTTGGGAAGGTTTGGGTTCTTTGTTTCATATTGATGGAATTTTTCATTTTGGATGCTAAGTATGATTATACAAGTACGAGTTGTGTTTATTACACTTTTTGTTTTGTTCTTTAAGTATGCGGATATAGAAGTTGGTCGGATATCCGGAAAGACCAGAACTTTGGGCTGAATGACACTCGAAAACTGAAGATACTTTTAGTTGATAATGTTGTAGTTTTATGTGTTTTAGCCTCTAGGCCTCTTAGTCTCTTATAGTAGGAGAAATTTTTGGTAGATCATAGACTTAGTAATGCTTGTGCAGGTGAAAGATGTTGATGCAACCACAGAGGATAACAAGAAATTACGGACAAAAGCAAGGTAAAAAATGTTTGTTTTGAATTATATAATATATAGGCCTGTGTAGCATGATAAGAGAAGAAATGAAAATTGATTGTATGTGTGGTTGTATAAGGGAATCAGAATCTGAGATGAAAAGCAATAGACTCAAATTCGGAACAAATTTAGTTGAGCAGTTATAAATGTATGAATTCTTCTATCAAAAATTTTAAGCCTTGCTCATTCATTGATGTAAGTATGCACCAGCATTGTAATATAAAGGGAGGTCCTGAATTCCTGATATTAACTTACATTGCTTACAGTAATTATTGTTTGCACTCAAATCTTTATTTTTGTACAAGACATCCTGCAATATGTTGCAAACTCGAGCTATCTCTCCTTAATCCTTTTCCACACAGATTTCCTATAAAAAGCCCTTCATTGCAATCGTCGTTTGTAGTATCTTGATCCCTTGTTAACAATTTTATACACGGACAAGTCTTAGAAAATGTGCAAATCCCATAAGAAGAACAAGCCAGAGGAAGATCACAAGTAGTATTTAGGACTTGAAATGATGCCTTGAACTTATCCTTGTAGGGAGAGTAGTCGTACAGACCGAGGTTTCATGTGTCATTATCTAGGGATAAAAAACGTACTGGTTCTTGGTATGGCGACAAAATTTGTGTGAAGTTTTCGTATTTGTCATAAAAAAACTCCAAACCCTTGGAAGCTAGCTCGATGTAGGTGATATTTCTGGTCTGGGAAGAATAGAATTCCCAGTATGAGTACTTGTAGTAGTTGTCATTGTTTCTACCTGAATTCAAGTAGAGAGCAACCTTGTCATGGTGAATCTCAAATGAAAAGAATGAGGTGGAGTAGTTGTTAGTAGGAAATGCGGTCAGGTGAGTAGCTACACTTAGTCTCTGCCCCATTAGTAAGATGTTTGTTGGGAAATTGAATGTTTGCCACTTTATTCATTCTTGTACATCAACCAGGACTAAATTTCCACTGTCAGTTGCAATTGATTGTATGTGTGGTTGTTTAAGGGAATCAGAATCTGAGATTCTGAGATGAAAAGCAATAGCTCTGTTGGTGTATCTGATTAACTGATCTAGTACACTAAGCTAAGCAATCTAGTGTATCTGATTAACTGATCTAGTATACTAAGATAAGCAATCTAGTGTTGGTGTATGAAAGAATACAACTTATGTTGAGTTCGCGCGTTCCTCTGTGGAATCTATCTCAGATTCTCACATACTTTAATTTCCATATAGTCCGTATCGTTTTCCATCTTTAACTGTCAACAGGGTTTAAAGGTCGTAGGTTCGACTCTTAAGATGATGTTTTACTTCTTACTCTCAGGTTCCTTGGGTTATTGCATAGGTCATTTAAGAGATACTTATTTCATTTCAAAAACTAATTTTAATCTTGTAAAACAATTGGATTACTACTGATGTGAATAGGATTTGTGGTTCTCTAGCATAGATTTATGTATTACCAAGGTCTGAATTTGAGCTTTTATGTGTGTGTTCAATTGATTAATACAAACCACATCCTATGCACGACGACATTTCATAGTTTAAAGTAATTAAACATATAAGAGGGCCTAAGTAGAGAGAGGTTTGTGTTTGATGTTTTCTTATTGGTGTCTATATTTTATCACATTAATTTTTCAAAATGAATGACTAATGATGGTTAGTAGTAGTATATTTTTTTTACGGGAAACAATAGGCTTATCTCATTCAATTAAGGTGTTGTCCTTAAGAACATACGGAACAGTTTCAGAGGGGAATTCTTCCATCCATATCAAGACCTCATCCCAGCGTAGGGAAGACTTAGCTATAGAATGTGCTTCCTTAGTACAGGTTCGCTTGGCAAAATTAAAGGTACAAAAATCAAATAAACTAGTAAGAGCAATAATATCATTAACAAACAGCTACGAGTCTGAGTTCTCCTTCCTTCTCCCTGCCAACTGGTCCACCAAAGTACTGTAGTCACTCTCCAATTCTATCTTCCTGTAACCTGCGTCAAATGCATACCTCATTCTAAAGAGGATAGCTCGAGCTTCTGCTTCTTGTGATGTGATTGACAGTAGTAGTATATTAACCTACTTTATTTTGTGCCAAAACCCTTTTTTTTTTTGTTGCATGTGTATCTTCTCTGGTTTTTCTGCCGGAACTTGTTATTATTCAAATTAATGAGGCTCATTTAGTTTCCTCTCGAGGTGTGTATGTGTGTTTGTGTGTGTTGATGTTATCATATTTTTTGGTTTGGAATTTCTTTTCGATTCTACTTGGCAGATTATTTTGCTGCTTTCGATTAATGTTATCAAAATGCTTGTTAAATGGATTATTTATCTTTTTGGTTTGTGTTTTATATAACGGTCAGATGAAATATACTTGGATCAACAAGGCTTTAACATTGTTGATTATGGTTGCAGTACACACCATGTATGGAAAACTCGGGTGATCTTGATGAATCTCTGTCTACAGCTCCTGGGTGCTCGTGCCCGTGTTGGTCTTACTGTATATTAGTCGTGACAGGTGTTGATCACTACCAGGATACCAAGGGAAAATGTGCTCCTTTCTACCATCAAAGTATGAGAAGGTGTTCGAACCCGCGTTGGTCACTGTGAGTAGTCGTGAGTTCTGAGTCCTTCTGTGATACCGAAGGACAAGATGCTAGTATTAACAACGTTTTAAGACACATGCTTGTACCTGCATTGTGAATAGTTGTTATTGTCAATTTGTTTAATATTGTCACAATTATGTATACTTTTGACCCTTATTTTATTTTGTTATTTTTAAATGTTTGGAGATAATTGATGTAAAGTGTAATATTTATTTTAGTAATTGTAAGAACTATTTTGGAATTACCAAATTGGTAAAATGCTGATTTTTAGGCCGATTATTGGTGTATTCTGATTTTTTTTTTAATAAAAATTAATGAGAAGAGACCCGTTAGGTATAAAAAGGGGTTTCTCGAGTATAATATTAAAATATTTAAAGAGACCCCTTATCTAACATATGGGGTCTGAGTTTGTTAATTACAAAAATATTAAAAAACTCAAAGAGACCCCTTATCTTACCTAAGGGGTCTGAGTTTGTTGGAATAAATAATATTAAAAAATTCAAAGAGATCTCCTATGTTAAATATGGGGTCTGATTTTTTTTTAAAACAGACTAATGTAAGAGACCCCTTTTCTTAAATAAGGGGTCTCTTGTTTTTAACAAACAGACCCCTCTAGATGAGGGGGTCTCTTTTAAAAAGAGACCCCCCCATCTAGAGACCCCCTAACATGGGGTCTCTTAGGCTATTTTGGACGGGTCTCTTTGCCCATTTTTGTAGTAGTGTATATAAACCATTGATTTTTCAATCAATGGTTGATATGTTCAAACTCTACCTTGTAGAGTTATTTTAGAACTCTAGAGGATCCAAAGGCATACATAAGACCCGTTGCATTTCAATTTTTATTTTTTATTTTTCTCATGAGGGTATAAATGTAGAGTCAAATTTATTACTCCATTATAACCAATTTTTTTACATAGTAAGACTTTTGATTTTAATAAGAAGAGCTCTATGTATTTACTAAAACAAAATGCTTTAATTTTTTAGTACTAAAACTATGTATTTGAAAGTTTTAGAAAACTAACAACATTAATCCAAACTATTGGTAGTCTTCTCAAAATAACCCCAACTATCAATATTCCACTACTAGCTAGTTTAGGTCCCGAGCATATTGCATGGACAAATATTCTAAAACTATTTGATCGGAAGATTTCACTCCCTAAAACCATTACGCAGGTAATAAATCTTATACATGCTCATATAATCATCTAATACAAAGCATACAATTTTCATCCTACGTAATATTTTATATGCTTGATATGCTAATTTGAACAATGTATTTGACATACGAATACTCCGTAAGTTGATTTGACCAAAATGTGGAATAAATATATTTTTCATTATTAAATTTGCATCATGATTTGACTAAAATATTACCAAAAATCATTTTTTAAGAAAATTATTAATTTTGATTTTTTTCCATATCTATAAACAAATATTTATTTTTCCCTACACATAAACACTAAAAAAAGGCTAGAAAAATAAAATAAAGTACTCTAGAGATTTTTAGAAAAAAAAAGGTTTTGGTGGAAAAATTTTGTACCAGGAAATAACACGTGTTGCGTCTTTGTCTATCTCTAGTATATGAGGGGATGTATGAGGCGGCGTAAACATAGTTTGCTTATTTTGAGTTAATCCCAAAATAAGGACCTATCTTATTGTTTTACTCACCAATCAGGACCCGGATTTTATTTACTCACCTTTTAGGAATCATAGTTAACTAGAGGTGAGTTAAATGTGAACACGACGCTATAGTAAAATTTTAATATTTGCCGACATGTCACATCTTGAGAAAACTAAATAAATAAACACATTGTTTGCACCCCTGAATTAAATAAAAAAAAAGACTCATACATCTTCCACTGCACATGAAAGGAAACACAAGGAAATCTCTCTTTCTACTCATTTCATCTTCTCCATTATCAGAAAATCAATCGATCTGAAGAGCTAGCCAAATGAGAAAATCGCAAAAAAAAAAAAAAAAAAATCACACGAACTATCAAAGGTGTGTAATTTATTTGTGCTGTAATTTGTTTTCTCTAAAATTGGAGTTGATTTTTCTAGGTATGTTAGGGTTTAGGGTTTGAAGCAACTTCATTTATTTTTTTGTGAATTTATTTTGATTAAGCTTTGTTTTTATAAGGGTTGGTAGATTAAACCAAAAAGACATAAAATTAGGCAAAACAATTATGATTTAGGTGTAATTGAAATGTTGGTTAGGGTTTGAACTAGTAGAATAAGGGGGAATTGTTTAAGAGATTAGTAAATTGATCATCACTACTTTTAGTTGTCTTTTTGGTTGGGAATCAGGGGCGACCTACATAGTCTTTGTGGGGACCAAAGGGACCCCCATTATTTTTGGATAAAAACTGATAAAATGCACATATATACTTGTTTTTTAATGTACGCTAAAGAACACGAAAACTAAAGTAGCCTAGTGGTGATTGGAGTCCGCCCAATACATTTAGTTTGCATGAGAGCTTGTGTTCGAATCTACACAGAGTATTTTTTAAAAAGTTTCTATTATTTTATATTTTACTAACCCGTGAAGCTGTCTTCATGTTTAATGGTTTCTTACCCTTTTTTTCATGTCTTTTATCTTTGTCTTTTACCCATCATTGATCTTTTCATGGTTTGCTCCTTGTTTCTTTTTTTTTCTTTTTTTTTTGGATGGGATAGTACTGTATTTTTATTTTTTGAATTTTTCTAGAGTCCTAATTTTATACTACGTAATACCCAATTAGTTCGTTAGAAGAAGATTTGAACTGTTTTTCATCAGTGCTTTGTTGTACTAGTTCAAGAACAATTGTAACAAAATAAAAATCTTTACAAGCATAAAATTCGTTGTATACATAATTTGAACCAAGCCTTGAGTTTCTAACTTTCTATAGTTAATAAACCCACAAATTAAAAAGGAAAATTCTCTTTGGTTGCATTATACTTTTGCAAATTCTAATTGGTAACAAAATATTTGCCAATTTCTCTAAAATAGCATTAGTAATCTAATTTCTCTCTAATATAACACTATTTTACTAATTTCGACCTAATTAATCAATTTACTTCACCAAACAAAAGAATCTATGGCTAAGTATCACCGGCCCCAATCAACCAGTTATAAGTTGAGACATTGGGGTAGATGTTCCACTCCAATATTAAAAAATGCAGCGCAACAACTTTATCCATCATCCCAACCTTGCAATACGCATCAATCAAACTATCAAAGTATTGAAAGTTACAACAAATGTTCAACCAATTCTATCAGCATCTCCTTAGGCTTCTTTAATCATTCCAATTTAAAAATAGCCATTGGTGAGGACATTAGTGTTATGATATTCAGCTTCAAACCTTGAAGAGACATATCAATTTACGTGTATGACCAGGTCTCAATCCATGGCGCTGCATTTCTTTATAAACCTTCAATGCAACCGACGAGTTTGATCCTTACAGAATCCATCAATAAGAATATTGTAGGTGATCTCATTTGGGCCAATGTTCATTGACACCATTTCTTTCAAAAAATGAAAAAAACCATTCGCTTAATTTATACTTCCTCCGTTCTTTTTTAAATGACACAATTATTTAGGCACGTTTGCCAATACACGATTTCAAACATTAATATCTCTAATTGTTGATCGGAAAAAAATTATAAAAAGTTGATATTTAAATAATATTTACTGATACGAATCTAATAAGACCCCACACGACTATATATTTATTTATGTATAAACCACAAAAGGAAATCAAATGTGCTTATGTGAATAGTGTCTAAAACCCCATTGTGTCATGTAAATAAGAACAGAGGAAGTACATCTTTCCAACTCTTGATGTCTTGCAATACCCATAAATAAGAGAATAAAAAACCTCTGAATTCGAGTACATTCAATTATTCACAAACCCATTCAACAAATTCCTAATCTCCCCGTGTATTTAACTATAATTAGTATTAGATTGATTACTTAATTAGGTTGTAATTAGTCAAATGGTGTTATATTAGAGAGAAATTAGATTATTAATGCTATTTAAGAGAAAGTGGAAAATATTTTGTTACCAATGAGAATTTGCAAAAGTATAATGCTACCAAAGAGAATTTCCCAATTAAAAATCCTATTTACCCCACTTGAAATTTTTTGGACTCCCATTTTTTATTTTCTGGATCCGCCACTGTTGCGAATCATGCATGGATTAGATACTGCTCACCCTGTTCTAGGCTTGGAGGAGATCATGTGACTGTATGTGTTTTCGAGACTCAACCCGGCGAGCTCTAGGGTTGTTGGGCAGGTGTCGCAGGTCTACCATACTTGGAGGGGGTTTTAGAATTGGAACTTTTTTTTGGTAAACTAGCGGCATTATTTGTAATTTCTAGCAAACTGCTTTGATTTTGTTTTTGTGAACTATCGGTGGATGTAAATTTAATATTTGAGTTTAAATATTGGAAAACTTATAAGTAAGCAGTAAGGACCTATGTTATTGAATTTTTTAAGAAAAATGACACCCAAGTTTTGTATTTTTGTTTCGGTCATACTCCGATGAGTTAAATATGGGTTAACTTATCGGATTCTTAACCTTAGATTTTAATTGGTGAGTAAATAAGAGTGAGGTCCTTATTGGTGATTTATGTGATAACTTAGGTCACCATCTAGCTTATACTTAACTCAGTTTTAGTAATAACTAATTGTTGGACCATGCGCTAGCCGCACGATCCCCCCAAGGTATACAAATCTATACTATTATTAAATCTCCAATGCAAGGAATGTCATTTCGCCACATGTCGCTTCCTATTATCGATGACATGCCGCATCGTCATCTTTGACATGTCATGCATCTCATATAATTTTCTTGATCATGAAAAAAGGTTAGTTATAAGGTTTCGAACCTATGACCTCTCATTTGTTAGTCACATATTTTAACCATTACGCCACAATTCATTTTGTTGTTTTTTGTACCTGCACAATTATATTAAGTCAATATAATGAGAAAAATGATCTGAATCATTTACTTTTACGAGTTACTCCCTCCGTTCCTAAATAAGTGTCACATTTGGGCTCCGGCACGGTAATTAATAAAATTGTAAAGTGTGTAATAGTTAATGATTGAGAATGTTTTTTTTGGGGAAAGGATGAAGTAGATAATTGTTTAATTGGATAAAGTACAAATTAAAGTGGATGTGAGGATTGACAAGTGGAAAAGTGTAGAATGTGTAAGTAAAAGTAATCATGATTTATAGAAAAGTGGGAAAAGTGTATGGAAAAGTGTGAAAAGTGTGTGAAAAAGTGGGAAAAGTATATGTTTAAAAATAGAAATGTGACACTTATAAGGGAACGCCAAAAAAGCAAATGTGACACTTATTTAGGAACGGAGGGAGTAGTAATTATTACTCCCTCCGTATTTTTTTAAGAGATACACTTGCCTTTTCCGGCCGTATTTATTTAAGAGATACACTTGCCATTTTTAGTAACTTATCAACCCCACCATCTAATTAAATAGTACATCTAATATACCCTATCACCCACCATGCTATTAAACAAATATTTTCATAAACCCACCCCACCCTCCACCCACCAAAATGACATGGTCCCCCACATATTTAATTATTAAAATATCTATCCAACTCCACTTGCTTTATTATTTTATTTCATTCAATTATTCTTCTTAATACCCGTGCCCGGCCAAGTGTATCTCTTAAAAAAATACGGAGGGAGTACATGTTAAAATTCATTAAAGCATAAGCAAGATATATTATAATGTAACAAATTAAATTAGACTCAAAACGAGTTATATAATAATCTAATTAATTCATTTTTCTACTATCCGGGGCATCGCCCGGGGTACTAACTAGTTTATTTTGCAAAAATGTTATGTAAAAGACTGACATTTAAAAACTTGCTTTAAATGCTAAAAAAGCAATGCTAAAGTTCGATTTGCGTGTAATTAATGATATAAAATCGTATATACGTTTAAAATATTTGTGTAATTGATATTGTAGCATTCCACGAGCAACATTGATAAGAGACACAAGAGGGCGGAGGAAAGCTATGTTAGAAAGAGTGACGGGAGAAATTCAGTGGAATGAGTTATTGAGTTGTCGGCAAAAGGAAGAAGAAAAGGCAAAAGATGAGGAGGAGAAGAAGAAGAAGAAAGGAGACAAATGGTAGCAATATGACCAAGGGTACAATTGTCCTCGCACTATTGATAAGAATAAGACAAAAATATTAAGGCACAAAATGAGGACAAAATAGTAAATAAACAATTGGGTGAATAGTTTATAAGTTCAAGGCTTTATAAGTGTTATGATGTGATAGATAATCCCAACTATTAACCTATCCTTCCCAAAACCGTCTTAGTTTTTTTATTAACCTCATTAACAGTTAAAGTAAATACGGTGTCGTAATTTATTGGTCTAATATTGTTTTTTACTTTTTAACTTTCTCTCCTCCTCTTCTCCAGCATGCCAACAACTGAAATCATGACTTTGCTTGATTGGTCACCAACTCACCCTTATCTAATTTTAATTTTAATTTTACATAAAAGCGTTTGATTTTCGTCTTCTTTGGATTCTTCTTCTCCAACTTGATTTGAATAACGATCTTCATTTGTACTATTCTTGTAGGATCCAATTTGCGGTAATAACTATTTAGAGGGCTAATCTCCCCCTCCTATTATATGGTTTATATTCTTGGCCGTTGTAGGTCGAAAATAGTCTTCCTTTTTTCCATAAATTAGACTATTTTCGACCTTTTTCTTCGTTTGATTCAGCTATTGTTTTTTAAATTCAATAAATTTTCAGAATAGGCCCCCCTGTGGTGGAGTTAGTTTTAGTATTTTTTGTTTGTCATTTCCTTGTAGTGGATTTAAGTAGAATTGGTTTGTTGGTAACGTTTTATGGGGATCGCAACATATATCATTTTTTCGAGTACATGCATTTAGATGAATCGAGTGGAAATCCTCCTCGCGACTAGAACAAATTGTTATACCCTCTCTGTAACAGCCCACCCTTAACGAGCTGCTTGCTAGTTACAAATTAAATCCTGCTAAACAAACTTTAACTCTTCAAACAACTTCAAAGATTTAATCACGGGCTTAGCCTATCTCAAAGACACTAATTAAAACTCTTAAACTTAATTAATTATTAAAAAAAATAAAATTTGGCAGCTATTCCCTTAAATATGGACAACCTAAAACATTTCTTAGGAAATTACGTCAGATTTTCTTTCACCAGCTTCAATTACAACATTCCAACATATAACATTTCCCAAAACAACATCGGGGGTGTCACTGTGACCGCCCACACTTAATGAGATACTTCTAATCTC
Organism: Spinacia oleracea; assembly: GCF_020520425.1. Taxonomy (NCBI): domain Eukaryota; kingdom Viridiplantae; phylum Streptophyta; class Magnoliopsida; order Caryophyllales; family Amaranthaceae; genus Spinacia; species Spinacia oleracea. Next base: position 24,133,896 of record NC_079489.1, read on the forward strand.
ACTTAAACTTGAACCAAACAACTTGACTTAACTACAACTCTAACACGGATATGTAATCCATAAATAATAAACTACAATTAACCCCGCTATACAATCTGAACTCCTCCAACAACTTTAAAGGATCAATCACAAGCTTAATCAACAACAATGACCCAAAAAGATTACCTAGGGACAATAAATTACAACCAACTTAATAATAAGTTGAGAAAGCTTCGGTTACGACTTTGATAACTAAAATCATCTTCTTAAAAAATTATCTGGATTCAGTTGCACCTTGAAATTAAATAACCATTAAGCATCTTCTAGCCGATAACTTATTCATGATCTTCATAGTCCTGCAAAATACAACTCTGCCCCCACCAGGACAGGTTCATTGAACAAAATCAGCGGAAATCTGAGTACACACATCCAACCTAAAATACATTTGATAGGTGGCTCAAAATAGTTTTAGTTTTCGTTTTGAAAATCAATTTTTCTTATAAGCACACTTGAAAACATTACTTAATAAAACAATATAATTTCGTTGAAATCTATTTCATCAAATCCTTATTATTTAGCAAACGTTTGGAAAACAATATAATAAAGTTTTATTCGCAATAGCTCCAGACCTTACTTATCATCGCACAGAATTTCTAAATTCACAATTACTTCAATAATAAAGCTTGCAATTTAAGATTCATCTAATTAATCCCACCATACCGTTAATCATTTCCAACCATAACCTTACTCGACAATTACTCATAACCATGCATGTACCAAGTATTTCTCTAAAAGTAAACTTCCCCAAGCCATCATTTATACCGCAAGGTGAAGCTCAAAATATATATCCATTTACAACTCAATGGAAACTCATTCGCACAATATTGCCAAAGACATATAATTCTCTTCATAAAGTTCTCATGACACAGATCAAACTCACAATACATGTTCGACATGATTTCATAATTCAATGCAAGAATAGATAACTTAATTCAACATAATAGCTTACACAGTCGCAACATATTAGCTTACTGTTGGGGAAAGTGAACACGAATAGAGAGGGGTTATTCAACCAACTGTCTCTATTTGGTGGGGGTCGTCACCCTTCTAATCGATAAGCATACGCTTGCAAGACTTAACTAGGACATGTCCCTAATTACGGGTCTATCCCGCCTCTACGAGTCTACTTTTGTAGCACTCGCTTTACGGCCAAGCCGCTTTAACGGGTCTATCCCGCCGAACTACGGGTCTATCCCGCTTCAACGAGTCTACTTTTGTAGCACTCGCTTTAAATGTTTTTCATTACCGAAGCATGTGAGCACTACGGCACACATACTCGGCTACTTTCCCCTACTTAAGCATTTTATCATCAATATATGCAATTTCGTTCTCAAAATATCATTTGCATTCCCTTACTCATGTACTAGCTTCATTCTCAATATATTTCAACTCAATTCCTATTCAGAATAATTCCTTAACCCAATTATATAAATATCAATCTCAAAACTTGCTGACACTTTCTCTTACACTTAATCAAACTGTAACGATATAATTAAAATTTGGACACTCTTCTTAACTACTCCCTTTTAACTTAGAACCACTCCTTATCATTGATTAATAATTGACTGCTAGTGAGTGATACTCATTTATGATCCCAAGGCTATCAATAGGTTATACTTTCCTCGAATCCGAATTCATCATTTAATAGCTTAGGGTGCCTGAAATGTATTTTATAAACATTTACATAAAACATAATTACTCAAACATAATCTTTATTATTCATTGAAAAGTCCTCTCGATAGATTTCAAACCATTAGGTTACAAAAGTATGAAAACTTGATTATTTACTTTAAAGTGTATTGTTATTCTATATAATAAACTCTTTTAAAAACTTGATAATGATTTACTTATTTAAAAACTATTGGTATTTAAAGAACTTAAAACAAAGCTGAAAAAACTTTAGTATAATAGTTCCAACTCTTAAGTTCATTAAACACTTTAATATTGTTCAAGCTAGTTTAAGTTCCATAGTTCGTAGTTTTAGGAAAAACATGCGACTTTTTAGGAAATTCTAAAGTAAATATGGCTTGTCAGGAATGATTATAAACCCTTGAAACGAATCATTGAAGAATCATTGAAAACTCAGTTTGTTTTTATACTTAAGGTAATTTAAAGATTCTCATTTACTACATTAAAAGAATTCTTAATTTACAGTTCACGATTTTCAGAATACGTTTGACTTTTGGAAAACTCAAAATAGATGTGGTTTTATAAAGTAAATAATAAAACTCCTTCTGAAGAATATCGCCCTAAAGAAATAGGTTTGTCTTTCTAAAAAGGAATTAGAAATAGTTTCGTACTCAAAATAATTTTTCCTTCCAAATCCAACATTTTAATTTTCTTCATTATTAATTTGTGGTTAATAGACAACGACCCATATTAAGACTTGATGCAACTTCACGACCTCTTGAGTTCAACCTCCACTTACATTAACCATCAGCATCTCTATTCATGATCTTCTTATTTTCTTGACTCTTTCATAAACCTTTTAACTCATTTGCATACCTCATTACTAACCTTGATTCTAACTTATTCCCAAATTCAACCTCAAGAACTCTCGAGCAACTCAACTATCTAATCACACAACCTTTCAACTTAAACCATCACTCAAATTCCTGATCAACACCAATATTCATTCAAAAGTATAAAGATTCCTAAAATATTACCATTCAATTTGTAAAGCATAATTCAACACGGAATACGCATTTCAATTTGCCAAAACGCATTTCAATTTGCAAAACGCATTTCAATTTGCAAAACGCATTTCAATTTGCAAAGAACAAATCAATTTGTAAATACAATTCAGTTTTGCAAAACACAATTTAATTCGCAAACTAACATTCAATTCGCAAAACGACATTCAATCTATACATATATATATACATGATACTTAAACACAAGATATATTTTCAAACATTGAAGTTGGTTGGACGATGTGTACCTCGAACCGCCACACATAAATCCCAAGCCTCATTCGATCATCATTCTTCGATTAACTCCATGATCCAAATCTCTTTAACCCTTCTCCAATCATTTACCTCAACAAGAAATACTTGAGTTAATAAACTACTCACTAGAATCAACTAGAACTTTATGAACTCTTTAGAATCTTGAATGATTTTCGAAATCATAGTTTTGAAATTAACATGACACATATACTTCAAAAGGCCGATTTGGGCTGCTGGACATGGATTATGATTGAAACTATAATTACAATATTTATTTGATTTATAAAATCGATTTAGAAAACTCAATCATATTTATATATTAGAACCCTTCTTTGCTTCAAGAAACAGTTAATTCAAAATCATATTTATATATTAGAACCCTTCTTTGCTTCAAGAACCCTTCTTTGCTCCGAATTACTCATTTATACTATCAAAATCAGTTAATTCAAAATTCAAAATCATTTTAATGTAACCAAAATAATAATTCAATAATAAATTATATTCTCATAGTTGTAACAGTTGAACATGATAAACTTAAAATTAGATGGAATAAGGTTTGGTTTTGAGTTGTACCCTTGAGAGAAAAAGGAAGCACGAAGTAGCAACAACAACAAGGCAATGACCAACGACAACAACCACACCATGAAGTTGAAAGGAAGATGGAGAAGAGAGGCCGGCGCCGGAGAGGGCGACGCACCACCACCAAAGCAGAGGAGTCAACATCGAAGAGGGCAGCAGCCACGACACACCACCACAACCAGAGGAGAGAGAACAAAATCTTAAGTTAGGGTTTGGAATTTTCCCAATTCAATAAAACTCAAATCAATTAACAACAAGATTAAAGAGATTACCCAATTGAGGGATGGAATATCGACGATGACCATTCAAGGCTACCACTGGCGGTGGAATTGCGCAAGGTCGAGAGGAGGAGGAGAGACGAGAGAGAGGGTTAGCAGCGAAGTAATGCAAAAATCAACAACAACCACAACAACACCGGTGGCAACCGGCGAGGAACAGAAGCTAGGGGAGAAGTGGCGCGGTGGTAGAGGTGGTTGGTGCAGCGGAGTGATGGAGAGGAGGAGAGCCGAGTGAAGGGGGGAGGAGCACGAGTAAGAGGAGAGAGAAAAAGAGTTAGGGATTTTATTTCTATTTCTTTCTATTCCAAGCCCATGGTTTTGAAAGCATTGTTGGTTTTTGTTGGATGACTCATCACCTAATAAAGGAAATGGGACATTAGGCAAGAGAGTATTCATTTAGCTTAATTCAACTTTAATAAGTTTAAATTATTAATTTGGAAAATATCCCTTTAACTAATTAAATTAACAAAAATAAGAAAAATATATTATCATTAATTTGATTTAAAATAGAAATCTTAATTCCATTAAAATTATTGAGTTTAAATAAATTAATTTAAATTTAACAAAATATAAACTCATAAAACAAATAAATTTTTCAAAAACTTATCCCAAGGTAAAACACGAGAATAAATTCGAAAACTAGCTTAGATATACTAATGAAAATCTCAAATTCATTCACCATTTTAACAAAATTTCAAGATCCTAATATCAAATTAGTTTCAAAAGTAATTTTTAAATACCAAGTTAAGAAATTAATTTATGCTTAACAATAGATTAAAAGCTGCGTAAAACCAAGGCTGTTACACTCTCTCTCTGACCCTCTCTAAAAATGTTACATATTCTAGTGTTATATACGGAAGACGTACTACCATGCAAGATTTATTCAACGACCGTAATTTTGATGAAAAAAGCTTTTATTTGATTCCATTTGCCATGTACTTTTTAAATCTATATTTCTCTTGTAGATGTTGTATGTCTCTTTATTAATGAACTAATTTTCCCCCTCAAAAATAAAGAAATCCAGATTGCTAATAAATATTAGACCCGAACTTACCAGCTTGTGATACCGAATTAGCTAATTTTAGGTGAAAATTAACCCGCGGTACTAAGTTAAGTATTCGGGAAAAAAAACACTTGAGTAAAAAATTTAAAAAAAAAAAAATCATTTTTACATGTAGCAAATGGAATCATTTTTCATAAACCACTTTATTAAAGTTGCCAAGTTATTTATTGAACAAAATTTAAATTGTCTTAAAGATATAATTACTGCATGGTGAAAAATAAAGTAAAATAAATCATTCGTCTTTTTCAACTTAATTATATTTATCTAGAATAATTAAGCACAACATATACTTGGCTAAATTGATAATACTTATTTTGTATAATACAGAGTACAATACTTGTTGGCTATAAACATTTAAATTAGCAGATTTTGTAATTGTCACATGAATTACTATATATAGGACGTGCCAATAATGCGCTAGTCAAATGGCTAGACTTCTCCACTTCCCTCGCTGGCCTTTTATGTAATATATTTGAAAGTGTTTCACCGTAGTAGAAAAATTCATTTTTCTAATTTGGTCTCCATGGAAAGAAATAAATGATTGCATTTTCAATAATGCCACTTTTCATCCTCATTGGGTGTTCTTAAAAGCTTCATCTGCCTTCAAGGAATGGAATCTAAGACTAGAAGTTGATTCATCAACTTAAGGGTACCCTCTTCTCCAATATCGTCCCTACCACTTCCCAGGCGTCCCCAAACTTGTGTCATAACCTGCACCTTCAACTTAATTAGGTACGTACTATTCAAACTTTTATGGCTGAAGCTTTGACTATTCGCATTGTAGAGCTGGTCAAAAGGCAGGTTGGGCCGGGTCGAGACATAAAAAGAAGCCATTATGTCGGGTCGGGCTAAACCTTCAGGCCAATTTTGCGTGCCTCAAACCCATTATTTGGGGCAAAAAATAGCGGGGCACGGGCCATTTTCGGACCGTGCTAATTTTTACTAAAATTGTAGTTTTAAGTTGACCAAAACCGCTGAAAATGTTGAAAATCGGGTCGAACCGGGCCCGAATGACGGGCCTAAAAATTCTACCTAAAACCCCATTTTTTTTGGACATAATCGGACCGGGCTCAAGTTGATCAGGTCTATCACATGGGTATTCAAGAAGCTCAAAAACTAATTTAAACATCAAGAATCTTCACATTAAGGGGGACAACCTTCTTGTTATTAACTCTATCAAGAGGAGTTGGTCTATTCGTTGGAAGCTACACTACATCATCAACAAGATCAAGGCTCTTTTTCAATAATTCGACTTCTAGCAGATCCGACATGTCTATCGAAAAGCAAATAAGGCAGCAGATTGGATAACGAATGTAGAACGCTTAATTAATAGTAGTATATATTGATTCTTGTAATATTCCTCAGTTATCATTGATTACAAACAATGTCTGGTTAGGTATTCTCTTCGTACGAAGAGTTTAACCCTTTGTTTGGTAGAAAGGAATTGGAAGAAAAATAAGAGAAAAGAAAAGAAAAAGATGGGTTCCTGTGTTCGGTTCCAAAAATTAAATTGGATTTGATGGGAACATAAGGGAAATGGAACGAAAACATCATTAATAAATCTTCCTTTCCTCCCAAAAGTAGGAGAATTCGAAAGGAAAAAGAAAATTAAAAGCTGGCAAATAATTTTCCTTATTTTCTCCTGACTTCCTTCCATCAACCAAACAGCGGAAAATATATTAAAATTTTCTTTCTCTTCCTTTTCTATACTAATGCTGAACCAAATAAAGCCTAAGTTATTTTTTACATCGTAAAAAAAAAAAAAAAAGTGACGTAGCACAGTTCTACCGATAAAATAACACGGTTGCTAAAATAAGAACAAAGCCTAATTGGGTAATTTCAGCCAATAGAGCGGTGATTGCCGGTGAGGGGAAAAACAATTAAAAGGAAAAAAAAAAAGGGCCGAATTCAACCAACCTCAGTCTGGTTCTTTTAATCAATCATCAATGATCAATCAACAATAGACATGAATAAAGAAAGCAGATAGTTTGTCGTGTGGTGGTGTCGCATACTCGCATGTGATCCTGTCATTTGTTGAACTGGAGTAATGTACTACTTTCCGAAAACGATTAAATGTCCACACCTGTAACGTATGCCATTCCATATTACAGACTACAACCTTTTCACCAACATACTCACATTTCTATTAATAGTTTAACACCACCTTCAATTCTTCAATACAGATTGTTATCCCACTTTTTATACTAACGACATAACTACTTTGACGTTTGTCTATGTCGTGTCGACCAGGTACTGTTGTGTCGCAGGTAACATCATGTCGAGCAAACATGTCGAGTGTGGCGACAGACGACGAAGCATAGGCGACACAAGACTAGCGACAAGGCATGGACGACAGAGGACCAGCGACGATGGACAGGCGGATAAGTAAAGATAGGTTGGAGACTAGAGATTGCCAAACGAACAGAACAAGTCCAAGGGATTGCCCAAAGTTACGAGAGTAGTTGGAGACTAGAGAAGATCATGGAGAAACGGCCAATAGAAGATCCCTATCTTCTAGGGATTCTCCCAACCAACAGTGCCGTTGGACTTTACGTATAAAAGCACAAGAATATCAACATCAGAGGACACAAGTGAACCCAAGCTCTCAAGCATTCAAGCGATCAATATATTTTGTATTCAAAGCAATCATTGTATTAGTTCTTTTATTTTTACAAAGCATAAACAATTTCATAGATAACTTAGGATACTTAGTGGATTGATAGCCTCATAGCTATCCGCGGTTTTTTTACCTTATTCCTGGGTTTTCCGCGTCAACATCTCCCCGTGTCGTGTCTCTTTTTATTTGTTTTCCGCATTCAATACTTAGTTCGTGTCGACCCAAACTAAGTGTCGCCCCTAGACGAATTTGGCATAAACACCAATCAACTTTTTGTACGAAGTAAGTACTTCCTCTATTCTTATTTATATAACACAATTGGGGTTTTGACACTATTCACACAAACTCTTTTGATTTCAATTTGTGATTTATACTTAAGAAAAAACATAGTCGTGTGGGGTCTTGTTTGATTCGTTTCAATAAATATTTTTTAAATATCAACTTTTTATAATTTTTTCTTATCCATAATTGAATTTATTAATGTTTGAAATCGTACATCGCAAACGTGACTAAATAATTGTGTCATTTAAATAAGAACAGAGGAAGTATATTTTTAGGGGTTTTTATTCGACGCCCTAATTAGCTAATAACGCCTTCCTTTCTCGCATGAAAGTACACTTTTACCCTTTGTAAAAAAAACCTAACATGTCACAATCTTCTACTTACAAAACCGATCATTTTTGAAAAAGGACCACGCGAAGTCAAAACCCCCTAGTTTAGACCTGCCGGTAATAACCGTATTTGGCACCTTTTAAAAATGAATGGTTATAGTTAGGACCGCCATTTGTTAGTTTTTCCTTAATTAAATGATTAGTTGATGGATTGATGCAATTAACTTGAAATTGAGAAAGGAAATCATTTACAAACCCTAGCCTCCCGCTTCCTATTTTTCTCTACAATATTCACAAATCTCAAGTTTTCCAAATTTGGCATTTTTGAACCTTTGTTTTAATTTTTTTCACGTTTTTGTCGTTAGATTGAATAAAAGTACATTGTTTCAATGAGTAAGTTCCCATATAGTGGGGTTAATTAAGTATTTTAAGGTTTAGTATAGTTTTGTTGGAGTATCCTCGTGAATTTGGTTCCTTAGTAAAGATCAAATTAAGCAAGATCATCAACTTTTGAAAATGAATTAGATGAATCAGATTGAAATCGTTACTGCAAGTACAAAAAATTGTTAGACCGTCTCTCCACAAATGTTGTATATTTTAGCAATATGTGCGAGAGAAGTTACACTGCAAGATCCACTCAACGATCATACTTTTGAAGAAATACATCTTTTTGGTTCAATTTGTAAAGTATTTTTGTTAAATTCAATTTCTACTATACATGTTGTGTGGATTTTATTAATAAATTACTTTTACTATAAGAAAAACCTGCAATGGAGAAATAAACAATATATGAGAGGATTGATTAAGTAGGGAAATTTTGACATTTAACTCATATTGACCGGAATCCGTAATAATTCATTAAAGGGTGGTGTTACCTCAACAAAAAGTATTAGGGTATACATTTTTTTCCTCCAAGACATACAACTATTAGGATTTTCCAGGTCAGAAACAACCAAATTTCTTTTCAGCCCGTTCTCTTCGCTTGCTTTGGCTTTAGGTGTTAATTTCAATAAATCTACACTTTATAAGTGTAGCGAACTTCTTTTGTTCAATTATTTTCTCCTTAGTAGAGTTGTTGAGTTTGCATCGACAAGATGTGTCAGCGTTTATGATGGATGTGTCATGTACTCATGTGTGTTGTTCAAGAACAGACTCAAATATGAAGCATCTAAGGCCGGTAATGCCATCTATAGCGTTAGATACAACGGCTTCCCTTCAACTGAAATATGCGTTGACATCGAATGATAGATTGTAATTGTAACACATATCTCTAAACCTGACCAGCTTGAGCCCGACCCAAGAAATAGTGGGTTTTAGGCAGAATTTTAAGGCCCGTTTTTCAAGCTTGTCCAAAAAAAATGGCCGCTTTTGGGCAACTTAAAAACTACAATTTTAGTTATAAAATCGACCGAGTAAGTGGCTCGAAAGCACGCTATTTTTTAGCAATGGGTTTTGTGCACAAAAAAATCAAGGAAAAATTACTTTTAATAATCCAACCTTTAAGCCATTAGCCAAAATTAATCCAACCTTTTGATTATTTTTTATTAATCCAAGCTTTATACCCCTTTAACCTTTGTTGCACCTTACAAGTTACCAACAAGCTTAGCCGGTCATTACCAATGACGTGGCATTGTACCGTTATTGTGGGACCCATTTCCACCATTATTCTTTAAAAAACCTCAATTCTGGTCATCCATCCCGGCCCTTATTTCCTTCCCCTGCTCATCTCCTTCAACCTCTTCCTCCCCTTCGTTCACCATCACCACTGCAAATAGCTTCTTCCACCATTTTTTTTGTACATGTAAGACCTTTTGAAATTAGAAGAGATATACCGTAAAAGGTAAAAGTAGGAGAGAAATAGATGACCAAAAAAAATAAAAAATTTGTTTGATCGAATTCATCACTCTGTATGAGTCTGTGAATATTTGGTGAAAAACAGGGGAAGCTTGAAATATGTATACAACTAACTCATTGGAGATTGTATGTGTGTTCTTGCCCACTTGGGTTTTCGTCATCTATTACTCTACTCTGAAATGATGTGCAATATGTAGCTAATTGTGGTCTTCATTACAATGCTTCTCTTCAGAACTCCTTACAACAGACTTGCAGAAGTCAAATTTAAGCAAGCTTCAATTTTTTTGAGACACCCACAAATTTGTTTGAAACCCAGAATACATATCACTTACATGGCATTGCTTATGATCCCCAAACTCCAATTGGTGACCATCAATCTCAATTGGGACATAATGCACACCAACTGTTCGATGCAATGTCTGATTCAAAAGTTGTTACTTACAATCACTTACTCTTTGAATATTCTCGCAGTAATAAGAATGTGGAAGCTTTGAATTTATTCTTTGAAATTCATAGGTTAGGTTTGGTGAATAATGGGTCGAGCCTATCTTGTGCACTGAAGGTGTCTGGTGTTTCAAATAATCAGATTGTTGGAAAACAATTACATTGCCATTGCATTAAATCGGGTTTGGGGGTGGATGTTAGTGTGGGTACTTCTTTAGTTGATATGCATATGAAGTTTGATAATGTGAAAGATGGAAAGCGTGTGTTTGATGAAATGGAGGTGAAAAATGTGGTTACTTGGACTTCTTTGCTTTCCGAATATGTGCGACATGGATTGGTAGAACAAGCATTAGAGGTATTCACTCGGATGGGAAAGGAAGGGATCAGGCCTAACCCTTTTACTTATGCAGCTGTATTCGGGGCTTTGTCGGAATATTATATGATTGTTAAAGGGAGTCAAGTTCATGCGGAAGTGATAAAGAGTGGTTTTGAGTATTTTAATCCAGTGGCGAATTCCTTGATTAACATGTATGCAAAGTCTGCGATTTTCAGAGCACCGTTCGCTTTTTTCTTCAAATGGAGGAGGATGTCATCGGGTACAGTCGTGCGTCACAATTGTAAGCAGTTATGGCGGGGGGGTGGTGTAAAAGGACAGTATTGAATGTGGTGGGTGAGAGAGAGTAATGAAGAATACGATTTTAGGAGGGAAACCAAAATAACCAAAGGTCAACAGATATTTTTGACCTTTTTAGCAGGTTACCAGTTTTTTGGAGTAACAAAGGTTAAAGGGGTATAAAGCTTGGATTAATAAAAAATAATCAAAAGATTGGATTAATTTTGGCTAATGGCTTAAAGGTTGGATTATTAAAAGTAATTTTTCCAAAAATCAATGTGAAGTTTGGCCTGGCCCGACCCACATATTGGACTGATCTTTTAGGTCACGATCCGACTCGTCTTTTGATCAGGTCTATATATTTCATGTTTTATTAATAAATACGTTGCATGATTTCAGAGTCGTTCTTGAATATATTGACAAATAGTTTTGAAGACCGTGCGATGCATAAGTTTTTTAAAAAATGAATTACTAAATATGATATCTGCGGATTTTCATCAAACAACGTATTATCTATAATTCATGAAGTATAACTGTAACTTTAGCACTTAATGTCATACCTACTCATAAACCAAATGTTGAAGAAACTGATCATCTCTGATCTATATACTACGTATATATTATGTCGTTTGACAACGATCCTTGCTAATTTGATTTCTATGCATGACCTAACTGTATATATAAAACATACTACTCTATAGTTCAGTCCTAATTAAATTCTTCTTAAAATTATATTTTTACTTTTACTGTAATATAATAATATATGCCAACAATAAGATAACTTTATATACATAAACACGATAACGTTTGATTTATCTCAGTTAAAAAAAAAAACTTTTTTGTGCCACTATAGATGTCATGTAAAATAAAAACACATAACTACCGTTGCACGTATGAGATCCAAATCTAATACGGAGTAAAATTGAAGTAGAAGCCATAAAATGCAATCCCTAATCTGATGAGTCATTAGTCATGACAGGGAGAACATAGATAATAATTTGGGACCAAAAATACAATTTTTTATATTTTAAGCAGAGATTAACATGACTATAAACCAAAAGAATCCTTCGTAAAACACACTTTCAAACCTTTTTTTTAGACCACAACTCCACTATCCTCCTTATCATTAGTACCACTTTCTCTCTCCTCACACTTTTCTCAGTAAAAGAAGACATTACCTTTTACTCCCTCTCCTTTTTCTCCTCCATATTCCCCAAAATTTCCTTTTCTACAATTTTATATTGTCTAATATTTTTAAATATTTGACAAAAAACAAAAAGAAGTTGATTTCTGCTCAAATTCCTACATTGCTACATAATATATACATGAATCAATATTGCATTGCTGCGAAATCTCCATCGTTGTAGTATGCAAGTAAGTTGAAGTTCTCCCCTTTTTTTTCCCTTATATTTTTAAATAAAATAATTTTGTTGCATAATTTATATATTCGAGAAAAACCCATGTTTTATGGGCAAAAATAGCATAAAATAATTTATGAGTATTTGTTGGATCATCTCCATTGTTGTAGTATGAGAGTAAGTTGAAGTTCTCCCGTTTTTGTTTTTGCTTTTTTTTAAAAAAATAATTAAAATTTCGTTGCATAATTTATAATTTCGAGAAAAACCCATGTTCTATGGGCAAAAATAGCATAAAATAATTGCTGGGTATTTGGTAAAAACACAGATTTCTGGGTAAAAAATGCTTTGATTATCACACTACCTTGTTTTTCTGCTGTCTGTTTGTTGGCTCTGTCTTCTATACTTATTTTGCTGTTTTTTGTGTGTATCTTTTGCAGTTATTGAGAAGATGATGGTGCCGGAGAAGTTGGTTAACTCGGTAACCCAGTGGCCGATCCTACGGCTGACTCGCCGAGTTGGGGTTCTAGTTTCGGTGTCACTGTTAGCATTGTTGCTGGTTTGGAGCATTGATCAGTCTATTGTGTTTGATTTTTGGAGGTACCCAAATCAAAAACTTGCTAATAATAGTAGTAATAGTAATAATCCTCAAAATTCTTCATTAATTGTTGAATTTAATGCTACCCGTATTGAAAATTTCAATGATAGTAATGTTGTGTTGCCTAGATTTGAAAACCTAAATGAAGTTTTAGTTAACCCAAGTCAGAATGATGTCAATATTTCATCTGGGTTAGACCTTAGCATTGTTGTTGGTGGTGGGGGTGGTGGTGATGGTGATGGTGGACAGTTTGAGGGTGTTTCGGATCGAATTTCGGGTGAAATCAATCCGAAAGACGAAGGTTTGAAATGGATTTCAGTTGAGTTTGAGCAGAATTATAGCTCAAATCTAATGTCTAGGTGGTTGGCACCAGGAGGTGAGTCTTGTAAGGATTCTAAAACAGTTGATATTAGGTTTGTCGACTTTGATGATGGGAAGGAAGTTGTGTTGTCGACTGGGAATGCTCATGAGGTGGTTTTTCAAGCATTGGATGAGTTGGGAAACCTTCATTGTGTTGGAGATGATTATTTTGAGATTGATTTGTCGGGTGAATTATGGAAATCGCGGCCACCCATCAAGGATTTAGGCAATGGGACTTACTCATTCACTCTTCAAGTTCATCCTGATTTTGCTGGGACTTATAACCTCACCATTATCTTACTTTTCCGGCATTTTGAAGGGCTGAAGTTCTCGACTTCTAGATTTGGATATGATCAACAGCTTCGAAACTTTACTGTTACATTTTCTAAATCTGAAGGTATGTTGCCTGAATTGCAGTTGTGTACAAAAACTGATTTCAATAGGGATGTTTGGACGGGGAGGTGGACAAGGCATGGTAAAAATGATGCTTGTGAAATAAGCAGTGATGGGCGGTATAGGTGCTTGGAGTTTGACTATCCTTGCACTAACCCATGGTGCAATGGCTCATTGGGAATGCTAGAGAGTAATGGCTGGGTTTATTCTGCTCATTGTTCCTTTAGATTGCTTTCTTTTGATGATGCTTGGAATTGTTTAAACAACCGTTGGCTTTTCTTCTGGGGCGATTCAAATCATGTGGATACAATCCGCAATATTTTGCACTTCTTTCTTCGTGTTCCATATCAGGAACTAGATGCAGTCTCTAGGCGTTTTGACAAGACTTTTACAAACCCAAAAAACGAGTCACAATCTGTTAGAATTACAAACATCTTCAATGGTCATTGGAATATGACCATGAACTATCAAGGCCTGAATTCACTATCAGATGAAGGATATCGGGATTTGGTGAAGAGCTTCTTCAATAGGTCTGCTGTACCTGACACTGTCGTATTCAATTCAGGTTTACATGATGGTATTCATTGGCATAACGTTAGGGGTTTTATTCGCGGAGCAGAAGATGCAGCTACATTCTGGAAAGAGATTATGGAAGGGGTGAAGAAGAGGGGTTTAGCAGTATCAAATTTTATCTTCAGGTCAACAATCACTACAGGAGGATATGCTCGAGTTCTTTCATTCAATCCTAGTAAAATGGAGGTGTTTAACGGCATCCTTCTGGAAAAATTGAAGGCAGCCGGTTTGGTTACAGGGGTTATAGATGATTTCGACATGACATGGGCATGGCATTTCGACAACAGGTGCAATGATGGTGTACATTATGGAAGATTTCCTGCGAAATTAAAATGGAGAGATGGACAAATTGGGCACCAATATTTTGTGGATTTGATGCTTGGTCAAGTTCTGCTGAACGCTATTTGTGCAGGATGATCAAGTTTTTTGTACCATAGATTGATTTTTCAGCCCAAATTACTAGTCTGGGCAAGTGGTAACATTTGGTAGATAAGAGTATACCACGCATTCAGCTAAAGGAGGTTCATTACATAATGTGTCAATTTTTTCATTATTCGAGTTAAATATAGGTTATGTATATGTTAATATTTCGTATTCTTTAGTACTCCCTCCGTCCGAGATTAATAGTCACGCTGATAGTTCCATTTGAACTAGTAACGTGACAACTAAACTCAAACGGAGGCAGGACACTACACGGTTCAGATTTATTTGTATTATTTGGTGAGACAGCCATGTTTATTCCAATTCCAATTCCAATTCCAATTTGTTTGAGGAAAGTTTGCCGTTCATTCCTTTGTGATTCTTTTTATTTTAATACTCCGAAATACTAATAATATAATAGTAGTCCATTTGTGGCCAAGTGTTATACCGTGTTTGGCAAATCTAATTGACTAAATAATATTCTACACCGGAATAAATTTATTATTGGAAGCATCCTTTGATCAGAGATAAGCAGCACTAAACAATAAATGCTGTATGTGTCAAAGAATGAAATTTGATGGGTTGACAGCTTAATAATTAATGGGGGAATAGCTTATAGATGGATCCACATTATTGGTTGAGTATTGTTCAGTGAATTGGAGTAAAGGCGTAAAGCCAACAACCTACGCGTTTACTAACCCGTTTTAGTTTTGTTTTTTTCTTTTCTTTTCTGACATGAGTAAAATTTACTTCCCACCTATGGAACAAGTATGAACGGAAATTTCATTGCTTCCTTCCTGATCGTAATCATCGCAGTGTAGTTGGATAATCAAGTCCAACGTAACTATTGGTAAAAATTTAGCCTCATATTTCACAGATCTTAAAATTAATGTTACCAAATGAAATATCATGGTATAAATCTGGCGACTCGTAGTAGAACATACTTCTTCTGTAATATTTTGTTTTGTTACTCCCTTTGTATTTTTACTTGCAGCACTTAAATTTTGGCACTACGATGTTTGAATTGAAATTTTTACCAAACTTATACTTTGTATTAATCAAATGTTAATGTAAAATGTTGTTGGATTAGTCACTGTACATATTTTTATAATTCTAACTTTTTATAAATTTTACAAATATAAAACTAGATATATTTAATAGTCGAATAATGCATTGGTAATATATCGGTCCAAGTAAAAAAAAGAATGAAGTAGTTTTTGTATAACTTATTAATAGATCTTCCGGTATCCTAATAAAATGTACCATTAATGTAGATAACTTTTATTTACCATAATATTTACGAACTAACTTTTGGGGTTTTATAGCAAGCATGTGGATTGCGGAGTCATCTTTGACTCAAGTCACTTGTCAACTAGCTCACAAGTTCTCTCCAACTAACATGTTGATCTCCGTCTTCCGCTTTTTTCTTTCTTTCTCCAAAATTTCACAGGTTGTTGGAGAAGCTTTGTTTGTCGTCCCAATTTCAACTTCATCTCCTGTATGAAAATCACTGCCAATAGTCGTGCACATGAGAAGAGTGTGCTACCTTTACAACTTGTTGTAAGCTTCGTAAGGATCTCTAGAGATCCAAGTAGGTGTACTTTGTCAAATTAAGGAAGCCACTGGATTGGTCTTATGTCTTATGTCTTATGTCTTATGAACCACAAAGAAAGAATTTGGTGTATAGCTCAACAAGGTTAACAGTAAATTTAGCAATACACCTAGCAGTGACCATCACACCGTGTTGATACATGATACATCAAGTGCTAATGCCAGCAGCACGCCCACAGTTCCGTTAACACAATTTCACAATTACTGTGTGCAACTAAAATTTATCAAACTATTCAACTCAATAGTAAAATAGGCAAGAAATTTATTCTCATAGCTGGAATGCCATACTGAAGAGTTGTGATACTAATGCATACAGCAATCTACCTTTATGTGAAAATTTTACCCTCAACATATCTGTCTGACACCAAGCAGACCTCTAACCATCAAATTCCAACAAAAAAAATTCAGAATAAAAATACAAGAAATTGCCTGTTGTAACATATTTTCCTTGGATACCTACTACTAACAACTAGGTATATACATGGTGTGGGTCTCAGCTGTTGTATAGGTATATGTACAGCGTGCCTATGATCCTATCTCTCCTTATGACTGGCCAAAACTCCACTCCCTTGGTACTTCCATGGAAGCTCAGTTCCAACTTCCAACTCATTGATTCCAAGATTTTAAGAATGGCTTTCCAGAAGGATCATGTAACGACGAAGGTTGATGCCCCAAGCCCATCCACCCCATGTTGGGGTTCTTCAAGGTAGTGGAAGAAGCTTCACCACCACTCAAGTAGTCAAATGGAGAGCCTGTTTGCGCCAAACCACTGCTTGTCATGGGGATTCCTACAGCTATTTCTTGTCCATAATTTGTCGGTGAGATCATTTGCTCAGTGGACCCCACAGTGCTGTATGGGACCCGGGGACGCAAATTGCATTGTGACAGTACACTATAGAGGCTCTGGTCGTTACTGCTACCACTTCCAAGATTCGGGGCTGGGAAAACTGTAGCATCCGACGTTGTCGTTGACCAGCCACCATGAGCTCTGCTTTCGTTACCATACCAGCTTTGATTTAACATTTCCCCAGAACCCAATTGAGGAGGCAGACTTGGGTTTGAAATACGGGAATTACTCCAATCTCTCGCGTTCAGGGTTGGAAAATTTTGTGGCCCTTGAACAGAATACCTATTGTTATCAGAGTAAATTCTATCCTGAATGTTCTGATGCATATATAGCTCACTCTGTGCTTTATGCCTATGATGATCCAATCCAAAAGGTGGCTGCAACGGCTCCCGAAAGTGGCTAGGGAAGGCAGACCCCATGATAACATTAGTTGGATGGAACTCAGAGCTAGGCTGCTTTACTGGTTCCTGATGAAAATTGTCACGCTTTATTAGAGAATGCAGCAGCTCATTTCTGTCTCTATTTGGATAAGGATTGAAGAAAGGCATATGGCTTGTATGCCTGTTTAACAGATCTTTGGTAGTGTCTTCTTCAGGAATATCAGACTCAAGATCAATTAAATGGGTTGGCTGTTCTGGAACTACTTGTGGATGCCTGAGACGGAGTCCACCAGAACCAGCATGCAAAGTAGTTGGATGAGCATGATAAGATTCAGGAAATCCAATTGAAGACCACATGTTCTTCAGTGATGAGCCAGACAATGACATTACCCCAGCAGCATTAGAAGCAGTAGCAGAGTTATGAGTCCCACGGTGTGACATGGTATGAGATGCTACAGATGTCAGTGCAATACGCTGGTTAGGAATGGAACATCGGCCACTTGTTTCAGAAGTAACAGGATTATCTTCTGCATTTAGATCCATAGGAGTAAAATCCTCATTTTCATTTAAAGAACGATTCCCCAATGAGGATTTATTCTCTATTGAATTTGAAGAGGGATCAAAAATCTTGTTGGGATTCTCCATGCAGGATGGATCGTTGACATTTAAAGGAGGATGCTGCAAAGATTGATTCCCTATGGAGGCCGATGGATCAAGCTCCTCTTTGATATTTAGAGGAGGATGCTGCAAGGGTTGATTCTCCACGGAAGCAGATTGATCAAACTGGTCCTTACCATTTAAAGGAGGATTCTGCAATAATTTAGCCTCCATGGAAGCAGATCGGTGGAACTGACCATCGATATTTAGAGAAATATTCCGCAATGATTTGGTTTCCACAGTAGACGAAGGATCAAAATCTTCATTGACATTTACCGGACGATTCTGCAATGGTTCAGTATCCATGGAAGAGGATGGATTAAACTTTTCGTTAACATTTAAAGGAAGATTCTGCAAGGGAGAGTCGTTCTTTAAAGAGCAAGGATCAGGATCCTCTTTGTCATTATCTGACATGGAATCCTTACTTGCCGCCGAATCATCATCTTGGTGGTCATCTGAAGTCTCGTGAAATGCTTCCCCATCCTCATCATGAGTAGGATCCTCATCATAAGGATTGACCAAATTATCGTCCTGATTTGATAAAACATAGGACGCATGTTAAAGAATGTGAAACCCCCAAACCACAAATGTAATAACCAAAAGCAGACAGTTGATCCAAGTAAGCCCCCAATGAAAGATCACAAACCTTTGACTGAACCCCCATTTTCTCTCTGATTTCTTGACATAAAGAATCCATAATTTGTTGCTTCTCCAATTGCTTCTTTCTCCAGTTTTGTAAAGCAGTTGGAAGATCTTTGTTCCCCAGATTCAACCTAAATAGGGAGGATCGTCAGAACTTGTAGGATTATAAACTAACCAACAGGCCAGATAAAACAGCGACATACCAATACTGATGGATTCTCTTCTGCTCTTCTTCCACAAACATCTCATACGGTTTAACATTGGAACTATCAAGGCCACCTAGCAAACGAGTAAGAGCCTTAGATTGAATACTTGAGCCAGATTGCTTCATACTCTTAACAAGTTCATGCTGCTTCTTGCTAATCTGAAAGACGAAAATGGCAGGTCGTAAATTCCTGATAATGAAAACAGCATGTATGTAATATTCTGACCGTGGATGGACATGATGTTCAAATCAGAGTATCAGACAAAAGATGCAGAAAATGTAACACCAACACCCAACTTGGACAACTGCAAGAGAAATAATCAAGTATTGGAGTCCATTTTCTATCCAAAAGAAAAAGAAAACAGCTCAGAGGAAAAGGGAACCAAGCATGTACTCAGCGTGGCAACAGGGGCGGCGGAGAGGGGGTGCGAGCGGGGCGACCGCACAGGGCCCCCCTGTCAAAAGGGCCCCCAAATTAAATATCTAATTATTATGTCGCCTAAACCTTACAAAGAATCTCTCTTGGCTCAGTGGATAAGCATTAAATCAGTTGCAGCAAAGGACCGGGTTCGATCCCCGCAGTGCTTTATTTTTTAGCTTTTGAAAATTTAGTTGTCAAGATCCATTAGGCTGGACCCATTTCTACGGTTTTTCTCTCTTCTTTTTCTAATTTATTTTACTTTTTACAGTTTTACTCCATCACTTACTTTTCTTCCCTTTTTCAATAAATTCCTCGTTCTTTGCTCCCAATAATTCTCAACTTCTAATATTTCTAAAATTCAAGTCTCCATACCAATAAATTCATAGTCTCTTTCTAATAATATAAATTTCAAATTTTAAAGTGTTTTTTCTATTTTATTTTATTTCACTCTTTCAAAAAATTTATTCAGTTTCTGTGTGTTTGACTTATTGTACTATTAACATTGATGAATATTTTTAAATACAAGTACAAAAAAAGAAAATAATATGTCAATAGAGAAAATGGGTTTTTAAATGCTAGTAACGTACACCACAAAAGAAATACCAATGAAAATAAAATTGATCCTTTATTAATTTGAGTTAAATAACTTCAAAGAGAGGTTTGTATCATATCCCCTCGAAAAAGAAGAAGTAATGTTTGTTCGTGAAAAAGGCCCCATTTTGTGAAATCGCACAGGGCCCACGATATCTTTGCCACGCCCCTGCGTGGCAATGCACACACACATGCATAACCATGACTAACTCAAGAACAAAAAAATTATTCAACAACACTGGATGGAGAGGATAAACACCAGGCCATCCCCAGCCCTGCTTAGTGAGACAGGATGAAATTGCAATATTTCTATATTTGGCAAGATTTACTAACCACCAAAACTACTCTTACGGCCTTACTTAACCATACCCCATAGTCCTATACATCGTTAATCACCACTCCACCTCCCTCTCTGCTTCTGCAAAATGCCAGACAAACCCCTGCCTCCTTCCTAGACCACCAGGCCTACCACGATACCACCACCTCCTCCTCCCTCCACTTGCAGCCACACTACCCCCACCATAGTCACCCCTTTCAATCCCCCCAGGAGATCCAAGAAGATCAAAGATGTAGATCAGATTGAAGATAAAGAGGAATGTTGGTGATCATTAAGATTTGGAAGGTCAGTCTCACTACCTTACGGCCTTACGGCGGTTGCGGGTATCTGCCATTCAGAAATGCTTCTGAAAGGATCTACTTTAGCTGAACCTGAGAGTCAGCTAAATGCTAATATCATACTTCATCATTATTTCGGCAGCAAAGGATGTTAATTAAATGACGTTTGGGCATTTTTCCTTTTTGTTTTAGGCGTGGGCTATGGTGGGGGTGGAGAATAGAGGGACATGGTTGAGCTGGTGACTTTTGTGGCTGGGGTGGGTTGGCTAGGGTCTATCATGACTGGGTGTTAGGGTGGGCAAGTGGAGTGGCTGGGCGTGGGGCAAATAGGGGTACATGGGTAATACGAAGTTAATAAATCGTTCTCTCTTTTCTTTCCCTTAAAAAGTGTCATTCTCAACTCTCAAGTACTGCAATTTATCAAATGGAGGAAGTACCAAGTACTAAGTCAAACACGCTCACATCTTGAGGTTTTACCGCTTTACGTCCTCTTCATCAATCAATAGCTCCGATCTGTTAAAGTCGTTATAGGAAGAATTCTAAAGAAAACCATATCTGCAACAAAGCTATTCTCTTGTAAATGTAATAAGAAAAAATGTCATTTGCCCTTCCTCATTTGCCATTCAAGTTAACATACTATAAGCAGGGCCGGTCCTGACTTTTTGGTGGCCTGTGGGCGAAAAAAAAAACTGAGGCCCTTTTAATGGTACGTGGACAAAAAAAAATCTCATAAATGTGATGTACTTTCTGATCGAAAAAATGTATGTAAACAATTGGCATTTCACCTCTTAAGACTTAATACTACTCTATTCTAATTAAACTAGCCAAGAAAAATTAACTCTATTACAAAATATGAAGGCTTGAATACTTTCGAACTTGTGCCATTAAACATGAATTATATTCTAATATTTCAAACATTCAATTTAATATAAGACAAAGTTTATACAACAACTTGACCTCTTCAAATCTCAAAATTGGATGAAAGAAATGTTATGAATAATTAAAGGATAACGAAACTTAAATTTGAAAACAACAATGATGTGGTAACGGACCATTTAGCAAGTCGGTAATAATTTTTGAAGTACAATAAACTAAAAATCAATTATTTTTTCTAAACTCCAAATTAAAACAAGGAGTGTGATTAGATTAACAAAAGAAGAAGAAAACATTATGAATATAAGGATTGTATATGGCCCTACTTTGTGGTGTTCATTTGGATTCAAATTGGGTAATAGAACATAATTGCATAGTTAGCAAATGAGAAATAACAAAAATGAAAAAAAAAAAAATCCAAGCAAAATTAAGGCTGGTAGGGAGTCAAACTCGGGTGAGCATACTAAAATCACACTCATACAGACCACTGGGCTGCGTTTCCTAATATAAACAAATTTGCATGAAATATTATAGATCCAGACTTTGATTAGCTTAAGTGATATTGGGCCTGTTCCCCTGGGGCCAAGGGTGACGGCCCCTTATGCCCTGCCCCAGGGCCGGCCCTGACTTAATCGTAGTCTGAGGCTCACAAGACCCTTTGAAGAAGTTTACTAATCAAGATACAGCCTAAATGCAACAGCATTTAGCAACACAGACAACGTGAACAGATATAGGGCAGTAGTAAATATATAAGACAAATAGACGCCTGTTCAACAGAGCAATCAACTCACAATTTAAACACCTGTTCAATACAGCAATCAACTCACAATTTAAACGTCTGTTCAACAGAGCAATCAACTCACAATTTAAAGACATTTTAGCATACAAAATCTGCAGGACTCTTACCTTCACGTAAGACATATATTTGGCACCATCATTAGGGGTTATGTTGGGCTTCTGCATTTTTTCTGCTTTCTTAGGTTTTGATGAAACCTTAGAGCCATTAGGAGGCACCATCGACTTCTCATGTTTGTCCTTAAGGTCCTGATTGCGTATCCTGACATGGAATTATACTTCTTAGAAACCAAAAGAGGCAAACTGCCAACGAGGTCATTGTAACAATGTGATAGGGACATGGTAAAGACAGTAAGGAAGAGAGGAGAGAGAGTGTCAAACAAAAGACAACAATCTCCTCTCTTCCTTCTTTACTATCTCCCTGACAAAGTCCAACAAAGCCTGACTAGAACGTACAAATAAGTTCCATCACAAGATTATAAATGCTTCACACATGTCTTTGAGGTCGAAAACAAAAATTTATGTAATGAAGCAAAGGTGGATCAAATGGATCATCAACAACCATTCATTAACATTAAAATTAAAACAAGAAAAGAACATGCAAATTAACTCCAATAGAGATAACCCATTGGAACCCTTAATCCAGAAGTAGAATATATCTGATTTGTTTAGATGGTGATACAAGGACTCAGGGAGCCTTTTTTCTTATTTTGAATAAAAACGGGAGAATTTTCATTTAAATGTCTTATGGAAAGAAACAACACATCAAGATATCCTTAGGAACTTTTGACATTTACCTAAATCCTTGCAAATTCAGGGAAAATGTGTTAGACAACCACCCTTGACTGAAACATAAATGTAAAAGCCCAAGGCTCTGAAAGAGGCTTTGTATAGAGATATCATATTAGGCTTTGCTGATTGACCATGAAAACAGAACAAATACTGATCTCATGGTATTTATTTCACTTAATCTTCGGGACACCACATCTCCGGCCAACCAGTCATTGATGGTTCTAAAACCGCTAAGCTTAGATTACATGCAATAGTACCTACAATTACCACTAGAAAAATATATTAGAAGATCACCAGGCCATGAACCATTGTTATGGACGTTAGGTATCATTTCACCTTCAAATGGCCCCCCTTTAGCAGCTTCCACTTAATTCTAGTTGCATTTTCCGTAGTTTCCTACTTTACACTTATTCAAATATCACAAAAAGTTTAGCTTTAAAAGAAAAATAGTGACAAAGTACTTGAGTAATATCTCACTTACGGGGTTACCATCTTTTAAATTTGCTTTCTCTAAAATTAATCAAATTAAGGGTGGTTCCTATTCACCTGATTTCCACTTAGTTTTTCTGAACTTATCTTATATGAACTTATGTGAACTTAACTAAACTTATTAAAACTTATCAACTTTTATTTTAACTATAAATGTACTTGACCAACCTTTATTTTTCCTGAAATAAGTGAAAATAAGGTGAATAGAACAAAGCCTAAATGGAAAATCTATCAAAACATGAAGGGGTTACTCATGACACTTTGAATGTGAAAAGGTACTTAAGGGTGGTTTAGGCACATTTTAAGTTGAAGCCAGTTGCTATTTGGGCTTCGGCCTCGTAGCCCTGTTCAGTTTTGCGCTTCAATGCTTCATTGTTATGAAATTTCTTACCTTTAGCAAAAAAAAAAAAAAAAGTTGAAGCCAGTTAGGAGAATAAAGGAGAGATTCACGGGTGGTTTCGTTTGACTTACCCAATAAAAAGAATTGTACAAGAAACAAAATTAAGGCACAAATGATAGCAAAAAGCAAGAAGTATTCTAATACAGGAAAAAAAAAATGGGATGTCACTTATGATAAAGCAGATCTATAACTACCTCTTCTGGATCTCAGCATCTCTAATGACAGACAGCTTTTGGTTGTCACTATAGTATAATTTCTCATCTGCCATTGAAGACAAAGATTCAGACATAGCAGCAACATTCTCACCGGGTTTGTGACATTTGTGTCCGTTTGCATCAGACAGAATAATCTTCTCATGCCTTCGTGATCTGCTGAATAAATAAATTACAAAAACTTCAGAATGCTACTATGTGATGCCGAAATATGACTCCCGGGGAAAACTGATTTCATTTATTTACACATGACGGTTCATCTTATTTCAAGTCCTTGTTACATTTTTCAGCGAATCACACGTCAAATAGATAGCACCAGAACTCACACCTGATCACCTTAAAATAATCACATATTCACCACCATCTCCAATTAGAGAAGTTCAAATAAGTTAGCTTGGACATAAAAAAACATCAAATGATAGCACAAGTACCTTTCTTAGTTGTTCACACACTTTAGAACATGTTCCTAGAACTCATAATAGATTAACACAACGACTTCTTCCAAAAATTTCTCAAAACACAAACGTAGCAGATAAACAGATTGCACAACTAAAGCTAATAAGACAACAACAACAACCAATGCCTTATTCCCAAAAGGTTGGGGTCCGTTGCATGACCCAAAAATCTATCCGTGGTCATTCACATAGATCCTCTTCTTCTATTCACTTCTATCAAGAGCTATATGCTCTTACACACCCACGTTCTTCATGTCATTTTTAACTCTCTATCCAAATCATCTTTGGCCTCCCCTTAGTTTTAAAAAGCGTGAAGCGCACAAGGGTCCTGGAGTCTAGGCGCAAAGCACAAGGCGAAAGCGCACGCCTTCGTAAGCGAAGCGCACCTTAAGTGCCAAAAACCTTTAATATCATTTCTAGAACATATTTTATACTCAAAACAACCTGATACTCATATTATAAATGAGTAAATTAACAAAGGAACGCATAATCCATTGATCCTAAGGAAGGTGTGTTTGACCCCTCCTGGTAGCCATCTGAATCAACAAACAACTGTCCTATAAAACCTGAAAATATAAAATAAAAGCTATGGGGGTGTTTGGTTAGGAGAGGTTTTAGGCAAAAAGAGATTTTTGGGGTGAATTAGAGGTTTGACCTTTAGAAAAAGCTAATTGGGAGTGTTTGGTTAGGAGAGGATTGGAACAGAGTTTTGGGGTGAAAAAGCTAATTTTAAAAAAGCTCAATATAGGAGCTTTTTGCGATTAGAGGTTTGAGAAAGTGGATGAAAATGACTATTTTGTCCTACTATTGCCTATTATTACAACCACTATCAACTTTGGTACCCTACATATTTTTCTCCTAAAAACATTACTCACACTTCCTTTTTTATTTCACCATATTTACTAGATTCGTTTTTTGTTGTAATAAATTTTATATTAGTACTTTGAAGCAATTGAAGTATATTGTAATCATGCTTAAAATTTCATTAGTAATATTTATCTATTTGAAAAATATATATCATTAAAAAATTTAAATAAAGAACAATTTTTTTTTTAAATATTATTTTATTTAGTCAGTGTTTATTAGAAAAATATAGAGAGAAAAAATTAACACAATAAAATATTTGTCTAATATTAATAAGAAACAAAGTATGTCAATGTCCTTAATGGTCATTTTACATATTAACACCTAACAGCTAACAGCTAATTACCAAACACTTTTACACAAATAGCTAATGTAACCAGCTAGTCAAATCATCTAATGCAAACAGCTAACGGCTAAAAACTAGTCAAACCATCTATCAGCTAACAGCTAACAACTCCTAACCAAACAGGGCCTATATAAATAAAAGAGCCTTTTTTTTGAGGGGAAAATTAAAGAGCCCTTAGACAAATAAATAAAATTGAAAGACAAAAGACAGAACTGAAAGAAAAAACAGGGCCCGTAACAGGGGACAAAAATACAAAGAAATAACAAATAAATAAAAAAAGAATAAACAGAGTTGTATTTTTTGAAAAAAGAAATAAAAAAATTTCCGGCAAGGAGGTGGCTGGAAGGCTAGAGAAATCCGGCAGCAAGAATGCATCAAGAAATTGCGGCTAGGGTTTCCTCCACAACCCCCAAAATACGGGGCTTAATTTTATCTCTCTCCTAAAACTTCTATTCTCACCAGGTAGGCAGGTACACTGGGTCAAAAACAACTAAAAAAGGCTCATGTGATACTCACGTGCTCTTTCTTACATTTCAAAAAGTTGTTTTTCTAAAGCTGTACCAAAACCATAGAAGCGCAAAAAAGCACGCGCCTCCTGTATATTGCTTCACCTGTTCAAGCTAGAGCGTTTCAAGTTGCGACCCAACTCTCCCCTCACTTTAAGCACGCCTAGGCGCGCTTTTTAAAACTAGGCTTCTTTGAATTCTTCATCATCACAACCCTCCACCTTCATCACGGGTGCATCCTCAAGTTGACGTCTCACATGCCAAAACCAACACAACCAACTCTCTATTTTCTTATCCTCATATTCCTCAATATCCACAACTCCAAACTTTCAGAAAACTACATTCCTAATTCTGTTCCTCACTGCACACACTCAATTCTCAATATACGCATATTTGCTACAGTTAACTTCTTAATATGCTACTTTCTAAATGCCAAACATTTTGACCCGCATAATAACGCCGATTTGATGGCTGTACTTTCCTTTTTACCTTAAAGCACTACGGTCAAGCCATAACTCAATCTATTAGTTAAATTCTCATGGATATCTCAATTTCTTTGTAAATTTGATTTACCATAATATTCACTAACAGGTAACTTCTCACCTTCTCACCATCTAATGTCACAGCTACTAAAATGACACTTCATGTACTCATGAAGGTTTATCCAGGCTTAGATTTAACTCTCTAGATTCTAAATTTTATCTCCATCGCTTCAACCTTAGTTTTAAAAGGCGTGACGCGCACCAAGGCGCAAAAGTCCCTGGAGTCTAGGCGCAAGGCGAAGGCGCGCGCCTTTCGTACTCAAGGCGCACAATTTTTTAATTTTTTGTGGTATTTATTTTCTAAAAGAAAATCAAAGTAGTAATACTTGTTGCCACAAGTAATTACAATAAAATCAAAAGCCTTTTTGAGGGAAAAAAACAAACAAAAAGGGGACTAAGGAAGGCTTAAGTAACTTTGTAGGCACTCGGCCACTCGCTATGCATTTAGATTCCCAAAATAAGTGCGCAACGCCTTACATAAAAGAGTTTAAAATAGAAAAAGGAGGATTACAGTAAATTTTAGGGTTTTCAAACTAGTAAATTCTAACTGTTAAGGCATTACAGTCACGTGGCTTTGGCCTTTTTAAAAAAAAGAAATATTACTTAACAATAATCGGAGCCTTATAACATAGGGCGCGTAAGGCGCTGTGCCTTGAGCCTGGGAAAAAGGCGCAAAGGCGCCTGACTTTTGGAGGGTGCCTGACTTGTGCCTTGAGCCTAGGCGCGCCTAGGCGCACCCAAGGTGTGCTCTCTAAAACTAAGGCTCCAACTCGACATTAAGCTCAGGTCTAGTCTTATCCACCAATATGATTTTTCTACAAACAATTGACATCGTGGTATCTCATCTTGAATAAACTTTTTTACTTCAAAGTTCAAACCCGTTCGCGAAGAGGAAAGGACTTAGAAGTTAGAACAAATCCTTGGCGTAATCTAATTGTTAAAGGTAAATCCTAACAAACAAATCCGGACATTTGTTTTCACACTCAAAATCTAAGAGCCACAAAGAAATAAAACTACATACAAATATTTTTAAAAACATAGATGAGATTAAAATAAATTAAAGCAGTAAGAGCAAAACCATTGAAGGCCATGAGGCCCATGAACCACATTAGCCAACTCAACCGCTGGTAACAGGAATAATTCACCACATATTCAAAATCCTGTATAAAATGTCTGACACAGATACATAACCTATAGTAGGCTTTCGGCTATTTTATGAATAATTTCCATGATTTGTCACCAAAATGAAATATCAAACGTCCATACCCATGTCTAAGTGTGGAGGATCCAACACGTGTACTTAGAGGTGAAACAAAAGATCCAAGTAACATTAGCTTAATGTTCCGAGAATGTAGCTGCCTTCATGTTATCGATTGGAAAAAGAAAGTACTGGTCATTTTAGGTCTTCCTAATCAACATTGAAATCAATAGATCATTTAACTTCTTAGGATCAGTTATATTTTCAGGGCCATGTGAGAGGTAAGACTTGCTTATATAGTAGACAGCTTATTTCCAAAATAGAAAGCACAACCAACCTAGACATGATCTGTTGAATTTCAGCTTCAGGATCCTTTGAGCTTGCACATCTCTGCTTCAAGTTCTGCAAATTCCTTATCATGCTGCCATAAAATGCAAAATACTCTATGACTCACATAATGCAACATGCTAAATAGTGAAGGGGTAAAAATAACAAAGAATATTAGAGAAATACTTGTCATGATATTGTTGAATCTCGGAATAGTATGCTTTTTTATTAGTCTTAAAGGACTTCTCATGTTGAAGAATTGTATCAGGGTGAAGATCACCAGAGCAAAGCGAAGAGCCCCTGCATATATTTACTTGCATGAAATCATCTACAGCCCAATAATAATGTTAACAATCAACATAACTCAACAACAACCACGCAATATGAATCCTGTCACATGCAAGATTGGGGAGTTCCTATGTAGCTTGATTCATGAGGCCATGACAAGTCAAGCCCATCAGAAAGTTGTCCCCAGAAGACCTCCCGTAAACAATAGTTTAAAAATAGTATAATAGTATAATATTTTCATAAACAATAGTATAATATTTTAATAAACAATAGTTTAAAAATGAAAATACAAAGTATTCTTGAGAAACCTCCCGTAAAAGTTCTTTTGTGATAGATGCAAATGCATAAGAAATTCCTGCAAAACCCTTAATGCTCCTGAAACTTTTACCCTGGTCTTATTTCAATGTGTATTCAAATATTTTTTCCTAACGCATTTTACTCAAACTATCTAACATCTAGGTTAGGAGGTTGCACAAAGAAACGAATGATAGCAAGAATGTGCAAGTCTAGAACAACCAGAAAAGCTACCATCTTTAGCAAACATAATCTCACCATTTGAGAAAAGGGTTCCCAAAACAGAAGTTGTCACCAGTAAACAAAGCTTGTACAACTCCATCCGCTCCAGGTCCAGGAGGAAGAAACTGCACAAGGAAATTTCTCTCCTTTTCTGTTAAAACAGATTGCCAAACCTGCAATTTCAATGATATACTCAACACTCATAGCACACACCAATTAACCAAATAACACAAAGAAACAACAATTAAAGACAACAAAACTATTATTTAAAGACAATAACAACCCCTTCATAAAAACAACCAAATAACACAAACAGGGCAGTTGTTTAGTGGGATAAGGAGTGTGGATAAAGATTACTCTTGCGGGTACTCATAATTCCAATCCTCCTAAACAAACGATCCAAAAAGAACAAAACTTGAAGACACACAAATGATTAATCAAAGACAATAACAACAATCACCTCATAAGAAAGAACATCAGCCAAATCATTCAACTCAAAGACATCCTTCGGAACGGTCACAACATCGGCCAACTTAGCATTACTACAAGGAGCAGAAGGATTAAAAGGAGCTAGATGTCTCCAAGAAATCCCAATTTGATCCTCTTTAGCAACAACCTTCTTCCCATTATCATCCCATTTAAGAGATACATGAGTATTACAATTAAAATCATATTTAGGCGATCTCAAATCCCTCTTTTTCGCCTTATTATACTGCTCTTGAAATCCATAACCAAACGCCGCAGTATTAGAACTCAATCGCCTTTTACGCTGATCAGCCGCCATTGCCACCAATGTTAAAACATTCAACAGTGTAGCATTTTACACCAATTGTCGATTTTTCTGCACAGAATTGAAAATTTAACACTTAATTACAAATTTCTCAAACACCCACAGAAATTAAATAAAGAACAACCCAAAAAGATACTAATTTACAGTGAAAAGAAAATTATGAGAAGAACGTACAAAGAAATTGCATTTAAATTTGTGCCGAGGACGATAACTGAGGATGAGATGGGTTCCCGAGGAGAGAGAAAGTAGAGTGTTAGGGTTTGAGAAGGGCGGACATGGAAGGGGTGTCAAAGGAAAAGATGAGAGGATTGGACATTGAGGTTGAGGTTCGACAAAAGCCACATTCACTGTAATTTCCACCCATGGTACTTTTTTCTTTTTTTTTGTGTGTGTGTGTGGGTGTTTTTTTGGGGTGGTGTTGAGTGTGTTTGATTTTCATTGAATTGAAGGGTAGTTTGACATGTTTATCCCTTGATTGAATTTTTTTTTTTTTTTTTGGTATAGTATTCGGTTCACCGTTAGGGTTAATTCGAATTTGGGGCGAGTTCTGGGTGGTTAGGTTTCAGTCCCCTCTCATTTGTTGTTGCGAAGGATCGAACACAGGTTCTCTCTACCAAGTTGAGCCCCAATCACCCCTGAACCAACAAGCAATTGGTCCCTTGATTGAAATTTATGAGTAGTCATTTGTCAATTTGTGGTGATTTGTTTCTTAAAAGAAAAAAAGAAATTCTAGTTATTTGGTTGGGCGATGTCCGGATGTTTATTTAATTTGAGAATTAATCTTTTAATCTTTATAAAAAAATAGTTTTGAAGGCCGTGCGATGCACAAATTTCGTTTTACTTTTTATTTTATTAATTACTCCCTCCATCTTTTTGTTCTTTATGTTTGGTATTATGCAAGCGATTTAACGATTAATAAATGTGTATTGAGATACCTTTATTTATTTTTATTTAAACAAGGCATATCTTTTCACTGTTATCAAAAATCTGGCCGGAAAAATGTGAAAGATTTAATGTCCCAATCGAAAAGTGTGAGAGATTAAATGCCCATATGAATTTAATTGGTTAAAATAACCTTTGGACAAAAATTTTAATAAAATATTAAATCATTTATGTGATAATACAAATGGAAATGTAAATAACAAAATGAGACACCCGAAATGAAATACGTAAAGAACAAAAAGGGACGGAGGAAGTACTAGGTTTTAAGCCCGATTGATGCACAAATATTTTAAAATGTATTATCATGTTATTTTAGAAACATTGGCGATATGGAAAAAAAAATATTTTTTCAAGTATTTAAATTAATAGGGAATGATTTCTTAAAAGAAGTAAATTGAGCATAACGTGGAATCCAATAGTAATACTTTAATCTGGCAATCTCATCAAGCAATCAAGAACGATGTCATAAAATAATACACATGTTTGATGATAATTCGGAGACATAGATAATGTTAATTTCCGGACTAACTTTTGGCAACTCATCCAAACAAAAGAATTATGTATGTAGCAACTTAATTTTACATGGCAACCAAATCCAATTAAACTCTTATCATAAAAAGTTGGTACAATTTTTGTTCTAAAACTTTTTAATACTAGTTGTTGGCCCGTGCGCTAGCGCTAGACCTGGTTATTGGACAGGGTATTCCAATGGATATAGGGTTAGGGTCAAGTTAATAGGGTTTTTATTGGGCAGGGCTCTTATTGGACAGGGCCTTTATTGGACAGGGTCATAATAGGGTCAAACTTATACTACAATTATTTTGAAAATTAAAATAGTAATGATATAAAAAATTACGTGTATAGCTTCGTATTTACTTGTACTTGCACATGGCTCTTTTGTTTTTCATTTTTCATTGCTCGTTTATTAACCCGCCCACTAATGACCCGCTATTGACCCGCGACCCGCTTTTGACCCGCCCCATTATCGACCCGCTAAAAATGACCCTTTCAATACCCGACCCTCTTTTGACCCGCACCGACCCTGACCCGCCCCGCCCGATAACCAGGTCTAGCTAGCGCGCACAGTCCCCCAAAATATAAAAATATCTTATGTAAATAGCTTTACGTAAAAAATTGGTGGTAAACATTATGGAAAATTACCGTCAATGATGCTGATGAACTTACTTTGGGGATTGGGACATCGACTCCATATGCAAGATCCCCAAGGTATAAAATTTCTTTTGTACAAAGGTTACGTAAAAGAGTATTTACAATTTTATGGCAAATGCAAGAAATTGGGTAAATACTTAAAACACGATAAGTGTTAGAAATACTATGTTAATTTTGGATTTGCACATAATAGGTAAGACGAAACCATTAATAGCTACAAAATGAAGGTGGCGTTGATAAATCGAAAACACATAAACAAGCCAAAATGTGTGGGTATTTCCTAGAAATACTTCCACGGTCCTCTAAAATAACCAACAACAGTAAGTGTTACTACTAAAGTTCACTAATGTTTGTATACAAAAGGCATGCATAGATGCCCATGACTATTAAATTGCAACTACTTTACTCTCCATGTTAAGCATGCTAGACAAAATAGGGGAAGATATTTGAAAGGACTCATTCTTCGGGGACATCATGCAACTGCTTAAGGCGACAAAATCACTGCAAGACATTGCACTTGGAGAGAGATGTTGTTAGGAAAGCTTGATAAGAACATGTTTGGTGTGGAGAATTCTTTTCATAGGAGAATGCTAACCATGATTGAATATTTATAAACGGAAATGAAGCTCCACTTTACAGTCTAACCAATCTTTAATTAGCGGACATTGTTCGCGTTATTACAACACGCTATGATTAGCCCAAGCTGAGAGGTAGCAGGGTCCTTCCAAGGAACCTTACAACAATTCGTAAAAATTAAATCAAATCTCTAAAAATGGCGTTTCAGACCTATAAAGTCTGGCATATAAACCTATAGACTAAATTCCAACATCTCCACTTTTATAGAGATGATTTAACCAATTTAAAAGCGAAATAAAACAAAAGCCTAAAAAGTATACCAAATGCGAGCATTATAAAACAATGGATTTTAATCTAGCATTTGTGTGTTCCAATTCAGGGGAGAGAAACTCTAAAGCACATTAATACAAGACTTTAAAAAAATTCATTTGAAAAGATAGATACATAACTCAAGGTTATTAACCAATGTATTCTTTGCTCTTGGAACTCGCCGGGAAAGCTGCCTTAGAAATTTCAATCAATTTTCTAAATCAGAAAACCTCTTTTGCAAAATGTAAAAACAACCAATCAATACTTAAAAGTATAACTATAAATCCATGGAGAAATAAAAACTATAAATATGACTCAACTCTCTTCTCAATAATGATGACCAGGAGCTAAAGCAAAGCTAAAAGTTGGCATTCAACTGTGAAATATTATGCTTCTGTGTTTTCTTTAACATGCTAGGTTTACTTGGTATTCTTTGGATTTCATTATCTGAATCCCTTAGATTCACGCAAGCTGGGTAAATTTAGCCATGCAACATTTTTTATCTTTAAAATTAAAGTATTGCAAATTTAATGATTAATTCTAGCGCATTGACTATTTTGACAAAGAGAATTCCTTGACAAGCATTTAACACTATAATAAGATAATACCAGTTCATAGAACCATAGCTATTGCATGTAGTCATGTACTGTTATCATATTTAGAAAAATAATTCACTCCCGGCTTTGACTAAGGTCAAAATAATTGGAAAGTTAATTTGTACAGAGATGAGTAAATTGAAATCTGATTTTTTTTTTGTGATAGAACATAACCATAAAAACTCTCCTCTACTTATTTTCTAGTACTTCCATGATATAAATCAGTGCAAAATACAATTAACATTTGCCAAAATTTATGAGCTAAAACATAAAAGTACATGATAGTATGAAAACAGAAGAATCCATAAAACAAAATAAATAAAATTCTTGTTTAAAAATTTGTGCATTTTGCTAGATGAACTCTTATTAGAGAACGAAAGGAATTGGATTCTAACGCTTAGTAGTAGAGAGAAAAAGTCAATATGCATCTAACTACAAGAGTAATAGGAACATGATTACACCTCGTTATAATGAGATGTCAGATATTCATCAACTTCTTTGCAATTTTTTGTTAAGAGGATCCTGCCATAGATTCTTTCAAGGGTTACAAAGAAGCAGGAAGTCTAGCAACAAATGCAAACAAATGCCAGTCAAACACTGACCTTGAATATGGCTAATGCATTTGATGCAACATCAAAGTTGGGAAGCTCTATATACTTGAAGAACAACTCAAAACTGGTAGACTCTCATATATATATATCTGAAAAATACTATACAAAAGATATTTTAGAAGAAAAACCTTAGAAAGATATAGTGTCTAGAATCAACAAATCAATAATACTTCAGAATAGAATTCCTTACTCTCTTCATACTATGAAAAAAAAATATTAATACCAAAGCATCTCATTCAAACCATCATTTCTTGTTCAACCAACTCATTTCTGTCATCGACAGACGACAACCCTACTCGGCCAAGGAAAAATTCCACAAGTCTTTCCCAACGCATATATAGCAACCGAAAAGAGAAAAGTTAATGCTGTAAAATAAGAAGTATGCAAATTCAAATATAATTAGTCTGGGAAAATGTTCCCGAGAAGTGTGCATAAGACCTTAAAAAACACATGTGTTGTCATTGATACTCCAGCCTCGGGGAGGGGGGGAAGGGTGGGGGGTGGATTTCCACAAGCTAAGAACTTGAAACTTCAATAGGCATGTCGCTTAGATAATCACAAGCATTTCTGATATCCATTTGCTCAACTAACTTGCAAATTGGGTAATTGAGGTGAATCAGAGTTGATCAGATTCGCCCACATGTTAGCTAAGTTCAAAAAGTAAGCCTTTTCACCTCATGTCTTCAGATCTGGTTGGAAGAAGAAACAATTAAATCAATATTAGAATGAGACAACACGGGGAATAAAGCAGTGATCAAAATTGCAACAAGGTCTTATTTGTATCGAAAACGAAGCCAACAATAAGTCTTGTCCAGCTTGAACCAAAGGGGGGTGGTTAGTAACAAAAATGATGAGAGTTTCTTACCCATCATTTCTTGAGGCAATAGGGATATTCGACAAACTAATTTATGTTCAAGGACAACACCATCATGCACAGTGAACACATCAAGATCACAAATATTCTTGATAGAGATGACCAATGCCTTTGCAGTTTCATTACATTGAAAATCAACACCATCTCATAAATTTTGTAGGCTTTCCTCCAGACCTGAGTTTATCCATAAAGCACCATACTTAACCAAAGCACTGAAAAACTACGAAGGATCTAACACACTTAGAAGTATCCATGGCCTTTAAACTTTGGCTGACAACCCAAGAAGTTAAATTTCTCCAAGAGCTTGAATAAACTGATGACCTGTAAGTAACCAAGTCTTAATTAAAGTTAGGATATGAAGTTCCAGCATCCAAAGACTAATATAATTTACTCAATATTTATACATATTTCTTATGTTAACATTCAATATTTCGTAGTATTACTAGATTGAGTAGAAAAATATCACACCCCCATAAAATTGTAAATACCTCGAGAATCTGACAAAATCTAGTGTCGTACATTCTTCTCTTATGCTCTTTTCCATAAAGACGCACCATTCCTCAACTCTTGATCACAAACATTGATAATATTAGACCAGGTGGACGTATACAACGATTTCTCATCAAATGATCGTAGCGAGAGAATTTTTAGCATCGATATTGAATGTCTCAAGAGTTTAGCGGCAACCCGACCTCCACTTATTTTCTGCCTAAAGTACATTTATACAAGATTATCAAGCCACCAGGTACAAGTTGTTAAGCAGAAAAACAAAAAAAACAAAAAAAAACATTAAAACTTAGTGCTTTTGAGTTTTATAAATCGCCAGTTCCAGTACATCAAATTTGAAAAAACATTAGACTTTGTACCAGTTGCAGTCTTTTTGACAATGAAAAATCTGCTTCAATCACATTGAACTTTAGTCCTTTCAGAACCTCTAGGAACTTGTTAATACAACTGCTTCTCTCAAGGTCTCTCTCTTAACGTACTTCCCTAGAAATCGCACTTTCCTCCAATAGTTTAGAAACTTCCTACGAAGTAAGAGAAGCAGTATAAGATAAGGACATAACACTTATCTTTGAAAAGAATTAAGCTAAATCAACTAAATTGAAACCACGTACTGATCAACATATCGTCTTTCCAAAAATAGGAGGAATAAAAACTTCTAACCTGGATTTGATCATCAAGAGATTCTGCTTTACCTTAACTGCCATTTTCACCATCTGAATGTTGAGCTTTCTAACAACAATCACAGTTCATGTCAATGTTGAATAACAAGTCACTATGGATAAGAAAATTGACAAAAGAAATACAAACCTTTAGCTCATCAAATTGGCATGAAAGAAGAAAGCATAGTGACCCCCTCAATTGATCATAAAAATATGTATAAGTTTGCAATTCTGGTAAGATCTCAGATTGTTTCTGGAGCAATATTCACCAGAATAGCAGTGGTCAACTACTCTCCAACTCCATTTTCTAATTCCGAGCCTTTAAATTCCCAGGAACCGTCATCCCAGTCTTTATCTACTTCCAATGAATTTGTACCGTTACTTGGGTGGGAATACTCCTCATTTTCAGCAGGTTTAACAGCAGAATCAACTGAAGATGTGTGCTGCGCTTGACTACAAATTTGATATTAGACCGTTAATAAATATTGCTGAACCTTGAAGCTATTTGTAGGACTAAGGATAGGAAAATGTACCACCTCATTATGAAGATTCAAGCAATCTTTGGATTTCTCTGTACCATCACTGAAGAGGGACAGGGGCAAGGCTCCTTTTGAATGTCCTGTTTGGGTTTGCTTCTCCTATAAATTGTCATAATATATAACTGATAAGAAGAAATTATATTCTAGGCAAAGTTTACAAACCAAGTTTATTATGTTAGATGGTCAGTTAGAAAGTAACGAATGCCATCACAAAATCAAACATGAAACAAAGAGAAATCTTCAGCAAAATAGAGAATGCATTCAAGCTAATAAACCATTAAATTCTACCTAACACCGACATTCCTCACTTGTATTCACGTAGCAAGAGAATTTAATATGAGCACAAAAAGGTGATGTTAGTGGTTAAATGAACGATAGTTGGAAATAAATTAGAAACTTAAATTATTTATGGTGCCAAAAAGGTGTACGTACTTCATACATGAAAGTGCTGATCATATGTTTGTTGCTATTAGTAATGACAATTTGATTGCATTACGTGTTCAAATTTCCTTGCGTTACATGTTCAAATTTCATTCTTTCATTGAGGTTCGTTGATCTGTTGAAGAAAATGTTTGAGCACCGACTGACCTTAATCTTGATCATGATTCCCTCCGACTTCCTTGGTTTGACTGAAAAAGGGCTACGAGCCCTGATCGAGTTCAAACTATGTTTTGTCTTCTTTTCTTAGTGTTGATATCTCTTTAGAGTTAGACACAAGGTTAAAATTGTTCATGATGCTATTACAGGTTTCCCACCTTTCTTCCTATCTCCTGGGGGGTCAGACGGTTCTTTTACGCATTTCTCACGGGAAAGTGTAATGTTCATCAATGATTAGGTTTAAGACTTGATATATGCACCTACCTACATCTTGGTAATTTCAAGTTTAACGCTGTGATTTTGTACTTAACATTGGACATAGAAGGTCACTGATTAACTATCACAACAAAGTTGTGAATAAAATGAAGATGGATCCGCAATTGACTGAAGGCAATTGGACCATAAAGGCAACACTAAAAATTGACCTAAAACAGCAAAATCATGAGCATAAC
The DNA here is from genome assembly GCF_020520425.1 of Spinacia oleracea. Classification (NCBI taxonomy): domain Eukaryota; kingdom Viridiplantae; phylum Streptophyta; class Magnoliopsida; order Caryophyllales; family Amaranthaceae; genus Spinacia; species Spinacia oleracea. The sequence goes on from NC_079489.1 coordinate 24,171,835, forward strand.
CACCGTAAAGGAACCAATTGTGCTGAATACGAAAATCAAACTTCCCAATCAAACAAAAAATTGAAAAACAACCAATATTACAAATGCAAATTAAAAGCTGCCAAACCCATCAAATCTATCAAATTAAAACGTATTAATTCCAAAATAACTAATAATTAACAAACAAAGTTAAACTCAAAACCCTAACTTCAAAATGAGATTAAAACCCTAACTTCAAATTGATTAACTCACCTCATTGCGAAGCCAGAGGAAGACGAAGACTGCATAAATTAACAACAGAATAATGGAGGATTTAATGCACCTTGAGAAGTGATTTCTGGGGAGAGCTTGAGAAGTGATTTTTGGGGAGAGCAAGGGCGGAGAGAGAGCCCCGATCGAACAACAAAAGTAAAAGGAAAACAAAGGTAAGAGCAGGGAAAGGAAAAGAGGAAGCAGGGGGTTAATTCGTATTTACACTATCTGTAAGGAAGATGACAACAAAATTGTGCATGAAAATTGGGGCAATCCGATAATTACACTATTACGTGAATAGTAAATGCAAGTTCTCTCTTTTATAAGTGTTAGGATCGATCTATCTCATTTCAGACCTTAGGGGTGATAAAATCTTTAAAATTTATATTTTCTTGAATTTCATTCTCAATCTATGGCTTATGTGGCGCTAAATTGTATTTTAGTCCACATGTAATCTTTTTTCAATGTGATTCCTGAAAAATGGGTGAATGCATGTCTATGGTATATTAGCATGTTAATACTTTTTTGGAGAATCCGGGAGCAAATTGAGTAGTTGAATTTTGAAGGTTAAAACTTGTATAAATATGAAAAGTTACTCATACATATAAAAGTTTTGATTTAAGTTTTAAATTCTCACCGAGATGCATTCTTATGCAAATTTAGTATATATGCATGTGGCCACAAGTATTATAATGGACAATAAAAATTTGAGGGTTAAAAGTGAAACATTAAACATACTAAATACGGAGTAGTAAGTAAATCTAAAGTTTGATAATTTTTTTATGAAAACAAACCTTGATTGTATGGAGAATTATATCTGCACGTAATTTATTACTTAACAATGAACGAAAAAATGATACGGAGTACTAATTTTTTTGGAATTTGCTAAAAAGACCTTTTATAGTCCTTTGCGAGAACGAATCTTTTAAATTTTTTTTTTTGTGAAAACACACCTTAACGTAAAAATTATTTGCGAAAGACAAAAAAATGAGACTTCCGGCGTTGACTCATCTTTTCCGGTGGTTGACTATCACGTGAGCATCACGTGTTCCATCTGATTGCTATATACACCCATTCCCCTCAAAAATTGGAGGCTTTAAACACCAAACCTTAAAAAAACCGGACATTTCTTTCTTCCCCCCTCTGTTCTTCTTCCTCCCCAAACCCAACACTCGAAAAAATTTAGATTCCCTCTGCAAATTAAATTGAACAGGGAATCACTATAATCAACGTAATTATAATTCGAGTCTGCTCGCGAAGTATTGGGTAAGATTTTGTTGTAATTTTGTTGAATTTAAATGTCAAAAAATTAGGGGTCCCCCCCCCCAGTTTTGTGATTCAATTGAATTGGATGTTATTTATTACTTGTTGCAGTAACTATGACTCGAATGAAAGAAGTGAAATGTGGATGTGGGTTTCTTGTTGCCAAGAGGACTGCTTGGACTCATGAAATCCCGGGAAGAAAGTTCATTGCGTGTAAATTCTACAATCCTGAAACTGGGCAAAGGGGGTGCAAAAAATTTGATTGGTATGATGAAGGTATAGTTGATTGGGAAAGAGATGTTACTAATGTGCTTTTAGCAGAAAAACATAGGTTGTCCACTGATCTTGCCATTATGAGGAACAAATTTGCTTGCATTAAGCTAAAAGAAGATTAGGCGATATATTAACGAAGAACAAGGGCATAATGAAGGATGCTTGGGGGTCTGAGAAGGCTGACTTGGGTCAGAATAAACTAATGGGGATGATTTGTGTGTGTGTGCAATTGTGTATGTGTTATTCAGTTTCAATGTAATCAAGCTATTTGGGTAGATGGTAGGATGAAATTAATAGGTGTGTTAGGCAACTGAGAAGTTAGGTTGGGTTTAATTCTTTGTTGTAATGCCTTTAGGTTTAATTCCTTCGTTGTAATCAAACCATTGTGGTTTAGAATGAATGGAAAATTTGCCCCGTTATTTTTGCCAAAATGAGTCGGACTTGTAAATGTTGTCATTTTTTTTGAAGGAAATGTTGTCGTGTTTTATTGATGCTACATTTTAATAAACGTTGTCCTGTTTTATTAATACTTTAGTTAACGTGATGTTTATTTTGGTAGTTCTCGATTTTAATATATTGTGTCGTGTTTAAGGGAATCTGTTTCGTTTCTAAAACATGCTCGTTTTCACAAGTGAACAAGTATAAATAAGATATCTTAGCGCGATCTTCCAAAATAAATCGACTAAATTGGAGAGAAACAAACTTATATAAGATGCCAAATTGACTGAAATTTACAAAAGTTGTCAAAATGACTAATGTTGACTTACACATGCCAAAGTTGACTTCGGTTTTATGAGAAAAATAAAAGAATCAGACAAGCAGCCACTGCATTCATTAAACTGCAGACAACAAAATAATCAGTAACATAACTAACAAGCTAATCTTGCTTCTGACTTGGGTTAACTTGAGGAGCATTTTGGGAAAATTGAACCACAATAAGTTCTTGAGTTGAAGACCAACAACATTCTGAACCACATCAGAGGTTAAAGTGGCTATGGTTTCACCAGGTAGTGCAAGCATATGACACTTAGGTTTGTAATGTCCAAAACCACCACATCCGCTGCACTTGTTCTGCCTCTTTGCTCTCTTGACAGACTGCTTGTCTTCATCCTTTCCAACTCCCTTTTTTCTCTTGTGTTTGCTTTGCCTATCAGGTATTTTTCTATAACGAGGTGGCAATGGATCTGGGTATGGTGTTTGATCCCATTAGTGCTGACAGGGCATACCTTTGAATGGTGGGGCATAAGACTTAGCAGGTTTGAACATGATAGTGAAGGAAATAATTCCCTTCGTCCAAGTTTACATTTAATGAGCTTAATGCTAAGTCTAATAAATGCGGTTCATTATTAATTAACAAGTTAATAATTCAGTGAGATCAAGTGATATCAATGCCTAGCTAGAGGCTACTTCAGTTGAAGTGGAATTAATTTATAATATTAATCCACAACTTACTCTTGATTGAACCCGTATGGTCACACAAATAGTGCGTAAACGGATCAAGTATTTAAATGAATATAATATTCATTAAGTACTCTATTTATGGTCATTCGGAAATGATGGATCTTGGCTCCGGTGGGAGCTAAAATCATCATAAGGCAAATAAAGGATATTTGCCGGAAATGAAGATATTATCGGAAACGGAAATATGGTTCATAAAGGAAATATAAATATTATCCAAGACGAAGATATTACCGGAAACGGAAATATGGTTTGTATCGGAAAATATTGTCGGATATAAAAATATTGCCGGAATCGGAAATATTGATGGAAACAGAAATATTACCGGAATCGGAAATATTACCGGAAACGTAAATATTGTTCGAATCGGAAATAAATTCCGGAATTGGAAAACTAATCGGAAGCACGACGAGCGACTTCTTGACAAGCAAGGCCCAGCGCAAGCGCCAGGCCCAGCGCCCAACAGGATTGCGCGCGCCAAGCAGCGCCCAACGATGGGCCTGCGCATGCGTGCAGTGCATGGGTGTACGCTGCGAGCAGCAACGTGGGCCTCAAGCCACGCGTGTTGCATCGCTCCCCAGCCCGTGCACTTGGCTTGTACACCAAGTAAACTTAGGCTCCGAGTCTACTTGCACGGCAAGTAGCTTGGGCCTTAAGCCTTTGTTTTTCTAATCCTACGATTGTTGGAATTCTAGTGTAAGTAGGGTTTAATTATTTCTAGAATTCTAAAGAGTTTGCGTTCAACGAAAAACCTAAAAGCTTTAGATATTCGATTCCTAGTAGGATTGCAATTCTCTATTTCCACCCTATAAATATACGGTTCATGATCACAATTTATATAACACAATACAACATTGAATACATTTAATTAAGCACATAATTCATAATCTTTGCCTATCACATTTGTGAGTTTCCCGAGTGCATAAAACCTTAGAGAATATAATTTCCAGTTGGTTGAATCTAAGGCGGATCCGGACGTGTTGTGGACTTTCTACGAAGGGGCGACATTTGGAGTCCTTTACTTGTTCTTGTTCGGTTCGGGAGCAGCTAGGGAAGGTACACATCACACCATATGTATACTAAATTATGCTAATATATTTATGTGGCAATTAATTTGGATTCCTAGCTTTATTGTTTTTCCGCATGAATTATATTGTTCATAACCTTACAGTGGTATCACGAGCCTCTAATTAATTCTATAATCAATTATAGTTAACATGGATTAAATTTTATAAATTTGCAAAGAATTAAAGGGGTAATTAATTCCGTGGATGTAATTAATTGCAAATTCGTGCGATTATTTAATTATATGTTTGCAGGATTTTCGGCAGTTTTGTCAATAATGGTCGAAATCTTATGTTTTTATAATGAATTTCGCATGTAAACGACGTTTTAAAATTTTGACAAAAATCCAAGATTTATGGCCGAACCATAATTCCCAAATTCGAAGCCTAACTATGATTTTTTTGGAGGTTTTAGTTTTTCGGATGCAAAATTTGTAACTTTTATGATGTTAAATTAAATTTGTGAATCTTGTATGTAAATCTTGAATTTATAATTGAACTAATGCATATGTTTAACAATTTTAAGGTCTAAATTTGTTAATTATGCAACCTAATTTGTAATTATAATTAATTTGTTGAATTTCAAATAAATTGGGATTCGTTTTGATTTTCATAATTAATTGATAATTTAATTAGGATCCTATGATTAAAAACCACCATAAATTTGTTAAAGTTTGGAAAACTTAAAATTTTATGATCTAGATTTTGATCCCAAGAAATCATGCAATCGGAAATTATTTTAGTTAATAAATTTTCTATTTTTTCGCCTAAATTTATGAAATTAATATGGATTATTAATTTGTCATTAAATTTAATTATGGGCATTTGAAGTTGGGATTGGAGCTAGATTTTTGAAGGGTTTTGAATAAAAATTTGGAATTTGAAAATCCGGCATTACGCCATCATGGATTTGAACTTGGGATTTTGGACATAGGAGTTGTACTTGAAAGGTTGACTTGAAAATATGGTATTACAATGCCGTTTGGATTTTTTTGAAAACTTGGATTTGGAAATTTGACTCGAAAATCCGGCATTATGACGCCGTTGGATTTTTTGGAATTTGACTCGTAAATCCGGCATTATAACGCCGTTGGAATGGATTTTTAAATTTGCATTCGTGCGTGAGGCGTGTTTAGGGGTTTTGAATCAAATGGAGTGGCACTCCTAGAAGACCCTAAATCGGCGATTTTAGATGCATGAGGTTTGAATGATGCTCCTGGGGATTAGGTTTCCTAGTTGTTGGCTAATGGTTTTGGCAAAGCTAGAACTCGGGGTTAGTCATTCACGCGTGCAAAGACGCCCACACAATGCACAAATAGCACGTTGTCACACTAGCATGAATATGAATACGACATGCAAAGTTCTCAACCTAAGGTCGGTCTAAGTTTTATATGATGCAAGTGGTTGACTTATGAGGCAAAAAGGTCCTTGACTGAGAGGAGGTTCCGGTAAAAAAAACACCTCCACTCAAGGGATGTGTTTGTTGGCGGACGACCTCAATGCAAGATATCAGGAACATCAAAAAAATGTCAAGGTTCGGTGGGCTCGGAAGTGGTCAAACACTTAGGTCGGGAACCGTATGGAGAGTGACCACTCCTTTACCCCCGGGGCTAGCCCGAATGTAGAACACATTCGTATGGGCGAAGGTAGATATTCATTTTGCATAAATAGTATTTTCGAAAACATGCATGAGATGCCTATAATCACAATTGTATTTGAATTTTGTATTTGAAAAAGCCTACCTTTCGGCGTAAGTTCTCGAAGTTTGGGAGCGCTCTTTCGAAGTTCAAGATTTGAGCTAAACTCCTATTCGTACTTTGGGAAGAATGGGAAAAGGGCCATTGTGAGCAATTACGCCAAGTGCAGACAACAGCGCCAGGTGTTGTACCAACGCCTAGTGCCCCTGCCAGCGCCCACCGCTTGAGCGTAGCAGTGGCAGTTTGCTCAAAATTGCTTGTTGTTCGAATATGAAGTTTAGGACTCCCCAATGGAGTCGCCAGATTGTAGGGGTTTTTTTTTCGTACATTGTACTTTTCTTTTTGTAAAATTGTATATTTTGAAATGCAAGTTAGGGGAATTTGATGAACCCCGATTAGGACACATCAAAGACCTAATCTTTGCCCGGTTTATCGAAGAGGAAAACTCGTAGTCTTGACTTGGTTTTTTACAACCCCACCCGATCAAAGGGAGCCAAAATCTAGAGTTGTCCTAATGACATTAACCGATTTTGAACATTTGAAATATCAAAACTCAATACATAAAAGTCTACGTAAAGACCCCTATGACTTTCAAATATTGAACTATCACGGAGTCGCCACCAAACATATTAAGGGTCCCATTTGGAAGGACCAAAGTTGACTCTTTTTTTGGACAAGGCATTGAGTCTTGAAACCGAATGTGTGAGATTCGGGTACGGGAATGAACCACTTATTTTGGTAGGCTTTATAAAAATTCGAATAAAAGACAAGGATTTTCTTGCGAAATCCTAATCATGGCACTAGGTTGGTTGAATCATGCATTTTATAATCATTTAAATTGCTACTTGTACGTGGTCACTTTGCTTTAAAGTTAATTTAAGGAACCTAAGGCCGGTTTGTCCAAAAATTATCTTCGTTAAGCGTGATGTAACCTTTTGTATTTTGTTGTATTTAGCATGTTGGGTGATGAATGCAATAAACAAGTAAAGCATCATTACAAATAGAAAAGGAATTATTGAAATGTGTACAACACCGTTTAGGTGCAAAACCACATCGCCTTGAAAATGGCGAGTAAAGGGTGCGATATTGAAATTGCAATCATAGTAATAATAAGAGCAGTAATAATAGCAATCATCACTTAAGCAAATTAAGCGGATAGAGGTGCGTTATTGAAATTGCAATAGCACTATTGTATTTGAAATCCGAACGCCAAGCAACTTCTTAATAATAAGTGTGCCCGACACGAATTCAATTCTCTAAAAATATTAACTTTAGATGAGTTGCTCATCTTAAAGTGTAATTGATTTTGAACATTGAAATAGAACGTGAAAGAGAAATTGAAATAGAACTTGAACTTGAAAAGGGAGGTTCAACATCAAAGATTAAGAGATTTTATGCTAGAAAAGTCCCATATTTAACATATTCCATGATTTGAAATGTTCTAGTTTAAAGAGAGTTTGCTCTCATTTAAACATCATTGAACTTGAACATTGAATTTTGTATTATGAATTTAAATGTTCATATGTTCTAGTTTAGAAAAGGGATTGCACTTTTCATAAACATCCTTGAACTTTTGAAAAGGTTTGGATTTTGTAAGATTGTATGATGATTGTTGTAAAGAGAAAATCTTTCAAGAGTGAAAGTTCCTCATTTTACTAATCATTTTTTAAAACAAAGCTTGAAACTTGCATTTGAATATTGAAATGGTGCTTGGAAAATCGTTTGAGAGAGATTTCATGAATGAAAGTCTCCCAAAGATTACACCGTTGTATATTTTTCCTAGTTTGTCATGAGTATGAACTCAAACACAAAAATCATTGGAGTTTTGATATTGGATTAGAAAGGTAAAAGATTAGAATAGATCATAGTAATTTATAATAGGGATTCGGGTTACCTTGTTAGGGTTAGGTTATGCCTCTGATTTGAACTCCCAATTGCTCTTGATATTAGGAAAATTGTAGGAATCTTGAAGTTTTGAAGATGGAATTTTATTTTGTATTGATTTGTGTTGAGAGGAAATTTTTGGATTACGACCTTGTATTAAAGATTTCTCCTCCTTTTCCGGTGCAAATGAGGGGTTTATATAGGAGATTAGCTACAGGACAAGCAGGCCAGCGCCTGGCGCCTGGACAGTGCTAATGACGTGTGGCTGAACGCGACAAAAAAGGACGATGACATCGTCTTTTTGATAGTTGGCATCGTACCTTTTATACTATTTGGCTTTTAGCGCTTTTCTTTGAGATTAAGGCAAAGGTTTGCGGCTAAAAAAGCACCTTATTGTATTCTGGATTTGAATTTGGACTCTGTTTTACGGGACGGGGCGCAGCATGTTCGGTTTTGTGGGTTGGCGCCCGTTTTTGGATTTTTAATGGCATTTTGATTGGAAATGGCCTTGTAAAACCAATGGAGAGGTCCATTGGGTGAGATTGTGTTTGGATTTTGAACTTGGATTTTGGAAATTGAATTTTGTACCGAGTTCTGAAATGGAAAAGGGCTCCGGAGTTGGACTTTGGGTATTGGATTTTGGAATATATCTTAGCAATTGGGACTTTCGCACGGAGTTTCACAACCCACCTAGAAAGGATAATGGTTTCGTCATCATCCCATTAGGGGAGACACGAATTAGGTGTCTACACCAGGATGTTTCATATGCACTCAGTGCTACGAGTAGATACCAGTCAGACCCAAGAGAGGCACATTGGACTGCTGTCAAGAACATTCTGAAGCACCTGAAAAAGCACAAAAATTTATTTCCTGGTCTATGGTGGAGATGATGAATTAATTGTTAAAGGATATACGAATGCAAGCTTCCAAACCGACAAAGATGATTTCAAATCATAGTCTGGGTTTTTCTTCTGCCTCACAGAGGTGCGGTAATCTGGAAAAGTGCTAAGAAAATCACTATTGCGGATTCTACAACTGCAGCGGAGTACATTGTTGTACATGAAGCAGCAAAGGAAGCCATTTGGCTAAGGAAGTTTGTAACACCCTAATAATTCCTTGCTTTTTATAAAACATTTTTCGACTTAAAACACAGGAATTACCAAGATATTGCCGCCACCGTGATAACGGCTAAGGCTATTTACCAGAATTACGCAGCTGAATTAACTAACTTTCAAAACATATTAAATAAATAGTTAATGGTAATTAAAACAAGTTGGAACCGTTGAGGCCCAAACTAAACAAACCGTTTGAAATCCATTAACTGAAAATAGTAGTATTAGTCATGACTATAAATAGAAATAGAGTTTATAAAATTACGGAAGCATAAAACTCTCAACTCGAATCCCATGATAACTTCTCCCGCAAGTTATCTCTACAAACCTGCTTATTTAAAAATCTACTCCCCAACAACGCAAATGCAATTGATGGATCATCATAGGGTCATTAAGGCAAAGGCCATGACCAGAAGACATGAAGCACGAAGTCAGCAAAAGCTGAGTACGAACAAGCTATAATAACATTCTATCCTAACATGCTTCACTTGACAATTAAATAATCCACATGAAAAAGCCATAAAATGAACAAGTAAACATGGAGACAAGCCTCGACACGAGACACGACTCTTGACTAACAGTTTAATAAAAAAGTAGCTTCGAACGGGTAAAGTAAAGTATCCTCAAAAGGAAAGAAAGGGTGATGGGAGCCAACCATACACCAAAATAAGTCGGGATACTACCGACAGTCGGGCCATACCGACAGGAATTCCAATGCACAACGGCATAAAAGAGAATGAAACAACGTCTTGTATCATTCTAGGAGTACAAGTTTTCCGGCAAGACTCCCCCCATTGTTCATACTCAAGGTATATACGTTCCAAGAGTTTTGAAGCTCTTTGGGTTACACTTTACGTTAATTAGTATATTATGTTCAAGGCGACTCAAGACACAACATACAAACAATTGAACAATTAAACCATTCAACAATGACTCTTTAATATTTTACTTCTTTAGGACTTGTGATCAAACAAGACTCAAGTGAAATTACTCCCATTGTTCCTTCTCAAAAACACTGTTCGAGATAACCCGACATTGCCTATTAACAAGCGGGGTGTGCCCTTAGCACGAATTGTCCTTAATTCAATTCACATAGACTCCCTAACATATTCTACCCCTTGGTAGAATATATATTGTTCACTGGCAATATTCGACTGGCTCAATAATTATGCTAGACATCCTGTACTATAGCATAATAATAATAACAACTTGCATGCGCACTACTCATACATGCAAACCAACTTGAACAACATGCTTGACATAATTCAACGATTATAAAAGTCCATAACATGATAGTTCAACAGAATCTATAAAGCATAATTCAATTCATAACATGCCCGTTCACATAGATTCAACAATAATAATCACATGCTCGTTCTCAACATTAAACATAAATTCATAATAACATATTCATTCCCAATCATCAAATATGAATTCATAACAACATATAAGTTCACATGATTCGCATTCAATACACTTCATAAAGTCCTCAAGGGATGGGTGGTCACCCTAGTCTTGTACGTACCTGGAATACCTAAGTACGGGGGCCACTGTGCGAATCACGACTCACTAGAAATCAACTCCTATAAAACAAAATAAGAGAACTAAATTATTATCCATGTTTATTAAATTTCCAACAACTATTTAAGAAACTAAAACCCTTAGTTTAATTAGAAATCATTCATTAATTGGTAATTTAATAGTCTTAAATAGTCAACTCAAGTCCTAGCATAAAAACATTGACTTTTTCGCTTTAAAACCCTTACAAACCAACTTTTTAAAGCTTATAACCAATCTGAAAATTTTGATTGACTCCCATAATTTAAATTGACATTAAATTATGTAAATCAATTGCTTAATCAATTTGAAACCAAAACCCTAGCAATAATTTAATCCGAAAACATGTTTTGACTTCAAAAATCCACACTTTATAACATATAAAATCTGAAAATCATAATTTAAATCATCAAAACCAATCTCTTTAATTAAAACACAATACTAACCCAATACGGTGTTCATAACCGTTTTAATTAATTTAAACAACCCAAATATTTAAATTAATCACAATAATTAAATCAATTTAAAACTGAAAATTAATAATTTTGAAAACAAAATTTGATTTTAAACAATTGATCAACACACACACACACAACGATTAATTGCTCGTGTGTGTGTGTGCCGACCAACGCAACACAACAAGCAACAACAACACGCAGCAGCGCAACGCACCACACCAGGGCGCGCGCGCGCGAGGGACAGGCGACGAGTGGGCGCTGGGCACAGGCGAGACGCGCACACACAGCAGGGGCGCTGTGCTGCGACGCGACGCGAGACGGGGCGAGGGACGCGTGGGCGCTGGCGAGCACGACCACACACAGCGCGCAGGCACACTCGTGCTACGCTGCGGCTGTGACGCGGGCGAGCTGGGCGAGACGGCGAGGCGGGTTGCCTTGCGCCGCAAGCAAGGGCGCACGAAGAAGAGAGGGGCGTGGGTGGAGTGTGCCGCAAGGAGAGAAAAAGAGGAGAGAGAGAGATTTCTGAATTTTTGATCTTGGGGGTTTGATATGAGGTCTATTTATAGGTTTTCTCTCCCTTGTGGGCTAGGTTAGGGTAATTTTGAGTTGGGCTTGCTTTCGGGCTTAGTTCATTAATTTCCTTGCAAGCTTTGTTGGGTTTAATTAAAACAAAACGACCGGGCATTAAGTTTATTAAATTCGTTTTCGAAATACGACCCAACAATTCCCGATTAAATAAATTCCTTGAACTTATTTAATAAAAATACGGTTTTTGAAATAATTAATATTTAAATTAATTAAAAATAAAAGTGCATTTAATTCTCATTAAATGAAATTAATTTATAAAAATACAACGAAATGCTTTATAAATATAATAAAATATATTTATAATTATAGAAAAATACGAGGTATTACAGTCTACCCTCCTTAAAAGAAGTTTCGTCTCGAAACTTGGGCACGGAAATCACGATTTTAAAACTAAACTTGAGACTATTTTGAGACTTTAGTGCGTTTTCTTTGCAAAAAGTTTTAGTTGTTGTACTCTTTAAGTAATTCAACATGACAATAAACAGTGAAACTTCACTGGAAACAACGATTCAAGCATATCCTTAAGGGTAAATTGGGTAAATAAGGTAAAAAGCGCGAAATTCTACCGCACTCTACCCCCCTTAAAGAAAACGAGTTACGGTCCCGTAACTCAACTAACCTAGGGAAAAAGCTCGGGATATTTCTTTCTCATTTCCTCCTCCGCTTCCCAGGTAGCTTCCTCAGACTCTTGGTTCGAGTGCTACACACTTTGCTATCAAGTATCTTGACAGGTCTTTCCTCAAAGGTCAAACTTTGGTCTAACTCTATGGTCTCCGGTTGCAGTACATGAGACTTATTTGGAACATACTTCCTCAATTGGGACACATGAAACACATTATGCACTCTATGCAAATCCATGGGCAAGGCTAGTCTATACGCTACCTTCCCTATCCGTTCTAAGATTTCATATGGGCCTATATATTTTGGGCTAAGCTTTTCCTTCTTCCCAAATCTCATCACTCCTTTCATTGGTGAAACCTTTAACAACACTTTGTCACCTACTTGGAACTCTTCATCCCTACGCTTTAAATCTGCGTAGCTCTTTTGGCGATCTTGCGTGGCTTGGATTTTGGATTGAATAGTTCTAACTTGATTCATAGTGTCCTCTATCAATTGGGTACCTAGTACAACGGTTTCACTAATGTCACTCCAACATAGTGGACTTCTACATTTTCGTCCATACAGGGCTTCGAATGGTGCCATTCCAATACTGGCATGATAGCTATTGTTGTATGAAAACTCAATTAAATCTAGGCTATCTTCCCATCCTCCTTGGAAATCAATCACACAAGCTCTTAGCATATCTTCTAAGGTTTGAATAGTTCTTTCGATTTGTCTATCTGTGGCTGGGTAGAACGCTGTACTCATTTTCAATATGGTACCAAAGTTCTTCTGCACACTTTTCCAGAAATTCGAAAGGAACCTAGAATCTCTATCTGATACGATATCCTTAGGAACTCCTTGTAATATCACTACATGTTTGATGTAAGCTTTGGCAAGTTGTTCCATTTTCCAGGTTTCTTTCATTGGTATGAACACTGCTGACTTAGTCAACCTATCGACCACTACCCAAATGGTGTCATTTCCACATTTCGACTTGGGTAAACAAGTGACAAAGTCCATTGAGATACAGTCCCACTTCCAACTCGGAATTTCTAAAGGTTGGAAATTTCCCTGAGGTCTCCTATGCTCAATTTTAACCTTCTGACAAGTCAAACACCTTGCCACGAATTCAGCCACTTCGTTCTTCATCCTTGGTCACCAATAGACCTTTTTCAGATCCTTATACAGCTTGTCACCTCCCGGGTGAACAGAATATGGCGTATTGTGACCTTCTATCATCAACTTCTCATTTAGTTCATCACAATTTTGAGGTACGCACCATCGTCCTTTATACCTCAAACTTCCATCCTCGTGGATCTTAAAATCAACCTCCTTTCCTTGCGAAATCTTTTCCTTGATCCGCTCTAGCTTAACATCACCAGCCTGATTCTCCCTGATTTCATCAAATACTGATGACTGGATGTCTAAGGCATTCATCATACTCTCAAGGCATTCTCCACTCACTATTTTTAGATTCATTCGCTGCATGTCCTTACACAGCTCGTTAGCAACTACTAACGCATTCACACCATGACTTGATTTCCTACTCAAGGCATCTGCAACTACATTGGCTTTTCCCTCATGGTACTGAATATCCAGATCATAGTCCTTGATCAATTCCAACCACCTTCGTTGGCGCATATTTAAGTCCTTATGTGTGAAAATGTACTTTAAGCTCTTATGATCCATAAATATCCTACATTTCACACCATACAGATAGTGTCTTCATATCTTCAATGCAAACACTATAGCTGCTAACTCTAAATCATGGGTAGGGTAATTGGATTCATATGGCTTCAACTGCCTCGATGCATACGCAATCACTTTCCCGTTCTGCATTAACACATACCCTAAACCATTCTTAGAGGCATCACTATACACATCATAAGTACGCTCTCATCTGGAAAAGTTAAGACTGGCGCGGTTGTCAATCGCGTCTTTAAGGCTTGGAACGCTTCCTCACACTGGTCATTCCATTCAAACTTCGCTTCTTTCTTCATCAAGGTTGTCATTGGTTTGGCGATTCTAGAAAAGTCTTGCACAATGCGTCTATAATAACCCGCTAAACCAAGAAAACTTCGAATATCGGTGACACTCTTAGGTGTAGGCCACTCACTGACAGCTTTTATCTTTGCAGGGTCCACTGCGACTCCTTCCTTAGATACAAAATGTCCTAAGAACGCAACTCTTTCTAGCCAGAATTCACACTTCGAGAATTTGGCATACAACTGATTATCTCTAAGGCTACTCAACACTGACCTTAAGTGTTCCGCATGATCCTCCTCATTCTTAGAGTAGACCAGGATATCATCTATGAAAACCACTACAAACTTGTCTAAGAATGCATGGAATACTCGGTTCATTAAGTCCATAAAGATTGCAGGTGCATTGGTTAACCCAAAAGGCATAACAGTGAACTCATAATGACCGTATCTAGTCCTAAATGCAGTCTTTGGTATATCGTGCTCTTCGATTCTCAATTGATGATAACCTGACCTCAAGTCAATCTTCGAAAACATTCCTGCTCCTTTCAACTGGTCAAATAGATCATCTATCCAAGGCAAAGGATACTTATTCTTGATTGTGACCTTATTGAGTTCCCTGTAGTCTATACAGAGTCTCATGCTACCGTCCTTCTTCTTCACAAACAAGACTGGCGCTCCCCAAGGCGATGCACTTGGTCTAATATAACCTTTCTCTAGCAATTCCTCAAGTTGACCTTTCAACTCACTCATTGCTGCCGGAGCCATTCGGTATGTGGCTTTCGAGATAGGTGCAGTTCTGGGTGCTAAATCTCTGGTAAAATCGATTGGTCGATTGGGCGACATTCCCGGGATCTCCTCCGGAAACACATCCAAGAATTCACTCACCACTGCAATATCCCCTGGTTGCTCTTTCATTACATGGTCTAGGTCTTTCACATTGCATAAGATGACAGGGTTCCCTTTGTGTATTAATTTCACAAGCTCCATTGCCGTGACGATTCCTACACTCCTAGGTTTCCCAAAACGGCGATACGATACCACCTTTCCCAGACTAGACTTCAAGTGAATCTTTTGCTTCTCACAGTCAATCTTAGCTTTAAACATGGCCAACCAGTCCATTCCCAAAATCACATATAAACCTCCTAACCCAAACTCAATTAGGCTAGACAAGAATATGGTCTTGGCTACGGTTAGAGGTACATTCCTATGGATCTTAGTGCATTTCACGATCTCACCTGTTGGTATCACTATGGGTACTTCTATTTCTTCAGGTTCTTTCAATTCTAACTTCTCTAAGATACCCTTTGATATAAACGAGTAAGTTGCACCAGAATCAAATAGTACTTTAACTAAAACGGAGTTAATAGAAAAAGTACCAGCTATGACGTCAGACGAGTTTTCGGCTTCCTGCCTAGTGATCACATTCAGCTTCCCTTGGGCAACTCCCTTGTTATAGCCAATTCCATTGGCATTTCCATTGGCATTTCGGTTCCCATTTTGCTGATAGTTCCCTCCGGGATTTCCATTACCCTGGCCATTATTGCCATTGTTACCATGCTGGTTACCCCTTTGGTTTCCACCATTATTTCCTCCACTCCGGTTTTGGTTATTCCGGTTGTTGTTCTGGCGGTTGCCTTGGTTACCTTGGTTGGGTTTCCCATTCTTGGCCCAACACTCAAATTCTCTATGGCCTAGCTTCTCACAAAACCTACAGACAACTTGGTTTCCATTACAGTCTCGACCTGGGTGATTAGTATGGCAACGTCTACACTCATAGACTCTCGTTCCATTCCCTGCAGACTGATTCTTATCTCCATTGTTATTGTGGAAATTGTTCCTATTTCCACCATGGTTTCCCTTGAACTGGAAATGGTTGTTTCCCTTGTTTTTCTTAAAATTCCCTTGGTTTTTCTGACCACCACCTTGGTTATGGTTGCCAACATCCTTCCTCTTTTCACCAATCCCATTCTTTCTTTGCTGCAGGCCATACAGATGGGCAGCTTTTCTATATAGGGTGTCAAGAGATGTAAAGGTTTCTCCAGCAAGCATTAGTTGCAAGTCCATAGTCAATCCACTCTCAAATCTCTGGGCTCTAAGCTCCTCCGTTGCCACCACTTCCGGTGCAAACCTAGACAACTCGATGAACTTCGAATAATACTCTGTTACAGACATACCATCCATTTTCAACTCGATGAACTCTTGAGCTTTCTGCTTCTTCAGATATGGTGGGTAAAACTTGTTTCTTAAGGCTACTTTGAATGATTCCCATCCAAATCCAGGTGTAGCTCTCAAAGCATTCTCACATCTTTGCCACCATAGATCGGCTTCTCCCCTAAGGTAATAAACAACACTATTAACCCTAAGGTTCTCTGGGAAATTGACAGCTACGATAAGCTTATCAAACTCCCTTAGCCAGTTCTCAAGTACAGTTGGGTCTATCTCCCCTTGGTACAAAAGAGGCTTACTTTGGGCCACCTTCTTAAACATCTCACCAGGTGGATCAACTCCCTGGTTATTCCTATTCCTGTGTTAAGTTCTGCACTACTTCAGCTAGTTGCCTGACCATGTCAGCAATTCCTTGGGTAGTCATTTCCCTTCTCCTGGATAAAACAAAAGACTAACTTTAACAACTGAGGTTGGACACTGCCTTACTAACACATTGCACTAGCTAGTCATTCAATTGGTGCACATACACAAAAATTTCGGACCCTAGACCGGATAGGCGCCTGTTTATGGGTCGCTTTTCCCTTAGTCCGCATCACAAAATTCAGGTGGTGAAGGATTGGACCACCTTGCAAGTACAATTTCATTGAAGAAATGCATAAAATTCCTTTCGCGATAATCGCTCAAAGATAGTATAGACTTAGAATTAAGGATATAAGAAGGAATTCTAGATTTTATTGCTTCAATGGAAAAATAATACATCCTTCGGATCGTACTTTATTCGGAAAACCACAACACTGAACTACTAAAACCATAAATAGTAGTGTACTACTTTATTGCTTCTCTAAATCTAGGCACTAGCTATTACAAAGCTTAAAATGCTACTCAACTATCCAACCACCCTTACAAACAGGTGAAGAGGGCTCATGGTCTTCAAAGTCATCAAAGTCTTCCTCTGGATCAGACTCATACTCCATATCCTCATTGTTTTGCTGTTGCACACTGTTTACCTCATCATTGTCGACTTCAGGTTCAATTTTTGTGTCACTGGAGATCTCAATAGTGGGTTCAGGAATGATAGGATTAGGGTTCTCAATCTCAACAACATCATCATCATAGTCCTCATCCATGTGAGTCTCTGTATCATAGTATACTCCTACATTGTGAACACTTGACACTATCTTGCCATCCACAAAACATTCCTCCGCTAACTCTATAACTGTAGTCATAATCTCCAAATCATATCTCCATCTACCATCTGGAGTACCATACTTGTAGTAATTAGGGATACCATTTTCCATATGCATATCCCGAAATTGGTTCTTAAGCTCTATGTATGGGTTCTTGGAAGGTAAGCAATGAATAACCATCTCTGCCATAACATCTTTCCTTCTCAACTCAGGTAGGTTCTGCACTGAAGCAAAGTAATTGCAGGCAAACTCAATCTTCTTGACATAAATGTGTGGGGTCTCACAGTCTAGATTCTCTAGGTTTCCTAGATTTGTGTACTTTGAAATCAACATCTTAATCCTGAAAGTTAACAACTACAAAGTCTTACTAAAAGTGTTCCAAAACAAAGTAAGTTCGTTGAGCCATACAATTTTCAATGCACAAGTACATGCTTAATCATGATTCGTGATGCAATTAATCACATAAAGCAACCAAAACATGATCAAACTTTAATTAAAAGAATCATAACATCAAGGCATAAACACATAAACACTTGATTAGAAAGGCATACTTAGACAACACATACTTAGACTAATTAACCCTTCTTATTCTACCCATTCCTCACTTAGAAAAGAATTTAAAAATTTTCGAAATTAATTTAAATAAATAACTTCAAATATACGCGAAATTATTAGAAATTAAAATCGAAAATTTAAAATAATTAATCGAATAATTTAATTAATTCGATTATTTTCAAAAATACTTTAAAAGAATTAAATAAATAATTAAATAATTAATTCGGAATTTTCGAAAGAATACATTATTTTTTTATTTTTTTCGAAAATTGGGAAAATCCGAAAGAAAACTAAGATTTTTTTTTTTTTTTTTTGAAAAATCCGGAAATTCCGAAAGAGAGAGAATTTTTTTTCGGAATTTCGAAAATATAATTCGAATTTATTCGAATTTAGTAAATTCGAACCATTTAAAATAAAATCGATAAATTTCAAATACTTAAAATAATTAGTATTTAACCTTTCGAAATATTGAGTACTCAAAATAGCACTTTGACTTTAGGAAAACGATTTTCAAAAATCCTAAGTTCCGCATTAGTCTCCGATTACCACTTTGTAGTATTGCTTACTACAAAGAAGGAATGAAACTAAGCTCTAGTATACCACTTTGTAACACCCTAATAATTCCTTGCTTTTTATAAAACATTTTCCGACTCAAAACACAGGAATTACCAAGATATTACCGCCATCGTGATAACGGCTAAGGCTATTTACCAGAATTACGCAGCGGAATTAACTAACTTTCAAAACATATTAAATAAATAGTTAATGGTAATTAAAACAAGTTGGAACCATTGAGGCCCAAACTAAACAAACCGTTTGAAATCCATTAACTGAAAATAGTAGTATTAGTCATGACTATAAATAGAAATAGAGTTTATAAAATTACGGAAGCGTAAAACTCTCAACTCGAATCCCATGATAACTTCTCCGGCAAGTTATCTCTACAAACCTGCTTATTTAAAAATCTACTCCCCAACAACGCAAATGCAATTGATGGATCATCATAGGGTCATTAAGGCAAAGGCCATGACCAGAAGACATGAAGCACGAAGTCAGCAAAAGCTGAGTACGAACAAGCTAGAATAACATTCTATCCTAACATGCTTCACTCGAAAATTAAATAATCCACATGAAAAAGCCATAAAATGAACAAGTAAACATGGATACACCACTCGACACGAGACACGACTCTTGACTCACAGTTTAATAAAAAAGTAGCTTCGAACGGGGAAAGTAAAGTATCCTCAAAAGGAAAGAAAGGGTGATGGGAGCCAACCATACACCAAAATAAGTCGGGCTACTATCGACAGTCGGGCCATACCGACAGGAATTCCAATGCACAACGGCATAAAAGAGAATGAAACAACGTCTTGTATCATTCTAGGAGTACAAGTTTTCCGGCAAGACTCCCCCCATTGTTCATACTCAAGGTATATACGTTCCAAGAGTTTTGAAGCTCTTTGGGTTACACTTTACGTTAATTAGTATATTATGTTCAAGGCGACTCAAGACACAACATACAAACAATTGAACAATTAAACCATTCAACAATGACTCTTTAATATTTTACTTCTTTAGGACTTGTGATCAAACAAGACTCAAGTGAAATTACTCCCATTGTTCCTTCTCAAAAACACTGTTTGAGATAACCCGACATTGCCTATTAACAAGCGGGGTGTGCCCTTAGCACGAATTGTCCTTAATTCAATTCACATAGACTCCCTAACATATTCTACCCCTTGGTAGAATATATATTGTTCACTGGCAATATTCGACTGGCTCAATAATTATGCTAGACATCCTGTACTATAGCATAATAATAATAACAACTTGCATGCGCACTACTCATACATGCAAACCAACTTGAACAACAAGCTTGACATAATTCAACGATTATAAAAGTCCATAACATGATAGTTCAACAGAATCTATAAAGCATAATTCAATTCATAACATGCTCGTTCACATAGATTCAACAATAATAATCACATGCTTGTTCTCAACATTAAACATGAATTCATAATAACATATTCATTCCCAATCATCAAATATGAATTCATAACAACATATAAGTTCACATGATTCGCATTCAATACACTTCATAAAGTCCTCAAGGGATGGGTGGTCACCCTAGTCTTGTACGTACCTGGAATACCTAAGTACGGGGGCCACTGTGCGAATCACGACTCACTAGAAATCAACTCCTATAAAACAAAATAAGAGAACTTAATTATTATCCATGTTTACTAAATTTCCAGCAACTATTTAAGAAACTAAAACCTTTAGTTTATTTAGAAATCATTCATTAATTGGTAATTTAATAGTCTCAAATAGTCAACTCAAGTCCTAGCATAAAAACATTGACTTTTTCGCTTTAAAACCCTTAAAAACCAACTTTTTAAAGCTTATAACCAATCTGAAAATTTTGATTGACTCCCATAATTTAAATTGACATTAACTTATGTAAATCAATTGCTTAATCAATTTGAAACCAAAACCCTTGCAATAGTTTAATCCGAAAACATGTTTTGACTTCAAAAATCCACACTTTATAACATATAAAATCTGAAAATCATAATTTAAATCATCAAAACCAATCTCTTTAATTAAAACACAATACTAACCCAATACGGTGTTCATAACCGTTTTAATTAATTTAAACAACCCAAATATTTAAATTAATCACAATAATTAAATCAATTTAAAACTGAAAATTAATAGTTTTGAAAACAAAATTTGATTTTAAACAATTGATCAACACACACACACACAACGATTAATTGCTCGTGTGTGTGTGTGTGCCGACCAACGCAACACAACAAGCAACAACAACACGCAGCAGCGCAACGCACCACACCAGGGCGCGCGCGCGCGAGGGACAGGCGACGAGTGGGCGCTGGGCACAGGCGAGACGCGCACACACAGCAGGGGTGCTGTGCTGCGATGCGACGCGAGACGCGGCGAGGGACGCGTGGGCGCTGGCGAGCATGACCACACACAGCGCGCAGGCACACTCGTGCTACGCTTCGGCTGTGAGGCGGGCGAGCTGGGCGAGACGGCGAGGCGGGTTGCCTTGCGCCGCAAGCAAGGGCGCACGAAGAAGAGAGGGGTGTGGGTGGAGTGTGCCGCAAGGAGAGAAAAAGAGGAGAGAGAGAGATTTCTGAATTTTTGATCTTGGGGGTTTGATATGAGGTCTATTTATAGGTTTTCTCTCCCTTGTGGGCTAGGTTAGTGTAATTTTGAGTTGGGCTTGATTTCGGGCTTAGTTCATTAATTTCCTTGCAAGCTTTGTTGGGTTTAATTAAAACAAAACGACCGGGCTTTAAGTTTATTAAATTTGTTTTCGAAATACGACCCAACAATTCCCGATTAAATAAATTCCTTGAACTTATTTAATAAAAATACGGTTTTTGAAATAATTAATATTTAAATTAATTAAAAATAAAAGTGCATTTAATTCTCATTAAATGAAATTAATTTTATAAAAATACAACGAAATGCTTTATAAATATAATAAAATATATTTATAATTATAGAAAAATACGAGGTATTACAAAGTCCCCTCCATTAAAGAACCAATAGCTTTATATTGTGACAATAATGGAGCTAAAGCACAGGCAAAGGAGCCTAGACACCACCAGAGAGTCAAACATGTACTTTGTAGATTTCACCTTCTACGAGAATTCGTGGAGAGGAAATAAGTCGAGATAAGCAAGATTGGAATGTAGGAACATATAGATGCATAAAGCGGAATTTCAGGAAACAATTTCCTAACATCTATCACCAGTGGCGGTGCCAGAAATTTTTTGTTAAGGGTTCGAAATTAAAATATAAGTCATATTTTTTGTACAGAGCGTACATTAGCAGATTTTTTTGAATACAAATAACAGGTTGCATACGTACTATAGTATATAAGATAAATAATTAAAGAATTTATTTTTAAGAAAATGAATAAAAACAAAATCCAATTTTTTCTAGGGCGTTGGATAATTTTCAGAATTTCAAATACATTTTGTAATAAAAAAATTATTTATTAAAAGTTCAAAACTATAGCTACTAAGAAAGAAAAGAAAGAAAAATTCAAAAAAGAAAGAAAAGAAAGAAAAATCAAAAATCTTAGAATTCCCCTTGCGAAGAGTCGAACCCGCGACCATATGGGGAAAACAGTTCCCGCTCCAACCAGTGTTCCAGCCTCTATCTTGTGTATATTTTGAGCGCTAAATTCTATATAAACTTAAATTTGGTATGTTCAGAAACTCGCGAACTTCTTCTATGTTTTTGCCAGTACGGGTTCAGTTGAACCCACTAAACCCGTACTGGCACCGCCACTGTCTATCACAGGATCTCATGCATAACAATAGTATAGATCAGATTAAGTCGAAAGAATAATCACCTTTGAAGCATGTTCTCCCGTTCGTATGCAAGCTTCGAAGATCTTAGAGCCCCACTTGTTGCTCCTCTACTCAGTCCACAAGCACGAATTGAATCCCACGTATGCTAGTACGGAAGAGAACGATCACAATCTGTCTCTTGCTTTGTTTGGGATGTACGGCGTTTAGAGAATGACAGTTAGGGTTTTTGTGTTTTCTTTTTGTGTCAGATATTCAATTAACGTAGTTCCTGAATCCCTGACATTATAACTATTATAATGTTTAGGGCTTTTAAGTTAACACAAAGCCCAACCTTATTTCTCTTAGCAGGCCGGTTGCCATAGGACCTTTTGGGCCCATTCCAATTAGTGCTTATATGTGTGACCTTATAGGATTAATATATTTTAGTTGTATGTCCAATCAATATTGTCCTACTAATCACATTTATTCTCTAGCAAGCAAATATGATTACTAAAATAATTAATTTATTATCTTCATAATTAATTCCTATTTATATTTAGTAATTGCCGGAAATGTCTAAGGACATAATTCCTTCAATCTCCCACTTGTCCGAAGACAAGAACGCAATGCTAAATTCCTTAAGTCTCTTAATGCCAAAATTTGATAACACACTGTTATTCTCAAATTCTTGTTTCTTGATCGCCGAGTTCGAACTGTTCAAATAAAGATTAACTTTTAATCCCATTCCGCATGGCCATGCAATTTTCAGTTCTTGCTCATCAAGAGGCCCAGACACCATTCCTATCAAATAGGAGGACTTATTCACTCTTGTATGACCATAACTCCCACTCAATTCTTAGCCCACCTGATCACTGCCTTTATAACCTCCTTTTACGGCGCGGCGTTTAACAGCGTCAAAGTTAAACTAATTGTCTCGTGGTTATTAAGACATACTCATGTCTAAGGAATCCACTAAATATAGAATTTTGATTCTACTTTTAGAATCTAGTTAGGTCAAGTCTCAATGCATCAAGTATACATCCATATAATCAATTAGACATCCCTATGTCTCCATAGCCCATGGAACTGCACTATCAATTAATTACATGCTAGTCTTCTCATAAATCACTTATGTCCAATTTAGTGATTCAGACTAGGGACTTAATAAGTTGTGATTTCAGTTCACTTTATAGGGTTCCATTATCAAAACGTTTTCGATAATCCTATTTGAAAACACAAGTTATTTGGACATTTTATTTAATACTAAACCAAACAATTAAATAAGAATGAACTTTTATTGATAAACATTCAAAGCATAATAAATGTCTTTACAATTGTAAACATAAAGTAAACAAACTAAAGCCATTCTCCCATATGCCTAAGCCCCATAGACCTAGTATGACTCTCATGCTTAGGTTGAGCAAGCGGTTTAGTCAGAGGATCAGCCACGTTATCCTCAGTATGAACCTTGCTTACTTTCACATCCCCTCTTTCAACGATCTCTCGAATAAGATGGAATCTCCTGAGCACATGTTTGGATTTTTGGTGCGATCTGGGTTCCTTGGACTGAGAAATGGCACCATTGTTGTCACAATATAACTCAATGCCATTTTCAATGCTAGGAACTACACCAAGTTCACTAATGAACTTTTTTATCCAAACAGCTTCTTTTGCTGCATCACTTGCTGCAATATACTCAGCCTCTGTTGTAGAATCTGCGATGGTACTCTGCTTAGAACTCTTCCAGCTCACAGCCCCTCCATTTAGACAAAACATGAAACCAGATTGTGATCGGAAATCATCTTTGTCACTTTGGAAGCTTGCATCGGTGTATCCAGTGGCAACCAACTCATTATCTCCACCATAGACCAAGAAATTATCCTTAGTCCTTCTTAAGTACTTAAGGATATTCTTTGCTGCCATCCAGTGCGCCTCTCCTGGGTTTGACTGGTATCTGCTGCACATACTCAAAGCATATGCAACATCCAGTCGAGTGCATACCATGGCATACATAATGGACCCTACTGCAGAAGCACAAGGGACATTACTCATGCGCTTGACCTCATCAGGTGTCGAAGGACACTGAGTCTTGCCAAGTGAAATGCCATGTTGCATGGGAATGAAACCTCTTTTGGAGTTTTCCAGCTTGAACCTTGCAAGAACCTTATCAATATAAGTCTCTTGGCTAAGTCCAATCAGACTTTTGGATCTATCTCTATGGATCCTTATTCCCAAGATGTACTCAGCTTCTCCTAGGTCTTTCATGGAAAAACAACTTTTAAGCCATTCCTTGACTGACTCAAGCATGGTCTTGTCGTTTCCTATGAGAAGTATGTCATCCACATACAAGACCAGGAAAGCAATACTACTCCCACTCAACTTCTTGTATATACAAGATTCCTCTTCATTTCTAAGGAAGCCAAAAGATTTGACTGCCTCATCAAATCTGAGGTTCCAACTCCGGGATGCTTGCTTAAGCCCATAAATGGACTTCTTAAGCTTGCGAACTTTTCTTGGACTGTTTGGATCTTCAAAACCTTGTGGTTGTGTCATGTACACATCCTCTTTTAAGAACCCATTCAAGAAAGCGGTTTTGACGTCCATCTGCCAGATCTCATAGTCATGAAAGGCAGCAATCGCAAGAATTATCCTAATGGATTTCAGCATGGCTACTGGTGAGAAGGTTTCATCATAGTCAATACCATGAATTTGTCTAAAACCTTTTGCCACTAGTCTTTCCTTAAAGACATCAATGTTTCCATCTTTGTCCTTTTTCAGTTTGAAAATCCATTTGCAACCTATGGGTTTAACCCCATCAGGCAAAGCAACCAAGTCCCATACTTGATTTTCAAACATCGAATCCATTTCGGATCTCATGGCTTCAAGCCATTTCTCGGAGTCTTGACTCGTCAAAGCATTTGTGTAGCTAGTAGGTTCCTCATGTTCTAAAATCTCTATTTCAGAACTTTCAGTCAAAAGGAAATCAATATATCTCTTTGACGGAATGACGGCCCTACTAGACCTACGTTGGGGAACAACAGGAGAAGTTTCCACCTCATTAGGTTGAGGGACTTCGCATGGATTATCTCCAAGTGGGACGGTAGAAGGAGCATGAATGGAATGCACCGCCTCCTGAGCATTTTCATGCTGGGTCGTCTCTGACGAGGTGTGAACCTCATCCATTTGTTGCTCATCTCGAATTTCTTCGAGATATACATTACTCCCACTTGTTTTTCTGGAAATAAACTCCTTTTCCAAAAAGACACCATCGCGAGCAACAAACACTTTGTTTTCGCTTTGGTTGTAGAAGTAGTATCCCTTAGTCTGTTTTGGGTAACCCACAAAAAGACACTTATCGGACTTGGGTGAAAGCTTATCAGAAAGTAAACGTTTTACATAAACTTCACAACCCCATGTCCTTAGAAAAGACAATTTTGGAACTTTTCTAGTCCACATCTCATATGGCATCTTTTCTACTGCTTTGGACGGAGCTCTGTTGAGTGTGAATGCCGCTGTTTCAAGCGCAAATCCCCAAAATGAGGCAGGAAGGTTAGCAAGACTCATCATGGACCGAACCATATCTAATAGAGTTCGGTTCCTTCTTTCGGAAACCCCATTCAATTGTGGTGTCCCTGGTGGAGTCAATTGCGAAAGTATTCCACAATCTTTCAAATGATCACCAAACTCTTGAGATAAATATTCACCACCACGATCGGATCGCAATGCTTTAATTTTCTTTCCAAGTTGGTTTTGTACTTCATTTTGGAATTCCTTGAACTTTTCAAAGGATTCCGACTTATGCCGCATGAGGTAAACATATCCAAATCTGCTCACATCATCAGTAAAAGTAATGAAATACCCGCACCTTCCCCTAGCCAAAGTACTCATAGGTCCGCACACATCAGTATGTATGAGGGCTAAAAGATCATTGGCCCTTTCACTTGAGCCTGTGAAAGGAGACTTTGTCATTTTCCCCATTAAGCAAAACTCACATACTTCAAATGATTCAAAATCAAATGATTTGAGAATTCCATCCTTATGAAGTTTCTCTATGCGTTTTGAGCTTATGTGGCCTAATCGACAATGCCATAGGTAAGTAGGGTTCAAATCATTTGGTTTGTGTTTCTTGTTTTCTATGTGATAGTTATGGTTTTGTAAGTCTAGTACATACAAACCATTTGATAATTTAGCAGAGACATAGAACATGCCATTCAAATATGCTGAACAACAATTATTCATAATTTGAAATGAAAAACCTTCCGAATCCAAAATCGGAATAGAAATTATGTTCTTGGTAATAACTGGAACGTAATAACAATTATAAAGTTCTAATATTAAACCAGAAGGCAAGCGTAAACTATAATCTCCTACAGCTAAAGCAGCAACTCTTGCTCCATTGCCTACTCGGAGATCCACTTCGCCTTTGCTCAAGCTCCTACTTCTTTTTAGTCCCTGCACATTACCAATAATGTGAGATCCACAAGCGGTATCAAATACCCAAGAAGCAGTTGTAGCTAAATTAACTTCTATGACATAGATACCTGAAATTGAAGCACCAGTCTTCTTTTCCTCCAGATACTTGGGGCAGTTCCTCTTCCAATGACCAATCTTGTGGCAGTGGTAGCACTCATGTTGAGCAGCTACCTTAGCCTTTGGAGTGGCCTTTGTCTTGGTTGAAGAGTTCTCATTGGCAACTACCTTGCCCTTGTTCTTCTTCATGGGAGCCCCTTTCTTCTTGAACTGCTTACCTTTACTAACCATTAGAACATCCTTATGTTTAGGTTTACTTGGTAAGTTTCTCTCAGCCTGAATTAGTGAACCATGCAACTCTTGCAGGGTAGCCTCCCCTCCTTGCATGTAGAAGTTCAACTTAAAGTTATGAGAATCTTCAGGAAAGGATCTGATGACTATGTCAGTTGCAAGGTCCTTAGGATAAGGGAAGCCCAATTTCTCCATGGTCTGAAAATGTCCAATCAAATCGAACACATGCGGACCAACGGGCTTCCCCTCTTCCAACTTGGAATCCAGAAGTTTGCAGTTTGCTTCAAATCTCTCCAATCTAGCATTTTTCTGAAACAAAGTTTTCAGTTGTTGGATTATGCTGTAGGCATCCAGACCATCAAAACGTTTTTGATACTCTGGTTCCATGCAAGCAAGCATCAAGCATGTTACTTGCAGGGAGTTATCCTCTAGAGTTTGTCTAGTTCGCCTTTGAGTTGCAGTAGCATTTTCTGGCAGGGGTTCAGGGAGAGGATTGTCAAGAACACTTTCTTTTCCTTCCGCTCTGAGAACAATTCTCACAGCCATTTGCCATTGTAGGAAGTTTGTAGCATTCAGTTTGTCTTTTTCAATTAGAGGGCGCAAGTTAAAAGTAGAGTTGTTTGCACCAGACATGATAACTACAATAAAAAGTAAAGCAAGATTCAATATAATGTTTATCAAAAGTAGCAATTAAACAAATTCAATTCACTACTACCCTTTATTCAAAATTAGAAGTCCCCATTGAATAAAGAATTAACCAAAATCCCCTCCCACTACAATCAAACGGACTTTGGCCCTGCTACTTTAATTTATAGTATTCGAGGTAAGTAAATATTTTACTAATTATAACTAATTATAACTCTTGGTAGACAGGTTAACAACTCTTTGTATTTTCCTATCTCTTAGCTTCAAAACCCAAAACTTTGTCTTTTGATAGTTTTGTTGAGTTAAACCAAACATTAACATGTAAGTTTCAAAAAACCTACCCTACTATCCCCGGAATTATAAGCAACACCCTGCTTTGGCAGAACCTATTACTCATGATCTAAGGCTTTATAGGTGTTGTATGGAAAAGCACTTAAACTCAATATTATTTTGGGACCTAAATTTACTATGTTGGTTAATTAAAAGTGAACACATCGCTTTAAATAACCACATACATAAACTCAATAAGCATTTTAAGGCAATATAAAATACATAAAAATTAAATGTGATCCTAGTATGGCCCCTAAAAAATAAGCTCAAATCTTCTTGGGTTCCTATTCATCTTTCTTGGATCTCCATCCTTGAATTTCGGATTGAACCTGCTTACTCCATCGAGCTCATAATACGAACTTTATAATCTAATTTAAACTTTTAAATTAAATTACAATAATACAGAACGATGCGCAGATCGTATTTCAAAACTTACAAGAATACAAAACGATACGCAGATCGTATTTTCTATCCTATTTTGGGTCATACTAGTCACTTGCCTGTAACAAAATATCATATATATTCCATACACGCATATAATATCAAACTATATTAAACACAAATTATTTACTTATTAATTGTTAATAAGCAAATAGCATTTCCAAAATAATTTTAAAAACTTAAACAATTTAAGTTTAACATTATTTATGAAACTTTATTATTTTAATTCAATTACTATTTAAATATGGCTAGAATAATCGTATTAATCAAGAATTTGCATTTAAAGAAACATATTAATTTATGCTCAACTTAGAAAATCATATTTTCCAAAAAAAAATATTTCCAAAATTACCAAAACTGATTTTTGGGAAATTTATTCAATTTATAAAGGTTGATTTGGGAAACTTTTCCAATTTGGACCTTGATTAGGAAAATCAGATTTTCCTTTTAATGCACTGTGAAAACGATTTTCAAAATTCCCTTTTCTTTTTTTTTTTTTCTTTTTTTTTTTAATTTGAATGAAGAACAAAGCAGGAACAGTAACATTTCAAAACAGCTTCATCGCCGGCCAGCAGCCACCAGGGCCGCCGACCAGCTTCCACAGGAAGGACCCAGCCACGCCGCCCGACCCATCTACCAGCAACTGCCGGCAGCAAGACCGGCGTCGGCGTCGTGGCCAGCACAGCAGCAACCGAACAGCAGCGATGCTGGCTGCTCTTCCGCCGCGACGATAATCGACTGCCGCCCTGATAACCGCCGGAACACGGCCCTAATTCACCCCCCACCGTGGCTCCATCATCGGAGGTGGGCCACCCAGCCATGGGGTTTGTTCTTTTAATTTGTGTAACAATTACCTAAATTAAATTAATCTTTAATCAACTTTTGTTAAAGATTAACAAAATTAATTAGGTGAGATAATCCGAAAATTATGGCAGAAAATTTGAATAATTTAACAAAATTAAAACTGAATTTTAGGTTTGTTAAAAGTTAGATTTCAAGTAGAATCTTTATTCAAATTAAATCTAACAAGAACTCAAAATTTAGGGCATAATTATCTCATTTTATTCAAATAATTCAGAAAAATAACAATTATAATCTAAAAAATTCGAATTAAATTATTAGGCGGTTCTATTGAATTTTCTTAACAAATAAAATCAAAAATTTTAATTGTTATCCTTAAATTTTATGATTAATCGAATTAAACATAAAAATTAACCAAATTCAATAATTAATATACAAAAATTCCGAAAGTTAGTTAAAAAATTACCAAAAACTTTCGGCTGTTGTATAAAAATTAGGGGATAATCAGTAGATTTATTTAACTAATTAAAAATAAAATCTTTAATTGTTAACAAATTATTTCCATGATTAATCTTATTAACCAATAAATAATTTAAAATCTGACGAATTTAATTTTAAAAAATCCGAAATTTTTTATGTGATATTAACTGTTAATTTTGACCCTGTGATAAAAATTTCGGAATTTTATAAATTTATTTTGAGCAAAAAATAATTAAATCACGATTTAATGATTCCAATCAATTAATATCATATATTAATTTTGCAAATTCAAGCCATAAATAAATCTTCCCTTAATTGAATCAAAATAATAATGTTGCATACAATCATGATCATAAAATATTATGCAAGAGGCTAAAACTGATACCACTGTAGGAACATATAGATGCATAAAGCGGAATTTCAGGAAACAATTTCCTAACATCTATCACAGGATCTCATGCATAACAATAGTATAGATCAGATTAAGTCGAAAGAATAATCACCTTTGAAGCGTGTTCTCCCGTTCGTATGCAAGCTTCGAAGATCTTAGAGCCCCACTTGTTGCTCCTCTACTCAGTCCACAAGCACGAATTGAATCCCACGTATGCTAGTACGGAAGAGAACGATCACAATCTGTCTCTTGCTTTGTTTGGGATGTACGGCGTTTAGAGAATGACAGTTAGGGTTTTTGTGTTTTCTTTTTGTGTCAGATATTCAATTAACGTAGTTCCTGAATCCCTGACATTATAACTATTATAATGTTTAGGGCTTTTAAGTTAACACAAAGCCCAACCTTATTTCTCTTAGCAGGTCGGTTGCCATAGGACCTTTTGGGCCCATTCCAATTAGTGCTTATATGTGTGACCTTATAGGGTTAATATATTTTAGTTGTAGGTCCAATCAATATTGTCCTACTAATCACATTTATTCTCTAGCAAGCAAATATGATTACTAAAATAATTAATTTATTATCTTCATAATTAATTCCTATTTATATTTAGTAATTGCCGGAAATGTCTAAGGACATAATTCCTTCATGGAACTGACGACAACATCTCAGATCCATTAACTAAAGCGAAGCACAACTTGCACACTGCAGCTATGCGAATCAAGCATGTTGGAGAATGGCTTTGATGTCCTTATTAAATGTTTAACAGTTTTAGATTTTAATACTTTGTAAAACATATTTGGTTAACCATTCATAGAAAGGAATAAAAATTCATTTTTCTATTTAATTTTGTGGTTTATTAAATGATGAGTCCTTTCAATTTGACAAATATTCAAGACATACTGTCAGGACCAGTCCTATGACTAAGAAATTTCTATCAAGTGAACTTGAATGTAAAAAGTTGAAAATGGTCCCTGGTCTGAAGTTTTCTATAAAGGTGGACGTATATAAAACGCTAGACGACTAGAATGCAAGATGACTAGTAGTTCTGTTTCTTGAACTATGTGGACATGGCAATGTCGCAATCATTTGCATAGATACTTACTTGATAAGATTAGTATCGGACATACCTATGATAATTTACTGTAAAAGATGAAAATCTGTCGTAAGTAAGTAAATTTCATTATATTATTAGACACTAATCCTCAATACCTGAGTGATTTGAGATTACTTGTTTGAGAACTGGTTACTTTGACGACGTCAAACGTCGCACCGTAAAAGGAGTCTATAACGGCAATGCTCAGGTAATCACCTATCAAATGAAGTCTAACCTCAAGATCACAATATTGGGATTGTCCTCCCATAAATCGGGATGAGATGTCAAAAGTTGTACAAGGCCACTGAGAGAGCTAGAAACTGTAAAATGCATGGTCGTGCTCAGATGAATCATAGGCTATGATTATATGTTTATTTGATCAGTTGAACTCTGACACCAAGAAATACCTATGGACATAATAAGGATGACTACTCTTACCTTATGTTCATGAGCAGGGATCAAGCGACAAAGGAATTAGGAAATGCACACTTGTCCCTAAGGACAAGTGGGAGACTGAAGGAAATAATGCCCTTGGTCCAAGTTTGCATTTAATGCATCTAATGTTAAGTCTAATAAATAAGGTTCAGTATTAATTAACAAATTAATAATTCAATGAGATCAAGTGATATGAATGCCTAGCTAGAGGTCGCTTCAGTTCAAGTGGAATTAATGATATTAATCCACAACTTACTCTTGACTGAACCCGTAGGGTCACACAAATAGTGCGTGAACGGATCAAGTATTTAAGTGAATATAATATTCATTAAGTACTCTATTTATGGTCATTCGAAAATGATGGATCTTGCTTCCAGTGGGAGCTAAAATCATCAAAAGGCAAAGAAAGAATATTTTTCGGAAATGAAGGTATTACCGGAAACGGAAATATGGTTCATAACGGAAATATAAATATTATCCAAGACGAAGATATTGCCGGAAATGGAAATATGGTTTGTATCGAAAAATATTAACGGAAATAGAAATATTACCGGAATCGGAAATATTGCCGGAACCGGAAATATTACCGGAATCGGAAATATTGTCGAAATCGGAAATATTGGCGGAATCGGAAATATTATCGGAAACGTAAATAATGTTCGAATCGGAAATAAATTCCGGAATCGGAATAGGAATCGGAAGCACGACGAGTGACTTCTCGACGAGCAAGCCCGCGAGACGCAAGCTCCGGGCCCCGCACCAAGAAACGCCCAGCGATGGGCCTGCGTGCAGTGCATGGGCGCAGGCTGCAAGCAGTAGCGTGGGCCTCAAGCCACGCGTGCTACAGCGCTGCCCAGCTCGTGTGTTTGGCTTGTGCGCCAAGCAAGCTTAGGCGCCAAGTCTGCTTGCGCGACAAGTAGCTTGGGCCTCAAGCCTTTGTTTTCCTAATCCTACAATTTTCGGAATTCTATCATAATCAGAGTTTAATTATTTATAGAATACTAAAGAGTTTGCGTTTAACTAAAAGCCTAAAAGCTATAGTTATTCGGTTCCTAGTAGGATTGCAATTCCTTATTTTCACTCTATAAATACGTGGTTCATAATCACAATTTATACAACATTGAATGCATTGAATTAAGCACACAATTCATAATCTTTGCCTATCACATTTGTGAGTTTCCCGAGTGCATAAAACCTTAGAGAATATTCTAGTTGGTTGAATCTAAGGCGGATCTGAACATGTTGTGGACTTTCTACGGAGGGGCGACATTTGGAGTCCTTTACTTTTTCTTATTCGGTTCAGGATCAGCTAGGGAAGGCACACATCATATAGCATGTATACTAAATTATGCTAATTGACTATGTGGAAATTAATTTTGATTCCTGGCTTTATGGTGTTTCCGCATGAATTATATTGTTCATAACCTAACAGGGTGATCCTCCATACTTGTCTTACGCCAAGAATTATATGAAGTTAGGCTTTAACTTAAACGTTTGAGCCTCAATTTTAGGGCACAAAATGCTTGATGAAGCGGTAACCTCATTTGGTCGCACCATTGGCACAAGGTGTAATTTTGGTTCTCCATGTTCAATTGACTCTCAAGAAACCTCCTTCTTATTCTACCGTTACTTTTTCTTGTCATTGCTTCTATCTCGTGGTTGTGAGGTGTCAAAGTGCTACGTTTTGTCCTAGCTTGCATTCACAAAACAAAAGTGTAGACAAGAGTTAGTGCCTTGAAGCAGAAAGGAAATGCACACAAGAATACTAATGCTAGAAATAAGTAAAGCTACAACTAATGACTACACATATACTAATGTAAAAATCCGTTGATCCCCGACAATGGTGCCAAAAACTTGATGAGCTCCCACTAGTCGTTAATCATGGGAGCTCACCGGAGTGATGATATTTTTCTCCACTTGACTCAATCATATGGCACTACACTAAGTATAGTAGCACGGGGGTATGTAAGGGGTCGAACTCTCGGGGATCAAGCGTTTTCTACACTAGCAAGGGACATGCACTCACTAGACACTTTACTTGGTCACAAGAAATCAACAATTGAGTTGTTTGCACAACTTATCACTAATTGTACAAAGGAGAGCTGTAATCAATATAAAGGGATAAGATTAGGGAAGAGGCTTTTCACCTAGTATGGATATGGAAAGTCAAGGTCTCTCTACTCTACTCAAGCATAATCATCTGGAGAGTTACAAGTAAGTCTAGGGATCATTGTACACTACTACAAACTATTCTCACCCGATGGTCACGGTGTGTGGTTCAAGAATCTAGCGTTGTGTTTTCAATTTTCTACCTAGGTTCTCGGGGTCATGGTGGAAACTAGGTATATATAAATGAGGCTCAACACACACTATAGCCACACTCCTAGGGTCGACACGAAGAACATGCGCTTTCACGTGTCAATAGGTCCTCCGTTGTCAACGGCTCCACGCTCAATGCCTATCTAGAAGAACAACTATAGCACATGAATCACACTTTTCCTTGGGTTTGGAAAAAGGAAACAAAAAAGAAAGGCATAATCCTAGGACATCTAAAATTCAAGCTAAGATCAACCTAAGGTATCTAGCAAGCATGAGTCCACTTAGGCACCTAATGCTCACACGCCCATATCAAGCAAGGACATAATCTCACAACAACCAGCAACGCCAAAGTAACACCAAACTAACACACACAATTAAAGATAAACACCAATCATGCCATAATTCTACTAGGGGTCACCCTACCCCTAGGCACAAGCTAACTACTCACACATATCTACACTTAAACCAAGTATATCTAAGTAAACTACACATGAAAACATGATGTTACTATTTCGGGTAAAGAACTTTAACCTAGAATATGGAACTAGGGATGAACACCAAGAACATACCACTTCGGGTAAATTAAGAACTTCAACCAACAATCATGAACTAAAAACACTATGAAATTGAAACTAAAGAGAAGTAATAAAAGCTGTAAAGAAATCAAGCATGCAAGCAAAAACAATTACTTGAAATGAAAATTGATGATCTTGCTCCAAGAATTCAGAAATTAAAGACAAGAAAGCACTAAAGGTTGGTGAGAGTGTGTCGCTAAGAGAAATAAATAAACTACTGAAAATAAATTTAAAGACACACTCCACACTTTACACTTGAGGGGTAGCCTTATATTTATACTAAGGGGAACATGTGCGCAAAAAGTAGGGTTGTCGTCGACTGTTGCATGGGGCTCTCCAGCTCTGCACGGCCCGTACATGGGTTTGGGAATCAGCGGTTGCACGACCCGTGCCAATTGTGCATGACCCATGCCAGGGTCGTGCACCAGAACTGCACGACCTTAGCCGCCTCGTGCACGACTCGTACTTGGCTGCTTCCCATGGTGTTTTTTCCTTCCCAATGCAATGTGAGGGATGCATCACCTATGTGTGGATGATTCCCATAGATTTCGTTCTTCTCTTCTTCACATTTCCCGTTGTATGAACATCGTGCTACTTCAAATGCATAGGCTCGACTTGGTGGAAGCTTTCCACCCATACTTCTCCTTCTCTTCGTAGGAACCTTCAATGGTAGTGATGAGATGGGATGACGAGGATGTCATGAAGCTTGCTCCCGTGCCCTATTATGTGGTCAATCTCTCGTTTGGATTAGAGGGACATTCATACTTCGTGCGTCGCTTTGGCTTGGCCCAGAAAACGGGGAGAGAGAAGCTCTCCATAGAAAACAAGAAAAGAAAGGAAATAGAGTAGGAATAGATCTAAATGCACCTATATGAATCTAATCTAAGCTAATATGTGCGCAAAAGAGATCATAAATGGCTCCTAAAGATGTGCTAATTACAAGCACATCAAGTAGTTCTTTGCGCCCTATGGCAAAAAGTTGTCTGTTTATGAAAAAGAACTCATAACCGTTGTCTTTGCAGTTCAAAAGTAGGAACAATATCCCATGAGTAATCATTTTTTCATAAAAACAAATAAAAAGAGCCTTAAATGGTTGTTTCAACAGAAAGTATCCACTCCATCCCAACAGTTCTAGCTCTCTGAGCTCATGGGGTTTCATTACGCGATTAAATATAAAAGTGGTAAATAATACATTGCTGCAGATGCTTTATCAAAAGTTCAGGGAGCAACAATTTTGCCATACCTGTTGTGTCTTTTGACTTGACAGAACTTATAAAAGCAAGTTATGCTATTGATGACATCTTACTCAAAGTTTTGCAGTCATTACAACAATTTGAAGCAGTGAATCATTATACTCTCCAAGATGAGTTATTAACAAGGAAGGGAAAGATGGTTCTAGCTAGGGTCTGACAACAACATAAGAGCTAAAGTGATACCTTGGATTCATTTAGAACCCGAAAATGATAATGTTGGTAGAGATCTCACCTTAAAAAGAGTGAAGTGCTTGTTTTATAGGAAGGGACTTACAAGAGATGTCAAAAACTTTGGTAGAGTTCTTCCTTAAACTTGTGGTAAAGTTTTTATAAGAGGGAATACATGTTATGGCAAGATTGTTAAATATTGACTTTTAAGACAATGATTGAATTTTTGAAGTTGTTAGTTTTAGCGCCAAATTCATTACAACCGAATTTGGAATATGTTAGTTTAGCTGATAGTTTGTTAACAACTTTGCTTGATTTTTTAGAAATATAAATAAGTTGTAAGGATAATTTGAGATCATCATTCAAATCATTAATACTTCTTTTCTCTCTACAATTCTCTCTCCCTAATTCTTCTCTAAGTTATCTTTCTCTCTTTCTTTTATATTACGTTTCATCATTGTTGAGTGATCAAGCAGTCGAGCAGTGAGCTCCTACTTTATATATTTCATTAAATTAATATTCCAATAGTTTTGACATTGAAAAGGTTTATATACCAAATCCCCCCCCCCTATGTTCCAATCATGCAATGCACATTTTCGAAAAACCAATATTTCCCAATACATTTTTTAGCAAAAGATCTTGCACGCATTACGTGCAAAATAAATTTATTGTTGTCGTAGTAACCTTATACAAAGTACATTTATTTGGTAATTTTTAACATGTTTTGATTAACTTATATTAACTTTTTTTTTTTTTTTTTATGGATTTAACATTTTAAAGGGTTAAATGTGCATGACTTTGTAGGGATAATTTTTATTAAAACGAAAAAAATTTATTACTAAAAAATAGATAAATTTTAATTTATACCGGAATAACTTTTAAACATTTCGGCAACTTTTGTGTAAGACCGCCTTACCGGAAAGACCATTTTGGTTGCTTAACTAATTGGTTCTATTTCCTAACTAATTGGTTACATTGCTTAATTAATTGATTCAATTGCTTAACTAATTAATTTCAGTGCTTAACTAATTGGTTTCAGTGCTTAACTAATTGGTTTCAGTGCTTAACTTATATGATACCAAGGTGGTCTTTTGTGTAAAACCGCCTTATAGAAAAATTTGTATAAACATTTTGACTTAACTTTTATATATTTATTCCAGGCCACCTGTGATTAAGAAATTGTGTTTTTTAAAAAAAAACACATACAAAGCGAGTAGAATTCGTTTGACAAAATTTACTTGAAAATAAAATACATAAAACATTCCCATCCTTACTCCCTACGAAACCCGACAAGCAGTAACGACAATGACTCAATGAGTCGACACGGAATACCAAACCAAAAATGGTGTTAAGTAACGCAACCCGTTCCTTATTCATCTTCATCTTCATCTTCATATAGGAGAGAGAAATTCCAAATTAGCCGGAAATTTCTGCTGCACTTTCCGATCTCCATTCCCAAAAAAATCAGCTTATAATTCTGAAAGAGATGTTTGACTTTTGATGGGGTCGAATCTTCTTGCTATTACATTTTCAACCCAAAATTGTTGAGAAGATTTGTAGGGTTTGTTTAGGGGATTTCTGGGTTTTCATTTTCATGGAGTTTTCATGGCTAAATTGTTTTCGAATTACCCTTTTTCTTCTCCTTATTGCCGCCATTGCCACAGCTTGTTTCACCCTTCCTGTTGAAAAGGTTGATTATTTTTTGACCCCCTTTTCAAATTTTACCCAAATTTATGTAGTTTGATTTGATTTGATTTGATTTGATTTGGGCTTGAATAGTTTGGTATGTGTATTGCATGTTTCGTCATTTCCATGTACAGTATATGATGTTTGATTTTGACCCGCTAATGGAGTGATTAACTTATGAACTCTGCCCCCCTAAAAAAATATGAACTTTGCTTTGAAATTCTATTGTAAATGTTGCTGTAATTTAATTGCAATTGCGTTTTGGTTGATTTGTTTTCATGCTTGGGCATTGATGAAATGAAGAGAAAAAAGTAGTGTTTTGAGTTTTATTGACATTTTAAGACAGAAGTATGGATTATTCTCCTAATTGATTCGATTAAAGATGACGGTTTTAGTATCGAGAATTAAAGGATGCCTGTGTTATTTGTTGTGCTATTACTTCTGTCATTACAAAATAGGAAAAAAAGAAATTTTGTTGACCTGAATTGGTGAAAGCTTTACCATAAACTGTCGCAATATGTATCAAATTATGATGTGAAATCAACATTCTTAGATTTATCTTAACTCTACTTATTACAATACTAAGATTATTATTTGTAGTTTTTACTTTGGCATTGTGATAGTGATAGAATTAATAGTAAACTTGATAAGAATTGGTCACAAAAGTCGATCGTAGATTATCATTCTGTTTTTGCTTTGATCAAGAGATGGAGGGTTCTCTAGGCTGTGTAAGTGTGTAAGCTATAAGAACAGTTGAAGTTTGGGCTCCTTAGTTCTTCTGTTTTTGTTATCTTATTGGTTTTGTAACTGTTGAACCTTTTGTTCATGTCATTTGAAATAACTATTGTGCTGTCTCGTTGTCTTTTCTTGTAGATATTAAGGGATTTCCTGTTGTGGGTGGACCAAAATCTTGGCAGTTGGGGACCTCTAGTTCTGTAAGTCACTTAACTTGTTTTTCTAAAAGAAATTTTGCCTGAATTTTACATTTTATTGTATTTGTTTTTCCTTCAAGATATACTACTCTTTACACCTTGAAGTGTATTTTAATGTTTTTGACTTCCTTTTGCTCTTTTCTTTTCAATAATTAAAGTCCCATGTTTATTGTGGTACTTATGAGTTATAATAGATTGTGTGATTTGGAAATCATCTAGTGCTTTCTTCTGGACTGTGTTATTGACTCACTTGATTTATCATAGAATGTTATTTGGATAGTATTTGGTTGATGGGAATTTTGGGAACCAGGGATATCTGAAACCTATATCTGCTTTGTTATACTTGTGTATGAAACTTCTTTTCTTGGCTCGCCAGCTCCATCCCCAGTTCTGCCCCTGAGGGCACATAACTATATTTTCTGCTTACATTATGAGCTCTGTAAGCGTGGTTACTTCAGCGGTGTTCAGAATTTCAGAAGGAAAGATAGTTCTGTTACACTTCCTCACTTGTACGATATATTGATGTGGATCCTAACCCCTAGTGTAGTGAAGCATTTAGAAATCTGCATATCATTGGAAAAAGAGATTGTTAAGTTTCAATGTAGAAAATAACCAATATTTGTCCAACAACAAAGTAATGAACACTCTTGAAAGTTGTCTTCAAATCTTCAAACCTTCAAACCTTCAAACCTATTAGCCTACTCCTACAGTCCTACTCTCCTAGAACTAATTATTCGAACACTTAACGCTTTTATCCACTCCTGGACTTCGGACCTAGCAAGGAAGAATTTATACTCACAAATTCAAAGCAAAGCTTCAATTTAATTCTAACAAGATAGGCGTCTCTATTTATAAGCTTGGAAGGAGTTTCCAAAATAGGACAAGGAAACTAAAATAAATTCTAAACAACTGAGTTTCACAGTCATGTCTACTCAGTGAGCCCTTAAAACTAAACACACACTATTTGGATCTAAGGACAAACCTCTTAGCCCAAATTACAACATGCCATGTAAAACTCAAAGCCTTATGGGCTATGGTAAACCCATGGGTTTATTCTCTGAAGTAGAAAACATACTAAAACTCAGATCAAGCCCACTAGACATACAAAGATGGCGCTTGGGCTGTGGGGATGGTGGCAGTCGTGGCACTTGGCCCAGTACTCCCGAAAGAGCACGCATGTGGCCCATTAGTCATCAGGGGTGGCACCTAAGCCCACATATCCATTCCAAGTTCGGTTTATGACCCAACCTTGCCTTTCATAGCCTAAGTTGAAACCCATTGGATCCAGTAACAAGATGACTGGGTCAGTGGGTCTTCAAAACAATGTCCCCTTGAACTTTCATGATATAATTGTTGCATTTAGCTGGTTCTTTGTTATTTGATTTTCAGGGTCATAACGACAATATAAAAGGAAATTCCCACTCGATGGTTTCCATTAGTAGCTCTAGTGCTTTTAATCTGAGGTGTTTTGGGAGGTTCTTATTTCTTCCTTTCTGACCATGTCCTATACTCTAGTAAGAGTTTCTTACCCTTTCAACTAAATGCTAAAACATTTTGAAATTTGTCCTCTGCTGGCAAATGAAATGCATTTATTCTTTCTCACTTTCTGTGAATCAAGAGGCTGGGCCATGCTGTTGTTTGACGTTCTTGCTTCATATCCTAGAAAGAAGGTTAAGGTTAGGGATGATCTGCAGTGAACCACCTTAGACTTGCTGTAATGCTCACATATCCTAGAAAGAAGGTCAAGGTTAGGGATGTAATTACACAAACAACATAGTTAGTTATGGGATTGGAGGAATGGTAATTTGTAATAGTGAGTTAGTTAGAGCCTTGAGTATTTTGCAAGGAAGGAAATAAGCGACGTAATAAAAGGCTAGAGCGGGTGATTGGAGGATCGTCGTGAAGAGTATGTACAAAGAAACACCTTGAAGAGTACCAGCCTCTCAAAAGTTGGCATAGTCTGTAAACGGTGATTCAGTGATATTACCTCGAGTTCATCAATAACAGTCATATCTTTATCGATTTTGCCTAATTCTTCTCATTTCAGCTTAATTTTGTTTGAACCCAAATTCTGCCTTGTGTGAGGTTTGAGCTAAGGATAAACTTGATTCTTAGCATGTTCATGCGGATAGATTGTATTATGTGGTAGATATAGGTACTTTGATCACAAGGGGACTTGATTATGATAACTAAGCTTGTATTTTTTAACATATTCTTGAAACTTCAGTCGGTTTTTTACTCTTGGACCTGTTTGCCAATGATTTTCTTGACTATGGAGTACTCTGTACTACTTTAGCAAAAGTGAACTTCTGTTTCCTTGTATTCATGCTATTTGGTAAGGTGTTAGAAATGGTCCATTATGTCTTGAAGTCTTAGTATATGCCGCATAGTTGTGCATGGAATGGATGTGATACCTTATTCTCTATACTAGCATATGATTGGAGCTGAAGTTCTGTTAATTCATGTTGTTTCTGCATAAGTTGTTGGATTTGTTCATTATATATATCTTTTACGCCACATATTTGTGCTTAGAATGACACAAAATGCATTGTTCTTCGTACTAGTATATGATTGGTGCTTGATCCTTATGTTAACTTTTGACTGATTGTTTGCACCTTGGATAATTACAGGGCTGTTGCATACATACCTCTTACTATTCTGGCAGTTCCAGCTTCAGTGCTCACGGTACGTATTGACTGATGATATCGGTTAGTAGCTTCTCCATGATCTGACTTGTTTCTCCTTAGTCGGATAGTGTTTTGACTTCTGAACACGCCATTAACGTATTCTGTTTCTGTTGTGGCCTCATCAACACGTCTTCGTGATAGATTGGAATGTATTTGTAAACCTTCTCCTAGTAAAAGCATCATTTCTTTAACCTAATGTGCTAATGTCACGGGAGCCTGACCGATCATTGTATTAAGCCTACTACCTTCTGTCGATAGAGGTTTAAAAAAGGCCATCTGTGAGGTTTTTGACAGATTTCAAGGGTCCATAGGACTCATGAAGTGAAGCTGAGAAGGATTTTGCATGAAGCTGAGTGTGAAACTCACTTAAAGTATCAAAGCTCATTTAACATTTATTTGGTTTACCTCCCATGCCTTAAATGCTTGCTAAAGTTAAAACAACACAAATGGCTGAGCTAGGTGCTAATTGTCTCTTGTAAAGTTGTAATCTACCGTTAGACATCAATCATTCCTACTAACCTTTATACTTTGCGATGTGTGTGTTTCTGCCCTCTGAATAAAACTGTCTGTAAGTCTCATCTGATTAATGGTTCTGCTCAGTCATGTCACTGATTCACCATTTAGATGCTACTGCACTGATTAGACTTTCCATTTTGCAGCTTGGTGGTGGCTATCTTTATGGTTTGCTTCTGGGCTTTGTGGCTGATTCTATAGGTGCTACATTGGGGGCAACTGCGGCTTTTCTTTTGGGAAGAACCGTGAGTTGTTATCTTATTATTTTTATTGGAATTTC
Source organism: Spinacia oleracea (assembly GCF_020520425.1). NCBI lineage: Eukaryota > Viridiplantae > Streptophyta > Magnoliopsida > Caryophyllales > Amaranthaceae > Spinacia > Spinacia oleracea. The sequence continues at coordinate 24,214,037 of NC_079489.1, forward strand.
ATATGGGAGTGTAGTGTTTCTGTTTCTGCATGTATTTTTTTCTTTGCTGCAACATTCAACTTTAATCCTGTATCTGGTCAAATTTGACTTGTCATTGTGGCCTTGTGGGTTTTATTATGGAGCTTATGTGATGATGGTACCTCATGGCACACTTCCATATGTAATTAGATTTTTCTTTGCTCTGCCTTTATGCAAGAGTAGTGTCGTGACTCCTGTATACATGGTTGATATACCTTTGAACCTTGTTGTGCAGATTGGAAGGTCATTTGTTATTTCCAAAATAAAGGATTACCCTAAGTTTCGAGCTGTTGCTATTGCTATACAGAGATCTGGCTTTAAGGTACGTGTACTTGAGAACTTTCATTTGCTTGCCGAAAACCATTCAACTACAATTCATTATTCTTTTACCAAGCTCCTTAGTCTCGTTTATTTTGTTATTAGAGAACTTACTGATAGAGTAATAGGTTTGTAAAGTGTTAGCTGACACATCTCTTGTGGCCTCGGAAAGTGCTAGAAGATTCTTTTTGTAAATCTAACCAAACAAAATATATGCAAGTCCTTGCTTGAGAATCATGAGGTATGAGGTGAGACGTGGACATATTGGTTGATCCGAGACTGTCCTGTTGCTAGAAGTGCACATATAGCTTGAATCACAATCAATTCTAAGGGGTAATACTTCTTAAGTAGTCACCTGACTGACTTGATGAATTGAGTTGCAACTGATTTGGAATACCACCAGGTCGTTTAGCTATTACTTCGTATTTGTCTCAGATGATTGAAGACCAGGGTCATTAAAAGAAGAGAAGAACTCAAAGTTTATCAGTAATTCTAGCCTATTTATTTGTTAGAACAGGCTGGACCAGGTTTTGTATTTTTACCCAAGGTTTTGTAACTTACCCAGAAAATTTCTCAAAATATATTTTCTGAGATTCATTTACCACTGACCACACCTCTGTTATTCATTATCATTAGTAACAATAATTTACGCAGAAATAAGAACTAATACTACTGTTTCTGTTGTTGTCTTATTGTGGAGACTGCCAATTTCGTGATAAATTGGAATTCGGGAATCTGTACATAGAATTTACTTCTTGAAAAGTGAAGATAGAAAGACAGAAATCATTTGGATTGGGGAAATTATCAAGAATCAGTTAAGTAGGGAAATCTACATAAATAGTACACTGAATTTTAGAAGGTAGCTCTAGAGACTTCAGCTCATTTCATCGAAGCATGACTGATCATTGACTGATCATTCATTTTACTTGATATAGAAAAGGGGATACAATTATTCAAAGGTTTCCTGGTTATAATAGGGATCCATGGTCGTAGATTACTTCATCTATGTGCAAGATGAAGATTGATGATTCACAAAGGGTATAAATGAGAAGGAAGAAAATGAAAAAGGATTATGTATTTTAAGTGATGAGAGAAAGTTGCTTGGATGTTGGTTCTAGATAGTTTCTACTTGGGTGAAGGGGAAGAAATGGACAGTTAACATTTCAATCTTGCAAATAATTGCACATCTTCTCTGTAGGCTCTAGGTAGATTCTTCTTGGGGGAAGGGGGAGTTATGGACAATGGGTGGCTGCTTGCCCTCTTAAGGAGTTCACTGTTTCTTTAGATTCTTTTATGATATGCTTCCATCATATGTTGATGTGCTTTTTTTCGTTGACAGATTGTCTTTCTTCTGCGGCTTGTTCCTCTACTTCCATTTAATATATTGAACTACCTCCTGTCTGTAACTCCTGTTTCGCTGTGGGAATATATCCTGGCTTCTTGGTTGGGGATGCTGGTAATTTCTCTACTCTTTTTTTTTTGAACTTGCTTGGATGTTTTATTTAGTTCTTGATTTTTCATTTGTAATTCAGATTGCACTTTTGTGTTTCATCTTTATAGCAGTTTTGTAAGTGTGCAAAGGTATCATACTTGTATTTGTTTGTCTTCTATATTTGAAGAGAAAGACAAGACTAAGAAACAATTCATTTGGAATGAGTGCTTTGCATTCGGCTTATATGCATGAATGGAATAAAATTGGGCTTTCTTTTTTTTTTGTCTTGTTTTTCCATCTGTACTCTTGCATTCTCTATCTCTAGACTGTATTCCCTTGTAAAATCAGTCTGGTTCTCCCTCATAAGTTTTCATGGTCAAAGTAATATTCTATTACTGCCTCACTGGTTAAAGGCTTGAAAATGAATCTACTGTCTTTGACCCTTATTATTTTGAGAAATGTTGGTTGTTCTACAGGATGGTCTTTATGCTAGCTACCTGTTTGAAATCTGCTACCTATGTGGCCTTTAGAATACCAAGTGATCCATTAGAAGGCAGAGTGCTTACAACATAGTCGGTTTTTTTTGTAGAAGCAACTTCTGTGATGCTTTATGCAGTTAGTTGGATTATTGTCTAATATATCTCCTATGCTTGAAAAATCAGCAGTGACATCATGTGATGCATGCATGTTATATAAGCTTGGTTAGTCTGATGAGACATTGCCCTTGACAAAGTGAAGATCCCTCCAACTGACCGACACCATGTTCTCTGCAAAAATGTTGATTTTGTGACATAGTTCTGACATTAAGTGGGACTATTCTCAATTTGCAAAAGCTTTGATTTCTGAACATGTGTGTCTTACCTTATGTTCTGAGAACACTGTTGTTCAGTTTGTCTATGAAAGTAGTTAGCATTCTTGTTTAAAATGTGTTACAACCTAAAAAGTTATGTTAACTCATTTAAACTTGTTGAGCCAAACACGTTTACATCGACCTTTTTTTTCTTCTTCAGGGAGTTCGATTCATAAATGTTCTTTTTTGGTTTTGATTACAGCCTATAACACTTGCATTGGTGTATGCTGGAACAACTCTCAAGGATCTTTCAGATATCACGCATGGATGGCATGAGTTTTCCCCCTCCCATTGGGTAAGAGCTGTTGTCTGTTGTCTGTTGTCTGGTCTCTGCTGCCACTACAACAATAGACCAAGATGCATCCAGTTGGACCCGTAATTATCCATTTACAATGTCGTATTGAATGAAAGCCAAATAGGGTTTTAAAATTGAATAGTGAGAATCATTAAGGGAGACCACAGCTATGACTTTGTGGTTCGCATATGATCTTCAGGCTATTGGGTTGATGTTTCAATTACATTGGATAAATATAACTTAAAGTATCATGACATAGAGCTCTTTCCTTAGGTTGCAGGTATTTGGTATGTTTGATTTTCCTCGAGTACTTGGTTATTTCAACATGTCAGAAAGTGAAGTTACCTGTTGCTTCGAGCTGTTATGTTCCAAGTGCAATAGCATTTTTGAGCTAAAAGTCTGATCTCATAAGGCAATTGAGAATTTTGTTTAAAATATGACCTGTACTTTGGCTGCTATCCCCCCTCTTCCTGCATGGCATTTAAACTAACTCATGTTATCGTGGATGCAGGTATTTCTTGTAGCAAGTGTTGTGGTTTCAGGTATGTTGTTGTAGATGCTTCTTTTGCTTTTTAGAAGCCTAAGCTTATTCTATTTTAGTGGTATCTTGATGCATAGACAAGTAAGACAACTGTGCAAAGCAATACAATAAACCTATGTTGTTAATTTATTCATGTTGTATGTTGGAGGGGCATTAAGTTCTGAAGACGTATCTACTATGAATTTTGATAGCCTGTTATAAGCCTTTACTTGTACGGAGTACATTGCATTACTACAGCAAATATATGTGCACATCAAACAGTCTTATCAGGATCTCCAATTCAGAATGAGATGTATGGTATTGTACTAGCATGATAAGGACAAGTCTTGTTCCATCTTTGGAATATGATTATGGCAATGGGTTCCGTGTTATTTATATTATTTCATTCATCAATTTTCTATTTAGATTATTTGGTGGCTATGCTATTCGTGTCAAATAGTTTTTTTACCCTGCAATTCCAGATCTGGGAAGTTTAAAATGAAGTTGATTTGCAAATTGACTAGTTTCCTTGGATGGTAAATTATAAAATAAAAAAAGTTGTTTGCTTTTTGCATCATCTTAATAGTTGGTGTTGCTTGCAGTGATATTGATGATTTGTGTAACTAAAGTCGCAAAAAGTGCTTTAGAGAAAGCACTGGCTGAAAATGAGAATGAAGATGACCTGTCCTGCTCCGAGCTGCCCATCTCAGGTGAACAGCTTGGGGATCTTCAACAGCCTCTCATTGTTAAGACAGATTCGTCCATGGATAACCTTCATTAGTGAAATAGGTAGGGTTTTCTAAATACCCTTCATTCATTCTGTTCCTTGAAGGCTCGTGCATTTTGAGATTTTATTTTTGTTGATTCACTTTGACATGAAAAACGCTTGTCCTTTTTTCGTTTGTGTGCAGCTGCATTTGACGTTCCTACACTTTGTACAGCCTTAAGTTTACATTTCCCTTCAGCAATATCTTCGTTTGTGTATAGCGTTTTCATTAATGCTGAAATCAGAATTACTAATTTGAGATGGTAAGGATTTTGCTGGACCAGTCATGCTATTTGCTCGCGATTGACGAAAATGAAAGATGAGGTTAATCAAGATATTGCTGAAAGTGACCATTTTCTTCGAACTAGGGTATTAGCTAATTGTTAGTTGGTTATTAACACTATCTGATGTCAAACGTTTCCTTACCCTTCCCTTTTTCTCCTACTGTAACACACACACACACACACACATTTTTCTCTTTTTACTTCGTAATTCTGCTGACTATTGTAATTAACACTTTGCTATTAAAAGAAATGTTCAAAAGAAAAATTGGTTATACAAATTTTTATTCCGTTCGGAGTGAGATTATTTCTACTGTATCTCTTTTTTCTGTATGTGTAAGTATGTATATGGTATTTCTTCCATTGTAATCGTACACATCTATGTACCATTCATTTTATTTGTTTTCTGTATGTGTAAGTATGTATATGGTATTTCTTCCATTGTAATCGTACACATCTATGTACCATTCATTTTATTTGCCTCAAAATAGTCATTTTTATCCAGTGGTGGATTATTTATTTATTTATTTATTATTATTTATATAAATGACAGTTTCATAAAATTGTTCTTATATGGAACCAAGCCCAGGTTACTGGAGCTACTCAAATTGACAACAATCTCACTAAATCCACGACTTGGTCTCGACCACAATCCTACATCTTGATAAATCCAACTACACATACAATCTTACGTCGGTTGCTCATGAATCTCACAATTTTATATTCAAGTTGGTGAAGAAATGAACTTGTGACTTGGAGGTTACAAAGTCGAACCTCGCAGCTGCAATACCCGGAAGTGGTTCAAGCGTGACATGTAAAGGTGAGCTGACTAACTTGAGATAAATGCTAATTTAGTAGGGCCTTTCTCCTACTAGAAAAATGTACCAAAAAAGAAACCCGAACTTCAAATTAACATGGTCTGGTTCGGACATTGGATTTAATCCGAATAACTTACACTCCAAGGAGAAGGGCCGGGGTACGTAAAAGACTTAGAGCATGTACATTGGTTGACTCTTCAAAAGAGCTCTTGAAGGGTTCTCCACTCTCTCTCTACCACTATTTCTCTACAAGACACACTCAAAAATTCATTCCTAAAAACACCCAACATTGGTTGGTTTCTCAAATGAGCTCTCCATTATCATTTTTACCATTTGGTGGTCCACAATTAATTGTCTTTTAACCAAAGTTACTATCCACTTTTCAAAGTTACTCCCCATTTTTCAACAAGAATCAATTGTTGAAAGGCTCTTGGGCAAGAGCTACCTTGAAGCAGCTCTCCATGAAGAGCTACTCAGATCAAGAGCCCCTCAAGAACTCCAATGTTGGCCAAGAGATAGTTCTTGTTGGAGAACTACTTGGAGAGCTACTTGAAGAGCCACTCCAAGGGTTTTTTTTATCTGTCCATAGATATGATTAAAGAAAAAAAAAGTTAACCCATGTTTTGTAACAAATTTCTACAATTATCAACAAACAAAGATAAAGTTGTCTAAAGGTTCATCTTCTCCCTGAAGCGACCCATCAAGTCATACCAACTGTATAGTACATTAACTTCAAAATTTTAGATATATCGTCACTTTCCTTTTTGGTACATAAAGCAAGCATGTTTGTTCCAAACTTACACAACACAAAAGCAACAATGAAAAAGTTTACACAAACATCATAGTAATAACACTTAGTTATTTCGCTTAATTATTCTTTTGTTGCAATTCATATTGGGATTTTCCTTGTTTGTTTCATCACAACAATTAAATCACAATGCCTAAAAAATCAAACATATTTGGTCTTCTTGATTGCATAAACACATGCCAAGATAACACCAATGGCGGTTCGAGGCTCGGGACAAGGGTATGGAACTTAAGTGATAGTTCTATTGAGCTACAAATAAGGGTAGGATCAATAATGAAGAAGGTACATACCTTGAAGCCGGGGTCATCGAAGCGACTTAAGAGCAAGAGTATTTATAAAGCTTATATGCCTCAATTAGCTAATGATCAAAATGGTGATCATATGTATAACAATAATAATATAGTGGTTAAAAGGTATGCATATTATTATGATGAGACATGTGTGCCATATATATGGATACATGATGCAGGATTAAGTTTTTCAAGGAAAGTTAACCAGCAATATATTAGCCTTGAAGATCTTAGAGATTGTTCTGAAATCAAGATTTTTAGAGACCATCAAAAAGGGTGTATTGGTGTTCGAAAAAAGTTTAAGGCTGATTTCTGCTAAACATAAATAATTTAGGTTTTCTTGTGTGCTATGATTTCATGTTTTTTTCTAGGGAATATGATTTTATGTTTTTAGATTTGCTTAAGATTTGATCTAGCTATATTTGTATGTATATCAGTATATGGTGTGACAAACTGTTCAAGATTTGAGACTAATATATATTAATGTGCTTAATTCTATCGATCCGCACAATATATGCTTGATTGTACTCAGGCAAAAGTTTTTTTTTGTTTATTATGGAAAATTAGTTAAATACAACACAACTCTGTAAAGTTGTTTTTTGTGTAACCTCAAATTTTCAAATTTGTAAATTATTCCGTACAACCTTAAACTTACATATCCACTTTAAATTACAACCCTCAACAATTTTCCGAGGAAATCAATCGAAATATAATGTAATTAATCTTATTAAAACATAATAACACAATATCCTAAAAAAAACTAAACAAAAAAAAATTACGAATAATTTCTGATAATTTGTTTTCATTTTTCTTTAGAATTATTTAATTTCTGTTTAGAGCTATTTTGGAACCTTTTTTTTATTATTATTTCGGGATTATTACTCCCCCTGTTCAATAATAATATTCCAATTTAGAATTTTGATACTATTCACAATTGAAGTGAATTTTAATTATTAATTATTTCAAATACTCCATCTGTCCCAAATTACTTGTTACACTTACCTTTGCACAAAGTTTTAGGTGATAAGTGGTTGTTTGGTTATCAATTGTTATTTTATTGAAAAAGTAGTTGTAATCTATAGGAGTTAGTGTGGTATTTTTTTAATTGAATGAGAGAGTTTGTGGGAGGGGGGGGGGGGGGGGGGAAATTTAGTTGGAAGAGAGAAAATATAAAAATTGTGAGTCATTTCTAATTTAGTAGTGTAATAACTAATCTGGAACAGACGAAACAGGAAAGTGTAACAACTAATCTGAGACAGAGGGAGTATAAAAAACATACTATGGAGGGAGTATAAAAATAAAGTGTGTCAGGACCTGTTCTGCATGAAATGAAGGTCGTTTAACTATTGGATGAGCCTTTCATTCACGAGTAGTAAGAGAGGAAGAGCGCCAAGGACGACCAAAATGTTGTTGAAGTGCTAATACTCCCTTTTGCAGCTAAGTTTTGTAAAAGTAGAATTCAAAAAATTTAGGAGTCTGGATCCTCTAGAGTTTTAATAAACCTCTACGAGGTAGAGTTGTATCTAAACCATACATTTTCAAATCAATGGCTCATATTAGTGGGAAATGGAATCAGATGATGGATATTGATGAGAAAAAATAAGGATGATTTCGGAAAGATAATATACGAGCCATAGCTCAACTCTAGAGTTTTAATAAAACTCTATCTTCTAGAGTTATTTTAGAACTCTAGAGGATCCAAAACCATTACTATTCACTCAGAAATAATATCAGCATTTGCTTTAAAGGAATCAAAAGTCTAAGACTTGAGCAAAAAAAAGAGTATAATTTTGCTGAATCTTTCATTACAGATACTCCACACTTCCACAGTACAAACTAGATTTCAAGGTCAGGAAATAAGTGTGTTGAATTGGCAGATAATAGTTGAGTGTTTAGTTCAATAATCCATCACTTGTTTTTGCATTCTTAACTGGATTCATTCTTTTGCAATCAACTCTTTCATCATGGTAGTGTTGTTTCCGATTTATATTGAATACGGAGTAGTATCAATCCGATCATATGATAATTAGTTGATAAGGAGCAATGTCATGCATGCTCAATTGCTCAGGCTAGTTTACCAATAAAACATCCATTATTTTGCACCTTTAATCACTAGACGTAGTGTTCCGGTGTTGTAAAGGTGGAAACAATGGGATTCGAATGAAGGCCCCTTTCGTATGTGTTGAAGATCTTGCTTGCTTGAATGAGTCGAGTCCGAATTCACCTGCACAAGAGTAAAGTCACTAGCCACGGGGGTGTTTCCGAGGAAAGTCCCTCCGATGCCTAAGTAAGAACGATGCTCGGATTCTAGAGAGAAGTTCTCTAGAAGAGTAGTCTTAAGGCGATAAATTGGACGTCCCTTGAGGTGTGAGCCTTGGCGGCCTATTTATAGTGCTTGCATAATAAATGCCCATAGGTCATTTATTGCTATTGGGCCTTGGGCCTTAATGGATGGCTGAACAACCATTGTGGTAGGTTTGATGCTGTTATTGAGAGCCATTGGGCTTTGGACTTAGTGGCCCAATTGAATATCAATTGGGAGCCCAAACAACATGCCCTCCAGACCCGGTCCATTTAGAATTAAATGGGTGGGTTTCCAGCTGTCAGAAGTCCAAAAGTTCCCTCTCTTTTTTAAAAAGGGATGATTTGCATTGATGACAAGTGTTGGGACTTGTATTGTGTTGTGGAGATCGTGGGTTGAAAAGAAGTTGGTGCGCCTTTTCTCTCTATAAATACTGGGCGCAAAGCTTCCTTCAAACCTTTACTTTCTCTCTCTTTTACACAAACTTCCTCTCTTTTTCTGGTGATCGCAGTTTTCGAGTTTCTTCAGATCTACGGAATTCAGTCAGCTTTAAACTTCGGGAACTTGTGTCGTTCGCTTTGTCGGCGAATTCCGCTTCGTAAAAAAGGTAACTTGTTTCTGAATTTTCCTTACTTTTTCGTTCTTTCCTCTACTCCTCAATCTAAACCCTAGACCGAGATTTTGCAACCATGGCGAAGAATAAGGGCAAGAGTAAGTTCGTCGTTGGCTCTTCTAGTGAGAGGGAGGATGTGCCTTCGGGAAGGGTACAGAAAACTTCGAGGGGTTGGCCTTCGGAGAAGCTGGTGGAGAAACTTCGAGGGTCTGGTGTGTCTGAACGCGCTGCTTCTGGTAAGAAGGCTGGTTCTTCGGGTGTCCGCCGTCCTTACCCTGAGTTTCCAGTTCATTGGACTGAAGCTGATCCGAAGGGTAAGTATGCTCCGATTTTGCATGAGACCACCAAGATTGATGGTCCGTTGGAGAAATCAGTCAGTGGTGACTGGTTAGTGGAGGCGAAGCTGGGGAACTATCATCGGAAGGCCGAGGAGCTATACGGAATCCAGCATGCCTTGGGGTACTGGTGTGAACTTCCCGATCAGGAGCGTCCTCGGGTGACTCATCCGCCGAAGGGGTTCATCTCTGTGTACACTCATCACTTGGAGAATGGCCTCCGCTTTCCCTTGGATCCGTTCATTTCCGAGCTCCTGGTGTCGTACAACATCAGTTTGGCCCAACTTACACCCAAGTCTATGAGGCACATCATCGGATTTAGATGGGTGTGCGACTTCGTTAACTTTCCCTGTTCTGTCTCCGTTTTTAGGGATCTCCACGATCTGTCTTTCAATCATGCTTCCAAGGGTGATGGGTATGGTTGGTGGACCATCATCAACAAAAAGTCCCGAAGGAGAGGGGAGCCGAACTACATTACGGCATACCCTTACCTCAGCTCCGACCATAAATGGAAGACGGAGTGGTTGCTTGTTCGCGTGCCGACGGATCCGAAGCACCCCAATTTCTATCGCCCTCCAAAGTGGTTCGTGAGTCCTGATCCTGATATGGTGGGGGTGGCTGCTCCGGATCGTAACCATCAGCACTACGTGGATCTCCTCCAGTGGTTTTTGGCTCGGGAGGATAACTATAAACTGCCGTCTAGCTGGCTCCCGAACCTTAACTACATCTTGCGGGAGGACATTCTTGCTGTCGCCGGTTTCAGCAGGATTTTTGACAGGGGTAGGTGTCTTTCGGCTGGGACCGTGTTTCAGTGAGTTTGTCCTCCTCTTTTTCCTTCGTTTTATTGATTCGTTTTGTAATTTGTTTTTGCAGAGTACGGCTTTAGCTGTCTTGATCCTGAGATTTTGGGCATTTCTTTGGATCTGCGAACTATTCACGACTCGGCTCCTGATTACAAGTTCGGGAAAGAGAATCCTCGTAATCCTCGTCTGAATGATTACGTGTTGTCTCCTTCCGGCGTTGCTCGGATATTCGAAGTTCGAGCCGATCCGTGGGATTCTGCCTCCTCTCCCGAAGTTGTTCCAGTGAAGGTCGTGCTTCCTCTTTTAAGGACAACTTCGGATCCAGTGAGTGTTTCTATCGGCTTGGTTTTTATTTGTCTTTACTTCTTCTTTGGTTGGTCGTCGGTTAACGTCTTGGTCCTGGACCATCTTTTTAGGGTCCTGGGACTGACGCTGTGCCGCGTGCCGTTCCTTCGGTTTCATCCCCGGCTCGGATAGATATCTCTTTATCTAGGAACCGGGTACTTCGCCTTTTTTCTTTATTTCCTCTTTTGTCTTCCTCTGAATTTATTGATCCTTGGTCTTCTTTTCTTAAGATCAAAGGAAAAGGAAGGGTAGCACTCTTTTGAAGTCTTCTGCGCATCCGAAGAAGGCGAAGGTTTCTCAGCCCTCGAAAAAGGTATTTGCTCTGACTTAGGAGCTTTCTTGTAGTCCGTCTTTTTCTTTTCCGAAGTTGATCCTTAATGCTTGTTTTGTAGGAAACGGCTTTGGAAGACATGCCTCCTCCTAAGAACCTTCTTCACTTCATGCCCTTGCCAAGGCAGAAGTTAAAGAGTGTGGTGGTTGCGGAACCGCCGCCCGTGGATCAACCATTGGCTGAGGAAGATACCATCCCCTCTCCGCTGAAGCCGTCTACTGCTTTAGGGGTCGAGATCCAGGATATCACCAAGGTGATGGAGGCGATCGAGACCGACTCTGTTCCTAGCTCGGATGTCCCTATCGTGGCCGGGGAGAAAGAGGAATCTGCTGACGTTCCTCTCGAAAGAGAGAGAAGTCCAGATAAGGAGACGGTGGATCTTACGGGCCCTGATGTTGAGATCCCCGAGGCTGAGAAGGATGTCCCTTCTGCTGAGGAAGAGCAGCCCGAACAGGGTCTGACGAGGAAGAGGCGCCACTCCACTTTGGGTTCTACTTCGACCTCGGCCCTGGATAGGTTGATCCATGCTGACCCTTACTCGGATGTTCCGCTGAAACGAATCCCCGAGGAAGTAAGGGAGGCGATGGCTCGCTTTGCCAGGGCTCCGGTTTTGGGGGAGGATCCCCTGGCTCACGTGGGTTCTTTGGTGGGTCCCGAAGCTGCTCGGGAGAATCTACTTCGGGCCAATCCGTAGTGGAGGGTTCCTGGAGCTGAAGAGAGGAATCCGGCTATGATGGCCCAATACTACCTGAATGAGGTAAGTGTTGGATTTCTTTTTGATTTGTCTCTTTGTTTTATGCTTTTCCTACTTTTGCTTATCCTTTCTTCGCTCCCAGGCTGTCTTCTGGTCCTCGTTCGCTTCCGAGTGCAGCTCGGTTGAGGAGAGACAACTGAAGAAATATCAGGAGGCTTATGCTCGTGATATTCCTATCTTGGACCAGAAGGCTGGGCAGCTCTTCTCCGAGCTTGTGGAAGTCAAGCAACTGTATCTTAAGTACAGTCGCGAGGCTAGAGTTATTGCTGAGGAGATCGGGACCGAAGTTGGTAAGCTCACCTTCCGAGTCGAGGAGGATGCTGAAAAAATAGCTTCCTTCGACAAGGAGAAGAAGGACATGGCTCAAGGAGATGACGTCTAAATTTAAGGCGGCTGATAAGGAGAGCAAGGATGAGGAGGCGAGGCTTCAGCAGTTTGTCAAGAATCGGGAGATGATTCAGAATCAAGCTGACAAGGTGCCTGTTCTTCAGCTTAAGATCCGAGAGAAGGATAAGACCATTCGGAAGCTGGAGCAAGACCGAGCTGACCTCTATACTGCTGATCAGTGTAGAGAGCGGTATTGGAATGGTATCCTGGGTGCTCGGCGCATGTTTGCGAAGCACATGCCTCATTTCCCTTGGAATGAGAAAGTTCCTCTCTGGATGCGGGCTCAGGATCACTTGGTGGAATGTCAGGCTGATCGAGACGAAGCTGAAGCTGAACGCCAAGCTGCTCTTGCAGAGGCTCGGGCCCAGAAGGCGATTTCCGAAGGTGATACTACTTCTGGAGGTTCTTCGAAGGATGATCCCCTAGGGGCTGTTCCTGAGACTCCCAAGAGTTAGGGATTCGGGCAGTCGTCTTTTTCAGAGTCGGTCGGTTCTAGTTGAGGACTTCCGAATGTGTGCTTGCCCTTCCCCCTTTTGCCTCGGCGCTGCGCTGTACTTGTTTCTTTTTGCTTTTTAGTACTTCGGTAGGCCGGTATCGTCTGTTGATGGCTGCCGATTTTAACTGTTTCATTTTGTTTTCAATTTTTGAGGGTCCTCGGGTGTGTCCCGAGTTGTTTGATGTATTTGTACTTCCCCCGAATATTGAATAAAAAATGAATGTTCGTTACTTGGCCGCTTCTTTTCAACTTTTTGCACTTTCCGAAGTTTTAAGTCTGCCTTTGATTCTGTAATTCTCGAGCTTTTCTTTTCTTCGTGGACTTGTTGAGAAATCCTTTGATTTCTGTGAGTTCTTCAAATCCGTAGGTCTGCTAAGAGACTCTTCAATTTTACGAGTTCTTCAAATCCGTAGATCTGCTAAGAGACTCTTTAATTTTGTGAGTTCTTCAAATCCGTAGATCTGCTAAGAGACTCTTTAATTTTACGAGTTCTTCAAATCCGTAGATCTGCTAAGAGACTCTTTAATTTTGTGAGTTCTTCAAATCCGTAGATCTGCTAAGAGACTCTTTAATTTTCAGACTCTTCAGATCCGTCGATCTGCTAAGAGGTCTGAATTGTTCTTCCGATCTCTTGTGGTTCGGAAACCTGGGCAAGAGATCGCTAGCCTGCCTCTTAGTTATGACTTTGGCGATCCGGGGATCTGAGCCGAAGTTTTATAACTTGATTTGAGCGACTGTTTGTTGCGAACAAGTTTTATCGAGGTATCGCGAATCCGAGGATTCTGGACGATTCCCCGAAGTGCGTGATTTGGTCATTTCTTGCATTTTATCAAGGAATGGGCAAAGTCAACCTGTTTTTAGTCTCGGATTGATCAGATCCGAGGCAGCATGCATATAAAAGGACAATGAATTTTAAAATATAGAGATAGGTTTAATGAAACGCATGGTGCCATAAAAGGCTTTCCTCTTCTCATTAAACAACTTACTTGGATTACAGAGAGGTTATACAAAATATTTCTTGAGAACATCGGTATTCCAATGGTTCTTCAAGATTGTTCCATCTAACTGTTTCAGCATAAAAGTGTCTGGCCTTTTTTCAGAATGGATGATGTATGGTCCTTCCCAGGTGGCTGAGAGTTTGCCATGGATCCGTCCTTTCTGAACCGAGGCGGCGTTTCTGAGTACTAGATCTCCGACTTTTAGGGGTCTGGCGTTGACTCTTTGATTGTAATGCTTGTTGACCCTCTGCAAATAAGCTGCGTTGAGTGTCCTTGCATCATTCCGAGCTTCATCTAGTAGGTCGAGAGCTTCAGACAGAAGTTGATCGTTGCTTTCTCCTTGGAGTCCATCATATCTGTTGTATGCCTGGATCCTCAAGCTTTCTGTTCCGATTTCCACAGGGATGACAGCCTCGGATCCGTATACTAGGTGGAACGGTGTTTGCCCAGTAGCTTCTCTCTCGGTGGTCCGAAGGGACCATAACGTTCCGGGTAGCTCTTCTAACCACTTGTTTTTGTCATCCTCGACTCTTTTCTTGAGTGCGTTGAGGATGAGTTTGTTTGCAGCTTCAGCTTGCCCGTTGCTTTGTGGGTGGCAAACCGCCGAGTAAGCTAAGTGTATGCCGAATTGTTTGCACCATTTTTGCAGCGGGGTGTTGTCGAACTGTTTCCCGTGGTCGAAGACCATTAGTCTTGGTATGCCGAACCTTGTGATGATGTTCTGCCATATGAACTTGCGGACCTGAGGTTCGGTGATGGAGGAGACAGCTTCGGCTTCGATCCATTTGCTAAAGTAGTCGACTTCTACAATCAACCACTTCTTCTGGTTTGTAACTGAGGGGAAGGGACCAATGATGTCTAACCCCCACTGTGCGAATGGTAAGGGATATAGTGTTGATTGTAGGGTTTGAGCTGGTTGATGGATAGCTGGTGCGAACTTTTGGCATTTCTCGCATTTCTTTGCCATCTGCTTTGCTTCGGAAACCATAGTGGGCCACCAGTATCCGGCCCGAAGGGCTTTGTGTGCCAACGTCCTGCCTCCGATGTGGTTTCCGCATATTCCGAGGTGAATTTCCCTTAGGATATAGTCAGCGTCGGTTGGACCCACACATTTTAGCAGTGGAGCGGAGAATGATTTCCTCATGAGCTCTCCTTCGGCGTCGATGATGAACCACTTGTTGAATCTCTTCAGCTTTCTCGCCTGTAGCTTATCTTCGGGAAGTTCTCCCCTTTCTTTGTATGCAATTACTGCGTCCATCCAGCTAGGTTCGGTACGTAAACTGCATACTGTGGGGGGTGGCAAGTCAATGCTTCTCTCTTGGTGAACCTCCACGTGGACCGACCTATTTAGGTCGATGAGTGTTGAGCTTGCGAGTTTTGACAGTGCGTCAGCTTGCGTGTTTTGTCCTCGGGGAATGAGGATGACTTCAAAGGATCTTAACTTTAACGTTAAGGATTTAATTTTCGCTAAGTAAGCTGTCATGCTGGGCCACTTGGCCTCATACTCCCCTCGGATCTGGTTGGCTACAAGCTAGGAATCAGTTTTGAGACAAACATGCTCGGCCTCCAGGGATAAGCAAAGCTCTATCCCTGCGATTGCGGCCTCATATTCGGCCTCGTTGTTAGTTGCTTTGAATCCGAACTTCAATGCATACTCTATGCTTTTTCCTGTTGGGGGGATTAATACAACTCCTGCTCCTGAGCCGTTTACTGTGGAAGATCCGTCAGTGAAGACCTCCCAAGTGCTTTTCGTATCATCCAGCATTTCTTGGTATGAGCACTCGGCCAAGAAGTCTGCCAGTGCCTGTGCCTTGATGGCTGTCATCGGCTGATATTTGATGCTGAACTCTGATAGCTCGAAGGCCCAGGCAGCCAATCTTCCTGACCTCTCTATTTTGTCGAGTACTTTCTCGAGTGGTTGGTCGGTCAGTACTGTGATCTGATGGGATTCGAAGTATGGCCTCAGTTTTCGTGCAGCTACCACCACTGCATATGCAACTTTCTCGATGAGCGGGTACCGAGTTTCGGCCCCTGTGAGTGTTCGGCTGGTGAAGTAGATTGGCTGTTGCTTCTTCTCTTCCTCCCGAAGAAGCACTGCACTGACGGTTCCAGGGCTGACTGCAACATATAGATATAGGGTTTCCCCTTCCTTTGGTCTGGCCAGTGTCGGCAGTTGGGCTAGGTGGGCTCTGAGCTGTTGAAAAGCCTCTTTTTGCTTTTGCTCCCATATCAGCTTGGGGTCCACTTTCCTAGGGACCCCCTTTTTCTTGATTGGTTATGCTTCTCCCCCGGGGAGGCTCTTTGGTTTTAGCGCTTTGAAGAAAGGGGCTCCCTTATCCGAGGCTTTTGATATGAACCTTGTTAGTGCGGCTAACCTACCGGTTAGCCTCTGCACGTCTCTCTTGGTCCTCGGCTCGGGTAGATCCAATGCTGCTTGGACTTTGTCCGGGTTTGCATCGATTCCTCTTTCGCTCACCATGAATCCGAGGAACTTCCCTGACTTCACCCCGAAGACACATTTTTTCGGGTTCAGCTTCATGCTGTATTTCCTCAGATTTCCGAAGGTCTCGGCCAAGTCCTTGACATGGTCTTCCTCGATGCTTTTTACGATGGAGTCATCCACATAGACCTCGACGTTCCTCCCTTTCTGGTCGGCGAAGACGTGATCAACTAGCCTCTGGTAGGTAGCGCCGGCATTTTTCAAGCCGAAGGGCATCATTTTGTAGTTGAACACTCCTGCACTCGTGATGAATGTTGTCTTCGCCCTGTCGTCGGGGTGCATGAACACTTGATGGTAACCTGAGAAGGCATCCATGAAGCTGAGCAGTGCATGGCCGCTGGTAGAGTCGACCAATTGGTCTATCCTCGGCAGGGGATAGCAGTCTTTGGGGCATGCTCGGTTCAGATCTGTGAAATCCACGCACATTCGCCAAGAGCCGTTTGCTTTCTTGACCATCACCACGTTGGCCAACCATTTTGGGTACATGCATGGCTCGATGAATCCAGCTTCCTGCAACTTTTTCACCTCTTCGGCGATGGCTTTGTTTTTCTCCGAGGAGTAATTCCTCTTCTTCTGTTTGACTGGCCGAGCTTCAGCGTTGACGTCCAGCTTGTGACAAATCAACTTCGGATTTATCCCTGGCATATCTGCTGCTGACCATGCAAAAATGTCTTTGTGATCCCTGAGCAGTTGGATTAAATCGATTCGGAGCCCCAAGCTTAGGCCCTTGCCTATTCGGACGCTCCTGTCTGAATCCTCTTCGAGGAAGATATCCTCCATTTCTTGATCTGGCTCGGGAGATAGGGTTTCGGGGCGGACATCAACCTCCGCGGGAGATAAGCTGCTCGTGCCTGCTTTTCTCCTCTTTGCCTCGTTCTCCTCTCCTGGGGCATCTTTCTTTTCTCCCTCAGGCTCGGAACCGTCTCCTAATTTAGGCTTTCGGATGGCGGTGTGGCAGGTTCTTCTTGCAACCTCTTGATCACCTCTAATTCGTTCGGAGAATCCTGCGTCCGAGACGTATATCATCAGCTGATGGTACGTGGATGGGACTGCTTGCATCTTGTGAATCATGGTTCTTCCCATGATTACGTTGTATACTGAGTCGCAATCCATCACTAAGAATTCGTCTCGAAGGAATTTTGCTGCTTGACCTTCGCCTACTGTGACTGGTAGGGTGATCTTTCCGCGAGGGATAGCTGCGGATCCGTTGAATCCGATCAGGGGGTAGCTGACTTTCGCCAATGCTTCCTCTGACTCCTCGAGGATCAGTTGCTCGAAGCAATTTCTGAAGATGATGTTGACGGCACTTCCTCCGTCGACCAACAATCGGTGTACCTTGTGGTTATTGAGGTCCATGGAAATGACCAAAGGATCGTCATGTTTGTACTGGACCCCGAAGCAATCATCGGCAGTGAAGGTCATGTTTGGGGGGTGTGGTTGGTTATCTCCCACTGCGCTGAAGTTGACTCGATGGGAGAGAGCTCTTAGGTGTTTCTTGCTGGCCTGGTCAGACCTCTGTCCCCCGAACATCACTAGGATGTCATTCTTCTTGTGCCATGTTGCTTCGTAAACCCTTTTCTGGGGTTGCTCGTTTTGTTTGCCGCTTGCGGCCTTTTCTTTTTCCTCCCTTCGGTCTAACAAGTATTGTTTCAGGTAACCTCGGCGAACGAGGTCCTCAATGTTGTCTTTCAGCGAGTTGCATTCTTCAGTGTGATGACCGAAGTCATCATGAAACTCGCACCATTTGTTCTTGTTTCTCTGAGCTGGGTTGGACTTGAGCTTCCCTGGTAGCTTCCACTTCTCATCATTTCTGTTGAGGCTAAAGATTTCCTTTCGGGGCAGAGTTAGTGGATTGTAGTTAGCGTATTTGGGTTGAAGTTCACCCCTTCTCCCGTCTTTCTTCGGGCTCATATCCCTAACTCCTACTTTCTCCTTCCCTTTCCTTGAGCTTCCCTCGGGCTTGCTCTGGACATTTTTTGTGTCTCTCGGATCCGACGATCCTTTCAACCTTGCAGCAGCTTTGTTGAACTCTTCGGTTCTGATGAATGCATCAGCCATTTGGAGCACGTCGGCTATTTTGGAGGGGTTTTTCATTGAGAGTTTGTCACGGAATTTCCCTTCCTGGAGCGCGTGCTTCAAAGCGAAAATGGCCACGTCTGGCTGCAAGTTTGGTATGTTTGTTGATTCCTTCATGAATCTGGCCATGAATTCTCTTAGATTTTCGTCTCTTTCTTGTTGGATTGAGGTTAGTTCTGCGGTGGTTCGTTCAGGGCGATTGTTGCTCACGAACTGCGTGCAGAATCTCTTTTTCAACTTCTTCCAGCTTTTGATCGATCCCTTCGGCAGCGATCTAAACCACTCTCCCGCCACTCCGGTTAGCGTGGTTGGGAAATACTTACACCAACATGCTTCGGAGTAGGGGCTCAAGAACATTTGCTGCTCGTAGGAGATGATATGATCCCTCGGATCTGTGGTTCCGCTATATGTCAGGTGTGCTGGCAGCCTCACCTTAGGGATTTCTTCCATGATCAGCTCGTCCGAGAAAGGGGATGACGTGGGAGTCATGATTCTTTTCCCGAGTCTAGCCCTGATGCCTTCGTTTGCCGAGGTTCTGTGATTAGAACGCTCGGGCGTACGATGGGGGCTAGGGGTTCGATCATGCCTCCTGTCTCTTCTTCTTTCTCGGCTACTGACCTCGGGCCGTTCGCCGGATCTACTTGATTCGCCTACCCCGAGTCTCGTATGGATCGAAGGTCTTAACCTTGAATGGACCGAGGGCCTCAACCTGCTGAGTACCGAGCTTCGGATCCGAGTGTTACGAGTAGTCGATTCGCTCTGGAGAGCTGTTGGAGTAGGCGTTGGTCTTGCAAACCAATCTGGTTGTTGTTGTGCTCTTTTTTTGGTGTCCCACGTGCTTTCCATCCATCTCGACGTCAGGTGTGTTCCTGTCAAGGGTGGGAGCTCTCGTTCGGGTCTGGACACCTCTACACTGGGTGGCTCATTCAGCCGTCGCCTGGTCCTCCTCTCCTCTCTACGGTCTTTTGCCAATCCTTGCTGCTTCTCATTGAAGAGGAAGTTTTGCATGATGGTCATGGCCGCAGTGAGTTCTTCCCTAGTTGGAATCGGAGGTCCTGCGTTTGTGGCGGTCGTAGCTCTGCTTGGCTGTGACCTCGCCACTGATTGAGGGTGCCCTTCTTCGTCGGATTCTGAATCTGACCGCACTATCATATCGTCATCATTGTTGTTGACAGCATCATTAACCATTTTGCAGAAAGAGGTGGTTAATGTCTTTCAAAGGCTTTGAAGTGTTCTTCCCCACAGACGGCGCCAAATTGTTCCGGTGGTGTAAAGGTGGAAACAATGGCTTCGAATGAAGGCCCCTTTCGTATGTGTTGAAGATCTTGCTTGCTTGAATGAGTCGAGTCCGAATTCACCTACACAAGAGTAAAGTCACTAGCCTCGGGGGTGTTTCCGAGGAAAGCCCTTCCGATGCCTAAGTAAGAACGATGCTCGGATTCTAGAGAGAAGTTCTCTAGAAGAGTAGTCTTAAGGCGATAAATTGGACGTCCCTTGAGGTGTGAGCCTTGGCGGCATATTTATAGTGTTTGCATAATAAATGCCCATAGGTCATTTATTGCTATTGGACCTTGGGCCTTAATGGATGGCTGAACAGCCATTGTGGTAGGTTTGATGCTGTTATTGAGAGCCATTGGGCTTTGGACTTAGTGGCCCAATTGAATATCAATTGGGAGCCCAAACACGTAGTATAAACTACAAAATAAAATGTTGAATACAAAATTTGATTTCAATTTCAATTTCAATTTCAATTTCAATTTCAATTTCAATATACTAAAACTTTATTTAATTTTTGATGTTTTTGGAACAAACTGTAAAACAATGAAATCAAGCACAGATACTAGTCTCTAATCTGAACTGTGTTTGCTAGTACCATTTCCATGTAAGAACATACACGTAATATCATCTCTAGTCTAGATGGGTGTTGGGGAAGGGATTAAAGCCACTATGAACCATTTTCTCAAGGGGCGAAAACAGTGGCTGAGGAAGAATATCCCAATCATACCAATCCCATCCATGACATTTCTCAGGCTCTAAATTTTGTGGAAGTTGATCAGGATTTGCTAGTGATGAACGCATGAAGATGGTAACATAATGCAAAGGCTTTGGCCCTTCAATCAAGAGGTTGTTCGTCACAGTTAGTAACTCAATTGCTTCAATATCTAACCCAGTTTCTTCCTTCACTTCCCTTGCAGCACATTCTTCGAAGCTTTCACCTGCAAAATTTTGTATTTTCTTTTTACACTTAAGTATCAAATCCATTAAAGATTAGTCGTGATTGAGTTTAAATATATTGTACTGAATTTGGCACACACACTAGTTAAGTACCATGTCAATTGGGAGTTGATATTTTTAATTCGGATTGAGACTAATCAATTTATCATATGCCACTATGCCAGTATGCCACATAAAGAATACAAATTTTGTCAATTCCCAATTTCTATTGCGCCGTACTTTTTTTTTTTTTTTTTTAATTGTACAAAATTTGTTTGATTAAGGAATTGCATAAATAAAATTAAACACACTCACTCCGTTTCCCAAATATCGCACTATTCTCATTTTAGATTCATGATATATATTTTATCAAAAAAAGATTCATGATATATATTTTTTAAATATTAATTTTTTTATAATTTTTATTTATGCATAATTTAAATATAAGAGTCAAATCATAAGTTGACAAAACGTAAAATGCAATCGGTTATAAATTTAAGCGATGAGTACTGTTTTATTTGGCGGGAGAAATCAAGATATGTTACGGAGTACTCCCTATATCCCAGAATAATAGCACCGATTCGAGTCGACACGTTTGTCAATGCACAACTTTGACCACCAATATCTTTAACTACATATTATAAAAACTTATGAAATATTATTAATTTGAAAATATATGTTAAGATGAAGCCAATAATATATTATATGCTAACTTTTATTTTCATATACTAGAAATAAAATAGGGTTAAAGTGAGCAAAAAGTCAAATCGATACGTGTATTCCGGGACGGAAGAAGTATGTCACAAAGAAATGTGTGCTATACTGCTACGGTTGTACGGTGTATTATATTATGCTAACCTTACCACTAGTTAATTTCAAATTCCAATTGGTACTATAAAAAGAATTGACATGGTTAAAAATTATAAAAAATCAATATATATCGATACGAATCTAACGTGACCACTAAAATTTTCCATGTAAACTTGAGTGAGCTAAATCGAACCTTGTACCTCCTTGTACCTCCAATTTTAGAGGAAAATAACAACTTGAGCTATACTAGACATGTGCTTTTATAGTGCATATACTTCCTCCGTCTTTTAATACTCGCAACGTTTGTTAGTTTTACGCATGCCGATAAACAACTTTGATCATTTATATCTTAAATTCTCTTTATGCAAAAATTATAAAAAGTTGATATTTTGAGAATACACATTCAGACGAATCTAACAAGATCCCACATGACTATGTTTTATCTTATACTCCCTCCGTCCCGGAATACTTGAAACGCTTTCCTTATCGGGCCGTCCCGAATTACTTAAAACGCTTCTAAAAATGGAAACTTTACGTAATATTTTATTATTTTCTCACCTTACCTAAGGGTCCACCAACAATCCTACTACCCCAAATAAACATTAACAAATTCATGACCCCCACACATATCCCACTATCTATATTAAAAAAATACCCCACTACTAACTACCTTTCAATTAAATAAGAAGTCAATTATAATGAATTAAACTCCGTGCCGGTCAAACGGTTTCAAGTATTCTGGGACGGAGGGAGTATAAAAAACTCTACGAATAGTCAAAGTAGATTATATAAATAGTGGCAAAAGTCCAAACGTTGCGAATATTAAAACTATAATACATAACATATCATAGGGGCCATGGCCCCCTCCAGCCCCTAATTCCGCCCTTGTACGTACGAATCACAAAAAATAGCAAGTCGTGGTGGGAAGTGTAAAAAACAAATAGTATAATATTTTTAAAACGGATGAAGTATTAAGTTATTAAAAAACACAAAAATAAAAGGAAAAATAAAAGGCAGAACTTCAGGAGAAACCGAGAAAGCAAGAGAGTGATGAGGAGACAAACCAAACTCAAGATTTCCGCCGGGAAGAGCAAAGGAGGAGTTGCCAACAGCAGATCGACGCCGTCCCAAAAGTACCGTATTCCCCTTCAATAAGTATACAACCACTGCCACTTTCGGTGTCGCCACCGGATCCCCGGTTGCTCCAATGCTTCCCGATTTGCTCATCTCTCAATCTGATTCCGTGCAGCTTTTTCACGGCGATTTTTGATTTTAGAGGGTGATTTTGAGGGAAAATGAAGACGAAGGGTTCCGACATCTGATATAACTTGGAAAAAGGATGTGAATGCGAGTTGAATTTTTTAATTTTTTTTAGGCAAAATTGTCAAAAAGTATCTTGTTTTTGCCTCAATTTGTGAGCTAGTACCTTGTAATTTTAATTTTGTCAAATAGTACTTTGTATTAAAAAATTGTTTTAAAAATGGGACCTTACTACAACATTCCGGGCAAAATTAACCTTTTCCGGCCATCCATTCCGTTTGCTGGCTCATTTTGGGAGGGAAATTAACGCGTGCACACACGCTTTTAACATCAAAACTCATTCAAACATCCAACGCCCTTTCATATTCTCATTTACTCCATTCTCTGCTCCAACACCGAATCCTCAACCACCATTTTCAGTCAACATTAAAACTCAACCACACCATTTTTCACTTTCATCTTTCTGGTTGCTGTCATTGATTCCAATTGCTGCTGTCATCTTCGTCCTTTCATGTGGTCCAAAAACTGACAGAGTGAGGTTGAAAGAGAAGGAAAAGGTGTGGTCCTTTGTACTTGGACAAAAGGAGAGAATCAATACTGGTACTTCTTACAAATTGGGGAATCTTTCAGGTTTAGGAGAGAATCTTTTAGATGAATGAGAATGGGAAGACATCTGTAATGGGAATCAATTACAAGCAATCAATTTCAGTTCATTGCAAAAGAAATCCAAAAGAATAAAAGATAGAAAATAATACTTTTGGATCTTGAATTCAGTTGGTTTTCCCCCCAATAAACCTGATGCTTCCCTCCAAAATAAAATGCTGCATGTAGATTTTAAAGTGTTGTCTAGGTGTTGTTATTGTTGTTCTTATAAGAGGAAAGAAAAGGCGCGTGAGTTTGCGGCTTGTTTGTTGCACACGCACAATAGTTTGGAGGGAAAATTGAAAAATTGGCCGGAAAAGGTTAATTTTGCCCGGAATATTGGAGTAAGGTCCCATTTTTGAAACAATTTTTTAATTCAAGGTACTATTTGACAAAATTAAAAATACAAGGTACTAGCTCACAAACTGAGGCAAAAACAAGGTACTTTTTGACAATTTTGCCTTTTTTTTAACAGCCAAGTGAGTTGAAACTTCAAAGTGAATTTTTGACGTGCTTGGTGAACAAGGAATTAATCGTTTGACTACCACTAGATATTTAGTCAACAAAATTCGAAATAATAATTACTCCCTCCGCCCCATATTTATAGTCTCGTTTGATTAAAAATACGGGTTTTTAAACAATTACTCCCTCCGTCTCTTTTTGTTTTTTACGTTGTCCCTTTTGGGTATTTCAAAATGTTCTTTACATTTCTTTTTATATTATCACATAAATGACTTATTATTCTATCAAAGTTTGTGTTCAATTATTATTTTAACCAATTAAATTCATTGGGACATTAAATTTTTCACACTTTTCAATTGGGACATTAAATTTTTCTCATTTCCCAATACCAGAATTTTGATAAAAGTGAAAACATTATAAATAAACGTAATTTATCTTGTTTAAATAAAAAAAATTGAGGAATCTCGATGCAAATTAATTAATCGTTAAAACGCGTGAAAAATACCAAATGTAAAAAACAAAAAGAGACGGAGGGAGTATAATACAAGGAAAAGTGAAATAAAATACAAATGTTGATTAAGTTGCATGGAAAAATAGAATAAGTATACGGGAAAGAGAATATAGTACATAGGAAAGTGGAATATAGTACATAGGTGAGGTTTTCAATGCACTTTTTAATTAATATAGTAGATGAGAAAGTGAGGACCTTAATAGCCAAAATTAGAAACATGAATATAATTTTGGAGCGCCTGATTTGGAAAACATGACCATAATTTTGGGACGAAGGGAGTAAAAGAGAACCGAAAGCGATCCAATCTATCTATACTACTCCGTGATATTTAATAAGAAAATTTATCAATTACTACTTAGGTCTTTAGGAACTTTGCGAATTATTACATAACTTGTTGAAAGTTGTTAATTACTATATTTTTAATTTTGGGTAATTTTTAGGATTTAATTTTTATTTATTTTGAGAATATTTTTTTGGATTTTAATTTTTATTAATTAATTAAAATGGTTAATTATAATTAAGTGTTAATTATGATGTCATTCGTTGACTAATTGGATTAAAGTATCAATTGACAACAATAACTAAACACCTACGTAATAATTGGCAACTTTTAACAAATTATGTAGTAATTCGCAAAGTCACTAAAGACCTAGGTATAATTGACAAATTTTCCTTTTAAATAGGAAAATTTGTAAGAAATATACAGTGTCACGTGTTCCTACTTGAAAACATCTTGCTATATTTATTTTCTTTAAATTTCATTCCCCTTCCTTTTCAAATTTCATGTCTATTCACCATACACAAAAAAAATGCATACCCTTTCACCTCCAATAATTAAATTACATGCTCTTTTATTGTTTAATTTTTCTATTAACTTCACGTAATATACCAGTTTATGCATCTATTTCACTGTTTTCTTACTTAATTACGAAATTAAATACATTTACTCTTTTTGATGAAATTAAAAAATTAAACTCACTTTTAAACATAAAAAAGTCGTGCATAGCACGAGGTCAACACTAGTTAGCGATCAATATTAGGATTGTTCGAGTTAAACTTCTTGATTAACCAAATGAGGATATCGAGTGGCATATCTCCAATCTCTATTGTTATGAAATAAACACAACTTAATTAAACCGAGTATAAGAATTGGAGTTTGGGGTCAAAGACTGTTTATTGTACGAGCCAAAACTACAAGCAAGGAGCATAGTGGGTTGCATAAGGGTGCGTGAAGCATTAAAAGTGTCATTGCATGACAATAACACCTTCACAACCAAGAAGCAACAAATCCTACACATGATGTATTTAATTATTATGGGAATAATTCCTTAGCTTAATATCTTGTCTAGTTTCCTAGTTTAATTAGAATTGTAATTAGGGAACTAGATAGTATTTTGGTATGTAACAATCTCTAGAATTATTTAGACTTGGGGAACAAGTATAATTCTAGTAGACGAGAGTTTCTAATTTAGCTTATAAAAGGGGATTTAGGCCTAACTAGAAGAAAAAAAAAAGGAAAAAAATACATTGGTAAGAAATCATCAATTTGAAGGTTATTATATTATTTTGTAGGAACTTAATAATACGATAATATTTGAGGGGAGGAAATCTAAATTTCCTCACAAACACTTGTGTCTTTTATTATTGTTTTTGTGATTTGTTCTACATTGTATTTAATTTGCAGGGTTTGCTCAATTGTTCGTGGCACGCGTTTGGTTATAACATCTATCTCTAACCTTTAAAATGCATCAACTTGCCTACACTATGCTTATCAATAGTGTTTTGAGTAATAAAAGGTTGAAATTCACTAGTTATAAGGAATGGAAAAAATGAGAAGGTTCCTAATTTTTTCATTTAAGCTGTGAATTTGGTTATGTTGCTGAGGATTAGTAAGGTTAAATTACACTCAAAAATTAAATTATAGGTTTCGTCATAGAAGCCCTGACTGTAGTAATGTAGTGGGCATAATGTTTTGAGGATTGTAACCTTGCCCATCAACGGTTAGCTATTGTTGATCCTGCTTCGGAAGATTATATCCACTTTATAGCGAGGACAAGACAATTGTTGTCCCAGCAAATAAACTTTCCTTTCTAACAAATCTAATTTTTTTTTATGCATGTATGTACTAGTTTTATATATACGTGATACGTGCGAGATTATATAAAAACTTAAAATTGTATCTATATAATATACGAAGTATTAAAAGAAAGGAAATCAATATGTTAATGACAAATGTCACTCATTGATTAACCTCTTTTTTAATAAAAAGAAATAATTAACATATTTCTATTTGGTAAGGAATAAAATTTTAATCATGTACGGAGTACATCCTAAAATAACATTGTGAATGCATAAAGTTCAATTATGTGGAGCACTATAAGCCGCCCCATATTACTCAAAACCGCCCTATTATTTTCCCTTATTTTCAATTAGTACCCCTTACTTAATCTTACTTTCCAATTCTCTCACACCACCCCACCACCTCCGGCCACCATCACCGGCCACTGCCTCCGGCCACCACCATCACGTCGTAGGCGCCTACGAAAAAATTGCCGAGTCTTCACAAGAGTTTTTTTTTTTGTCCGAATTTTTTTTTAGAAACTTATGCATTTTTAGCTTGTACCATGGTACATGCTTATGAATTTTAAGTTTGTACCATGGTACAGACTTATGAGTTTTTAGCTTCGACCATGGTATTGACTTATGCAATTTAAGCTTGTACCATGGAAGGAGCTTAAAATTTATAAGCCCGTACCATGGAAGGAGCTAAAAATTCATAAGTCTTTTTTTCGAGAATTGACCGAATGTTGAATGAATTGTTGTTTGCCATAGTTAAAACTACAATTGAAAAGAATAAACAAATAAATAACCATTCACAGTTTCTCTTAATAAACTTAAATTCTAGCATACATGCATAATTCAATGTTCATTAAGCATTTTATTCAAGTTATGTGTTCCGGCAGGTGTGAATAAAATGATTCCAAGATCCTAAAATCATTGAAGAATTAAGCACAGTTTGTCGACTTAATCCTAAAACATCTTAGGTAAGCAAAAGCCTTTTGCTAATAGTCTAGAAACTATTCTTGGTTGATAGGTACGTCTAAGAACTTATTAGGAAAACCTATCGATTTTGCCACGACATAAAAGGACTCCTTACTTATATCGTTGAGTTTCACCAAAACTAACATGTACTCACAATTATTTGTGTACCTTGCCCCTTTAGGACCAATAAGTAACACCTCGCTGAGCGAAAACTATTACTAGATTGATGTAAAGGATATCCAAGCAAGTGTATATTTTGGCATGGCACCTTATAACTCAATTTTTAAGTTTGGAACTTAAGGCTCTTACTATGTTGGTTAGATTTTAAGTGAACTAAAATCCTTAATCATGCAACATATTCAAGCTTTGATCTCATGCATATTTAAGACATATTTAAAAGCAATAAATAACTTAAAACATGCATAAGATAAATGTGATCTAGTATGGCCCGACTTCATCTTGAAGCTTCAACTTCAAAGTCCGTCTCGAAAATCTCCGTGGGAGGCATCATTTTCTTCAAATAGGATAAGCTATAATTAAAACTAATTACAACTATTTGATGGTACGCAGACCATATTTGAATTGAAAAACAATTTTGGTACTTTAGACCAATTACATTCAAATTAATGGTACACATACCATATTTTCTATCCTATTTGGGCCATACAAGTCACTTCATAACCTGCAAAACAGTACATATACAATATATACCATTCACCCATTCATTATCATGAATGGCCCACATAGCTGGTTAGTAAAACACGTTATGCATCACATAAATATTTGCAGCAATTAATTAAGGGCACCAATAATCTACCAATTATTCAGTCCTTATTAATTCTAATCAAGTTGTTTTAACCTTAAGGATTTGTAGACCTAATCAAGAGTTTATGACTAAAAGGGCTCCCACTTAAACCAATAAATTCATATGCTTTACTAATTTTAAACATAAAAATGTATTTCTAGTCTAACCGGAAACATACAAATTTAATTAAAATTTAAAGCTCATATAAATTTATAATTGAATCCGCTTATTTAATTTATTTTTCAGTCGTATTTAAATTAATTCATGATTTTAATTTTAGTAAAATAATTAGAATAAATAAAATTTATTATAATTATAATATTCAAAATTAAAATCCAAGAAAACAATTTAAATTATTAATTTTAAAATTAATTAAAATTACGAAACTGAAAATTTCAAATTACAATTTTAAAACGATCTAATCGTAACGCAACAATCCCACGCAACGCATAGCCATGGGCCACACGCACAATGCCATCGCTGGCCATGTGCGCGCAGCCCATGCGCTGCGTCGCATCGCTGCTGCTCACCATCGCAAGGCGCGCCCCAGCGCTCGTCGCAACAAGTACGCTGCTCACCATCGCTGGGCGCAGCGCTCGTCGCACGCGCACGCTGCTCACCATCGCTGGGCGCAGCGCTCGTCGCATGCTTGCGCGAGGCAGTGCGTGCTGTGGCGCAGCTCGCTTGCTGCCCACACGCGACTGCTCGTGCCTTGCTCTCGCCCTTGCCCATGCGCCCATCGCACACAGCCCACGACACAAGGCAGGGCTGCTGCCTTGTGCTCGTGCACCATGCCCTTGCTCGCTGCATTCGTACCGCATGGGCGACGAGCTCCCTTGCTCGTCGTCGCATGCCCGCACTATACAACACCCCTTAAGGGTAACACGTAGCGTCCATTGCTTTGTGCGTGCAAGTTATATGAGCGAATCGCATAAAAATTAAAAATTTTATTTTCAAAATTAATGACAAATTAATAAATCATATTAATTTCATAATTTTAGGGCGAAAAATCGAAAATTTATTAATTTATTGATTTTCGATTAACATGGATTCAAGTCTAGGTCATAAAATTTTAAAATTTAACATAAATTTACAATTTTTATGGTGGTTTTTAATCATAGGTATCTAATTAAATTATAACTAATTATGAAAATCAAATTAATTCTAAATTATTCCAATTTTCAACAAATTAATCATAATTACGAATTAGATTGCATAATTAACAAGGCTAGGAATTCAAACTTGTTAAACATATACAGTAGGTCACTCGATTTGGATGAGTAACGAAGAAACTGCTGAAAAACTGCGTACGTATAATTAAATAAACGCAATTTGCAATTAATTAACAATTACGAAAATTAATCACCCCTTTTAATTCTTGCAAATTTGTAATATTTATCCATGTTTATGCAATTTAGATTATGAAAATAATAAGAGGCTCTGATACCACTGTTAGGTTATGATACATATGACAATTCATAAATCATGCGGAAAAACCATAAAGCCAGGAAAGCATATTATTTACACATAATCATTTAGCATAGAATAGATGCATACATGTTGTAGCGTGCCTTCCCTAGCTGCGCCCGAACCGAACAAGAACAAGTCTTTAGGACTCCAAATGTCGTCCCTCCGTAGATAGTCCACAGTACGTCCGGATCCGCCTCAAGTTAGACCAACTAGAATCGCCCTTAAGGTGCTTAGGAATTTCGGCTAGTGTTTGCAAGTGTGTGGCTGATTTTTATTTCAAAAACTTACCCTTTGAATACTTCAATCGTACCCATAAATTGTGACCCTAGGCACCTATTTATAGGAGTATGGAAAAGGAATTGTAATCCTACTAGGATGTGGATTTGCTAGTTAGAACTTTATTAGGACTCTAAATAACAAAACAAATCTAATAGGATTAGGATTTTAATCTTTGCACAAATCCTAATAGGATTAGGATTTCCCGCACAAGCATTGCACAAGCCGTGCACCCGCGCAAGCCTTGCGGCCCACGACAGGCGCACAGCCCACGCTGCTGTGCTGCGCATTGGTGCGTGCGACTCGCTGGGCGATGGCCTGGCTTCGTGCTGGGCCTTCGTCTAGCGGGCCTCGTCCGATGCTAATTCGTACGATACGCTTCCGATTAAATTCCCGATTCCGGAATTCATTTCCGATACGAACAATATTTAATATTTCCGATTCCGGAATTAATTTCCGTTTCGAACAAATATTTAATATTTCCGTTTCCGGAATTATTTTCCGATTCCGATAATATTTCCGATTCTGACAATATTTCCGTTTCCAGCAATATTTCCGATTCCGGCAATATTTCCATTTCCGACAATATTTTCCGATACGTACCATGTTTCCGTTTCCGGCAACATCTACGACTTGGATAATATTTATATTTCCGATAGGATCCATATTTCCGTTTCCGGCAATATCATCGTTTCCGGAGTATTCATTTCTTGCTTGTGACGATCTCAGCTCCCACTGAAACCAAGATCCGTCGATTCCAAATATCCATAGATAGAGTATTTAATGCCATTAAATACTTGATCCGTTTACGTACTATTTGTGTGACCCTACGGGTTCAGTCAAGAGTAAGCTGTGGATTAATATCATTAATTCCACTTGAACTGAAGCGGCCTCTAGCTAGGCATTCAGCTCACTTGATCTCACTGAATTATTAACTTGTTAATTAATACTGAACCGCATTTATTAGACTTAACATAGAATGCATACTTGGACCAAGGGCATTATTTCCTTCACCCACTCCTTTATTTCAAAGATTGTATGTTTGTTTTGAGGCTCTCAAAGTGGGTTTTAAGAGTGGATGTAGGCCCCTAATTGGAGTAGATGGTTGTCACCTTAAAGGGGCTCATCCAGGAATGATCTCAGTGGCTGTGAGCAAGGATGGAAATAACAATATTTTTCTCGTAGCTTGGGCAGTGGTGGAAGTTGAGAATGCTGATAGTTGGACTTGGTTTCTTGATTTGCTGATGAAGGACATAGGACACCATGACGGAGAAGGATTGACTCTTATGTCTGATATGGAAAAGGTAATCAAGTTCTATTATTTTTTTCATTGAAGTACAGTTTCTGGATGATTTACTAACCCTGTGTTTCTGTTTGTTGTTTCAATTCAGGGACTATTGGATGCTATTTCTGTTGTGAGTTGAAAAGCCGAGGTCAGATTTTGTGCCAGACACATATGGGCTAACTTCAAGAATAAATTCAGTGGCACAGCCTATAAGGACCTGTTTTGGGCATTAGCAAGATCAGCAACCAAGGTTTGCTATTCTTCAACTTGGTTGCATTTAGGGTTTCATGTTAGAAATCGACTCGTATTCTTAGATTTAGTTGCATTTAAGGTTTTATGTTAGAAATAGACTAGTATTATTAAATTTGGTTGCATTTGTGGTTTTATGTTAGAAATCGACTCGTATTCTTAAATTTGGTTGCATTTGTGGTTTTATTTTAGAAATCGACTCGTATTCGTAAATTTGGTTGCATTTGTGGTTTTATTTTAGAAATCGAATCGTATTCTTAAATTTGGTTGCATATGTGGTTTCATGTTAGAAGCATGCGTGTTTAGGGTTGAAAAGCATGCTTCTTGGACACGTTCCCGAACCGTGACTTGGACACGTACCCGAGTCGGGACTTAGTCACACTAAAGATTTGTTATTGTTTGTTGATATCATCCTTGTTTTTGTTTGTTAAATGTATAGCACTGGCATGATTCTTACATGGTTGTAATCAAAGAGCTAAACGAGGATGCGTATAACTACTTGAGTGGCATACCTTCTGTGCATTGGTGTAGACATGCATTTGGATCGCAGTCTAGGTCTAACATGTTGCTCAACAACCTTTGTGAGACATTAATGCTGTGATAAGGGAAGCTAGGGACAAACCAATAATAACCTGCCTAGATTGGATTAGGAGGTACGTAATGAGAAGGAATGCTGAGAAGTGGGAGGGTATTCAGAATTATGAGGGGAGGTTTATGCCATTTGTTGAGAAGGTTTTAGCTTGGGTTTCTGAAGCATCTTTGAATTGTATAGTCTTCCCTTCTAGATTAGATGAATGGGAGGTGGAAACTGCTTTTGATAGGCATGTGGTAGATTTGAGGGCGTTGACATGCACATGCTTTAGGTGGGAGTTAACAGGAATACCATGTCCACATGCTTATGCATGTATTGTGAAGAAGAGGTGGAGGCCTGAGGATTTTGTTCATGAGTGTTACTGAAATGCCAAATACTTAGCAACTTACTCCCCTCATATCAAGCCAATGCCCGAGATGAAGCAGTGGAAGAAAACAGATTTTCCACGACCTTTGCCTCCACTGTTAAGGAAAAATGCCAGGAAGGCCTAAGTCACATAAGAGAAAGAAAGAAGCAGGTGAGGATGCTGAGGAGAGGTTTGTGAAGCGAGGGAAAAAGGCGAATAATTGCTCAAACTGCAAACAACCAGGCCACAACAAGAGAAAGTGCAAGAATCTACCTGGTGTTATTCAACCCAAGGAACCAGGGAGGGATTACTCCAAGAATCTATGGGTTGTTGCTGAAAGAAACAAGAGGGCTGCAAGAGTTTTAAGGGTGAGTTTCTGTCATGTGTTTACACTGTTTGCAAGAGTTTTAGAGCTGAATATGTTTCTGTGTTTCTGTTGTCATTGAAAAAATGTAAACAATATGTGTTTCTGTTGTGTATGTAGAGGTATAATGCTGAATCTAGCTTCAATGAAGGTGAATCAGGCAGTCAAGCACGGCAACAAAACTCAAGTGCATCTACCATGCAATACACATTTAATGCTCCACCTCAATCCAGTCAGACATGAAGTTATCAACCTCCTCCACCCAGTCAGACCTCAAGTCAGCAACCAGCTCAGACAACAAGTCAGCATCCAGGTCCATCCATCCAAACATCAACTCATCAGCCTCAAACATCACTCCCTCCAAAACTCAGACCCAAATTGCAGACAACAAAGAAACCAGTGTGGCATATTTAAGTATTGTGTTGGTTGTAATTCCTTTGAACAAGTAGTTAAGGTTTTTAATTAGCAACAAGGTTACATTTTGTCAATGAAAATTCTAATTAGGTGCAAGGTTTACATTGGAACACTATGTAAAGATTCATTTGCCCCTTAATTATATTTGACGTTCGAGCTCGGCTCACGCGTGGCTCGTTTCAGTTAAGTGCAGGTTTAACAAGTTGTTGTTCTTGTTGTTCAGTTGTTGAATTATTGTTAAGGAAAATAAGATGATGTTCAGGTGTGGTTCATTTGAAAAAAATTTGTCCTCCACTTAAACTAAGTCAATGGACCAAAGTTGACCCCCATTGACTTCGAGGACTGTTTGAGTTTTTAGGCTACTTTACCTAATTTATAGGTTTATCCTCTGTGGTGAATGATAGGTGAAACGAGCACAAATACTAACCAAGTCTTAATTGGTACACAATTTCAATGGAGCTAATAATCGAACACAACTTAATGCAAAAAGATATTGTCATAAGCTAGCATTACCATTATTAAATGATTAGAGTCAACTAATGTCAACAACATTACATTACATTCCCGTTCCATTGTCGCGTTTACACTAGAGGAACTTCATTATAAACTTCAACACGCAACAAATAACTAATCCTACAACAAACCAGAATACAGAATGGGCAATTTGTTGGCCCTTATCCTCTGTCCCCTTCATTCCAGCCACTCCACCATTGCATATCCTTTCAAGCCTCTCATTGGCAGCAACAAGAAGGGATTTTTCATCCTCTAACTTCTGAATTCAGTCATCATGATCCTCAACTCTATTTTCAGCAATCTCTTCTCCACCACCAATTCATTCGTCACGACTCTTTGCCACTCCACAACATCAGGATCAACCCAATAAAACCAGCCACAACCTTTCCTACCAGTGTGAACATCAGAGAACTTACAAGTCAAGAATTTTCTCCCCGGGTAGTTATCAGTTGTCCACGATGTCAACATCTTGGATGGAATGCCACAATAACATTTTTTTGAAGCATAAGGAGACCCACTCGACATCCTACAACAGTTAAAACAACTAATTATTATTATTCGATTTCTCAATTGAAAACCCCCAAATTGCAAATAACGATCACAATTGAAATTTCAAACCACGAACACCCACATTTTGCAATGTAGTTGTTTTCACATGTCAATTCAAAGGTTTCAAACGGTTAATTTAGCAAAATGATTCGAATCCTAACACATATAAAGGCATGAACATCCATTACTATTCCTGTAACAGTTAGATTACAATAATACCCTTTATTTTGCTTTGTTTTACGTTCTGCCCTTGCCTTATAGTAATGTCACGTGACTATCTACATTTTTTTTTTGACAACGTCCTCCTGTAATTTCCCTTTCTCTGGTTTCTTTACTTTCTTCATCTCTGCCTCTCCTCTTCTCTTTCTCAGATCTGCCATGACCTTTCTCTTCTTCGATCTTTGATCATCCTAATCAAAGGTATTGTACGGAGTCTAATTGAA
Organism: Spinacia oleracea; assembly: GCF_020520425.1. Classification (NCBI taxonomy): domain Eukaryota; kingdom Viridiplantae; phylum Streptophyta; class Magnoliopsida; order Caryophyllales; family Amaranthaceae; genus Spinacia; species Spinacia oleracea. The sequence goes on from NC_079489.1 coordinate 24,248,620, forward strand.
AGACAAAATTATGGTCTTAGGATTCAGGTGGCTCCATTGCGGTTAGTCAGCTTATTCAATTCGTTTTGTATGCTTTTCAATTTTGGGTTTCTGAGTTCAGATCTTTTCTTCGACAATTTATGTGTTAAGGTTGCTCTGAATCGCTGGGTTTTCTTTGCAGACTTTCATTTTCGAGTTTTCTTTGTTTTGATTCCTGACTGAATTTTGTTAGTTTTGATTTCTTTTTGTATTCAATTTGTTTTTTGAATCTGCTTGATTTGGTGGATATGGATGGCGTATTGGTTTTGGGTTCTTCAATTTGAATTTCTGGGTTTGTGTGCTCTTTTGGTCTAGCACTTCATAAAAGTTGTGGTTTGGCTTAATTGGGTGTTAATTAGATTAGATCCTTTGGTTATTGGTCTTCTTGCACAATTTTTTTACAAAGACTACTTCAAATTATTTTTGTTTAGCCTTATTCAGGTGTTTATTAGATTAATTTAAACGTTTAATTTTCTGATTTCTGGGTTTGCGTGCTCTTTTGTTTGAACACTTCAGATAGTTGTGGTTTGGCTTAAGCATGTGTTAATTAGATTAGATCCTTTGGTTATTCGCCTTCTTGCACAATTATTTACAAATATTACTTCAAATTATTTGTGTTTAGCCTTATTCGGGTGTTTATTGGATTAATTTAAACTTTTTTGAATTTTCCCTCAAATTAATTGTGGTTCATCTTAATCAGGTGTCAATGAGATTAATGCAAACTTTTTTTGCATTTCCCCTTAATTAGGGTGATTATTGTCCTTGTTTTTAATAATTCCAATGTCTTAGGCCTGTCTTAATCAGGTTTTTTTATTTATTAAATTCCAGTTTGCTCTGATATTGTCCTTGTTTCTCGTATTTCCATAATTTTCTGCCCTACAATGTACGAAATATTTGATTAGGCTTGTTGTTTTTTAAAGATTTTTCATGTGGTTCAGGATGGAGGACATGCAATGCAGGACTGCAGGCAATGTGAGGGCTATGGAGTGGAGTAGCCCTCATTTTTGGTAAGCAATACACTGTTTCAAACAGGGTTTATAGTACTCTCTTACTTCATTGGGTGTTTAGTTGTTTAGCGTTTTTCCTTCAAGCAAGAAAGGTAGTCCCTTTTGCTTAGGTTTTTCCATAGTCACTCCTTTTTTTAATGCTAATAACATACCTAATGATCTGGATCTCCATATGATGCTAAATATACCTAATGATCTGAATTCCATGGACATGATTTCATATAATGAATTGGTCATACACTCTACTGAACTCATGCACTGAACTTCAATTGTTTAGTTTCCCTATACTTACTCACCTTTGGATCTTCATATTACATGCTTCTCGTTACAGTTTATTTCAGCTAATGCCCTTTTCTTGCTACTTTACATTCCCTTGCAAACTGTTTGCTTAGTCCTGCCCCCTTTTATCAGGCTATGTTTTCCCTTGTATGGAATATTGTTCTATTTAGGCTTGAGCGGTTTCTTAGGTTTAACCTACTTTTTTTTCACCTAATGCATAGTGTCATCTTGACTATTTGTTTAGAACATGCTGTGAGATTCTCCAAACCCACTAATGGCCATCTGAAACAATTTGAATCACTGATTTCCAGGTTAAAAAGAGGGTTTTAACCATATTTGTATGTTCGCCATCTTTGTATGTGTACTTTTCTAAAATGAATGTGGGTTCCTTAGGTCTATGTTTTACCATCACTCATCTTGTAGAACAATACATTTGCATAGTGTTCGCTGCGCATTATTCAAACCTCTATATCAGGTTGTGGTGTTACCCACTGCTACTCTACGCCTCCGTTTAGTGGTCTATAGGTCTTCTATTTCAGTTGTTCATTTTAGTTTGTATAGGATATTAGCCTCTTTGCTGGTCGTCCTTCGCTAACCTGAATCTTGTTACCCTCCGGGTTAGTTCCTTGTGCTTGTGCATGTTTAGGGTACTCTGCCTTTTTTCTACTCCTTTTGTTTACCTACTTTCCTTGGGGTATGTACGCACCGGCCTGCTGTTAATACAATCAATACGATTGATTGGTTTGTGCGCTTCTCTTATAACGCCTCCTCTTTCTCTCGTTATGTGGTCTTTAGGTCTTTTATTAAGCTCTAATGATGTTTTGCCTAATTATTGTTTCTTTTCTTCACAGTGCCCTCGCTTTGTGGTTTCCAAGGTTGTTCTGTTGTATCAAGGTACTCCTTTGCTCTACCAAGAATTTCTCTCAATTTTTTGTTAAATACCCCGCTTTAATGTTCATGTGTTCCTGTTTTCCTACACCATACGCTTGATTTATTTGTTGTCAGATTTAGGCGTTTGCAGTTTGTGTGTTGAGTGTCTGACCACCTGCTACCAGGGCCCATGCACGTATAGGTAGAAAGTGCATTAGGTTTTGATTCGATTTCTGTTTTTGTGAGTGGTTATCAACACTTTCTCGTTTTCCTTCCTTGTGTGCTATGTTCTGGTTGATTTCTTTGCTGCTTCTTACTGTATGCAGCGTTGCCTGTTTTAAAAACTGTTATCTTGCACTTGCATTACCATTTTGGTGTATTGTTGTTGTACTCTATCTTCATCCCGTGTAGCATTTATTATATTCTGTGTTTATCTTTTGCAAAGCTCTCTACCTTTAGAGTTGGCCTGCACACAAGGCCAGCTCCTTAGTTGGGAGATTTAAAGGGATGTTACCAAATATTCACCAAGATATTGTGGAGCAGGTTCGTGATGGTAGCATAGTGCGAGTCTACTTGCTCCCTGAGTTTTAGCATGTTCATATTTTTGTGGCTGGAATCCAGGTACATAAGCTAGAAAACAAGTCTGATATTATAGGTTTGTTTGATAGAGATGATACTTGTGCAAAAGAAGTTGCAAGCATCTCAATAGAAAAGAAACATTTTAGAAGCTTGCCTATTGTATGAAAATATGACTTTATTATGACATTTCTCATTTATCATCTTTCTTGCATTAGCCAAAACATCATAAGTGTCCGTCTTTTACCGAGTTTTTTTACAAGATCATCTTTTATATCTTGGGGGACTGTGTGCGCAAAGTCTTTCGAATTTCATATGGGGTATCAGTTTTTGAAACTCCAACATAAGCTATTGAAGTTTCGATATAAAGTGTTTAGATTTTGTATAATCTATTGGAATTTCATTACGGAGTATAAGCTCTAGGAATTGAATTTAATATCAATTTTAAATTTCTATAGTGGCTACTTCAGTGAATGTAGTCGAGATTAAGATAGTACTTTCGTTTCAAGCCGAGGCTGCTGATAGAATCTCAATTCCGACACCAGCATCAGTATCGGTTTGGACTAGAGTTACCTGGTTCGTGGTTCGCTTCGATACGGGGTACGGGTTCGGGTTCGCGGTTCGCGGGTAGCTGATTTTCGGTTCGTGAGAGGTTTATGGGTTTGTGTGTGTGTGTGTGTGTGTGTGTGTGTGTGTGTGTGTGTGTGTGTGTGTGTGTGTGTGTGTGTGTGTGTGTGTGTGTGTGTGCGTTTTAGTGTCATTCAAATTGAGGCCTAAATTCTTAAGTACTCGTACAACCAGAACATAGCTGATCTTAAGTGCAGACTGCAGAGTCTGACTTTTTGTAATTCTCTAAGTATGGGATATTGATCAAACATTTAATAATTAATACTGATGCTCAAAAATAAGTCAACTAAATAAAATTCAATAGATAAAAAACTAAAAACAAAGAACATTAAACAAACAAAGAAATTTAAATACTCTACTGCATAAACATTAAACAAACAAACAAACTAAGAAGTACTTAAAAAGCAAAGATCCTCTACTGCCATGAACATTAAACAAACAAAGAATTCTACTACTTGTAGACACCTACTTTTGTCCCCATTCCCGAAAGGGAAGGTTCGATGATGAAAACGTAAATCTCCACATGACAACACATCTCCTATAAAATAACGAATCTCATTACCCCTTTTCATTTCACCCGAAACCTGCTATTTATGGAAACCTGCTAAAAATAGTAACTGCCGTAATAGGTAGTTGTTAAAAGTGGCAAGTCATAAAAGATAGAAACCTGTCAGAATTAGGTGTTGCACTCCAACATAAATCCTAAATGAGATAGAAATTGCGAGAGAATCCTATTCTAATATGATTCGAAAGTAAGAGTCACGTATTAATTAAAATCCTAACGAGCCTAGAGTTCGTAACGGGCCCAGACGCATTCCGTCACAAGGTTAATACGCACTAAAGGACTCAATTAAATCTCAAATACTCCGGATTCTAGGAATCCGAATCTGACTAAGGGAAACAGCCCAGAACCTATTTTCAACGCCTGGCTCTGGGCGCCGAAACCTTCGGCGCCCAGGCCTGGGCGATGAAAATACCTGGTACGTGTTTTTTCCTAATTCCTCGTGGATTAGAGTTCTGCAATTCCATCTTTCCACGAACTCTTTTCTATAAATAGGGCCTTAAGTTCGACGTGAAAAGGACACAACACACAATTATATTCTGAGTATTGACTCTAAACCCCTAAGCCTAAGCCTCACGCTGCAAAACTGATCACGCGTTCTGTCGCAATCGATCCATAAATCGAACAGAACGTATCCCGTCCCATAATTTGAGATTCGTTAAATAAAAGGAGAAATAGCAAAGTCAAAGTGGTTAGTTTTCTGAGAACCGTGACGCACCTCTCAAGGGTGCGCCGTAATGTGTCCCTTTTCCATGGTTTAATTGCTTTCCACGCCCTTTTATGAACTGTTAAACTAACTAAAATCTGATTGTTCGATCACGCTTAATAAATATGATATTTTTGGGAAAATGGATTATCATGCTAGGTCCCTTAAAACAATCTAAATCAGATAATCGCGCTCGATCTAGTACTATATGTTTCATATTATTAAAATCAACTCAGATTAGTTTAATAGTTAACGCATGTCCCTTCAATTATTTATGCTGAGCTAGTAAGGATATCCTGCCTCTGGAGTTATCGAAGAGCGAGTACTCCTCTCGGTAGTTACAGTCCCCCGAACCCTCAATCTCTACCCTGCGGGTGTACGTTGAGCGATCCCCACCACCAGGGATCACAAGGGAACCTACGGCCGTCGTGGTCAAACATAATTGCACTCCCTTTATGTCACGATAACCGGGTTTTGTCCAGTTTTTCTCATTGTCGTTAAAAACTGAATGGAGACTCCTATATTACTAGTCAATTGGGTGTAAACTCACAGGAAATCCAATTACACTTGATTTGACAAAAAGAAGCGTCACACCCACGAGGGACGAGGTCACGCATTAGCCTCGTGCTTTTTCGACCCCCTCATAGTGGCGACTCCACTGGGGATAGTGAAGGAAATACTCGTGCTTGTAGGTAATCAAAATAGCCGAAGGGTGAAACGATCCTACCCCGCGTTTATTTCCCAATCAAGTTGGGACGACGTGAAAATCAGCATATTAATGTGAACGGACAGAACCGCATAACGAATCTCGGCTCCCTTGGTGTTTCATCTCGGAAGTTGGGACTAAGGATACCCATCGCCAACCGGGGGGTGCATACGCTTCGAATGTTGTCCACTCGGAACTTTCGCTAGTAGTACACCCGTCCCAAACCCAATCGATCGCCCATTAGGTCCCTCTCGCCTGCATGCCCCCTTGGCTTGCACTTGCGGGTTGGCCTCTTGAGCGAAATTCGTCTGTTGAAGACACTACCTCGACGGGGGCATGTGTTGGATCTACGATAGAAGCGGTACCAAGCCAGGCGCAAATAACTACCCATAGAAGCCTATCATAAACTACGTGACATATTATTATTGCTTCATGATGTGATGTTAGTAATGTGTAGCGAAGTATGTGATCGTGTGACAAACAATGTTAGCAAACCAACGACCTAAAAAAAATTGCCCAAACATTCATAAACCAATTTGCCAAAGAGTTATACCGAAATACGTGTTCCGCAAACCCGAACGATCGCCACAAAAATAAGCGACGCTCGGGATGGCCTGTAACGAATCCCACAAACGCTGCACAACGCGTAAAGGACGTTATTAGGCAAGCACGCAAAAACGAAGTCACATAAACAAAAGTAGACGCAAACAGAAAACGAGAACCAGCCAGGGACGCATTTTCAACGCCCCTGGCTGGGCGCCAGAATTTCTAACGCCCGACGCTGGGCGCTGAAGTTGCTGCTCGGCCTTCTGGTCAGGCGCAGCAGCCTCAGTGCCCGCGAAAAAGAAAACACGTAGCAAAAAAAACCGTTCGTAAAAAAAATTGCTGCGAGGGCGTAAGAAAAGCACTCGATTCTAAAAAGCGACTCATAAAAAATAAATAACTCTTTGTGTCGTTGTTAGGCCTCCTATGACGACAATGTTCGGCACCAAAACCGAGCATGCTAATTTTAAAAAAAAAACTTTGAATGTCACATGGGCAAAGAATTCAAAAAATGATGTTCTAATAAAGTCTTCAAGAAAAATAATGTTCAAATAAAAAAATAAATCCGAATCTAGACTAGGCTATGCCAAAGTACAATCTAAATCCTAAGTCTTAGTTGTCTTATCCATAGAATCGGTCCTAATGCTTGGTGTCGTTCTGCAAGTTAAAAGGTTAAACCATATTGAGTCTCCTCTCCTAACATTTAAATCAATAAGCACCCATATATAATTGTCATCCCTTGCTAAGAACCAACGGCCTTAATACTCTCTCTCACCAATAAAAAGAATATGTTATAGTATTTGCAAAATGGAAACAGTCACATTCTGAAAATCATTCCCCCATAGTCGCACAACCCCCAAAGTGAACCTAGGGTGTCAATACCACTAGCAAAAAATTAATGGCCTCAAGGCTTATGATCACATTGGGTCACGACTATCATAGTCCTCTTGAGCCACTCGCTCCTTGAAGTACCCCTAAGTACGGACTAAAAAGATTTTCCATGAATACAACATGACAAACCATGAAAATACCCGAATCGGCATGCCATAAGGCTACCATTGGGGTAAGGCAATACACGCTAAGAGAGAAGCCGCACTAATGATTCTAGTCTTGCAAAAATAAAAATTCGATCTCCCCAATTAACTACCTTGCCAACATTAAGCAAAATGGCGCATGACAAATGAACACCCAAGGGTTAAAATCTAAAGTGTCAACCAACAAAAGTTATGGTCCAATTAGCCTAAGTCTGAGAGTCGCTTGGTCAAGTATTATAGGCTTACGCCATGTCATTATTTTGAGTCTAGGCCACCTCCTTGTATTCATACACGGGTTATAATCAGAAAGATTAATGAAAGCTTGAGTCTAAATCACAACTTCCAGTTAAATCCCGGAAACCGGAATCTGAAAAGAAGCAAAAAATTATCTTCGATGTAATTCTTTCGTTAAATTTTCAATAAGGTAAAAATAACATTTTGAATCTACGCTATTTGCACATTTTAAGAAACGACTAATGCTTGCAAAGTAAGACAATTTAAAGGTCCACCCTAGGCCAACAAAAATTAAAGGTCCACCCTAGGCCTACTAAAATTAAAGGTCCACTATAGGCCTACCAAACGAGGCTCATTCAGTCTCGCCTCGTGACTCAAAGACCACAACCATCTACCTTTTAGCCCAAATAAAAAAATTTATGTTGAGGGGGGAAATCCCGAGCAAAAAAGAAAAAAATAGAAAGAGAAAAGGGAGAGCGAAAAGAGCAAGCCATGAAATACTTAGCCCGTACCTCCCAAAGTGCGAAATTTACACAAGTAAAACGAAGGAAGAGAATTGAGTCAACCAATCCAAATCATAAAATTCTACGATGTCTACCATTTCCAGTCCTTATGTTCTTAGACGCCTTCGCTCTGGGGCCCCTGTTCAACCCATCCATGTTCTCATTGCCATAACCCAAGAAACCATTACCTCGACCCTTGTTCTTGAACTTGTTATCAACTGCAAACCACGTACGGCCATTGACACGTACGTCATACCCATTATTTCCAAAGCCCAAACCGGCTCTTACACCACCATTAGCACAAGGACCATATAACTTGTTTGGATACATCCTGTTGATATACCCTTGAACCGTCCCCATGCTATTCATTGGCCTTGGTTGATGTAATCCTCATGCTTGACCAATACCTATACAAATTATCCTATATCATTCAACCCATCTTTCAAGCCGCCTTGAGTCACAAAAAAAAAGGAAACAAATGAAAATTGCAAAAAAAATAATAAAATGTGAATAATAAAAAAGAAACTTTGCAAAAGCGCCTCTAAAGTTAGTCTAAAAAGAAAAACGAAGCATTTAGCGCACTAAAAAGATCCGCCCAGAAATTACTTTCAGCGCCCACAGCTGGGCGCCGAAATCTTTAGCGCCCCAACCTGGGCGCTGAATCTCTCTACTTGCTAAAATTTGTCCAGAAGTGCTCGTCATTTTATCCGCACATGCACGGAACAATAACGAACACTTGGGGAGGTACAACACGTATTCAGACATACGTACCACCAAAAAATACATGTACTCAAAAAATATATAAAACAAATTTTTGGCTTACGGCAAAGCAGCAGATTAAAATAATAATAAACCTCACTTATTCTACCGTTTCAAATAATATGTTTCCACCTCATAACATACTTATCAAATTCAGCATTCTAAGAAACCATTTTCTAGGCTCAGAACTACGCAAGACCTGATTCCAAATTAAATCTATTTAAGGCGGATACGTAGGCATTCCATGATTCGGTCCAACCAATTTTCATAAATATTAAAGCCTTTAGAAAAACAAGAATAAAAATAGAAGTCCCTTATTGAAATTTAATTACTTGCAATCCAAGTCGAAAGAAAAATTGAAAGCACGAAGAAGAATCCAAGTCATCAAGATGCCAAAATGAGCACACATCGAAAAATAATAAGGGCACGTACCCTTGCCGGAAGGAGCACTCACACTCCTAGGCACTTAGCCAAGACTCAAAAGATCGCTTTGCCTTGATTGAATGGGGGCTAGCGCAAGCGTCCATGACCTCTAAAGTACTCAACTTGACCCTCCCTAAAGCGAACTAACTCACTTAAAGACTTTCTTTCACCACTAGACATAGTCATTCGCTTAAAGACCTTCTTTCACCACTAGACACAGTCATAATCGCCAACAAGTAGTAAAGGCAGTAAGCTTGCAATAAAGAGGATTGTTCTACGGCATCGCCCCATCGTTCCTTCGAACTCAGGGCACCCGTTCATGGTAATTCAAATGCTTGCGAATCCCCTTTGAAAAAAATCAGACATTGTCAATAGGACTTGGCCCTTAACCAAGGCTCACCCTACTCAAACATATGACACGGGCATCTAAAATCGAAATCTAAAAAACATCGTTAATGGGAAGACATAACAGCAACTGGGGGCTAAAAAAATTAAAATGAAAGAGCTAGGGAAAGAACTAAGTATACCTTGACCTTTTGTGCAGACATACACCAAGTAAATCTAAGTCAATTTGAAAACGGTTTATATTCCCGCAATTTTGGAAAAGATGGCCCTAAAAGCCTAAAGCATATGCCAAACGGGAACAAGTATATCTTGACGCCTGCACCCTGACTTCCAGTAAATCCTTAGACAGCGTTCCAAAAATCGTAACAATATTTTAATTCACTCATGTAATCCTGTACGAACCCTTCTATAAGTCAACCTACTTAGGACACCTCAGATTGTACACAGTAGGATTCGGATTTTAAATAATTTTAAATAATAATTTTCAAAGACTTTTTCGAACATAATAAAGTGTCGTTGGTTTAAGCTAAGTATGCGTTTATCTCAATGTTGCAAGTGAGTCAAAAGATTTCCAAATATGATTATGGTAAAGAAAGGCACCTAGCTTTTGGACAAGGCACACTTCAACGTGTGACTACCTTGACCATGGAAATGTCGCACAATACGGCATTTACAAGAGAAGCAGCAAAATCACTACTCGAACGTACCTCGCACTAAACGAGTCTGGTTCAAACTATTCATGATCCATGTCACCATATCTGATCCATGTCAAACTAAAAACGTATGCAAAGCATTATAGCACCAAGCCAATCCCGTAGCTACAATTGGGGGCTTGAGAAAAACACTCTAAAAAAGCTCGAAATGACGATTTCATCACAAATTCTCGACGCTAATGCTATACATACATCATAGGGGCACAATCCTAAGGTTTGATCGTGTAAAGCGAACCTTAGAATGGCTACAACCCCTCCCAAATTCTAAGCGCTACTTAGAATATATAAAGTCACCCCACTAACAAGGGTAACTGAAAATCGCGAGTCACCAAAACTCCGATCAGACTACTGCACATAACGCTCGCCCTACAAGCGCCCGTTACACAGTCTACCTCGTTCCAAAGCGAAAACAAAAGAAAAAAAATCAAGGATAAGAACTGTCAAAATATACCCAGAAATCATTTTCAACGCCCAGAGCTGGGCGCCGATATCTTTAACGCCCCAGCCTGGGCGCTGAATCTTTCTGCTAGCCAAGTTTTGCCCAGATATAAAAATAAGAAAGAAACACCTATGAATCCTCGCATCGAATGAAGTAATAAGCCGTGCAAACCCACGCAGAAGGTGCTACACTTGTTCGAGCACCTGAACAAGGCGTGATGAAGTACTCCAATGCAAAAAATAATAATGATATCCCAACACCTGGAGGAATGTTCTAAGACACGTCGTTAGGCCACACAAGCCTACGTCGCACCATAAAGTTTAACCATCCCACAGTACAAGTCTAAAAAAAGAGAGTAAGGCATACTGCACTAATGCGGGACAACTAAAGAGTATGTGTAAAAGAGGCAAAGACTACTTATCGCCCAAATTCAAAATGCAAGCCACACGACTTCTACATCAAGGATTAAAGGTAGCAAAATATTACCTACCACGAAAGGGATAGCTCGCACCTACACGAGCGGAACCCCAGGGCATCTTTCTCGAAAGAACCTACAAAAATCGTACGCCAAAAGGAAGCATCCCAACATGCATACTTGGGGGCTCCAAGCTACGAAACAACCATAGCAAAATAAAAAAATCTCGAAGCAAATGTTTGAACAATCGAAAGGGCACGATGTTTGAGCCCACCTCGTGAATAGGCCTGAACCCTACTAAGCTTCTAAGCAAACTATTCGAAATCAGTCATTGCTCAAAAAAAAATGATGATTCAAGCAAACTGATTAATGGAACCGCACACAACGGCCATTCTATGAACGCTCGTTCGCACGTACATATCATCATTCTAAGTATCGAACATTCACGAACGCGTTTAAAAGGAAAAATATACAACAACAAGAGCGGTCAAAGTCTTACGCCTCAAGGTATGTTCCTCGGGCCACATAGACTCGCCCAACTATCGCAATAACTGTGCGCCTTAAGAGCAACAGTTCCTTAAAATAATCGCCCCAAAGCGACAAGCACAGTAGTCCACCAATCGGCTACGGCTTCTCAAGAAAATCATCACGTTCTAAAAACAAAGAAAAAACAAAAGAAAAGAGAATACATAGAACTTCAAAGTGAAATAAATGAATGAACAAGAGGCCAACTGTGTCATCAAAAGACCAGCCCAAACAACACTTTCAACGCCCCACCTGGGCGTGAATTATTTCAACGCCCAGGCCTGGGCGCCGAAAATGAACCCAGGCTCAAAAAAGGCCCAAACTTCTATTGGGCCCTGCCGCATCCATTTGACTCGAAAATTGCCAATTTCCTTACTGAAAGTTACACCTCACAACTTTGTCAAGAGTAGCACACCACTACGAAGATCGCTCGCACTTACGAGCACGATCCCGAACACAATCAAGGACATTACAAAATGCGTATCCCCAAAGAACCTCTTTGACAAGAACTGACCGCCAAGCACGAGTACTTGGTGGCTCGAAAGAAAAAAAATATATCTCAAAAAAAAGGTATGCAAAGTTAAAACAATATTCCCAGACTACGCTATACAAAGTCCCGTGTTTGGATAATCTCAAAAGAAAAAGAACCGGTTTACGACCTCAAGACAAAGGTCGATGTTGATACTTATACATGGTCCCCCAATCAAGGACCCAGGTAGTGGCAAAATTGAGCCGTAAGGACTAGCTCAAAACCATGAAGGAAGATGACCACAAGACAATGGTCCGCCTAAGCACGTTGTCAACCCACATTCAGGTTACAACTAAATCCGAGCATCACTCGAAAGAATTCGCTCCTACAGGAATGAATAAAAAGAAATTCTCAAAAGAAATCACAAAGAACAAAAGAAATAGGAACTTGCCAATCTTCAGTTGGCAAGATCGCGTCACGAACCACGCGAGTTTCCAAATCAAGAAAAAATGAATTCAGGGACGTCCACCCTTAGCGGACAGGGCTCGCCCACCCTCAGCGGGCGGGGTCTGTTAGGTTATGATACATAAGACAATTCATAAATCATGCGGAAAAACCATAAAGCCAGGAAAACATATTATTTACACATAATCATTTAGCATAGTTTAGATGCATACTCTTTGTTGCGTGCCTTCCCTAGCTGCGCCCGAACCGAACAAGAACAAGTTTTTAGGACTCCAAGTGTCGTCCCTCCGTAGATAGTCCACAGCACGTCCGGATCCGCCTTAAGATTGACCAACTAGAATCGCCCTTAAGGTACTATTATTTTCGGCACTTTTATAGGCAATTGTGTAATTGAATTTTGCTCTCAAAAACTCACTTTGAATACTTGAATGCTCGTTGTAAATATGTGACCCTAGGCACCTATTTATAGAGTTATGGAAAAGGATTTGGAATCCTATTAGGATACTAATTTATTTAATTATAATCCTACTAGGACTCCAATTAAATAAACTAAATCTTTTAGGATTAGATTAATCATATGACAAATCCCGGCAGCTTTAGGATTCGATTAGCACACAAACACACACACACGCACAGCAGCCCACGAGGGGCGCCATGCGCGCGCGCGCAGCCCGCGAGCTCGCAGCCCACTGCCGCAAGCCCACACGCTGCCGCAGCCTTGGCGCGCGCTGGGCCTGCCTTGCGGTGGGCCTGGCGCAGCCTTGGCTGGTGCGTTTGTGGCGCGCTGGCTTGCTGGGCGATGGCCCGGCTTCGTGCTGGGCCTTCGTCTGGCAGGCCTCGTCCGATGCTAATTCGTACGATACGCTTCCGATTAATTTCCCGATTCCGGAATTCATTTCCGATACGAACAATATTCAACATTTCCGATTCCAGAATCAATTTCCGTTTCGAACAAATATTTAATATTTCCGTTTCCGGAATTATTTTCCGATTCCGATAATATTTCCGATTCTGACAATATTTCCGTTTCCGGCAATATTTCCGATTCCGGCAATATTTCCATTTTCGATAATATTTTCCGATACGTACCATGTTTCCGTTTCCGGCAACATCTACGACTTGGATAATATTTATATTTCCGATACGATCCATATTTCCGTTTCCGGCAATATCATCGTTTCCGGAGTATTCATTTCTTGCCTGTGACGATCTCAGCTCCCACTGAAACCAAGATCCGTCGATTCCGAATATCCATAGATGGAGTATTTAATGCCATTAAATACTTGATCCGTTTACGTACTATTTGTGTGACCCTACGAGTTCAGTCAAGAGTAAGCTGTGGATTAATATCATTAATTCCACTTGAACTGAAGCGGCCTCTAGCTAGGCATTCAGCTCACTTGATCTCAGTGAATTATTAACTTGTTAATTAATACTGAACCGCATTTATTAGACTTAACATTGAATGCATACTTGGACCAAGGGCATTATTTTCTTCAGTCTCCCACTTGTCCTTAGGGACAAGTGTGCATTTCCTAATTCCTTTGTCGCTCGATGCTTGCTCTTGAACATAAGGTAAGAGTTGTCATCCTTAATATGTCCAGAGGTGTTTCTCGGTTTCAGAGTTTAACTGATCAAATAAACAGATAATCATAGCCTATGATTCATCCGAGCACGGCCATGCATTTCACAGTTTCTAGCTCTCCGAGTGGCCTTGTACAACTTTTAAGCATCTCATCCCGATTTATGGGAGGACAATCCCAATCTTGGATCTTGAGATTAGACTTCGTTTGATAGGTGATTACCTGAGCATTGCCTTTATAGCCTCCTTTTACGGTGGGAAGGTTGGTCAACGTCAAAGCAACCAGTTCTCAAACAAGTAATCTCAAATCACTCAGGTATTGAGGATTTAGTGTCTAATAATTTTAATGAAATTTACTTATGACAGATTTTTATCTCTTACAGTAAAGTTTCATAGGTCTTGTCCGATACTAGTCTTCCCAAAGTAAGTATCTATGCAAATGATTATGACATTGCCATGTCCACATAGTTCAAGAAACAGAACTACTAGTCATCTTGCATTCTAGTCGTCTAACGTTTTCTATGCGTCCAATTTTATAGAAAACTCCGACTAGGGACCATTTTCAACCTTTGACATTCAAGTTCACTTGATAGACATTTCTTAGTCACAGGACTGGTCCTGACAGTCTATCTTGAATATATCGTCAAATTGAAGGGACTCATCATTTAATAAACCACAAATTAAATGGAAAAATGAATTCTTTTCATTTATTGTGAATGATTAACCAATAATGTTTTACAAAGATTTAAACTATAAAACTTTAAAACATTAAACAGGGTCATCAAAGACATTCTCCAATATGCTTGATTTCCATAGCTGCAGTGTGCGAGTTGTGCTTCGCCTGCGGCAGAGGTTTAGTTAATGGATCTGATATGTTGTCATCAGTTCCAATCTTGTTTATCTCGACTTCTTTTCTTTCAACGAACTCTCGTAGAAGGTGAAATCTACGAAGTACATGCTTGACTCTCTAGTGGTGTCTAGGCTCCTTTGCCTGTGCAATAGCTCCGTTATTATCACAATACAGGGCTATTGGTCCTTTAATGGAGGGGACTACACCAAGTTCACCTATGAACTTCCTTAGCCATATAGCTTCCTTTGCTGCTTCATGTGCAGCAATGTACTCCGCTTCAGTTGTAGAATCCGCAATGGTGCTTTGCTTAGCACTTTTCCAGCTTACTGCTCCTCCGTTGAAGCAGAAGACAAACCCAGACTGTGATCTGAAATCATCTTTGTCGGTTTGGAAACTTGCGTCCGTATAGCCTTTAACAATTAATTCATCATCTCCACCATAGACCAG
The DNA here is from genome assembly GCF_020520425.1 of Spinacia oleracea. Classification (NCBI taxonomy): domain Eukaryota; kingdom Viridiplantae; phylum Streptophyta; class Magnoliopsida; order Caryophyllales; family Amaranthaceae; genus Spinacia; species Spinacia oleracea. Next base: position 24,263,717 of record NC_079489.1, read on the forward strand.
GAAGTCATCTTTGTGCCTTTTCAGGTACTTCAGAATATTCTTGGCAGCAGTCCAATGCGCCTCTCCTGGGTCTAACTGGTATCTGCTCGTAGCACTGAGTGCGTACGCAACATCCAGGCGTGTACATATCATAGCATACATTATTGAACCAATCAATGATGCATATGGAATCCCATTCATTCGTCTACGCTCATCAAGTGTTTTTGGGCACTGAGTCTTGCTTAGAGTTATTCCATGAGACATGGGTAGGTAGCCTCGCTTGGAGTCCGCCATCTTGAACCTATCAAGCACTTTATTAATATAAGTGCTTTGACTAAGTCCAATCATCCTTTTAGATCTATCTCTGTAAATCTTGATGCCCAATATGTACTGCGCTTCTCCTAGATCTTTCATCGAAAAACATTTCCCAAGCCAAATCTTGACAGAGTTCAACATAGGAATGTCATTTCCGATAAGTAATATGTCGTCGACATATAATACTAGGAAAGCAATTTTGCTCCCACTGACCTTCTTGTATACACAAGATTCGTCTGCGTTCTTGATGAAACCAAAGTCATTGACTGCTTCATCAAAACGTATATTCCAGCTCCTAGATGCCTGCTTCAATCCGTAGATTGACTTCTTTAGCTTGCATACCTTTTTAGCATTCTTTGGATCCTCAAAACCTTCAGGCTGTGTCATAAACACAGTTTCTGTTAAAACGCCGTTTAAGAAAGCAGTTTTGACATCCATCTGCCATATTTCGTAATCGTAATATGCAGCGATTGCTAACATTGTCCGAATAGATTTTAGCATTGCAACTGGTGAAAAGGTTTCATCGTAATCCACACCGTGGACTTGCCTGTAACCTTTTGCAACCAATCTAGCTTTGAAAACTTCAAGTTTCCCATCCTTGTCCTTTTTCAGTTTGAAAACCCATTTGCTTCCAATGGCTTGGTAGCCATCTGGCAAATCGACCAAATCCCATACTTGGTTTTCAGACATGGAGTCTAATTCAGATTGCATGGCTTCTTGCCATTGCTTGGAGCTAGGGCTCGTCATAGCTTGTTTGTAAGTCGCAGGTTCATCACTTTCAAGTAATAGAACGTCATAGCTCTCGTTCGTCAAAATACCTAAGTACCTTTCCGGTTGAGATCTATATCTTTGCGATCTACGCGGGGTAACATTTCTAGATTGACCATGATTCTCACCAGATTCTTCTAAAGGTCTCTGAGTTTCATCCTGAATGTCATCTTGAGCATTCTCTAGAGTTTGTTTTTTGACTCGAATTTCTTCGAGGTCTACTTTTCTCCCACTTGTCATTTTGGAAATGTGATCTTTCTCCAAAAAGACACCATCTCGAGCAACAAACACCTTGTTCTCAGATGTATTGTAGAAGTAATACCCCTTTGTTTCCTTTGGATAGCCCACAAGGATACATTTGTCAGATTTTGGATGAAGTTTGTCTGAAATTAATCGTTTGACGTATACTTCACATCCGCAAATCTTCAGAAAAGACACATTTGGAGGTTTTCCAAACCATAATTTGTATGGAGTCTTTTCGACAGCTTTAGACGGAGCTCTATTTATCGTGAGTGCAGCTGTATTTAGTGCATGTCCCCAAAATTCTAATGGAAGTTTGGCCTGACCCATCATTGACCTGACCATGTCTAGCAAGGTTCTGTTCCTCCGTTCCGACACACCGTTCCATTGTGGTGTTCCAGGAGGAGTCAATTCTGATAGAATTCCACATTCTTTCAGATGGTCATCAAATTCATAGCTCAGATATTCACCGCCTCTATCAGACCGCAGCGCCTTAATCTTCTTGCCTAATTGATTCTCTACTTCACTCTGAAATTCCTTGAATTTGTCAAAGGATTCAGACTTATGCTTCATTAGGTAGACATAACCATATCTACTGAAGTCATCAGTGAAAGTGATAAAGTAGCTGAAACCACCTCTAGCATTCGTACTCATTGGTCCACATACATCTGTATGGATTAAACCCAATAGTTCATTTGCTCTTTCTCCAACTTTAGAGAAAGGTTGCTTTGTCATTTTGCCAAGTAAACATGATTCGCATTTACCATAATCCTCTAAGTCAAATGGTTCTAGAATTCCTTCCTTTTGAAGTCTTTCTAAGCGTTTCAAGTTTATATGGCCTAATCGACAATGCCACAGATAGGTGAGATCTGAATCATCCTTATTGGCCTTTTTGGTATTTATGTTATATACTTGTTTGTCGTGATCTAATAAATAAAGTCCATTGACTAATCTAGCAGATCCATAAAACATCTCTTTAAAATAAAACGAACAACTATTGTCTTTTATTAAAAAGGAAAATCCCTTAGCATCTAAGCAAGAAACTGAAATGATGTTTTTAGTAAGACTTGGAACATGGAAACATTCTTCCAGTTCCAAAACTAGCCCGGAGGGCAACGACAAATAGTAAGTTCCTACAGCTAATGCAGCAATCCGTGCTCCATTTCCCACTCGTAGGTCGACTTCACCCTTGCTTAACTTTCTACTTCTTCTTAGTCCCTGTGGATTGGAACATAAGTGTGAGCCACAACCTGTATCTAATACCCAAGAAGTTGAATTAGCAAGTATACAGTCTATAACGAAAATACCTGAAGATGGAACGACTGTTCCGTTCTTCTGATCTTCCTTTAGCTTCAAGCAATCTCTCTTCCAATGCCCCTTCTTCTTGCAGTAGAAGCATTCGGATTCAGAACTGGGTTGACTGACCTTCCTCTTTACAGATTTGGCGCCAGTTTGCTTAGTTGGGCTGGCCTCGTTGCCACCTTTCTTAGCATTCCTCTTCTTTCCAGATTTCTTGAACTTGCCCCCACGCACCATAAGCACATCCTGCTTATCACTTTTGAGCGTCTTTTCAGTGGTCTTCAGCATACCGTGAAGCTCAGTGAGCGTTTTGTCCAGACTATTCATACTGTAGTTCAGTTTGAACTGATCATACCCGCTATGAAGAGAATGGAGGATGGTGTCTATAGCCATTTCCTGAGAAAATTGCTGATCCAGCCGACTCATATTGTCAATGAGTCCAATCATTTTGAGAACATGTGGACTTACGGGCTCGCCTTTCTTAAGCTTGGTCTCAAGAATTTGCCTATGAGTCTCGAATCTTTCGACTCGAGCCAGATCTTGGAACATGTTCTTCAACTCACTGATGATTGTGAAAGCATCTGAGTTGATGAACGTTTTCTGCAGATCCGCACTCATGGTGGCGAGCATTAGACTTTCACATCCTTGTTGGCATCAATCCAACGATTGAGGGCTGCCTGAGTGACCCCGTCGTCTGCGGCTTCGGGCATCGCCTCTTCTAGGACATACTCCTTTTCTTCCTGCATAAGAACTATTTGCAAGTTCCTTTGCCAGTCAAGGAAGTTCTTCCCGTTCAATTTCTCCTTTTCGAGAATTGACCGAATGTTGAATGAATTGTTGTTTGCCATATTAAAAACTACAATTGAAAAGAATAAACAAATAAATAACCATTCACAGTTTCTCTTAATAAACTTAAATTCTAGCATACATGCGTAATTCAATGTTTATTAAGCATTTTATTCAAGTTATGTGTTCCGGCAGGTGTGAATAAAATGATTCCAAGATCCTAAAATCATTGAAGAACTAAGCACAGTTTATCGACTTAATCCTAAAACATCTTAGGTAAGCAAAAGCCTTTTGCTAATAGTCTAGAAACTATTCTTGGTTGATAGGTACGTCTAAGAACTTATTAGGTAAACCTATCGATTTTGCCACGACATAAAAGGACTCCTTACTTATATCGTTGAGTTTCACCAAAATTAACATGTACTCACAATTATTTTTGTACCTTGCCCCTTTAGGACCAATAAGTAACACCTCGCTGAGCGAAAACTATTACTAGATTGATGTAAAGGATATCCAAGCAAGTGTATATTTTGGCATGGCACCTTTTAACTCAATTTTTAAGTTTGGAACTTAAGGCTCTTACTATGTTGGTTAGATTTTAAGTGAACTAAAATCCTTAATCATGCAACATAATCAAGCTTTTGATCTCATGCATTTTAAGACATATTTAAAAGCAATAAATAACTTAAAACACGCATAAGATAAATGTGATCTAGTATGGCCCGACTTCATCTTGAAGCTTTAACTTCAAAGTCCGTCTTGAAAATCTCCGTGGGAGGCACCATTTTCTTCAAATAGGATAAGCCATAATTAAAACTAATTACAACTATTTGATGGTACGCAGACCATATTTGAATTGAAAAACAACTTTGGTACTTTAGACCAATTACATTCAAATTAATGGTACGCAGACCATATTTTCTATCCTATTTGGGCCATACTAGTCACTTCAAAACCTGCAAAACAGTACATATACAATATATACCATTCACCCATTCATTATCATGAATGGCCCACATAGCTGGTTAGTAAAACACATTATGCATCACGTAAACATTTGCAGCAATTAATCAAGGGCACCAATAATCTACCAATTATTCAGTCCTTATTAATTCTAATCAAGTTGTTTTAACCTTAAGGATTTGTAGACCTAATCAAGAGTTTATGACTAAAAAGGGCTCCCACTTAAACCAATAAATTCATATGCTTTACTAATTTTAAACATAAAAATGTATTTCTAGTCTAACCGGAAACATACAAATTTAATTAAAATTTAAAGCTCATATAAATTTATAACTGAATCCAAAAAGTTTAATTTAATTTCAGTCGTATTTAAATTAATTCATGATTTTAATTTTAGTAAAATAATTAGAATAAATAAAATTTATTATAATTACAATATTCAAAATTAAAATCCAAGAAAATAATTTAAATTATTAATTTTAAAATTAATTAAAATTACGTAAACTGAAAATTTCAAATTAAAATTTCAAAACGATCTAATCGCAACGCAACAACCCCACGCAACGCACGCCCATGGGCCACACGCACACAGCCATCGCTGGCCATGTGCGCGCAGCCCATGCGCTGCGTCGCATCGCTCCTGCTGCTCTCCTTCGCAAGACATCACGCGAGCTGGTGCTCGCTGCGCGCGCGCCAGCGCTCGATGCACGCGAGCCATCGCTCGCTGCGCTCGCTCGCCAGCGCTCGCTGCATGCGAGCCAGCGCTCGCTGTGCGCGCTCGCCAGCGCTCGCTTTATGCGGGCCATTGCTCGCTGCGCGCGCTCGCCAGCGCTCGATCCTGCGAGCCATCGCTCGCTGGGCGTAGCACTCGTGGCACGCGAGCTTGCACTCGCTGCGCGCGAGGCTTCGCACACTTGCGCGAGGCAGTGCGCGTTGTGGCGCAGCTCGCTTGCTGCCCACACGCGACTGCTGTGCCTGCTTTCGCCCTTTCCCATTCGTCCATTGCTCACAGCCCACGACACAAGGCAGGGCTGCTGCCTTGTGCTCGTGCACCATGGCCTTGCTCATTGCATTCGTGCCCCATGTGCGACGAGCTCCCTTGCTCGTCGTCACATGCCCGCACTATACAACATCCCTTAAGGGTAACACGTAGCGTCCATTGCTTTGTGCGTGCAAGTTATATGAGCGAATCGCATAAAATTTAAAAATTTATATTTAAAATTAATGACAAATTAATAAATAATATTAATTTCATAATTTTAGGGCGAAAAATCGAAAATTTATTATTCAATTGATTTCCGATTAACATGGATTCAAGTCTAGGTCATAAAAAATTTAAAATTTATCATAAATTTACAATTTTTATGGTGGTTTTTAATCATAGGTATCTAATTAAATTATAATTAATTATGAAAATCAAATTAATTCTAAATTATTCTAATTTTCAACAAATTAATCATAATTACAAATTAGATTGCATAATTAACAAGGCTAGGCATTCAAACTTGTTAAACATATACAGTAGGTCAATCAAAAATTCAAGATTTATCAACAAGAATCGTAAATATTTAATTTAACATCTTAAATTTACGAAATTTTGCATTCGAAAAACTAAAACCTCCGAAAAGTCATAGTTAGGCTTCGAATTTGAGAATTCTGGGTTCGGCAGAAAATTTTAGAATGCCTTTTACATGCGGAATTGACACAAAAATCACTCGATTTGGATGAGTAACGAAGAAACTGCCGAAAAACTGCGTACGTATAATTAAATAAACGCAATTTGCAAATAATTAACAATTACGAAAATTAATCACCCCTTTTAATTCTTGCAAATTTGTAATATTTAACCATGTTCATGCAATTTAGATTATAAAAATAATAAGAGGCTCGTGATACCACTGTTAGGTTATGATACATATGACAATTCATAAATCATGCGGAAAAACCATAAAGCCAGGAAAACATATTATTTACACATAATCATTTAGCATAGTTCAGATGCATACTCTTGGTTGCGTGCCTTCCCTAGCTTCGCCCGAACCGAACAAGAACAAGTCTTTAGGACTCCAAGTGTCGTCCCTCCGTAGATAGTCCACAGCACGTCCGGATCCGCCTTAAGATTGACCAACTAGAATCGCCCTTGAGGTACTATTATTTTCGGCACTTTTATAGGCAATTGTGTAATAGAATTTTGCTCTCAAAAACTCACTTTGAATACTTGAATGCTCGTTGTAAATATGAGACCCTATGCACCTATTTATAGAGTTATGGAAAAGGATTTGGAATCCTATTAGGATACTAATTTATTTAATTATAATCCTACTAGGACTCTAATTAAATAAACTAAATCTTTTAGGATTAGATTAATCATATGACAAATCCCGGCAGCTTTAGGATTCGAGTAGCACACAAACACACACGCACGCACAGCAGCCCACGAGGGGCGCCATGCGCGCGCGCGCGCAGCCCTCGAGCTCGCAGCCCTCTGCCGCAAGCCCACACGCTGCCGCAGCCTTGGCGCGCGCTGGGCCTGCCTTGCGGTGGGCCTGGCGCAGCCTTGGCTGGTGCGTTTGTGGCGCGCTGGCTTGCTGGGCGATGGCCCGGCTTCGTGCTGGGCCTTCGTCTGGCAGGCCTCGTCCGATGCTAATTCGTACGATACGCTTCCGATTAATTTCCCGATTCCGGAATTCATTTCCGATACGAACAATATTCAACATTTCCGATTCCGGAATCAATTTCCGTTTCGAACAAATATTTAATATTTCCGTTTCCGGAATTATTTTCCGATTCCGATAATATTTCCGATTTTGACAATATTTCCGTTTCCGGCAATATTTCCGATTCCGGCAATATTTCCATTTCCGATAATATTTTCCGATACGTACCATGTTTCCGTTTCCGGCAACATCTACGACTTGGATAATATTTATATTTCCGATACGATCCATATTTCCGTTTCCGGCAATATCATCGTTTCCGGAGTATTCATTTCTTGCCTGTGACGATCTCAGCTCCCACTGAAACCAAGATCCGTCGATTCTGAATATCCATAGATGGAGTATTTAATGCCATTAAATACTTGATCCGTTTACGTACTATTTGTGTGACCCTACGGGTTCAGTCAAGAGTAAGCTGTGGATTAATATCATTAATTCCACTTGAACTGAAGCGGCCTCTAGCTAGGCATTCAGCTCACTTGATCTCACTGAATTATTAACTTGTTAATTAATACTGAACCGCATTTATTAGACTTAACATTGAATGCATACTTGGACCAAGGGAATTATTTCCTTCAGGGTCTGCGTCACTAGCCGCGCAGATCCTCAGTTTTCCAAAAATAAAAATTTTCAAAATTCAAAATGAAACAGGCTCGCCATCTTCAGCCGACGGGGTCTACGTCACAAACCGCGTAGGTCCTTATCTTCAAATTTCAAAAACAGATTCGTCCACTTCTATCGGACGGGGTGTCCACCCTTAGCGGATAGGCTCGCCATCTTTAGCCGGCAGGGTCTGCGTCACTAACCGCGCAGGTCCTTAGTCGCTGCAGCGATAACCTTTATCGGTTTTCCCTTTTTCCAAAAATTAAAGGATCGGTTTTCCCTTTTTCCAAAAATTAAAGGATCGGTTTTCCCTTTTTCCAAAAATTAAAGGATTGGTTTTCCGTTTTTCCAAAAAAGAACGATGTGATCGGTTTTCCCTTTTTCCAAAAATTAAAGGATTGGTTTTCCGTTTTTCCAAAAAAGAACGATGTGCTGGATTTTCCTTCGTTTTACGTCCCATAAAAACAAGGGGGTTTTCTCGTTTAGCTAGCCTTGAAAATGAGAACCTTTAAAAACATTTTTACCTCGTGGTTGGGCTTGGCCAGGCTCAATTACACTTTATAGCTTTGATTTCGAAAACATCTGTAGCTACTCCCAATGACAAAGTGAGGGAGTTTCTACACTTCTTTAGATCCTTCCAATGACAAAGTGAGGAAGTTTCTATACTATCCGTTGACAAATCCCAGTGACACGTGAGGAATATGTCGACACTCCAAGTGATGACCCTTAAGTCAAATGTTATCACTCGGGGGCTCGTGAGACCCTCGCAAAAACAGGTCACCATGGCTTGTGTGGCGCACTCCGTCTAGTACTTTGACCATCGTCTTATTCCAAAACTCAGTCAAAGTGGGGGCTAACTGTAGACACCTACTTTTGTCCCCATTCCCGAAAGGGAAGGTTCGATGATGAAAACGTAAATCTTCACTTGACAACGCATCTCCTATAAAATAACAAATCTCATTACCCCTTTTCATTTCACCCGAAACCTGCTATTTATGGAAACCTGTTAAAAATAGTAACTGCCGTAATAGGTAGTTGTTAAAAGTGGCAAGTCATAAAAGATAGAAACCTGTCACAATTAGGTGTTGCACTCCAACATAAATCCTAAATGAGATAGAAATTGCGAGAGAATCCTATTCCTAATATGATTCGAAAGTAAGAGTCACGTATTAATTAAAACCTAATGAGCCTAGAGTTCGTAACGGGCCCAGACGCATCCCGTCACAAGGTTAATACGCACTAAAGGACTCAATTGAATCTCAAATACTCCGGATTCTAGGAATCCGAATCTGACTAAGGAAAACAGCCCAGACCCTATTTTCAACGCCTGGCTCTGGGCGCCGAAATCTTCGGCGCCCAGGCCTGGGCGCTGAAAATACCTGGTACGTGTTTTTTCCTAATTCCCCGTGGATTAGAGTTCTGCAATTCTATCTTTCGACGAACTCTTTTCTATAAATAGGGCCTTAAGTTCGACGTGAAAAGGACACAACACACAATTATATTCTGAGTATTGACTCTAAACCCCTAAGCCTAAGCCTCACGCTGCAAAACTGATCACGCGTTCTGTCGCAATCGATCCATAAATTGAACAGAACGTATCCCGTCCCATAATTTGAGATTCGTTAAATAAAAGGAGAAATAGCAAAGTCAAAGTGGTTAGTTTTCTGAGAACCGTGACGCACCTCTCAAGGGTGCGCCGTAATGTGTCCCTTTTCCATGGTTTAATTGCTTTCCTCGCCCTTTTATGAACTGTTAAACTAACTAAAATCTGATTGTTCGATCACGCTTAATAAATATGATATTTTTGGGAAAATGGATTATCATGCTAGGTCCCTTAAAACAATCAAAATCAGATAATCGCGCTCGATCTAGTACTATATGTTGCATATTATTAAAATCAACTCAGATTAGTTTAATAGTTAACACATGTCCCTTCAATTATTTATGCTGAGCTAGTAAGGATATCCTGCCTCTGGAGTTATCGAAGAGCGAGTACTCCTCTCGATAGTTATAGTCCCCCGAACCCTCAATCTCTACCCTGCGGGTGTACGTTGAGCGATTCCCACCACCAGGGATCACAAGGGAACCTACGGCCGTCGTGGTCAAACATAATTGCACTCCCTTTATGTCACGATAACCGGGTTTTGTCAGTTTTTCTCATTGTCGTTAAAAACTGAATGGAGACTCCTATATTACTAGTCAATTGGGTGTAAACTCACAGGAAATCCAATTACACTTGATTTGACAAAAAGAAGCGTCACACCCAAGAGGGACGAGGTCACGCATTAGCCTCGTGCTTTTTCGACCCCCTCACACTACTGCATCTGTTTCTTCCCCTTCCCCTTTGCCTTCTGACTTTTTTATTTCACTTGCTTCCACCTTTATTCTTTTATATGGGTTATCTATTATCGTGAGATCCTCTTCATCTTCAACATTTGAATCCAATCCAGCCCATCTCATGTCTTCTAATTCTGCAGGTGAGTCTTCAAGACAAGAATTTTCAGGATCAATATCCCATTTTCTAGAGGGACCTTGCTTGTAACTTTCAGAGGACCTAGACAAAAGACGAAGATTAGAATGGATGTAAACTAACTTATCTGTCGTTGAACAATTTAATCTGTTTCTTTTCAAGCTATGAACAAGCCCGGATGTACTTCAAGCCCTCTCTGCCAAAGAGCTACTAATGGGTTGAGCTAACACCTTCTTAGCCACCTCTGCCAATTCGAGAGTTTGTGATCCATACATAGACCACCAATCAATAGCTTCCATGGAGACAGCATCCATTTGGGCTTGTGGCAGTGAGTATATCCCTTTCTTCAACTGAAATTCATCTATCTAGATGTCTTCTATGCTAGGACAAATGCTTCATCTATCTGAATATCATCGAAAATGGGATCAGTTTGCTGATAGCTAAACATGATTGCGATTTGAGAATAATTAGTGGCTTTTTTGTTTGTTTGTCCCTTTTTCTATTTTGGCCTAAAAACCAACCCTTATTTTTCTCTCTTTCATGTAACCACCCTTACCTATTGTCTTTCATTCAGAGACCCATACATTACATTCTGTTAGGAGACTTAGGACTGAGGAGTTTACCACCTTATTCCAACTATTTCATTTTTTAACATGACAAAATTGTGAACTTGTCTTTCTTAACTATTGTTTATTCTTCGAAATAATTAAACATTTGTGTCATTTTATGTGTTAGCTAACAGAAAAATGGGAATTGGATGGTAGGATGCTAACAAATCACAACAGATAAGTGAATTTCCTTGTTAGTTCTTGTGTTTGTTTTGCGATATAGTGAAATAAAGATTCAAGAGTGGTGAAAATACCTCAGTGATTGAAGGAATCATTGGCTTGTGAATCATACAGAACTCTTATTTCCTCTAATTAAGAGAAGTACATTAGATGTAGTTCAGAAAGTCAGAAGACAATCCAACATACGTATAATATATATCATAGGCTTGTGGACTATAAAGTATAATATTTCGTTTCGTCGTCTTTTACACTACTTGAAAGTTTTTATTAAAGATACTCTGAATCTGTTTATGGTTATCCAATATACTCCTTTGCTGGTGGCAGGAGTTGTTCAAAGTATCAGCTAGATAATGAGATTGTGAGAATTGTGTTATTTCCACTCCTTTGGCCTAAATTCAAGTGTCTTTATGTGTATTGGATTACCATGTATCTTAAAATGACAAGTATGAACATTGCAAGGCATAGAGCCATTTGAACCGCCCCTTTTGATTGGTTTTTGTTTGTACAAAAAAAGGTATTCAGAGTTCAATATGGTTTATAGATGTTTCCTTCTACTTATCCCCCCAACCAATGTTAAATCCACCTTTACGTGGCTAATCCATTCCCATAGTTGCATGCATCTTTTCCAGAGCCTATTTAGCAGCTTTTTTTTTTTGGAAATCAGTTATTGAAAAACATAACCATCCCTTTCGTGTTTGCATCTTAGCCTGTTGATTAGATTCAAGGAATGTAAGCTCTAATAGGTTAGTTATGCGAAATCATTTCTTCCCTTTTTGGGCTTGGAAATGAGTCTTTGTTTGTTAACTTGTTGTCTCCCGTTGAGAATTTTCTTAGTGATGATTATGGTTTCAATTAGCTAGCAACATTATTTTAAAGAGCCATTTTCAAATTTCTTAGTGATAATAATGGTTTCAAGAAGCTGAAAACACTATTTTAAAGAGCCATTTCCAAATTTCCATGCAGACAGAAAGATGCTCAAGAGTTTTTGAGCTTTATCATGGACCGAATGCTTGATGAGTTACTCAAGCTTGGAGAACAATTTTTTGGCATGGCTGCAGGAAAGTTGTCATGTATGGGTATGAATGGGAAACTGTTGGTCCTAAAAATAAATCCGCAATGACAAGTACACAAAATAAATCCGCAATGACAATACACAAAACTGTTGGTCACATTCATGTAAATTCTTAGATTTTCTACTTCAGTGTTTTGTACTAAGCTACTGATAGTTGGTGCGTTTTCCCTTGACTGTGACCACTTTTTTGTGTGTTTGTTTAGATTTTTGTTAAAAATAGTTTTTTGTTGGTGGTGGTTTGGAGGTTACTAATCCAAAAGAAAATTTAGGATTTTTGTGTACTTGTAATTCTTGTCTGCGCAATACGGAGTACTCCTTATGGTTTTTGCTTCCAAGTAGTTCATCCGAGATCGTGCGAGTGATTTGGTACTTATAGTGTAATGTATTTATATTTCACGTTACCCATTACATGCAATTTCAACTCACGCGTGACACTTTTACATTTTCCATTGCATTAACCTTGAATTTTATGCCCGTATTTTATAGTTTAATAAAATTCAACAAGAACAAAAACCCTAAATTGAAAAAATAAACCCAGAAATTGAAGAACAAGAACGAAATTAATGCACTCACCTTTTGGTTACTCGATTCCTCAACCAAATTGCGAATCTTGCTTTGACAAAAAAAATTACCCATATTTCTTGATTTTTTTCGAAAAATGGTTGAATGTGGTTGATAAAGCTTTACAGGAAGTTTAAATAAGGGGAAAAGGGAGTTAAACAGTTGAATATAGCCGTTGGAGGTGGGGCCCACAAACGGAGGAATTTGACAGAAATTGTTATGAGATAGTGTTACTCAAACTAAACAAATTTATAAGATAGCAAAATTAAAATACTTTTTTATAAGGTAATAATTCACAAAGCGTCCAAATTTTAAGGGGCTTACTATTTACCGCCCCACATTACTCAAAACCGCCCTAATATTTTACCTATATAACCCTCTTTATTTACCCCTTTATTTTTAACATTTACCATTACGATTTCTTTTTTTACCGCTTCCCCCACATCATTGCCGGAGCACCACCGCCGGACCACCTCTGCCGGAGCGCCGCCACCGGAGCACCGTCGCCGCCGCCGGAGCACCACCTCCTGCCGGAGCACCACCGCCGGTGACTGCAGCCCGGAGCACCGCCGCCGGAACCCACTTCCAACACCACGCCGACCACCACAATGCGAAACAAATTTTACATGGCCAAGGCTACCGGAGTAAATTCAAATTCACAAGAGGTATTTTTTTTTTCCGGAAAAAAATTTATTGGTCTTATGCAATTCTAGCTCCGACCATGGTACAGACTTATGAGTTTTAAGTCTGTACCATGGTACAGACTTATGCAATTCTAGCTCCAACTATGGTACAGACTTATGCAATTCTAGCTCCAACCATGGACGGAGCTAAAACTTCATAAGTCTATACCATGGATGGAACTAGAAATTCATAAGTCCGTTAAATTTTAAGTTTTTTATTTGTTGTTTAATTTGGTTAAATTTTTCCGAAAAAAACATTAGTGACTTATGCATTTTAAGTTTGTACCATGGTACAGACTTATGAATTTTAAGCTCGTACCATGGCTGGGGCTTACAATGCATAAGTCTACACCATGGTGTGGGCTTACGATACATAAGTCTGTTAATTCACAAGATTTTTTTTAAAATTTTTGTGTACTTAAAACAATTCATAAACTTATGCAATTCTAGCTCCGACCATGGTACAAACTTATGCATTTTAAGTTTGTACCATGGGACAGACTTATGCGTTTTAAGCTCATACCATGGCAGGAGCTTAAACTGCATAAGTCTACACCATGGTTTGAACTTAAAATGCATAAGTCCTTACCATGGTATAAGCTTAAACTGCATAAGTTTGTGTCATAAAAATAAAATTAGTATTTTTCTTATATATTGATTGTAAAAATTACTTTGTTTAAAGATTTTTTTTTTAAAATGGGCAGGTTCCGTTACTAGATTTTGGAAGCGGTGGTATTAATTATAATCCAAAATTCGTAACTTCTGAAATATTTTCGAGTGATGATGCTGCTGTTGAGTGGGCTAGAAACATTGCTATTAGCAATGGTTTTAAGCTTGTGAAGTCCTCATGGAAACGAGGAGAAATGTACTTGAGATGTAACCGCGGTGAAAGAAATAGAGGCAAAGGAAGAAATTTGGAAACTGCGGAACGACCAAACACGAAAACTCAAGCATGTGGTTGCAAGTTTTTTATTAAGGTGGCACCATGCAAAGATGGTGAAGGTTGGAATATTGTTTTGGGTCCTGAACAACATGGTATTCACAACCATGAATTAATTACATATCGAGAGGGCAATCGGCAGATGAGCGGCCTTAGTCTAGGCGCAAAGCAGCTTGTTCGTGATATGTCTTCCGCTCAAGCAAGGCCAAATGTCATATTGGCGGCTGTCCAAGAACAATTCCCTGAGGAGAACCCCAATAGAAGACACATCTACAATTTTAGAGATCGGATGAGGAGGAATGATGCAGAAGGAAGAGATAGTATAAGTCAATTTCTTCATCTTGCTAAAGAGAGTGATTACTTGCACTACATTAGGGAGGAGGCTCATGTCGTGACACACGCATTCATGGCACACCCTACATCGGAAATTGTTACGCACATATCCATGGGTCATTGGCATGGATTCTACGTACAAGACGAATATATACAAGATGCCATTCCTTGAAATTTGTGGGGTTACACCGTGTAACAAGAATTTTCTCATTGCATATGCATTCATGAAGGACGAGACTGCTGAAAGCTACGGGTGGGTGTTAGATAAACTAAGGTTGTTGCTTGGTAATGAGGTACATCCAACAGCAATTGTGACAGATCGTGAGTTAGGTCTTATGAGACCTATTCGCGAAATCTTTCCTCGCTCCAAACACTTACTTTGTTCATGGCATATCAACAAGGATGTAGAGGCGGCTGTGGGGAATATATGTGGAAATAAAATCATGGGTGAGAGATTCAAGAATGGAAAATGGAAGAGAATAATGGAGGCTCCAACTAGTGTTGAGTATGATCTAGCTGTGTTGAACATGCAGGATTCCTGGCGGGCTTTTCCTAAGGTAATTGAGTATTTGAATGGTACATGGTTACCCCATGCGGAAAAATTTGGCGGGCTTTTCCTAAGGTAATGGCTCTCTATCGGCCTATATGCAAACTCTGGTGTCAAAATAGGGGATGGAATGACCTGGACATACCCTAACTGACATAAAACACGGTCCGGCGTATATGGCTCAATAATATCACGATATCGAAGCCAACCACAAAATGTAGTCCTCGGAACAGTCGATGCAGGATCAGGACCGTAAGGCAACCAAGTCACCTATAGTTACAATATTAATTGAAAATCAAAATCAGAAGTTATATTGCAATTAGTTGCAAACGTAATACATATGAAAATAAATTATTTACCTCTGCAGATGTCAACCGATCTATGGACCTACGAAATGACTGTAATCGAACTAAACTCTTGCCCTCATTTCTGATGCTCCACATGACGGCACGAGCTCTACCAGGCTCACATGTAAGTCGAGAAGTGTGTGGCCGAAAAGTAGGGAAATACTCATATATCCATGCTTGCAGAAGCGTCAAACATCCGGCGATGCCCTGAGCTCCACCGCGACTAGCCACCCCAAGATGGCGATAAAGATAGCATAGGGTCGCGGAACCCCAAGAATACTCAGCAATACTCTCTACACCACCATCCTTAAGCTCAAGTATGCTCGCTGGTCTCAGTCTACTACCACTCTTGTCAACAAACAATGATGTACCAAGCATCAACAACATCCAACCAACCACACTCGTCTCAACGGAGCGCTGACTATCACGACAACAATCGACTATGGAATCAATGGCAACACCTCCACCACGCCAGTGAGACTGAGACTTCATATCTTCCACACTAACTCCAAGTAGCTCAATCATATCAACCTTTAACTGCACGGAGTCACTCTGCGCAGAAATCAATCGCCCATCAACTGGAATGCGAAGGATATGCCATACATCATGCAACATAATAGTCATCTCCCCAAACGGCATGTGAAAAGTGTTCGTGTCAGGCTGCCAACGTTCAACGAACGCAGAAATCAAAGGCATATCGATGTGTGCAAACATGCAATATGGTAGGTGGGCTAATCCAGTCGCATCTACGCGTCGCTTCAACTCTTGTGACTCCTCTGACTCTCTCCAGTAGTTAAGTGTCGAACAAGCCTGACTTCTATTCTGGCACAACAACACCTTTCGCTCTTCCCTATCCCAAATCTGTCGGGCGACATGCCCCCCAAAGCTAGGAATGACGCTTCCATCAACCGGGCCACCCGAGATATGAGACCTAACTATCCAAGACTCGTTTGCCAATTGCTTCTGTCGTTTACTCATCCTCGCAGTGCTCGACTCAGATCTAACAAACTTCCCTCCTTCACCCTTCATAATCGAAACAACATCTGGTACAGAATCATCGTCACTAGCCACATCATCCCTAGCCACATTAACATCCTCCCTAGCCACATTAACATCCTCATCCTCCAAATCCAACTCGGCCTCCAGCTCCTGCTCAAATCCATGATCCACATCTTCATCATCAAACGGACGAGAAGACTCACTCTCATGCACCGGTTGCATAACTCGTGCAACCTGCTTCTCTCTCCTAACTGAAGCATCAATACATCGATCTCGAGTATGTCGAGCACCAGAGTCAACATCGCTAGTGAGATACACGGAGGAAGATTCCCCAACTTTTTGCTATATATTTGAAAATCAATAATTAATTACCATCAAAATAATTTATAATCATGAGTATACTTTTTCTTATTCTCATAACAAGTATTTTTTTTATTAGCATCAATGGAGCCTAATAACACTATCAATTTTGAATATTATTTCACTATTCATAAAAAATGCCTAATTAACAATACAAATTATATAAAAAAATAAACAATAAACAAAAGAGTTATAATAAATTTTAAGGCCAACGTCATGGAAAAAAGTTAATTTTTTTTAATTTAGAAAAAACCTAAAACGAATAAGTCTATATCGGTTTATTGTTTTTTTAAAAAAGTTATTGACTTATGCATTTTGAGCTCCATCCATGGAAGGGACTTATGAATTTTAAGCTCGTTCCATGGCTCGAGCTTAATCTGCATAAGTCTACACCATGGACGAAGCTTAAATCGCATAAGTCCTTATCTATTTGAGTTGTTAAAAAAAATATAGACTTATGCATTTTAAGCTCCATCCATGGAAGGGGCTTTCGAGTTTAAAGCTCCCACCATGGACGGGGCTTAATTCCCATAAGTCTAGACCATGAACGGGACTAAAATCGCATTAGTCTATGTTTTCTAAACCCATAATCCAATATACAACAAACATGAAAAATCATGACCAATCCAGCAACAAATCCATCGACATTAACATACAACAATCACGAATTCACATCAAATCAACAAATAAAATTTACATCAGAATACAAATAAAAAAACGAATTCACATCAAATACGAATTCAAATCAAATCAACAAATCAAAAGAATACATCAGTAAGCCCCTAAATCATCCAAATTAACCAAATCATCCAAATTAACCAAATCATCCAAAATTTACACAAATCATCCAAAATACATCAGTAACCACAATTTCCAAATTAAACAAATTGAATTTGATTGAATTGAACAGATGCTACCACAACAGATCAACGGCGGTTTTCAAAATTGAATTTGATTACAAAATCAAAATATGAAAATTGAATAGAAAGAACAGATGCTACCCCTGACAAGTTCTAATCAACCAAAAAATTGAACAAATCAACAAAAAAATGAACAAATTGAAATCAGACTTACGTTAATTTGTGCACGCGTTTTCCTCGTCGGTGGTTTTGCTCTCTTCGCCGACGGTTGTTTCGAACTCTTCGATGGCCGTTCCTTTCTTCCCTTTGCCGGTTGTCTTCCACCCGTCATCTCTGCCGCTGCTTCAACAGTCTTCGCCGACGAAAGGAGGGACTTCGTGGAGGTGGAACGAAGAGGGGTGAGGGATCGGAGGAGGGGTGGGACGAAGTGGTGGTGCGTTTATGGGGGGGGGGGCAACGAAGTGTGGTGGAACGAAGAGGGGTGGGGGAACGAAGAGGGGTGGGGGACGAGCTGGTGGTGGGGGAACGAAGAGGGGTGGGGGACGAGCTGGTGGAACGAAGAGGGGTGGGGGACGAGCTGGTGGTGGGGGAACGAAGAGGGTGGGGGACGAGCTGGTGGAACGAAGAGGGGTGGGGGACGAGCTGGTGATGGAACGAAGAGGGGTGGGGGAACGAAGTGGGTGCCGGTGAAAGGGGGACAGCGCCGACGAGGGGAACGAAGGGGTGCCGCTGACAGGGGATGGTGAAGGGTGTGGTGGTGGTCCGTTTTTTACACTGCCGGTGAAGGGAGTTTCTCTCTCCTAAGAGGGGGAGGGTTGAAAAATGAAAAGTTACTTTAAATTAAATAAGGGTATTGATGTAAAAGATTAGGGCGATTTTGAGTATATTGGGGCGGCTTTTAGCGCTCCACAATTTTAAGGTAGTGTTGCACAAGATTTCTTAAAGTAAAAGTGAGGACTAATCTCCTGGCGAGTAAATGCGTAATCAACGCGGTAATGACAAAACAAAACTACATCGAATCAATTAAAAAACCCAACAAAATTGCTCTTTCCATTTTACTTTACTTTTATTTGTATGGAATACTATTTCCATTTTCTTGTTCACTTTCACCAATTTGGCAATTTCCCCAGTTCTCATCCTAAATATTCTTTCAAATCTCTCCAATTCTGATCTGCATTGGAAAAAATGGGGATTTCCTTTAGTTCCGGCAGAAGAAATCAAACCCTCCACCAACACCACCACCACCACCACCCCTCTTACTACCACCAAAACCCCCCACCACCACAACAACAACAACAACAACAGCAACCACCACCATCACCCTACTACTACCACCCCACAGCCGCACCGTCTTCCTCCACCGCAATCGCCGACCCATCCACTCTCTCTTCACCACCTCAGCCGCAGCAACCGCCGCAAAACAATTATGGTTATGTGTCCCCTACTCCATACCCAACAACTCACTACCAGTACCAACATCAACAACAACATCCACCTCCAATTCAGTCAAATTACTGCTACTCTGGGTGGTCTAATTCCTATAATTACCCTAATCCAATGATGGGTCGCCCTAGTTTCCCTTATGTTCCTGCTAATTATGGAAATGGATGGCATCAGATGAGGTACCCTATTCCGCCGTCGCCCGTGCCGCTGCCCTATGTTGAACATCAAAGTGCTAAAGTTGTTAAGAATGATGTTAATGTTCATAAGGATACTATTAAGCTTGAAGTTGATGAGAATTACCCTGATCATTACTTGGTTTCTTTTGTTTTTGATGCGCATTATGATGGCAGGTTTGTCAATCTTACTCTCCTTAATTTTTATGGTTTTACTTTTTTTTTTTGGTTGATAATTATCTCAATTTGTGTATTATATAATCTTGTTGAGGTTGATTGGAGATTATTTGTCAAACTTTTGTTGATTAGAATATTGGTTGTTTTCTTGAATCCAGTTGAATGTGTAACGCAGGCCATAATGATATTATATTTTGGCATTTTGCTTATTTGATTGTGTAGAGATGTACTCAGGGTATAAAAAATAGGGTATAAAAAATAGGAGGCGAAGCGAGTTTGGGATGTGATATCGCGAATTTGCCATATTTAGTAGTTATTGTGTGCAATATGACTATAAGAGGGACGTAGGGTTATTGGTTAAGATAAGATAAAATTACCTAATGCTCAAGTGCAATGTGAGTGGCTGATGTTGGGATGTGAAGGTGAATAGCTTAGATAGGTAATTGATGGTAGAACTTCAATTGTTTGCAGCATCTGCATGAATGCATTCTAGGCTTAATTCTATTGACTAGTAGCAGCCACCAAAACAGGTAGTTTGATGTCTCTCGAGATTTTTGTAAAGGGTATAAGAGGTAATGTTATAGGGTGTTTCCACTCGTTCCTCTGTGGCTGTGAGCTCGTAAACTCCCAGTTTCCTCATAAAATCTAAGTTTCCTTGAGCTCTTTTCCATGGCCATCATGAATTGGTTTTTTCCGGTTGTGTTGGTTGACAAATGTTTACGATTCTCCAACACTAACTTGTTTGTTGTGTGAAGCGGGGTGCCATATCAAAATATATCTAGTTAGAAACTTAGAATATTGTTGCCAATTGTTCAATCCTTCTCAATCTCTGAATGGAAATTGACTTATATCTCTGTTTGCTGTTGCTTATAAGAATTTTTTGCTTTGCTAGCCAGGGTTTTTTCCTGGATTTGTATGACTTGGCATCAGGCAACCTGTAAGCGTATGGAGAACTCCTAGCATCCTTAAGAGAGTTGATAACTTGATACTTTGACAGTTGTTCCTGTAGTTAGGTAATGATGGTTCAGAGAATTTCAGCTGGTTGTTTGTGTCAGCTGATATCTTTACTTTTTTGATTGATGAAGTGAGGATATTCGTGAGTCAAAGAAGTACGGGAATCGACCTAACAACATCTGGCCATCGGGAGGATATTTGAAAATTCTAAGATAGTCATACTCCGTAATATGTATGACTATTGAAATTAATTTGGACCATATAAGATAGTCTACGACATGTGTCATGTGGGGGGTGGGGGGGAGGGGGGAAGGTGGAGGTAGAATTTACCTGTTAATTATGCAACCTTAGTGAATCTTATTACCACAATGCAAAATTAGTTAATTGTCTGATCCTTCATTCTACATATCTCGGTTTTTCTGATTCAATTTCACTTTGTTAATCCCTTTCACTTTGTTTATCCCTTTGATTGTCTACCTTATTTTTACTGGAATACCTAAATCCTAGCAGAATAATCTAGGCCATCGCTAGAAAGCCCTTTAAAACAGAGGTTTCTATAAGCTTGGCACAAGGTTTCAGATTTTCTATGCTGGAGAGGATGACAATGTTGGATATCTTAGTGAGCCAGTGAGGGAAGGATTGGACAACTTTCACAGGATATCTCTGTTTGGAAATTCCAGGATTGACAAGATTTATTGTCTACTTTCAAACCTAGGTTTTGTTTTGGCAATCGGACTAAACAAAGGCCATGATTCTTTTCTTTGTTTTTTGTTGTACTTAAACGTGTGGTGATTTGTTTGTGATAGTAGTATGACCTGGTAGTTGATTATTTCTATCTCCTTATGTAACAGTATACTTGGCTTCGGGGAGTGAGTGTGTAGTTTATTTGTTGAACTTCTTTTTTGCGAATTATTGTTAAAGAGGTAACAAGTTGGTGAACTTTGTGGTTCTTGCTCGCTCTGTAGCTCATGAATCTTGCAGTATCTTTATGAACTAAATCATGGGGTTTACTACATCTTTTTGACAGCGTAACTATCTATTACTTTGCGAAGGAGGATAAAGAGACCTGTACATTTACTCCAGCATATCCTGAGGCAACCAGCTCAGTAAAAGTCCCTTTCCAGAAAGGGGTAGGACAGAGATTTCGCCAGGCTACTGGCACCGGTGTCGACTTGGGATTCTTTGATCTGGAAAGTCTTGAGAAGCCGTCGGAAGATGATGTCTTTCCACTTGTCATATTCGCTGAAGTATATTCCTCGTCACATGAAGCAGATAATGCCGCAGGAGAATCTTCAGCTGAAAGTTCTCCTAGGGTACAAGTCACTCAAGCTATTATTGAGAAAAAGAATGAAGGTACCTTCCAAGTTAAAGCAATGAGGCAGATTCTGTGGATTGATGGTGTTCGTTATGAACTTCGTGATATATATGGAATCGGGAATTCATCTTCAGAAGGCTTTAATGATGATGAGCCTGGAAAAGAGTGTGTAATTTGCATGACTGAGCCCAAGAATACGGCTGTACTTCCTTGTCGGCATCTGGTAAGAGTTAACTCATTTATGGTTGGCTTTTGTGTGACATCATTTTGTGGGATGATTTTAGTCTAGCTTTGACAGACGTTCCATTTATACATATCCTATTTATCGTCGTGTTATGGAATTCAGCACTTTACTCTTATTATAAGAAGTGTTCAGTAGATTTACAACAACCACCACTAGCTAGTAAGGATCTCTTCTTTGACTTCGAAGTACTTTTATGTGTCATGGATGCTAGTATCATCAATGGAATTAATTAGGGCTAGGTTTTGGAAGATATTGAGATCTCAAGATGTAGATGCGACTATGCGAGTATATGTTTTTGTGAGTAATAAATGCAAGCTTTCATCAATGGCATGAGTGTTTGAGAGTTAAATGGCGGGGGTTCATGGAGTGTTTTCCATGCAATACTAAGTATTCTGTGTGTAATGTTGTTTTATTATGGCATTGGTTAAGAAGACAAGTTGATTGGGAGAATTATTCCCGTTATAATTCTATTTCTGTCTCGAATTATGTCCTTCTCACTATCACTCTGGAAATTTATATGGGTCGTTTTCCTAACAAAATATTCTCATTGCCTTAATCCCAAAAGAATGGAGTTGGGTATACGGGCCAAATGTCATCCCCATGAGTTGCACTTGTAATCCTTATTCTGCACTCACCCATATCCAGTGCAATATGGATTTAAAGACTTACATGTTCATTTTTACGCTTTCTATCTAGGTCAGGTATCCATTATTTGAACTCTTCATTCTCTGAACCAGTGCCTTATGAATTATGATGCTGACATTGGAAAGGTCGGCACAGTCTGTTCTCTTTCATCATATCTTCGCAATTGCCACTGTTCTGCAGACTCCTTTATTGGGCAATTCGTCTCTTCTCACATCCACCCCAAAATACACATTTTTTACACATCCATTTTGAACATTATCTTTCTTGAAAGCTCATTATTTAGGCCGATATAGCAAAGATTCGAACAACTGCCTTATAAAGTTTTTCCTTCACTTATAGAGACGCATTGTAATCACAGCAAAATTCCAGGCGCTCCTCTTCATTTCAGTCTTTCATACCTGATTTTGCAAAATATGTTGGTCCATATCTCCATTCTTGTGGATAATAGACCTCAAATATGAAATACCTAAGATGTTGGTTGATACTTTTCTCCTAGTTCTGCAATATCTTTATTGGAATCCTTTTCTGCATCGAATTTCCACATGAAGCTTTACTACGACTGAGCTTCAGTCATGAAGCTGTTGCCTTTATAATTCTTACTTATCACTAACAGCTGCTGTAATATCATCTACTAAGAAAGTTTCTTCTACAAACATACACCATGAAATCTCATCTTGTATGAACCTAGCCAACACGGTTATAACCGTTGCAAAGAGGAAATGACTTGGTATAAATCCATGATATACTCAACTGTAATGGACAAATCCCTTGACACTCTTGCACTTTTTAAACAATTGTTTCCCGCTGTACGCGTTCTTGATTTTTCAATATATTTCTGATATGAACCTTTCTTTGGTTTTCCCACCAAAGTAAGTCTCTTGTTGCTTCATAATTTTCCTTCTCCATATCAAAATAAAATGTGTCATAGTTCGTTTTCTATTTATGGTGCAACTCCAGGAGTTGTTAATCTGGTTCCTAACACATGTACCAACTCCAGGAGTTCTCAGGTTATGCTTAATTAGCTTTTCTGAAAACTTAATGGTATGACTCGTTAGTTTGACTCTTTGCATTTATCCTTTGTTCATGTGAAGTGGCACTAATGTGTGCTTCCTCTATCATTGGGTAGTTTGTTGGGTCTCCCTCCATTCTAGTTGAAGAGGTTTGCTAACCATTTAACACTTTAATCAACCTTGCCTAAACATTGCCTGGAAATCCTATCCGAGCTGGCTCATTTATATTCCTCTGTCGTAGATTATCCTTTTTCATATCTCCAAAACTTTTACGCTTCTATTTTGGGAAAGACCCACTATTATTATAATACATATCTTTTTCCACTCTAAAAAGTCAGGGCTTCATACTTTCTCATATTCATTAAAAATATACCTCACTATCTCAGTATCTCTAATAAAATATACTATTTCAACTAAATAATACCCTATCAACTCTTTTCACATATAATTTTCTACCAAAATACAATTAATAACCAACCAACAACTTATCACCTAAAACTATTTGTGATGATGTAATTCTATTTTAGATGACAAGTGTCAAGACTGATCTGGGATAGAGGAAGTGTAATTTATCCCCATCAACGCCTTCTCCACTTTTGTTTACTGAAATCTTCATATATAGGTTCTAATATGTTAGTTGAGCTCTTCATTTTACCTCTCGTGTCAGATTAGAACTCAATTTTGTAAGAGAATGTGCCAGATTGAATGAAATGTTCTCATGTCCTGCAACCAACCCTCAAAGTATGAAGCTCATATTTATATGTAAATAGCTTTAAAACTCAAATTATTATGTTCTCTCAGGTCCACTTTTCGCTTTAGTATTAGTATATATAAATAATTTTGAAAGTCAAATTCTTATGTTCTGTCAGGTCCTTTTTTACTTTTAGTATTAGTATATGTAAATATTTTTTAAAATTAAATTCTTATTTTTTGAAAGACAGTCTCTATAATGCAATCTCACATGTTGGTTGATAATTAAAGTACACAACTAGAGGGAGGAAAAATCGACCAGATTATTACCTGAAAAGAATTAAATCTCCTTCGTGGATATGACAGTTGGACCCTACTTCCTTTTGGATCAAAATATGGAAGTTTTTATAAAATAACCTTTGTGTATCCGACATAAGTACTGTAGTCCAAGTAACAAACTCTCTATGAATCTTATGATTCGGAGATCCATCTCTTTTATTGCACCAACTCGGTCACTATGAAGGGTTCCCAGAAGCATTTTTCCCCCTATCTACTCTTGAGCCCTTCTACTTTTGGTAGATTTGTGATAATTGGAAGATTGTGTTATGACTCTTATGAGTATGAGATGCTCAAATAATTCACTATTGATCCCCCACCCCCTTAGGATCTGGGTTGAAATTTTGGGTTTTTTATGCTTCTGCTCATTTGCATTGACATCGACACCTCCTCTCTCTGCCCTACTTGCTGCTGATTTTGTGCATGCTTCTGCTCAGTTGTCTCATTCTGCACAATTTGATTTCTATGGCTGCAGACTAGCTGCTGAGTGACTATTATCTGCAGCCTCTGCTTGATGCCTTCCCATGGTTCTTTGATTAGGATTCTCATCTGCTTTTGTCTGGTACTATAGGGTATATGCGGTCAATTGTAGTTCATATAAGTGCTGTCTCTTGTTCCTTATAGTTTTGATTTTTTTCCCCCTTTATTTTTGTGTCATTGGCTGCTGATGACTTGCTCTACTGTAGATTAAATTTTTACCTTTTTTTTCAACATAATTGGTGGTCTTTTGTAAAGAATTATATACAGGGTTCTTACTTGGGTTTGGGGTTGTTTGGGTACTTTGGCTTGTTTCTGGAGGAATAAACTTCAGCATTCTTGATGCTTCTATATTTTCTCTGAAAAAGACAATGCTTTCCACTAGTTGATGTAGTGAGTAGGTGAGTGAGACGCACGAGGAGGCTCAATGGGAAGACCATAAAGGATGCATTACATGTTTCTTGACAGCAAGGATTCACCACATACTTTTCAACCATTATAATGAGTGGGGATTTGGTCACAAACCTAGCGTCTATTGAGTTCATAAAAAGCTTTTTGAAATCAAAATTTAAAATTATGCACTAAGGCCTTATCTATTAGCAATTAGAATATCAATGCCCGTGACTTTAACTCCTATTATTACTACAAAAGGGTGTGAAAGAGGAAGTACATCTACTCGTATATACTCATTGTTAATCAGCATACTATATTGGATTTTGGCCTTTAGTAGGAGGCTGGACATTTTGTCTAATCTACAATTTTATATTTTACTTTAGCTAAACAGAGTGCTTACTTATTGTATTTATTTTTAATTTTCTCGTTTTAAACTTCACATATTTTTACTACCCCTTATAATATTTTTTCTGTATTATATATTATTTAATTATCTCTTATTTTACTTTCATTACTTTCACTTTCCCCTCTTCCTTGTTTATTCTTTTAACTTCTCGTTCCTGTCTTGTTTGATTGGTCACATTGACAATCTCCTATGTCGATTCATGTTAGCCGACCCCAAATCATTTTGGGACTGAGGCTTTGTTGTTGTTGTTGTAATAAACAGAGTGCTTACTCTTGCTACTTCTCCGCATTTAACTTGAGCATATCTTAATCGAGTATTTACTCATGCCTGCCAAGTTTCCCTTGTTGTGTTAATCTTTTGGCAATATTGACTACCTTTATTGAGATGATGTTGCTTTTAAAACTCTTCTGTTATGCTTCTTAGGAGGAGACAACAACGTTTCTGTGAGGACATGGGACAGTCAATTCTTAAAGAATCCTTTGGGCCTTTGAAATAGTGTCTCACTGTATTCTTTTTCAGTAGAGTTAAGATCAATAAAGGCTGTTCTCTTAAATTGTCGTAGGAAAAATGTTTAAACACAAATTTTGTGTAGACTAGCATAAGAAAATGTGTTTCGGCAGCCTAGGTCTCTGCTTTATTAAAAATCTTGGGTAGGATTTTTTGGTTGGAAGATATCGTCTTTCAGCATTCATTTAGTTCACGGTATGATGAAATGACTAATTTAGAGGCATATAAGGGTGGACAAGTAAGCGTGGGATGGTCTAACCTTTGGGGAACTAAGCCCAATCACACAAGATAATAAAGGAATAATCAATAGATGCCAATCATGCCATAGCCTCCCTGTTACCCACCCTTTTCTCGCTGGACTTGTTTGCTGCATAGGTACTCCTCACAGCATGAGCTTCAGCGTCAATAATGGTGAATGAATTATAACTGGTTCGTAGATCCTGTAAATACATGCAACATTATGTTACTCATTGTACTGTTTAGCTTGTGAATATTTATTATTTCCTGACATCCGCTATAGTTTTTGATTATCCACCAAGCAAGTCTTGGCCTAGTGTGGTAAGGTTTGCATAGCTCACTAGTGGGGGCACTTTGGGTAGGGGATTCCCACTCCCAAAGGACCTTGCCCACTATTCCAGGCTGGGTTAAGTCATGCAGATTTCTGGTCCGGTAGGGCCTTCTCCTCACTTGATCCAAAAGAAAAACAAAAGTATCTAGGTCTTTTTCTCTCATTTTCCCCTGGAAGGAGATAGCTGGAGGTTTGGCCTAGAGTTGAAATTACCCTGTCTTGTGTGCATATAAAAGTTGAATCGTCGCGGCTGAATGAACATAATTTTACTTGCAATTAGCTGATTGTTTAAGTTAATAGTAACTATAGCTCATATGAAGTACGGATTAGTACATTGTTAAAGAGTAGGGAAAGCTCACCAGTCACCACAATTTGAAGACATCAAAGTTGAAGTGATGCAGTGTAGGACCGAGGGAGACACAATTTCAAAAGTATATGTGATCTTAGAGAGTAGAACATGCATCTTACAGCTTGCTAAAGTTTTGTCACAAGTCATTTCCTTGTTGTATCTTTTGTTCTTTTCTTTGACTAATTTATTCTTCTCTTTTCAGTGTATGTGCAGTGATTGTGCCAAAGAGCTGAGGCTACAGTCAAACAAGTGCCCAATTTGTCGCCAACCGTTTAACGAGCTTATCGAGATAAAGATAAACAACACTAATAATAGTTTGTGATCTTCTAGAGTTCCTTGTTCTATCTTGGATTCACAGCTCTCTCCGGTCCTTGCCACTTACATTTTGTAATTTGTATCTATGATTGTAAAATGTCTATAGCTGTATGCAAAGTAATGTATCTATCAAATTTATATGTTCATTCTTTATTTGTCAAATTGTGTTCTCCGATGCTGTAATTTGCTTAATATCGTATGCTTCTGCACTCTTTTAGAGTCTATTGTACCAAGGTTCTTGTTATGGAGTACGCTGTACAGTTTTTGTTGAGAATTCGAGCTCTCTTTAGGCATGTTAATGATGGGTCGTTTGAAGTGATTGATGACAGCTTCCTGGCAAAGAGATTTCTGTCTGATTTCAGGCAATATAGGTCTTGTTTGGTTTGATATAGAAGTTTCTGAATGTTAGAAATTTTACTTTTGGTATTTTGGGAAGCAGCGATTGTTGTTTTTGTTTTTTATTTTATTTTTAGGTATAGAGAAATGGTATAATACGGAGTATTAAATAGTTGCTCCTTGTGTTGCTTATTTTTTGGTGTTACCACCCAGTTCACTCTTAGTAATCCGGATTCGGGACGAGTTTTGGGTGGATAGATTCCACTCCTCTTCCAATTATTGTTGCCGGGGATCGAACACGGGGTTCTCCCTATCAAGTTCAGCCCCAATAACCGCTGAACTAATAGGCAATTGGTTACTTATTTTATGTATAGATAAATCTCTTTTTGCATGTTTCAATTTATGTTACACGTAACGTTTTTTTTTTGGATGGATAGTCTGTTATTTTTCACACAAGAGTGTGCATTAAAAAGAATGTTACATCTTCTAGGAGACTTGGGTAACAAAAGAGTGAGGGTTAAATGGCTAACGAGTACGGTGTGAATTTGTCACTCTTTTCGATTATGCGTTTGAACGTGTTAGACATTAGTTGTTTTGGTTAAAAGAAAATGGCACATTCTCCCCGGCTCTTCCCCTCTCCGGTTGCTCCTTTAGTATTTTATGATTCAAGACCCCTCAATCCCTCATACTCCGCATGTGTTAAGCCACACCATCAAGTTACTTGTGTGATTTATAATAAAATCGCTAAACAATTTGACAAATAATTTGATTGGAGCAGTCGTTTAACCAATCACAAGATTGTGTACACATCATGTCTCAAGTTCGATCGCTGTTGGCAACATATTTTCCATTTGTTAGTCACTGTTACGCATTACAAAAAATAACCTAGTAAAACACTAAAGTAATTTCTTAATATTTTAAGTGACTAAGTAATTATATTAAAAGTAACTGAAATTATAAATAGAATAACCAAGTACAAGTAGAAGTTATCATGAGTAATATTAGTGGTAATTGTGCCCAAATATTTAAAAGTAACACCATTAACATATAACATATAACCCTGATTAAGATAACCCCTTTAAAAACTAATAACTATTTAAATTAAGGTTAATAACCCTAAGTATTATGTTGAGTAATCTCGAATAAAATAATAATGTAACTCTAAGTATTATGTTGAGTAATCTGGAGTAATCTCAAATAAAATAATAATGTAACTCTAGATAATAATATAATGCAAAATAAGAGTATTATTCAACGTATTGTGTCTTTTGTTAAAAACGAAAAGAGAAAAGGTCAAAAAATGTTGTTACTATGATGGATCCGTCATCCTATGTTTAATATTAGTAGTGACTAATATTGCTTTGACAATCCATGTTTTTACCCTAATTTTTTTTTTTTTTAACAAACACAAAATTGGAAATTATAAAAAGAAAAAAGAAAAAAGAAAAAAGAGCAAAGTGATGATTGATCAACCATTAATCAAAGTGATGAACCATTAATCCATTGACCTTCTAAAAAAAATAAAGTTCAGCGTTTATTATATAATCAAACTTGGGCTTGGGCCGCGCAGGTGATAGGTGGACGTTGTCCACGCTATCACGAAGAGACTTGATATCGCTAACTGCTGTACCCGGGTACAGCCAGCTCTGGCTGTACCCCAAAAACGACGTACTCATATTGTTTGTTCATTCTTGTCGACTGTTTGTTCTTTTTTATTGTACTGTTTGTTCATTCTTATTGTACTGTTTGTTCTTTCTTGTTGTACTGTTTGTTCTTTCATGTTATTTTTTAAATTCATCATCAATTTTTCATAGTTGTTGTATTTTTTGTTCTTTCTTCTGGAATTTTATGTTCTTTTTTATATTGTTTGTTCTTTCTTGTTTATTTGTTTGTTTATAATAATCACATGGTTAATGTTCATAATTAAACTCTTCATTAATCTTTTATTCTTTCTTTTTGTATTGTTTGTTCTTTCTTGTTGTACTGTTTGTTCTTTCTTGTTATTTTTTAAATTCATTCATCAAACTTATTGTTGTATTACTTTCATGTTGGCTTTAAAATTCATCATAAAATTGTTCATAATTGTTGTATTGTTTGTTCTTTTTTCTGGAATTTTATGTTCTTTTTTATATTGTTTGTTCTTTTTTGTTGAATTATTTGTTCTTTCTTGTTTATTTGTTTGTTCATAATAATTATCTGCTTTATTGTTTGTTCTTTCTTGTTGTATTGTTTGTTCTTTCATGTGGGCTTTAAAATTCATCATAAAATTGTTCATAATTGTTGTATTGTTTGTTCTTTTTTCTGGAATTTTATGTTCTTTTTTATATTGTTTGTTCCTTTTTGTTGAATTATTTGTTCTTTCTTGTTTATTTGTTTGTTCATAATAATTATCTGCTTTATTGTTTGTTCTTTCTTGTTGTATTGTTTGTTCTTTTATGTTGGCTTTAAAATTCATCATAAAATTGTTCATAATTGTTGTATTGTTTGTTCTTTTTTCTGGAATTTTATGTTCTTTTTTATATTGTTTGTTCTTTTTTGTTGAATTATTTGTTCTTTTTTGTTTATTTGTTTGTTCACAATAAATATATGGTTAATGTTCATAATGAAATTGTTCACTTCATTGGTCTTTTTATGTTTTTACAAGTGCCTATATTGTTTATTTCCAAATAAATAAATAAATGTTCATTTCCAAAATAGTAAATGTTCATTCCAAATAAATAAATAAATGTTCATTATATTTCCGAAATAGTACATGTTCATTTTTGTAGTTTATTTCCAAATAAATAAATAAATGTTCATTTCCAAAATAGTAAATGTTCATTCCAAATAAATAAATAAATGTTCATTTCCGAAATAGTAAATGTTCATTTTTGTACCAGTATTTGTTCTTTCTTGTTTTATTGTTTGTTCTTTCATGTTGGCTTTAAAATTCATCATACAATTGTTCATAATTGTTGTATTGTTTGTTCTTTTTTCTAGAATTTTATGTTCTTTTTTATATTGTTTGTTCTTTTTTGTTGAATTATTTGTTCTTTCTTGTTTATTTGTTTGTTCACAATAAATATATGGTTAATGTTCATAATGAAATTGTTCACTTCATTGGTCTTTTATGTTTTTACAAGCGCCTATATTGTTTATTTCCAAATAAATAAATAAATGTTCATTTCTAAAATAGTAAATGTTCATTCCAAATAAATAAATAAATGTTCATTTCCGAAATAGTAAATGTTCATTTTTGTAGTTTATTTCCAAATAAATAAATAAATGTTCATTTCCAAAATAGTAAATGTTCATTTCAAATAAATAAATAAATGTTCATTTCCGAAATAGTAAATGTTCATTTTTGTACCAGTATATTAATGTTCATTTTAAACAACACAAAACGACATCGTTTTGGATGGGGGTATAACCAGCTTTGGCTGTACCCGGGTATAGCCAAAAATTTGCACGTAAATTTTTGGATGTACCCGTGTACAGTCAGAGCTGGCTGTACCCCATCTAAAACGACGTCGTTTTGTGCTGTTTAAAATGAACATTAATATACTGGTATAAAAATGAACATTTACTATTTTGAAAATGAACATTATTTATTTATTTGGAGATGAGCATTTACTATTCTGGAAATGAACATTGACTATTTTAGAAATGAACATTTATTTACTATTTCAAAGATGAACATTTATCTAATTATTTGAAAATCCTCATATATTCAACCAATTTAGAAATGAATATTACTGATTGTGAAATGAGTATTTACTAATTTTCAAATGAACATAGTTAATGTATTACTACGTTATTACATTGAGCATTATATTTACATATAAGGTGCAATGAAATCATGTCAAATGACATATTTTACCAAAAAATGAACATTTAAGCCATTGCCTATGTAAAATTGTTGTTGAATTACAAGATGATGGTACAAATCATCCTCTTATTTTTCTATATCTTCAATTTTGAATCTTGCCTTTGATGTAGTCTTGAGTTCTCATACTTCTTAATGTGTCTATGAAGTGTGATTTGAACACAATATTTGACCTTCATGGTTTCAATTTCCTCATTGTTGTAGGCTGAAAATGAAAATAGTAAGTAATTTGATACGATGATCACAACTAATTTAAAAATCAACATTCACTGATTTGAAAATGATGAGCATGCAAAATGTTTAAATGATAACATGCAAGAATAATCAATGTGAATTAAAAAATATATATATAAAATGTGTTTATACTTGATCGAACATTCAACAACTTATAAATGTACATGCTTAAAATAAATTTTAACCTGTTGAACTGTTATCATATAAATTAAGCACAATTAACTTCATGATCATTTTATAAATGAACATAACACTTCCTTAAAATGAATATACACAATTTATATATGTATTATTTACTAAAGTCAATATGAAAATGTGTTTGAGAATATAAAGAGAGAACTTATATAAAAAAAAATGAACTTAAATAGTTATACATTGAACATCATACCTCTTACTTTTTCATAATTTGAACATAAAACTTTATGATAATGAACATTTTATTATAAAAAAATGAACATTTTATTATCCGAAAATGAACATTTTATTATCAGAAAATGAACATTTTTAAGTTCCACAACTTAATCAAGTTAACCTTGATAAGTTTATTCTTTATAATAAGTAGATATGATCGAACATCATAATCTCGGAAAATGAACACCATACCTCTTACTTTTTAATAATTTGAACATAATTTTTTTTGATAATGGAATATTTTTTTCTCAGAAAATGAACATTATTAAGTTGCATTACTTGGTCAATAAACACAATTTCAATCTTAATAAATAAGAATATTTATAAGCATTTGAATATTACAAAATGAACATAATCATGCATTCGATCATATGAACCTCGAAAAAAATATAGATCTAAACAATAAACAACAATCTAGAACTTTTTTGGGAAAAGAAGTTGGCAAGAAAATTGAGATGTCAACCAAATTTTATTTTAAATCACTTACATATTAACAAAATCAATTTTAAGAAAAATAAAATATTATACACAAAAAAATGAACATTTTATTCTCATAATATGAACATTATAAAGTTCCATAACTTAATAAACAATTATGTATTTAATCTTCATAATAAAGTGATATGATCATCAGAATCTTACAAAATGAACATAACTATATATAAATATGAACATTTTGAAAAATCTGGATCTGAACATAAAAAATTTCTAGATTCGATTTTTGAAGAAATTTTGCAAGAAAATGGAGAGAGAATATGGAGATTCAACCAGAAAATTTCTAAATCACATAAAAATTGACGTGCGCACAAATGTAGAACATAAAAGGAAAAATCTATTGAGTTATCAAATACATGCTTCTAATCAACATGTAAATTCAATCAAAAATCACGAAAAAATAAGAAAATTAACAGCAAAAAAAGGAGAAAAGAAGTTTACAGCTAGTGGCAAAGACTTCGTTGTCGTGAATGATAATGGCGGTGCAAACGCAAATGGATTTTCCGATTGATTGTTATTTGAGATAAAAAAAAAATCACGTATAAATGAGGAGAGAGAAACTTTTGGAGAGAGAGAAATTGGGGAGAGAGAAACTTTGAGGAGAGAGAAAACGAAAATGAGAGAATTCTGGTTTTTGAAAAATTTATATGCAATTTTTTTAAAAGAAATCATATGCCTATCTAGCTTCTTTATTTTCTTTGGGAGGGGTACACCAATAGATGGCTATATCCTGGTATAGCCATTAGGGATATACCAATGTAATCTCTTTAAAAATAACTAGTCGTTTGACCCGTGTAAGGCACGAGCTACTCTTAGAATATAAGATATCTTATATGTGTGTTATTTTTTAAACATTTTAATTGATATTCAAATCAATGAAGGATCTATAAACAACTTTTTTGTTCCGATGTATACACGATGTGATTTGGTACGTAATACTCTCAGTAGTAATACTAATACGACTATTAAACTCAAATAATTTCACTTATAATTTGCCTGCAAAAAAATTATCGATCAATAAAGTAGACGCCCCAAATGTATAGTTGTAAACAGAAACAACCTGAAATTGTTTGAATATGTATGTAAATCGTTTTATTCAAATGTTGAAACTTCATTTCTTATAAAGAAAAGGCCAGAAGTGAACCACTAGCATCAATATTAATCTTGCCGAACTTTTCCCACCTTCTTCCACTTTTAATTGACCCATGTTTCCGTTGATATCTGTCTCGACAAAGCCAAGGCAAGATGATGACCGACTCTTACTTTTTAGTCAATAGTATTCTTGTACTCTTGTGTGTGTATTTAAATTTTAAAGTCGCCCTTGACACAGGAGAAGATCAACGTTTCTCTATGATTGAATCATGCACGCTAAAGTTTCAATGGTAAAAGAAGTTTTTTACAACAAAGTACCAACTTTCTAAATGAATAATGACGATACTAGTCTAAAACTCGTGCGGTTATTCAACAAAAAATCCCAAGCAAACTAAATAAAACACAAAATAGAACGCATGGAAAATTATTAATTTTAGGTAATACAAAGGCAAAGCCACAAAAAAATATGATTTTTTGCGTAGCAGTTATATCCGGTGACTTATATTTTTTATCACGTACCTAAAAAATAACAATTCAATATTCTCACCAATAAATCCTATTAATAATAGCTACTCCAAACGTCTTGAATTTATCTCTTTGATGAATCAATTAATTGATATGCTAAAATGATGCAATAAATAATTAGGAGGAGAACTGCGTGATTTGAGAAACGGATAATTTTTCAATTTGGAGAAACGAAGTAATTGTCAATTTTAACTAAAATAAATAAACATTTAATTTAAAGGTTGAATGAGTGAGCTAAGTTAATGGAGAATTAATTGGTTTGGAATATTGAAAGGGGAAGAATCAGAAGATGAAGGAGTTGGTGTTAGTTTTTTGTTTTTTAAAAGGAGAGTAATAGATGGGACACGTGTATTTCTATGTATAGATTTCGTTGAAACACATGTCCTCTTAAAAAGTTTGATTTTCTTCTTTAAATAGTCGGTAATCTCGGTATAGATAATCTATTGCCACATAATTTGGATCTAGGAAAGAAAAGATACTTAATCACAAATAATACTCAATCTTCTCATTAATTCTCATCGTATATACATACATACATATATATATATATATATATATATATATATATATATATATATATATATATATATATATATATATATATATATAACCAGGATCTGGTGAGAACCACCCCTTAAGATGAGAATTGAGAAATAATCTCAGCCGTCGATCAATTGAATCTAATGGCTGCAAAGCTACCCGAAATTTCAAAATTAGTAAGGGTAAAATGGTAATTGACCCGCGTTGAATGAACTCCCCCAACTCCTCAATTTTCAGGATTTCTTTCTCTCACTTCCTTTCTCCTCCCCTGCGAATTCTCTCTCTCTCTCTCTCTCTCTCTCTCTCTCTCTCTCTCTCTCTCTCTCTCTCTCTCTCTCTCTCTCTCTCTCTCTCTCTCTCTCTCTCTCTCTCTCTCTCTCTCTCTCTCTCTCTCTCTCTCTCTCTCTCTCTCTCTCTCTCTCTCTCTCTCTCTCTTTCAATCTCTTCCTCCTTCTTTCTCATATCTTCTTCTTCTAAATTCATATTCTGGGATTTGTTTTTCGTTTCTTCCGTTGCCCGGGTAACCCCCTTTTCAATTTTTATTTTCGAACAAGTGAAATTAGGGTTTTTAGTTCTTATTCGTTTGTTGATGTTGTGTTTACTTTTTCTGATGTTGTGTTTACTTTTTGTCGATGCTGTGTTTACTTTTCATTATTTTTTGTTTACTTTTATCCGATGTTGTGTTTACTTTTTCTAATCTTGTGTTTACTTTTTCTGATCTTGTATTTACTTTATGTCGATATTGTGTTTACTTCTACTCAATGTTGTGTTTACTTTTTTTGATCTTGTGTTTACTTTCTGTCGATAGTGCGTTTACTTTTGATTATATTGTGTTTACTTTTTCCGATCTTGTGTTTACCTTCTGTCGATATTGTGTTTACTTTTATTGATCTTATGTTTAATTTCCGTCCGTTTTATTTTGATCCAACAACTATCAGAGGTTCTCATTATAAGGGAATTTCTCATCTTAAGGGAGGTTCTCACCAGAACCTGGTCCTATATATATATAGGTTCTGGTGAGAACCCTCTTAAGATGAGAACCTCTTTAGAATGAGAACCTCTAATAACCGTTCGATTTGAATGAAACGAATGGATGAGATCTAATCTCACACAAGCCTCGATTAATCGAATTTCAGTGGCATCTTTCTCCCTCTGCTCCCAAAAACACACTCTCTCTCTCCCTGCTAAAAAACTCAACCTGCGATTTATCTCAATTCCAGAAAATTCAGCCCAAATTAAGGTGTTCAATCTACATTGCAATTACACTTTAATGATTTACGAAATCACGAAGTGTTGGAGCAATTTCCAGCTTCAATTTTTGAGTTCGTTATTATGCGCCGAAGAATACTTGTTTGATTGGGTAAAAGTACTTCAACTTTCGTCTGCGATACTCAAAAATTCGCTGGATAATGCTAAAACCGAGCTCAGAATAAATCAGGTATTATTAGAATATGCTTAATTCGAAATTTCTTTGTTATAATTCCGAATTTTGTGATTTTTAGTCATTTTTGTCGAGTGTTTTTTGCGCTGAATTTGGTGTGAGTTTGCGAAATATTGCGTTTAAGTCAAATTGGATGAGTTCTTGCGAAATATATTTATATCAATTTTGGAATTATTTAGTTGTTTTAGTTATGTATGAAATATTAGTGGTTTTAGTTGTGTATGAATTATTAGAGCTCAAATACATGCTTACTTCAATGTTATGGAGTATTTAACAATGTCTGTGAACTAATTGTGTCTGGTTATGTTGAATAATTTAAACGATTTTCTCAGTGAATTTCAGATCTTTAAAACTATTCGATCAATAGTAAACTAAATCTCTATAAAAGTAAACTAAACCTCTGTAAAGGTAAACCTAAATCTCTAGAAAATCATATGACTTAATGGTTTTGTTGCTGCTTTTGTAGCCTGATGGTGGTGATGCTGTTATTGGTTACAAAATGAAAATTAGATGTCATGCTTGCGCTCTGAATTGAGGTGATGTTGTTGATTAATGAAAGTAACCAAATTTACTAAAAGTATACTTAATCTCTCTAATAGTAAACTCAATCTGTCTAAAAGTAAACAAAACAATCTCTCATGAAGTATTCTTTTCTCTTATTTTAAAAAGTAGATCGAAACTTGGTAATAGTAAATCAATTATGCTCAGAAGTAAACTCGTGAGGCTGGTTTCCTGGTTCTGAAGTCTTATGACGACTATTATAGAAATGCAATGGCTGATTAATAGATGGTGTTCTGCTTTGTTCTGTGCTGCTTTGCTGCTGTAGTTCTGCTTTTGTTCGGCCTTTGTTTCTTCCGGTATTTTTTGTGTATGTTCTAATCCTTGGTTGAGGAGCTAAAAAACGTGCAATGTTTAGAGATGTTGATAAAATTTCTCAAAGATAGAGGTAAGTGCTTGTGGCTGGGAGTTGTTGTTTTTTCTGGTTTGAGTTTGAATTGTACATTTTATGAGCTTGGTTTGTTTCTGCTTAGCAGCAGGCCAACATCATGGTGACTGCATTAAATTTAAGTGTTGGTGGATTAGAATCAATCTCGGGACTAGGTTTAGAGTTGTCTGAAGTGTCTAGTTGCTGCAGTCGAAGTGGCTTTCTTACAACATTACCAACACATTTAACCTACCCCTGTGAAACATTCCAATGACAATATTCTCATCCCCAAGATCTGCTGATCTATCAAACATATCCTTCATATCAGGAATGAGAGTTTCACAACCTTCAAGACTAAACCTTTTAGTTGTAGTCCACTAAGAAACTCTCAAACTGAGTACTCCATATAAGCTTGTCCAGCATCACCTGACGCCTCTCGATGTTATATTCCATTGGCGTAGGGGTCTCAATTCTGTCTCTCAACACAAAGCAAGAAATTGTCCATTGCTATTGTTTTATCTAGATGTCATTCATTAACCAACATTGTTCATAAAATCATGTGTCAGCACAGATAAAAGGAAAGAAGGAATTTGTTCCATACCAGCCTGCTGATTGACATTTCCTTTTGTTTCAGTCTCTTACATTTGAAAAGTGCACTGAGTATTACTTTTGTTACAAAATTTTCTTATTCCTTCTTTCGACATTGTTGGTGGAGGACTCTGTGTAAATATAATTGATTGAAGCTCCCATTGCCTTCAAGCTGTGCGTAGCTTACAAGTTACAACCTCAAGTTCATAATTTCATATGGTGTCGGTCATTTAGGAATTTGAACTGAGATTCTGATGAAGAAATGCAATTTCCCATTATGCATGTGCTAGTTTACTTTTAAATTAGTTCCATTTACTTTTTGTAGTTATTTATCTACTTTTGAAAATGCGATGCAACTTGAGATTTTGTTTATGTGAATTACTTTAAATCAGTTCTATTTACTTTTAAATAAGTTCCATTTACTTTTGAATTAGTTCCGTTTACTTTTTGTTCAATTGATACAGGCTGCTACAAGTTGGGGATTGGTTGGGCTCAGATGAGCACCTAGTTCTTGGTATAGATCAGTAGTATGAACTTGATATACTTCAGATCTGATGCAGTCTACGTAGAAGGTTGGCATTGGATTTTCGTTATAAGGCTCGTTGCTCTTCTTGTGGTCAGGTTATGGACAATATGATTAGATGATAGAAAAGGCAGGTTCTGGTTGGGCTGAAGCTGATTTTTTTGTTGTCTTAGTAAACCAAAGTTGACTCATTGACTTTGGTGCAAGATTAACCCCTGTATATATCTATCAGGTATAAGCTCTGGATCCCTAATGAATATTGATATGCTAGGCTTTGGATCATGTTTTATTGTCAATTCAATGTGAAGATGTTTTAATATTGTCTCCTTTGGAGCATTAGCTTCTGTTGATGTCCAGAGAATCTTTCCGATTTTGAATATTAAAGTTTCCATGTATAGCATGATGTCATTTGGAGTTGAGTATTTTTTTTAGTAGATGTGCTTAAACCTATTAGCTCAAATGGTAGAGCACTATGCATATGCATAGGGGATGTAGGTTCGATTCCTACATAGGTTGTCTCGAAAAGTAAAGTAAAAAAATGAAAAGTAAATAAAAGAAACTCAAAAGTAAATCATAAAAAAGCAAAAGTAAATCAAAATATTCTGAAGTACATGTACAATTAGTAAACGTTAAACTAAAAAGAAAAGAATTATAAAGCTTTTTTCAAATGGAAAGCTTAAATTTAAATTACAAAAGTAAAGAAAATAAACATATAAGTGTAACGCCCCGACCTCTAACTCAATAATTAGAGCATAATTAGCAGCGGAATTAACCTAATTGGTCGGGACATTACTTGCCGTAACTTCCTTTTTGGAATTTACAAGGAAAACATCAATCATATGCTATTAAATACTCCAATATATATATATATATATATATATATATATATATATATATATATATATATATATATATATATATAATCCTTTATATTATCAAAATAAAAGTACATAACTTACTAAAAGTCTTTAATTAAAACTATTAAACTATTAAAATTGTAAGCATAAACTAGGTGGATAATATTAAATTGAAATTCCTCGCCACTACTCGTGTCCATCGTCCCCATCAGTACCTAAAACAGAAAACAAAAACGGTGAGCCGAAGACTCAGTAACGAACTATTCTAGCAGCGTAAATTCATTTCAATTCATTTTATTTAATAACACAGGGAGAATAGAATAGGTAAAACATTTAATAAAACATCGTATTTAATTCATTCATAAACTTTGCAATTTAACATGCTAGTTGTCGGCAAGTACGAACCGTGAAGGAATTCTCCATTGGGCCTGGGCCCATAAGAGCCTGGGCTCATCATCGTAACATGGGCCTGGGCCCTGAGCCTGGGCTCATAAACCATGGGAGTCTGGGCTCGTGATCCATGGGTGGACAGGTGTCCGTGGTGCATGCATGACCGGTAGATAGGAAGATAGTAGTTTATATACTGCCAGACGAACCAGGTCTTTCACTTTCATTTATCATGTTGTATGTAATTTTACCAAGCCTTGGCTTGTATTTCAATTGAAATAACATAACTCTTTTTAGATCATAAAACATCATTTAGATCCTGGGATCCATAAAACATCAATTCTTTCATAGCATTGCATAAACATCATTTTATGAGAAAACTCAATCAAATCATATTATAGGAAACAATTTAATCAAATCATATTTCATCCCACAATCCATAAAACACATCAAAACATTTAATTCATAAATTCAATCATAACGTCATAATTTCATAAATCATATTTATAAGGGGATTGCGGGTACTAGCAATAGCCGTTACCTAACTCCGCGATTTGCTAGGGATTTTCCTTGGTTCGTTCGTCCTAAGCTCCGAGTCCAATTTCTTTTAAAAATTAAATAATTGAATTAGTACTAGATCGATAAATAATTTAAAATCAATATTTTATAAATCATAAATTTTATAAGTAATGAATTTATAAATAAAGAATTTTAATAAAATTATAATTTCGAAATTTAACGAAAATGTTATTATTAATAGAATTTTCAATCGAAATACATATATATTTTATTAATCGATTGTCATGTAAATAATGTTAAAAATTCCTTTTTGGTAAATAAAACTAGAATCTTTATTCATAATAAAATCTGAAAATAATAAACAATTTTTATTAGTAATTATGTATTTTGTAAAAATTATTAAACAATAAGTATTGACAAATTAAAAATCTGAAAATTCAGATTTAGCCTTACCCAAGGCCCAAATGGAATTTGGCCCAATTGTATGGGGGTTTGAGGAGAATAAAAACAAGGCCTAAAAATCTGATTTTTATTTTGTTTTGGTTTTGGTTGAGGCACGCCAGGGAAGGGGAGACGAGCGAAACAGGGGAGCACGGCACAAGGAAGGAGAGGAAGGGAGGTGGCTGGCTAGCGGCGCGGTCTGATGCGACGGTGATGGTGGGTGGTGGTTCGCGGCGGCGGAGCAGTGAGGGGGAAAATGGTGGTGCATTGCGCGAAAAAAGGGAGAGAAACAGGGATATTTGGGTGGTGGTTTGCGGCGGTTCTAGGAGGAGTAGAGGGGGTGGCTCGCTGGTGAAATTGGGCGGCGGAGGTTGGTGTGAAGGGTGGTGATGGTGGCTGGAGGTGGTGTGTGGCGTGGGTGGTGTAGCGTGGCAGAGAAGGGGAGGGAGACAGGGGATTGGGGCAGGGGACGCGAAAGGAGGAGAGAGCAGGGGAGGGAGTTGCGGTGGGGTGGTGGTGTTCGGTGGTTCTGGGTGGTCGGGAGATGTGGGGTGGTGGAGTGGTGGTGAGAATGGTGGTGCACGGTGGTTGAGGTGGTTGTTGTTGGTGGTTGGTTGGATTGAATCACAGAAAAACAAGGATTGAGATTGAGATTGAAATTGTTTTTGGTTTGTTGTTGAAATTCCATCTTAATTTCTGAATTTGTATATGAGAAGTGTGATGAACAAGGAAATGTGCTTGGGTTCCAAGTATCTGCATTTGGACTTAATTATGGGAAGGAAGGAAGTTTTTTACTTCCTGGTTTGTGCTTGGGGAGCAAGGAAATAAAGCAGAAATTTTCTCTCTTTTTTTTTTTTTAATAATTTCACAATATTTGGCAAAATTCAGAAATTGTAATTAATTTTCAGAAATTGCTAAAAGTAAAAATGTTTAAGTAAAAATAATTCTTATAAAAAAAATTATCGTTAACGAAAAATAAATAATTTTCGTTTAAAAATTTATCGTTTAAAATAAATCATAAAAACGATTAAAATAACGAAATTCGATTATTCGTAATTTAATTAAAACGAAATCAAGTTAATAAATATTTTTAATTTTAATAAATCGAATTTAAAATTTCGGGGTATTACAATAAGTAAACAAAATTGTTCCAAAAGTAAATTGAAACTATTTTCCACTTTCTTTTCATCAATTTGATTCAAAGGTAATAGGTTTGACATAATTTCCCTTTTGTCCAACTATGAAGTAAATAAAGGATTTGTAAATGTAAATAGAATTGATTGAAAAGTAAAGAATCGCCAAATAGGAGAATTAATATCATAAAACGAATACAAAGAATTTCCTATGCAATAAATGTTGCATCTGATCAGAACTAAAAATATGCCAGCAAACAAGTTTGTGTGCTGAAAATATGCCAGCAGATTAACCTACGTGGGATTCGAACCCACATCTTTTGTGCATTTGCACAATGCTCTGCCTGTTGAGCTAGTAGGCTGTTTTTAAATAGAATCAACAAAAGTAAAGCAAAAGCCAACAAAAGTAAATCAAAATAGTTCGAAAGTAAACGCTATGTATTTCAACCCTCCAGCAGAAGAATAGGTTGTGCTTGCAATAGTAACTTCATTCCGATCAGGAATCTTAGGACAACCAAATCAATCGTTTACTTCAAGATGTTCATTCAATTTTTGTTTGTGCAGAGAATCAGATTCCGTAATGTATTGTACCTGCATGCGAGACTAAAATAGATTAGTATTAGATAAGTGACATACACAAAAAAAAATATCATTTGAACAAGTAAAACTTGTTGCACTAAAGCTACATGATCTTTCTTCTTCCATGATCGAGATCAACATCTCATTGCCCCTAACAAAGCTCCTACTTTTAGTGACAACCACTACCCCCTGCTGCAATACGCCAACATACCAGAACAACTGCCCATCAGTCCATCACTAGCAAAATACCACCCTCAACTGATCTGCAACAACATATCTGCAGCCACCAGAGACCAACAACAATCTGTGCAACACCATATCAGCCCATAAACCTATCAGAGTTATAATAAACCAAGCATGAACTTGAGCTATTCGAGATAATATCCCGATGTATCCTAATACAAATGGCAAACCACAGTAAGATTCTGTATCACAAGAATTCACCTAACCATCCATCAACATGTCAAATTTAAGTCAAATGGAATGTGCAATAGAAAATCCTGCAATAGTGTCGTTTAACGTCGGAATCTGAAACAAAATTAACATGATTAGCAGCAACACATGAATGTACGTTAATGGCTACTGCACCTGTCAAAACAACAACACAATAGCAAGAGATTTCATCTAGTCATTCTTGGCTGGTGATTTGCTTCTAAAATTAGGGGAAGCTGAGATAAAAAAAAATTGAATCAGATGCAAGTCAAGTTATAGGAGAAACCATTCAAATCAAAGTACAGATACATCACATAAAGTAATTAAAAAAACTCAAAGTAAACTAATGGATACGATGCAAGTATTATAACAATCTTCATCACTACATTCGTCCATTCAAAGTTCTAGAATCAACAATAAAAATCGCAATAAACCCTAATTTTATAAATCAAAATCTCAGAAAATGTAACAAAATCAAAATTTAAAAGCCCTAATATTAGCAATCAAGACAAGGAAACTTGAAAAAAATCATAGTTTGAAAATCCCTCATTTGAACAATCAAAATCGAAAATTATTGAATCAAATAATTTAAGAACCATAATGTCAACA
The DNA here is from genome assembly GCF_020520425.1 of Spinacia oleracea. Taxonomy (NCBI): domain Eukaryota; kingdom Viridiplantae; phylum Streptophyta; class Magnoliopsida; order Caryophyllales; family Amaranthaceae; genus Spinacia; species Spinacia oleracea. The sequence continues at coordinate 24,307,281 of NC_079489.1, forward strand.
ATCGGTCACAAATAATTGAATCAAAATTTAAATAAACAAAACGCAATGAGAAATTAACTTAAATACGTACCTGCCGAAAAATTAAAGAAGATGGTGTGAAGAGATTTGCACGATGAGCAATAATCGGCGAGGTTGAAGAGGTGAATCGCAAGGTAGAGAGGATATGGAGGAGGATAGAGAAAACGGATGGAAGAGAGAGAAAGAGTATCTGAAATTGGGAAGAAAGAGGGGAGGTCATTCAACACGGGTGAAATTACCAGTTTACCCTTATTTTTTGATTTGGTCGCGTAGATTGTAGGCCGTTAGATTGATTTGATCGACGGCTGAGATTAGTTCTCAGTTCTCATCTTAAGGAGTGGTTCTCACCAGATCCCGATTCTATATATATATATATATCCAGAAGGCTAATTAGGTAATTCTGTATGTATCTAGGATATTACAATATTCACATAATAAACTTTGTATGCTCCGTATACTCCGTATGTCTATTGTAACATCCCCCCTCAAGGTGGAGCATGAAGATTTCGAATGCCCATCTTGTTTAAAAAGAACTCAAATTGCGCCTTCCCCAAAGCTTTAGTGAAAATACCCGCCAATTGAACCTTCGTTGACACATATAACGGACAAATGATCCCCTCCTTAATTGCATCATGAATAAAATGACAATCCAACTCAATATGTTTCGTCCGCTCATGAAACACAGGATTTTGTGCGATATGCAATGCAGACTGGCTATCACCGAATATGCTCATCCTTGCTTATGCGACACTCCCAAATCCCGTAATAGTTGCTTCAACAACTTCAATTCACACGTCTATGCGGCCATCGAACGATATTCTGCTTCGGTTTACGAACGTGAGACTAGGGGTGTGCAAAAATTGGTCCGGACCGAAAAATAGACCGAACCAGACCGCCCCAGACCGGACCGGACCGGACCAAAGGCAATCGGTCCGGTCTTCGGGTCGAGAAATATCAATTTTCGGTCTTCGGTCTGGTCCGGTCAAAAACCCGATTTTGGACCGGACCGATTTTTCCTTAAGAAAATAAAATATATTCTATTTAAAAATGTAATTCTCTCCTTTAATATGTTGCAAATATTACTATATTGTTATATATTTTATTTTAGCATCTGAAAAACGCCTTAAACAATTGGCTTTTTATATATATTTTTTCTTTTTTACCATAATTTTTAGAAAAAATAAAAAAATATATAGAAATAGGTCTACAACCGGTCCAAACCGGTCCGGTCCGGTTTTGGACCGATTTTTTCGGTCTGGTCCGGGTTCGGTCCAACCATAATCGGTCCGGTCTTTGGGTCTTGAATTATCAAAATTCGGTCTTCGGTCCGGTCCGGATCGGTCCGGTCCGGTCCAGGTTTGGACCGATGTGTTAGGTTATGATACATATGACATTACATAGATCATGCGGAAACAACCATTAACCCAGGACAACATATTATTTACACATAATCATATAGCATAATTTAGATGCATACTCTTTGTTGCGTGCCCTCCCTAGCTGCGCCCGAACCGAACAAGAACAAGTCTTTAGGACTCCAAGTGTCGTCCCTCCGTAGATAGTCCACAGTACGTCCGGATCCGCCTTAAGATTGACCAACTAGAATCGCCCTTAAGGTACTAGAATTTTCGGCACTTTTGAGCAAGATGTGTGGCTGAATTTTTCTTTCAAAACCTCACTTTGAATACTTTTAAAACTCGTCATAAATTGTGAACCCAGGCCACATATTTATAGGGTTATGGAAAGGGAATTGGAATCCTATTCAGATACAAATTAATTAAACCTAGAATCCTACAAGAACTCTAATTTAATTAATTTATCAAATAGAATTAGGAATTTAATCATTAACCGAACTCTGCACGTTTTAAGAAACGTGCACGAACACAAACACTTACACACGCACACACGGCAGCCACGATGGGCCGCCCATGCGTGCGCACGAGCAGCAGCCCACGCAGCGCCCGCGCGCGCTGCGCGCTGCGCGTGCTGTGCGCGCTGTGCGCGCTGCGCAGCCTGCTGGGCCTGGCCTTGCGCTGGGCCTGGCGTGGCTGTTTGTGCGGCGCGCTTGGCTTGCTGGGCGATGGCCTGGCTTCGTGCTGGGCCTCGTCCGGCAGGCCTCGTCCGATGCTTATTCGTACGATACGCTTCCGATTAAATTTCCGATTCCGGAATTCATTTCCGATACGAACAATATTTAACATTTCCGATTCCGGAATTAATTTCCGTTTCGAACAAATATTTAATATTTCCGTTTCCGGAATTATTTTCCGATTCCGGTAATATTTCCGATTCTGACAATATTTCCGTTTCCGGCAATATTTCCGATTCTGGTAATATTTCCATTTCCGATAATATTTTCCGATACGTACCATGTTTCCGTTTCCGGCAACATCTACGACTTGGATAATATTTATATTTCCGATACGATCCATATTTCCGTTTCCGGCAATATCATCGTTTCCGGAGTATTCATTTCTTGCCTGTGACGATCTTAGCTCCCACTGAAACCAAGATCCGTCGGTTCCGAATATTCATAGATGGAGTATTTAATGCCATTAAATACTTGATCCGTTTACGTACTATTTGTGTGACCCTACGGGTTCAGTCAAGAGTAAGCTGTGGATTAATATCATTAATTCCACTTGAACTGAAGCGGCCTCTAGCTAGGCATTCAGCTCACTTGATCTCACTGAATTATTAACTTGTTAATTAATACTGAACCGCATTTATTAGACTTAACATAGAATGCATACTTGGACCAAGGGCATTATTTCCTTCAGTCTCCCACTTGTCCTTAGGGACAAGTGTGCATTTCCTAATTCCTTTGTCGCTCGATGCTTGCTCTTGAACATAAGGTAAGAGTTGTCATCCTTATTATGTCCAGAGGTGTTCCTCGGTTTCAGAGTTCAACTGATCAAATAAACAGATAATCATAGCCTATGATTCATCCGAGCACGGCCATGCATTTCACAGTTTCTAGCTCTCCGAGTGGCCTTGTACAACTTTTAAGCATCTCATCCCGATTTATGGGAGGACAATCCCAATCTTGCGATCTTGAGATTAGACTTCGTTTGATAGGTGATTACCTGAGCGTTGCCTTTATAGCCTCCTTTTACGGTGCGACGGTTGGTCAACGTCAAAGCAACCAGTTCTCAAACAAGTAATCTCAAATCACTCAGGTATTGAGGATTTAGTGTCTAATAATTTAATGAAATTTACTCATGACAGATTTTCATCTCTTACAGTAAAGTTTCATAGGTCTTGTCCGATACTAGTCTTCCCAAAGTAAGTATCTATGCAAATGATTATGACATTGCCATGTCCACATAGTTCAAGAAACAGAACTACTAGTCATCTTGCATTCTAATCGTCTAACGTTTTCTATGCGTCCAATTTTATAGAAAACTCCGATTAGGGACCATTTTCAATCTTTGACATTCAAGTTCACTTGATAGACATTTCTTAGTCACAGGACTGGTCCTGACAGTCTATCTTGAATATATCGTCAAATTGAAGGGACTCATCATTTAATACTAAACCAAGATTAAATGGAATATGAAAATACATTTCATATATGATAAATGTTCAACCCCAATGTTTTACAAGCATGGGCCTCAAACCCATCTTCTAAAACAGTTCATGGAATTCAAAGCTATGCTTGATTTCCAGTGCTACAATGTGAGTGTTGCTTCTCACTTGTTGCATAGGTTTAGTTATCATGCTTTGCCAATCTTAATATCCTTTTCATCGAATGTTCTTCGAGATATGATGATAAGATCTTTTCGAGTTTGTTTATTATGTGATCTAGTCTTTCTTACTTCGATGGTGGTTTTACTCATTTTGCAATGAAGAACCATCAAGTTAGCAGACGTTTTTCTTGCTTCAAGAGTGGTTCTACGCATTTTTCAATGAAGAATCATCAAGCCAGCAGATAGGTGATCTACCCAAGTTCAGTGAAGAACTTTAAACAACCCTGTTTTATTGCTTCTTAGGCAATAATTACTTTTACTTCAACTTTATAGGTTGCTAGTGATGCTTTGTTTGGAATTACTTATCCAAGCAGTTCACAGATATGTGGAATACTCTCAACTATATCTTAGAACATAGAAATCATTATTTTAATTTCCCACGCAACAACTCATGGTCTCCAACCCATGTTGCCATTTCAAAACACGATGCTCTATAGCTCGTCCTTGTCAATGGTTAACTCCAAAGGGGTCTTGCTTGATCCTTTGCCAGTGTTTCTGCGTGTAGCATCAATATTTAGCATATCTTTATTTCCTTGAATCAAGAACTATTCCTATGTACCTTTTCAAGTACCATAAGTATTCTTGATCTCAATCTAGTTGATCTTCACTTAGATCAATAGAGATTGGTATATGTTCGTCATGGCTAAAGTCATACGATACGTTTTTGGCGATCCTCATATTATATCATACATGATAAATTCTTTTGCAGAATAATTCCCAATTGAATTCTATTCATGTAACTTTAGCTTATTCAATTTCAGCAGATACTGAATCCAGCTAAATTCTTTGACATATAATATAGGTTAAGAATCTCATTTAGACTCTTTGATGTTTAACTTAGTAAATGCTTATACATAGTTCAAACATCCTTTACTTAGATTTATTCACATGGGTCGAATATCTCCAATGGAGACTTTCGTGTTTGATTTAGTAAATGCCATTACTTAATCCAAAACAATATCATAAGATTTTTGTAAATAGATCTTAATACCCAGTATGTACTAAGTTTCGCCATGGTCCATCATTGATGAATAATTTCAAATCTAAGTCATTAGCATTTGAATGTTATTTCACAATAGAGAGATATGTGTGTAATACACATAGGACCAATTAAGTTTTAAGTACTCCCACTAAACTTCTTATATATCTATAAGAATCATGTATATTTTATGAAACTAAAATACTTATTAGCTTCACTAAAATACAGTTCTAATTCCCAATTGCTTGCTTAAATCTGGACTTAGATTTCATAAGCTAGCTTTCCTTTTCAAGCATTTATTTGGATCCACAGATCCTATGACATACCATGTACATAGTTTATTCCAACATTTGATTGAGGAATACGTTTTGTCATCCAATTGCCATATGTACCAATATGCAATCATTGCTTGAATTATAGACTTAAGCATTACGATTTTGCATGAGGTTTCAACACAATCCATGCCATGAATTTTCTTGTAACCTTTAGCAACTAATCTAGCTTTGTGTGTGAACACAATTCCATGTTTGATGGTTTTTATCCTTAAAACAAACTTGCAACCAATAGGTGTGAAACTATTCTTGCAAATCAACAAAATTTCAATTTTGTCATCAAAACATTGAGTATGTTTTATGGCCTCTAACCATTTAAAACATTTGAGTCTATATATGGCCTCTAACCATTTTAGGGAATCTAGGTTTCGTCATAGCTTTCTTACAAGTCATAAACTCATTAATCTACATGATAATAGTTTGACTGCAAGTTGTAGGTTTCTTCACTATCGAATAGAAGAATCTCATAGTTTCATTGACCAGAACTCTATGTTTCCTTACTATCTAATAGAAGAATCTCATAGTTCCAGTGACTTGAACTCTATGCCTACTTGGGTATAGAACATCAAACAATAGAATATCAACAGGCACTTTGAGAGTCCTTTGAATATTCTATTCTCCTTGAAGCACTTGTAAAGTCTTCTAAGAGATGTCTATTCTTTAAAAGCTACTTCTAAAGTCCTTTCAGAATAAGTTCGGATTTTCTGAAGCACTTCGAAAAGCCTCCGGAATGTCCGTTTATGTTTGTTGTTCGCCTCGAAAACTTTCGAGGTCTATTTTCTCCCACTTGTCATTTTGGAAACGAATCTCCAAAAGGACATTATTTCGAGCAAACAAACATTATGTTCTCAAAAATTCGTGGTAGAAACAATACCCTTGTGTCTCATTTGAATAAATCACAATGAAACATATATCTAGACTTGGGCCTTAGTTTGTTGAATAACAAACACTAAGCTCCCACTGAGTTTAGCAATTCTTTAGATATATATAATTGAAAAGATATCCTGAAATTACTTTTCAATAGCTTTGACGAATTTGGTTTAGTTTGGTGGTAGTTGAGCATTTTGTTTTAGAAATTATAGGAAAAGTCTTTATGATTCATCATTGATCGAATCAAGTACTAATTGACTTCGATCATTCCAACGTAGATATGCCATATCTTATGGAGCTAGATTGTGAAATTACAACACACAATCATTGATGATCATATTTGGTCTCAAGTAATCATCAACATGATCTAACCTAGATCTTTATGATTTCTTGCCGAGTGGATTTTATACTTCTGAATCTTTGAACTAGCCAAACAGATTCAACTTATATCACATTTGAGTAAATAAACCTATATTCACTCACATCCATGTGAAATAATAAAGTCATAAAACCTTTCTTTAGCTTTGAACTCTATCGTCTAGGCGTTCTAACAATAGTTCATATTCTTTGTTACTTTCAACAAGTAAGACTAGCTTGTCTTAAGTTGATCTAGAAATCAACCAACTTTCAAAAGTCCATCAAAATAGAGCTTATGAATGTTAACTTGTTGATATGGTCTAAGCAACAATGCCAAAGATTTAATGGAACTCAAATCAAGGGTTTGATTTGAACCTAGTAAAGTTCTTTAAAGAGTTGTTTGTTTTAATCAAGCATATTGACTCAACCAGTAATTGACCATTTCATTCAAATAAACAAACAAACAAGCATTGTTTTTGTTCTTCTGAATGTGAGTCTTTCTGTGTTTGAAGCAGAAATTTAGGTATGCTGATTATGGAACAAAATAGCCATTAAGTTCCAGCCTTTGAAAGGACTTAAAACAAACTAGATGACCCTACAACTAATGTAGCATTGCCATGCTTCATTTCCCACTTGTAGGTCATTAGTGTATCCTAGCTTCCATTATTTGAGTTATTACCGAAGTAAGAACCTCAAGCGGTATATGATACCAAGGAAGTTTGATTGCTAGGTCACTTCTCTTTAAACATAAATTTATAGGTAGAAACGGAATCGTAAATTCCTTTCATTTGTTCCTCGTTTTCCTATTTCTTGTACCCTTTCTTATAGTCTTAAGAATTGAATTCTTTAGTGTTGACTTTTATACTTTGTTAGACATGTCCAATGTCACCAACAAGGTTCTTTACCATTTTAATTTATGTTGAATATTCTGTTTCAACTAGATGATCTTACCAGAAGCTTCTAAAGTTCTCTAAGCATCGATCTATTCGAATGTCTAGGAACTAGACTCATTCGAGAATTAAATGGAAAAAGGATTTTAGGTTGTTAACCATTGGTAAAGCTGAGCGTTTAAACTCAATGCTTTATGATCTCAAAACCACATTGTATTTTGAATTCACAAGCACCAATCGGTTTGCCATTCGACTTTGATACTCGAAAACAACCATAAAAGTCGATATAAGAAACGTACATTTTAAATTGCTCACTTTCTCTCATTTCCGTGAATCGTTCTTGGATTCACTACCAATCAAGGAAATTTACTGTTACCTTTCTAAAAGGATTTATTGCAGTGCAAGATATTTAATTATAAACAATAATTAAAACATACATTGAAGCATGCAAAGTCTAAACATTTATCATGAATAATAACTTGAAATTAAAGCAACCATGCAATTCAAACAAGTTATTAGCATTTTATTCGATTTTATTGTTCCGGCAGGTGTGAATAAAATGATTCCAAGATCCTAAAATCATTGAAGAACTAAGCACAGTTTGTCGACTTAATCCTAAAACATCTTAGGTAAGCAAAAGCCTTTTGCTAATAGTCTAGAAACTATTCTTGGTTGATAGGTACGTCTAAGAACTTATTAGGTAAACCTATCGATTTTGCCACGACATAAAAGGACTCCTTACTTATATCGTTGAGTTTCACCAAAACTAACATGTACTCACAATTATTTGTGTACCTTGCCCCTTTAGGACCAATAAGTAACACCTCGCTGAGCGAAAACTATTACTAGATTGATGTAAAGGATATCCAAGCAAGTGTATATTTTGGCATGGCACCTTTTAACTCAATTTTTAAGTTTGGAACTTAAGGCTCTTACTATGTTGGTTAGATTTTAAGTGAACTAAAATCCTTAATCATGCAACATAATCAAGCTTTTGATCTTATGCATTTTAAGACATATTTAAAAGCAATAAATAACTTAAAACATGCATAAGATAAATGTGATCTAGTATGGCCCGACTTCATCTTGAAGCTTTAACTTCAAAGTCCGTCTTGAAAATCTCCGTGGGAGGCACCATTTTCTTCAAATAGGATAAGCTATAACTAATTACAACTATTTGATGGTACGCAGACCATATTTGAATTGAAAAATAACTTTGGTACTTTAGACCATTTACATTCAAATTAATGGTACGCAGACCATATTTTCTATCCTATTTGGGCCATACTAGTCACTTCATAACCTGCAAAACAGTACATATACAATATATACCATTCACCCATTCATTATCATGAATGGCCCACATAGCTGGTTAGTAAAACACATTATGCATCACGTAAACATTTGCAGCAATTAATCAAGGGCACCAATAATCTACCAATTATTCAGTCCTTATTAATTCTAATCAAGTTGTTTTAACCTTAAGGATTTGTAGACCTAATCAAGAGTTTATGACTAAAAAGCGCTCCCACTTAAACCAATAAATTCATATGCTTTACTAATTTTAAACATAAAAATGTATTTCTAGTCTAACCGGAAACATACAAATTTAATTAAAATTTAAAGCTCATATAAATTTATAATTGAATCCAAAAAGTTTAATTTAATTTCAGTCGTTATTTAAATTAATTCATGATTTTAATTTTAGTAAAATAATTAGAATAAATAAAATTTATTATAATTACAATATTCAAAATTAAAATCCAAGAAAATAATTTAAATTATTAATTTTAAAATTAATTAAAATTACGTGAACTGAAATTTTCAAATTAAACATTCAAAACGATCTAATCGTAACGCAAACACCCTACGCATTGCACGCCCATGGGCCGCACGCACACAGCCATTGCTGGCCATGTGCGCGCAGCCCATGCGCTCGTCGCATAGCTGCTGCATCCCCATCGCAAGCCTCCGCACGCATAGGTGCTCGCTGCGCGCGCCAGCGCTCATCGTACGCGCTATCGCTCGCAGTGCGCGCGCGACATCGCTCGCAGTGCGCGCGCGACATCGCTCGCTGGGCGCGCGACATCGCTCGCAGTGCGCGCGCGACATCGCTCGCAGTGCGCGCGCGACATCGCTCGCTGGGCGCGCGACATCGCTCGCTGGGCGCGCGACATCGCTCGCTGGGCGCGCGACATCGCTCGCTGGGCGCGCGAGCCATCGCTCGCTGGGCGCGCGAGCCATCGCTCGCTGGGCGGGCGACATCGCTCGCTGTGCGCGCGAGCAATGCTGGGCGCAGCGCTCGTGGCACGCGAGCTTGCGCTCGCTGCACGCGAGGCTGCGCGCTCTTGTGCGAGGCAGCGCGCGTTGTGGCGCAGCTCGCTTGCTGCCCACACGCGACTGCCTTGGCTCGCTCTTCGCCCATGCCCATTCGTCCATTGCTCGTGGCACACGACACAAGGCAGGGCTGCTGCCTTGTGCTCGTGCACTACGCCCTTGCTCATTGCATTCGTGCCGCACGGGCGACGAGCTCCCTTGCTCGTCGTCGCATGCACGCATTATACAACACCCCTTAAGGGTAACACGAAGCGTCCATTGCTTCGTGCGTGCAAGTTTTATGAACGAATCGCATAAAAATTTAAAATTTATATTTAAAATTAATGACAAATTAATAAATAATATTAATTTCATAATTTTAGGGCGAAAAATCGAAAATTTATTATCCAATTGATTTCCGATTGTTATGGATTCAAGTCTAGGTCATAAAAATTTAAAATTTATCATAAATTTACAATTTTTATGGTGGTTTTTAATCATAGGTTTCTAATTAAATTACAATTAATTATGAAAATCAAATTAATTCTAAATTATTCTAATTTTCAACAAATTAATCATAATTACAAATTAGATTGCATAATTAACAAGACTAGGCATTCAAACTTGTTAAACATATGCAGTAGGTCAATCAAAAATTCAAGATTTATCAACAAGAATCGCAAATATTTAATTTAACATCTTAAATTTACGAAATTTTGCATTCGAAAAACTAAAACCTTCGAAAAGTCATAGTTAGGCTTCGAATTTGAGAATTCTGGGTTCGGCAGAAAATTACTATTTTTGTCAAAATTTTAGAATGCCTTTTACATGCGGAATTGACACAAAAATCACTCAATTCGGATGAGTAACGAAGAAACTGCCGAAAAACTGCGTACGTATAATTAAATAAACGCAATTTGCAATTAATTAACAATTACGAAAATTAATCACCCCTTTTAATTCTTGCAAATTTGTAATATTTAACCATGTTCATGCAATTTAGATTATGAAAATAATAAGGGGCTCGTGATACCACTGTTAGGTTATGATACATATGACATTACATAGATCATGCGGAAACAACCATTAACCCAGGACAACATATTATTTACACATAATCATATAGCATAATTTAGATGCATACTCTTTGTTGCGTGCCCTCCCTAGCTGCGCCCGAACCGAACAAGAACAAGTCTTTAGGACTCCAAGTGTCGTCCCTCCGTAGATAGTCCACAGTACGTCCGGATCCGCCTTAAGATTGACCAACTAGAATCGCCCTTAAGGTACTAGAATTTTCGGCACTTTTGAGCAAGATGTGTGGCTGAATTTTTCTTTCAAAACCTCACTTTGAATACTTTTAAAACTCGTCATAAATTGTGAACCCAGGCCACATATTTATAGGGTTATGGAAAGGGAATTGGAATCCTATTCAGATACAAATTAATTAAACCTAGAATCCTACAAGAACTCTAATTTAATTAATTTATCAAATAGAATTAGGAATTTAATCATTAACCGAACTCTGCACGTTTTAAGAAACGTGCACGAACACAAACACTTACACACGCACACACGGCAGCCACGATGGGCCGCCCATGCGTGCGCACGAGCAGCAGCCCACGCAGCGCCCGCGCGCGCTGCGCGCTGCGCGTGCTGTGCGCGCTGTGCGCGCTGCGCAGCCTGCTGGGCCTGGCCTTGCGCTGGGCCTGGCGTGGCTGTTTGTGCGGCGCGCTTGGCTTGCTGGGCGATGGCCTGGCTTCGTGCTGGGCCTCGTCCGGCAGGCCTCGTCCGATGCTTATTCGTACGATACGCTTCCGATTAAATTTCCGATTCCGGAATTCATTTCCGATACGAACAATATTTAACATTTCCGATTCCGGAATTAATTTCCGTTTCGAACAAATATTTAATATTTCCGTTTCCGGAATTATTTTCCGATTCCGGTAATATTTCCGATTCTGACAATATTTCCGTTTCCGGCAATATTTCCGATTCTGGTAATATTTCCATTTCCGATAATATTTTCCGATACGTACCATGTTTCCGTTTCCGGCAACATCTACGACTTGGATAATATTTATATTTCCGATACGATCCATATTTCCGTTTCCGGCAATATCATCGTTTCCGGAGTATTCATTTCTTGCCTGTGACGATCTTAGCTCCCACTGAAACCAAGATCCGTCGGTTCCGAATATTCATAGATGGAGTATTTAATGCCATTAAATACTTGATCCGTTTACGTACTATTTGTGTGACCCTACGGGTTCAGTCAAGAGTAAGCTGTGGATTAATATCATTAATTCCACTTGAACTGAAGCGGCCTCTAGCTAGGCATTCAGCTCACTTGATCTCACTGAATTATTAACTTGTTAATTAATACTGAACCGCATTTATTAGACTTAACATAGAATGCATACTTGGACCAAGGGCATTATTTCCTTCACGATGAACACCCCTACGTGAGACGGTATGTTGTTTCTTGGTATTTCAAGACACTTGAGACATACCAAGCAACACAAACCAACCCGTCAAGGAGAGATGAGTCAATGGACAACTCGCCCAATCTAAATCACACCACCCCTCCAACTGTAAAGCACTATCAGAACGAAGTAGAATACCTTATCCGAGGCACTTTTTCAAGTACCGCACTAATAACAAAGCCGCCTCCCAATGTTCCTCTTTTGGTGACTGCATGAACTGTGACAAAATATGAACCGAGTATGCCAAATCAGGTCGTGTTACTGCCAAATAGATCAGACGCCCAATCAAACGCATATACTTCTCACCATCTGCAAAATCTTCCTAGTCTGCCAATGCTAATTTATGATTTTGCTCCATCGGAAAATCCGCAGGCTTTGCACCCAACAAACCCGTCTCGAAAATTATATCCAAGGAATATTTTCTCTGACAAACATAGGACCCATGACTACTACGAGCCACCTCCATCCCCAAAAAATACTTCAGAGCTCCCAGATCTTTTATCTTAAAGCATTCGCTCAAATATGCTTTAAAGCTTTCAAGCGCAAAAGTACTATTGCTTGCAATAATCATGTCATCCACATAAATAAGAACACTTAACTGCAACGTACCTTTCGAAAGTGTAAACAAGGAGTAGTCTGAATACGACTGTTGGAATCCATATTGCTTCAGGCCCGTAGACAATTTCTCGAACCAACACCGGGGTGCCTGTTTCAAGCCATACAACGATTTTCTCATTCTACATACCTTGTCCAAATTATGTTTCTGAAAACCAGGTGGTATTTTCATATAAATTTCTTCCTCCAAGTCTCCATGAAGAAACGCATTATGAACATCCATATGATGCACCTCCCAATTCTTAACAGCTTCCACCGCAAGGAAAGTACGAACTGTAGCCATTTTTTCTACGAGCGCCAAGGTTTCATTATAATCTAGATCCTCCTCCTGATGTTTTCCGAGACATACTAAGTGTGCCTTTAAACGCAGCAAATTCCTGTCTTCTTCCCGCTTTTCAGTATACACTCATTTTCTTCCTAATGCTTTCTTCCCTTCCGGCAAACTTTCCAATTAATGACCAAGTACCCTGATCCTCTAGGGAAAACAATCTCATCTGCCATTGCGTCACACCACCCCTCATGTTACATTGCTTGTTTAAATGTTTTAGGTGCCTTTTCTTCCTGCAATGCTGTAGTAAAATTTCTATGTTTCGACGAAAAGCGTTTATAATTAGCAAAATAGGTGATATGATAAGGAGTACCTGAAGACGATGACATTGGTGGATTATCGGATAAATTATACTCCCTCCGTCCCGGAATACACGCACCGGTTCGAGTCGACACGCTTGCCAATGCATAACTTTGACCACCAATATATTTAAACTACATATTATAAAAACTTATGAAATATTAATATTTTGAAAATATATGTTAAGATGAAGCCAACAATATATTATATGCTAACTTTTGTTTTCATATACTAGAAATAAAATAGGGTCAAAGTGAATTATGTGAATAGTGCAAAAAGTCAAACCGGTGCGTGTATTCCGGGACGGAGGGAGTACTTTTTTTGGATTGTATTCGAAGACGGAAACTTTTCTCGCTTGCCTCTACCCAACTCCGTACTACTTGGTACCGACTCTGTACTCATCGTACCCGACTCGGCACCATGCGTACCCTCATTATATAAAACATTATGCTGCTCCCCAACTCCCTCAGTGAAGTTTGCTCGATGCTCAGCTCCCTCACTCACGTCTGCCATAGAAGCTGCCTCATGTTGTGCCCTGCGCTGAGCCTCAGCCAGCATCCCATTATGCGCCTCGCCCAACGCCTGATGCTGCGCCTCAGCCAGCGCCTCATGCTGCGCCTCAGTCACAGAATAATGTGTTGCACCAAGATGCAGGCCTGCTACGCCCACACTCTGTAAACCATTTCGCTCGCCAACTAACTAAGGGCTTGCTACGCCCACACTCCCTACACCATTTTGGTCGCCAACAAGCTGCGGGCTTGCTGCGCCTACACTCCCTACACCATATTTCTCTCCCTCAAGTTGCGGGCCTGCTGCGCCCACACTCCCTACACCTGCTTTGTTCCCAAATACCACCCATTGATCAAACCCATCCTCACCTAAATCACCAACATCAGCCGTACCACTAGGGGAGTTCACGAAAGGAAAAATGTGTTCATGAAACCGCACATCCCCAGAAACAACAAACTCATATGTCTCGATATCGTTCAGTTTCCACCCTTTTGCCCAAACGGATAACCCAGAAAAACAAATTTCCTACTCCGTTGATTATATGCATAGCACAAGCATCCAAAAACACGAATAGATGCAAACGATGACATTTTTCCAAATGACATTTCATACGGAGTTTTTATTGTCAAGAATAGGAGAAGGTGTCCGGTTAATGAGATAACAAGCAGCCATAACACATTCCCCCCAAAAACGTTTTAGGCAAATTTCCTTGAAAACGTAATGCTCTTCCCACATTCAAAATATGTTGATGTTTTCGCTCTACTCTTCCATTTTGTTGGGGCGTACCAACACACGATGATTCAAACAATATGACATGCTTAAAGAAATGACCTTGTAAACAATTGAACTCCGTACCATTATCACTTCGTACCACTTTGATGATTTGATTAAACTGACATTTTTTCATAGCAACAAAATTAAGAAACATCGACTCAACTTCCGTTTTGGTACTAATCAAATAAATCCACACACTTATAGAAAAATCATCAACCATTGTTAAAAATTATCTCGCTCCATAGGATGATGGAGTTTTGTAAGGACCCCATAAATCAATATGAATCAACTCAAATATTCTACTAGCATGACTATCGCTAACTGGAAAACTTTCCCTACATTGCTTTGCACGAGGACATACATTGCAAACTTTATTACTCTTCCTACTAGTATTACTCACAGGAGGGAGTACTTGCAATATCTTTTCCGATGGATGCCCCATACGTTGATGCCACAAGTCAACCACACATTGCAACGCTAACACCTTTACTCTTGGAATGCCTCGGAAAAAATATAGTCCTTCATGTCGATCACCCATGCCAATCACCGTCCTCGTCAAATGGTCCTGAATCACACATATTTTGTTAGTAAATTGAGTTGAACAATTCAATTCGTAGCTTACTTGAGTTACAAAAATTAAATTGCAGTTTCATTTAGGCACAAATAAAACATTGTGAAGAACTAATCCCCCTTCCAATGCCACAGAACCATATTGATTCGAGTTCGCCGCCTCACCATCCGATAACACTACCGAAAAGTCTCCAGATGTAGTGATATTTCTTAAAAGTGAGATATTTCCGGTCGTCGCATGATTTGAAGCACCTGTGTCAACAATCCAACGTAAGTCTAAATTGCCTTGTAATTTTGCCTTAGGTTTTGACAAAATATCCATAATTTGCTGCACTTAGTCTTTCGAAACCCCTACAATACCTCCCAAATCCGCGTGTGCAGGTGATGTCCCTGGACTGGCAGGTTGCACCACTGCATTGTTGCTGGCAGCAGTTGTGCTTACTGCATTTTTCGGTGTTGTCCCAGTTGCACTGCTACCCCCACGACCAGCTTTTCCTCCACGGGAATCAGATCTTCCGCCCCTTCCCGGGCCACGACCAACCCGCTTTTTCTCATCCCACCAAACAGGAAACTCAATTAATTGATAACAGATCTCCTCATCATGTCACGATTACAATGATTGCAAAATTTGTTAGACGTATCTCCGATACTTGTTCTAGCTTTGGTTTCCACTTTGAACGCCATAACACATTCCTTCCCCTTACCGCCTTTAGCCCGCATATTCTTCGTATTCACCACGTTCTGATATGCCTTGTCGACAGAAGGCAGGGGTATTTGAGCCAATAATTGGGCTCGGATGGCCTCATAATGATCGCCTAGGGCGATCTAAAATTAATGCAATCGATCCTCCTCCCGTATTTCTCCAACCTGCTTTGCTATATTGCACGTACACCCTGTACAAGAACACCGCGGCACCCTTGCGTACTGTACATACTCCTTCCGGATCTTCGACAGCCATCCGAAATACTCCGTGACACCCTCTGTGATGGCCTGTTTACAGCCACTCAATGCCATCTTATATGGCAGACTCTCGTCCCGGTCACCACACAAAATCTCTTCCTCAAGTGACACCATAATTCGAACGCAATATCGTAGTCTTCAATATATAGAAGACCAGAGATTCTCATCAACCGTATTCGTAATCCACGACACCGCCATGGAATTCACAGCGTACCAAAGTCTCATCTTGTTCGCATTAGTAGAGGGTTTAGTAATAGAAACATCCACAAACCCAAATTTAAATTTCAAAATCATTGAACGTCTCACAACCTTAGCCCACTCGTCATAATTCACCGCACCTCGAAGCTTCATCGGCGTGATTACAATGCCTGGCCCATCACCGAACCCGAGATAATAATCAAGATCGACCGGCGGTACCTCGGTCTCCGACGGTGTATCTCCGTCTTTTCCCATAAGAAATATGAATCAAATATGGCGGCTGCTCCTCCTAAATATTTGCGGGGAATTTTTTTTTATCTAGGTTTAACCTAGGTTCTTAATACCCTGACAAATAATACTCAGTGTCATGTATTCTCATTAATTTTCAACGTATATATATTACATTAGGAAGGCTAATTAAATAATTCCGTATATATCTAGGATATTACAATATTTACGTAATAAACTCCGTATGCTCTGTATACTCCTTATGTCTATTGTAACACTTAATTATCTTGAGCAAAAAAGCCACGAATGGTTAAGTAGAATATTCATAACCCTTTGTTGATGCCTTGCCTTACCAGTATTCCATTACTCATACTTTGTTGTCTGCTGTAAAAGAGTTCTGTGAAACCACTTTTACCAACAAGTGAGTTGGCACGAAGATCCATGCATGATGATACAGGTTGCATAGTACTGTAGTGAACATACGGCTGGGACTGGGTGACTGGCAGTGGCAGAGAATCATTACCTTTTTTGCCCTTGTTCTATTTTGCCATTCTTTTTGGTGGTGCTACAACTATAAGCCAAAAAGACTAGTATATTTGCTACAGAAGTTACCATAAAGTATTAAAGTCCAGGAATGTTGAAAATATTCAAAAGCTTTTTTCAAATAAAAGGGTTTTTGGCCAATCTCTTCTTTGCAGAGGATGAAGAATGAAATTAAATACTCCGTATCTAGTAATGAAATTTGGATGTGAATTACACTTTTCAAACTATGGATTTTTTTTTTTTTTTTAATCATTATTAGTATGACAAACATGGCTTTTATTTTTGTAATCACGAATTTCTTCAAAAATACTCCTGGTTTAATGATTTACTCTTAGTAATTGTTCTCTCCGCCGGATTTAATATGGTGTAGTACTCCTTCCATATATTTTAATGAGTTACAATTACTATTTCCGGCCATATTGTTTATGAGGTACACTTTTGTTTTTGGTAACTTTTATACCAAATCCACAATTGTTTATTATATTTCACTTTCGTATGGGCTCAATTAAATCATAAATAATTTCATTTTTTTTGTAAGTTTTACACCCAACTTATTATTTTATTTTCTTTCTATTTCTTTATTGTAAAATACCCCACCTACATCATTATTATACTCCCTCCGTTTCTTTTTGTTGTATCCGTTTCCATTTTAAGCGTTTCATATTGTTGTATCCATTTAGAATCTATTCTATTTTTGGACATACATTTTATCCTAAAATACCCTTACATTTCTATCTAATTACCAAAATACCTAAAGATTCTACCCATATTCCCACCTAATTTTCCCCACCCATAATATTTAATTATTTTACCTTCCCCATATACCCACTCTCTCACCTCCTTTATCACCCATCATTATCACTCCTCTCTCTTACCTTATTTCTTTATTATTTTGTCACTCCTTTATTTATTATAATCTTTTACACCCAATCATTACACTTATACCCATACAAACCAATATTCCAATTTTCTTAAAAACCACACCAGATTCCAAATGGATACATAAAAAAGAAATGGAGGGAGTATCAAATTCAATTATGTTTATTTAATATTTGTATCGGTCAATATGTTTCTAATTTTTTTAGTTTCTGATTTAATATGATTGTTTTTAGTTTCTGATCTAATATATTCTATTATAAATCTTCTTGATCTGCCAAGGACCGATTTCAAATCTGACATTGATGATATATACCCTGAAGAGTACATCCGGACTATCCGGTGTTATACCATATGCCACTATGTTTTTGTCTCAAAAATAAAATAAAATAAAATATGCCACTATGTTTTAAATTAACAGATTTAACACCTATTTGTTCTAAATATAGATGAGCATAATAAGAAAGCACTTCAAATTAACAGATTAGATAAGTCATCCAATATTCTCACTCAATTGGATTCCTCATGGGTGCTTTTCCTTATCCAACTTCCAACACAACATTATAATCCTATTTTCTTTAGTTAGTCATTTGAAAACGTTTACACTTTAGTAAAATAAAGGAAACTTGTCTTCTACGGAGTGTTTAGCCAGAAAAACAATGGAGTAGATACTTTTTTATGCATAGGTGGATAAAGGCATATATAAATTATTATTTACAAGTGGCGTACAATAAATATTGTACATTGAAGTAAGAGTTAACTAAAAATGCATAAAAGTTAAGCTTATACATGTAAATGTTATCTATTTTTTAGTAATACATTTTTTCATTTTAGTATAAAGTATTTCTTCAAATTACCAAAACATTAATCATTTAACAATTTAAAATATATATCCATCAATTTTTCTTTTTATAATATAAAAGTTAATAAAAACATACTTCGTATCAAAAAGTTACCAAAAAAACTAGATAAAGTTTTAAAAAAAACTATGTAAAAAATATCCCAATATACAATAAATTTATTGTACACCTTATGCGTGCAAGACCTTTTATCATGTAAACAAATAAACCCGATTTGTGGAAAAATCGCATAAGATCATTGCAATGTAGTAAGTATTTATTTATTAACATCGGCATGTAATAAGTACTCACTCCGTCCCGGAATACTCGCAACGTTTTGACTGGACACGCTTGCCAATGCACAACTTTGGCCACCAATATCTTTAACTACATATTATAAAAACTTATAAAATATTAATATTTTGAAAATATAATATATTATATACTAACAATTGTTGTCATATACTTGAAATAAAATAGGGTCAAAGTGAATTATGTGAATAGTGCAAAAAGTCAAACCGTTTGGAGTATTTCGGGACAGAGGAGTATATGGTTTTTTGACATACAGTAACAATACTGAAAGAAGATGACAATGACGATCTCTTACGACGATTCATGTTAGCCGACCCCAAATCATTTTGGGACCAAGACTTTGTTGTTGTTGTTGTTGTTGTTGTTGTAGTAACAATACTGAAAGAAAGAAAGAAAGAAAAGCAATAAAAAAAACTCTAACCTTGCTCGATCACAAAGTTTCCCATCCTAGCAAAAGTAGTCCCTCCAATCACCGTTATGTGAGCCAAATCATGTTGTGCACTTAACTGCTCGCGATCAACCTTGTGTATCTTACATTGAGTAAAATCCTTCCCCCGTTTTAGATATATAAATGTCAACGTCCAATTCAATTGCACAACCAAGACACCCTTCGTCTAGAGAATAGAGATTAGTGACAAGGGTTTCGGAGTCTGTGTAATTGGTTATGCTTGAAAGTGAAGAAGTGGTAGCTCATTCAATTCCATCCTTTTTAAACATGCAAAAGCTTCTGTTTGAATCGCTGAGTGAGCCATTCCTAATTAAGCACATCCACCTATGACGTCTTAGCTCCATTACGGAGATTATGTTGATTCAAAGTCCAACCCATACGTACTTTTAGTATGTTTCCATGCTCTGTCTACTTGAATGCAGGTGAAGTTTGTATTTCCACATTGTTGTCGACCAATATCAACATGAAAGAACCCTAGGGCCTGAGCTCCCTGGAGGTAAAAAGACCCATTCTCCATGACGTGTTGAACCTGTAAACCTAGTGAAAGGGAAAGTATGGTAGTGTTCTAATGCAACATTGATGTTTACCAAAACTGATACGTAATTTCTAGCTTGACCTCTGAAAAGTTGGTTATCCCTCGTAAATCCATAGAGCCACGAACAAGGAAGGAAATAAGATAACTATCTCCTTCCTTTCCATCTTGGCTTAAAAAAAGTTGGATATACTGAAGAGGTCCTTATTATGATTTGAGTGGATACATAAATTAAATTAAGATCCATTCCTCCAAACTCGTTGCGTAAAAGAACACAGTCTAAACAAATATAATGTTGAGAATCTTCAACCATTATAATTTATAATTTATAGAGCAAGCATCACACATAGTATCAACCTCAATATACCCCTAGCGGTAAGATTTGCTTTAAGTGTCAGCGCCCCTCTCAACAATTTCCATAAAACAACTTTCACTTCGGAGGCAAACGGGAGCGGAATTTCGGCATGCTGTGATGTGTTTCAAAACATATCACATGGGCATTTTGTGTACCATTCATTAAAAAGAAAGTACTATTTCGTTAAACGGAGTACCATGCACCATTGAAATTCAATGTATTTACAGAAATGCCCCTGTGATGTGTTTTGAAACACATCACAGCAGGCTGAATTTACTTCATCGAGCTGAGGCAAACTAAGAGACCATAAAACTTTAGAAAATCCTTCCAAAGAGGTGTTAGGTAAGTGTATGTTATGGATATACAAAGTACGTACGTTAAAACGATTGATTATGGATATCTATCATCCAACTGATTGATTTAGATCATATCTTCATATAATTCATGAATTCTTAATAAGATTCATGAATTTACCTATCTTCTGTAGAGTTATAGTGTTGTAGGTGGGTTAGATGATATCTTCTGATTTCAAATTTGACATCCAAAAGCAAAATAAAATTTAGTCTGTTATGGAGTTGAATAATTTTATCATATCTAATTGCACATACCAGTAACATAAAGATGCTTTTGACTAATTGTATAGCTAGTCTTTCCCTTTTTCCTGTGTTAGGGAAAACAGTAAAAATTTTGGGTAAGGCACCATGCCGACACTACATACTCCGCATTACAGTACTAGAGCTAATCGTTTAATCTTAATAGATTGGGTAATGATGCACAATCTCAGAGTTAAAATGACCCATTTCACTTTGTCTTTTTGCAGATCAAACTGGTACGGAGTATTATATATGGACCACTGCACGTACCTTCTTCAGTTTATAAATCACTTTCAAATGTATTGTCACCATTTAACAATAGTGAATAAATTATTGAGTTGATTAAAGACGAGTTGAATATAAAGTTGATTTTTAGAGTAAATAGTTAACAATTTGTGGATGATGGATAAGGTACACAGTAAGTATATATGATGTACCCAAATAATATAAACGCATAGGTGAAAATATATAATATTGTGATAAAGGAACTGGAGATGTGTTCATTTTATTTTGTTAAAAACAAAAGCCATGTCTCATGCTCTAATTAAAAAACCTAAAGTTTGCATGTTCTTTGAGTACACTCCGCTTATTATGCACCATTTTAATTTAGGAAATAATTAAATAACTAATTCTAAAAATACAACTTCTTTTACATAAACTTTCTAATTTAGGAACAACTAGTGAATTTGGGAATTCAATTCAAAAATTTATCAATGCAGGATAAACTCTCTCTCTTTATCATTTACACTTTTATCATGCTTTTTAGCTAGAGACAAAAATATGTGTACATTTTTTATAGTCTATAAGCAGAATAAAAATAATTTTAAATAACCAAATTATCTACTCTTACAGTCTTACGAAATACAAATAATATATTACTTTGACTATAAACTTTTAATAAATACAAACGGAAAAAGATTGAGTAAAACATAATTGTTCTCAAGTAATAAAGCATTCTTTGACAGAACCAATTAATTACTCCGTAACATCATCAAGGTAAGTATATTTAGGGACGGATCCAAGAATATTAAAATGGGGTTCAAAATTAAACCTTCCATATAACTTGATTTCGTAAAATAAATTAAAAGTCTACTGCATACTCCAAAATCTAATTAGCTATTCGTTCCAAATGTGTGTACACATAAAAATGCTAAATTAATTACCCTACTATAGTATGCTTGAGCTAATCTGGGTGAAACTCTGATTCAAACTATACAACCAATCGATAGATGTTTATAGCACGGAGTATATAATTATGCAACTTCATCATTACCTACCTTCTTAATGTTACACTAATATTTACATCAAGACTCAACTCTAGGTGGACAACAATTAGAGGCTTATGGCGGCGTAGTGGTAAGGGTAACGTGGGTCTGAAGTGGTGCGTGGTTGCGGGTATAGCTACATACTTCGTATATTTTTGTGAATCAAGCTAATATATACGGAGAATCAAGGGTTGGTCTAGTGGTTGAAGGTCCTCCTTTCACTCCTGTAAAGGGATCCCTACAATTTCTTGTAGTATTTAATTGACACTACAAGAAATTGTACTATTAACGACGGGAAATACCGTCGCTAAAGGCCAATAGTTGTTGATTAACGACGGGATTTTCCGTCGTGAACCCGTCATAAAAGGGGGTCGTCGTTATGGAAAATCCCGTCGTTAAACCGTTGTAAAAGACATTTGTGAAGGTTGTTCCTGTCTTTGTTGGGTTGTTCTCCCCGTCGCAAAAAGTCCTTTTGCGACGGAATTTTTACCCGTCGTTATTAGGTTGTCATAAAAGATACAAATTTTTGTAGTGTGAAGGGGGAGATAGAGAAGAAGGGGGAGATAGAGAAAAAGGAGGAGGGGATTCCTTTTCTTATTTTGTTTTTGGTGTAATTAGCTAGTGGCCCTTGCTATACATCGGAGTGTTGCATATAGTTTGAATTTTTTTAATTAAATAATCAAATTTACTTATAAATTTTCTTATATATGCAATTTGAGAATAATATGAACTTTATATATACAATTTCAGAATAAAATTGATTAACACCAACAATTGTAAGTGTAAAGCTTTACTTTTATGTACTACTTTACTTATAAGTTATTAGAAAATTTTAAAGTTACAATTGTATATTGAGTTAGAAAGTGGAGATACATTTTAGAGGGGAAAAAATAATTTTTTTTTTGACAAGTAAGAGGGGATTTATATATATCAACCACAACAATTTACAACCTAATCAGTACCAAGTACTGAAACACCAGCAAGGCTCACACAAAGCCCCAAACAGACCCCAAAAAAGCTAATTACAAGCTAGCAAACCAGTGAGCTTCACTAGTGCTAATTTTCTTTCCTATGAGTTTACTAACTCTATTCTTTACACAAAACTGAATGTGTTGTACAGTGTGTTTGACAGTAGGAACAAACCCTTCCCAAATAGAAGAGTTTCTAGCTTTCCAAATGGAGTAGACAACCCCAGTGATCACTGCATAGGTGACCTTTCTTTTGAAACCAGAAGAGCAATATCTCCTAACCCACTGAAAGAGAGAGAAAAGAGATGATCTGTAGGTTCTAAAACCTAGCCAGTGCATCATAGCAGTGCAGCAATCCTTGCTATATTTGCACTCAAAAAATAAGTGAGCTCCAGTCTCTGGATGGGAGCCACAAAGGCCACACAGATTGTCATCACCAATGCCTAATGGGAACAACCTTGCTTTAGTTTTCAATCTTTCCTGTAAAGCTAAACAGCATATGATTCTGTGTTTGGGCATAGAGAATCTGTTCCAGACAAATATATTCCATCTAATCTTGTCTCTAGAACCTCTCAGCAACTTGTAGGTATCTTTAATGCAATACTTTGCAGAAGTGAGCCATACAGAAGAACCAGTGATCTCAGTACAAGCCTGCTTGGCTCTGCAGATGTACTTGATGGCCCAACTAGCAGCCATTGAGGGGATGTACATCTGCCAGGATTTGCTTTTTACACAAATAGAGTGAACCCATTTGACCCATAGGTTATCCTGTTTTTGCTCAATTACCCAAGCATGTTTTCCCACAGCAGCTTGGTTCCAAATGGCAAGGTTTCTGAAACCAAGACCACCTTTCTCTTTGGGCAAGCACAATGTCTCCCATGCTACAGGTCTAGGCCTGCTATCATCATACACTCCATGCCATAAGAATGCCCTACAGACAACATTTATCTTCTTCACTACAGGTTTGGAGAGGATAAATATCTGCCCCCAGTAGATATAAATGCTCATTAACACAGAGTTCACCAATTGCATTCTGCCAGCAAAAGATAGGTTTCTAGTGCTCCAGATTTTGATTCTTGTAACCATTTTATCAACAAGCTGATCACATTCTCCTGCTTGTAGTTTCCTAGTGCTGATGGGAACCCTCAGGTACCTGAAGGGTAGATCACCAAAAGTAAAACCAGTGATATCCCTAATGTTATGTTTGACAGCATCAGAAATGCCAATTCAATACACAGGACTTTGAGGGATTAACTTGCAGACCAGTGGTTGCAGAGAAAAGGTTAAAACCTTCCATCATAAGCTGAATGGACTTAAGGTCTCCTCTGCAGAACATTAACAAGTCATCAGCAAAGTACAAGTGGTTGAGCTTGAGTGTTCTGCATCTGGTGTGGAATCTGAAACTAGGGTGCTCACCAACTGTTTTCATACACCTAGAGAAGTACTCCATACACAGAGTGAATAAAAGAGGAGAGAGAGGATCTCCTTGTCTCAAACCTCTCTTTGGCTGGATGAGATCAGTGGGGGATCCATTGATGAGGATAGAGTATCTGGTGGTGGAAAGACAAGTCATGACCAGTTGCACAAAGAAAGCAGGAAACCCAAGTTCCAACATAGCTTCCTCAATAAAGCTCCATTCAACAGTATCATATGCTTTCCTCAAATCCAGCTTCATTAGGCAACAAGGTTGAGTGTGTCTTTGGTTGTACATCTTGACAATATCTTGGAAAATAAGGACATTGTGTAGAATAGATCTCACAGAGACAAAAGCCCCTTAATTATGGGAGATGATATCTGGCAGAACCTTGTTCAATTTCTCACACATAAGTTTGGAGATACATTTGTAGATGACTGTACAACATGCAATGGGTCTGAAGTCTCCCACTGTGGCTGGAATAGGCACCTTGGGAACCAGAGTGATTGCTGTAACATTTATCTCTTTCAATAGCTTCCCAGTTCTGAAGAAGTCAGTGATGGCATTGTACAAATCATCTTTAGTGATGGCCCAGGAAGTCTTGAAAAAATGACTTTTATAACCATCAAGACCAGGAGCTTTGTGAATGGGGATGTCATGCAACACTCTTTTCACATCCTCGATAGAAATCTGGCAAGATAACAGCTGTTTGTAGTTCTCAGAAAGCCTAGCTCCACTATTCATGATGCAGTGATTGACAGCAGTTATGTGTTCCAAAGTGGTACAAAACAGGTCACTATAGAATTGATTGAAAGCTAAGTTCACTCCTTGTGGGGACTGGATCCATTCACCAGACTGGGAATGTATGGAGTGAATGATGTTTTGTTTCCTCCTTTTCTTGATGCTCTGGTGGAAGAGTCTAGAATTCTCATCACCAAACTCCAACCAGTCAATCTTGGCTCTCTGTTGAATGAAAGAAGTGTAGGTATTGTGAGCTTTGAGGTAAGCTGCAGCAGCTTCTTTCTCCAATGTGGCTAAACTGGTGTTGCTAGGGTCTGCATGCATTTTAGATTGAGCTTCCAGAAGAAGGCATTGCCTTTTGAGATCTTCAGCTTCAACATCATTGAAACCTTGCTTGTTAAGGGATTTGAGATCAGTTTTAAGCCATTTGAATTTCTGTGTAAGTCTGAACATAGGGCACCCATGAACACTCTTTTGCCAGTTCTTTTCCACAAGACTAATGAACCTATCAGAGGTTGTCCACATATTGTAAAATCTAAAAGGCCTCTTGACATGTACAGTTGGAAAGCTGCAAAGGACCATGGGGCAATGATCAAAATCCCCCTCTAGAAGGAAGTTAGCTTCTGCATCAGGAAACATGTCACCCCATTGTGAATTTTCCAAAACTCTATCAATTCTAGAGAACACTCTAGAAGTCCCCTCCTGCTTGTTGGTCCATGTGTAAAATCTACCAGTGGTTTTGATTATATCCAATTGAGAGGAATTCATACAATTTCTCATTGGTTGAATGTCATTCAATCTAACAGGGGCTCCAATTCTGTCATCAATGTCCATGAGAGCATTAAAATCTCCCATGACTACCCAAGCTGAGCTGCAGTTAAGGGAAATTTCACAAAGGTGATCCCATAATTTGGCTCTGTCAGCCTTATCATTCATCCCATAGATGAAAGTCATAAAAAATTTGAGGCAAGTACTAAGAGATGTCAGTTCACAATGAATACTCTGGTTGGTCATGGCTAGAATGTTGAGATTAAAAGCGGAAGGATCCCAACCAATCACAATCCTTCTAGAAGAACAACAACTCAAATTGGTGGTGAAATTCCACCCAAGACACAAGTTCAGATAAAGGTCACCCAATTTTGGAGCCTTTATCTTGGTTTCCAGAAGGCTGAATAGTTTAATGTGGTGAAGATTAAGCATTCTCTTAACCTTTAGCTGCTTGTCACACCTATTCAACCCCCTGATGTTCCAGCATAGGATATTATCCATTTAACTCAGGGGTGGTCAACCCCTGGTCAAACCCAACTAGATCATCCACCACAGTGTCTGTCTCCCTTGCATCATTGGCACTCAACACATGAAAGTTGTTCCTAGTAGCAACAGGCCTTAATTGACTACATTGTTGTTTGATGAATCTGTTAACCAGTTCAAAGCCATCTTGATCTGTATTCCCTGCAGTATCAGTATCATCAGCTAGCACTGGCACCACAGGCTTTGCAGCTTGTTTGGCTTTCTGCACCCAAACTTTCCTTGTTCTCACAGGTGGGTTAATTTTATGCTTGCTTAGCTTTCAATACCCCACAACTAGTGCTATTATGCCCCATTTTCTTGCAGGAGGTGCATTGAACGGGAAGCCAGTCATAGTCCACCATCTGTTCTATCAACAATCCCTTCTCATTCACAAACTGGATTGTTTTTCGGCAAGGTTGATCAAGGCTCACTTCCACCAAAACCTTGGCAAACATGACTTTGTCCTTATTAAGTGTGGTTGTATCAACCTTGATTGCTTTCCCTACCAAACCAACAATTTTAAAGAGACTTTTCTCACCCCAATACTTCACATCAAGCCTAGGAAACTTGATCCATATTGGGATTTGTTTGACAGTTTCTTTAGTATAGCATTCATCAGCAGACCAGGGTTTGAAAATAAGGGGTTTTGAATCAAAAAATTGAGGTCCACCTTGCAAAACTTTCTGGCAGTTTTCCATGGCGGTGAAGTGAACTAAAAATAATCCTCTACCCATCATGGAGATTTTATCTACCCCTATTTTCCCCCAAATTCTGTGCATGTATCCTTCCATAACAGGTTGTGGTGGATTTTCCCCTAATACATAGCAAACCACAGCAGAATTCCAGTAGGTAATTTCATCCTCAATGTCTTCTAATTCAATGTGAACCAGATTAGGGGAAACATTCAAAGTAGTCGCAGCAAAATTGGGGGGAATTATATCATCATTCACAGTTTTTGCAGGCATAGTTGTATGATCATCATGAGTTACTGTTTTATTGCCTGAGTGAAAATGGCTACACACATTTGTCCCATTACTTAAACCATTGAGCCAAGCATTAAAACATTTTATTAGCTATAAGAAAACATAACATTTTAATTTAATTAGTAAAAGAATAAAAATTAAGAAACAAATTGTTATCATAAATTGTTACTTGATCAAATACATAAATTTGAGCATTAAATTTTTTGTACATTCAAAAGAACGAACTTTCTCCTTTTTAATTATTTTAGAATTACAATTTTATTGTTGGAGTAGTGGATAAAACTTAGCATTAACCTATAAGTGGTCATCAGGTCATGGATTCAAGGATGGGAAATTGTTACTCGATCAAATATATAAATTTGGGCATGACACTTTTATACACTCAAAACAACTAATATTCTCTTTATTATAGTCACAGTTAGTTGTATCGTTGAAGAGATGGATAAACCTTAGTATCAACATATGAGAGGTCATAGGTTTAAAGATGGGTATCAACATTTTTCTTTGTGAGGACACAAAAAACAATCATGTGTGCGTATGACATGACGCGACGATGCCATATCACTTGCCAACTCATCTTTACACATGGAAATATGTCATGAATTACCTTGAAAATTTCATAATAAGTAGATTTATCAATACATTTTGTACGTAAGTAATATACTCTTGTAGTATGAAGTTATGAATTCCGAAGACTAGACTACTCGATCTACAATAGTTTTTCTTTTCAAATACGGAGTATGTATTAATTAGGAGTCCGAATCCTCTAGATTTTTAATTAGTCTTTGAATTGAATAAAAAAAACTCTTTAAAGTGGTCTTGCTATCATCTAGCTTAGCTATGAGCACATCAGACTTTCCTATATTTATGTTTTGTTTATCGATCTCTTTATGTGAAATAGTGGTATTTGCAATTAAAATCCTCTTTAAACTTGCTCCTACATACTTATAACTTACTTTCTCCGTCTTTTAATACTCGCAACGTTTGGACTTTTGCCACTATTCATATAATCTACTTTGACTATTCGTAGTGTTTTTTATATAAGATAAAACATAGTCATGTGAGATCTTGTTAGATTCGTCTCAATGTGTATTTTCAAAATATCAACTTTTTATAATTTTTTGCATAAAGAAAATTTAAGATATAAATGATCAAAGTTATGCATTGGCATGCGTGAAACTAACAAACGTTGCGAGTATTAAAAGACGGAGGGAGTATTTTTTAAAAATATGGGGTTTTCTTTAGACCCCAACAAAACCGTACATGTACATCTGCCCAATAGTATAGTATTTTTTTTTGGTTCTTTCATGAGGAGTTCCTACATTCTTCGGCGAGTGGACTAATCTAACGCAGGAGTTTATGTGTGTACCTCGATGGGAAACATCCCTCTCAGTTGAGATTTTTTCCATTCCCAAGGCTCGAACCCGAGACCTTAGTTAAGGAGCAAGAGACCCTTAACCACTCATGTCAACCTCAATTGGTCCAATAGTATAGTATGCCCACACTTTCATGAGTTTCCAGTGCATAGACATAGATGTAGTTAATCCATTTACGATCTATTTGGTAGGCTGTAATAAATGGTGTCAATGGATGAATCTAAATGTAATTTAGTAAACAAAGTAACATCATAATGTCCATGTGAATGAAATATCATCCCAAACTTTTACTTTTTTTTCGTAAGTTTTCATTCCCTCCCAATATCACTCCCAAAATGTTAATACTTTATATATAGTAATGAAAAACTTTGATGAAAAAGAAACAATTTGGAGGTGTACTAGCATTGATTACCATGGAATGAACAATGATTTTACTTACAAATTTATTCTCAATAGCACATTTATTAACGACTACCAAACGAGTCATTAGGTTCTTGAATGTATTAAACTGAGCATGTGGCTTTCTATGATATTGTAGTAGGACGGATTTTGACTCCTAAATGTATGTTAAAGATTGTTAAAATCACAAATCAATTGCAGTGAGAGATAAATGTTGTTATATCCCGTATTTTTTATTATTTTATAAATATAATTCAATATATTTATAATTTAATAAAAAAATTTAAAAAAAATTATATGATTATTAATTCATATAAATAATAAAAGAGAATTTAAGTGCATTTAATATTTATTAAAGTTATTAAATTTATTTTAGAAAAGAATTTTTTTAAAAATATTTCCTTAAATGGGAATAGCTTTAATTAAAAAAGATGGAGAGATTAGAATATGAAAGGTTGGTAAATTAAGTAAACTTGGGTTTTCTAAACCTTACTTGAGGCACAAGTAAGGATTAGTATAAATACCCAAGGATTCAAGGGAAATTACACCCTAAAATCACTTTGCCTCTCCTCTCTTATTTTCTCTCCCCTCTCCCTTCTCTCTCCCTTTATTCCATGTACCGCAAGGAAGGAAACATCCCAACCGAGACGCGTCGCCTAGCCGTGCCGCCCCTGCCTCCCGCCTTCGACCGCCGTCGGTCGCCGCTACACAGCTGTGCGCTGCTGTCGTGCGTGGTGCGTGTGTGTTCTCTCTCCTCCTCTCTTGTTTTTCGTTGTTTTAAAAAAAGAAAAGTTTTAAGCTTTGTTAATTTAATTGATTTTCAGATTATTAAGGATGCTTAAATTAATTAATGCTTATAGATTTCATGCACAAAATTTCAGATTTATTAATTAATTGATTTATAGATGTTTGAAACCCTAAAACATGGATTTTTAATGTTTTAATTGCATGAATTTCCTAGGGTTTTGACCATGGTATTTAATTAAGTTAAAAGAGGCTTATTGCAGGTTTTAATGACTTTTAAATTATTAAATAGTTGCTGCAATATTATTAAAGTAGGAATAAATAATTGATTTATTATTTATTTTAGGAGGAAGCTTTGATTGATTAAGCTGTTTAGCAAAGTGGCATCTATGAACGCACTCAAGGTACGTATATGTGTAGATTATGCTTATGTGTGTAATTTCATGCCTAGGAAGTTATTTTAATCATGTAGCATCATGTCATATGTGAATGTGGTGGTTACTTGGTTCAAGAGAAGTTTGTGGTTCATATTTTATTATGCAATCATTTAGTAGAGCATGTTTGTCATTACTTAATTATGCAAGCATGCATGTGTGTCTTAGTACCCATGTAGAAGTAGAGAAGTTATTATCTGCATCTGTGTCTCAGTACCCATGTAAAATTAAGAGAAGTTAATTTAATGTGTGTGTGTCTAGTACCCATGCAAAGTAGAAAAGTTTGATGTCACATCTGTGTTTTTGTACCCTTGTGATCCGACATGATATTGGTGGGAGACAAAGTCTTGGCTACTTAGTAAATGATTGTCTAGTAATAGTTATTTATTGGATAATCACTTAAATCTCTTAGATCGTATATATATACCTAGAGTGGACATATGGGGGAGGTTCATATGGTGCAACCCTTTGAACATCCGTTGTGGTACATGACGTTGTTCCATGTTTTATTATTTCATGCGATGGATCCGTCACAGAATAGTGACATAGTTTGGTAGCATGGATAGCTCCCGTGCTACCGTCCCTTTGTGGACAATCTAGTAGAAGTAAAACCTGAATCATTGCTTAATCCAAGTTCTGGAATTTCATAGTCCATCAAGAAGAAGAAAAGAAGTTATCTAGTAGTAGTAAAGTCAAGAGTAAAGTCAAAGAGTATAGTCAAGAGTAAAGTCAAAGAGTAATGTCAAGAGTATTGTTATTCATTCAATTATGCATTTCATGTTGGAATGTCAAGTAGTAGTTGTTAGTGATCATTTCAGTTGTCAAGTTGAGCATGTTTAGTTGCATTTTTATTTCATATATTTACTCAGCTTTGCTGATTCGCGCTTTCTTGATTGTCTTTGTCATGGCATGTGCCTTAATAACCTTGTGATAATCCATAATTTATATTGTGATTATGGCGAGGAGTTCACAGGTTTTTTAATTGATGAAGAAGCATTCCATTATCATTTTCATTCAGGGTTTGAGTGTGAGTGATTCGTTTATGTTTCGAACGCTTTTATTTAAAGTATTTATTTCAAATGTTTAAAGATTTTAAAAGGGTTTTAATTGATAGTTTGTGCTACTTTAATGGTTCCAAGTTGTATGTATAGGGATTTACAGTTAATAAAAATAACATGATGGAACAATCCCAAAGCCAGGAACCATGTATAAAGTACAGTTTAAGCAAGACATACATTTGTAGCGTGTACTCCCGTTTAGTCTACGAACACGAACAAGAACTACAATTATAGTTCCTCTACTTGGTTCACCGACACATTCAGATCCGCCTTGAAGTTGATAGCTTAAATCGTATTCAAGGTTTTGTGACTTTCAGGAAGAACACTCTAATGGAGGCAGAGAGAGAATTAGGGTTCTCACAATGTCTAGGGTTTGAGTAATACGTGTAGTATGGAAAACATGTGTATAGATTATTAAAATAACCTAACAAACATAAGCACAGCAAGCACGCTGCTGGGCCGCGGGCCACAACGCTGCTGCTGCTGCTCCTATTCTCCGCGCGCGCTGGCAGCAAGGCCATGGGCCAATGCTGCTTTCTTGCGCGCTGCGCCCATGGCCTTGCGCTTGTGCGCTTGGCTCGGTTGTTGCTTCTTCGTGTTGCAATTAAATTATCCTTCGATAATTTATTTATCGTTTTGTATTTGAAGATCCAATGTCGTACGATACGATTATTCGTATTGCCTAACTTACGAATATACGCAATACGATTTACGATTTACGATCCAATGTTTAATTGTATAATTATGTTTTCCGAACAACTTTCCTGAAAAGCCAATAAATGAATTTCTGATTCATTTAATCTGGTGATATATTACATGTCATTGGTGTGACCTTGTAGCTAGGTTCAGTCAAGAGTAAGATGTGAGCCTAATAAGGATTAGAACTCACTGATTGGAAACTTTTCTCTAGCTAGCCGTTTCGATCACTTGATCTCACTGAATTAATTATTGGTAATTAATCTGAACCTTGGTATTAGACTAATGCACATTGGGTGAAGGACATATTCCTTCAATCTCCCACTTGTTCTTTAGACAAGTGTGCATTCGCATTCCTTTGTCGCTTAGTGTTACTTGCTGAACATAACTTAAGATCCAAGCCATCCTTATTAGGTGTTTCTCGGATTACTGAGTTACATAAGGTTAAGCCATAACCATTCTGAGCACGACCATGAATTTTCACGGTTTTTAACTCTCCGAGAGGCCTTGTTACACAACAACACCATATCCTATCAAAGATAAGAGGAAAATCCAATCTTGTAATCTATGAATACTCACTTTGATTCATAATACGCATGAATACTGCTTTTATAGTGTCATTTTACGGTGCGACGTTTAGTGAGCATCAAAGCGAACTAATCTTCAAACAAGAAATCATAATCACTTATGTTTTGAAGAATGGTTCTAATCACCATTAATGAGAACGACTTATGACATGAATTTAATCTCTTAAAGTGTTCTCATGCTCAATCT
The DNA here is from genome assembly GCF_020520425.1 of Spinacia oleracea. Lineage (NCBI taxonomy): Eukaryota > Viridiplantae > Streptophyta > Magnoliopsida > Caryophyllales > Amaranthaceae > Spinacia > Spinacia oleracea. Next base: position 24,340,398 of record NC_079489.1, read on the forward strand.
GATACGAGATCCAATAAGTATTTATGCAAAAGACTTCTGACATTCAATGTCCATCTAGTTCAAGAAATATAACTATAAATCTACTTGCAATCTAATATTCATTAGTCATTGATCGTCCAACCTTTCAATACCTGGATTAGGGATCCTTTTGTGACTTCAATATTGAAGTTCACTTATGGGTGTTTTTTTTCAAAGAATCCATCTTGACATCCCATTCGAATGTTTTGAATCACTTGGACTTTTATCATTTAATATTAAGCCAAAATTGAATGAATATGAAATGAAGAATTTCATAAATATGAAATGGTTAAACTAATTGTTTTATACATAGATCTAACAAATATTATAAAACAAAACTTAGAAAAGCAAAGCCATTTTCTAACATGCTTGATTCCCATGTTGCTACATGTGCATTGTGCTTCACACGTGGCAACGGTTTATTCAATGGATCCGCGACGTTGTCGTCAGTTCCAACCTTACAAATCTTGATTTCTTTCCATTCAACGATTTCTCAAAGTATGTGAAATCGCCGCAGTATGTGCTTGGACTTCTGGTGGCTCCTAGGCTCCTTTGCCTGGGCAATGGCTCCACTATTATCGCAATATAAAGCCACTGGTCCCTTCATAGAGGGGACAACACCAAGTTCTTCAATGAACTTCCGAATCCAAACAAATTCCTTTGTTGCTTCTAAAGCAGCAATGTACTCTGCTTAAGTTGTAGAATCCGCAATAGTGCTTTGCTTAGCACTTTTCCAGCTTACTACTCCGCCATTCAGGCAGAACATAAAACCAGACTGTGATCTGAAATAACCTCTGTAGGTTTGAAAGCTTGCGTCCGTATATCCCTTAATAATCAACTCATCTGTACCACCATAGACCAGAAATTGATCCTTTGTCCTTTTCATGTACTTTAGGACATTCTTGGTATCAGTCCAATGAGCCTCTCCTTGGTCTGACTGGCACCTACTCGTTGCACTGAGTGCAAACGAAACATCCCGCCTTGTACAAATCATAACATACATGATAGATCCAATCGCCGAAGCATATGGAATCGTACTCATCTTTCTACGTTCATAAGATGTCTTCGGACATCGAGTCTTGCTTAGATATATTCCATGTGACATGGGTAGATGGCCTCTCTTGGCCTCCATCATATTGAACCGATCTAACACTTTGTCAATGTAAGTGCTTTTACTTAGTCCAATCATCCTCTCATATCTATCCCAATAGATTTTGATGCCCAATATGTACCGTGCTCTCCTAAGTCCTTCATTGAGAAACACTTTCCAAGCCAAGTCTTTAAAGACTCCAACATAGGAATGTCGTTTTCAATAAGTAGCATGTCGTCAACATACAAGACTAGGAATGCAATCTTACTCCCACAGACTTTCTTGTATACACAAGATTCGTCTTGATTCTTGATGAAGCCAAATTCATTGACTGCTTCATCAAATTGTATATTCCAACTCCTTGATGCTTACTTCAATCCATAAATGTATTTCTTAAGCTTGCATACCTTTCCTTGATTCTTTGGATCAACAAAACCCTCCAAATGCATCATAAACACAGTCTCTTCAAGAACACCATTCAAGAAGGCAGTTTTGGCATCCATTACCCATATTTAATAGTCATGAAATACGACAATCGCAAGGATTATCCGAATAGACTTAAGCATTGCAACTGGGGAAAAGGTTTCAGTGTAGTCAACGCCGTGAACTTGTCTGTAACCTTTTGCTACCGATCTAGCTTTGTATATGTATACAATTATATCTTTCTCTTTCTTCAATTTGAAGACCCATTTGCTTCCGATAGGTGTAAACTCATCCGGTAAATCAACCAAATCCCAGACTTGATTGTCAAACATGGAGTCTATTTCAGTTTTCATGGCCTCTAACCACTATGTGGAGTTTGGGCTCGTCTTAGCTTTCTTGTAGGACATAGGTTCATCACTATCCAATATGAGAACTTCTATGTTTTCAGTCAAGAGGACACTTGTCCATCTATCTGGCTGAACCTTAGTTCTATGTGATCTACGAGGGGTAACAACGTCTTGAGGAACTACTCCCACTGGCTCTTCCAAAGGCCTTGGAGATTCTTCATCTTGAACCTCTTCTAAAGAGTTCTTGATTCGTTGTTCATTTTGAATCACTTCGAGGTCTATTATTCTCCCACTTGTCAATTCGGAAATGTGATTTCTTTCCAAAAAGACACCGTCACGAGTAACGAATACTTTGTTCTATGACTTGTTGTAGAAGTAATACCCCTTAGTTTCTTTTGGATACCCAACAAAGAAACATTTTTCAGATTTTGGTGCTAGCTTGTCCGAAATTAATCGCTTGACATATTCTTTGCAACCGCAAATCTTGAGAAAAGACAACTTTGGTAGTTTCCTAGTCCATAATTCATATGGAGTCTTTTCAACAGCTTTGACGGAGCATGATCCAGTGTGAGTACTACTATTTGCAACGCATGTCCCCAAAAATTTAAAGGAAGTTCGGCTTGACCCATCATTAACCTGACCATATCAAGTAAGGTCCCGTTCCTCCATTTCGACACTCCATTCCATCGAGGTGTCCCCAGAGCAGTCAATTCATAAAGAATACCGCATTCTTTTAGATGGTCATCAAACTCGTGGCTAAGATATTCACCTCCTCGATCTGATCTTAGAGCTTTGATTTTTCTTGCCATGTTGATTCTCTACTTCATTTTGAAATTTTCGGAATTTCTCAAACGATTCAGATTTGTGCTTCATTAAGTAAATATAGCCATATGTACTGAAATTGCCCGTAAAGGTTACGAAATAGTTGAAATCACCTCTAGCTTTCGTACTCATAGGCCCACATTGTATGGGGCTTATTTTTTATATTGTTTGTATTTTCCCGTAGATGCCCCTATGACTTTTGAAATTTTGTAATTCGAAGGAGTCGCCACCAAACATGTTTAAGGGTCTAGTTTGGAAAGACCATAGTATGACTCTTGTTGGATAAGTCATTGAATCTTTGAAACCGGACGGGTGAGATCCGGGTACGGGAACGAACCGCTTATTTTGGCAAACTTGAAAAGTACGTTCAAACACAAGACAAGGATCGTTTTCATGGAATCCTAATCATGGAAATAGGCGGGTTGAATCATTCATTTAGAACATTGTATTTGCTACTTGTACGTGGTCACTTTGCTTTAAAGTTAATTAAAGGAACCTAAGGCCGGTTTGTCCAAAAATTATCTTTGTTAAGCGTGATGTAACCTTTTGTATATTGTTGTATTTAGCATGTTAGGTGATGAAAGCGATAAACATGTAAAGCATCATCACAAAATAAAGGAATTATCGAAATGCGTACAAAACCACATCGCCTTGGAAAGACGAGTAAAGAGTGCGATATTGAAATTGCGGTATTGAAATTGCGATATTGCAATTGCGGTATTGAAATCCGGTATTGAAAGTGCGATATTGAAATTGCGGTATTGAAATGCGGTATTGAAATGCGATATTGAAATTGTATTATTGTACTTGAGATCTGAACGCCAAACTACTTAATAATAAGTGTGTCCGACACGGATTCAATTCTCTAAAAATCTCCACTTTAGACGAGTTGCTCATCATAAAGTATCCAAGATTTTGGTTATTGAAATAAAACTTGAATATTGAACTTGAATATTGAAATTAGGAGACTTGATTCTTAAAGTTCAAACCTTTTAACGTTAAAAAGGCCTCACCTTTAATATGCTCCATAACTTTGAAGTTGATTCTAGTTTAAGGAGTAATGATTCTCATTTAAACGACATAGAATATTGAAAATAGGACTTGTATTTGAACATAAAAGATGAATGTTCATGTGTTCTAGTTTATAGAAGGGTTTGCATTGAAAAGGTTTGTATTTTGTAAAATCGCATGATGATTGTTGTAAAGAAGAAACGTTTCAAGCATGAAAGTTCTTAACTTTACTAATCATTTTTGAAAATAAAGCTTGGATCTTGCATATTGATATTGAAAATGTGCTTAGAAAATCATTTAGGACGAGTTTCAAGAGTGAAAACTCCCCAAAGATGGAAGTTTTGGACATATTTCCTAGTTTATCATGAGCATGAGCTCAAATGACAATATCATTGGAATTGTATATATATTGAACTTAGAAAGGTAGAAAAGTAGAGAATATCATGATGATTTCATTAGGGATTCGGATTTACCTATTTAGGATTAGGTTAGTTTTCCGATTAGTACTCCCAATTGCTTTGATATTTTTGAGGAATTGTATTGAAAATTGTAGATTAGAACTTGAATTTAATTTTGTATTTGGAATTTGAGAGGAAAATTTGAAATTACGACGTATTATTGAATTCTCCCTCCCCAAATTGTGTGAAAATGAGGGTTTATATAGGAGATTAGGCGGCTAAATGCCAAGACACACCTGCGCCCAGCGCAAGGCCAGCGCCTGGCGCAGGTGACGTGTCCCAGGTTCCGCCAAAAAAAGACGATGACACCGTCATTGCTTTGTTTTGTAGTGTTGTACCTTTTGTACGATTCGTATGTTGCTTGGCACGTAGCATTTTCTTGGGGATTAAGGAAGTTTGGGACTAAAAACAATCCTTTTTTGTATTCGTATTTTGTACTCGTTTTTACGGGACGGGGCCGACATGCTCGGTTTTATGAGTCGCGCCCGATTTTGGATTGCTTAGTGTCATTTCGACTGGAAACAACCTTGTAAACCAATGGAGACGTCCATTGGGTGAGATTGTGTTTGCATTTTGAAATTGATTTTTGGAAATTGAATTTTATACCGAGTTCCGGAATGGGAACAGGCTCGGGAATTGGACTTTGGATTTTGGAACATATATATATCATAGCAATTGGGACTTCCGCACGGAGTTGTACCAACCACCTAGTAAGGATAATGGTATCATCATCATCTCATTAGGGGAAACACAAATTAGGTGTCTATAGAAGCCCCCACTTTGACTGAGCGTCCGGTTAGGGAAGCGCAAGTCAAAGTTTTCGAATAAGGACGGAGAATGGTCAAGATGCTCTGCGGTCAAGACCATTCTTTGTACGTCGGTACCTGCACAAGACAAGGGTTAGGAAAAAGGATAGAGTTTACCTCCGTGCGGCTTGACGACTCTGATATTTTGTATTTTTATCGCTATCCCGCTCTGGACTTGGAACGGAGCTCGGCATCGCAAATTTTGAATCTTGAATTTCGAAAATTTGAATTTGAATTTTGAACTTGAGTACCCGGAGTTAATCCGCTGGGTTTTGCACTTGTTTCGAATTCGGTTTGAGGCTTGAGCCGTTGGGGGATATATCCACTGGGGGAATGAGCTTTTTATTGACTATTGGGTTTTGAAAAATTTTGTTGACTTTCCCGGAGACTGGGTCCGCTGGGAGTATTACGCTTAGGTCCGCATATTTATCGGACTTTGTATTCTTGAGATATTTATCTGTTGATGCCGGTTGAACAGATGTATACCCGTGTTCATCGGAAAGTAGTATGATTTGACATTTGATGCCTGGTGCAGAAAACCGTAGCATCAAAGTACGCACCATCAGCACGGATGACCGCGCCTAGATTCTCCACGCATGGATCAGGGCCTGCGCCTGGCGCAAGGCAAGCGCCCAGCGCAGGGCTAGGGTTTATAAGGCCCCCGTCGTGCTCTTGCATGAGCACATTTAAAGTTCGATTGCTCTCTCCCCTTAGGTTTGTTGTTCTTGTCCTTCCTCTACCTTCTCCAAGTAAGTATTTCAAGTTTGGTTTATGAAATTACCTTAGGATTGCATGAATGGTAGACTTTTGTATTTGAAGTGCTCTTGTATTTGTTGATGTTGTATTTTTATAGTAGTGTTGACACCTAAATCGTGTCTCCCATAATGGGATGATGACGATACTATTATCCTTGTTAGGTGGTTGGTGCAACTCCGTGCGGAAGTTCCAATTTCTAAAATGTATTCCAAAATCCAAAATCCAAAGTCTAATTCCCGAGCCCATTCCCATTACGAAACTAGGTAAAAAATTCAATTTCCAAAAATCAATTTCAAAATCCACACACAATCTCACCCAATGGACCTCTCCGTTGGTTTTATAAGGCATTTTCCAGTCAAAATGACACTAATCAATCCAAATTCTGGCGCCGATAAAACCGAGCATGTCGGACCCCATCCCGTAAAACCGAGTACAAAATACGAAATACAAATACAAAAAGGGAGTGTTTTTAGCCGCAAACTTCCTTATTCTCCAAGCAATGCTACTTGCCAAACAACGCACGAATCGTACAAATGTACAGCCATACAAGAATAAATCAAACCTTCAGGTTTTAGAAGAAAAGAAAATATCTTCACTACAAAATAATTATTTTATAGAGACGAGGAATTTCGTCTCTATATAGTCCAAATCCGCCTCAAAATGATGCTTAGAGACGGATTTTAGACATAATTAGGGCGTCTCTATAGAGGGCGTCTCAAAAAAATTTGAGACGGAATTTTTGCTAATCCATTAAAAACTTGAGACGGAATGTTTGAAACACTATGTACAATTTCATCTCAATTTTAATTTAGAGATCAAGTTTTAATAACTCGTCTCAAGTTTGAGACGTTTATTGTATCCGTCTCAAAATCCATCTCTAATTGATGCATAATTTTGTAGTGCTTACCAGGCAATTAATACGGAGCTGATGTTCAAACTTATACAAACATCAAATAATGAGAAGCTTTTGTCAAGAATATTATACGCTACTCCGTACAATATTCATAGGAATGGTCCTAGTGAACCGGGGCGCTTTTATGTAATTAGGAGGGTTATATGGGTAAACAAAAAGGCTTAAGTAATATGGGGGTGTTTAGTCTGTTTACTGTTTATTAAGCCCTTTTAAACCATTGCTATTTTGAGAAAATGATACCATTGTTAGTTTGTTAATCATCAAATAAATAAATATTCGTTAGAATCATCATTATTCCGTATTATATATGGGATCTCTTAAGGATAAATAATAAGTAGTGTCAACCTTTTTTTTTACCGGAACATTCATTCATTCATTTGGAGTCCATACATGACATGTGGAGTCCATACATCACAACTTGACACGTTGTGGTGGACCCTGCGATATTAAATGTTTTAATTAATTTAATTAATTATAACCATGTGAATAAATTTTTTGTTTTTCCCTCAGAATTATTAAGATGTAGTATCATATAATTTAAAGTTGTATTAGTTTTTATGTATTTTATTCCGCGTATACATTAGTGACTATGTAACATAGATTATCCAAAAAATAATGTTTATATATACGACTGCCTTTGGTTTCATCCCTTAGACCCTCACCCACGTGAATCTATCTGTAAATTCCATTCAAATTCAAAATGGAGTATTTCAATACTGTTCTGCCCATTGACGTACCATTGATCATCCCGGATGATCCGAGAAGTATTCAAGGCCTAAAGTACACTGCTAAGTGGCTTAACCATTGAAAGCCGATAGACTTTGTCAAGGAGGACAAATAAAAATTCGATCAAGCAGATATAGCCAACTGGAAAGCATCCATCGTGAAACATTTTGGGGAGAATCCTACGGTGGAACCCGCAGATTCGCAAATGGCTTGAGACGAGGCATGTGTCCTGTTTTTAACTTTTCGGCCCGGCCCGGTCGTCACGATATAATTGGGGTATGACTAGTAGTTCTGTTTCTTGAACTATGTGGACATGGCAATGTCGCAATCATTTGCATAGATACTTACTTGAGAAGATTAGTATCGGACAGACCTATGAAACTTTACTGTAAGAGATGAAAATCTAGCATAATTAAATTTCATTACATTATTAGACATTAATCCTGAATACCTGAGTGATTTGAAATTACTTGTTTGAGAACTGGTTACTTTGACGTTGTCAAGCGTCGCACCGTAAAAGGAGACTATAACGGCAACGCTCAGGTAATCACCTATGAAGTCTAACTTCAAGATCACAAGATTGGGACTGTCCTCCCAAAATTCGGGATGAGATGCTGAAAGTTGTACAAGGCCACTCGGAGAGTTAGAAACTAAAAAATGCATGGCCGTGCTCAGATGAATCATAGGCTATGATTATCTGTTTATTTGATCAGTTGAACTCTGAAACCGAGAAATACCTCTAGACATAATAATGATGACTACTCTTACCTTATGTTCATGAGCAGGCATCGAGCGACAAAGGAATTAGGAAATGCACACTTGTCCCTAAGGACGAGTGGGAGACTGAAGGAAATAATGCCCTTGGTCCAAGTATGCATTCAATGCTACGTCTAATAAATGCGGTTCAGTATTAATAAAAACAAGTTAATAAATTCAGTGAGATCAAGGGAGCTGAATGCCTAGCTAGAGGCCGCTTCAGTTCAAGTGGAATTAATAAAATTTATCCCACAACTTACTCTTGACTGAACCCGTAGGGTCACACAAATAGTACGTTAACGGATCAAGTATTTAAGTGAATATATTATTCATTAAGTACTCCATTTATGAACATTCGGAAACGACGGATCTCGGTTCCAGTGGGAGCTGAAATCACCAAAAGGCAAAATATAGAATACTCCGAATATGATGATATTGCCGGAAACGTAAATATGGATCATGATGGAAATATAAATATTATCCAAATCATAGATGTTGCCGGAAACGGAAACATGGCTCGTATCGGAAAATATTATCGGAAATAAAAATATTGTCGGAATCGGAAATATTGTTGGAAACGGAAATATTACCGGAATCGGAAAATGTTATTGGAAATAGAAATATTGCCGGAATCGGAAATATCGCGAGAAACGGAAATATTACCGGAATCGGAAATAGAAATATTGCCGGAATCGGAAATATTGCCAGAAACGGAAATATTACCGGAATCGGAATATTGTAAGAAAAGGAAAATATTTCATGAATCGGAAATATTAACGGAAACGTAAATATTTATTCGAATCGGAAAATAAATTCCGGAATCAGAAAACGAATCGAAAGCGCGACGTGCGAACGCTCGACGAACGAGCTTGCGAGACGCAAGGCCCAGCGCAAGTGCCAGGCCCAGCACCAAGAAAGCCCGCATAGAGCAGCGACACTTGGGCCGAGCAAGCCAGCAGCGCCCAGCGCATGGGCCGCGTGCTGTTGCTGGACGCCAAGCGCGCTTGGGCCAAAGCAAGGCAGCAACGCCCGGCGTGGGCCGCGTGCTATTGCGAGACGCCAAGCTTAACGCAGCAACGTGGGCTTATGCCACACGCTGTAAGGCCTTGGCCGGCCGGTTGTTTGCAAGCTAAGCAATCTTGTGTTTTCCTAAATCTACTTAAATTAGATGTTTAGGGTAAATCTGAAATACTTAGTATTTGATTGCCCCTAGAATTCTAATGTTATTAATTAACTAGAGTCCTAGTGGATTTAGTTAATCGATTCCTAGTAGGATTACAACTCCTTTATTTCCACCCTATAAATATGTGATTCATGATCACAATTTATAGACATTCTAATCAATACAATTCCAACACATTAAATTCAAGGGAGAATTTAATACCTGCCTATCACCATTGTGAGTTTCCCGAGTGCACATAAAAACCTTAGAGAATATTCTAGTTGGTTGAATCTAAGGCGGATCCGAACGTGCTGTGGACTATCTACGGAGGGACAACATTTGGAGTCTTATACTTGTTCTTGTTCGGTTCGGGAGCATCTAGGGAAGGCACGCATCACATTGTATGTATACTAATTATGCTAATTGACTGTGACAATTAATTTGGATTCCTGGCTTTATGGTTTTTCCGCATGAATTATATTGTTTATATTATTCATAACCCAAAAGTTTACCACCTGGTTAAACTGCATGTCTGGCAAAGCTCCTGGTGGGATATTAACTAATCAGGATCCTGCAATGAGGAAAGCATTGAAGGAGACCATGCCACAAACAACACATAGGTGGTGTTTGTGGCATATTCTCCAAGGACATTACATATCTTTATCTTACATTTTGAGATAATTCATAGTGTAAAAAAAATCTTATGTGATGTACTCAAGCTTCAGGCTAGGACGTCATTTTCAAAACTCTCTTTAAGAGCTTTAATAATATTCTCATCAATGTTGCGATATTCATATGCAAAAGTTAAAGGGCTAAATGTTTAAGAACATCACTTATAAGTTTTTCAGGAACTCTTCTTATTTTCATGATAATAACATGCTATTAAATCAACATTATATATTTTTTTCGCAACTATAAGCCCAATGGAGTAAGAATCCCTTCTTATAAATTTCAAATAATGTTGTAAGACCGTCTTACTATATTTTGGATGCATATTCATATACGTCAACATAATAGTTAGAAACTTGTGCATACAATATACTCCGTAAAAGTTATAACTAGATAAATCAAAATCATACAAGAATAAAATATAAAACAAATTAAGTGTTTGATGAATGATGCATTTACCTATTATCTACATGTACATATGAATTTAAGACTAAAATACAAAACATTGTACAATGTGGATATTAAAATCCTTCACTTGTTGGACTTCAGGTCCATAGACTTATTTTGATCATTATGATTATGCCGACGTCAAAAGGAACAAAAATATAAGATCCCCAATTCACATTTCACATGTCCATTATTACTCGACATTTCGGTACTATCATATATCAGTATCATCAAAATTCTTCAATACTATTTTGCTTGTTGATGTGCTTGTAATTCGCACATCTTTATAAGTCAATTAGGATCTCTTTTGTGTACATATTAGCGTAGTTTAGTTGCATACAGTGGCGGACCCAGGATTCTATCTCAGGGGTGGCACAAAAGCTACATGAGTAGTTAATAAGATTGACAAAATCTTTAAAATTCCAGTTTTTGTTTAACTATTAAAATGCACAAAGATGTGGGTTCGAATCCCATGTAGGTTAATTTATTTGTTGTATTGGCTAGCCTATACAAAAATAAATTATTATAATTTTTTATATAAAAAAATAAAACAAAAGTGGGTAACTCTCAAGATTTTTTTATAATGTCAAATTCGTGTAGTTGATTCTAGACATCGCAAAGTTCAAATTGCTCGCGATTTTTTTTAAAATGTATCACTAAAAATCTACTCCCTCCGTATTTAGTTAAGAGATACACTTGGCCAGGCACGGGTATTAAGAAAAAAAAAATTGAATGGAATAAAGTAATAAAACAAGTGGGGTTGGGTAGATATTTTAATAAGTAAAACAAGTGGGGGAATGTTTTGGGCAAATTCGACTTAGAGACGAACTTGCCTTGATGAAGGTGCTAACAATCGATCGAGCTAGATAATTGAAAATGGTGAGAGCAAGATGTAATAGCATAGGATAATTGCTTGTTTATTACTCGGAAATCATGTATGTAAAATAGACAAGACCAAGCCTTTTTATAGGCATTTACAACAAGAATGTAACGTTTATGGAATAATTGCCCATAATTAGATAATAAATACGTAATGAAGGCCGGCTTCATCAAAGGTTTGTAACGTCCGTTTTGAGCCCAGCAGTTGGGAATACCGTTCGAATAATGCCACATTGCGCCTTGTTGGCAGCCACGTAAGCAATGCTTGCCACGTATGCCCACGTCACCAAGAGGGTATTTTTCCCCCTAACAAGGACCATGTTATTTTAGGGGAGTGGGGGTGGAGGTGGAGTGTAGATAGATTATTTAATTACATGATGGGATTGATAAGTTACTAAAAATGGCAAGTGTATCTCTTAAATAAATACGGCCGGAAAAGACAAGTATATCCCTTAAATAAATACGGAGGGAGTATAAAATAATGTACGAAAATGAAGATGACTACTATAATAAAGTTGTAGTTAAAGGAAGTTATTTTATTCTTATTACTCTTTCCATTTTGGTAATTTGCCAAAAATAAAATTAAAAAAAAGAGGACATTTTTGAAGAAAAAAAAAATATAGTCCAATTAAATGAGGTGCAAAATATTTGGATTTATGATTTTTTTTTTTTTAACAATTGATAGTTAGTGAAGATAAAAATTTATTGACTAATTAGATAAAATGAATTGAATAAACAACAAATAAGTTGAAAGAAGAAAAAAAAAAACAAATAAGTTGAAGGAAAAAGAACAAATAAATTGAAGGAAGAATAAAAGAAACAAAAAAGTTAAAGGGAGAGAAAAGAAAGAAAGAAAGTTCCAGGAAGAAAAATAAAAGGAATTTTGGTGGTTCCAGTAATGAACCTTATGACCACCACTACATATATGGTAGCCAATAGCAATCCCTTCGCAAACCGCTGGAGCAAGCACACTTTTTATTTCCTTTATGAACGATTTATTATATAACCGTTAACAACATTGACAAAATCTTTAAAATTCTAGTTTTTTTTTTTCTTTTTTTTTTCGGGGGTGGCACGTGCACCCCCTGGCCCTTAGCTGGGTCCGCCTCTGGTTGCATATAATTTCATTTAGACCTATTCCTACTCTATTGCCTTTCGTTGCTTGTTTTCTGCGGAGAGCTCCTCACTCCCTATTTTCAGGCCAAGCTAAAGTGACGTACGAAGTATGGATGTCCCGCTAATCTAAAATAGGGATTGACCACACCAATGGGGCTCAAGTGCAAACTAGCTTCGCTCCATCCTCGTTATCCCATCTCATCATTATCATTGAAGGCTTTTACAAAGAAGGAGAAGTATGGGTGAGGCATTTACTTCTAGGTTTTTGAAGAATTCTAAATCCAACAATCTCTTTCACTACTACATAAACGAGCTAATGCAACCCTGAAAAACCGTTGCAATAGGCCTAAAAACCGTTGCTATATGCCTACTGCAACGGTTCATAGACCGTTGCTGTTGCTGCCGTTGCATTAGGAGTAATGCAACGGTCTAGTAGGCCTAATACAACGACCCTTTCCTATATAGAAGAACCGTTGCATTTGATCTAACGCCACAGTTTTCTAGACCTAATGCAACCTCTTTCCGTACAGAAGAACCGTTGCATTATGTCCAATGCTACAGGTCTTTTGCACCTAATGCAACGACATTTGATTCAAAGGGACCCTTGCATTATGTCTAATGCAACAGTCTTTTGGACCTATTACAACAACCTTTACACTCTCTATCAGAACCGTTGTAATAGGACAGATCCCCAGCAAATTTAAATCGTACACCCTGCTTATTTGATGTTAATAACAACTAAGCAATTAAAAATAAAACAACTAAATGATGATAAAATTTAATTTTTATTAAAAAGATCCATAGATATTTACATTGTTCTCCAATAGTTTGGAAATTTACAAAATGGTATTTAGAGTGCTTATAAGCCATACTTGTATCAAACCCCAAAGGTTACATATCACAATTTACATTAGTCAAGATAAAAAGTAGTAATTATTCCTTGTCTAGCATATTTAAATCTTGAAGGGGACCTGTAGATATAAATATTTTCTTACTTCACCACAGGGATCCATCCCGTAAAGTTGAGACCTTCTACGTGTTTTTGAGACACTAGAGCCTGCATCTGTTCCAACATACAAAGAAATTAAGCTAAGAAAAACATAACATTAACTCATGAAGTACGAGAGCATTTATATGCCTTAAGAATATAGAGTTGACAATTTATCAACTTAAATGAGAGAGATTAAAGAGAATAGAAAAACTTTATCATAGGCAGTAGGAATGAAGCCAGATAAAATAGCTTCCATGAAAGAATAAAACATAACACATTCTCAAATATGAAAAAGGAGTGTATGTATCATACTGAGAGTTAAAATAAGAAAAATCAAGATAATATAGTAACTTTGGTTAAATGATTCCAAGGGCAAGAACCATTAACCATACCTCGGATTTCGGCTCCCAGGCCTTCACTTGCATTCCATGAACCACAAATGGAGAGAAGACTCCACTGGCGACAACTGCTACATCAATAGCATAAAGAAAACCACACACAAGCCAGATAAGTCAATTAACTTATATATTGCAGCAAGAGCTTCCTATAGCTTAAAAAAGAAGCTAAAGGCTGCACCATACCACTACTTGCAAGTTTGTCGTCTGATCCTAAAAACTTCTCTATGTTGTCTTTGATACTAGAGGAACTGGACCAAGTGACATGACATTGCTACGAACTGTACCAAAATAAATAAGAGGGACACTGGCAGCAGGTTGGACATAGTATTATCTAATTTAGAGTAGACGAAGGAACACTACCTTAGCTTCCAGTAGCAAGATAAAAAATGAATGAACATTGGTTGCATATTATTTCACAAGAACTTGAAATAGAATGGTGTAAAATAAGAAAGACAGTAACATAAGAGAGGAATCAAGTAATAAAAGACAATATCTACACATCGTTGTTCTTGCGGTACCAAGATATTAACCACCTCGATGCAGTAGGAATAAAATATTCTCCAAAGACTAATAAATACGGTGCATTAGATTATCCATGAACTTCTCCTCTCTGTTAAAATGAATAAACAAATAAATAAAAGAGAACATACAAGCGAGTCTTTTTCTGAGAATTTTTCAACTCTAATAATGAACAATATTTAGCCATATTCATTTCTACGAACACACATCTTAGCCAACACCTTGAAAATATGTGGTCCAACAATTAACCACCTTGGAACAACCTACAAGATCCAACAAATGGCATCTGAGTCTAAAATTACGATTTACAAACACAGGTACATGAGCATTCCTAAACATCTACCCAACCGTTATACCACAACTCTCTCAAAGATACATTGACTAGTTTCTGTGGCACAACCAACTAGTGTTGATATTCAGAAATTCTGAAGGCACTGTTACTTAATACGTGATATGAGAATGGATACAGTGATTCATTTAGCCATTAGTTTTGCAAAGTTAGTCATAATATGTGCCACTCCCACATACAAATTAACATTTTCCGGATCACATAATCACATGTTATTGGCGGTTAGCAAATAAGGAAACACTATTATGAAATTAAGTATATTACACTAGAGAATACTAGCTTATAACATGAACAATAAGTCTTAGAGCCTTAACTCCTTAAGCATTTATTTTTACATGCTAATACAATTTTGACAGCAAAATTAAAGACAATCTAATTAGTTCCTCCGTTTCGAAATAATAGGGACATTTTTACTTTTGACCCTATTCATAAATTTTAATTTGACTATCATTTGTGATTTATGGGCAAGGAAAAATATAGTCGTGAGTATATTCATTTAATTCATCTCGATATGTACTTTCGGAATATCAACTTCTTATAATTTTTAAGAATACAAAATTAGAGATATTAATGTTCAAATATTTACCTTTACAAGCGTGAAAAGATAAACTATCCCCATTATTATTTCGAAACGGAGGGAGTATTTCTTGCAATCAACTCAAATAAATCGGATTCTTTGATACCGGCTTAGCAAAGTCCAAAAAAACTAGTCATATGTGAAACAAAATCTAAGTCACTGAGAAGAACAGAATTAACTTCTTTATTAAATTTTGCTACATTATTTTTGACATTAAGAAAAGGAGGAGAAATATTTTTGATTTTCTTACAGTGGTATTTGTGGTTCTTCTCATCTAATTTGATTAAATCCTTATAAAGAGCAAACAAGCTAGTACAAATTTCAATAACCAATTAAGTTGAACATAATTCAGCCATTCCACTTACTAAAACATTAATTATCATGCCAACTAGAAACCCAATTATAGATAATCTGAATCTTGAAGCTATTTCACAACAGGATTGCTGGAAATGAATTAAAGCTCTGTTCTTCTAGGTTAAAATTGGTACCCACAATAACATTCAATACAAAAAAACACAGAAAATTATTGGAAGCAAAAGAAACGAGAAACCTAGTAAAGTGCAAGAGAGAAACCTCGAAGGAGTGGGAGTGAAGTTCGACCGAACAAGGAGAGCAGAGATCGGCGGTGAAACCCAACGCATCGGAATAGAATTTAGCAGCTCCGGGAGATTGAGAACATCCTTCAAATGTTAAGAGAATTAATGTTCTCAGATTATTAAGAAATAAAAAATTAGTACTCAATTATAAAATGCTGAAAAATAACCTAAAAATTGAGAATTCTTAACCCTAAAAATCGAAGAAAAGAGTACCTGAGAAAGGGGCCAGCGTAAGAGATCAGCGGCGCCGCAACCATTAGAGGTGGAGACGATTTCGTCTAAAGTTAACAGAATTAGCTTCCATAGAATTTGCGAGAGGTCGAGTTAAAATTCAAAGAGAGAAAGTCGGATTTAAGAGGTTTTGGAGAGCTATCTGAACTGGGAGAGCATAGGATTCTAAGCTTTTATAATCTATGAATGACTATGAGAAAATAGGAGAATGAATTTGTTGAATAAAATTACAGATTTGTGTTCTTCAATTACATTGAAAACGAAAGTGGGTTTTCATATTTACTTGAAGGGGGTTCTGGAAGTTTTGGGAAATGAGGAGTGTTGAGCGCCCATTTCTTTGATTTTTTTTTTATATTAACGCAAAGCTATGATAAGGACACGTTGTAATAGCTTCACAATATGCAACGGCTCAAGTTCTAATACAACGGCTCGTTCAAAACACCGTTGCCTTAGCTTGGACCGTTGCAAAATACAGTTGCATTAACCAAGACCGTTGTACAAAACCGTTGCATTAGCCAAGGCCGTTGCAAATATGCGTCGCATTAGTCC
This sequence comes from Spinacia oleracea, assembly GCF_020520425.1. NCBI lineage: Eukaryota > Viridiplantae > Streptophyta > Magnoliopsida > Caryophyllales > Amaranthaceae > Spinacia > Spinacia oleracea. The sequence continues at coordinate 24,357,007 of NC_079489.1, forward strand.
TAGACCGTTGCATTTGCCGGTTGCATTTGCTCATTTATGTTGTAGTGTTTGTTTCTGCTCTATTCCAACGAATTCAATCTTGAAAGTACCAGTGGTATGATGCTTGTTCGACTAACTTGAAAACAACAAGTACAATTTGTAAAAAATGTATTCGTAGGCAAACATTTTAGAGATACAAGGGCAAATTCTTTTTACATTTCCCCCTTCCTCTTCCAATTGTTGTTTGGAATGCTAAATATAGAGGAATTTGGTCCAAGCCCTTAACTAAGGTGTTATATTTTACCTTTTTGTTTTCTTTAGCTAATTAGTCAGATTGTGATTATAACATTATTATTAGGTGATTTGCTTATCTTTTATTTTTATTTTTATTAGAAGGGTCAATGATGATCCGTATGTGAACCTAACTAACAGCAATATGATGGCAATTATATATCTATGACTAAACCTATAAATCAAATAGGCCAAGTAAGGCTTGGGTCAGTACATATAATTAATATAATGTTCAAGTTTGTAGTTTTCTTTTGTACCAACATTTTGTGTTGAGTTTGGGTGCAAGTCGAGTTCTAATGGTTCTTGGGGTAGCAGATTGAGTTTGGTATCCATATCTGTTGTTTTAAATAACTTATTTGCTTTCAAGAATTTAAAACAGGTTTTCAGCAGTTATTTAGAACATGACTCTATAAGGATATAAGTCTATAACCCATTTTCCTTGTGATTTGTGTCAAGTGGTGATACAAAAATTTAAAGTGCGGGACTAAACCATAAGGGACAACAATATGGAGAGCGCAAATGAGTGTTATTTCCTACATCTAACGAGCGGATGATCTTATCACTCATTCGGAAAACACCTATGTCATGTCCTCCGAGTCCGGCTTTTGTTTCGGCATAATAATATCTTTGATCATCGGTAAAGTATATGCAGTTGTGGTCACAACCCGCATCAGTTGCACGAACGGACATGGATGCATTGTTACCCACGAAAAGAGCAACATCTAGCAAATCTTCCAATTCCTCCCAAGTCTTGTCTTGAAAGTGAAACTTGTAGACTTTAAAATTTACTGTCTTGTACTGATCAATATCATGACCATCATCGTCTCTGACCATATCCGCATAGTTCTTAACCACATCTAATATTCTTAAGACCATGAGAAGATCCTTACCAGAATTAACGATGTAAGTAGTATGGTCAACAAAATCATATCCATATGGGTGTCTGAGTTGGTTTATGTAACTAAGTTCACAATCATACCATCGTACTTGTTTTTGAACATCTTCAAGGTCAAAGTATGCAAGATCTCCATATTGATTCAACAACAGTATTCGCCCTTGATTAGCAAGATATAAGACATCGGTAATCCTACGGCTCATTTTCAATCCCTGTATAGGAATACTAATTTCCGTCCAATGTGTGTCCCCAGGCTTGGCAATAACAACACCGCAACCGTCGGAATGCAATGCGACCACGAGTAAACCACCACTAATTGGTACCTTAAGTAGGACTGCTTTAGTTATGAAATAGGCACGAAGGAAATCAGGAGGACAAGTCCTTTTGTAGGGTCCGTATTCATAAGTATGGCGAGGAGGGAGATTGAGTTGTTCCTTTGTGAGAGGGTTGAAGAGATACATGTTATCATCAAGACCATGAGTTACTATCCAACCATGAGCTGATCCCCAACAGCTCTTTCCATACCCTTGACAACACTCCACATTGTAACTCCTCCCATCCTTGTGCCTTAAATCCACCAACGTTCGTCTTCGTCTCACATTATTGTCTACACTTGAACTCGCTTCTTTCGAGTTATCATCCTCAATTGTCTCATCATCCTCATCCTCATCCTCAATTGTGTCATCATCAATTGTCTCATCCTCAATTGTCTCATCATCATCCTCATTTGTCTCATCCTCAATTGTCTGATCCTCAATTGTCTTACCATCAATTGTCTCATCATCATCCTGAATTGACTCAATTGTCTCATCATCATCATCATCATCATCATCAATTGGCTCATCCTCGTAGTCGGCAGTGAGCTCCAGATTGCCATCAGTTAGCATAAGCCACGGCATTTGACAAGCCCACTTTTGTTTGACATTGGCCAAATTGGAAGCATTGCGCCATGAAGGGCATACACCTGAAAACGCCACCATGTCCACGGCGGAATGCAAGTGGTTTCCTACTATTTTAACCAACAAATCAACCTGCAGTTCAGCCCAATTCACATCATCCATTCTGCCTTTTTTCCTGAAAAAATTACAATTCAGGTTTAGGATACTGAAATAAAATCACCAATATTGTACCCCGTATATGCAAAATCAAAAGTGACGGATTAATCGAGGAACACAAGAATGGCGACTCGTTTTATTTATTTCGCAACCTTATATATGGAGAAACGGCAATTTTCAAATTCAAACAAACAATTCAAGGGATATGGCTGATTCAAGGGATTATATGTGGTGAATTTAACCAAATTCAAACAAACATTTATATTTTTTCAAAATTCAATTACGATTTTATTTGTTTCATTATTTACAGTTCAATTTCTCGTGATTCATAAACTATTCAATTCAGCTGTGATCCGTGTGTTTTTGTCTTTACAATTCAATAAATAAATAAAACGAATTTATTTGAAACTACAACTCTCTATACAGTTATGCTAATTCATGCTATCAAAAACAAATTAGTTTAATTTTCAACCCGAAAAGAACACGAAATATACCTGGGATTGAAGATAACGTCCTCTGCCTCTTGTTGATTCCAGAAGAGATCACCTTTCAAACAGGGCTGCATCTGTGGACCTTTCTTCTTTGTTCTACTATGACAGAGATGAGTTTTTATTTCACAAAATTCAACGTCAATCCATCACAATTTATAAACGAAAAACTATTTTCGAGTCGAATTAGGGAACCGTCTCCAAGTAGAAGTAGGAAAACAAAAGACTTCCATAAAAAATAAAAATAAAATACTCTGTATAAAAAGAAGGCAAATTTGCCAAAAACAATCTTTTATAACCATTTTTTTGCAAAAAACAGACCTAAAAGTAAAAAAAATTTGCAAAACACAGCCTTTTCTCATTTTCAGGCGTTGACTCGCTATTTTCCGGCTTGACTCTCACGTTTTTAGCACATGCCTTCGATTTTCCTTAAGAGCACCATTTTCCCTCCCTTTTTCTGGCATATAAAAGGGTTAGACTTAAAACCTAAAAAAAAAATTGCAAGAAAACCTTTCATCTTCTCTGTCGTCATTAATGTAGCTCCACCATCAATGAAGCTTCATTGAATGCGGTAAGTCTTCCTCATTCAAACGTCACCTCACTCAAGTAATTAAATTGAAGTGTTTTTTTTCCATTTTTGGGTAAAATTTTCTGACTTTTCTCTCACTGTCATTTTCTGTTTTTGGCTCTGTTCTTTGTTGCTCTTTTGTACTCTAATGGCGGGCAATAAAGGAAAGAAGAAGGCATCCACATCAAGGAAAAGGAAGAGGAAAATGACAGAGGTGATCAATTTTGGGAATTACAGACTCATTCAGAAACCTAGGTAATTTTCAATATTTTAACCCTAAAATTTCGATTTTAATTAAACAATTAGGGATTTCTGATTATTTAAGTAGGATTAATGAATTATTTAATTAAGTAGGATTATTTAATTATTTAGTGTGTTTGTGATGGTGACTGTTGGATTTTGTGTTGTTGAATGTGGTTATGTTTGGATTAAAATGAAGTAATTGAATGAGTAGTTTGTTTTTGTGTGTGTGCATCAGGTTTAACGGTAGGATAAACGTAAATTACACTTGGTATAAATTGATGGAACCTGTCACAATTAGGTTGTTTCACGGGGGTCAATTTGTAACGATCAATAATAAAACAACGTATGAAAGGGGTGATAATCCAAAGGCGGGGATGGCATTGCATACAAATGTCGAGGAAGTATGCTATTTTGAGTTTAGTGATTGGATTAAGAGAGAATTGGGATATGATGATGTGGGTCAAATATGGTTTAGGAGGCGTGGTTGTAGCTTAAATGGGAACGGTAGGAAAGAAATTAAGAGTGATGCTGAGATTCCCGAGTTTTTGAGCGCACCCGAGAAGGATGGATCGTACAATTTATATGTGGTACATGTTGAGAAGGGTTTTGATCCGAGGAGTAGGTTTCCTTTACATGTGAGGTGGTATAGTGAGAGTGAGACTGATGAGAGCAGTGGAGGCAGTGGAGGAGGGAGTAATTCTTTGAATGGTGAGTCAGCTAGGGGGGGCCCACATGATGTCCAAATCAGCAGTTTAGTCAGCAGTCCAGTCAGCAATACTAGTCAAAACCCTAATTCTAGTCAACACAAACAATACTTCAGCAACTTGCCTCCCATCTCAAATAAACTCCCTGCATCAATCAGTCCAGACAATACCCACCCCCTAGTTCAAACCAGATTCCATCCCTCATTCTCCCACCTACCACAAAACAACCCTTCTCACTTCTAGATTAGGCAGTGAGACAGAAGTTCCCCACAATTTCCCAATTCAAGAAAAGACTTGATGAAAAAAGGGAAGTACCCAAGGGTCTGCAGGCTGGAGGTAAGGAGAGAGTTGTAGGTGAGAAGGAGAGAGCTGCATCTGATCAGGAGAGAGTTGCAAGTGAGGGGAAAAGAGTTGTAGTTGAGCAGGAGTATGCTGCTAGTGAGGGGAATAGAACTGCAGGGGAGGGGAAGAGAGTTATAGGTGAGCAGGAGTATGCTGCTAGTGATGGGAATATATCTGTAGGGGAGGTAAAGAAAGTTGTAAGGAAGGGGAAGAGAGCTATAAGGGAGGGGAAGAGAGCTGCAGGGAAGGGGAAGAGAGTTGCAGGGGAGGGGGAGAGAGTTGTGGGAGAGGATACACTGCAAGAGGGTGACTGTGAGGAAAGTGAGGGCAGTGATGTGTTGTTGAGTGACAATGACTATGAGGATGATAGTGATGATGATTTATTCCAGGAATTTGTGGATCATGACATCACTGAGGGTGTAACAAGGAGTTTGGGTGGACTGATTGAATCAGGGGCAACAGGGAGGGATGAGCTTGATTCAGATAAAGAGGGTGATGATGCTTTGCTTCAAATTGGTGATGATGTGGAGTTGAATGATAGTGATGGTGAGGTAGTTAGTGTCATAGAGTGAGATGATGAAGGGCCTAACTATCCTGTATTTAATCCATCAGTAAATTTCAAGGGGAGTGTTGAGTTGTGGAAAGGGTTGAAGTTTCCATCCAACAAAGTGTTGAGGAAGGTTGTTAGGTACAATGCAATTCAAAAGGGGTACAACTACTACTACTTACACACTAACAAAAGGAGAGTGTCCATATACTGTGCCAATAGGTGTAAGTGTCCTTGGAAGAAAGTTAGGATTCTAAGTTGTAGCTGCAAAGAGAAGAGAAACTGTAGGTTTAAGCTGCATGCTAGGAAGTTGAAGGGGTGGGTAGTTGGCAGATTAAAAGTATTAGGTAGGAGCATATTTGTGGGTGGCAGCATGACAACCCCAAGGTTACATCAAAGTATCTGGCTGAGAGATACTTAGATGATTGGATGGATGAACCTAAGACAAAGGTAAAGGCTTTTATAAGGAGAGTAAGGAGAGAAGTGAAGTCAGAAATTGGATATTACAAGGCATACATAGCAAAGAATTTGGCTTTGAAAATGATATTTGGGGATGCAAACTTGGAGTATAATAGAGTGTGGGACTATGCAGCAACAATTATGAAGTATAACCCGGGAAGCACTGCTGTTGTGAAGGTCCAGGGAAGAGAGGATGCACCACCCTTGTTCCAAAGGTTGTATGTTTGCTTGCAAGCTTGCAAAGAGGGCTTTATGGGTGGCTGCAGGCCTATTATTGGTGTTGATGGGGCACATTTGAGAGGTGCATACCCTGGCATACTCTTGACAGCAGTGGGCAAGGATAGGAATAACAACATATTCCCTGTTGCTTGGGTAGTAGTTGAGACAGAGAATGCAGAAACCTAGAGTTGGTTCCTTGAGCTTTTGAGGAATGACGTCATACCTGTAGCTGATGCAGTTACTTGGGTCCATGAGAAGGAAGAAGAAGTAACCTACATGTCTGACAGACAGAAGGTACACCTCTCCCTCTTCTTTTTTAGTGTTCTGCTTGTTTTGCTATTGTTTTCTATATTCTGTGAAGTATGAAGCATATGTATCATTAATAAGTGAAAGGTATGCAGTAGTTACTATGCCACCCAGGCACCTAAATTATCCTAAATGAACATCGTTTTACCAAATTTGGAACGATCGTGCTTAAATTGACTCATTTCACCTAGTTTGGAACGATCGTGCCTAACTTGACTTATTTCACCTAACTTGTCCTAAATTGAAATTAGTTGACCAAGTTTGACCAAATTTGGGACGATCGTGTCAAAGTTGACTTATTTAACCTATGTTGACCTAAAATGATCATAGTTGACCAAGTTTGACCTATTTTGGAACGATCGTGCCTAAATTGACTTATTTGGCATATTTTGTCCTAAATTGAACATAGTTGGCCAAATTTGACCAAAATTTTGAAAATCATGACTTAAATGACTTATTTAACCTATGTTGACCTAAAATGATCATAGTTGACCAAGTTTGACCTATTTTGGAACGATCGTGCCTAACTTGACTTATTTGGCATAGTCCTAAAATGAACATAGTTGACCAAATTTGACCAAAATTTGGAAAATCATGGCTAAAATGACTTATTTAACCTATGTTGACCTAAAATGATCATAGTTGACCAAGTTTGACCTATTTTGGAACGATCGTGCCTAAATTGACTTATTTGGCATATTTTGACCTAAATTCAACATAGTAGACCAACCACCCCCTAATTTTCAGCATCTATTTTAAATCATCAACTTTGCTATTTTGTTCTAAAATTGGCTTAGTGAATCTGTTTTGGCCCATTTGTTTCTGTTCTGAAATTTGGCTTATTGAATCTGTTTTGGTAGGGTTTACTTGATGCATTCAGAACCATCATGCCAAATGCAGAGACTAGATACTGCTGTAGACATATATGGACTAACTTCAAAAGAAAGTTTCCTGGTGTTCTGTACAAGGAACATTTCTGGAAGGCAGCAAGATCATCCACAAAGGTTTGCCTCTTTTCTTTCTCTGCATTTCTTCCTTTGTTTCTGTCATCTCATGCTAATGTTTACACATTTACATTTTCAGCACCATTTCAACACTCATATGGCAGCTATAAAGGAACTAAATGTGGAAGCTTTCAAGTACTTGGAAGCAATCAACACAAGTCACTGGTCTAGGCATGGGTTTAGCACTGCATCTAAGTCTGGTATGCTGCTAAACAATTGATGTGAGAGTTTTTATAATATCTTGAGGGAAGTGAGGGGAAAACCTATCTTACAGTTAATTGAATGGATAAGGAGGTATGTAATGCAAAGATTCAATGGAAAAAGGGAGGGATTGAAGAACTTTCAAGGTGTTATCATGCCATCTGTGGTTAAATGGTTCAGCAAGGATTGAAGCAAGTGCATAGCATGAGAATCAGACAAGCTGACCTACATGAGTTTGAGGTGGACCATGAGCTCGATACTTTTGTTGTGAACTTGGAAACTAAAGTTTGTGGATGCTATAGATGGAGTCTGATGGGAATCCCATGCTTGCATGCATTGGCATGTATCCAAACAAGGCGGCTAAACTACGAAGACTTCATCCACCCAACTTACCATGTTCAAACATATGCTAAGTCGTATGCCCCACCAACACCATACCCAAGTCCACTGCCTCCTCCTTACAAAAAAATGCCTGGTAGGCCAAGCACACTCAAGAGGAAAAAGGCAGCTGGAGAGGATGAGGAAAAGCAACTGGTCAAGAGGGCTAAAAGACATAACAAGTGCAGAAATTGTGGTGCTCTAGGGCATTACAAACCTAAGTGCCCAAAGGCTGGTCCAGCTCACACAGTGGCTGCTCAACCTTCACACCCTGCTGCAGAAGAGTTGTTGTCTTCACAGAATGCTCCTCCTCTCATTCAAAAGCAACTAGATTAGATAAGTTAGTTAATTAACTTATTGCTCTTCATAGTTAAGTCAGCAACTAATTGTGTGTAGTTAATGAATCCAAAGTGTATGCTAGTATTGTGCTCACAAAAGATTAGTCAACTTTGGTATATTTTGAGTCACCCTTTTTGTGAATGTAACTAATTTTGTTCATGCCAAACTGCAGAAGGAGAAGTAATATATTCAGGGCAATATTCATCTTATTTTAGTAAGATCTGTCATTTTTTTTTTCAATTTATCTTGTGAAATCAAAACCGAACAAGTTTAGCGGAAACGAGAACTTTAACAATGTCTTTGGCTATGTTTTTTTAAGTAAATGAACAAACTTTCCATTCATTAGAAACCATAATGGTTTGATTACAAACAAGCCATCACACCGAAAGGCAATACAACGGATAATTACCAACACCCTATCATCCTATTATCTACCCAAATAGCTTCATAGGGTGAAGCTCACTACATCAGACACAATTGCACATACACCGATCACCCCTATTAGATTATTTTGAACCAAATCAGATTTTATCAACCCCCATTCGTTCTTGGCACCATGAACCTTCAACATGACATTGTTCTTCTTCAACATTTCGACCTCTTCAACAAGCCTAGCCTTCTCTTGCTCAATACATGTCATTATGTTCCTCATAATGGCAAGATCAGTTGAAACCCTATGCTTTTCTGCTACTAGGACATTAGTAACATCCCTCTGCCAGTCAAGTATACCTTCATCAACCCAATCAAATTTATCGCAACCCCTTTGCCCGGTTTCGGGATTGTATAATTTGCAAGTCACGAACTTCCTTCCCGGATTTTCATGAGTCCACGCGGTCCTCTTTGCTATAGGATAACCACAACCACTTCAAATGTGCCATGGTCCTGCAATTCCATCAACAAAATAGAATCAATTCACAAAATTGGGGAAAAAACCCTAAGTTTCCTACATTAAAATTAGGCAAAATTAATGAACAAAACTTACCAAAAATTAGTGGTTGAGTGTCGAAAATCAATTAGTGTTGCATGAAGAACGAGGATGAAGCAAGAAGAGAGGAAAACAATTTGGTGGAGCGAGGATGAAGAACGAGGACGAAGAACAGAGAGAGAAAGGGAGGGAATTTGGGGTTTTATTTTGCCTCCAAAATGGGTTAAGTGATAAAAAGGGAGGGAAAGTGGGTGCCCTTAGTAAATCCGGCCAAGTCAAGGGGGAAAATAGCGAGTCAACACCTGAAAATGGAAAAGGCTGTGTTTTGCAAAAAAAAATTACTTTTAGGTTTGTTTTTGCAAAAAAAAATTATAAAAGGTTGTTTTTTGCAAAAAAAAATGGTTATAAAAGGTTGTTTTTGACAAATTTGTCAAAAATGGAGGAAGTATATGAAATAACAACACTTTATTTTATATTGCTGCTAAAAGAAGCAGTCTTCATTTTTCTTAAAATAATACAGCGCTTTTCTTTGAACGCTATGATTAGTAGCTATAGTAGTTTCTCAAAAAAAAATTTAAAATAAAAAAAAAAAAAAAAACCACAAAAATCTAAATTTCTTTTCCACGTTCTCCATCTCCTTCATTCTCCCACCACGACTTCCACAGTTAAGGAGCAAACTTCCAATCGAATTCAACCCAATCCAAGTTGACTCAAACCGTAATTTCCCAAATCCTAAATGACAGAGTTCCCTTCAATCAAAATCCAGAGCTTTTTCGTATTTTGAATTCTCCGACGAACATTTCTGGGCGGCGAAGTATTATCTGGAGTACATATTTCGTTGTTGTGTGTGGTTGAATTACCAAGTCAAAGCGTTTGAATCACTCTTAGGCCCTATTTGGTTCATTATTAGTAAAGGAAAGGAAGAGAAAAGAAAGGAAGGGAAAAGAAAGGAAAAGAAAGGAAGGGAAATAGATTTTATTTCCTGTGTTTGGTTTAGGGGAAAGAAATGAAGGGAAGAGAAGGGAAAGCTAAATGACAGCTTTTAATTTTCTCTTTCCTTCCGAATTCCTCCAATTTTGGAAGGAAAGGAAAGTGAAAATTTTGTAAAGGAGCTTTCCTTCCAATTCCTTTCATTTCCTCCCACTTCCCATATAATTATTTGTACCAAATACAGGAAACCTTATTTTACCTTTCCTTTCTTTTCTTTTCCTTCCAATTCCTCCCAACCAAATAAAGCCTTAGTCATCTTGAAATCTGCCAAAGATTTTCTCAAATGGGTTCACGATTCCAGTAAATTTTATCAGGTATCTCCCCCTTTTCTTGTATGGTTTTGTTGGGTTTATTTTTTTTAATTTTTTTAAATTTTCTATTAAGGGGTTGAATTGGATTTGGGTTTTAGCTGGGTAACACACACTATCCCTAAAGGCCTCCAACTTTTCGATTTGTAATGGATGGAGAAATGCCTGATTATTTGCTTGCGAAGAATTTGATCTTATAAGTAAGTGCAACATGTTCTTGATTCGGCTTGTGCAATTGCAACCTTGTAATCATATATTGATTTCTCACCCTAATATCTAATTGGTTTGTAGATAATTGGTGAATTATCAGTGGCAGGTGCAACATGTAAATCGATGGAATTTGTTGGATGCACTGTTGAAAGTTTGAGTGTATGATTTTTATTGTTTCTCTTTATATTTCGTTTAATTTGGAAGTTATATTGTCAAATTTTACAATATATTGCGTATTTCTGTTTGATGCTCTACAAATTCCTGAAGTCACAATTGTATTTGTGTGCTCTTAGATCGAAGATAGAATGATCCTTCGCAATATTGGTTGTTGAAGATGGAGGAAAGAATGGCATTGTTCCTGTTTATAGTACCACACAAAAATATCTTGAGGTTTGTGCATTATCTATTCACTATTTGCCAAAATATCAGCTACTTTTGAAGGAGTTTTATGGACATTCAGTCCTTCACTACAGCTTGGCGTATTATCTGAGAATACTTATGTTTATTTACCCATTTCTACTCCCTAATTCATATTACCCAGCGACCAGTTATGCATCTTGTTGTATTTAGCCCTTGAAGATACTCATTCTCTTCCACTACCGTGGCACATTTTTTTTCCTTAATTGATCTATCAGACTGCTCAATTATGAGTTGCTTAGAAATTGACATTCTTTCTGATATCATGATTTTTTCAGACTGTCAATAGTAAGCTAGAAAAATAAGTTCATGTTTCTTGATACATAGAACTATTTGGATTGAGTTGTTTGGTTACATAGGGTGGTTTGGTTTTATGCAGGACAAGACTTATATTCCCTATGAACCTATTTACAGTGATGATCAAGCGAGGTACTTATTGAATAATGATAAGGTTTTTGCCTATAGTATTACTGTTTATAGCATTGGCTTTTTAGAAATTTAGCTTTGTAATTAATAACATGAAGCCTTGGAGGTTTACAAAGATATCGTTTTTGATGTGTAGGATAATCTTTCTCGTGGGAACCGGCTTCTGTTAAGATTTAGATGTTTCTAGAACCAGGAAGACTTTAGTTTGTATATGTTGATCTGGGAGATGCTAATGTTGTATCCTTATCGTGACAGGCTATTGTTTATGTGCTATTATTCTTTCCTTTGGGTCTTTTCTATCAGAATTAGAGATAAATATAAGTTGGATTTAACAATATTATCTAGAATTTTGAAGATGTATTGTATTTTTCTTTGTTCAATTATGCTTAGACATTATGTGTTGTTACTAGTTATCTTAACTTTCTCATTTTGTCGTACTTTCATTATTGCAATGTTCCGAGTTATGATCAAGAAAAAAATGATGAAGTTAGAGCTCAATGGACGCGTCATGTTCTTCTCGTGGGAGATTTTCAATGGCTTTCTTTAATGTTGGAGTTTGATGTTGGTCCTCTTTCTTGAAGTAGTGATCAGTTGGAAAAGCAAATATTTGTTTGTTGTTGCTTATGGTAGGTTCCACTACTTCTGCTTGTTGTTTTCTGTTTGATTTGCTACTTTGAATTCAGCAAACCTTGAGTTTTTAGCAATGGTAAAGGTTTCACTCTTGTCTTTATTTAGATCTGTGATAAATCGTAGTTACTTTGAATTTCTGTCAAAGAAATTTGTGTTGGACACTTGATAATTTCAGATGCTTGACATTTTTGTTTGGTTGTGGAGACAATGAGACATGCTAGTTATAGGTCTATACATGTACTTGTGTATTACTAAAACAAACAGAAGTAGCAGTACTAGTAAGTTCAAAATTATAATCTCACCAAGTGTTTAGAGCATATAAAGAAAAGGTAACGTGAGAAAATTTAGGAACATCAGCAAAAGTTAAGTAAATTACCTTTCTGATTTCAATCAAGTCATGTATATATTTCCGAAACGAATAATAGAAGACCATAGGTGAGAATCTGTCACCTAATTATAAACAGATTGCATGAACTACAAGCTTTTCCAAATAGCATTGGTAGTAAAAAAAAATTGTAGTCATGCATGCAAAAGCAGTAGAGATTGAACATACTCTCACCTGATAATTCTGCAATGGTAGATGATTTTACATATCCTTGCCTGATAATTCTGCACAAATTATCAGGTGTTCAGCACATGTAGAAATTATGCAATAGTAGACGATGTATATGTCTACTTCTTTAGAACTCAGTTACTACGCATTCAACATGGCTTATGCCTGAAGAAAACAAATGGCTAATCACCTGTTGGCCGTGTACAGACATTGTAGAATCAAAAGTTTCACTTTTCTTTACATTAATAGAAGTGAAAGCTCCAGTCTTTACCTAACCTGTTTTCAGTTCTGCATATATAAGAGTCCTTGTCTAGGTACATAACAGAAGTCTGCATGTGGTTTGGTGTGTTGTAATATGTGTTCTAATTTTAAGTGGTTCATGTTTAAACTCGTGTGGACTTGTTGGATTTGTTTTTCCAAAAATAACAGTTATTGTGAAACGATCATGGTTGTCTGCTTGTCTCCTTTCTTTTCATCCCACATGGTATTTGAAAAAAATTCCAGTGTATTGTTTATTACTCACACCAATATAAAAACCTGAGGATATCAAACATTGATTCACTTTCTTCATTGTGAACTGTAGTAAGTGATAAAACCAAAGAACCCGATATGCAACCTGTCACCCCCTTCCTAAAGAACATATATCCTTCACTCTCTTCCTTCCCTTTTCCTCAAAATTTCCTCATCCAATCGCACTGTTAATGTATCTTCTTGACAAATCCACTTACTTTAATTAGTTGCCCATTTTCTTTTGTATCCTACAATTGTGTCTGTTATATATTGACATGAGGAGATTTCTTTTTTGTTAAAATTATTGTTCTTCATGTATCCTCTGTTGTGTACTTGTGTTGTATCTTGGATAGTTAGGTAGATGTTTCGCTGCTAGAACTTTGATATAAGCCATTTTGACTCAAACACCAGTGAACTTGTCCTCCTATATATTAACTCAGCTTTCTTGAATTTGCATTCAGATTCAAGCTCCAATGTTTGCATTGAAGACATGTACATATGAAATGGTGAGTGGATGGAATAGCCATAAAGAGTGGAAGGAATGATTACGGAATTGTCTTTGGTCGCCCTAGCTCTAACATCACCATACGAAGGATAACTGGATCATCAAAATTTATTGGCATTGCTATTGGTTATGGGATGTGTGGCGGTGTAGAGAATGTGTTGGTAGCCCTAGTTCTAACATATTAACCTTTTCAAATGACAACATTCTAATTTTAGTGTGTGGATTTGAAATTAAAAGAAGTACTATATGATAGGGATACATCTTTTCTGTTTCTAGTGTGTATTTTTGTAGTGTATTCAATTTAGGCATATATGATCTTAAGTTTTATTAGACATCGAGACGTTTATTTGATCTATGATAGAAATGAAATTGGATATATATATATATATTCTTTTTCTGTTTTTTGTGGGGGGAACCCTATATATTTGACTCTTAATACAGGCTATAAAATGTATTTATTATTTTATTACAGGTATTTGATGATTAAACATTAAAACTAAAAAGATTCCGACAAAAATTAAAAATCGCCTGTAATACCAGCGTGTTTTAGTTAAAACGCTACTAATTAATTTAAATTAAATTAATTGTTGGGTGCACAAAATTTTCCGCTATATAACAGAGCTTTAATAGCGCTTGTATATTGAAGGTTGCTAAATGAGGCAAGACTAACATCGCTTTTAAAAGCGCTGATATTATTAAAAGTGTTGTTAATTAGCAGTGCTCTTAAAATAATATCATTGAAAAGCGTTATTAAAAGCTTATTGTGGCGTAGCATTCAGCGAATTCGAGTGGATACTGACTCAACTTCTCTTGTTTCGTGCTTGCGGAGGGACTATGTTGTTGACATTTCCATAACGGGAATCATTAAGGAAATCAAGGTTTACGGAAAGTCTTTTCAACCGTGTTCGATCTTGAAAGTTCCAAGGGAAGAGGTTAATCAAGCGCACAATATTGTTAAAAATGTAGAATTTTAGGTTGTAATTAATTTTCTTATGTTGTAGGTTTTGTCAACAAAAAAAAGTTATTGTAGTTTTATCTTTCTTTTGTATCTTTACATGATGATAAAAAAAATTCGGAAGTTCTCTTTCGTCGTGATAACGGTTCAATAATTCATTATATTCAAAGAGAACGCAATTTAGAAGGTGGACCATGGTGCACATAGAGCATGGTGCACCTTAAGAACATTAGTATACAATTAAAAGAACATCTGGTCGTAAAAAGAACATGGACATATATTTTTTTTATTTTTAATAAATTGTGATTTTTTATAATAAAAAAGTAAAACATGATATTGCATGTTTTGCCGTAGTATCATATTCTTTTGTTTATGCACATGTGTTCTTTTGATGCATGGTCCATAGTCCACGAATTGTCAAAGAGAACCTAAATTAATCCTCGAGTGATGAGTAAATTTGTCCAACTCTTAAAATTAAATCATAAATTCAGAATAGGTAAACATGATATGAGAATATTTTAATAAGTAAACATATGCCACATCACTAAAGGTTCTTTCATAAAAATCGGTGTCTTATGAAGTTGATTTCTCTTCCCACTGTATTGTTTTCTACTCCTATTTCTACTATGGAGTTGCCCAAGTTGTACTAAGTGGGTTTTTGACTCGAAATTCAATTTCTATTGTGACAATCTATTTCTCTAAATGAGCAGAAAATAGTATTGGGTTGTACGGACTACGGTGCACATATTAGGATAGAACATATACATGTTCTTTCCGGAGAAATAAATGGTCATTGTTGTAAGTTAGAACACATACACCTATATTGAAAGTTGAACGGGTTATTACCAATTGAGGTTAGCATGAGTGTTTAAGGACCTTTTGCCTTGATCAAGATCTCGGGTTCGAGCATTGGGTATGCAAAAAATCTCAATTGGGAGGTATCACTACAAGAATTTGTATCTTTAACGACAACCTAATTACGACGAGTCAAAAATCCCGTCGCAAAAGCCTTTTACGACGGGGCAAACAACCAAACAATGACAGGAATAGCCGTCGCAAATGTCTTTTACGACGGGTTTACGATGGATTTACGACGGGATTTCTATTAACGACGGCCCCCTTTTATGACGGGTTCGCGACAGGAAATCCCGTCGTTAATCAATGATTATTGGCCTTTCGCGACGGGATTTCCCGTCGTTAATAATACAATTTCTTGTAGTGTATGCTGCCCACCGAGGTATCCATGCAAACTCCCGCGGGAGATTAGTCCACTCGTCGAAGGCGGTGAGAACTCCTCGTAGTAGAACCAAAAAAAAGTTAATCGGGTTATGAATGCACTAAACTTCGGCTCATACATTGAAATTTGGTAGGTTTTTCTATAGAGTGCTCATACCCTCCATTAAAGCCATAATAAAAACCATGTTGGCTAACACTTGTAGGATTTAATTGTCTATTGCATAAACTCTCATGTGTAGATCATACTATTGAGCTAAAGCTCAAAATTTAATAGACAATTAGAGTGGTGTTTAAGTAAGCTGAGGCAGGCATAGAGTAAGCTTCTTGACAAACACAATCGATGTGCTCAATTATTTGATGCACGAAGGACTTATCGAACATTCGAACCATTCGCGCTCTTTGAACCCAAATCGAATACTTGAATTAGGGTTAGTCTAGCTAGGTCACTTGCAAATGTATTTAGTGGTTGCAATTTAAATGAAACCCAACTACCCAAGGTCCGGGCACTAAATTTTTCGTGGATTCCTTGATGACTCTTTATGTTCGTGGATGCAATTTTTATTTAAGGAGCCAATATAAACTTCTTTAGAGATCAACTAAACTAATTGACCATGCATGTTTTAAAACCTAATTATCAGTATATTAGAAAATATTTTCATGAACTAATAATTTACTACGTACTTCATACTTAATAATTCCGAATCGATCGAGCATATAGGAATAATGAATAAGGATGATCATATCCCATGGCCCGTGGGACGTACATAAATTTATAATTTAAAAGTGCATGTATTAGTAATTTAGTAGTAGTAGTAGTCAATAGTATCTGGCTAGGCTTAACACCAACTTTGGAATAGATTGGTTTGATTTACCTAAAACACTTTAGCTAAAAGAAGATAGTGGGACATGGGGCCATTAATCCACTTTCGCGCAACTTATGGATTGAGACCCTACCCACATTTTTATTATTCAATAAATAAACCCACCATAATAATCCTATATAATAATAATGTTCAATTACAATAATGAATGGAAACTACGTAGATAGTGAAATCCCCCATATATATCAATATCATTATTATGATAAAGATATCTCACATGGACCATCCAAAACAAGTTAAAGCTAGCTACAAAACCACACTGTATTGGTGAAAACATGATGGTAGCTGCCAAATACGGACTACTCCACAAACTCCGTAGTTATGTAGTTTAGCTGGTTAAAATTTTGAGATGGTGACGATCAAATTTCATCTGCATTATTATTATTCCATATCTTTAGAAAGATCGGTAATAACGTTATTACCTCATGGTTATTGTTTTGAAATGTTAGTAGATCGAATTTCATCTTTTAAAAATATCGCAAATAACATTACTCCGTACAATAAATAGCATATGAATTGGAGAGAAAAAGAAGGTCCATTTTATTAAGACAATGGGTGTTTTTTCTTCAAACATTTTATAAACACATATAAACATCTCACTGAACGAGGACACTGTCCCCTTCTCATTCTCTCCTAAAAGTTTACATTATCATCTTCACTAGAAACTTGTTTGCTTTTTATATAAATTATATCTATATATATTATATAAACGTTACCCTTCCTCTATGATAATTGAAATCCTGAAAATTAAAAAAAAAAACTTAGGACTATAAATAACCAGTAAAATTAACAAGTAAAATTATGGAAAATTTAGCTAAAGATTAAGGCCTTTTTTTTTCTTGCATGATATATGGGAAATTGTTTTGGATCAAAGTTATCAAGATTGTGCACCCCCTTTGAGCAGAACTACCCTTGTGCACCGAGATTTCATGACCAAACAAGGAAGTATAGTAGCTTTATCACATTACATTACATTGCAACTTGAAGAGGTGTTCTCATCACTGAAGTAGTGAGTGTATGGGTCCGCTGGTGGTGGGTAAGGGGGCATATAATGCATTGCCGGTGGTGGTCGGGCATACATCATGGGCTGAAACCGCTCGTTCCCATTGGCTCGTTGTTGGTTCATCATCATTTGGGCTAACATTTGCTGGTGGTACGGGTTACCGGGGTTGGGGCCCATCATTTCCGGCGGTGGGCCCCCATGGAAGTAGGTGGGTCCGACGTTAGCCGTGGTGCCAGCTGGTAGTCCTTGGACGGCCGGAATTGAGCCCATAGGGCCCATTTGCATGTTAGCCATTTGGGCTAAGGGTGGCATATGGCCCATGTTGGGGGCACCACCCACATGATGAGCAGGCATGCCCCCCATACCATGATTGAACCCTGCATTTGGATTATTATTCATTCCGTTTCCTCCCATGCCATGATGATTAGGTGGTAAACCTCCATCATTCATCCCACCACCACCTTTCTTCGCCCCACCATTCATCATCATCATATTTCCACCACCACCTCCTCCACCGCCCCCACCTTGCTGCTGCCCACTATTACCATTTTTGCCACCATTTTTAGAATCACTAGGCAAGGGACCACCTCCTTGTTTACCACCACCACCACCACCACCCCCTTGTTTACCACCTCCTTGATTTTGATTATTATTTCCTCCATTGTTTCCATTACCTCCCCCCTTTTTACCCCCATTCACCTGAACTGGAACATTACCTCCTCCTCCTCCACCTCCACCACCCTTTTTACCGTTATTATTACCGCCGCCGCCTCCACCTCCGCCACCACCTCCTCCGCCACCCCCGCCACCATTATTACTAGCAGCAGCGGCCTTCGCCTGAGCAATGGCATTCATGAGATGAGGATTCATCATCCCACCACCATTACCCCCGCCATTTGCCGCCTTCGCCTGAGCAATAGCATTCATCAACTGAGGATTCATCATCCCACCACCGGGACCACCGGGACCATTCATCATCATATTCGGCGGTGGTCCACCGCCACCGCCTCCACCTCCACCACCCAAACTCATGGGCTTCATCTTCCCCGCATCCTCAAATTCATCATCAAACTCATCATCATCTGTAAAGTCATCATCATCATAATCATCATCATCGTCAAACTCGTCATCATCCAAGTCATCTTCAAGAGGCGGCACAAACTTCACAGCCTTCCCGCCACCAGGCGGAGGCTGTGGCTGTTGCTGGTGATTATCTTTCATCGGCGGCATCTTCATCCCCTGAAATTGAGGCGCCATTTTCAGATCTCCCATCCCAAGCCCTTTCATTTGTTGCTGCAATTGTTGCAACTGTTGCTGCTGCATTTGCTGCAACTGTTGTGGACTTGGTTGCGGTGGCCCACCTCCTCCGCCTCCACCACCTCCTCCTTTCGGTTGATTTTGAGGAGCCCCACCACCACCACCACCGCCACCCTTTATGTTCTGATTCTTGTTTTGATTTTGGTTTTGATTGGGATTATTACCGCCTTTGCCGCCATTATCAGCGTTTTTCAACGGATTTTGCTGGTTGTTATTGTTTGGTTTGGGAGCTCCCCAAAGTTCTGCATGTTTACCCGACTTGTTAAGCTTCTTGATGAGAGTGGTTGGGTCAACATTTCCAGAAACCGTCACTTTCCCTTGCTCTGCATCTACGCTTAACTTATATACCCCTGTTTCAAATAAAATCAATTAAATCAACAAATATACTTGGGTAATTAAAATTAATTAATAAGTCTCTCCGTTGGTCCATAATTAATAGTCGAGTTGATAGTGTAAATTGAAATTAAACTAGTAACGTGACATCTACATCCGGACTGCGACACCGAGTGAGTAATAACTAGAGAATTGAGAGGCAAGAAAAGAATAAAGTAAAAAAAAGAAAGGAATTTAAGAAGAATTAACGAGACCAAAATATACCTTCAATTTTCTGCAAGATTTTCTTAACTTTTTGCTTACAACCATCACAATGTATATTCACTTTAAGAACACAAGTCTGAAATCCAACAAAAACCCATTAAAATTAGTCTCAAAAGGTAACAAAAAAAATGATTGCTATAATCTGAAAATCAAAATAATGAGTATTATTTTAACCTGAATTTTCAAGAACTCTTCTTTGCTCATCTTTGCTTGTTCTTAAATTTGGTAAATAGATCTGCTGCAAATAACAGAATTTAAGAAGTAAAATAGAAACGAAATGGGAAAATGTGCTGTACTGTTCACACTAAAATGAGAGGAAACAAATGAGGTTTTGTTGGTTTTTGGAGAGAGAAAGTGATAGAGAGAGAAACAGAAAGGGAAAGGGTGGTTAGTTCTGAAGAAGGTGGGTGGACATTAAAACTTGTTTCTGATTAAACACTGCTACTTCCTCTATTTCAGAGTTAGAAAGAGAAAGTTTTTAGAGAGAGAAAGAAACACACACAATGGGAGGTGAAGCAGAAGCAGTAGGACTGGTCCAAACAAAGAGCTTCCCCTCTTCTCTAACAAGTTATTTATTCATTTATTTTTGAAAAAAAATAATCTTTTTATTTTAATTATTTTTTTAAGTATTATTTTTTGAGAAAAAAATGAGTAGTGTGTGAGAGTTAATGAGTTGAAGCATGTGAGTGTGTTCTCAATTTGGCTTGGCTCATAAGTCATAAGCTAAAGAGATTAAAGTTGGCGCCTTGTTTTTTAATTTTAGCCCTTTTTTATTTTTGTTTTTATTTTTATGTCACACTTAAGTGTGTTGACTGTTACAAGATCTTCTGTGATGTGGAAATTTAATTTGCACTATGATGAGGTATCTTTTGATTTGATTTTAATTCCTACTGTATTTTCTTTTCAATTCCATTCTAATAGGGATGAACTACAATTGTGGGAAACTATTACTACTAGTACGATAAATAGTCGGTAAAAAGTTATGTTGGGAGAGTTTTACAAGTTGTGTTTCATGGAATATCATTTAATTGATTATAGGAATTCTAAGAAGTAACCTAAGAAGGTGTTAGGTAATCTATCTTCTCTTTTAATAGGATGTATGGCTTGCTTTCATATATAAACTACACGTCTACACCATGTATGGTCTACGATATTACTTTCTATTATGACCGTTAAGTACGTGTTCCTAAATCTCATCAAGCTTAAGTTCAAAGTCGATAACATGCCACACTTTAAGAACTCATATTTTTAAGTTTTTGTCTTAGTTATGCGATTTACAGAGTTTTGATGAATGGAAACAGTATATACTCATATAGTCATATATGGCAACAGAGGTCTATGAAAAGATCACGACCAAAAGCCATTTAACAGGGTGGTCATCTGATGAGGAAACGACAATTGTAATTTTAAAATTGAGGGGAAAAAGTTAATGTATATTTTAGAGTCTAATACAAAAAGAACAAACGGAAATTCAGGGAAGGGTTTATTAAATAGTTCAGAATCTATGTAATAGTCGTTATAAAACTGTACAAAAAATCATTAACAAACGGCATCTAATGCAATATACCCGTCAAGGCGCCAAACAGTTATCCGTTAAAGTAATCAATCTTTTGTTTTGTTTTTTACTAGTATAACGCGCTAACCTATACTTTCTCCTTCCTTTTTTAGACGACGCAATTTTTTATCCCGTTTATCAATGCAATATTTCAACCATTAATATCTATTATTAATGGATAAATTTATAAAAGTTGATATTATAAATCTATACAATGAGGCCATTATAACAAAACCCAACATGATGATATTTTTTCTTAATTATAAATTATAAATTTATAGTCAAAGTATATTATATGAATATGCCGAAAATCAAATTGTTTCATCTAAAAAAGCAAAAAAAAAAATATAATGTAAAAGTGCTAAACATATTTTTGAAGGTTGTCCATCTTTATCAACTGTAACCTCGCAAATGACTGAAATGTCTCAAACGTATCCATCAATCTTTTTTTCCCTATTGTATACCCCTTCGCAAATATCCTTTCTGCAACCATAAACCACCATCATCTAAATCGACCACCACAACTATCTATGCTCCGCCGTCCACCGACACCTCCTATAGTCCTATATATATCTAAATCAACCACCACGGTTATCTATATTCCACCATCCACCGACATGTACACCTCCTATAGTCAAGTTATGCCAATTATAAATTTATAATGAATGTTAAAAAAAAAAAAAAATTACACAAGCTAAAACGACCAGAATTAAAAATTAAAGACTAAATTGAAATTACCAGTATGAACTTTACTAACTCTTACACTTTTACACGTGAGAAAATTACATAAACTTAGTATCGTCTTGAATGAGGATTCTGGGCTGCTATAAGCGTACAACGTTTGCCATCGGACACACCACTTTGAAAAACAAACGTTACGGCTCTGTTCCCTTCATCTTATTTTAACTTATTTCAGGTCTAATAAGATAAGATAATATAAAATAAGATAAAATAAAAGTCAATAAGATAAGATAAGATAAGATAATATAAGATAAGTTCAGGTTAATAAGATAAGATAAGATAAGATAATTTCATGGTCAATAAGATAAGATAAGGTAAATATTACATAAGGTAATACTATAAGTTCCAATAAGATAAAATAAGGGTCAATAAGATAAGATAAGATAAGGGTCAATAAGATAAGATAAGATAAGGGTCAATAATTTCAGATAAAATAAGATAAGTTCAGGGCCAATAAGATAAGATAAGATAAGTCAAATTCAGGGGAAGAGAACACTACCTACATTTGTTTTCCGATAACCATGGCGATGGGACTGCAATTCCTTGTTGATAGAGTCCAACCTAGTTGGTTTGTATCACTTGGTTTAGCTTAAGTTGTAATGTTTTGCTTTATTAATATATTCTCTCTTGCTTAGCAAAAAAAAAAAAAGGTCGAAGATCAACAAAATCCCCAATCTATTACATTACATTAAAAAAGACACCAAGAAGTACACGTGTCACATTCTGGTGAAAAAATTTCGCGCCAAATTTTTTTCCTTTTTTTCATTCATGTATTACTTCAATAACTTTTTATGAAAAAGATTCATTATATTTGACTAAGTCTTTATTAATATTTTGAAAATCTGTCAAATCTTTTGTACCCTCCATACTACTTTATTTTCGAACAATTCTTTGTTACTCAATATTTTATAAAAAATTATCAAATTATAATTTTATAATATCCGTGAATGCACGGAATTTAATCTAGTTTGAAACCTAAATCTTGATCTAAACTTTTATACCGATGAGTGTAACGACCTCGAACACTAGACGACGGCGTTTAGAATGGCCTCGGGAAATCAAATGTGAGAAAAAGTACCTCTCCAAAAAAGTACCTCTCCATAGAGAACCCGGGAAATCAAATATGAGAAAAAGTACCTCTCCATCTTTAACTACACATTACAAAATTTATAAAATATTAATATTTTAAAAATATATATTAAGAAGAAGCCAACAATATATTATATATTAATATTTGTTTTCATATACTAGAAATAAAACAGGGTCAAAGTGAATTATGTGAATAGTACAAAAAGTCAAAACGGTGCGAGTATTTCGGGACGGAGGGAGTACCAACAAAACAGTCATCTATTAAACTTATTGCTTTTTTATTTTGTTTTATAGTATTACGCGCTTACTTTTAGATTCAGTAACTGAAAAGTTCGTCTGAAAATAGTTTATCTTTTATCAAAGAAAATTTTGGTATTTACTACCTTTAAAAAACACTAATTTTGTATCTACTACCTTGTGAAATTTTTATTTTAAATTACTATCTTAAACTTCCAACTTTTTTTTAATATACTACCACTTTACATTTTTCTCATTTTAAAATTAAGATTTCTCCTTCGTTTCTTAATCGTTTAAAGTGATTTAAAGTTCATTATTTTCCTTTTCCATTAGAGATTTCATTGAAAATGACATTTTAAAACAATTCGTATGATAAATTCATAAATATTTTAAAATTTTACAAATAATATTTAATTCTTTTTACCTTTTACAAAATGTTTAAAGCAAGATCCCTACAAAATTCTTACACATAAATGAGAAGAATGGATTTTGAATCACTTAAAATTATTAAGAAACGAAAGAGATATCTCAATTTTAAAATGAGAAAACTGTAAAGTGGTAGTAAAAACAAAAAAAATTGAAACTTTAGGTAGTAATTTAAAATAAAATTTTCATAAGGTAGTAAATATCAAAAAATCTTTTATCAAATGTACCATCAAAAATTAATGAATTATCTCCAACACATCTCTTAAGCAACCATCAACCACCATAACCATCTATGCTTCCACTATACCAATTGTCTGTTGGTTCAGTGGTGATTGTGGCTGAACTTTGTAGAAAGGACCCCGTGTTCGATCCCCCGCAACAACAATTGGGAGGGGACTGGAACCTATCTACTCAGAATTTGGCCCAAATCCGAATTAGCCCTAAAGTGAACCGGGTGGTACACCAAAAAAAAAATTTGCTGGGTGCGATCGATATAGGCATGCGAAGTATTTAGTAAAAATATATATGATACAACCATGTAATCTTCTTTTTGTTCTAAGGTACGCGTAGCATGCACAGAGAGCTGATAAACTACGACCCTGGTGCCACACCATCAATAGGATTATTAAAAATGGAGGAGATATGAAACTTCTAAAACAAAATCCTTAGGATGAGACTAGGAACGATAGCACAACCAAAGAATGAGGATGTTAATGTTAGGGACACTTAAATCAATCAAGTTAGAAACATACCCCATAAGGCCATAACATAGTATTTGTTGAACATAACACATGTTTATCAGTCTAAGGAGTGCAAGTAATACTAGTGCAAGTAATGATTTCCCTAAATGAAGTTACAGCTACTGATGCAACTCAACAATAATCTAAGATTTTATTATTTTTTCGCAAAATATAAATGAAATTTATAATTAAAGTAGTGAGTATTCCACTACACTACACTTCCAAAACGAGTGAATGAAATCAAATCTCCCTTGTGGGCTATGTCAGATTCATCATCCACAATTCATAGCCTACATTTAATTTACCATATTCTTACTATTTTTTCATTTTTTTTTATGTAAGCTTTTAATAAAAAAAAATAATGTTAAATGAATAACACAAATAGTTTTTAATTAAATATCCCTAGACAGTCCCCACACACTTCATACCATCTTTGTTATTGCATTACTGCAGTCCTCATGTGTTTCTGGGTAATGAATTTAAGTCTGTGATTGCAGCTTTGTATATATTTAGCCAATTTAGGAACCAAATTTTGCATTATTATGAAATTTATTTAATGGAAAATATTATTGAAAATAGAAAAATGTTGAATAAATTGTAGCGAGTATTGAATGCTATGAAAGCTACAACAGCTAGCTAAGGTAATTTAACTAACATTGTATACTTCTATCAAGATATTTTTCTTTGTTACAAAAACAACCTTATCTCATTTTTTTGATATAATCTTGCACCTCAACAAGTTCATATTCTTTATAAGAAAAAAAAGGGATGAATAATTCATGTTGTTGTAAATATGCGGTTTTTTAAGGCAAAATACTAGAACAAGAATAATAATTAGTTTAGGAAATCGTTGCGTCGTGGTAAGTAAACCACTACCTTGAGAACGAAATTTGGTGCAACCGGGGTGCACAATCTATATCTATCTATCTATATACTCTACTAAAACACAGGGCGCTCAGTCTGGAGCTGATAAGTGTCCATGTGTAAAAAATATATTTATTTTTTAAAAAACTAATTTGTTAATATATTTACATTATTAGATACGTTAGAATATAGTTAGAAATCTAATATAGAATATTCATATGATATTTAAATATAATCTACAATATAATACTAAGATCTTATCGTTCCAAATATAGAATAAGATTAAATACCAATATATTTTTATTCTTAAATATTCATATATTATGTTAATTATTCTATCTCTTACTTATCAAATATAATATTCTATCTCTGCTGTTTTTCCTAAAAATTAAAAGTCTGACTACTTTATATGTTACTTGATTAAATTAAGAAAAAATGAATAATTATTACGTAGCAACATATATAATCTATTTATTATGACATGTGACTGTATCAATTATTTAAAAAAAATGAAGTATATTTATTTACAAGGACCAACATATTATCTAACCCAATTTACATTTTTCTCTTTTTTTTACATGTGCATATAAATTTGAACCATTTTTTTTTTTTGAATTAAGAGTGAACTCGGGCATGGCACCAGCTAAAAACTAGGTAATATTATTTATTTAAAAAAATTTACCTTTATGGTTCACCCTTATGACCTTATCCCACATTATACTCTATTTTCATAGTTTTTCATGATAATACACCAAACAAGTGAGAAGATTTTCACAAATTTATGCAAATTTAGTTTTCTTTAGATTTCTATACCGAGTATATAGTTTTACTTTTTCTCACATTTCCATATTAAGTTGGTTGCTAGACACAATGTTAGTTATTTTTATTTTTATTTTGTCCTTCAAATTTTATCATAAATATATCTTTATTCTATAAGGGAATCCATGAGGTGATTTTCGTAAATTTTCTTTTGGTGTCCCCTATGAAATAGTCTAAAATACCCTCCATAACTTCATCATCAAATTGAATTCGTTCTAAAAGTTGATTGTTTTATTACATTGAATTAATTACTTTAAAAACGAATTATTTAATGCAAATCACCAATTAAGAAAGTCTAATACACATCATATTGAATCATACATTCTCTAACAGAGACATAAAAGGAAATTAGTCGATTAATATTAATCACCAATTATATTAACATTGATTGTAAAATAAAATGAAAAGGCATAAAAGAAAATGGTTAGTCAATCAGATTTAATCACAACAGACAAAAAGTCAAAAAGAAAAAAAGAAAGTCACAATCAAACACTTAATCACAATCAAATATACTCCTTATTAGTCACAAAATTTATTTTTCCTTTCTAAGTACTTTATTATGCCCACATTTTTGTATAGTCACAAATAAATCATACTCCATCCGTCCCAGATTAGTTGTTACACTTTCCTTTTTCGTCCGTCTCAGATTAGTTGTTACACTTCTAAATTAGGAATGACCCCATAATTATTATATTGTTTCTTTCTTCCCACTATTTTTTTTTGTCCACACACCCTCTCTCATTCAATTAAAAAATACCCACTAACTCCTATCACATCTACTTTTTCAATAAAATAACAATTGATAACCAAACAACCACTTATCACCTAAAACTTTGTGCAATGGTAAGTGTAACCACTAATTTGGGACGGAGGGAGTATTTTAATTTATACTTTAAATAAAAATTAAACCAAAAAAATATACTCCATTATAAAAATACATCCTCTATAAAATTGATGTCTACTTATTTTATAGAAAAAGTTTGCAAATAATTTTTTCTAAACATAATTTTGTTTTTTTATATATCCTCGCACACATCGCGTGCATATAAAACTAGTTCTAGTTTAAAAAGGACAATTCAAGTTATACGTGGGTAAAATTAATGGGTTTATACAATATTTTATTATATGGTTTTAATACAATCATCATAATTAATTTTGTGAATGTTGTTCTATTATTGATCTGGGAAGTGATAAATCCAAGAAAAATTTTACTTCTTCCAAGGAAATCCACATTTTTTTAAAGGTGATTTCCTTGGAAGAAGTGAAATTCTTCCTTGGATTTATCATTTCCCGATTGATCTAAAAAAGAATCGACCGTTTGAGTATTAAAAATTGCACGGACGAAGGGACTCACTGAGCCGGGATCACAAAAACCCGTACCCAAAAGAAATCAATTTCCTTTTGGAAATCCCGCTTGAGCCTTTCCGGCGTGCGTTTGGATTCTGGCGGTTTTTCGATTTAGTGATGGTCTTGTTCAAATGCTTTTTTTCCTCCCGAGGGTCAGGGAAGAAAAAAATCGGTTGATAAATGAATTCCAATTTGTTGAATACCATCAATGTATTGGCTAGATTGGGGTTTTCATTACACGTATGATAAAGGTTAATAAGTGTCTCATGCAGTACATAGATTGTCGGAGAAATTAGGGGCATGTTCAATTATACAAGGATGGAAATTTATGGGCTTATTCAATTAAGAACTGAATATTACCAAGGTATATTCACATAAATGTGCTTTGGTAATGTACAATTAGCTAAGCTTGCTCTGATATTTGGACATTTGGTGTTACATTCCTTGTGAATTGTAACAATGATTTAGATCCCTCGTGAGTGATAAGACAAAAACAAAAAACTGCCATTCAATTCCTAGTGACTTTTGAAAATGATTCAGGGTGTTTAGTTAAGAGAGGTTTTAAGAGAAAAAGAGATTTTTGAAATGAATTAAAGGTTCGACTTTTCGAAAACGCTAAATGAAAGTGTTTGGTTATGGGAGGTTTTGAAAAGAGTTTTGGGTTGAAAAAATTAATTATGAAAAAGCTCAACATATGAACTTTTTGCCATTAGAGGTTTAAGAAAGAGAATGTAAATTAACTACTTTGTTCTAATATTGCCTAAAATTACAACCCTTATCTTGACACCCTACATTATTTCTCTCCTAAAAGCATTTTTCATGTCTCCTTCTTCATTTCACCTTATTTACTAGACTCGCTTGTTGTTGTAATAAATTTTATATTATGGAGTAGTACTTTTAAGCAATTAATTGAAATCTATTGCAATCATATTTGTAAAATTAAAAAAATTCTCTATTTGCAAATCAAGAATTCATATACTTCATTTAAATTTTATGTTAAGAATATATTTTTAGAAAAAATAAATTTGTTTTATTTATTCCATGTTTATTCAAAAAATAAAGAGAAAAAAGATAATATAATAAACTATTTTTCTAACATTAATAAGAAAAAAATTATCCAACAACAAAGTATGTCAATGTCCTTAATGGTCATTTTACATATTAAACAGCTAATAGTTAACAACTGATTTACCAATTCAACACTCTTACACAAACAATAGATAGTCAAACCAGCTAATACAAATAACTAACAATTAGTCAAACCAGCTAACATCTATTGACTCCTAACCAAACAGGGCATGTAACCCTTATATGTATGGATGTCAATTAACTTGACTAATTTTGAGGCTATTCATCTTCTAAGAGATAAGATTACATACTACTCCGTATACAAATGCTATTTGTGGCTTCCAGTATTCAAATCATAAATAATAAATCTTTTACAAGCAAGAGATGCTTCTTTGGAACAGTGTAATGACCGTCATGCCCCTACAACCCTTCTTCAAAAAATTCTTAAATCTCTTAGGAATAGTGTTTTGACGATTTTACCATTAGGCATGTTGCAATTACTCTTCAACCCTCACTCTTCCTCTCTTTGCTCCAAAGTTGCTTAACCATAACAATTACTACGTAAACAACAACAAAAATTTCAACATTTTTTCCTTCAATTCTTTAAAACTGAAATTTTATCTTAATAAATCAAAATCAATTACTCCCTCCATTCTTGAATATTAGTCATTTTTGGAATCTTGTCAATATTCACCATTGAAGAGAATCTTCTAATTTCTTATAATTTCTTTTCGATACATATTTCAAAGTATATTCATGTGGGATCTTATTTTGTTCGTCTCAATGTGCATTAACAATATCAAATTTTTATATTTATTTAGCGTACGTATTTGGAGACATTTACGTTTAAATATTGAGTTGAAACAAGTGAAAAAGTAAAAAAGGACTAATATTTAATAACGGAGAAGTAACTAACTTCTTAAGGAGCATTTTAAACAATAAATTTATGATAGACCTTTCCATTATGCTCTCTTAATTATTCATTATCTTTCCAAAATCTAAATATTATAAATTGTGATTTTTGTTAAAGCATGTATGTATTTATAATTTATTGATCAGAGTTGTGTAGCGATGAGATCTTTTCCCGTTTTTATTTAATTTCATAAGATTTCAAATAATTTTTTTATCGAGGGACATATTTCAAGTAAATTTAATAGGGACATACTCTGTGTTTGTCTTATTGCTTTTTTTTTGTCCATTCTTATTACGTTACTAAAATAGTTATAACATACGAGTAGGACACAGTACTACGTATTTATTGTTATATTTGAGCTATTGAAAAGTGAAAATAAATAAATCTTAAGGGGCCTTATAAATTGTTGTTTTTGAACTGGTCTTTCAAAATGTTAATTTGGGACGACTCTCCCACTTTTGAGGTTCCTCTTTCTCTAATTTGGGGATTAACTGAATTTATACATTTCAACAAAAAGTTTACTGCCTATGAAAATCCCATGCGTAGCACGCGGTCAAATAACACTAGTCTACAAAAAGAGAATAAACTAGTATGTGTTATGGGTGATCCATGAAGTTGTTACATACTTTTAATACTCAATCAAATTGTATTAGTTGCACGTGTCGAGTGAGATAGGCGAGTAGGCGACTTTGGGCATGTTTGGTAATATATATATTTTTTATTGGCTTTTGATTTTTCCATGTGGTCAAACAACCAATATAGATGTAAAGTTTGCTTTTTCTTTGGCTAAAAAGTCGACTTTTTGGCCACAAAGCTAGTAAAAGTAGCCTTTATGGTCGCTGGCTTTTCATTTTACTAAGTACATTTTGGTCATGTTTGCTAACTACTCCCTCCGTTCCTTTAAGTTGTATCCATTTGGGAAAGTGAGGGGTTTTTAAGAAAATTGGAATCTTGATTTGTATTGGTATAAGTATAATGATTGGGTGTAAGAAAAATGATTGTATGTAAGAAATTATAAAAAAAGAAGAGAGAAAATAATAAAGAAATAAGGTAAGAGAGAAGAGTGATAATGATGGGTGATAAAGGAGGTGAGAGAGTGGGTATATGGGGAAGGAAAAAGAATTAAATAATAGGGGTGGAGAAATTTAGGTGGAAATATGGGTAGAATCTTTAGGTATTTTGGTAATTAGATATAAATATAAGGGTATTTTAGGATAAAATGTATGTCCAAAAATAGAAACGGATACAACAAAAAGAAACGCTTAAAAAGGAAACGAATACAACAAAAAGGAACAGAGGGAGTAGTTTTTTTCTGGTTTTTTTATTGGCTTTTGGATTTTGGCTTTTTAATGTGGTCAAACAGCCAAAAATGTGTTTGGTAGCCAGCTTTTCTGCCAAAAATGAAAAGCTAGTGTTACTAGCTTTTTAGGGTTGACTTTTGGCTTCTCACTACCTAATTTAATTTTCTATCCTTGTTTTTCAGTAATTAACTAATACTCCATAATTAACTAATACTCCATTATTAAGTAATTATTAATTAAATAATTAATTAAATAACATAATTAAAAATAATACTCCGTACTAAATAGATAATAATTTATTATAATTAATTCAATAATTAATAACTTATACTTTGTTTTTTTTAAAATTTTTAAAATTAAATCATTTATATAATTTATTAAATTAATAATTAATAATATCAAATACGTAATAATACATATTTTATAATTAGTGATAATTAAAATTTTATAACTAAATAATTAATAATTTTTTTATATTAATAATTAATATTAAATACTTAATATTTAATATTTTTAGTTAAATAATTAAAAATTTATTAAATCAATACTAAATTTTTATAATTTATGATATAGTTAAATAACTATCAAGTAAATTATTTTTTAATAAAATAATTAATATTTAATAATTTATTAAATTTATAAGTAATAATTATTAATATTAAATACTCAATAATTTATAATTTATAACTTATAATTAAATAAATACTAATTTATAAAATTATTGATTATAATATGAAACACTTAATTTATATTTTTAATCACTATAAACTTATTTATAAATGGTAAAAATAATACTCTAATTGGCATAAATTGTGATCAACTTCAAAAAATTGGCATAAATTGTGATCAACTCTGATGTCTTTGTGATAAAGCTAATGAAAGTATCAGCCACTTGTTTTTTGAATGTGAGTACTCTGATCCGATTTGGGATACAATTCTAATGTGGTTGGGTGTGTGTAGAAGCACGGGTATATGGACTGAAGAACTGCATTATCTAACTTCTAAGTGCAACACCACTTCTAGTGCACATCAGGTTTATAGGATGGCTCTTTGCATCACTATTTACTTGGTTTGGAGGGAGCGTAATCAGAGGAGATTTCAGAATAGGAAGCAGGCTCCTGAAGACATAGTGAAACAAATACAGTTTATGTGTTATGTCTCTTGTACTCAAAAGCAGAAGCTGCTAGGTGTAGACACCTACTTTTGTCCCCATTCCCGAAAGGGAAGGTTCGATGATGAGAACATAAATCTCCATTTGGCAACGCATCTCCTATAAAATAACGAATCTCGATCACCCTTTTCATTTCAGCCAAAGTTACTATTTATAGAAAACCGCTAAGAATAGTAACTGCCGTAAAAGGTAGTTGTTAAAAGTGGCAAAGTCATAAAAGATAGAAACCTGTCAGAATTAGGTGTTGCACTCCAACATAAATCCTAAAAGAGATAGAATTTGCATTCCTGGTATAATTCGAAAATAAGAGTTACGTATTAATTAAATTCCTAACGAACCTAGAGTTCATAACGAGCCCGGACGCATTCCGTCATAAAGTGATTTCACTAACTGACTCGGATAAATCTCAAAAGCTCCGTGTTCTAAGAGTCCAAATCTGACAAAAAACTCGGCCCAGATCCCATTTTCAACGCCTGGATCTGGGCGCCGAAAATGTCTGGGGCCGTTTTATCTCCGGATTCTTTTTTTGATTCGTATCTTAAAATCTATCTTTCCACACACCCTTTTCCTATAAATACAGCCTCAAAACCGACGTGAAAAAAGAAGACACAATTCCATAACCTGCGTATTGACTCTAGCCTTAAGCCTAAGCCTCACGCTGCGAAATTGATCCAGCATTCTGTCGCAATCGACCCAAAAGTCGAACAAAACGCATCCTACCCCTTGTAGCTTGATGAATTAAGCCTAAATACTGGAACATTGCTTAGAAACCCGAGATTCGTTAAATAAAAGGAGAAATAGCAAAGCCAAGTGGTTAGTTTTCTGAGAACCACAACGCACCTCTCAAGGGTGCGTTGTAATGTGTCCCTCATATGATTTAATCGCTTTCATCACCCTTTTATAAAATTGTCAAACTATTAATTTGATTGATTTATCACGCCTAATAAGATAATACCTTGGACAATTGAATTATCATGCTAGGTACCTTAAATCAATCTAAATAAGATAATCACGATCGATTTAGTGTTATGTGTTGCATATTGCTAAAATCAATTCAGAATAGTTTAATAGTTTAACGCATGTCCCTTCAATTATTTATGCTGAGCTAGTAAGGATAACCTGCCTCTGGAGTATTATCGATGAGCACTCCTCTCGGTAGCTACAGTCCCCCGAACTCTCAATCTCTGCCCTGCGGGTGTACGTTGAGCGATCCCCACACCAGGGATCACAAGGGAACCTATGGCCGTCGTGGTCGAACATAATTGCATTCCCTTTATGTCACGATAACCGGGTTTTGTCAGTTTTTCTCATTGTCGTTAAAAACTGAATGACGACTCCTATATTACTAGTCGATTGGGTGTAAACTCACAGGAAATCCAATTACACTTCATCTGACAACGTCACGCCCACGAGGGACGAGGTCACGCATTAGCCTCGTGCTTTTTCGACCCCCTCACAGTGGCGACTCCACTGGGGATGTTAATGAAATACCCGTGCTCGTAAGTAATCAAAATAGCTGAAGGGTGAAACGATCCTACCCCGCGTGTATTTCCCTATCAAGTTGGGACAACCTGAAAATCAGCATATTAATGTGAACGGACAGAACCGCATAACGAATCTTGGCTCCCTTGGCATGTTTCATCTCGGGAGTTGGGAATAAGGATACCCATCGCCACCCGGGGGGTGCATACGCTTCGAATGTTGTCCACTCGACACTTTCGCTAGTAGTACACCTATCCCAAACCCAATCGCTCGCCCACTAGGTCCCTCTCATTGGTGCATTGCCCCTTGGCTTACATCGTGATTGGCCTCTTGGGACGAAATTCGCTCGTGAAAGCACTACCCCGACCGGGGCATGTGTTGGATCGACGATAGAAGAGGTACCAAGCCGGCGCAAATATTACCCATAGAAGCCTATCATAAACTACGTGACATATTATTTTGCTTCATGTTGTAATGTTAGCTACGTGTAGCGAATTATGTGATTGTGTGTGACAAATAATACTAGGAAACCAACGACCCTAAAAATTTCATAAACACCAATTGGCCAAAGAGTTATACCAAAATACGTGTCCCGTAACCCCGGGCGATCGCAACAAAAATAAGCGACGCCCCGGACGGCCTGTAACGGATCCTACAACGCTGCACAACGCGTAAAGGACGTTATTAGGCGAGCACGCAAAATTAAGTCGTATATACGAAAAAAGGATACGCGAACAGAATACGAGTACCAGTCAGGGACGCATTTTCAGCGCCCCTGGCTGGGCGCCAATCATTTTCAACGCCCAGAGCTGGGCGCTGAAGTTGCTGCCTAGCCTCCGGGTCAGGCACAGCAGCCTCGGTACCCGCGTATAAAATATACGTAGCAATAAAAAAAATTCGCAACAAATTTGCTACGAGGACGTATGAAAAAAGGCACTCGATTCTAAGAACGACTTATAAAATAAATAACTCCTTGTGCCGTCATTAGGCCTCCTGTGACGACAATGTTCGGCACCAAAACCGAGCATGCTAATTAAAATAACTTTGAATGTCACATGGGCAAATGTTTCGAAAATCCAAAGAATGACCAAAAGAAGAGCCAAAAATGTACCAACAAAAGTGAGAATAGAAAACCAGTAGAAAGAGTCAGAAGTCTAGACTAAGTAATGCTTAACTTTGGGCCTAAACTTTAGCTTGTCTTATGCATAGGGCTGGTTCTGCCACTTGGCGTCGATCTGAAAATCAAAGGTTAGTACGTCTCGAAGCTACATCACCAACACAAGGTCTAGTAACTCCAAGCTCCATCCGTCATTCCCCCTTTCAAGGATCTCCGCTTCCCCAACCTCGGTTCGCACCCTCAAACACGTCCATGGAAGAATTACGTGACCAAATGGTCCAAATGACCCAACTTATGAATCAACTGAAAATGGAAAACGAATCCTTAGCAGCTGCGCAAGCCAAAAATGACCTAGATAACGAGAAGAAGATCGAAAAAATGGTTCTGTAGCAAACCATGGGGAGCAAGTATTTCTCCCTCGATCCTAAACCTTTTCCCGGCAAACTACCGGAAAAGTTCAGTTCATCTGACTTACCAAAGTTCAAAGCCACGGACAATCCCCGTGATCATCTCTTGAGCTTTGTGAATGCCATGAACTTGAAAGGTGTGGACAAGTCCATGTATTTGCCTGCCTTTCCTTTGTCCTTGGAACATGTGCCACTCAAATGGTACTACCACCAGGACCCTAAGCTCTTCCCCACTTGGGAGGACTTTGTCAATGTCTTCCAAAAGAAAGATGAAGGTTTCACGACCTATTTTGCTAGATGGAGAGAACAAGCGGCCCAACTAATCAATAGGCCTCCTGAAACTGAATTGGTCCAAAAATTCATTGACAACCTAGACCCAGCTTATAAACAACACCTTAGGTACTTGGGCCTTGATACCTTCAAAAGGGTTTATGATGTAGGAATAAAGATCGAGGATAACCTCGCAAAAACAGTACAAAGCAAGCCTGCATACAAAAGTAACACCTACAACAGGGGCCACACGCCTCAAGCCCAAGAGGTCCACGCCGTAGAAGAAACCCCAACCCGAAGGAGCCCTGGAAGGTGGACCCGAGATCGAAAGTTTGCCCCACTCGGGTCGACTCTGGCACAAGCCTTCCAAAGATTAACCAATCAAGGAAAGCTAAGGCCCATAGGCCCCACACCCGACCCGTCATTCAAAAATAAATATTGGGTCGAGGGCACCTATTGCGAATTCCATCAAGGAAATGGGCATGATACTGAAAACTGCTGGAATCTAAAAAACACGATCCAGGATATGATAGAGGATGAAGTAATACCTCTCCCTAACGTTGGCAAACCCAACAACAACAAGAGCCCACTCGGTTCTTGTCACATCTCTCTCGATCAACCAGAAAATAAGAACTTTGACCCTACGGTGTATATTACGCCTCAAGGTGCACCGCTCACCATGGTCCCTATGGATCAAATCGAGAGAGAAGTATGCGGTGTGTGGGATGATGATGCGGAAGATGTCTACCTATCTCAAGTATCGGGCCAGGACCTCTTTACTGAAACTTGGCCCGGGCATGCTCCCATTGACACCACCTCTCAAGAGCCCGAAGTTGACAATCTCACTCGGTCTGGAAGGGTATACCAACAGGATATTCGCCCACCTCCCGGGGACGATATCCCAGTCAGACAGACTCCTGAAAACATACGGCACACCACCGTCGCAGAAGTCATCGAAAATCCTCTCTTGAAGCAACTAAAAAGAACTAAAGCCGAGATTACCATCTGGGATCTCATATGCACTTCAAAGGAACATCGTGAAAAACTTATTCGCTCACTTGACCTCATCTCAGTCCCTACGGACATCACACCTGACTCATTGGTTAACCACGTCACAAGAGATGTTGAGGAAAAAACAATAGTTTTTACTGACAAAGACTTACCTAAAGAAGGAGGCGCCCAAAATAAGGCCCTCTATCTAGTGGTTGGATGCAAAGGACAAAACATCCGCCTAGAACTCGTAGACAACGGTTCAGCGGTAAATGTTTGCCCATTGCGAACCGCCCATTGGTTGGGGCTAGGAAGCGATGACTTTCAAACCTCCACGCAAGGGGTACGAGCTTATGATAACTCTCGAAGGCCTGTGTTGGGAAAAATCAATCTCACAATACAAATCGGGCTTGTGGCACGTACCACGGAGTTTCAAATAATCGACATCAAACCCACTTTCAACCTCCTGTTAGGACGCCCTTGGCTCCATGACTTAGGAGGTGTGGCTTCTACCTTGCACCAAATGGTTAAACTTAATCATAACGGGGTAATTCTGGAAATACGCGCCCCTCCTCTTGACGTCAGTTGTACTATGGTTGGAACGGCCGAAACTGCAGAAGACCTTTACGGTTTTCAAGTGGATGAAGCCAGCCAAGTCATTGAGGACTATAATTTAGCATTTCTAGATCCGCGTGCATCCCGGGTCATCCCTAAAATATTGCTAGCTCAAGGCTATTTCCCGGGAACTCCATTGGGCATAAGGAAGAAGAACTACATGTTCCATCCCCCACCCAACAAATCTACTCCCTTTGGCCCAGGCTATGAACCAACGGAGGAAGATATTGCTGACCACTTGTATAGGCTAAGCCTTAAGCCAGCCAAGACAAAACAAGCCACCCTTCTTCCCCCATATCAAAGAACCCTTAACGGTATGTTTGTCCGGGAAGGAGAAGAACACCCATGCTGTGACTTCCCTGAACCCTTCGTTCAGGATGTCCTGCTAAAACCCGGATTTGAAATTTTCCATGACTGTCATACTTTGGATGAGGCACCCCACCTCACCAAGACTGAAACAGGTGAAATATTGGACAATCAAGCTCTATGGACATTGTTTAACGAATCGAGGCCTATGGAGGACGAGACTCTGATGACTACCCTAGCTCTACAAGATGAAGGTTTCGATCCAACTCGGTTAATCGCTCCTACATCAACACTAGAAGAGGCCGAGAACGGATGGGTGAAGACATATCAGTGGGTCAACGCAAAGGGAATAGAGTTCAAGATGAGTACAGGCGAAGGACCAAGGTTCTACGAGACTAAACCCAAGGCTTGAGCCGTAGAGAGCACTTTAGCAATACGCCTAGTAGTTCTTTAGATGATAGAAAGAATAAAGCCCTAGATATGGTCCTAGGAACCCTTAGAATATTGATTAATTTGTTTCAGTGTGTTTTCCTTACTTTCCAAATTAATAAAAGCGTAAATTTTCTCCTAAAATATTATTCTAACACTAAATAAGCACTAATCATACTTGCAAATATAAAAATCAAAAAATGTAAAGAAGCGGCCCACTGTAGGCCCAATAGCAAGGCCCACTCGGTCTTGAATCGTGACATCGAAACCAATTCCCGAAAATCTACAAAATAAACCACACTATCCCCTTCATATTTCCAAGACATAAAGGTCAAACCCGTGCAACCCAAAGAAACCCAAAGAAATCAAATCCAAACAATGCAAATGTTGCTCAATTTTTTTTTTTTAAAACATGAACCCATCATCCCCATCATTAACAACACGCACCTTAACCCAACCAAAAGGCCTACGCAAAGATCTTCATATCTCCCGCACCCCAACTCCATTTTCAAAGCCGTCTCGAGTCACGAATAGAAAAAATTAATCCAGACGAAAATGCGTCTAACGCTAACAGTTCAAAAAGCTTCCGAAATAGCGTCAAAATTGATTTATGACGAATAAAAAGTAAAATGAAACAAAGAAAAAGAAATAAATGCAAGACATGTGAAGCGACGCGCCAAGAAATCTCCTCAGGAATCATTTTCAACGCCCAGAGCTGGGCGCCGAAATCTTTAACGCCCCAACCTGGGCGCTGAATCTCTCTGCTTGCCAAAATTTTTGCCCAGAAGTGCTCATCATTTTATCCGCACATGCACGGAAAAATAACGAACACTGGGGGGGGGGGGGGGTACAGCACGTATTCACGTATTTAGATATACGTACCACAAAAAAATACATGAAAAAATGATGTGCAAAATACATGTACTCAAAAAATAAAACAAATTTTTGTTTTACGGCAAAGCAGCAGATTTAAAAAAAATATAATAAACTTCACTTATTCTACCGTTTCAAATAATATGTTTCCATCTCAGAACATACTTATCAAATTCGGCATCCTAGAATTTATTCTAGCTAGAACTACGCGCGACCTGATTCTAAGTTAAAGTTATTTAACAAGGATACGTAGGCAATCCTATTTATGGATTCGGTCCAATCAAATAAAAAATATAATGTG
This sequence comes from Spinacia oleracea, assembly GCF_020520425.1. Classification (NCBI taxonomy): domain Eukaryota; kingdom Viridiplantae; phylum Streptophyta; class Magnoliopsida; order Caryophyllales; family Amaranthaceae; genus Spinacia; species Spinacia oleracea. Next base: position 24,395,549 of record NC_079489.1, read on the forward strand.
CATAAGTGTTGGAAATAAGCAAATAAAAAAAAGGAGAAAGCAAAACGAAAACAAGAAAAATAAAATTACGCCTTTATTAATATTAAAAAATGATAAGAAGGAAAACAAAAAGTGCTAAGGAATGAAAAACAAACACAACTGAAATAAATAAAGGGCACCTACACCCTAACAAGAACTACACTACTCGAGTTCTTCCGGATCATCAAATAAAGTTTTGTAGAGAGCAATGTTCGCAGGGTCCACCTCCACAGGCTTCTGCGCCCCCCCCCCCCCCCCCTATATCAATCTCCATAAGAACAGGCTCCTTGACACTAACTTCCAAGGATGCCAAGGCCTCAGAAACATTTTCAGTTTGAACAGTTATAGCCCGCTCAGCCTCAAGGGCACAAACAATAGTAGGGAAAGGATTATCAATATCAATTGGATTAGCCACTGGTTCTACTAGGGGCTGAACTTTCCTATCCCATACATTATTCCGGCGACGATCTCCGCGAGAGCTTGCATTTCTTTTATGAACAACAGGCCCCTTCATGTTAGGCACCGTTTTAGGCCTAGAACTGGAACGGGGAGGAACTTCTTTTCTCTTTCGATCAGGACGAGCTTTTACAGTCTTAATACCATGGTCGCGAGGATTAACAGGATCACGACTCTCATACTTAGCCCTACCTCAAGGTATCAAAAGCTCAGCCGGCTCTTCATTTCGAGCCTTAGTTCTCACAGCCTTATCATCGGAACTCATCCACAACTTGTAGTTTTCGGAAAGACCCACAAAGCCATCTCTAGCCACGGTCCAACGCGGGAGGCCACCATAATACTTAGCCCACGCTTGAACCCGTGCTTATGAAAAGACCGCTACTTTAGGTGGTACCGTATCGGAAAACGGGATAGTCTGCCTTAAGCCGTATTGTCGCATGACTCGGTAGGGAAAGATATAAACAGACCGAGATAGCCCCAACAAAGAAACATAAACTAACACCTCGGAACCCCCCGTTATAGTAGTCAAACCCCACCACGGTACCACCCACTTAATAGAGCATATGCCATGAGTGAAATAGGAGGCCCACTCGGCCTCGTCCTGGCCTTGGTGCAAATACTTTGGGTTACCCAAGGCTATAGGGCGATAATGTTCAAGATCGGTAAGAGCTTCCAGAAGCCTAAGTCGTTCCATGAGCCAAATCTGCAAAAAAACGGGTACAATTAGAAAAATAATAATTTTCCTGGGACGCGCTTTCAACGCCCAGGACCAGGCGCCAGAAATTCCGACGCCCAGCTCGGGGCGCTGAAAATCAGCTCCAGGAAGGGGGGCTGTCGAGGCAAGCGAAAAAAGAAAAGAATAAAAAAATACATGAGCGAATAAACGATCGATTACCTACAGCAACAGGGGGCTCCCCTTAAAAATTTCAGACTTGGCATCCTTTTTTAGCTCATCTGCGCTCAGCAAGGTCTCGGCAACAACCAACGGCATAATGGAATAGCAACTCTCCATCTGGCTGATCAAGGGGATCAACCTTATGTCACCGAACTCGCCATTGTTATTCGACAGTAAATAGTGGTTCAACAAGAAGAATACAAATGCTCGAATATTCAATTTCTGTTCGGTCATATTTTTACTAGGTCTAAAGTGATGTTTTACAAGCTTTGCCAAATTAACCTTATCACCCACAACGATCTCAGCGAGCATGTTAGCATCTAGTCCTAGGAAAGCCCCTATAGTTGTTTTACCCTCTTCAACAGTGCCAGGGGTAGCAGGAGTAGCATTGGCAGGATAACCAAGGATCGCGGAAAATTCATCTGGCAAAGGGCATACTTCATTGCCCCGAAAGACAAAAACATGGTGATCAGAATCCCAAAAGTCCAGGGCCGCATACAGAAAATTATAATCAATATTATTTTGTTGTAAGCCTAAGAATTCCTCTAAGTGGTATCCTTTCAACAAAGCCTTTTCTGTGGGATTAAGGGCTCTTAACCAGCGCCTAACAACTCGTTGGAGGGAGAAGGGAGGAATCGACATGGCAAGAGCAGGGAAGAATAAAAGCTAAGCAATTGCAAAAAAGAGGAAGATTGAGAGTGGTGAAAAAGAAAGACGTACTTAACCCCTATATATACAAGAAAGCATCGAGTGACATCCCAATCCCATTCGGAAACGCGCTAAAAATCCGGGAACTGCCAAAATAGAACTTCCAGCGCCCAAGGCTGGGCGCCGAAATTATTAACACCTGGCCTGGGGCGCCGGAAATGTAGCCCAAGGCCCGGATCCTTCCAAACGCGGAGCGGGAAAGGACTTAAAACCGTGTTAATTGACACGAGGCCCTGCTGTAATCAAGATCAAGCCCAAAGCACCTTTAGAGCCCGAATAGTGAAAACGAATGTTAAGGCTTGTCGAAACTCAGACTCATCTCAAGAAAAAAATATGTGTACATTTTTCAAGGCAATATAGAAAAAATAAAAAATCAAGGTCATTCTTCGAAACAAAAAAAATCAAAATTAAAAAATCAAGTCGTTGGTTTCTCAAATTAAAAAGCGTTTATTTGTCAAAAGATCAATCCGGGCCAAAGTAAGCTCGATATATTAATTATTGAAAAAATGAAGCAAACTTTGTCGCCCGAAAAATGAGGTCGCACTCCACGACTTCATCAAAGTAGCATACCACTACAAAGATCGCTCGCACTTACGAGCACGATCCCAAACACGATCAAGGACATTACAAAATGTGTATCCCCAAGGAACCTCTTTGACAAGAAATGACCGTCAAGCACGAGTGCTTGGGGGATCGAAAGAAAATATATATTTCAAAAGAGAGTATGCAAAGTTAAAGCAATATTCCCAGGCTACGTTGTACGAAGTCCCGTGTTTGGATAATCTCAAAAGATAAAACCGGACTACGACCTCAAGACAAAGGTCGTCGTTGATACTTATGCATAGTCCCCTAATCAAGGACCCAGGTAGTGGCAAAATTGAGCCGTAAAGACTAGCTCAAAACCATGAAAGATGATGACCACAAGACAATGGTCCGTCTAAGCACGTTGTCAACCCACATTCAGGTTGCAACTAAATCCGAGCATCCCTCGAAAGAATTCGCTCTTGCAAGAATGAATAAAAAGAAATTCTCAAAAGAAATCACAAGAACAAATGAAATAGGGACTTGCCCACCTCAATCGGGCAAGATCGCGGCACGCAAGTCCCAAATCGAAAAGACGAATTTAGGTTCGCTCACCTCCAGCGGGCGGGGCATCCACCCTTAGCGGACAGGGCTCGCCCACCTTCAGCGGGCGGGGTCTGCGTCACTAACCGCGCAGGTCCTCAGTTTTCAAAAATAAAAAGAAAAGAAAATCTTCAAAACAAAAACAGGCTCGCCATCTTCAGCCGGCGGGGTCTACGTCACAAACTGCGTAGGTCCTTATTTTCAAAAAACATCAAAACAGATTCGTCCACTTCTATCGGACGGGGCGTCCACCCTCAGCGGACAGGCTCGCCCACCTTCAGCGGGCGGGGTCTGCGTCACTAACCGCGCAGGTCCTTAGTCGCTGCAGCGATAACTTTTCCTGGTTTCCCTTTTCCAAAAATCAAAGGATGGTTTCCCTTTTCCAAAAACCAAAGGATGGTTTCCCTTTTCCAAAAATCAAAGGATGGTTTCCCTTTTCCAAAAATCAAAGGATTGGTTTTCCGCTTTTCCAAAAAAGAGCGATGTGCTGGATTTTCCTTCGTTTTACGTCCTATAAAAACAAGGGGGTTTTCTCGTTTAGCTAACCCTGAAAATGAGAATCTTTAAAATGTTTTACCTCGTGATTGGGCTTTACCAGGCCTAGTTACACTTCATAGCTTTGATTTCAAAAACATCTTAGATACTTCCAATGACAAAGTGAGAGCACTACTACAGAAATAGCCTTTAATGGCGTTTATTTAATAGCGCTTTTATCTCTTTCGCTATCAAAAGATTAAAAAATATCATATGATAGCGCTTATTAGATAAGCGCTATTATATTTCAATTCTTTCACAAGGCTTCTAAACAAAACGCTGTAAAAGGTACTTTTTTTTTTAAAAAAAAAAGCCAAAACAAAAACTAGAAAAAAGAACCGCCTAAAACAAAATCTTTCCCACGTTTCTTTCTTTTACTCTGCAAAAACCAAAAACCTCAAACCTAAGACTCCACAGACGGAGAAATCTACCACAATCCTCTACGCGGCAGCTATTCACGGTGGTGGAGATTTAGGTGGCGACGTTATCTTTTCCCGGTGGCGTTTCTTCCGTCGGAGTTTGAATTTCAAGGTAATCTCCCTTTTTTTTTGCGAGATTCTATTAATATATGTTGTGTTGTTCTTATTTTGCGTTTTTATTGTCAATTATTTGTATTGAATTGGGTTTTTGGGGGAGAGGTTTGAATTCAGTTAGAATTGGTTTGATTATGGGTTTTGTGTTTTGTTCCTCTGAATTGGTAGACTAGCGCATATTTAGTTTGGATTTGGGTTCTGATTCTTTCTTTTGATAATGATTCTTTCATTATTTGATTTCATGATTATTGTCAATTATTTGTATTGAATTGGTTTTTTGGGGGAGAGGTTTGAATTTAGTTAGAATTGGGTTGATTATGGGTTTTGTGTTTTGTTCCTCTGAATTGGTAGACTAGCGCATATTTATTTTGGATTTGGGTTCTGATTCTCTGTTTGATAATGGTTTCATTCATTATTTGATTTCATGATTGCGCTGGAATTGCGTTTCTGCTAAATTTTCTTTTCATGAAACTAGAGCAGAAAAATTCATGTATTTTCTTTTGTTCCTCTGAATTTTCTTTTGTTCGTCTGAATTACTATAAAAATTCATGTTTAGTTAGGTTTAAGAAAATGTCATGTTGATTCTTTGTCACGTTAGTGGTTAGTTCAACCAGTAGAGTTTAATTAGAATTATAGTTGATCATATGTTACCTATCAAATCAGTGAAGCTGAAAAAATACATACGAACCAACAGATTCCTGAGTGACATAGTCAGTAGGATCAAATGTCTGATAATCACCTAGTCTGTTCCGAACTTGGATATCTTCACCTATTGTTCTTTCTTCTAATTTTGGTTCATGTAGCTTCTTCTTTACAACTCCCTCTGCTTGCCCTGGTGTGTTGGTGAGCTGCTGTAAATTATGCATTAGAGAAATTATATTATTCAAATTTGAACTTACAAAGTTAGAATTTTCCATACTACATTATTCTGCACACACTCACAATTATTAGCTAATTCACTTGGTAGAGTTTCTGGAATGTTTTAAGTGACAGAGTGAACAAATCCATACAAAGGATATGAATATTAGGCTATTAGCTAACTCACTTGGTAGAGTTTCTGGAATGTTTTACCTAAGATGATGTGGGATTTGAAAGCGGACTATCTCAGTAACCTTATATGCTGCACCCCCCCCCCCCCTTTTCACTCAAATTCTGTTTGGATAGGAGTAAAACATTTTGAACTGAGTTTTTATTTTCTAAAGAATGTACATGATGAAAATCAGTTTTTATTCCCCATCTTCTTATGTATGTGTTCCTTGCTAGCAAAATCAGAAATAATTGAGAGGATGAGGAAAGTAAGTTAGGGACGGGGATGAAAATGTGGAAAACTATTTTGAATACAAAACAAATTCGTTTCACCTTGACATATAATACAGGGGAAAATGGGAAATCTAGTCTTGGCTTGCTCTTATTCCTTAAGCTTCTGTATGATCTTACTTACGAGGATTTTCATTAGTCACATACTCACAGTTAACATCATATGGTATTACTATTCTTTCATATTCAGACATATCATCATCTTAATCTCATCTTTTATTTCTGTTGCTGAGACTAGAATTTCAACCTGTTGTTATGCATTAGCCGTTTTATGTCTAAGTCATCGATCCCAAGGATAACATCAGCATTCTCGTGTGTAAATAACACCTGCAGTTATTCAGATATTCCCAATTCAAAACATAACAACATTTTAGGAAGTGGCTAAAATGGAATCTTACGATTTACAGAAATATTCAAAGTGAGTTAAAGAAATATATTTCTGCATTCAGCAACAAAGACCTGATAGCTGATTCTGGAGTAGATCAACTACAAATTATTACATGTGCATTTGATTGTTTTGTTAGTTAATGCTAATCTGTTATGCTATGATTGTGTTGTTCTACTTGTTATGGTAATCTGTCAGCTTGTTTATCCTAATATGTCAGCTTGTTTATGCCAATGTATTCTGCTGTGATTGTGGTGTTATACTTTTTTATGCTAATATGTTCTTCTGCTATCATTACACTTTTTTTTTAAAAATATCATAACAGTTATGGATCGAAAATGGATGCATGCTAAGCGATGTAGTGATGATTATGAGCTAGGAGTAGAGGATTTTATTTCATTTGCAGTTGAACATTCGGAGGATGAGAATAATATTTTGTGTCCATGTGTTGAATGCAATAACATGGTTCGACTTGGTGTTGATGTTATAAGAGATCATCTTATTACTAAGGGTATTAATCAACTGTATAAGTGTTGGTTAAGCCACAGTGAAGTTTTAGGGGATGCTTCTTCTAACGTAGATACTGGTATGGGATTTGATACTTGGATGGAAGACGAGACACACGAAGAACTTACTTTGTGCATCTGACAATGCCAAAAATGCAACTGAATTATTCAGTCTCTCGCAAAGAACTTTGCACTGCTCTTGCAGTAAAGAGGTATCCGTGTTGAATGTTCGATGACCATCTACAGCCATTCTTCTCCCGAACATATCATTTATTACTTGATCTGTAGCATTATTTAATAATAATAAGTACCTGATCTGTAGCCTTATTTCAGCACTGCTAAACAGATCTTGACCTATTTTTGTTTATCAGGAGAAGAGTGCAGCCGCAAAGAAGTCTGCAGGGGGACATTTATATCATCAAAAGCGTGCTCGTAGAGGATATGCTCGATTTGAGCAAGATGTGGTAAATGAATTTTGAGTATTTCTATGTTTAAATTGATATAAAATGTATCCTAGAAAGGTCACAATTTTAATTTCTTGTAGATCGAAGAGATGGCTAAGAAACGCATTTATGTATCATCGGTTAGTCGAGCTCAACTGTGGAAATTAATGAGGACCGACAACAAAGGGAATATTCAGGAAGGGGCTAAAGAAGTTGCTAAGCGCATAGTATGAGTTTGATATGGAGTGATATCTGATTTTTTATATAATAATATGTTTATCAATGTAATAAATTTCTTTGTAACTTTGTTTCTTATGAATGCTGTAGGATTATTTTATGCATCAAGCTGAAAAAGGAGAGATTGAAGACACGGGTAGGCTAGATGTATTGTCTAAGGCCTTGGAGGAGAAACGATATGGTGGTCGTGTGAGAGGGGTTGGAGTTGGAGTGACAAATACAGATTATTTTGGAGCGATAACAACTAGAAAAGAGTATATGGATCAAGTGACAAAATTGTGCTCACGGGTTAAAATCTTGGAGCGGGAAATAAAGGATATGAAGAGCAGAAAGCCTAAGGGAAGAAAGAATCATTCGGTGGAGGAGGAGGAAGACGAGGAGGAGGAGGAGAAAGACGAGGAGGAGGAGGAGGAGGAGAAAGACGAGGAGGAGGAGGACGATGAAATGGACGTCGAGGAGGAGAATCTTGATGGCTTAATGTTCGATCACATTCGGGACACGCCTAAGGCTAGTTCTCCTGAGGTAAATAGATTAAATATTTTCATTGAACCATGTGCCTATGTCAATTCCGTTTCTTTGACTGATTTAGTTGGCTTCCTAATAAGACTTTGGTTCCATTTCTTTGACTGACGCATACCTTAAAAATCTGATTGGACAAGGAAACTCCATTATGATCAGGACACACAACAATATAGATTAAAAGTTTCTCATATATAAGTTCTCATATACTTCTGGTATTAGATTAAAAGTTTCTCAACAGATGAGCAGCAGAATACTGCAGTCAGCAGCAGCGTACTGCAGTCAGCAATATCAGCTGACTCGTTCTATTTTTGCTGGTTCTTATGCTCTCTAATTCAGTTTAAGTGCTTTCCTTTGAACAACTAACATGACAAAGTTTCATTTATAGGAGAATGTCGAAGTTTTGAAGCTAGATCACATTGGGGACGCAACTACAAAACAAGATATTTGTATTATTCCCGAGGTAAATAGATTGAACCAAATAATTCTGATTTGAAAAAACAATCTGCCACATTCTCGTGATTTCTGAATTAATTTAGATAAAGAAACATGACTAATGCGATTTCCATTGACGTTGATGCTGTGAATTTGTAACTCATTTGTTGACTCTTGTAGGGTTTAACTCCTTGCAAATTAGCATTGTCCAATCCTCGGTATCGAGTGGTTGCTACGGGGAATGTTCACAACTTCAAAACTGGCACAGTGATGCATCTACTACCAATACCATCAGGATATGCACGAGTTGGTATCAGCTATTCTACGGAGATGGACACTCCTTTGCCCGTGCCGCTTGAAGGAGAAGCTGTAACCATCGGAGAAGCTATAGGGACCCTTGTTTTCTGGCCTATAGAACTTATTGTTCTAGATACGGCGGTAAAAATTATTTCTACATGTGTATTATTTATGGTTTTTAACATTGTTTATGAACGACGATTGTGTTACTTATAGGCGGAAATTTCTTCAAAAGATAATGACAAACAAGTAGAATCCATCAAAACTCCAACATCGTCAACAGGAGAATCTCACAAGGTAGACGACGGTTGTGAGGAAAATGTAGATGTGGCTACCCTTCCAGAATGCCTTTTTATGTTCCATATCTGTGTTTCGAAGATGGAACGTAACGAACAAATTAAAATGCCAATTGACATTGGAGTAACAACACAAAGCAAGAACATCTTTCTTGGTAGGAAAGAAATCTTTCGTTTCCTTGCACAGAAAGAACTTGAACTGCCCCATATATTGACATATATGTCGTAAGTATATATTCCTTTTTGTTTCATTTCCTTGAAATTAACTTATCCGTTTGAATTTTGAAATCTAGGGAATTGTTACATCTTCTTTCTAATAGTCCTTAATATACATATTTTTCCTTGAAAATTTATAGGAAGTTATATGATCGATGTTGTTTGACTGGATGCTCTGCTTTGTTTGGGTTTTTATGCCCATCGGGGATATCCCTCTTTACCGAATTTAAAAAAGGGGAGTCGAATAAGGTAAAAGAGTGCAAAAGAAGTCGGACGCAATATATTGTAGACACACTAAAAGAAATGGCGGCTAAAGGAAAAATCTTCATTGCTCCATATAATGCTCAGTATAATATCTTTCACTCACTTATATTTAAATGTTTGCGTATTGAGAATCTTTCTCCTATGACTTAAAATTTGATATCTTGGTTCGTAGGTTTCATTGGGTTTTGTGCGTTATTGATCCTTACAATAACACAGTATATTACTTGGATTCTTTACGTACTCTTGAATTCATAGGAAACGAAAACGGCATCATTGGGGATTTACTTGAAATCGTTAACACGTAAGTGAGTTTAATTAACAACCATTGCTTGTCTTTAATTAAATTTTTATATGATAATTAACTAATGGTCTTGTCTTAATTTTTGTTTCCCTTTAGAGCACTTCTCCAATTTCGAAGTGACAGGGAGCTTGCCACAAAGTTAAAGATGAACACAAAATGGATAAAAATACAAGTAAGCATTTTATATATTATTTTATTAGCTCGAGCTGAAAATGTATGGAATATTTACAGACCTGTGGTTTATTTTGTAGTGTCCTTGCCAAGAAGATTACATAGATTGTGGATATTATGTGATGAGATTCATGAAGGAGATAATCTCACACAAGCGACTTCAAATTCCTGAAGAAGTAAGTCTTATTTCTGCTGAACCTTTTTGTTTTGCAAATCTGAACTTAGTGTTGCTGTGTATTTTCCGGACACTGCAAAGATTAGCTGAACTTAATATGTTGGAGTGTATGGGTGCGTTATATTTTGAAACAGGGGAAGGAAAGTCTAGTTGATGTGGGGGACTAATTTGTTGGAGTGTATGGGTGCGTTATACTAAAGGTCATATACATAATTGTTCATGCTTTTAGTAGAAGCAGTCTTTAATTGCATCGTTTTCTGACAAATCTCATCCTTTAACTAGATCATTTAAGTATAGAAGTAGTTTAGTGGTCTGAAATTTTTGGAGTCTGGTGTTGACTGTCCTGCTTATACTTCTACTGCTGTTGACTGTCCTGCTTCTTGTCCTGCTGCTGTGTTTGTTGATCAGCAACTGTCTAGCCATTGAATCAGCAACTCTGTTTGTTGATCGAGCTTCATAAATCAGACTAGTTCCTGTAAGTTATTTATAGGAATGCATAAGATAGGAGAGAGTAGCATAGGCAGACTGTGACTGAGTACTCAAGATAGTAATCTGATTTAGTAATCTGGCCATACTAAATCTGATTTCTCATATAATCTGACCATATATTCCCTTTGCTAGCTGCTTCATAAATCCTCATAAATCCCCAAAATGTACAGCAGAATCGTACAATAATAGCCAAGACAACCTGAGACTTGCTGCTGACCATATATTCCCTTTGCTAGCTGCTAGTTGTTAATGATTTCAGACTGGCTGCTAGAAATGCCATAGAAGCTGGTAGTTGTTAATGATTTCAGACTGACTTCTAGAAATGCCAAGGAAGAAACATTGCAGAGTGAAATGGTTATGGAATTTTTCAATCCCATATTTAGTATGCAAGTGTTTGTAACTGGAAAATCAATATCTTGGATGAGCATTGGGTGTAACATTTTAAACAATTGTGTGGCTTGTATAGGTCACTTTGAGATAGGTTTGATACAAATTCACCTAATACAACCAACCTATGTTAAGTGATAATCTATTCCTATAATGTGAAGTTTAGATTTTTTTTTCCATATATGGCACTTATTGTTTATTGTAATACTAATTCTTACGGGTTTTTTCCCATCTATATATGTATGAATATCTTATACCCCTATTGTTTCGCAGTACTTTTCAGATTGTCAGTTTCCAAGTTATGACACGGATCAGATTGCCGAAGTAAGAGTTGAGTGGGTGCGCCATGTTGTTCAACAAATGTATAATGGCTAGGTTACGTTGAATGAACCAACAAACATACAACTTTATTAATTAATGTATTTTGCGTAGTTTAATGTTTAGAATTTTATTTGTGACCTATGTAATCTGTTTTATTAGGATGACTTGTAAAAATTCTTTCCATTGAGGTTTGGGAATTAATATTCAACTATTCACTACTCTTCAATATATGGTTTTATTTTGCGGAAAAAAATGAAATGCTTTTCAGGTAGGCAACGATATTATAAATAATTAAAAAAAAATTAAACAAAACTTTAACAGCGCTTCTTAACATCCGCTATTAGAAAATAATTTGAAAGATGGCGCCAAATCTTCAACAGCGTTTCTTTAATAGCGTTTATAATGTGCTATGAAAGAAACATTTGAATTATCCTAGATGTTACATATGACAGCGCTTTTGAAAAGCGCTATTAAAGGTACCTTTTACTTTTAATAGCGAAGCCATCAACAGCGCTTCAAGAAGCGCTGTTAAATGCATTATTAAGCGCTGTTAAATGCAATTTCTGTCGTAGTGGAGTTTCTATACTATCAGTTAACAAATTCCAATGACACGTGAGGAATGTGTTAACACTTCAAGTGATGACCCTTAAGTCAAATGTTATCACTCGGGGCTCGTGAGACCCTCGCAAAACAGGTCACATACACCATGGCTTGTATGACGCACTCCGTCTAGTACTTTGACCATCGTCTCATCTCGAGACTCAGTTAAAGTGGGGGCTAACTGTAGACACCTACTTTTGTCCCCATTCCCGAAAGGGAAGGTTCGATGATGAGAACATAAATCTCCATTTGGCAACGCATCTCCTATAAAATAACAAATCTCGATCACCCTTTTCATTTCAGCCAAAGCTACTATTTATAGAAACCTGCTAAGAATAGTAACTGCCGTAAAAGGTAGTTGTTAAAAGTGGCAAAGTCATAAAAGATAGAAACCTGTCAGAATTAGGTGTTGCACTCCAACATAAATCCTAAAACAGATAGAATTTGCATTCCTGATATTATAAGAAAATAAGAGTTACGTATTAATTAAATTCCTAACGTACCTAGAGTTCGTAACGGGCCCGGACGCATTCCGTCATAAAGTTAATACGCATTAAAAGAGTCGGATAAATCTCAAAAGCTCCGTGTTCTAAGAGTCCAAATCTGACAAAAAAACTCGGCCTAGATCCCATTTTCAACGCCTGGATCTGGGCGCCGAAATCTTCGGCGCCCAGCCCTGGGCGCTGAAAATGCCTGGGGCCGTTTTATCTCCGGATTCTTTTTTGGATTCGTATCTTAAAATCTATCTTTCCACACACCCTTTTCCTATAAATACAGCCTCAAAACCGACGTGAAAAAAGAAGACACAATTCCATAACCTGCGTATTGACTCTAGCCTTAAGCCTAAGCCTCACGCTGCGAAATTGATCCAGCGTTCTGTCGCAATCGACTCAAAAGTCGAACAGAACGCATCCTGCCCCTTGTAGCTTGATGAATTAAGCCTAAATACTGGAACATTGCTTAGAAACCCGAGATTCGTTAAATAAAAGGAGAAATAGCAAAGCCAAGTGGTTAGTTTTCTGAGAACCACAACGCACCTCTCAAGGGTGCGTTGTAATGTGTCCCTCATATGATTTAATTGCTTTCATCACCCTTTTATAAAATTGTCAAACTATTAATTTGATTGATCTATCACACCTAATAAGATAATACCTTGGACAATTGAATTATCATGTTAGGTACCTTAAATCAATCTAAATAAGATAATAACGATCGATTTAGTGTTATGTGTTGCATATTGCTAAAATCAATTCAGAATAGTTTAATAGTTTAACGCATGTCCCTTCAGTTATTTATGCTGAGCTAGTAAGGATAACCTGCCTCTGGAGTATTATCGATGAGCACTCCTCTCGGTAGCTACAGTCCCCCGAACTCTCAATCTCTGCCTTGCGGGTGTACGTTGAGCAATCCCCACACCAGGGATCACAAGGGAACCTATGGCCGTCGTGGTCGAACATAATTGCACTCCCTTTATGTCACGATAACCGGGTTTTGTCAGTTTTTCTCATTGTCGTTAAAAACTGATGGCGACTCCTATATTACTAGTCGATTGGGTGTAAACTCACAGGAAATCCAATTACACTTGATCTGACAACGTCACGCCCACGAGGAACGAGGTCACGCATTAGCCTCGTGCTTTTTCGACCCCCTCACACTAGGTATTCTGTCTTAAGTGTTCTTCTGTTTGTTTTTTTTTTCTATTTGCCTGCTGGCTTTGTGTGCCTTGGTGGCTTTGTTTGCCTTGGTGGCTTTGTTTGCCTTGTTGGCTGTTGTGTTGTTGTGATGTTTGTTCTTAAACGTTGTATCTCTTTTGGTTGAAACAAATTGCTATTTTACCAAAAAAAATAAAAATACTCTAATTAATAATTTATTCTTAATTAATAATTTATGTACCTTGTATTAGTTATTACATACTCTGTACGTACATAATATTTATAAAAAAAATTAATAAAAAGCCATAAAATGTCCTTAAATGTCATTTTACATAGCTACAATCAACAACTTAATTTACGAAACATATTTGTAAACAATCAATAGTCAAACAGCCAACAAAAGCAGCCAACTTAAACAGCCAGTCAAACCAGCCAAGTAAAATAGCCGACAACCAACAACCAACAACCAATTGCCAAACAAGGCCCTTATGAAACAACTAGTAGCCAACAACCAACTTTAACAAGCACATTTTTAGAAATTGTATAGTCAAACATCCAACATAAAAACAACCGGACACAAGCCAAGTAAAACAACCACCAGCCAATAGTTGACATTGCCCAACAGTCCATTTGCATCTCGAAAGCCTTTATATATTTAGCTTGATTTGTACTACGTATGTTGTATTCTATTTAAGTAATGCTATCCTTTATGTATTCTTCAACCAACTTTTTTTTTTTCCTGCATTTAAATGCAAGGCTTCTCACGGTAGAGTCAACAAAGAAAGTGTCTCTCCGGGTTGTGTTTCGAGATTTCTAGGATGTTGTTATGTCATCCGATCCCTAGAAGTAGTGTGGTGTTTTGTGTCCGTTGTTCAACAAGTTGCATTCTCCGTTAGAGGTTTTCTTCTCTTCTCATCAGCTTTCATGACCAAGGCGCTTCAATCTCTCAGCAATTCTAAGGTCCATGTGCCAGTGTGTTTCTTCCTCCATCGTCATTCTCACACGTCCCCGACATTGTATGTGGTGTGGGTTCTAGTTCTAGCAATGGCTAGGTTCAGTTCCTCATGGTTTTCTAGGCCCCGAGTCACTGATTTGAATCAAGGCTTCTCAAGGCATTACCTCGAGCTAGTTCGTCGACCATCGCTGTTATGTTTATTATGTATGGTTCTGGTTGTCCCTCTTATAGTGTCTTGTTGTACTGGTTTTACAGTTGTTGTGGGTATCGTTTGTGTTGTAGCGTCTCTTAGTTTATAGGTTGTAATAGTTTTTCGTTGAATGAACTTCTTGTCTTCAACCAACTTAAATATATAGAATGGAGATAAATCGATAAGCATAGCCAATTAGCCAAAGCCAATAGCCAATGCGCAATAGGTAGTTACTATCTATGTTTCATAAAGATCTTTACGGTTACTATTTGTAAAAATATTAAGACAAAATGAAAAAGCTGGTTGAATATAATAAAATATGGATAAAGTAAGATGTGCAAAAAAATGGGTGGGGGTAAGAAAAATATGAATAAAGTAAGAAAAAGTGAGTGCAAAGTTTTAAATATTGTGGAGTAAAAAAGGGTAAAGTAGTAATTTCCATGTCAAAAAATAAAATAAAGCAAAGTGTAAAAAATATTTCAAAATGGACTAAAACAGAAAGCATAAAAATTATTTTGAAACTGATATAATATAATGGTAATACATTACTCCGTAATATCGATCTAATGTATGTTCTTGGGTGTAAACCTATTTAGGAACGTCTTTATTAAGTGCTTTCCCATGAAAAATGATCGAGTTTATTTAGTCTGCGCAGGAGCGAAGAAGTTGCCTATATAATGCTCAAGGAATAAGGATCTATCAGTGGAAGCGCATCATGCATGCATGTACAGTTGTACTTCATTCCCAGTGAAATGTGATTTTGTATAAAAGCATAAAAATTGAAACAGCTAGCCTACCGAATCTCCAGTAGACAACAGACACCGGAAGCTTAGGAAACCAAGACTATATATAATTATATACTTGTATATATTTTTTTTGGTTCTACTACGAGGAGTTTCCACCGCCTTGGACGAGGTAATCTCCCGTGAGAGTTTGCATGGGTATCTCGATGGGCAGCATCCCTCCCAGTTGAGATTTTTTCCATTTCCAAGACTCGAACCCAAGATCTTGGTTAAGGAGCAAAAGGCCCTTAACCACTCATTCCAACCTCAATTGGTATATACTTGTAATATACATATACCTATTTGTCAATTTGGATAAGGAAAGATAGATGGTAATGACATCAATCTCATGAGGTTTTCATTTACACAAATAGGTACTTGTATATATACATATATCTATTTTGTAAATGAAAACCTCATGAGATTGATGTCATTACCATCTATCTTTCCTTATCCAAATTGACAAAGATACAAAAGTAAATAACTGAAAAACATGGAGAAAGCCATACTTCGTCTTTCCCTCATACAACTCATAACTCATTACTGGACACCATAAAATAAATGGCGATAATGGTAACAAATTTGTATGTGGTACGTAATTTCATAAAATGAATTGTATTATCCTTAAAATAGTTTTTTTTTTTTTTTTTTGACATAAGCTCAAACTTGCATAAAGTAAAATGTCTTACAAAACTACACTAAACACTAAGGTCTTTATAGATCGACCATTACAAACATTAAACTATAAACCGAATTAATAGATAACGCAAGGGCCTTGTGCTCTTCTTGTTTTAGCCCGTAATTGTTGAAAACGCCTTGCTCACGCCACTTACACGACGTTATCTTGCCAAGGCACAAAGCAGCTATGTTTCCTTTATAGTAGATGGCACTAATGTTAGGTCTTTTACTACTAGAAGTCTCCCGAAAGGACCTGCAAAACATGGGGAACAAGGACAGGAGAGAAAGATAACCAATGTGATAGGCTAGGTTGATTGACCTTGTGTATTGCACACAAACGTCTACACACAACTTGTTTAGCATGCTATATACCCCCATAAAATGAGGAGCAGCGTTCAAATAAAGATTTTTGAAAGCGCTAAGAGAAACCCTCAACGCTAACCTAAAGGGAGAAATAACCAAAGTTACACTCCACGACCAAATGACAACCCAAACCCGAGGACACCGACCCTTCCTATTACTCATTACTCCTTTCCTAACAAAAGAACTAAAACTTTTACCCCCAAGCCCACTCTCAAACTCAAAGGAGATGACTTCCATTATTCTAATACCAGCATCAGAGATGGAGAGACTAACTTCACCACACAATACCTCCCCAAACCTACCAACAAACCCCCAAATTTTACCATCAAAGGGGGTAAACCACCTACAACCTGGATAACTTCTTAAGAAATACCCAGACAACACCAGGAAACACAGGTGACTTCCAAAATCAACAATCTCAAACGGACAATTCTTAGAAAAAACAAGAAAAAAAAACAACACAAAAAAACCCAAAACGCATCATTAAAACAAAGCATCTTATTCAACTAACCTAGAGACTACCACAGAGCAAAGCAGAGGAGAACAGGCACACACTAATGGCAATTTAATCCCAACAACCTGAAATCCTAAAACTAACATTTACCTTTACCGTCAAGGTCGGGGTGAGTCGACACTACAAGACGGCGGTGATTACCTTTACCATCAAGTTCGGGGTGGTCCGACACAAAACAAGACGTCGGCGATTAGAGAGGAATGGGAAAACAAGCCAACACAGGGTACTACCCAGAACCTACAAACAGAAACAATTCAACCAAGACAAAGGATTCCAAAACC
Organism: Spinacia oleracea; assembly: GCF_020520425.1. NCBI lineage: Eukaryota > Viridiplantae > Streptophyta > Magnoliopsida > Caryophyllales > Amaranthaceae > Spinacia > Spinacia oleracea. The sequence continues at coordinate 24,412,592 of NC_079489.1, forward strand.
AACAACAACCCCTGACCCTAAAAATTACCTCACCTATAAACAGAGGCGGAGGCGGTCGAAAAGTGGGATTGGAAGAGCGGCGACGAGGTTGAATTTCTGACCCGTTCAATTACCTCCGAACACAAAATCAGTTCTTTGCTTGGATACTCCGGTAACCCGAACAAGAAACTCCGGTAACCCGAACAAGAAACTCCGGCGAGAACTAATACCTCCCGACACCTAAAACACCACAAACCCGGCGAGAGGAGCACGGACTAAGAGGAGATGGAAGCAAAACTTGGTTCCTCTTTCAACCCTCAACCGAGTGAACACAACCCTTACTAGGATAAAGAGACAACAAAACTACTATAGAGGCGACGCACAAGCTCGCCGGCGGCCGTTAAGGCGACGACCACCAGCGAGCTTGTGGCGGCGGCGGTTAGGGTTTTGAGGTTTAGGGTTTTCTTTGGAGGAGAGGAATTTTAGAGAGAGAAGTTGTTCAACCGAGTTATCCTTAAAATAGTTATTGTGGTAACTACATACTTTTTTTTACGCCTAACCCACTAGAATTCGTTTCGGTCGTTTGGGCCTTTAAGGAGGCAGGCTACACCGCTGGTAACCAGCGGGCGTATTTGCCCATACCCGGGGTATTGTGGTTATTTTACGTGTTTATGTTGACAAGTCAAAAAATGCTTTTTCTTGTGTTTAACACTAGTGGAAAAAGGCCTATTTGCGTCAGTCTTTTAAGGCCATTTACGTCGCACATTGTGCGTCGCAAAAGGTCTCGTATTTGTGCGGCGCAAATGAGATTCATTTGCGTCGCACATTAAGCTAATGTGCGACGCAAATGACTTTTCTGGCACCATGCTGAAAAGTCATTTCCCTGGCACATTAGCTTAATGTGCGACGCAAATGACTGTTTGGGTGCCAAAAAAAAGTGATTTGCGTCGCACATTAGCTTAATATGCGACGCAAATGACTTTTTGGGCGCAAAAAAAATAAGTCATTTGCGTCGCACATTACCTTAATGTGCAGCGCAAATGAACTTTTGTGCGCCAAAAAAATAAGTCATTTGCGTAGCACATTAGCTTAATGTGCAACGTAAATGACATGTTTTTTTTTTTTTTTAATTTTTTATATTTTAGTTTAGCAACTTAATTTTATGGAGCTCGAACATTCTCAGTACATGTATATCCAGAGCATAAAAGTAAATTAGATGGAAATTCCGACATGATCTCCTTTGAAATTAGACCTTTCCCAATACCGGGAATGTTAATTACAATACATTTATAAATACCTGTCACAAAAGTTTACAACCCAATAAAAGACAATTAAATTCGTCATAGATCAACCAACATGTTACAACAAACATAAATTATTACAACAAAGGTAGCTAGCTAGAGATCGAGTTCATAAGTACAAATTAAGTTAAAATTCTACATTACAAAGTAATCTGCCCAAATATCTTTAACCTCATTAATCTCCTCCGATGAATAAGGCAATGTTCTTGAAAAATCCTAAAAAAGTGTATATAATTCAATTTATCAACGATCAATAGTTTTGTGTACTTCAATTTATTACATAAAGTAGTTTATGAGAACATACCGTAGTAAGATCTTGACTATTACGATGATTCATTATGATGTCGTACATAAAACACATGACGTAGTAGCCACAATCTAGTGAACCCGGTTGTTGAGGACACTACATGCATTAAAATAAATAACACAAGTGAAATTTATATCAAATTGTATGTTATAATTTTGAAAAACTTGATTTTTAGGTAAATAATAAACTAATTATACATGTGCTGGAATCCATGTTAATTTAGTTCCCTTAGATTGTCCACTTAGTCTCTTGTACACCGAAAAGCACTACGCATTTGATAAAAATTGCAATTATATATTTTATTTACACATGTAACTGCAAAGAATATTTTACATGCAAGTGCAATTATAAGTATTTTATATCACTACATTACTTACTTGTTTAGTTGGGTCATATTTAAGCTAAAGTGACATTTTCGAACCCAACTTTGAACTAAACAACCTAAGGAATATTTTCATACTTATTAATGTTTAATATGCATAATTATAACTTTCTAAGACTCTTTCCAATCTATTATTCCACATTTAAGGCTAATTGGGTCGTTCTAGTACATTTTTAGGCTAAAATTGCGTTTTCGAACCCAACTTTGAACTAAAGAACCTAAGAAATATTTTCAAACTTATTACACGTTTAATATGCATAGTTATAACTTTCTAAGACTCTTTCCAATCTATTATTCCACATTTAAGGCTAATTAGGTCGTTCTAGTACATAGTTAGGCTAAAATGGTGTTTTCGAACCCAACTTTGAACTAAAGAACCTAAGGAATGTTTTCAAACTTATTACATGTTTAATGTGCATAGTTATAACTTTCTAAGACTCTTTCCAATCTATTATTCCACATTTAAGGCTAATTGGGTCGTTCTAGGTCATATTTAGACTAAAATGGTATTTTCGAACCCAACTTTGAACTAAAGAACCTAAGGATTGTTTTCAAACTTAGTACACGTTTAATATGCATATTTATAACTTTATAAGACTCTTTCCAATCTATTATTTCACATGTTTCATATGCATACATTACTTACTTGTTTAGTGGGTCCATAATCATCAAATTTCTCTTCTTCTATTGAGAATCAAATGTGTAGACCTCACATTTAGGCAAGCAAATAACTAAAAGCATCCAGTGACTCCTACATACAAACAATAAACATATGTAGTTGGAAAAAAAATTATATTTATAACAATCAATTAAAAATGAAGTTCAAATTAATTTTCATACTTTTTTTTAGTATGGACATAAGATGAATGTCTTAGAACTAAGTGTTCTCATGGAACTTGTCATGAACAATAGAATACAATCTGCATCGGTCTTCAACATGGTGGCCGAGATCATTTTCGGGCACATGAATCCAAAAGCATTGGTGTGATAATCATCGTCGTCACACAACTCACTCAAAGCCTTATAATATATAGCGGAATAACGTTAAGACAATCATAAAAATAAAATATATAGGAAGAAAATATTAATTTAGGTAACTCACATAATTAAAACTTGTATTATCGATATATTGAGCCATGCTCCCGAGAGAAGTTGATTGGTGTCTTCAACGGTGACAATAATTTCAAAGTCGTTTTCCATATTGAATGTCCTTTTAGTGCCTTGCACCTTAATGTTCTCCCCTTCTTTTAATCGAGACATCATAGTTTTCATCTCATTGCACTTAAGACTCAAATTTTGCAAGGCATAATTTTCAAGGAAATGTGTTTTTAATTTAGTGTTGGACGCTTTTTTCTCGTATCCACTTCCCCCAGCCACTATCTCTTCCCTTTATTCCCTTTCCCTTTAGGCTCTTTACTTGTAGGCTTGTTTATCCGAGGTATGATTTTCAAATAACCATATACATATTAGTGAACATACATGATATAATAGTTCTACTTCAAATTATCATGCATATATTAATTACCTCCTCATTCGTAAGCGAAACCAAATGTTTTGGCCCACTGAGTGAAAGTACCATGAGCTTGAGCAAGTTTCTTAATATATTGAGAAGGCACGGGGACGGGAGCTTCTTTATACGCGGGCACAAAATCATCAATGCTCTCTTTCACGTTATCGGGATTGACGTTCTTATGGTGATCAAGGGTCAACTTTGGACATATGGTACCATAGGCAACAAAGACTTTCTCGGAGTCTATGTTCAGGTATAGATGGCACATGACATATTCCTTATTATTTATTTGAATAATAGCGCAAATACAATGTAACATGTTAGAAAAGTTCAATAAAATTAACTAGAAACAAATTATTTAAAATACACAAATTATAATACCTTAATGTTTGCAAATGGATCCAAACCCCCAAAACGACAACTAATATGAACATTTGCGTCCATCGTCATCTGGCTTGGTATTTCGACACCAAGTTCTTTAGCAAATGTGATAAATTTATCCATAACCATGGAATCCATCTTGGAGTTCATCTCTTGTATTGTCTCATTTCTAACCTTTTGGTTACTCTTGCTTCCATTTCCTCCAACTCCACATCTCCAATCGTCGAGAACTACGCCGCTCTCCGGTCTCCCCCACAACTTTGATGCCTACTCCACTACCAAATGTTATTGGTCTCCTTTCTTGGGTCTTACCAAATGCACGAGATAAGACATCATCAAACCTTTTAGGAGAAAATTTCCCTTCATCTTATTTCTTTTTCCATTCATCCTACATGAAATCAAATGGTCTTGAGAAAAATTCAACACTTGGTTTCATATAAAATTTTAGAACGTAAATGAAATTAGAGGAAGCACAACATTACGCGAAATTGTATATCGTTAAATGAACTTACAATGGATTATTTGACCTTTTGTGTTTCCTCATCCGGAAAGTAAGGATTTCCTTTCTCATCTTCTACCGATCTTGCAAGAAGCCATGCATATGTCATATCCGGCAAACTTGAAACAATTGCAGACGTAGAGGAACCATCAGATGTCGAAGAAACTGAGGGAATGTACCTTTTTCTACGCCATTCAGTTGTCATTTCCGCATATGATTTCTGTCTCATATGAAGAGGATATTTGTTGAAAGATTGACTCTGTCTTGCTTTCTCACTTATTTCCTAATTTTAGGGGGGTAAAAGAAATTATTGCAACAAATAAAACTTGGATTATACTAAGACTTTAATTAAGAATGATTTTTTATACCTGAAATTCTTCTGAGGTACGTATCTTCACAAATTTAATTTGTTCCATATATCCTTGGTTATGAAACTATAAAATCATAAGGCATCTTTTTATTTCCTGGCATTTTCCTTGTACACGAGATCGAACCAGTCGCCAATCTTGATTTGAAATCCCTCCAACACTTATCACAACTCCTTAAGACAACTTCTTTCTTAGTTGCATCTTCGATATGGAATTCTCTCTAAACGAAATAAAAAGAAAAAGAACAAGAAAGTCTTTTAGCACATGAGAAAGACACGTAGACATGTACACCTGAATTTCCTAAATAAAACTGGTTACCTTGACATCTTCCCACAAAGTGTCTTTTATTCCTTGTGAAACTTCCTCCCAGTCTTTAATCAATAATGAAACCTTTGCGCGACTTATCTCGCCAATGTGATTCTTGTAATCCATTGTCCGTTTCCCTATGGGTCGGTCCAAGTGATCCCATTCAATTATTCTTGGAACCCCGGGCATGGATTTTAGCCCTTTAGTAGGGCCTCTTGGCTTCCTTTTTTTCTTTTGGGACACTTGATTTGGTGATTCGTTAGATGGCTCTGAATTTGCATGTTGATCTTCATCCATGCCTGATGCTACTGCTGTTTGGAAAATCATAAAAATTTACTTAAACAAAAGCAGGATTTTTAAAAAAAATAAAGAAAAATTATCCGGAACTGATCAGATCAGTGCAAATAACTGATCATAACTAATCAGTTCTGTGCACTGATCTGCACAGCTCAAATCAGAACTGTGAACAGAACTGATCAGTTCTGTGCACTGATCTGCACAGCTTAGATCAGTTATGTGCACCGTTCAGTTCATTTCTGATCAGTTCTGTACAGATTTTCGCACCCCATTTTCCCTTACATGTCCATCATCCCAACAAGCAACAACTAATAATACTCTTGAGCAATTAAACTTTCCCTTTTCGAGTCTGATGATGAAGAGTACGTGACACCAAAACAAGCTCAAGTACATATTTAGGCTAAAATGGCGTTTTCGAACCCAACTTTGAAATAAAGAACCTAAGGATTGTTTTCACACTTATTACACGTTTAATATGCATAGTTATAACTTTCTAAGACTCTTTCCAATCTATTATTCCACATTTAAGGCTAATTGGGTCGTTCCAGGTCATATTTAGGCTAAAATGGCATTTTCGAACCCAACTTTGAACTAAAGAACCTAAGGAATGTTTTCAAACTTATTACACGTTTAATATGCATAGTTATAACTTTCTAACACTCTTTCGAATCTATTACTCAACATTTAAGGCTAATTGGGTCGTTGTAGGTCATATTTAGACTAAAATGGCATTTTCGAACCCAACTTTGAACTAAAGAACCTAAGGATTGTTTTCATACTTATTATACGTTTCAAATGCATAGTTATAGCTTTCTAAGACTCGTAGTAATCTATTATTCCACATTTAAGGCTAATTGGGTCGTTTTCGGTTATATTTAGGCTAAAATGGCGTTTTCGAACCCAGATTTGAACTAAACAAGTTAAGGATTGTTTTCAAACTTATTACATATCTCATGTGCATTGTTATAACTTTCTAAGACTCGTTCTCATATATTATTACATATTTAAGGCTAATTGGATCGTTCAACGTCATATTTAGGGTAAAATTCCACAATTTCGAACCAATTTTTGAACTAAACTACAAATTAACCTGGTGAAAAAAAAGAGTTGCCAAAATAATACCTATCTCACTATTTCTCTTTTGCAACATAAGATCCTTCATCATGATCTTGACGCTTAGAACTCATGTTAACATCATCATATGCCAGGAGGAAGGTGGAATCTCATTAAACTGCGCATCATATTCTTCTTCATCATCTACATCCTCAACGCCAAGTATTCTTCTTTTTCCTTCCAGAACAACTGACCAACTACGATCGGCAGGGTCAACCATGTAAAAGATTTGTTTTGCCTGTGATGTTAATATGAAAGGATCTGCAAGATGCCCAACTCGACTAAAGTTTACAAGTGTCAGGTACCCATGTTCATCCTTTTTGACACCGCGACTAATATCAACTCACTTGCACCGGAATAGAGGAATCTTAAAATACTTATATTCCAGCAACTCTAATATTTCTTCAATGACTCCGTAGTAAGATTTCTTTTTATCTACAAGTGTTCTATCTTTCACACTAGCATACTCCGAAGACAAACATATTACCGTAACACCACTATTTTGCATCATCGTTTTGTCATCTTGTCGCTTCGTGTAAAAAGAATAGCCATTGATGTCGTACCCCTCATAAGAAATTGGCATGCCCGGTAACTCACGTGTGGTATTTGAAATCTCTCTCTAGAACCTTACTTTCCCCAGAGCTGAGATCTAATTGATAGAGAGGAAGCACCGTAAAGATCAGGAGGATCCGACAGAAGTACGAAATTCCGATTGTTCAGAGAATCAGATCATTATGAGCGGATAAACTTTTCCTTTCCTTTCTGCGGAGGGACAGGCCTTACAGTGAGAAGGATATGAATGAGAATTCCACCTACGTACTACCTACCGTCTTCTGCTTCTTGGCCCCGTATGAGGCGGAAGCTCCACGTACGGTTTTGAAGCCGAGCTGATATGAGCCCAGCCAGGATAAACCTATTCATTGAGCGCAAGGGCTCCATCCCTAGGAAATTAGTCTTCATCTGGTCATAACCTGAGTTGAGTCCCATGAGAAACTTTTTTTATATATGATTAAAGCTTTGTATCATGCATGGATATCCAGGCGGTAGAGGGGTCCCCCACTTAGATTCCCGCCCCGTTAGGAAGATTCTAACATTGGGTTTCTCTTAATTCTATTGAACTGGTGGAATACATCGCATCAACCTGGGAGCATTAGCCGACCCATATGCCAACAATCTCAACATGTCAGATACCTCATTAGGCGTGTCGGACAATTGATCCATCACTCGACTCTTGAACCATGGGAGGAACGAACGATTATTCTCTTTTATCAGTTGAGGACCATTTTTTGAAGGATATTGCTCTCTAAGAAAGTCCATGTGCTCAGCCACATACGAATGGACTTCACTAAGATTTTGCCCCACAAATAGCTTAACCTTACTCATCATTTCAGAACCGATTGATATCCTTTTCCTGCCAATTGTACCTTGACCCCCAAGTATCCCATCATGTATAGACTTTGGTAATCCAACTTCTTTCAAACGTTCCAAATATACAATACTAGCTTCAGGTTTGGCCGAATTCATCAATCTATCTTTCAAGGTACCCATTTCTCGTTCAAAGGATACATGTACCTCATACAAACCGGCCCACAAAGTTTAATTTCATGAACAAGATGAATAACCAAATGAGGCATCATGTAAAAGAATGATGGCGAAAAATACTTTTCAAACCGACACATGGTCTCAAGTACATCGGCCTGCAAATCATCCAGTATTGTTGGATTGATCACCTTGCTACAAATCGTGTTGAAAAAGAAACACAATCTTGTAATGGTATACCTCACTTGTGGCGGAAATATTCCTCGAATTGCAACCGGCAGCAATTGTTACATCATCACGTGACAATCATGAGATTTCATTCAAACTAATTTCAAGTCAGACATGGATACAAGTCTACGAAAATTTGAATAGTATCCAGCAGGGACCTTTAAGCCATGCAAAGACTCACAAAAGCTAGCTTTCTTCTTTTTAGACAAGGTGAAGCAAGCCGGGGGAAGGTACCAACGTTTTCCCCTTTCTTGAGGTGCCAACTCGGAGCGACCCATAGCAGCCATATCTTGTCTAACTTTAGGCCCATCCTTCGTTTTCCCTTGCATATTCAACAATGTCCTAACAATGGCATCACAAACATTTTTCTCAATATGCATTACATCCAAACAATGCCTAACTTCCAAATCTCTCCAATATGGGAGATCCCAAAAGGTAGACCTCTTCTTGTAACCACCACTTGGCTGACCTTTATAAGGCTTACCAAACTCTGTCTCAATGTCTTTAACCCGTTCATAAACCTCACACGCGCATAAGGGGCAAGAGCTTCTCTCATCTCCACTTCTCCATTAAAAGCTTCCTTCTCTTTTCGAAAGGGGTGATCTTCAGGAAGATACATCCGGTAATCCATGTATACATCTTTCCCACAAAATTTTAGACGCCTCGAGACCAAATCATTATGTCAAACTGGATATGCCTTCTTTCCCTTTACAGAATACCCTGAATAAATTCCACAAGCCGGAAAGTCATTTATCGTACAAAAAATCATGGTACATAAAGTGAAATTGGTTTTGTTGTATGCATAAAACATCAACACCCCTTCATCCCACAACAATTTCAAATCTTCAATGAGTGGCTCTAGATACACATCTATGTCATTTCCGGGTTGTTTAGGCTCAGAGATTAAGAACGACAACATGATGTATCTACAATTCATGCATAACCAAGGAGGCAAGTTGTATATGGTGGGAAGAACCGGCCAAGTGCTATATTGGGTACTAAGTGTCCCAAATGGGTTCATTCCATCCATGAAAAGACCAAGCCTAAGATTCCGAACTTCTTCCCTAAAGACCTTGTACTTTCGATCAATGTTCCTCCATTGTGGAGAATCAACAGGATGCCTCATTAAACCATCTTTCTTCCTCCCTTTGGCATGCCACCTCAAGAGTTTTACAGTTTTCTCTTCTGAAAAAAGGCGCTTAAATGTTGGTATAATTGGAAGATACCAAAGCACCTTAGCCGGAGAAGGTTTATTCTTAGTTGATATTGCATCATTCTCCACGATCTTGTAACGGGACAATCCGCATCTTGGATACTCATGCAGATTTGCATACTGCTTTCGACGCAACACACAATCATTTGGACATGCGTGTATCTTCTCATAATCCATACCCAAAGGACACATAAGCTTCTGGGCCTCATAGTTAGACTTTGGAAGTTTGTTTCCTTCAGGAAGATTTTTCGGACGTGGCCTCCAAAAACTGTGAAAAACTCTTGTTGGTCCAACCGTTTTCCACCTTTAAGTTGAAATATTTGATGACGGCACCAAGTACAGTTTGTGTAGAACCAGGATATAACGGTGTTGCGGAAACTTTGATTATACTATCATACATAAGGGGACGCTCAACGAAATGATGGTCTTCCACATCATGCATCATCTCATCTATCCTATCTTTCTCCTCTTCTTCCTCACTTTCACACCAATATCATCCTCAATTTAATTTTCATCACCATTATCACAATGATTATGCTGACTCGAGCTCAGAATACTAGAGCTTGCCCCATGATCTATGCTCTCACCATGCCATGTCCACGTCGTGTAGTTACTCTTAAAACCGCGACGAACTATGTGATCAACAATATCATCAATATCCCAATACCCCCTTGAATTATTGCAATCACAACAAGGACACAAAATTAAACTTGATTCATGTTCTGATTGATGTTTCAAGGCAACCTTACTGAACTCTTGAATCCCTTGTAAGAACCTTGTAGAAATTCGTTTACCATACATCCAACTTCGATCCATTTTCAACCACTAAAGATAAACCAATATGACCAGATTTTATCAAAGGTTAGAATATAAACTAGGATATTCATATCATTTTAAATCCATAGCTTCCAACTAAACCTACCATAACTAATAACAAGTTCCCATATTACAATTCATTTCACATCACAAATTTACAAACCCGAATTTTACAACAAACCCAAAACATCATTTCATCACCTAAATTCATTTCATCACCTAAATTCATTTCATAACCTAAATTCATTTCATAACCTACACAAACCATCTCATAAACCTACACAAACCCAAAAATTCATTTCATAACCTTAATTCAACAAAACCTAAATGTAATAAACAAATAAATTCAACAAAACCAACTATTATAATAATCTATTAGAATTCGTCAAAAACTACAATTAAAATTCAACAAAACCTAAATCTTAAATGTACACAATTAAAATTCAATTAAATAATATCCACAATTAAAATTCAATCATAATATCTACAATTATAATTAAAATGCACAATTAAAATTCAACTAAATAATATCAGGATTAAAATTCAATCTTAAATGTAAATAATTTTTTCTTCAACTAAATAAAATCCACAAAATACAATTTAAATGTACCTAATTAATCGATGAAGCAATTGAAGAGAGGAGAGACGGCACAGGGGGTGGCGGCGTGTGCGGCAACGTGCAGGGGGCTGTGAGCCGCGACGGCTGTGAGAGCAGGGGCGGTGTGTTGGGGGCTGTGAGCCGCGGCGGCAGTGTGCAGGGGGCGACGACAAAGAGCAGTGGCGGCAGTGAGCAAGGGACGGCGACAGAGAAAAGGAGGACGAACATTGCGCAGGAGAAGACGAGGTTGAACGACGCAGGAGAAGAGGCCGGAGAAGAGGCCGGAGGACGAACAACAGGCCAGAGGACGAACGACCGGCCGGAGCAGTTGGCCTAGGTGCAGTGAAAAGTTGGAGGAAGGAAGGAAGCATGAGGACAAGACAGTGAAGGGTGAAGCTGATTTTCGATTTAGGTCACTATAATAGAATTAATTAATTAGAGAAAGTGAGAATAGAAGGTGAGCGCCTAACAGATTTCTGAAAAGTTTCAAACTCATTTGCGTCGCAGTGTTACTAATCTGCGACGTAAATGACTCTAAGATGTTCGCAGAGTCATTTGCGTCGCAGATTAGTAAAACTACAACGCAAATCAGTGAGTATATTGCGTCTACTAATCTGCGACGCAAATGACTCTGCGAGCATCTTAGAGTCATTTGCGTCATAGATTAGTAAAACTGGCAAATGACTAATTTTAATGCTGGAATTTTTCATTTGCGTCACATGTTTATAATGGCGACGCAAATTCAACGACGCAATTAAACAATTTTCCACTAGTGTAATGGCCATATTTGTAAAAACATTGATAATATTTATAAAAACAATGACAATATTTATAAAAACAATGACAGTATTCATACTAGAAAACATATATTCTAGAACACATCTAGAAAAAGAAAAACAAACCAACAATAACCAGATAATCAATGAGAATTTAATACAACAATGACATTAACCAAATAATCAATGACTAAATTTATTACAACAATGACAGTAACCAAAAAATCAATGACAATATATCAAAATGATATATTGTAGCCATATATACGATCATTCCAATTCAAGATATAACCATTCTAAAATTCATAATAGAGTTAAAAAAGCACCAATTTACACAAGTGATGTTAAATCACAATGAATTTGTTGAAATTCCCAATTGTACAATAATTCTTACCTCATCCACAAAACTAAAAGCTCAAATGATGCAAAGGAATCAAGAAGAATGTGATTTAGTCAAATGGGTTAAACTAGATAATGATGAAATTAGTGGCGAAGAGGAAAATGGAGAGAGAGTGGAAAATGATGGAGAATGAAAATGCAGAAGGGAAGAGGTTGAAGATGATGGAGGTTGAAGATGATTTCTTTTAATTTACTTTTTTTTAGCTGGGTATGGGGTGAGGAACCTGTTGGTTACCAGCAGTGTAGCGTGCCTCGGCCTTTAATTCCTAATGATGAAATAAATTAAAGTATGCATTCCATATCTAAAAATCCTTCACGAAATGGTCTAGGTCCAAAATAGAGATGGATAATATATATTTGCTAATAGGATTGAATGATCACGTTAGGACAAGATTTTAACATCAGCGCTCACTCAATATTATTCTCTTAAGTGCTAATATTAATTTATGAAGAAAAATAAAGATAGATAATCAGGGGCATATCATTACCGAATTGTGTCACATTGATCGATCCAAAAAATTTCGTTATAATTTGTTATCGGATACCAAACAACCGTTTATGTGTAAAATATTATTAGACATCTAAAACCATTAAATCAACAAACACATCTCTTACAAATGAAGTGAGACTAGAGATAACAAATCTTTTTATTTTACCTAAATATTTTGATTCACCTTTGCCATATTATCTCTACTAATCTTATATGCACGCGATGCATGCGAGATTATAAAACTGTAGTATTACAATCATCATCACAAATATCGAGTAGTAGGCAAGAAAAAATGTTCGCAAAGTTCATCTAAAGAAAAATAATCGTCCCTACTTAAAAAAATCTAAATAGTAACACAATTTATTCATGCGCTTACATGATTAAAAATCAAAATTTTAGTACCAAAGTAACTAAACATATAAAATAGTTTATTTCCAAGCCACTTCAATTCCTTCATATTCATCAAATCCTTTGTATCTACAATAATCCAGCCAAATGAAAACATTCCAAATAGAAAACTACCTTATAAAAATTAAGCTCAAATCAAAATATGCAAATTAAGTTAAAGTCCTTGATAACAAAAATACTCCCTAAAATTAAGAATATATTTTTTTTGCTCAAATTCTTTACAAATGAGAAATTTTGAGAAATAACCAATTAAAAATATATAGAATTTAAGCATTTGACTATAAGCTCCAAAAATAAACCTACTACGTGTTGGTTCCCGATACGCATAGAACAGTCCGAGTTTCATACCCTACGACTTTACTATAATAGCATCTTAATCTTAAAGCCTTAGTTTCAGCACCTCTGTCATAAAACTGAACCCAACAAAACTAATTATGCAAATGTGGTCACATTGGCGTTCAAAGAAATCAGCTAGCCTGATTACTGATGAGAAGCAAATTTGTAATATTGAGTAAACAACTTGCAAACATAGTGAAGACGAGTATCCGTCAAAGCAAGTGTTGCTAGCATCATGGATTGTTGATTGATGATAATTGAACAAACAGAAAGCAACTGTAGGTCGAGAAAAAGACAGAGAAGTGACAATTCTTCTGTACTTTTCGAAGATGCCTCAAAACTTTGGAACTCGCATTATTCATCATGAAGCAATTATAGATAAAACGTAATTCAAAAGCTAACCATTGAAAAAAAAACCTACAAAATTAACAAATTGATACTAAAGAAGAACCTAGAATAAGGGGTCGACTTCAACTTAACTAAGAAGAACAGATAACTTGACGTTTCAAAGAATTTTAGAGTAGGAAGAGTTGTCTATGTTTGCAGCCAATCCCGAGCATTGGCTTCATAAGACTCAATGGTGCTTGGAAAGATAAAGTTTCAATACCAAGTAGCTTTTATCCAAAATGTTGTTAGGTTATGAATAATACAACAATACAATTCATGCGGAAAAACCATAAAGCCAGAATCCAAATTAATTTCTACATAGTCAACTAACATAATTCAGGTGACATATAATGTGATGCGTGCCTTCCCTAGATGCTCCTGAACCGAACAAGAACAAGTCTTTAGAGCCCCAAACGTTGCCCCTCCGTAGAAAGTCCACAGCACGTTCGGATCCGCCTTAGGTTCAATTAACTAGGATTTTACTTAAGGTTTTATGTATTTGGGTAGGCTTGTATTATGTTCTCCCTTGAACACAATGGGAATAAAAAATATGTTTTCAATTAAATTGATGTAGATAATTATGAGGCCCGACGCTCGGTTGGCCTTCCTCCGCTGACGAATGAACCTTATATTTATAGTGTAGGAAATAAGGAATATGAGTTTTACTATGAATATAATTTCCAATTCTACTAGGATTGAAATTCTTATTCAATTAGAATTACAACTATAATTAAACTCTTAATTATTTGAATTCTAGTAAAACTAGGAATACTTAATCCAAGGTTACATGGGCATTAAGCAATCGGATATTTCTTGGAGCCCAAGACGAACAACCCACGCAGCCACGATGGGCCACGTGGGTGTGTGTGCTGCCTCGACAGGCCTTGCACACGATGCTCGTAGGCTGGGCGCAGCCCATTCGCTGCTGCCTTACCTCAGGCTTGGCGCGACCCATAGCTGCTGCCTTGCTGCAGGCTTGGCGCGGCCCATGAGCTGCTGCCTTGCTTGCAGCTTGGCGCGGCCCATGAGGCTGCTGCCTTGCTTGAAGCTTGGCGCGGCCCATGGTTGCGGCCTTGCTCGCAGGGCGCGGCCCCATGGCTGCTGCCTTGCTCGTCAAGCGATGGGCCGGCTCGCTTGCCGGCTTGTCGCTCGTCGAGCACCCGATCCGTTTTCCGATTCCGGAATTCATTTCCGTTTCGAACAAACATTTACGTTTCTGTAAATATTTCCGATTCCGGAAATAATTTCTTTTTCCGACAATATTTCCGATTCCGTTATTTATATTTCCGTTTCCGGCAATATTTCCGATTCCGGCAATATTTCTATTTCCAATAATATTTTCCAATACGAACCATATTTCCGTTTCCGGCAACATCTACGACTTGGATAATATTTATATTTCCGTCATGAACCATATTTCCGTTTCGGGCAATATCATCATTTTCGGAGTATTCTTTATTTTTCCTTTTGACGATTTCAGCTCCCACTGGAACCGAGATCCGTCGTTTCCGAATATTCATAAATGGAGTACTTAATGAATAATATATTCACTTAAATACTTGATCCGTTCACGTACTATTTGTGTGACCTTACGGGTTCAGTCAAGAGTAAGTTGTGGATTAATATTATTAATTCCATTTGAACTGAAGCGACCTCTAGCTAGGCATTCAGTGCACTTGATCTCACTGAATTATTAACTTGTTAATTAATACTGAACCGCATTTATTAAACTTAGCATTAAATGCATACTTGGACCAAGGGGATTATTTCCTTCAGTCTCCCACTTGTCCTTAGGGACAAGTGTGCATTTCCTAATTCCTTTGTCGTTTGATGCCTGCTCATGAACATAAGGTAAGAGTAGTCATCCTTATTATGTCCAGAGGCATTTCTCGGTTTCAGAGTTCAACTGATCAAATAAACAGATAATCATAGCCTATGATTCATCTGAGCACGACCATGCATTTTTCAGCATCTCATCCCGATGTATGGGAGGACAATCCTAATCTTGTGATCTTGAGGTTAGACTTCGTTTGATAAGTGATTACCTGAGCGTTGTTGTTATAGTCTCCTTTTACAGTGCGACGCTTGACAACGTCAAAGTAACCAGTTCTCAAATAGAGTAATCTCAAATCACTCACGTATTGAGGATTAGTGTCTAGTAATGTAATGAAATTTACTTATGACAATTTTTTATCTCTTACACTAAAGTTTCATAGGTCGTCCGATACTAATCTTCTCAAGTAAGTATCTATGCAAATGATTGCGACATTGTCATGTCCACATAGTTCAAGAAACATAACTACTAGTCATCTTGCATTCTAGTCGTCTAGCATTTTCTATGCGTCCACCTTTAAAGGAAAATTCCGATCAGGGACCATTTTCAACTTTTGACATTCAAGTTCAGTTGATAGACATTTCTTAGTCACAGGACTGGTCCTGACAGTCTATCTTGAATATATTGTCAAATTGAAAGGACTCATCATTTAATACTAAACTAAGATTAAATGGAATATGAAAATACATTTCATATATGATAAATGTCAACCCTAATGTTTTACAACCATGGGCCTCGAACCCATCTTTAAAACAATTAATGGAATTCAAAACTATGTTTGACTTCCAATGCCACAATGTGAGTGTTGTATTTCACATGTTGCATAGGTTTAGTTATCATGCTTTGCCAATCTTAATATCCTTTTCATCGAATGCCTTTCGAGATGGGATGATCAGATCTTTTGAGTATGTTTATTTTGTGATCTAGTCTTTCTTGCTTCAAGAGTGGTTCTACGCATTTTGCAATGAAGAACCACCAAACCAACAGACATGTGATCTACCCAAGTTCAGCGAAGAACAATTTAACGTAAACAATTTTATTGCTTCTTAGGCAATAATTACTTTTACTTCAATTGTATAGGTTTCTAGTGATGCTTTGTTTAGATTTTCTTATCCAAGCAGTTCACGGATATGTGGAAGACTTTCCAGCTGTACCTTAGAACATAGAAATAAATATTTAATTTCCCACACAACAACTCATAGTCTTCAATCCATGTTGCCATTTCAAACCACAATGCATGTACGTAGCTCGTTCTTGCCAATGGTTAACTCCAAATGGATCTTTCTTGATCCTTTGCCATTGTTTATGCGTGTAGCATCAATATTTAGAATATCTTCATTTCCTTGAATCCAGAACTATTCCTATGTACCTTTCATGTACCATAAGTTTTTCTTGATCTCAATCTAGTTGTTCTTTACTTAGACCAATAGAGATTGGTATATGTTCATCATGTCTAAAAAGTCATACGATACATTTTTGGCGAACCTCATATTATATCATACATGATAAATTCTTTTGCAGAATAATTCCCAATTGAATTCTATTCATGTAACATTAGCTCATCTAGTTTCAGTAGATACTAATTCTAGATAAATTCTTTGACATATAATATAGGTTAATAATATCATTTAGATACTTTCATGTTTAACTTAGTAAATGCCTATATATAGTTCAAACATTCTTTACTTAGATTTATTCATAGGGGTCGAATATCTCCAATGGAATCTTTTGTGTTTGATTTAGTAAATGCCATTAATTAATCTAAAACAATATTATAAGATCTTTGTAAATAGATCTTAATACCCAGTATTTACTAAGTTTCGCGTTGGTCGATCATTGATGAATAATTTCAAATCTAAGTCATTAGCATTTAAATGTCATTTCACAATAGAGAGATATGTGTGTGATACACATAGGACCAATTAAGTTTTACGTACTCCCACTAAACTTCTTATATACTATAAGAATCAAGTACATTTTATGAAACTAAAATACTTATTAACTTCACTAAAATACATTTCCAATTTCCAATTGCTTGCTTAAATCCACACTTAGATTTTATAAGCTAGCTTTCCTTTTCAAGCATTATTTGGATCCATAAATCCTATGACATTCCATGTACATAGCTTCTTCCAACATTTGATTGAGGAATACGTTTTGTCATCCAATTGCCATATGTACCAATATGCAATCATTGCTTGATTTATAGACTGAGCATTACGATTTTGCATGAGGTTTCTACATAATCCATGCCATGAATTTTCTTGATACCTTTAGCAACTAATCTAGCTTTGTGTGAAGACACACTTTCATGTTTGATAGTTTTCATCCTTAAAACCAATTTGCAACCAATAGGTGTTAATCTATTCTTGCAAATCAACAAATTTTCAATTTTGTCATCAAAACATTGATTATGTTTTATGGCCTTTAACCATATAAAACATTTGAGTCTATATATGTCCTCTAACCATTTCAGGGAATCTATTTTCGTCATAGCTTTCTCACAAGTCACAAACTCATTACCATTCTTGATAATAGTTTGACTGCAAGTTGTAGGTTTCTTCACTATCTAATAGAAGATTCTCATAGTTCCATTGATCTGAACTCTATGCCTACATGAGACAATGGAAATGTTCATGGAGGCACCCACGATGCACCGCCGTCCAGGCTCAGTCATCCGCCCACACGACACTCCATTTGTTGAGTCATCAGCCCCGTAGTCGCCGCACTTTTCACACTGTACAATCCACTGAAATTCAAGTCAGATACTTTTTTAAATTTGAGATCTTGGTTTAACTTTTTTGGCATTTGTTGACCACTTGGATTGATTATCTCATTTTAATTGATTTTTGAGTATGGGGTTTCTTGCTTTGTTTACGATTCCATTGCAATTGTTTGTTTCTTACGGTTGATTGATTTGGTTAATTGGTTTTGAATGTTTTTTAAATTGTTCCAATACAAATTCTTATTATCCTTTTCGATATAATTCTCATACGATTGATTAGGGTTATTTTTAGAGTTGTTGGCTCAGGGACGGGCCTGATGGCTGGATGGAGTTGTTTGAAATGAATGTCCTGTGTTGGTGGAGTGTTGTATGAAATGAATGTTATGTCTGCATTTTTAGTTGATCTTTTTAGCATTTTACGTTGAAATTGAATATGGGCATATTTGTTTTTGTGTTTTTGATCAGTAAATATAATATGGTGTTAAGTTTATGACAATGCTTTCGTTTGAATTTTTGTAGAAATCTTTGAAGGTCGGAATGGTGAACCACGTCTGATTTATTTTGTAGACTATTCAAAACAATATAGAAGTCTTATGTATTGTCATTTACTGGGTTGTCTATGTAAATGTTCAACCAAAATCAAGTTTTATGTTGTCTTTAGTTCACTATCAAACTCATAAATCAGAATACACACTAATTTTTTTCAATGTGAGATTGCCCATTAGAATACACTTAGATTCAATGCTTAAAAGTATGAAATTTAATATGGGCATGTTTGTTTTTTATCAGTAATTATAATCTTGTTAAGTTTATAACAATGTGTTCGTTTGAATTTTTGTAGAAATCTTTGAAGGTCGGAATGGTGAACCACGTCCGATTTCTTGAAATGGGCAAAGGATGAGTAGTCTTGAGTTCCTATAGTTGTAGCCAACACCAGTTTGTGGTAGGAGGCTCACTATAGATGAGTTTGCTTTGAGAAAATGATGAATGCAGTCTTTTATTTCACAACTACAACCACCATGCTTCGCGGTAGTTGAGGCTTAATTTGTTGTTGACGATATCTTCGTTTCACAATTATAGCAACCCCGCTTTGCGGTAGTTGAGACTCTGTTGTAGATCATCACTTTGACATTGTTACTCTGTTGTTGTTGTTGTTGTTGTTGTTATTGTTGTTGTTGTTGTTGTTGTTGTTGTTGTTGTTGTTGTTATTTTTGTTGTTTTTGCTGTACTACTACTGCTTATGTGTCCTCTCCTCCTTCGTCCATCGGTTATTTACGTCCCTTTCCCAAATAAATTGTCTAGCATCAGTTGGGATGTCGTATGTGGAATTTGGACAATTGTTTTGGTGTAAATGGAGTTTTTAAATGCCTCCAGATGTGATGCCCTTTTTTCAATAAATAAATCTCAGAATACTTTACTGTGAGAATACTTTATTGTTACTATATGAGATTCTTATGCCTGTCGTGTATCTGTAGGATTTAACTTGTGGGAATTAGGTTGTGTTGATCATGTTTACATTGTCATCAATCATATGGAGGCTTAAAATGATTTTGTGTGTATCAGGCGGTTATGGATTTGCCACCGGTGGACCATTTTCCTGGGACTTTGCTATAACAGGGGATTGAGCCCAAGCCAAAAGTAATGTGATGAAAGTTACAAGTACACCCACCCCTGTTCACCTGGAGCTGACTGCTATGGCCTAGGGCTATACCTATTTATTGGCATGTGTACATTGGGTTTTGTTTCTCACTTGTTTGTCATTCTGCTTCATATGGTTTCTATTTCATCAGGTGTAATCTATTAGGAGTATGTATTTACTTAGTTTGATATGCCGTGTATGTTTTGTGTTAGATTGTTTGTGAGGATGCTCTAACCGTACCCCACATAAAAAAAGTACAATATGTAGTTTGATTAGTTTTCTTCACTTATATAATATAGATTATGTATTTTTCGCTTTCAAAATTCTTTTAAGATAAAACAATAGAATTATGAATTTTTTGTGTTATTTGTTAATATTGATGATTTGATCTTGATTTTACAGACAATATGTTTGTTTAAGGGGATCAAATTTTTTTTTTTATATTCGCACGCATCGTGTGCATATAAGACTAGTTGTAGTAGAACAGAGGAAAGCAATAAACCAACATCATAGCAGCCCGAGAGAGAGAGAGAGAGAGAGAGAGAGAGAGAGAGAGAGAGAGAGAGAGAGCGAAGTTGTTTGAGGGGAATGTTAATCGTTACCACTGGGTTTTGAACGGTAACAAAATGGAGGAATTTGTTACCGCCGAGTAATGGTAATTGTTACTACATAACTCCAGCCAAACATCATGTTACGGGAACGGTTACTTGAATCCGTTTTCAATCCAAATAAACCAAACCAAACCAAAATTCCTCTTAATTCTTATACATTAGCAAATTATTCAATTAATTAAGTTATTAAGTAGATGTGATCAAAGAAATAGGCACTGCATAATATCTATATTACTCTCTCCTTTCCTAAATATGTGTCCTATTTGGATTAATGCGTGGGTATTAAGAAAAATGTGAAGTGTGTAACAAAAACAATGACTGAGAATATTTATTTGGGGAAATGATAAAGTAGATAATTGTTTATTGATAAAGTAGAAATAAAATTGGATGTGGGGATTGAAAAGTGGGGAAAATCAGTGGCGGTGCTAGGAATTTTCCGTTAAGGATTCGGATTTAAAAAAAAAAGTTAATTGATCAGATTTTTCAAAAAAAAAGTAAATAAAAATAAAACCCCTCTAAACTACTGAGATTTTTTTTTTTAAAAAAAAAGAACAATAACCAAAAAAAAAATAGAGAAACAAAGGATGAACAAAACTAGAATAGAAAAGCAAAGAATAAAAACTTAAAGAAAAAGGGAAAGGCAAGGGGTCATGGGTAGATTCGATCCCGCGTCCACTTTATATTCGTTAGGGGGTTAAACCACTGCGCCAACGCTCCTCATCATCATTAACCCTGCACGCAATTTTATATAACCTATATTTATTTTATTCATTTTTTTAGATTTACCAAGTCCAGTTGGGGTTCAGTTGAACACACTGAGCCCCTACTGGCACCGCCACTGGGGAAAATGTATAATGTGTAAGAAAAAATTATCATGATTTATGAAAAAGTGGAAAAATGTATGTTCAAAAATAGAAACATGACACTTATAAGGGAACGCTAATTTTAGAAACAGGACACGTATTTAGGAACAGAGGAAGTATATATCAAAAGACGTCTATAAGAAAGCATATGTGACACGTGCTGCTCTGCTGCCTATGAGACGCTCATTCCATGTAATCTTCATATACATAAAAGAAATCTCAAACATGGTTTGAACTTCTGACCTTGAGTTTAAACAATATACCTTTTACCACTAAGCTATCACATGTTTCATGTTATCATTACAAAAAAAAGAGTAAATGTGAATGTTGTTAATTTAATAACTCGGGACATCGCCGAGCCCAGCAACTAGTTATGGATCAAAACATGATGAAAATATGGGGTTCTGGATAGTTGGGTTTGCAGTCAAAGTTGGTCAAGATTGGTGTTAATTAGGGATAAGTAATGAATTTTAAGATTATGATTCGAAACTAATCAATTAATCATTAGTAGAGAAAATAAATAACCACATGAGTACATGATCACTTTAGAAACTCAAAGTTTTTGTATCAACCTCTTGGAATTTCTAAAACTCAAAGTTTGTTAAAAGGCGAGGCTTAAATTAAGGGAGTTCCTAAACTTGTCACCAAGAAGGACTGTCAATAAGAACTAAGAAGTCATGGTTTGTTACATGTGAATATGTGATTGTGAAGACTTTCTGTTTTATTTAAATTGGACTGTTCACATTTCATAACCCAACTTATGAGGCCTGCTGCTATCGTTGATGCTTACATCACTTACATAGTTACATGAGTTACATGCTTACATCTCCGCAAAATCTAGTAGAAATTGTCATCATCCACAACAATTTACTCGAAATACGGAGGGATTTCAGAAAACTTTTACGAGTACTCCGGATGAATTAACCACAAAAATATCTTACTCCCCCCTTCCTATTTTAAGTGTCACATTTTTCTTTTATAGTTGTTCCAAATTAAGTATAACATATACGGAGTACATGTTATAACTTATAAATGGCTCCCATACAAATTTACATGTTTATTTCAATTAAATAAATTAAAAATGTCTGTCTTAAGAATCACTTTCATTAGCAATAAAAAATATTTTAAAGTATTTTTTTCTTTTCTTCTTCTTGTCCCTAAAGATTCGTACCAAAGTCCATTTGTGGCACTTAAAATGGGACGGAGGAGTACTTGCTTAAACAAGTTATAGCACACATGTGTTACTGGGACTTGGATATTCGTGATCGATACAGATATGCATACCAAATTACTTCCTCCGTTCCTTAAATATTGCACCATGATTGAGTTTACATTATCCACACATACTTATTATTTATTATTTACTATTCATTCATTTCCATTCAGTTCAGTTCAATTCAGCCAAACAAAGTTCAGAAGAACAGGGTCTTTGACTCCTAATATCTCGAATTATGTATATGTAAAAGTTAAATATATATATATCGATACAAATCTAACAAGATCTTACATGACTACAATTTTTTCTTAGGTAGGAATCACAAAAAATGACCAAAGGTCTAATGTGAATAGTGTAAAAATCAAGATGGTGCGATATTTATGGAACGGAGGAATTATATAACTTGCGTACATATTCAAGAGTGAGGCTGGCTATTTTGTAAAAAAGGTTTGTGATTTTGGCCTAAAAGGAAGTGTCATTTGATGATGTGTTCTCTTGACCTTATAACATTTAAACTTATCTGAACTGAATTTTTCTAAACTTATTAAATCTGATTAAGCATAATCAACTTGATAGACACATGATTAAAACTTATCGTTTCAAGAGATTGCACTTTTTTTGACGAAATAGAACACACTTATTAACGTGATACTATGATTCAATTATAACTTATTTCAACTGAAACTTAGGAATAGTTTGGTTGACATTCTAATGCATATGAAGTCTTATTTCCTAGAAAGTAAAGAGCAAAATAGTTGTTTTGTTTGCATGGCATAGGAAGTGGAACTTCCTAGGAACTTCCCCAAAATGGGGAAAGTTGCTTACCTAGTCCCCTAGATAAGTAGAACTTCCCATGAAAATTCTAACTTTTTATACTCAACCAAACAAGAACACTCAAATCCTAAAAAGTTAGAACACATAAAAATTACAAATATAAGAGAAATACTTCTTATAACTTTTCAAGTGCAACCAAACATCACCTTATTTAAGTGAGGAGAATGTACCATAAGTCATTAAGTTCTATATCAGATTGTCAAAACCTGCACAGATATATAGAAAGTCGTGTACAAGCATCAGTAACTGAAACGGGCAAACCAAGTCCTCAAATTGAAATCTTTATACAACTGACAAGATTGTTATTGCAAAAATTCAAAGGTGACACTATTAGTTAACCACTGTAAAATACACAAAAATAGTTGGGTTAATGATGAAATCACATTTTTAAGGACAGAAAATTTTAAGCAGAGTGAAAAAAAATCAAAGTTACAAAGAGAGGGTCCTACATTTTGTTTATTTCTACAAACCAAAATGATTATTGTCGTTCTTAAAAGGCTAACCCGTGATAAAACTCGTCTTGGTTTGCTTTTGTCCTTGACATCTCTCTTTTTGAATTTCAACTCTGAAGACAGGGGAAATATCTAATATGGGCCCTCTTTTTACTAATTTTCAAAGTCACATGTATATTACTACTAAATTATCAATTCCAGGACCCTCCATTATTATACCGTTTTGTATGCAGTAATTTTAGTTTTCACACTTGAATACAAGAAAACATCCCACCATACATTGTCAATGTATCATTAATCAATGTAGGAGTAACATTTATCTGGGTGTTTTTAGAGATAAATGTGTTTACGGTTGTTTTTGCCTGTTTGGACATAAATTTTAGCTATGTTCTCTTCAACATATTTTAGAAACTACAAGTATTCGTTTGTACTATATAGTTTCAAAAGGTCTTGCGCGCATAAGATGAATAATAAATTTATTGTACACCAAGATAACTTTAACCCATTTTTTTAACTTTAACTTAGTTTTGATTAATTTTTATATTAGTAAAAAAAAGTTGATAGATAAACATTTTAAAAGATTAAATGATTAATTTTATACATTATTAGAGATTTTGAAGAAATAAGTTTTATTAAAATGAAAAAATTTATCACTAAAAATTAGATAACTTTTACATATATAAGCATAACTTTTAATTATTTTGAGTTAACTTTTACTCCGTTGTACAATAATTATTGTACAACCATTGTAAATAAGAATTTGTGATATAGTTTATTTTATAAGAATCAGGCCAGATTATAAAAGTTTAGGTCAAATCAGAACAATTCTTTTTCCTGCTTATTTGGGGTGGTTAAGTGCTCCTGTAAGTAATTAAGCATGAATATAATTATGTTCTTTGAATTTTTTTTCAGCATAATTTTTAAAATTTAGGATGTATTTTCTTCGCCTGGCAAGATATAAACTTATCTAAACTAATTGGAACTCATAAAATTTTTTGATTGGAACTAATTGAAATTTATTAAATCTTATCACACTTGATTACAAGAGGGAAATTTTGTTGGACTTAATTGAAACTTGTTGACATGATGAAACATTTGCAACTTATCTAAACCTATTTGACTTAAAACTTATTTTTTTAAGGTGAAGACATATTTATTGCTCTTATTAAGAAAGTGATAAAGATCGCAATTTGAGACCTTTATATGTCTCCAAAAGTGTAATGTGGTACGATGACGTGTCATATTTTGAATTGAAAAGTAAGATTTTTAACATATACGTAGTACTTCGTACTTCTTACTTCGTATACACATGTTATGAAAAAATGAAGAATTTTTTTAATATCGTAAGTTGCAAATTGAATTCATAACTTTTTATTTATGAAATATATTTATAATTTGTAAAATCCCACAAAAATTATAGGAAATTAAATTTAAAAAACCTTTACATAATTTTTGAACTTCGTAATCGTATATGAATGAACTAGTCCACATTTTTCCGAAATGGAGACGTATTTTGTACATGTGCATTGGTCTCAATTGATTTTTTACTCAGTTGTAAATAAACACGAGAGATAAGAGAGAGAATAGTATTGTATGTATTATTTTATATAGCACCGGGTATATATAGGATATAATAGTTAGGGTTTTACTGAACCCTAGAATATTCCGGAGATATTGACGTGGGTATAATGGGCATCCATATTATATTTCATAACACTCCCTCTTGGATGTCCATTATACAAAAATAAATTTTTTCTGTTAAAATAAAAATATTTCCTAATGCGCGTACGATGCTGCCTCATTAAAACCTTACCAGGAAAACCCAGTGGGAAAAACCATGCTTAAGGGAAAAAGAGTGCAGAGCGCATCTACTCCCCCTCGTGATTACATAACTTGAGATCTTTAAAACGACGCAATCCAATCTGGAAAACTAATTTCTTGAAAGTAGCAGTTGGAGGCGCCTTGGTAAATAGGTCTGCCAAATTTTCACTTGAACGAATTTGCAGAACCTGTACATCACCATTCTTCTGCAAGTCATGGGTGAAGAAAATTTTTGGTAAAATGTGCTTTGTTCTATCACCTTTGATTTATCCATCATTGAGTTGTGCAATGCATGCTGCATTATCCTCATACACAACCGTTGGGGCTTCTTTTCCCGTGGATATGCCACAATCTTCTCGTACGTGTTGAATTACAGACCTTGACCATACACATTCACGACTAGCTTCGTGGATAGCTGAAATTTCTGCATGGTTAGAAGAAGTAGCTGCAATAGTTTTCTTCATAGAACACCCAAAAATGGCAGTACCACCGCATGTGAACGCATATCCTGTTTGTGATCGAGCATTATGGGGATCAGACAAATACCCTGCATCTGCAAAGCCAATTAAGTCTTCTTCGGTCTGGTTAGAAAAGAATAATCAAATATCTTTCGTTCCTTGGAGGTAACGAAGTACGTGTTTTATCCCATTCCAATGCATTTGAGTTGGACATGAGCTAAACCTTGCTAGCAGATTTACTGTAAATGATACGTCAAGTCTCGTATGACTGGCAAGGTACATCAATGCCCCTATTGCACTTAAGTATGATACTTCAGGACCAAGGATTTCTTTATCGTTTTTCCGAGGGCGGAATGGGTGTGCTTGATCCAAAGAGAACATTTTGAGTACCTTTTTTGTGTATGTTGTTTGATGCACAAGGATTATATTCTTTAGGTGCTCAATTTGTAGCCTAAGAAAAATTTTGTCTTTCCAAGATCTTTCTTCTCAAATTCTTTCTTCAAATATTCCACTGTATGTGAAATCTCTTCAGGAGTACCAGCAATGTTTAAATCATCAACATACACTGCAATTATCACAAATCTTGCCCCAAATCTCTTTATAAAAATGCATGGACTGATGGGGTCATTCTTATAGCCTTCTTTTAGCAAGTATTCACTTAGGCGATTATACCAGATACGCCCTGATTGTTTCAACCCATAAAGAGATCTATTTAATTTTATGCAGTAATGTTCTCGAGAACTAGAATTAGCTTCTTCTGGCAGTTTAAATCCTTCCGGGACTTTCATATAAATGTCATTGTCCAGTGGCCCATACAAGTAGGTTGTGACTACATCCATTAAACGGAAATCAAGTCCTTCTCTTATTACCAGACTGTCAAGGAATCTGAAAGTAGTTGCGTCCACCACAAGAGAGTATGTTTCTTCATAATCGATTCCAGGTCTTTGTGAGAATCCTTGTGCAACTAAACGTGCTTTTTATCGCACAATTTCTCCATCTTCATTCTTCTTTTGCACAAATACCCATTTATGTCCCACTGGTTTTACACCTTTACGTGTACGGACTACTGGTCCAAATACTTCTCTCTTTGCAAGAGATTTTAATTCTGCCTCAATTGCTTCCTTCCATTTTGGCCAATTATCACTTTACACTCTTCAATAGACTTTGGTTCTTGATCCTCATTTTCATCCATAACATCAACTTCTACATTGCATGCAAGAATTTCATCGACGTCGATTTTATTTCGATTCAATTTTATTCCAGACATGACATAATTAGTTGAGATCTCTTCATTGTCAGGTACCTGAATTTCTTCATGTGTCATGTCTAAAGTCTCTTCTGGAGATCCTTCAAAATGACCATTATCAATCGCCGCTCCTTTTCTTTTCCGAGGATTCTTATCTTTGGAACCAATAGGTCTACCACGCTTCAGGCGTGCTTTAGACTAACTAGAAGTTTGATATTGTCCTGATGGGACATCAATTTTAATTGGAGCATTTACAGCTGGTATATGTGACTGTATCACTCTATTTGGGTCAGTAAATGCGCCTGTCAATTGATTTGCTAAGACTTGTAAATGAATTATCTTTTGTACTTCTAATTCACACTGTTTATTACGAGGATCAAGATGAGACAATGATAATTCATCCCAACTGATTTTCTTCTCCAATTGTTTATTTTCTCCCCCTAATGTTGAAAAGACTGTCTCATTAAAATGACAGTCTGCAAATCGAGCCTTAAATAGATCCCCCGTGGATCGCTCTAGATATTTAATTATTGATGGAGATTCGAATCCAACATATATTTCTAATCTCCTTTGAGGACCCATCTTAGAACGCTGTGGTGGAGCAATGGGAACATACAACACATCCAAAAACTTTTATATGGGAAATATTTGGCTCCTGACCAAAAACCAATTGTGATGGGGAGAACTTTTGATTACTCGTTGGCCTGATGCGAATTAATTCTACTGCATGTAATATAGCATGTCCCCAAGTAGAGATTGGGAGTTTGGACTTCATAAGTAATGGTCTAGCTATCAACTGGAGACGCTTGATTAATTATTCAGTTAGACCATTTTGTGTATGAACATGTGCTACAGGATGTTCTGAGAAGTGAATTCACTAGCATTTTCAAGACGAATTTCCTTCATAGAAAAATCTGAAAAATGTGCTCGTAATCTAATCAATTGAGCAAGTAGTCTCGCAAACGTCAGGTTGTGAGTTGATAACAAGGATACATGTGACCATCTACTTGATGCGTCAATTAAAATCATGAAAAATCTAAAGTTTCACACGTTGGGTGAATTGGCCCACAAATATCTCCTTGTATACGTTCTAGAAAATTGATAGATTCAAAATTTATTTTGGCTGGTGAACGCCGTATTATCAACTTGCCTTGTGAGCAAGTAGCACATGAGAAATCATTAGGAAGAATATATTGGTTCTTCAACGAATGTCCACATGAACTTTCAATTATTTTTTGCACCATTATTGAACCGGGGTGGCCCAACCGGTCATGCAGACAATGAAATTATCTGTAAACTTTTGGTTTACTGCAGCATATGTTTAAATGAAAATTAAAGGCATTCATATCCAATCGTAGCATACGTTTAAATTGTTTAAATGCAAAACAGTGTTTAACCTTTGGTTTACTGCAGCATATGTTTAAATGCAAATTATGAGCATTGTTTGTTTACAGATAATTAAAAAATAAATCTAAAATAAAATTCAATGCAAAATAAAAAACTAATCTAATCTAATATATAAAATCGGTATATATATAGGACTTCTATTTAAACATAACAATTTAATAGAATCCGTGCATCGCACGGGCTAAAATCTAGTAATATTATAAATTAATAATATTACAAATTAATGACATTTAATTTACACAAAAATATAACGGAGTATTAGATTACATATTATTGTACTCTTTTAATTACATAAAAATATATTATTAGATAATTAATAATATTTTTAAATTTAAATTTAAATTTGTAATTTGTAATTTACAAGAGAAAAGAAAATACATAAATATAATAAATATTTTTTCTTCTTCTATTGACTACCTTATTTTCATAGTTTCATAATAAAAATATATACCGTAAATAGCAAAAAATAATTTGATGAGTATGACTGACGTGGAACCCATGAGGTACCAATAAAAAGTGTGACATGCAGGATTGAGAGAATTTTTAATTATCGCAACTTGCAACCCTTATTGTCGCCCCTCTTATTAATAACTCTACCGGTTATTATAAACTTTCATATACGGCAGTCTTACACATGCAAAAGACTGTGTTTGTGTCATATAAGTTAACCAATGGAATAAACTAGTTAAGCACCACAACCAATTAGTTAAACACTGGAACTAGGGATGGCAACGGGTAGGATCCGGACCAGATCCTCTAGGATCCAGATCCAGATCCGTTTTTTAGGCAAGGATCCAGATCATATCCGGATCCTTTGGGTAATCAAATTGAGGATCCAGATCCGTATCCTAACTTATTTTTTCATCAAACGACCCTAATTTTCATTTTAACCTTAAAACATAGTTTATTAAAACTTCAATAACAATGCCATTTGTTCATACAAGCATTCACTAAAGTCAAATTTAACAAATCCAACAAAAATAAAATTAAAAGTTCAACAAACTTCAATAATGCTACAATTCTTAAATCTTTATTTTTATATTTTAATTTTTTTCATGAAAACGGGTAAACGGATCCGGATCCGGGTAATGACTTAGGACCCGATCCAGATCCATTTTTAAAACAAGGATCCAAATCCTACCTGGATCCGTCAGGGCTAAAAATTGAGGATCCAGATCCGCTGAAACGAATCGGGATCCACAGATGCGGGTCGGGTCCATTACCCACTGCCATCCCTAACTGGAAGCAATTAGTGAAACACTGGAACCAATTAGTTAAGCACTTAAACTATTTAGTTAAGCACTGGAACCAATTAGTTGAGCAATGAAAATAATTAGTAAATACTGAACTAATCAGTTAAACAATGCAACCAATTAATTAAGCAATCAAATGGATTTTTTCAGTAAAACGATCTTACATAAAAATTGCCGACCGACTATTACGCGGAGTTAAATAAGAATGATTTCACTCGTAAAATATTATTTATTTTTTTAACCGATAGTATTCCGTTGACAAAGGCAATAATTGTCACTATTCCTAGCGGTTACTAAAACATAAAAAAAAACAGGAAAATTGAAATGCTGGAGGTAGGTTTTATGTGAAAGAATAATTAGAGCATCAATTATAGATGACTCTTAGCCCCCTCTTAAGGAGAGAGAAATGTTAAGAGCTACCTCTTAGGAAAAACAAGGTAACTCTTAGCTTCCTCTTATTTAGAGGTTGATGGAGAATTCCTCTAAATAAGAGGTAGCTCTTAGAAAATAAGAGGGGGTTGAGGTGGCACATTGTGGGATATCATGCTTAATTTTTTGCATTTTTGTTATAAAAGTAAATTTAAAATGTGAAAAAATTAAATAAGAGGTAGTGTATAAGAGTTAGTGTATTTCTTGGGATTTTTAATAGCTAACTCTTAATAAGAGTGGTAATAAGGTGGATGAGGAGAGAGATTAAGAGTGGAAAAATAAGAGATAGCACCACTATTGATGCTCTTACGCTCGAAATGAAAGTAATAATCAAGTGTCAATCAATCAATCCTTGTTGTTACTTTTAAGGATTGAAAATGAGTTATTAGCCACCCAATCAATTGTCTCTGTTTTTGTTATTTCATGAATTCATTACACCAATTATTTGCCTTCGCTTTTTTATTTGTCATTTTGGCATCGGTAAATTTAAATCTACGCCCACCCATCAAAATTTTAACATGTAAAATCGAATACTCCACAGCAACCAATAATTGCATCACTATAATTCTTGTGTAAATTTAGTGTAATTATTGTTCCTTCTCTACTTCACTTTGACTTTTTTTCTAGTGTATCTCTTTAACTTATTCTGAGTGTTTCCATTCATGAACTTTAAAATATGATTTATACATCCGGGTGCACAATGCTCACTATACACTATGTTTTTAAATGAACATATAGTTCAAATACAAAGAACCTATTGTTCATACCCAAAGAACATATAGCTAATGAACGTATAGTTCAAATCCATAGAACATATAATTTAAATATTTCCCTAGTACGTGTACATTGAAATCATTCTCAGTGTTCATTAGATTTTCAATAAATGTTCAACAGGGTGCACCATGAGCACTGTACACCCGGGTGTATAATCCAAATTGCGCATGAACTTAGCCTAAAACTAATTAACGAAGAAATATATTTGAATTGTTTGTTGTCATAATTAGTAGATTAGGTCCCGTGTATACACGAGTATTCAAAAATTATAAGTTGACCATCTTTTTCAAACATACAAAATCTAAGTTACAAAATACAATCCATACATATACAATCCATACAAAAATTCAACAAAGGCAAGCTGGAACTCGCTACCATGCAGGATCAGTCCGAGTCATCATCAGCCGTAATGTCAACCATAGGCTCCTTGTTCCTGTTTCGGCTCCTATAGCACTCCAGATCCTGATTCACCTCTGACCTAGGGGTAGCAGGCTCCTGCTCCGAAATACGAAGAGTACCAAGAGGACGATAGGTTCCCTGCGGAGGGGAAGGATATTGAAAAGGCTGCGGCATCGCCATGAACTGGCGCTGCATCCCAAAAGCCTGGGTCTGTCGCATCCGCTCCATCTCATACCAGTAAGCCCAAGAATCAGCACTCCAAGGTTGAGAGCTACTCGCTCCGAAGTAAGGACCAGGGGGTGGCGCAAAAGGCATCGAACTGCCTTGACCTCCGAAAGAATGCCTGGTGGGGTCAGCATATACAAAGGGAATAACTCCCTTATCAACATCAGAATGCCTCTGATGAGTACTAGTACCAGGATCTAAGCTCGGTCCCGCCTACCCTACCGAAGTCTCCACCTGGGGCTCCCTGTCATTGGAACCTCTGGGACCTCAAGGGCGCCCTTATACAAAATTCAAAATTCAAGAATCAGTCATTAGGGGTGAGCACGGATCGGATATCCGATCCGAAATCTAATTTCGGATCGGATATCCGAATCCAAAAATTGTGAAATTTGATATTTGTATCTGATTCGAAAAGTTTCGGATATCCAATATCCGATACCCGAAAATTTTCGGATCGGGTATCCCGGATATCCGATATCCAATTTCTTAATGTTTTTTTAAAAAATTTAAATTTGTTTTCCATCATTTTGTCACTTTTACTTGTAATCTCACCGTTCACTATCCAAAACAAAGACATAAAGTTCCTTATTATGAAATGGAAATCTGTAATTCAAGAACACATAAATTCTTACTTTGTATAAAAAATAAGTACAAGAGCTAATTGTGCCCTAGTGTTAAACAAGCTCCTAGTGTTGCTTACTTTTAACGTGTTACGAAGCATATACTTCATAAATTGTTCACATTGCAAAAATTAAAAATAAATTGCATTACATTTTATTTTTAATTCAGATATTTTTCAGATATCGGATATCCGAAATAATGAAAATCAATATCCAAATAGGTATTTGCTATTTGAATTTTCGGATCGGATATCTGATCCGAATTCAATTTTCAGATCAGATATCCAAAGAATCGGATCAGATACGAATCGGATTATCGGATATTCGGGGTTTTAGATAGTTTTGCTCAGCCCTATCAGTCATCCATATTCAAATTTCAAGAATACAAATTTCCCAGTCAATGAATGCACCTCTCTGTCCCGGCCAGTAAGCTTCTGGGTCAGCTTGGCGCACTGCCTCTTCAAGGAATCAATTACAAGCATCTAGGGACGCACTCTCGCCCGAGGCGTCTGCATACAAAATTCAAAATCAATTTCCAGATACAAGATTACAAACAGTTTCAAGAAAATAAAACGGTACTTACAGCTGCATAATGCTCCGGTGCAGCAACATACGACCTCCGATGTGGAGGAGAAGCTATAGGAACGGTCACCTCCACCTGCTCCCAATCCGAGTTCTCATTGCGGATAACCCTGTCAGCATAGGGAATGTCCTCGGGGTCGATCTCCTCCTCCTACGAGCACTCATACAATGAAACAATTATACAAGAATACAAGAATACAAGATACAAAATTCAAAAGCTCACCAGCAGTACGAAGCGTACAGGTGGAGCAAGCCTCTTCAAAAGGTCCTCATGACTGCCTCTCCTATCTACGAAATTCTCCCAAGGGAGACAAACAACATCGCCCCCAACATTCAAATAGAACTGGGCGACATATTCATCTCGCGCCTACATGGTCTCCGGTGGGTCATTAGGGACAAGTCTGCCCCTCGTACTATGCTGAAGGGACACTCGCTCCCCCAAGTACCACATATGGCGATACACCCCCGGGAGCAAGACCCGCCGCCCAGACAAGAAGTGGGCCTGCGTGGCCGAAACAGGTATAGGCGCACCAACAAAGGGACGCCAAACCACCTGCAGAAAAAACAACTCAGGCAACTACAAAAATACAAATACAAAAGGACAAACTGTACAAAAGCATACCTCCTCAACAGGAAAAACCCGCAAGGCTCTGCGGGAGCTCGCCAAAGACATCCTCCTGCGCACCGCTCCTATCCAAGAGGCAGGATACGGGTAAGCCGCATCCCCGGTACGAGTCGGCGCCAAAGTCGGGAAATGCTCGTACATCCAAATCTTTTAAAAAATACAAAGAAAAAGCATCAGTCCAATCCTATGTGTACAAGATTCAAGATAAAAAGTACAAGGAGTCCCAAATACCTCCAGCACGCTCCACAAAGCAACAATGCTCGCCTTGCTCTCCGGTGAAGTCCGGGAGGCGTACTTCATCTCATACAAAAGGTGGCTATATGCCAGACAACCCCAATTGAAGCTCGAAAAAGCCCTCAAGTCCCTCAAAGCTTCTAGGAAGCCAAACAGCACCCGGCTATTCCTGCTCGGGGCCATCACTCTACTCACAAGAGCCAGGAGGAAGAGCCGAACCCTCTGCTCCGCAGATATGTCCGCAACGCGGATCGCGACCATGATCACCGTCACAGAAGCATGGGTGTCATCATTAATCAAGTCGACAACAGGGCCAATCAACCCCCTGACACCGCCCGAATACCACTTCAAATCAGAAAAAAAAATCACGTTCCTCTCAGAGAAGGGAAGGCCCGTGATCATATCAAACTCGAAAGGGGTAATGGTGATTTCCCCCCATGCCATATGGAAAGTGTTGGTGGTATCCCACCACCGCTCCAGCAGGGCCTGTAGTCGGGCTTTGACGCCCGTCCTCCCTTTAGCATCTCCCAAGGCACGCCAGAAATCAACCAGGCCCATCTGCAACCAGATCTCCCGAGCCTCCGCGTTGTCATAGACAACCGAAAAAACATCATGAAGGTCCTTCAGGGACCAAAAAGTGCGCAACGGCTCCCCATCAGCCTACGGATGAGTGGATCAATTCAAAACCTATACAAGTTCAAAAGACAAAGCACGGTACAAGACTCACCAAACCGGCGCGAGGCCGCTGGGACAAATAAAACTCCGGTCGGAACACAAGATCGGAAGGCCTCAAGCCAGTGCCAACAAAGACGGGCGCTCTCCGTGGTACCATGCCTGGCTCCGGCACGTCTGTTTCAGCCGCTTCGTCATCCGAAGCATCCTCCATGGTAGCTCGAACCATCGAACATTCGGCAAGCTTTCTCCGGGTGTGACGAGGCATGCTAAGTCATTCGAAATATAAAATATCAACATTCAAGATTGGGGGCTATCTTATACTAGCCCTTACAAAGGTCAAAATTCTAAAAAAAAACCCCCAGTGGCGGTACAAATTCAGCTAGGGACCTCTACTTCAACATACAAGTTCTACACCAACGCCTAGGCTATCCATGCCGAACCAGGTATATGAGTTCTACACCAACGCCTAGGCTATCCATGCCGAAGCAGGTATATGAGTTCTACACCAACGACTAGGCTATCCATGCCGAAGCAGGTATATGAGTTCTACACCAACGACTAGGCTATCCATGCCGAAGCAGGTATACAAGTTCTACACTAACAACTAGGCATCCTAGCCTATTCTTCTGCGAGACCCAACAAGGTCACCAGTAGGATCAAATTCTACAAATACCAAGTACAAGGTTCAAGAAAAATTTCAAAGATTCTACAAGTTCAAGAAAAATTTAAAAAATTCAAGATTCTATAGAAATTCAAATTCTACAAAGTTCCAACAGTTCAAGTTCAAGTGGCTATCAAAAAAATTTCTACAAGAAGCCTACTATCATACAAGCATCATATCAACAAGCATTTCAAAGTACAAAAATCAAAGCTACATGCAATACTAGAGATTATTTCATAAGCAAAACATGAAATACTTACATGGACAAGGCAAGAACAACAAGATCAAGGGAGAGTATTCGACCTTTGAGAGAGAAAAATCAAGAGAATGGAAGTGCTTTCTCTTCAAATGGCGCGGCAAGGGGGGCTTTTATGGCCCAACCCCGCGCCGAATGCCGAGCCCTGCGTTGGACGCCGAGCTGCCGCATGCGCGAAATATTCAGCGCACGGTCCTCCGTGCTGATTGCACGTTCTTTGCTGCTACGGTTTCTACACCAGGCATCAAGCATCAAATCATGCTACCCTCCGAAATTACGGGTATATACCTGTATCGCCAAGCACCAACAGATGAGTATCTCAAGAATACAAAATCCAAAAAATACAACAATTCAGGCGTTCGACTCCAAACGGATCCAAGCTCCGGGAAAGTCAGCCGAAATTTCAAAATCTTAAGAGCCAATAAAAAGCTCTTCTCCCCAGTGAAGCACATCCCCAACAGGATCAATTCAGGGTATTCAAAATTCAAAATTCAAGATTTAAAAATTTGAGATTCAAGATTTTCGATGCCAAGCTCCGTCTTAAACCAAAGGCGGAAGAACAGTACAAGTACAAATCAGAGTCGTCATAACCGCACGAAGGTAGACTCTATCCTTTTTTCTAACGCCTGTTTTGTGCAGGTACCGGCTTACAAATAATGGTCTTGATTGCAGAACATCTTGCCCGTTCTCCGTCCCGAGTCGAAAACTTTGACTTGTGCTTTCCTAACCGGACGCTCAGTCAAAGTGGGGGCTTCTGTAGACACCTAAATCCTGTCTCCCCATTGGGATGATGACGATACCATTATCCTTGCAAGGTGGTTGGAACAACTCCGTGCGGAAGTCCCGATTGCTAGAATACATTCCAAAATCCAAGAGCCATAGTCCAATACCCGAGGCCGTTCCCATTCTGGAACTCGGTACAAAATACAATTTCCAAAAATCAATTTCGAAATCCAAGTACAATCTCGCCCAATGTACCATTCCATTGGTTTTACAAGGCCTTTTCCAGTCGAAATGACACTAAGAAATCCAAATTCGGGCGCCGGCCCACAAAATCGAGCAAGCCGGGCCTCGTCCCGTAAAACCGAATTCAAAAACCGAAACGACTTGTTTTTATACGCAAACCAAGCCTTAATCCCCAAGCAATCACTACGTGCCAATTTCGTACGATTCGTACAAAGGTACACCCATTACAAGCCAAATACAAGGACGACATCTTCGTCCTTGTTTGGCAGCTTCTGCGCCATGTCAGCAGCGCCTGGCGCAACTGCTGTGCTGGACGCTGGCGTTAGCTGGCGTTTAGCCCTTCATTTTCCTATTTAAACCCCTAATTCTGAGCATTTAGGGAGGGAAAATCGAAAACAGAACGTCGTAATACAAAAATTGCCACTCAAATCAAAATACAAAAACTCTTCAAAAATCTCATACAATCTCAAAGTTCTAAGCAATTGAGAGCTCCAAAAGGAATTCTAGCCTAAACCTAACTAGGTATTTCCGAATCCCAATCCTAGTCTAAAATGTTTCCTTGATTTCTCTTTAAAAAATGATTAGTAAAGTTGGTACTTTTATTCTTAAAAGTGTCACTTACAACAATCATATACTTTTTCAAAATCCACACTTTACATGATACAAATACAAATTTTCAAGATTCAATGATGTTTACGGTTGTTTGTAATCACTTCCTTAAACTAGAATCATCTTCAAAACATGGAGTAATCAAAGGTGAGGCCTTTCTAATGTTTAAAGGTCTAATCTTTGAGATTCAAGACTCCATTTTTCAATATACAAGTTCAAGTTTCCAAATTCCAAGATTCAATGATGTTTAGGGTTGTTTGTAATCACTTCCCTAAACTAGGATCATTTCAAAATAGGAGCATATCAAAGATAAAGCCTTTTTAACATTAAAAGATCCAATCTTTGAGATTCAAGACTCCAAAGTTCAATATTTCAAGTTCAATATTTCAAGTCCAACATTTCAAGTTTAATTTCTATGTTCAAAATCTTGGAAACTTTAGGATGAGCAACTTGACCTAAATTTGAGATTTTTAGCTTTGAATCCGTGTCGGACGCACTTATTCTTAAGGAGTCATTTGGCGTTCGGATCTCATGTGCTATAGTTCAATTTCAATATCTCACTTTTCAATTATGCACTTCAATATCGAAATTTCAATAACTCTTTTCAATATTGCACCTTTCAATTCCACACTTTCAATTATGCAACTTTACTTGCCTAGTCCCTCTAGGAAATGTGGTTTCCCACCTAGTCCATTTCTAGGTGGTGATGTACTTTCCTAATTATGCACTCATTTTCTATTGTGGTGTTGCTTTACTTGTTTATTTCTTTCATCACCTCACATGCTAAATACAATAAAATACAAGGTTACATCACGCTTAACGAAGATAATTTCTTGGACAAACCGATCTTAGGTTCCCTTAAATTAACTTTAAAGCAAAGTGGTCACTATACAAAGTAGAAATTCTATTTGTTCAAGTACTAAATCCAAACCCACATAGTGTCATGACTAGGGTTATTCGAAAATGTTTTGTGCCATGCATTTGAATATAATTTCTAAAGCTCGCGGACTAAGTATCTCGTTCCCTTGCGCGGATCTCACCCATCCGTTTTTAAGATTCAATACCTTATCCTAATAGAGTCATTTTTGGCCTTTCCAAACGGGACCCTTAAAAATGTTTGGTGGCGACTCCTTCAAAATCCAAAAATACAAAGGTTCTAAAGACGCTCTCGTAGGGGAGTACAAAAAGTACGAGAGGAACTACGAAAAAAACCCCCTACAACAAGAAATTGGGAATTAGAATTGTATTTTAGTGAAACTAATAAGTATTTTAGTTTCATAAAATATACATGAATCTTATAAATGTATAAGAAGTTTAGTAGGAGTACGTAAAACTTAATTGGTCCTATGTGTATCACACACATATCTCTCTATTGTGAAATAACATTCAAATGCTAATGACTTAGATTTGAAATTATTCATCAATATATGATGGACCAAGGCGAAACTTAGTACATACTGGATATTAAAATCTATACTCAAAATATCTTAGAATATTGTTTTGGATTAAGTAATGACATTTACTAAATCAAACATGAAAGACTCCATTGGAGATATTCGACCCATGTGAATAAATCTAAGTAATGAATGTTTGAACTATGTATAAAGTATTTACTAAGTTAAACATCAAAGGATCTAAATGAGATTCTTCACCTATGTTATATACTAGTTTTAAGCCCGTGCGATGCACGGGTTAATTTATATTGTGTTGTATTATTTGATCTTTCATATCAAGATTTTTCTCCATTCATCACCAGACTATAACCATCTACTTTTTGTAATCAAAATTTTCACCAGACTATATCTAATATTATCTTTTTAAACACTCACTTTTTCTATCTCAAACGTATTTACTATAATTTGTAATTTTTAAATTGTAATAATTTTTAAATATAATGACTGGACAATTGTACGTTGACGCTCTCAATATATGTTCACCAAAAAATCCCCCGTATAAGTACTATATTATATTAACCTTTTATATGCATTAATGATAGTTTGAACAATATACTAATTTTTTTATTTGGATTCATCTCTTCTATTAACTCGCTTTTTCACATATTTTCTCTTAATTTTTTTTTGTACTTTTTATTTGCGTTTAGAAATAGTGTTCGAGATTGAAAATTAATCACTTTATTTAATCTTGGAAGTATATTAAAATCTATTGTCTGATAAACTAAAATTTTTATCTCATTCTACCCAATATTTATAATCAAAATATGGCAATAAATCAAATCTATGTATTGAAATTTTCTCATTATCTCAAACAACCCCAACTATTGTACTTTGGAAAAATTGCATCGTTATCTTGTTGTCACTAAGATTACACAATTGATCCTTATGGATTGAAAAATATATAATTTTGTAAACTTTAAAAAAAAAAAAATATCCCTATGAATAATCCCTATTGTAAGACGTTATGTACGAAGTATGATTTATGAGTCTAACAATGATGTCGACTTATAGTTCTAAAAGTATCACAAACTTTAATCTAACCATAACTCTAATCTCATACACATACTTCCTCCATTCCATAATTTTATTAACAATTATATTACTATTAAATTGAGATTTTTTCATATTTTATCTTCCCTTTCAAAAAAAATAAGTGGTAAATTCTCACCCCTTGTGAACCACGTGACCATGCATATGTATTGATATAAATAATAATTTACTAGATTTAAAGCCCGTGCGATGCACGGGTTAAATATATTTATTTTTGTTTGTGAGATTTATTTTTTAACTTTACCTTGATGAATTCATATGAGAATCAATTACGTGTGTCTTTTTATCACAATACATAACTACTTAACATATGATTGA
The DNA here is from genome assembly GCF_020520425.1 of Spinacia oleracea. Classification (NCBI taxonomy): domain Eukaryota; kingdom Viridiplantae; phylum Streptophyta; class Magnoliopsida; order Caryophyllales; family Amaranthaceae; genus Spinacia; species Spinacia oleracea. The sequence goes on from NC_079489.1 coordinate 24,452,461, forward strand.
TTTGATAACATTTGTAATTCTATTTTATTATTTTAAACGGGATAAATTATCTTTTTCTCTTATTATTACCTTTTATCGGGTCTTTTTTTTATTATTATTATTATACAAATAATTTTAATAATGCAATATTGAATTGTTTGTTCATATATGTCTATTATATTTGAATATATTATTTTATTTTATGTAAATTTTGGTTTTATTGTTAACAATTATCCAATCGTATAGCTTAGTTACCTATTGCATGTGTGTTTATACACCCGTAATACGCTTAAGGAAATGCAAATCATCATTGTGATGCACTGATAATTTTTTTGGAATCTCTAAAATCATCATTGTGGTGATGCACTGATTTTTTTTTGGAATCTCTAAAATCACCGCAAATGACTTGCTCGGTGTTGTCATCCTTCTCATCAATCGAAAAATACGTTATCCTTCAATACCAACTTCCTATATACTCTTGATCGAATTACATGAGAAGTTAAGTTTATATATAACCAAAAAAAAAATTCCAGTGCATCAAAATGATGATTCCACTAATTGCAGGTGTTAAATAATCCAAAGTAAAAGAATGATTTTGACCACAAAAAAAAGACAATAATACATCGTGAAAATTTTGAGATCACACCTAAATAAATTAGGATAAAAAAGCAAATAGCACATGCATATATGATTGTAACCGGTAATTCAAAAAATTGTAATTCCAAAACAAAAACTCAATAAGTCGATATACAATTATATTTTAAGTGAATATCCAAACATACCAAATATTTACCAGATTATGTACAATTATCTCAATTTCACGCTCATCTTCTGTAGTTTTCTATGAAGTTCTCGCATAATCCTCGATCGTCCGAATCTAATCTAATATATATACTTTGTATTTTGTATGTGATACGGAGTGTACTGTATTGAACAACCTGGAACGAAAAGAAGAATATCAATCAACAAAAGTTTTGCCATATCATTGTACATATAATAAGCAAGCAAGTTACATAATGTGATGGTGGTTTTATGGCGTGGTGTGGTTCCACAATTGAGATAATCACAGGTCATCTTCTTTCCCAAGGCATGTTTGATTAATCTTTATTGGTTTAGATATATATAGATCATCAACAAAAAAATACCGTATATTGAAAGCTGATAATTATAGTTATCTTTTTTTAATTTGCAAATTTTTATCTTTTGTTTATTTTTTTGAATATTATCTTTTTACAAAATTTATCTTTTTGTTTGTTGGACTCAGATTTGTAAACGGATAATAAACTATTTCAAAAGTTATTTTTTCATTTTTATTTGTTTCTAATATTTATTTTAAATTACACTTAATGACATGGCAATCCTAAAGATTAGATATATATAGATCATCAACAAAAAAATACCGTATATTGAAAGCTGATAATTATAGTTATCTTTTTTTAATTTGCAAATTTTTATCTTTTGTTTATTTTTTAAATATTATCTTTTTACAAAATTTATCTTTTTGTTTGTTGGACTCAGATTTGTAAACGGATAATAAACTATTTCAAAAGTTATTTTTTCATTTTTATTTGTATCTAATATTTATTTTAAATTACACTTAATGACATGGCAATCCTATGTGGCACTCCAAAATCTCTCTAAAAAACTCCCCTTTATATATATTATTTTTTAAATATTATCTTTTTACAAAATTTATCTTTTTGTTTGTTGGACTCAGATTTGTAAACGGATAATAAACTATTTCAAAAGTTATTTTTTCATTTTTATTTGTATCTAATATTTATTTTAAATTACACTTAATGACATGGCAATCCTATGTGGCACTCCAAAATCTCTCTAAAAAACTCCCCTTTATATATATTATTTTTTAAATATTATCTTTTTACAAAATTTATCTTTTTGTTTGTTGGACTCAGATTTGTAAACGGATAATAAACTATTTCAAAAGTTATTTTTTAATTTTTATTTGTATCTAATATTTATTTTAAATTACACTTAATGACATGGCAATCCTATGTGGCACTCCAAAATCTCTCTAAAAAACTCCCCTTTATATATATATATTAGATTTGAACCCAACCATCTAGAGTTTCTTCTGTGATATTGGAAAAAAAAGTAAGATAATTGTTGCCGTCTAACACGTATTTAATTTCTTTTTTCACTACAAGAAATTGTACTATTAACGACGGGAAATCTCGTCGCGAAAGGCCAATAATCGTTGTTAACGACGGGATTTTCTGTCGCCAATCCGTCATAAAAGGGGGCCGTCTTTAATAGAAAATCTCGTCGTTAACCCGTCGTAAAAGACATTTTGCGACGGTTATTCCCGTCATTGTTTGATTGTTAGCCCGTCGCAAAAGGCTTTTGCGACGGAATTTTTGACCCGTCGTAATTAGGTTGTCGTTAAAAATACAAATTTTTGTAGTGTTTCTTGATGAGTAATTTAATATTTGGAATAGGATGCTTTTGCAAAATATCACCTATTTGTTTTATCATATTTAAAAAAAAAATTATTAATGACATGGCGGAATTATACAACATCTAATAATTAATTGACTAAAATATATCTACATGACACTTAATTTATCTACTTGGAAGACGAAGTTTTTAATTCCAAAATAAATTAGAAATCTTATTTTTCATTGGCCGAAACCATTAGTAATCCTACGTGGCGCTCTAATATTTCAGCAAATATGCCTCCTTATATATATATATATATATATATATATATATATATATATATATATATATATATATATATATATATATATATATATATATATATATATATATATATATATATTATATAGAATTTAGCTGGATTCTGCATCTACTGAAACTGAATGAGCTAAAGTTACATGAATAGAATTCAATTGGGAATTATTCTGGAAAAGAATTTATCATGTATGATATAATATAAGGATCGCCAAAAATGTATTGTATGGCTTTAGGCATGACGAACATATACCAATCTCTATTGTTCTGAGTAAATATCAACTAGATTAAGATCAATAAAAACTTATGGTACTTGAAAAGGTACATAGGAATAGTTCTTGATTCAAGGAAATAAAGATATGTTATATATCAATACTACACGCATAAACACTGGCAAAGGATCAAGCAAGATCCCTTTGGAGTTAACCATTGGCAAGGACGAGCTACAACACATCGTGTTTTGAAATGGCAACATGGATTGAAGACCATGAGTTGTTGCATGAGAAATTAAATATTAAATTCTATGTTCTAAGATACATCTGGAAAGTATTCCGCATATCCGCGAACTGCTTGGATAAGCAAATCCAAACAAAGCATCACTAGTAACCTATACAGTTGAAGTACAGTACTTATTTCCTAAGAAGCAATAAAAAAGAGTTTTTTACGTTAAGAGTTCTTCACTGAACTTGGGTAGATCACATGTCTGCTTACTTGATGGTTCTTCATTGCAAAATGCGTAGAACCACTATTGAAGTAAGAAAGACTAGATCACATAATAAACAAACTCAAAAGATCTTATCATCCTATCTCGAAAGACATTCGATGAAAAAGGATATTAAGATTGGCAAAGCATCATAACTAAACCTATGCAATAAGTGAAATACAACACTCACATTGTGGCACTGGAAGTCAAACATAGTTTTGAATTCCATTAATTATTTTAAAGATAGGTTCGAGGCCCATGGTTGTAAAACACTGGGGTTGAACATTTATTATATATGAAATGTATTTTCATATTCCATTTAATCTTGGTTTAGTATTAAATGATGAGTCCTTTCAATTTGACAATATATTAAAGATAGACTGTCAGGACCAGCCCTGAGACTAAGAAATGTGTATCAAGTGAACTTGAATGTCAAAAGTTGAAAATGGTCCCTGGTCATAAGTTTTCTATAAAGGTGGACGTATAGAAAACGCTAGACGACTAGAGTGCAAGATGACTAGTAGTTATGTTTCTTGAACTATGTGGACATGGAAATGTCGCAATCATTTGCATAGATACTTGCTTGAGAAGATTAGTATCAGACAGACCTACGAAACTTTACTGTAAGAGATGAAAATCTGTCATAAGTAAATTTCATTACATTATTAGACACTAATCCTCAATACCTGTGTGATTTGAGATTACTTGTTTGAGAACTAGTTACTTTGACGTTGTCAAGCGTCGCACCGTAAAAGGAGACTATAACGGCAACGCTCGGGTAATCACTTATCAAACGAAGTCTAACCTCAAGATCACAAGATTGGGATTGTCCTCCCATAAATCGGGATGAGATGCTGAAAGTTGTACAAGGCCACTCGGAGAGCTAGAAACTGAAAAATGCATGGCCGTGCTCAGATGAATCATAGGATATGATTATCTGTTTATTTGATCAGTTGAACTCTGAAGCCGAGAAACACCTCCGGACATAATAAGGATGACTACTCTTACCTTATGTTCATGAGCAGGCATCAAGTGACAAAGGAATTAGGACATTCACACTTGTCCCTAAGGACAAGTGAGAGGCTGAAGTAAATAATTCCCTTGGTCCAAGTATGCATTTAATGCTAAGTCTAATAAATGCGGTTCAGTATTAATTAACAAGTTAACAAATTCAGTGAGATCAAGTGAACTAAATGCCTAGCTAGAAGCCGCTTCAGTTCAAGTGGAATTAATGATATTAATCAATAACTTACTCTTGACTGAACCCGTAGGGTCACACAAATAGTACGTGAACGGATCAAGTATTTAAGTGAATATATTATTCATTAAGTACTCCATTTATGAACATTCGAAAACGACGTATCTCTGTTCCAGTGGGAGCTGAAATCGTCAAAAAGGCAAAATATAGAATACTCTGGAAATGATGATATTGTCGGAAACGGAAATATGGTTCGTATCGGAAAATATTATCGGAAATAGAAATATTGCCGGAATCGGAAATATTGCCGGAAACGGAAATATTACCGGAATCGGAAATATTGTCGGAAAAGAAAATTATTTTCGGAATGGGAAATATTAACGGAAACGTGAATATTTGTTTGAAACGGATATGAATTCCGGAATCGGAAAACGAATCGGAAGCTCGACGCGCGACAAGCCGGCAAGCGAGCCGGCCCATCGCTCGACAAGAAAGGTAGTACCACGTGTCGTGCCTTGCGAGCAAGGCAGCAGCGCCATGGACCGCGCCAAGCTACAAGCAAGGCATCAGCTCATGGGCCGCGCCAAGCTACGAGTAAGGCAGTAGCCATGGGCCGCGCCAAACATGCGGCAAGGCAGCAGCTCATGGGCCGCACCCAGCCAGCAAGCACGACTGTCGGCCTGCCGAGGCGAGGGACACATCGCACTGGGCCGAGGCAGCATGCACACCAACGTGGCCCGTTGTGGCTGCGTTGGGTTGTTTCTTCTTGGGCTCCAAGAAAGGTCCGATTGCTTAATTCTTAAGTAACCTTGGATTAAGTATTCCTAGTCCTACTGAAATTCAAACAGTTAAGAGTTTAATTAATGTTGCAATTCTAATTGAATAAGAATTTCAATCCTAGTAGGGTTGGTAATTCTATTCCTAGCAAGACTCCAATTCCTTATTTCCTACCCTACTAAATATGAGGCTAGGCCCTCATAATTATACACATCAATTGAATTGAAATCATATTCTTTATTCCCATTGTGTTCAAGGGAGAACATAATACAAGCCTAACCCGAATACATAAAACCTTAAGTAAAATCCTAGTTGGTTGAACCTAAGGCGAATCGAAACATGCTATGGACTTTCTACGGAGGACCAACGTTTGGGGCTCTAAAGACTTGTTCTTCTTCGGTTCGAGAGCAGCTAGGGAAGACACGCATCACATTGTATGTCACCTAAATGCTAATTGACTATGTGGCAATTAATTTTGATTCTAGCTTTATGGTTTTTCCGCATGAATTATATTATTGTATTATTCATAACCTAACACTAATATAAGGTGGGTATAATTCTCACTTGCAAAACCACAAATTGGGCGCATAACATCAGGGATAATGCCTATTCTATGCAGTCTTTCCTTTGCTTTTAACCTATGTTGAATATCAAGCCATATCACAATCTATGCCTTGGAATCGAGAGCTTATTTCGTATTTGGAAGTGCCAGATCACAGAGGGGCTAGTGTCACACAATATCTGGTAAGTACCCTTGATGGAGTACTTAGTGGTATGAAGCCAAGTGGTGGATTGAAGCTTCTAAGTGTAGTTGTTCTTACCCTGCAGACTAGCTTAATAGGCCAACTTGCACTGATGGGAGCAGAGTACTGATCGCATTGTTTATCCTTTACATACATGGTGTGCACCAATTTAACCCACATGTTATCTTATTTCTAGGCAATGGACCAAGCTTGTTTTCCCACTGCAGCTTGATTCCAAATCAACAGGTTCCTAAAACTCAACCCCCCTTGTTGTTTGGGGAAACATAACCTATCCCAAGCTACTGAACCACGCCTGCAATCCTCATGATTGCCAAACTAAAGAAAGGATCTGCAAATTGCATTGATTCTTTTGAGAACAACTTTAGGAAATATGAATATTTGGGACCAATAGACATAGATTCTAAAATGAACTAAGTTTATGAGTCGGACCCTTCCAGCAAAAGATACGTTCCTTGAGATCCACACTCTAATTCTAGCCACCATTTTATTCACCAGGGCTTCACACTCCTTGGTTTTCAGTTTGCAGGCACTGATTGGTACACCTAGGTTTGAAGGTGAGAGATACAAGTTGGAACCCAGTAGAAACAACAATTGAATCCACAGTTTGATTAGGCATTCCACAACAATAAATAGAGGACTTACTAGAGTTGACCCGAAGTCCAATAGTGTTTGAGAACAGGTGAAAGTATTTCATCATTGTGTTTAGCAGCTAAGTCACCTCAGCAGAACATCAACAAGTCATCAGCAAAACATAAGTGATTCAGCTACATGACCTTGAATCTTGAATGGAAATTGAACTCAGGATGTTCACCCTGTGAGCATAGTTCTGGAGAAGTACTCCATGCATAGGGTAAACAACAGTGGGAGAGAGGATCCCCTTGCCTTAATCGTCTCCTGCATTGAATTAAGTCCGTAGGTACCCCATTAATGAGAATGGAATATTGAGTTTTAGTAAGACATGTAATGACGAGATTAATGAAATGAGTTGGGAACCCTAGATCAATCATGAATTATTCAATAAAATCTCATGCCATTGTATCATAAGCCTTCCTTAAGCTTCATAAGGCAGTTAGGCATCAGTTGGCTCTTTCCGTAACTTTTCACAATGTCCTAGCAAACTAGAACATTGTGTAATATGGATCTTCTTGAGACAAAAGCCCCTTGGTTGCAAGAGATGATGCCAGGTAACATAGAGTTCAATTTCTCGCACAACAGTTTTGAAATGCATTTATAAATAACAGAACAGCAAGCAAAGGGTCTATAGTCACCAATAGAGGCATGCACTTTAACTTTTGGGACTAGGGTAATGGAGGTAACATTGACTTCTTTTAGGATCTTACTAGTGGTAAAGAAGTCCATAATGGCCTTGTAAATATCAGTAGCAACAATATCCCATGATGCTTTGAAGAAATGGTTGCTAAATCCATCCAACCCTGGAGCTTTGTTGTATGGCATAGCATCTAACACTCTCTTAACATCTGTCACTGAGAAGGTACAATATTCAACAGAGATATGTAAAATTCAGTCATCAGCCTATTACCCCTATCAATAAGCTGCATTAACTTTGACTCTATTGGTCCATGGTGGTGCATAATAGAGAAGTGTAAAATGTCTAAAGGCTTATTTGAAGATTTAAAATCAACAAAATTTATCAAATACGGTATATCCATAAGAATACACTTGGAAATAATGTACCTAACTTTATATACTCAATATCTTGTGTGTAATACTGGTATAATGAGAGAGAAACTATGGAATTCTAGTGAGAGAAAGAAAAACCTAGGGTTCACCTTGCCCCCTCCCCTTCCCTTCTTGCTCACCCATGGAAGATATCCTCAATATCCCCTGTCTTGGTACTCACACTTGAAAATCATTTACCGAAAACCTAATCCCTCTATCCTAATTAGTATTAATGATGAGTTTTCTCGACCCTGGATCGGTTCCTCGATAATATTGAGGGCGAGCCAAACAGCTCGGATCTTAGCTTTTCTTGCTAATCTCAGCCATCAGATGAAATGGAGGGTGGAGATCTCGAATACCGGAACAATAATGATGAATGGTTTTGCTTAATTAAGGGTTTACCCCTTTTGGGCTTCTTCTGCTGCAACAATCGGACCAATGGAAGCATTTACAAGTTGTTTCAACCGAGATTAATTAAATTGAAACAATTGAAGTGGAAAATCTCTTTGTCTTAAACTCCAGGGAAGTATCTTAATTATCTCTAATGAAAGGGATTTTCTTTATCATTTCCTATGCAATGAAAATTGTTTCTTATGCCTGGAAGTTTTATGGCCTTTTGTATTTAATTTTTTTGTTTATTTTTCATGCTGTTGTTCTAGATCCTTCTTTGCTATATCCGTTCTTTGTGTGTTGCATGCTTAATCCTACACTAATTACCCTATGCCACTCTAATGACTATCAGTATATATATACCCACACGTCTGCACCCCTTGTTACTCACTTAACACCATCACTGATCATAACATGCTTCCCTCTTCTAATTTCACCAACCTTTTTCATAATCTTACCAAGTCTTTAATGTCAAGCGACTCCCAACCCAGTAGCTATGCCTCACTTCTTACAAAGAGCACTCCTAACTTTCCCAAGGAATCACAATCTACAGACCTACCTAGTAATCCAGATTCTCCTAGTTGCCCTCAGGGAGCCAGTGCCGGGGCTAGACTCATGGGAAGTGTCTGTCCTACTCTTGCTACCTATCCCACACCTGAGAGTGATGCACACTTCGTTGCACCACATGTTCCTAGTCCAGGTCTCGCAACGATAAAAATGACTGCCCCCAAATTAGATGATGCTCAAGTTAAGCTGTTGGAGCATACTTGCCTATTTGGGAAAGCCCGGGGAGAGTTTGTGCCACATGCTGCAGTTGTTAGCAGACTTAAGAGAGACTGGAAATTCTGCGGGGGGAGGTAAGCTTTCGGATTGTAGGTAATGATTGGTTTCTCCTCAAATTTTCCAACCCCTTGGACAAAGATGAGGTCTGGAACAACCCTCCCTGGTTTGTTCAAGGCCTCAACTTTGTGCTTCTCCCTTGGCGCCCCTCATTCAAAGCCCAACACTGCAACATCACTCACATAGACCAATGGGTTAGGATTCCCTATCTCCCCACTAAGTACTGGACATGGCATTATATCACCCAAATAGTTAACTGTGTAGGCAAACATGTCAAGTTGGACAAGTTCACCTCATGAAATACAGAGAAAGGCCACTATGCTAGAGTCTGTCTTAACCTTAATATTACTAAACCAGTGCCTAGGTATTTATCTCTTAACTTTGGCTATGACATCCAAGAATTATTTTTGTCTTATGAAGGGGTTTGGGAAGTTTGTCCTTTATGTGGTGACCCTGGCCATTTTCTTAATGCTTGTCCAAATAAACCACTACCTTGTTTGGAATTTGTTGTTGCTCAAATGGATAACACCTCTATTGACATCAATGCTCCCGGTCAAGCTAGAACCACCACTTCTGACTGTTATATGTCTTACCAAAAAGAAAATCTAGACCTAGAGGCTCTCTTAGGAGAACTACCAGCAAAACCCAACCCTACCCCACTCCCAAGGTGAAACCCACCACCCCAAGTCTGGAATCAGCTCTTCCTGTCATCCCTCTCTCTAATAGCTTCCAAGGTCTCCATGACTTTGAAGTCTCTACTGGTGAAACCTTCACCCTTAAGCCCCCTTCTATGCAACCTTATGTATATATCTTACCAGATTTATCTCCTGAGGACCTGCACCTTGTTCATATTGACCACCTTCAGATGGATCATGAGACAGGTGGGTCTACGGTCCACTCTGATGAGGAGAGGATTGAAGCTGAAGACATGCTCTTTGAGGACTGCAACCCTCCTTTGGAGCCAGAGCTTACCAAGAGAAGGAAAAGAGAGGATGATGTTCTCTCCTCCCCCTCTCACTTATCACCATGATGATGCTTAGCTCCCTGCTGCACTGGTTCTCTGCCAGTGGCACATGATTGGTTTTTGTAATTTTTTTGTGAAGAATATTGTTCATCTCTTATGGTGCTTTTGTATGTTTCATTATTCAGGTTATTTCACTACTTTCCATGTTAAAAATTTCAATCATAGGGTAATTTTTTGGCTTGGTTTTGTTAGTTTAATAACCTGGATTGTAACTGCTAGAATCTATCTTTTTGCAAATTTACTATATCAGTGTAGTTGGTCTCATTCAATGAATGTTATGAATCTTTCCTACTTCTGACTTCTCCCTTGGTTTATACACAGGGCTCTGATCATCCAAACTATATTGTTGTGGAACTTGGCTCACTATTTTTTTGAACTGAAGAACATTGTTTACTCCTTGTATCTTAGAATGCATTGGCCCGCCTATTTCATGCATGCCTAGTTCAGTTTGAGGCACCCAAATCCTGGGAAGCTCTCTGCTACTTGGTTGCTACTTGGAATATGGTCGCTCGTGCACCTTGGCCATCCCTATGATGGTGTTCTTCTTCCCTTATGGACAGCACCTGAGGGATTTTATTTCATCTGCATTCTCCCTTCTAAGTCAGTTAATGTTTTTTGCACTCTTCCTTCTAAGCCATTTAATTTTTTCTTAGCAATAGTGATGACTCTGGCCAAAATTACTGGCTACTCTAATTACTGCTACTTACACTTTAACCCCCTAGCTTTAATTCTCACTCCCCTAACTCTTTTCTATCCAATCAGGTACAAAGTCCGTTCTGTCCCGTGGACACGATCCAACTATCAAAGAAAGATGATCAACATTCTTCATGAGTGGAAGTGGCACTACCACCCCCCCTTTCTTGAAGTGCAGGGTTTATCTTCTTTTAATTTACACTAAATTGTATAATTTAAGGACTATCATGTTATTATTATTGGAAAATCATTGCCTCCCATCTCTGATGGGCTCTGAACTTGGGGGCTCTTATGACCCCTTTTTATGCTAACACATATGCATACTCTATTAGATTCTACACAATGTCTTGGTATTCAAACCACACTTACCCACCCCCAAACTTTTCCCAAATTGATATATCATGAAAATTTTAGCCTGGAACATTCATGGTGGTAAAAAACACAAGCAATTGTAGAAATAACTAATTATGTTAGTACATTCAAACCAGACATCCTTTTTGTCATGGAAACCATGGCTTCCAATAGAAATAGTAAGCAGATAGAGGTCTACATTTTCGCAATAGTGTCATAATCGACCCTCAAAATCACTGTGGTGGCTTGTGGGTATTCTAGAATAATGACAATATTCTTGTCACAAATAAGCTTATTAACGAAAGATGTGCTCACCTCTCAATAACTGACAAACCTACGGGAAATTCAATCCTAGTCGTCTCAGGTGCTTATTTTCCGGCAGAGGAAAATGAAAAAGACACTTTTTGGGAGTCAATGACTAATTTCTATAACAATGTTCAAATGCCATGGCTCCTTCTAGGTGATTTTAATGAACTACTATCTCATGAGGATAAAACAGGGGGCAATCCCATCAATTACAACTAATGCATTCGCTTTCCAAACTTCTTATCTTCTACTACAGGCACCACCATTAACTGCACTTCACAAGGTTTCTCTTGGAAATCTAAGCAACACATAGGCCTCTATCAACATTTGGATAGAGCGGTTGCTCACAATTCCTTCCTAGACCATTTCCCAGAGACTACCTTTCACTACGGTACATTCACGGTCTCAGACCACACTCCCATCTTTCTTAGCACAAATCCAGATTCTACCTACATTAAGAGTACATTCAGATTCCAGAATCATTGGGTTGTAGAGAAAGATGCAGAAGCAATTGTCATGAAGCAATGGCTCGCTAATGTCATAGGGTCTCGATTTTTTAGAATAAGTACAAAACTAATAAATATTAAGCATGAAATAAAAACTTGGGCCAAAAATAAACATGCCCATAGAAATCGAAACTTGAAAACCAACGCCGACAAAATAAGTGATTTAGAAACAAAGCTTTTGGCACAACCTTTCAACCCAATCCTCCACAACCATCTAGGGAGAAGATCAGGCAAAGAGAAAAAATCCTTCTTTATGGGCTACATAACTGGAAAAAATTATCCAGGAAAAGGTGGTTGTCCCAAGGCGATCGGAACTCGAGATTTTTCCACCAAAGTATGTCCAAAAAAGGATCCTCCAACAATATCTTCAGAATAAAAAATGATCTGGGATTATGGGAAGATAACCAACACTCGATAAAAGATATTCTACGAGATTAGTTCAAAAATAGATTCTCCAGCCAAATTACAGCTAATAGAGCACTTAACCTTGACTTCCTTCAGCCCATAGTTTCAAATTCGGAAGCCCAATCCCTACTAACTCCTTTCTCTAATGAGGAGATAAAAGCAAGATTTTTCGACATGAATCCTCACAAAGCACCTGGCGCCGACGGGTATGGACCATTATTTTTCCAAAAGTACTGGTCGATCATTGGTTTGGATGTGACCATTGCAATCAAATTTTTTTTCGACCATGGAAAACTACCCCTGGCCCTTAACCAAACAATTATTGCCCTAATTCCGAAGATAGAGTCACCAGAAAACCCAAATCATTTCAGACCTATTAGTCTCTGTAACACAGTTTATAAAGCAATTGCAAAACTCCTTGTTTCCAGACTCGCACCAGTGCTCCAAAACCACGTTAGCCTCTACCAAAATGCTTTCACCCCTAACAGATCAATCCATGAAAACCTACTTATTTTACAGGAAATCTTGAACACTTTCAGAAATTCAAAATCCAAAATAGGTTGGTGCGCCCTGAAACTGGATATGGAAAAAGCCTATGATCGTATTGAGTGGGACTTCCTCTGGGCTGTCCTCTCAAAACTTGGCTTCCCCCACAAATGGACCGAATGGATCAAAGCTTGCGTGACAACTGTCTCTTACTCCGTCAAAGTCAATGGGGAAACAACGAACCATTTTCGACCCTCTCGCGGCCTTCGTCAAGGCGACCCCCTGTCTCCCTACCTCTTTATCATCTGTATGGAGGTCTTCATATCACTCATGTGCCAAAATAGCAATGAAAACTCTACAGGTATTGGATTCAGACTAACTCCGGGAACTAACAAAATTCCGGGACTCATGTTTGCCGACGACAACCTACTCTTCTACAAAGCAACAAATTCTACATGCACTCACCTAAAAAAACTAAGTGACGATTTCTGTACTCTTTCAGGGCAGCTAGTCTTCTCTAAAAAAATCCCCCACTCTAAAAGAAATTCCCTCTCGGGGGTTTTCAATATGACTAAATCCGAGTCTCTAGGTCGCTACCTCGGAGCACACTTTTCAGGTTACTCACCAAGCAAGCAAGACTACAAAAAAATAATGCAAAAAAAATGAATCTCGAATTTCTCTCTGGCAAGCCAACTTCCTTTCAAAAGCAGGCCGCTCGACCCTAATTCAAAGTAATCTAGAAGCACTCCCAGCCTACATCTGCTCCTCTTTCCTCCTTCCAAAGAAATTTGCTAACAATCTTGATACATCCCGTAGACGGTTCTTCTAGAACTATGTTTCTAATGCAAGCCTTTCCCCCCTTATCTCCTGGGATAAAATATGCCGCCCTAAATCAATGGGGGGCTTGGGCCTCCGGCAAAACAAACCCACCCATCCGAGCCTTCATTGCTAAACTAGGTTGGAAAGTATTAACAGAAGATAACAGCTTATGTGTTAAATTAGTTCGGAATAAATACCTAAAAGATAGGAATCTTTTCTCCTACAAAGCAAAAACTACCGACTCCCCAATCTGGAAGCATATCCTTAATGAAAGAGACCTTATTCGCAAAAGAATCAGGTGGAAAATTGAAAACGGAAAAAACATAAGTTTCTGGGATGACAACTGGGCTCTTCAAACAAGTCTTAGTAAATGCCCTCACATTATCACAAATGGAAGAGACAATAATCTATGTGTAGCAGACTTTATCCTACCCTCAAAACATTAGGATATTGTTAAACTCCGATATGTCCTTCCAGAATCACTCGTCACAAAAGTGAAAGGAATCCCCATCCCACTAAATGAAAAAGAAGATTCCCCAATTTTGGGGTTGCACCAAGTCGGGGGACTTTTCATTAAAGTCAGCCAATTGGCTCGCACATAACATCCAGGCCAGTTCTTCAAAATGGGAATACCGGTGGATATGGAATCTAGACATCTCCCAAAATAAAGATCTTTCTCTGACAAATCTGCCATCAAAGCCTACCATGTAGACAAACTCTCTTCTAAAGGAAACTTCTCCCCTCCTCGGGATGCCCACGCTGTCATATCTATGATGAATCTCTGAACCATCTCTTCTTTGAATGTGATTCCTCTTCCCATGGCTGGAGAGCTCATCAGACCACACAATGGCTAGGGCAGACGTTTATATTTAGAGATATCTTTAATGCCCTAAAAAAAACTCCGCCGTCACCATCGTGCTATGACTAAATTCAGCTTCCTCCTTTGGGCTATCTCAACGGTTCGCGCAAATCTAATTCTGCAGCAGCAGGCATCATCATCAGATATAGTAGAGATAACGTTTCTTCGGCAGCCACCTTCAATCTCGGTACTACTCAAGTCTATATGGATGAAGCCATGGCTCTTCACAAATGTCTTATGGAAGCTTTAAAGCATAACATCAGGAATCTCCACATCGAGGGAGACAACCTCCTTGTCATTAACACTATCAAAGGCATTTGGAAGACCCCTTGGAAGCTGCAAAACATTATAGAAGACATCCAGAACATGCTAAAGATCTTTGATCTATTTACAATCGACCATATTTTCAGAGAAGCAAATAGGGCAGCAAATTGGATAGCTAATGTGGGTCACCTAGTTACTGATTCCATGTATATATATTCAACATATCAATAGTCAGGAACTCTGTAAAATTCTCCAGGAAGAGAGTTTAGGAGTCTACCTCGAGCGGAGGGCCTCCTAACTGGTTGTTTACACTTTTCCTTGCCATAAAAAAAATAATAAAAAATCTTGTGTGTACAAAATTATTGTATCAAGCAGTTTTCAGCAATAGATCGAGGAGGGCGTCAAAATCGCAGCCAGGCATGTATTATGAAATACATGCCATGGGCTTGTTTGTAATTTCCCAGCCATTTTGAAATTGTTGAATAGTCAACCCCGTTTGCCAACTTGGATCTCATATAGAAAAATTGAGTACCAATTTTGTAATATGAATACCATTTTAAAATATTTAGCACCATTTTTGTGATATTAATACCACTTTATAAAATTTAGTACAAAACGAGTACCATTTAAGGAAAATGAATTTCATTTAAAAAAACTTTAGTACCATTTTTGTAATACCAATACCATTTTTGTAATACCAATACCAACTCAGCAATGCCAAATCACCACCCCATTTTACAAATTTACAATTCCGTTATACATTTCCCCCCAAAAATATTTAACATTTACATTTACCTTTTTATTTGGGGTTGGCATGTTTTTGCAAATACATGCCAGGCATGTATTTGGACTTCCTCATAGATCGAGTGCACCTATGTGATTTAATTAGCTTATTTTGTCATCAAACTCCGTAATGATTAATGTTTACCTATGGAAATAGAGATTAATAATTTACATTTCACTTAATTATTCAATATTTTTGTTTTATTTGGTAGTATATGATAAATACGGAGTAACACCTTTCCGGGGCAAGTGAGAAAGAATACTTTTGCCCGGTAGAGAATATGCATGGAAATACATGGCAGATTCCCCAATTTGTTTTCTACTTACTCTAAACAATAATAATACTCGTTGATTTGAGTAACATTCACTATTACCAACATAGAGGTGGCTCAAGTGGTAAGCAGCTTGATGCCGCTTAAGGGAGGTTTCGGGTTCGAGCCTCGCCATATGCAGAAACTCTTGTTGGGAGACTCACCCACCATAAGCAAGTTGTGCGACACGGGTCGATCCGGATGTAGTCGGAGCTAAGCTCCGGTGAACCGGGTGTGCTATGCGTAAAAAAGAGAGTAACATTCACTATTATTCTTTTGGACTAAAATAAGTTAATTGTAAAAGCAGAACTTGAGCTCCACGTTAAGCCATCATAATCAATCCGTAATTTAAAATGTACTCTCTTCGTTTCTAAATGAATGTCCGTAATTCTAAATCGGGCGTCGGCTAATAAATGTCCACTTTCTATTTTCGACATATATTTTTCTCACTTTTTTCATAAATCATTATTGTTTTTTCTTACACATTCTACATTTTTTTCACTTTTTCATCCAACATCCACTTTTATTTGTATTTTATCAATAAATTATTCAATTTCCCCAAAAAAACACTCTCAATCATTGTTTCTTTTACACTTATCATTTTTCTTAATTACCGTGAATTACCTCAATATAGACGCTTATTTATGAACGAAAGGAGTAACATTTTATGTTTTATATTTGCATACGTGTTGAATACGGAGTATTATTTCCTACGACTTTACCAACTAAATTTACAAACATTCTCATTTCTAATACTACGAAGTTTTTCAAGTTAACACGTTTTATCAGTATAAATGGAAAATTGAAGTGACTTCCTTCTATGTATATATGCTTAAAATTGTCATCTAGGGTGCAAAAATATCCAAGAAAATCCACACGGTGCACGGAAAATGACTGATAATTAGAGGAATGGGAAAGAAAGGAAGGAAAGGGAAGTTATGTATCGTCAAATGCATGATCTATTTACCTAAACATTTCTCCGTTAAAATTCAAGTAAATGCTATACCACATGGTGTATGTTTGACAGTTTGAGTCCTTAGGCCCTGTTCTTTTTGGCTTAGCTGTACTTCTAGGACTTATTTCGCAGTTCAGTTCAATTTAGTTTAGTTCTGGAGTATTCAGCTCAGTTTAATTCAATTCAACTCAACTGATTAATAATATTAATAATAATAATAATATTAATATTAATATTAATATTAATATTAATATTAATATTATTATATTATTTAATGAAGTATTATTATACATAATTTATTATTCACTGTAATTTATTATTAATTACTATATTTTATTATTTATTATTTATTATTATTATTTAGTAATTAATTACAGGTTATTAATTATTTATTATTCAGTAATTGATTACGGATTATTAATTATTAATTATTAATTATTAATTATTTAGTAAGGTTAAGTTAAGTTAAGTTCAGTTAAGTTAAGTTAAGTTCAGATAAGTTTAGTTTAGGAGCATTCAGTTCAATTCAATTTAGCACACTTAATTTCAATTTGGTTTAGTTCAGCTCTGAAAAACATGGTTTTATTCTAGCTATTCAATTTTAGTGTGAGTTTATGAAAAGGTATAGAAAAGGGCAAAAGGTGTTGACATTTTAGCTACTTTAGAAAACATCTTACTTAAAATGGGCCTCCTCCCTCCTCTTTGTCTTGCCTTTCCCTATTCACGTTTTTAGCCTTTTCTTTTACTAGTAGCTTATAACGTACCCTTGTTTCAGTGTATAAAGCTCGATCACTAAGGCCCTATTTGGTTCATTATTAGTAAAGGAAAGGAAGAGAAAAGAAAGGAAGGGAAAAGAAAGGAAAAGAAAGGAAGGGAAATAGGTTTTATTTTCCTGTGTTTGGTTTAGGGGAAAGAAATGAAGGGAAGAGAAGGGAAAGCTAAATGACAGCTTTTAATTTTCTCTTTCCTTCCGAATTCCTCCAATTTTGGAAGGAAAGGAAAGTGAAAATTTTGTAAAGGAGCTTTCCTTCCAATTCCTTTCATTTCCTCCCACTTCCCATATAATTATTTGTACCAAATACAGGAAACCTTATTTTACCTTTCATTTCTTTTCTTTTCCTTCCAATTCCTCCCAACCAAATAAAGCCTAACACGAGTTAAATCTGCCTTTCGAATCATAGGTTTAAACGATTTTATTGGCCGGATTTTTAAAAAAAAAATTGAGGTCGTGAAAGACTAAAAACCAACAAAACGACTTGTTTAAGGCCTCATTTAGTTCACTTTATTTTTTTATCTGATCTGATCTGATCTAAACTTGTTTTTTCTGATCTTATTTGAACTTAACTGTTTTTTATTTGTTTTGATATGATTATTAATAATTAGGATTTAAATAGAAATATTAATTTAATAAGTTAAATAATTATAGTCATAATTAGTATTACTCGTAAAATAAATTTTCATTCAAATTTATGATATTGTTATTGTAAATTACACACACTATAAGAATTTGTATCTTTAACAACAACCTTATTTTCAAAGCCTTTTGCGACGGGGCTAACAACCAAACAATGACGGGAATAACCGTCGCAAATGTCTTTTACGACGGGTTTACGACGGATTTACGACGAGATTTCTATTAACGACGGCCCCCTTTTACGACGGGTTCGCGACAGGAAATCCCGTCGTTAATCAACGATTATTGACCTTTCGCGACAGGATTTCCCGTCGTTAATAGTACAATTTCTTATAGTGACATTATTGATTTGACTTTGCTCATGATTTAACTACTTATTTAGATAGACCATGAACTATTCATCTAATTTTTTTTTTATAATAATTGCGTACACTCAATAAATGAAACGCATTACTATGTTCAAAATGAAAAAAGATGAAAATTCTACCTATTGAATTAACATTAATTATTGAATTAACATTAATTATTGTATTAATATTAATATTATTATTATTATTATTATTATTATTATTATTATAAATCAAATGCTAACAAAGTCAAATATTTTACAAATAGTTGTATTAATATAAATATTAACATGAAATACTGTATTAATATTCTGATATAGATATGATATGAGAAGTTTGGTTTTATCTAGATCGATCGGTTCTAATCTCTACATCATCTGGACATATATCGACCCTAAATTAAACTGATCGGCTTTGATCTATACATGGCGTAGACAAGTTGGTTCTAATATGTACATATTGGATTTAATCTGGACGTGCATAATCCATATAGACATGATCTAGACATGATCTAGAAAGATTGTTTCTAATTTGGATATGATCTACACAGATCGGTGTTGACCTAGACATGATCTAGAGAGATCGATGCTGATCTGAACATGATATAGGCTGATCAATTATGATTTGGACATGATCTATATATTTCTATTCCAATTTGGACATGATATGGATAGATCGGTTTTGATATGGATATGTTATGGATTGATTGGTTCTGATCTGAACATTATCTTGACATAACCAGTCTGATCAAGATATATCGGTTTTGATCTTGACATGATATATACATGTAAGTTCTAATTTGGACATTGTATGGACAAATAGTTTCTAGACATGATATGGACAAATTGGTTTTGATTCTGGACATGATCTGGACTGACCGGTTCCGACATGATCTGGACATATCAATTTTAATCTGAACATGTGATGTGCTTGTATTTTTCACATCTTTAGGACCAATGAGAGACTCTGTTATGTACATGTTAGCGTAGTTTAGGTGCATATATTTTGCATTTAGAGGAATTCGATCGTATTCTTATTCCCTTGCATTTCTTTGCTTGTTTTCTACTGAGAGCGCCTCTCTCACTATTTTCAGGCCAAACCAATGCGACGCACTAGAACATAGATGTCCCCCTAATCCAAAGGAGATAAGAACCACATCTATGAGGAGCAAGTCTAACCTGGCTTCCTTGTTTCCCTCTCATCATCATCATCAAAGACTCGCATGAAAGAGCTCGGAGGAATTGAAATATAAAGCTCCCACCAAGTCAAAGGATTAAGAGAACTTCTATGAAAAGGAGAAGAGAAGTGGAGTAGCTAGGGGCGCGGGCTACGCAACGCCCCTGCACGGACTGTGCAACATTGGTACATACAAACTACATGTGCAACATCTCTTGCACGAACGTTGCACGGGTCGTGCAACCATTACTCTACCACCTTGATTGAAGTTTCACTGTCCTCTTGCACGAATAATGCAGACCTATTGAATTACCGTGCGTACTTGACGGCTGCCACACTTCATGGGGACATGTTCCTCCTTGTAAAAACAAAATGTTACCCTATATCCAACATGTATAGAGTGTGTTTTTTCTAAATTTTGGAGAACCCTAGCTAGGTTTCAACTATTCTCTCACTCTCACCACTTTATTGATTTCTTAGTTTTAAACACTTTAGTTTAACACGAACTTTAGTTTAAACACGAACTTTAGTTTAAACACTTTAATGAAACCATAATATAACTCTATTACGTTTAGTAATCTATTAGATTCCTAAACTAACACAACTCTAGGTTCCTAAACATACTAGAACCCTAGATATACCATAACTCTACCACGCAATCGTAACGGCGTAACACGAACGGTACGATTGAAGTGTAAAATCATGACGACCGAAACTATCACTCTGATGTAGAGACAAACAGGTACACTCCTCTTCCTTTGTTGCGGTACACTCCACAATAATTGGTGAAAAATTTGGCGATGCTAGGACACGTTGAGCACCAACACAAACGCAGGTACACTCCTGCTTTGGATTCCGCGTAAAACTAACGAACCATGTACACTCTTTGTCCGATTGAATTGCACACCACATCAACGATTAGTTACACTAGCTAGCGCAGGTACACTCATGCACACGCGATTGCAAGTACACTCTTGCACGTGCAAAAAAAAAAAACCAACTCTAACAACAACAACACCAATCTAGTTTCCGATCACTCCTTTAGGTTCAAGATCACGCTTAATAATATAGGGGGAAAATCTCTATTTTAGAGAGTTCACAGATCCAACCGGAAAAAGCAAACAAATCTCATACTCTAGTAGGCATGAGCGATAAAACATATATTCAGCATAAATCTTAACCACGAACTTCAACAGCCCATATATCATCCACGATAACGTAGGTTGGTGATTTATTTATATCACTAACAGAGATTAAAGAAGCGCAATACAAGATTTTATTCAACTAGCTTGCAACTTTATCAGATTGAATAAAAACCATTACGCCCAAACCGATATTGGAGAAGATCACGCCATTACAATATACATCAAGAGCTCAACGAGAATACCATTCCCGGTACCCGCCAAGCACACTTAACACAACTCATAGTCCTCGAACATTGGCGAAAAACACAACTATACTATAACTATAATCCAGGTGGTGGGTTTTTAACTCATATATACCCACCAGCCGGAGACTTTTTGCGGAAGCGGATTATGGATAGCTCCGGTACCCTGTTAAACTATAGAAAATAATATTGATTAACGGTATTATAACGGAATAGCTTAATCATAACTTGGTTACATCATTGGTTTATATAGGAAATCATAACATAACTCTATTAGGTTTAGGAATCTATTAGATTCTTATACTAACACAACTTTAGGTTCCTAAATATACTAGAACCCTAGATATACCATAACTCTAACATTTACTTCTTCTCCTCGTTCGGGTTTCCAATTGGTTTCTCTTGGTTTGGACTTTGGATCCAATTGGAGAGCCTTCCAATACGTTGCATATAAATCTGGTGTGTCAACTTCACCATGCTTCAAATGCACGGATTGAGCTTTAACTATATATGCGTCTATGCAAGCATCTCCGCTCTACATCACCTTCACCGACTCCTTTAATATTGTTAGTCTACTGCGCCGGACAACTTTCATGACATCCACTTGAAATGGATCATTCAAGACGTACAACTTATATTTGAAGTTTGAGGGTTTAATCTGCACTGGAGACACTTTGGGAAGGAGGCTCACCCTTCCTCCACTCTAAAGCCCTTTATCTTACCTACCTAAATAAAGAAAAGAATAACAAAGTCAAACAAATTTTATGTACTCCGACTATCTATTGTACGGGGTATGTTTTAATATTGTTCTCTTTGTTTTACCTTTCGGTTAATTACCTATAAATTAAACTGAATCTTCTAAGAACTAGTTGTACACTTGTACTACTAGTACTTCGTATTATTATGAATTAATTTGAAAGAAAATTAAATAATCGTAGTAGCAATAATAGAACGAATTGAAGAAGCAAAAGAAAGCAAGTAAGATTCATATAGTAGTGACATGATGATTAATGATCGATGCTCGTATTTGTTGAATTATTTCAGAACAACTTTCAGTCTTTAAGCAACTAATTCAGTCTTTAAGCAACTAATCTAACCCATGCTGCCCCTACTTTTGACTAGATCGAGACTTTAATACGTTTCTAATTTGGGCTTTTTTGAAAATACTGTAAATTTATAATAAACCCAATTCTCACTTACCTTTACAGAGTTTCCTTTAAAAATTAAAGAATCATATGAATATCAACAAACAAGTTTTGTTTTCTCCGCGCACATAATGAAACACTAGTGTGTGACCTGAACAATGTATCGAATGACTACTTTAAATATATTATTAGTGTTTAGCAAAATAAGCATGTTCAACTTTTTAATTTATATTAAAAAAAGTATTCGTAAAAAAGTTTGTTATTATACGACGCAAAGGAAAAAAAACCAACTTTTCAATGACCATAAAATTAAGGTTGCTAAGTTATTTGTAAACAATTTTTTTTCCTACTATGACTACTACATAGCCTAATTTCACTCAATTTAATATGACATTGTGTTCGGTGTCCGGGCGATGCCCCGAGTTACTACTTTGAATAGCATATATGTGGTATGCATTATGTAAAAATTTTGGTGTATATTATACGTTTGGATGTTCCAAGTTATATATATTTATGAGCAATGAAGATCTTATCTAATGGTTGGTTAAGATGGTAAGACATTAACTTTTCATTTGATAGATGCCAGGTTCGAATCTTATTGGGGTAAATTTTTGATGTATGTTGTATGTGATATATACTTGTAGACACCTAAATCGTGTCTCCCCTAATGGGATCATGACGATACTATTATCCTTGCTAGGTGGTTGGTGCAACTCAATGCGGATGTCCCAATTGCTAAAATGTATTCTAAAATCCAAAGTCCAATTCCGAGCCGTTCCCATTAAGGAACTCGGTACAAAGTCCAATTTTCAAAAAAAAAAAAATCAAAATCCAAACACCATCTCACCCAATGGACCTCTCTATTGGCTCTACAAGGCCTTTTCCAGTCAAAATGACACTAAGCAATCCAAATTCCGGCGCCGACCCACAAAACCGAGCATGCCGGGCCCCGACGGTAAAACCGAGTCCAAACACGCTTTCGAAATTTAAAACGGCTTGTTTTTAGACGCAAATCAAGCCTTAATCCTTAAGCAATCACTACGTGCCAATTTCGTACAATTCGTACAAAGGTATAGCCATATAAAACAAAGGCAAGGACGACGTCATCGTCCTTGCTTTGGCGGATTCTGAGCCACGTCACCTGCGCCAGGCGCAGGTGGCTTTTGGATTTTAGCCGGATAATTCTCTATTTAAGACCTCATTTCCTAAGCATTTGAGGCAGCAAATGATAAACACATTGCCGTAATTTCAAAATCTGCTCTAAAAATCAAAATACAAAATCAAATCCTAAACTACAATTTTCTATACAATTTAAAGCATTTAAGCAATTGGGAGCACTAGTCGAAAATCCAACCTAATCCTAACTAGGTAATTCTGAATCCCTACTTAAATCTACAATATTTTCTACTCTTCTACCTTTCTAAATGAAAAATCCAATGATGTTATCATTAGGGTTCATACCCTTGATTAACTAGGAAAAACTATGCCAAAGGTGTCATCTTTGGGAGGTTGCACTCTTGAAACCCTCTCCAAATGATTGTCCAAAACACCATTTCCATGATGTCATACAAGATTCAATCTTTATTCCAAAAATGATTAGTAAAGTTGACACTTTTACTCTTAAATGTGTTACTTACAACAATCACACATTTTTTACAAAATCAAAACCCTTTTACGATTCAAATACAAGTTAGGGTTTCTATGATGTTTAAGGTTGTTTGTAATCACTTGCTTAAACTAGAATCAATGTCAAGTAATAGAGCATATTAAAGTTGAGATCTTTTTCACATTAAAAGATTTGGACTTTAAACATTTAGCCTCCTAAGTTCAATATTCAATATTCAAGATTCAATATTCAAGACTCAAGATTCAAGATTCAAGATTCAATATTCAAAGTTCAATTTCAACAATCAAAATCTAAGACACTTTAGGATGAGCAACTCATCCTAAAGTTGAGATTTTTAGAATTGAATCTGTGTCGAACGCACTTATTATTAAGTAGTCGTTTGGGTTCGTATGTCAAATACAATAATACAATTTCAATATCGCAATTTCAATAACGCATTTCAATATCGCACCTTTCAATTCCGCATTTCAATAACGCACATTTCAATATCGCACTTCAATATCACATTTTAATATTGCACCTTTATTCTTGCAATTTCAATTCTGCGTTCTTTACTCACCTTATCATAAGGTGATGTGGTTTTGTACCAACTTTCAATGATTCCTTTACTTATTGTGATGATGCTCTACTTGTTTATTGCTTTCGTCACCTCACATGCTAAATCAAACAATATACAAAGGTTACATCACGCATAACAAAGATAATTCTTGGACAAACCGGCCATAGGTTCCTTTAATTAACTTTAAAGCGAAGTGATCACACACAAGTAGCAATTTTCATGTTCTAAATGCATGTTCAAACCAACATAGTGTCATGACTAGGGTTATCCGAAAATGATTCTTGTCGTGTATTCGAATACAATTTTAAAAGCTCGCAAAATAAGCACTTCGTTCCCTTGCCCGGATCTCACCCATCCGTTTCTAAGATTCAATGCCTTATCTATGAGAGTCAATCAAGGTCCTCCCAAACCGGACCCTTAAACAATGTTTCGTGGCGACTCCTTCGAAATTCAAAAATCTTCCAAAACCCGTAGGGGATATTCAAAATCCAATACACCTCGCCGGAAAAGAGGGAAAACACCCCCTACAATTCTGGCGACGCCACTGGGGAGTTTTGATTTCAAATTCGATTATACGAGCAAGCTTTGAGCAACTTGCCACTTCCATGCTTAAGTTCTGGATGCCAGCAGTTGCGATGGACGCAGGCCCCTGCGCCACGCGCTGCTCCCTGAATTCAACACAGTGGCTTCCAGTGGCTAGTTGCCCATGCTGCCCAAGTTTTCGCGTGGGAGTTCAGTTCAGATTTTTAATTTCGAAGAACGCTCCCAAACCTTGAGAACGAATGCCGAAAAACGAGCTTTTCAAATACAATATTCGAGTACAATTTTCAATTTCTAGGCATGACATACATGTTTTCGAAAACCATATTTGTGCAAAATGAATTTCTACCTTGCCCAATACGAATGTGTTCTACATTCGGGTTAGCCCCGGGGGCAACGAAATGGTGATTCTCCATACGGTTCCTGACCAAAGTGTATGACCATTTCCGCGCCTACCGAAAATTGACATTTGCTTGACGTTCCCGACATCAAGTATGGAGGTCGTCCGCCAACCAACACCTGCCCCTTGAGGAGGTGAAATAGTTGTTGCCGGATCGGCCTCTTAGTCAAGCACCCTTTCGACACCCAAAGCCGACCACTTGCATCATACAAAACTTAGACCGACCTTAGGTTGAGAACTTGGCATGTCGCATTCATATACATTTTAGTGTGACAACGTGCTACATGTGCATTGTGTGGGCGTCTTTAATTGCGCGCGTGAATGGCTAACCTCGAGTTCTAGCTTTGCCAAAACAATTAGCCTCCAACTAGGGAACCCAACCCCTAGGAGCATCATTCAAACCTCATGCATCTAAAATCGACGATTTAGGGTCTTTTAGGAGTGCCGCTCCGTTTGATTCAAAACCCCTAAACACGCCTCACGCAAATTCAAAATTCAAATTCAAATTCAAAATCCAAATTCAAAATTCAAATTCCAATCCAACGGCGTCATAATGCCGGATTTTCTAGTCTAAATTCCAAATTCAAAATTCAAATTCCAATCCAACGGCGTCATAATGCTGGATTTTCTAGTCCAAATCCCAAATTCAAAATTCAAATTCCAAATTTCAAACTCCAATGGCGTCATAATGCCGGATTTTATAGTCCAATTTCAATTCCAAATTTCAAATTTCAATCCAACGGCGTCATAATGCCGGATTTCCATTCAAACTTCAAAATCCTATGTTCGAAACCTCAAAGTTCAAATTCCAAAATCCATAATTATCCATTCAACCATTCAAACCTCAAAACCTCAAGTTCAAATGCCCAAACTCATGATGGCGTAACGCCGAATTTTCAATTCTACCTTTCAAACCTAAAGTTCAAATTCACAATTCCATGATGGCATAATACCGATTATATTTATTTCAACCTTTCAAAATCCATGTTCTTCAATTCAACCTTTCAAATTACAAGTTCAATGTTTCAAACTTCAAGCCTCAAATCCATGATGGCACAATTTTCAATTCAACCTCCCAATTCCATGATCAACACCTTAAATTTCCAAGTCCACGGCAGCATAATGCCAGACTTTCAATTCTCAAATCCCTTTTCAAAAATCAAAGTTCCAAGTCCAATTTCAAACGCCTAAAACCCATGGTGGCGTAATGCAAGATTTTCAAGTCCAAAATTCCAAGTCCTTCATTTCAAATTCAAAGCCTCATCTTCTATACAAAACTCTTCTTTTCGAATTCCAAGTTCAAACTCCAAGTCAAACTCAAGTCTCGAAATTCACTTCAAATTACAAAAGCTCTTATTTACCATTGCACCCAAATACAAAATTCAAAAGCATTTCCAATGGGTTGAAATTCGCCTAAAATATTTCCAAATTCCATGACGGGTTGAAAATCCCAGAAATAATACAAATTCGACCTCCTTAAACATTTCCAACGGGTTGAAAATCCCTTGAAATAATCCAAACCCCATACAAACTCCAACGGGTTGAAAATCCCTTGAAATAATACAAATTCCATTCCTAAAATCCAGCGGGTTGAAAGTCTCTTGAAATAATACAAATTCAATTTTCTAGTACAAAATCCGACGGGTTGAAACTCCCCTAAAATACTCCAAACTCTATTTTGGGTTGAAATTCCCTTCAAATATTCCAACTTCCAATGGGTTGAAATTCCCCTAAAATATTCCGAGCTCTATTGACGGGTTGGAATCCCCTTGATATAGTACAAAATCCAATTTTCCTTCCGAACCCTATTCCCGGGTTGAAAGTCCCTTGAAATAATACAAATTCAATTTCTACATTTCTATCGGGTTGAAATTCCCCTAAAATATTCCATATTCTTTGTTGGGTCGAAATTCCCTTGAAATATCCAAAATCCACTGGGTCAAAATCCCCTTTCGATATTCCGAGTTCTAATGAAATGGTACAAGGAGGAAACCTCCACAAAAGAATGAAGCTCCTTTCAAAAATATTTCTAACGGGTTGTAAATCCTGATACAAGTGCAAATTCTTATACAAATCCCAATATGTTGAAACTCCTTCAAAATATTTCCAACGGGTTGCAAACCCCGGATACAAATACAAAATCCGAAATTCCGAGTCTTCAGAGTGGCACTTAGAGTCAAGTCTAGGTCTCATTCATTGCATGCATATCATACCATGTGTCGGGAAGTCCAAGTTCTAAATCCATGTCATGTGCCCTAAATAGGAGTCCAAAGATCTCGTGGGTTCGCCGAAGAGGAGAAAGGTTGAAGAGAGCTCCATCAGTCCTAGCCTCCCTTATAGCCGGCATCGAACAAGCAGCAAGTTCGCCTTCTACAAATCAAACTTCCAGTCCCTTTCAAGAATCCATTCAAATGGCCACCGCCTACCGAATCTCCTTTCAAGACTTAGGGTCAGACTAACTGTTGTGGTCTGCGATACAAACCAACTAAGCATGACAACAAGCAACAAGAGGCTAAGTTAAGGGCCCGTCGAGCTGGTAATGACCAATTTAAAATACCTCCCCATCAGCGCACACTCAATGGGAAATTCATAAAAGAAGTAGAGGATGATCTATACTTCGACTTTCCAGAGCCTTTCTATGATACTTCAAAAGGGGTCCTCTAGCCTGGGTTCGAAATCATTCAAGACTGTCACTTCCTCAAAGATGCACCTCCGGTACAAAGCAAGGTTCCCCCAGAATGCCTTGATTCATCATCTTTTGGTCTCTTGTTCGGCCAAGAAGTAGCACCAGTCATTTCTGAAGATACTATGGTTCAAATGGTCACTCAAATCGAAGATTTTGACCCGTCTAAGATTATTTCTCCTAGTAAGAAGATGGTCAATGGCTGGAGGAAGTCCCTCAAGATCACTGCTCCAAATGGCAAGATGTTCAAGATTATTGTGGGTGAAGGATCTATGATGAGCGAGTCTGAGTCAGAGGATGAGTCTGGATCCGAGTCTAGTGATGAGTCTAAGAGTCTAGGGATAGAGTCTTGCATCAATCAAGAGCTTCTAAAGGCCGAACTTCAAGTTAAAGTTGTCGATGTAATGATTGCTAGTTTCAATAATACTTCAATTTCCTCCTACTCTTCAAATCCAAATTCAAAACACATTCCTAATCCAAACCACTTTGCATCACAAGAAACAGACCTAGAAATCTTAAAAGCTATCGAAAATCATGAAAACAGGACGCCAATAATTGAGGAAACATAAAAAGTTAACATTTGTAACAGCAGTGATCCAAAACTAGTTCAGATTGGTTTGACTCTATCTCAAGCAGAGCGGGACGATCTCATCGAGCTACTTTCAGAGTATATAGAAGTCTTCGCATGGTCCTATCATGATATTCCAGGGGTTGATCCAAGCATCGGTCAGCATACAATTCCCCTCATTCTAGGTTCAAATCCTATCAAGCAGAAACTATGTCGCATGAAACCGGATGTTTCACTCAAAATTCAAGAAGAAGTCTCTAAGCAGCCAGAGGTCGGATTTATTCGGGAAGCCAAGTTTCCAGAATGGATTGCAAATGTCGTCCCAGATCCAAAGAAAGACGACAAAGTTCGAATGTGCGTTGATTATAGAGATCTTAACAGGGCCAACCCTAAAGACGGTTTTCCGTTGCCTCACATCGACATCTTGGTCGACAACACAACAAATTATTCCTTACTCTCTTTTATGGATGGGTACGCAGGCTACAATCAGATTCCCATGGCAGAGGAAGATATGGAGAAAACAACCTTCATCACTCAGTGGGGTACATATTGCTACACAGTTATGCCGTTCGGACTGAAGAACGCGGGGGCTACGTATCAAAGAACAGCCACATCCATTATGAGCGACATGATTCACAGAGAATTCGAGGTATATGTCAAAGATATGATCGTCAAATCCAGAGAGCGACATGAGCATACAATAGTACTTCGAAAATTCTTCAACCGGCTCAGGCAATACAATATGAGGCTCAATCCTCAAAAATGTGCATTCTGGGTAACGTCAGGCAAGTTACTCGGGTATGTCATCAGTTCTCGGGGCATCAAGGTTGATCCTTCAAAAATCAAGGCCATTCTAGACATGAAACCGCCAGCGAATGAGAAAGAAATTCGGGGATTCCTTGGCAAGTTACAATACATCTGCAGATTCATTTCAAAACTCACCATGATTTGTGAGCCTGAGTTTTGAAAACTCCGCAAGAGTGAGCCTAAGGTATGGGACGAAGACTGCCAACGTGCATTTGACACTATCTTTCATATCCACCAGTATTAAAGCCAGCAATACCGGGGGCTCCCCTCAGGCTTTACCTTACAACAACCGACTCAGCAGTAGGGGCCATGCTCGCCCAAGAGAACGAAGGCAAAGAACATGTCGTGTACTATCTAAGCAAGAAGCTACTCGAGTATGAAACCCAATATATACTCAACTCGAAAGGCTCAGTATCGCCTTGGTTTGGGCCACAATGAAACTCCGACACTACATGCTCTCTCACACAATGCATGTGATTTGCAAAGCGGATCCTCTCAAGTATCTATTCGAAAAGCCGGCTCTCAACGGACGGTTGTCCAGATGGTTGGTTATGTTAGCTGAATTCGATCTCAAGTACATCCCTCAAAAATCTATCAAGGGTTCAGAGGTCTCAGACTTCCTAGCCAAGTGTCCCTTCGAGGCAGAAGAGGAGAATTACGACCTACCCGATGAGCAAATTCTAATGATAAGCGATGACAGTTGGTCGCTGCACTTTGACGGTGCCTCAAATCACAACGGATATGGTGTCGGGGTAATCCTGGTAGCTCCCGACAGTACTCACATTCACATATCAGCAAAGTTACAATTCAATGTTACAAACAATGTGGCTGAATATGAAGCATGTATTATGGGCCTGGAAGCCGCCTTAGCATTGGGCGTCCAGAAACTTTTAAAGTATACGGGGATTCCTCCCTAATCATCAATCAAATTTCCGGCAAATGGAAAGTCATAAGCGAAAGCTTAACCCAATACCAGTCCTATCTCGAGAAGTTGTCTGAACAAGTGGAAGAGCTTCGTTACACATACCTCCCATGAGAGGAGAACCAATTCGCCGACGCACTGGAAAAACTGGCATCAATGATCAACATTCCAAATGGCATGGCTGAAATGCCCCTTACAATTGAAACGCGTCACGAAGCAGCATATGTCCATGCTATTGACGACGTCGAGCCTTAAAATGATGAGCCTTGGTTTACAGACATCCAAAGGTATCTACAAAACTCTGAGTATCCACCGTATTTTTAAAGCAAGAGTTAAAGGGCTTTACGCCTACAATCAGCCAACTTCGTACTAGAAGGCGGCATTCTATACAAGAGGTCCTCTAACGGCCCCAACCTTCGATGTGTGAACAAGCATGAAGCACAAAGAGTCATGGACACCGTACATGCCAGAGTCTGTGGAACTCACATGAATGGGAAGATGTTGGCCCTACAAGAAATAGGAAAACAAGGAACAAATGAAAGGAATTTACAATTCCGTTTCTACCTAAAAGTTAATGTTTAAAGAAAAAGTAACCTAGCAATCAAACTTCCTTGGTATCATATACCGCTTGAGGTTCTTACTTCGGTAATAACTCAAACGATGGACGCTAGGATACACAATTGACCTACAAGTGGGAAATGAAGCATGGCATTACTACATTAACTGTAGGGTCATCAAGTTAGTTTTAAATCCTTTCGAGGCTGGAACTTAATGTCTATTTTGTTCCATAATCGGCATACCTAAATTTCTGTTTCAAACACAGAAAGACTCACATTCAAGGTAAACAAAAACACAGTTTGTTTGTTTGTTTGAATGAAATGGTCATTTCGGGTTGAGTCGTGTATGCTTGATTAAAACAAATAACTCTTTAACAATGAAAACAAATATCTCTTGATTTGAGTTCCAATAATCTTTGGCATTGTTACTTAGACCATGTCAACAAGTTAAGTACCATTCTAAAGCTCTATTTTTATGGACTTTTGAAAGTTGATTGATCATTCAAGACAAGCTAGTCTTACTTGTTAAAAGTAACAAAAGATATGAACTATTGTTACAACTCCTAGATAATAGAGTTCAAAGCTAAAGAAAGATTTTATGACTTTATTATTTCACCTGAATTTGAGTGAAACATAGGTTTATTTACTCAATGTGATATAAGTTTGAATCTGTTTGGCTAGCTTAAAGATTCAGAAGTATAAAATCCACTTGGCAATAAATCATAAGGATCTAGGTTAGATCATGTTGATGATTACTTAGACCAAGAATGATCATCAATGATTGTGTGTTGTAATTTCACAATCTAGCTCCATAAGATATGGTATATCTAAATTGGAATAATCAAAGTCAATTGGTACTTGTTTCTATCAATGATGAATCATAAAGATTTTTCCTATAGTTTTAAACAAAATGCTCAACTACCACCAAACTAAACCAAATTCGTCAAAGCTATTGAAAAGTAATTTCAGAATACTTTTTCAATTATACATATCTAAGAGTTCCTAAACTCAGTGGGAGTTTAGTGTTTGTTATTCGACAAACTAAGTCCCAAGTATAGATATATGTTTCATTGTGATTTATTCAAATGAGACACAAGGGTATTGTTTCTACCACGAATTTTGAGAACATAATGTTTGTTTGCTTGAAATAGTGTCCTTTTGGAGATTCATTTCCAAAATGACAGGTGGGAGAAAATAGACCTCGAAAGAATTCGAGGCGAACAACAAACATAATCAGACATTCCTGAGGCTTTTAGAAGTTCTTCAGAAAATCCGAATGCTTATTCTTTAAGGACTTTAGAAGTGGTTTTAAAGAATAGACATCTCTTAGAAGAATTTACAAGTGCTTCAAGGAAAATAGAATATTCAAAGGAATTTCAAGTGGCTATATTCTATTGTTTGATGTTATATACCCATGTAGACATAGAGTTCAGGTCACAGAAGCTATGAGATTCTTCTATTAGATAGTAAAGAAACCTACAACTTGTAGTCAAACTACTATCACGAAGATTATTGAGTTTGTGACTTGTAAGAAAGCTAAGACGAATCCAGATTCCCTAAAATGGTTAGAGGCCATATATAGACTCAATGTTTTAAATGGTTAAAGGCCATAAAACAGAATCAATGTTTTGATGACAAAATTAAAATTTTGTTGGTTTGCAAGAATAGTTTCACACCTATTGGTTGCAAATTGGTTTTAAGGATAAAAACTATCAAACATGGAATTGTGTCTTCACACAAAAATAGATTAGTTGCTAAAGGTTACAAGCAAATTCACGGCGTGGATTGTGTTGAAACCTCATGCATAATTGTAATGCTCAAAGTCTATAATTCAAGCAATGATTGCATATTGGTACATATAGGAATTGGATGACAAAACATATTCGTCAATCAAATGTTGGAATAAACATGTACATGACATGTCATAGGATTTGTGGATCCAAATAATTCTTGAAATGAATGCTAACTTATAAAATCTAAGTATGGATTTAAGCAAGCAATTAGGAATTGGAATTGTATTTCAGTGAAGCAAATAAGTATTTAGTTTCATAAAATGTACATGATTCTTATAGATATATAAGAAGTTTAGTGGGAGTAAAAACTCAATTGGTCCTATGTGTATCACACATATCTCTCTATTGTGAAAAAACATTAAAATTCTAATGCCTTAGATTTGAAATTATTCATCAATGATAGACCAAGGCGAAACTTAGTATATACTGGGTATTATGCTCTATTTACAAAGATCTTAAAATATTGTTTTAGATTAAGTAATGGCATTTACTAAATCAAACACGAAAGACTCCGTAGGAGATATTCGACCCATGTGAATAAATCTAAGTAATAGATGTTTGAACTATGTATAAGCATTTACTAAGTTAAACATCAAAGAGTCTAAATGAGATGCTTAACCTATATTATATGTCAAAGAATTTAGCTGGATTTAGTATCTACTGAAACTGAATGAGCTAAAATCACATGAATATAACTCAATTGGGAATCATTCTGCAAAAGAATTTATCATGTGTGATATAATAGGAGGATCGCCAAAAATGTATCGTATATTTTTAGGCATGACGAACATATACCAATCTCTATTGTTCTAAGTAAAGATCAACTAGATTGAGATCAAGAAAATCCTATGGTACTTGAAAAGGTAAATAGGAATAGTTCTTGATTCAAGGAAATGAAGATATGCTAAATATTGATGCTACACACATAAATACTGACAAAGGATCAAGCAAGATCCCTTTGGAGTTAACCATTGGCAAGGATGAGCTATAGAGCATCGTGTTTTGAAATGGCAACATGGACTGAAGACCATGAGTTGTTGCGTGGGAAATTAAAAATTAATTTCTATGTTCTGAGATAAAGATGGAAAGTCTTCCACATATCTGGGAACTGCTTGGATAAGTAAATCCAAACGAAGCATCACTAGCAACCTATACAGTTGAAGTAAAAGTAATTATTACCTAAGAAGCAATTGAACTGGGTTGTTTACGTTAAAAGTTCTTCACTGAACTTGGGTAGATCACATGTCTGCTGACTTAATGGTTCTTCATTGCAAAATGCTTAGAACCACTATTGAAGTAAGAAAGACTAGATCATAAAATAAACATACTCAAAAGATCTTATCATCCTATCTCGAAAGACATTCAATGAAAAAATGATATTAAGATTGGCAAAGCGTGATAACTAAACCTATGCAACAAGTGAGATGCAACACTCACATTGTGGCACTGGAAATCAAGCATAGCTTTGAATTCCATTAATTGTTTTAAAGATGGGTTAAAGAACCATGGTTGTAAAACATTGGGGTTGAACATTTATCATATATGAAATGTATTTTCATATTCCATTTAATCTTGGTTTAGTATTAAATGATGACTCCTTTCAATTTGACAAAATATATTCAAGATAGACTGTCAGGAACTCAGGACCAGTCCTGTGACTAAGAAATGTCTATCAAGTGAACTTGAATATCAAAAGTTGAAAATGGTCCCTGGTTGGAATTTTTCTATAAAGGTGGACGCATAGAAAACGCTAGACGACTAGAATGCAAGATGACGAGTAGTTCTGTTTCTTGGACTATGTGGACATGGAAATGTCGCAATTATTTGCATAGATACTTACTTGATAAGATTAGTATCGGACAGATTTATGAGAACTAGTTATTTGAGATTAGATACTAATCCTCAATACCTGAGTGATTTGATATTACTTGTTTGAGAACTAGTTACTTTGACGTTGTCAAGCGTGGCACCGTAAAAGGAGACTATAACGGCAACGCTCAGGTAATCACCTATAAAACAAAGTCTAATATTAAGATCACAAGATTGGGATTGTCCTCCCATAAATCGGGATGAGATGCCGAAATTTGAACAAGGCCACTCGGAGAGCTAGAAACTGAAAAATGCATGGTCGTGCTCGGATGAATCATAGGCTATGATTATCTTATTATTTCATCAGTTGAACTCTGAAACCGAGAAATACCTCTGGACATAATAAGGATTACTACTCTTACCTTATGTTCATGAGCAGGCATCAAGCGACAAAGGAATTAGGAAATGCACACTTGTCCCTAAGGAAAAGTGGGAGACTGAATAAAATAATGCCCTTGGTCCAAGTTTGCATTTAATGCATTTAATGCTAAGTCTAATAAATGCGGTTCAGTATTAATTAACAAGTTAATAAATTCAGTGAGATCAAATGAACTGAATGCCTAGCTAGAGGTCGCTTCGGTTCAAGTGAAATTAATAACATTAATCCACAACTTACTCTTGACTGAACCCGTAGGGTCACACAAATAGTACGTAAACGGATCAATTATTTAAGTGAATATAATATTCATTAAGTACTCTATTTATGATCATTCGAAAATGACGGATCTCGGTTCCAGTGGGAGCTGAAATCGTCAAAAGGCAAAGTAAAGAATATTCCGAAAATGAAGATATTGTCGGAAACGGAAATATGGTTCATCACGGAAATATAAATATTATCCAAGTCGTTGATGTTGTCGGAAATGGAAACATGGATCGTATCAGAAAATATTATCGGAAATGGAAATGTTGCCAGAATCGGAAATATTGCCGGAAACAGAAATATTACCGCAATAGGAAATTATTTCCGGAATCGAAAATATTAACGGAAACGTAAATATTTGTTCGAAACGGAAATAGATTCCGGAATCAGAAAAAAAATCGGAAGCTCGACGAGCGACAAGCGAGCCGGCCCATCGCTCGACAAGCAAAAGGCCGAGCGCACAACACTAGGCGTGAAGCCCAGCACCGGCGCCAATCCATGTGCAATGGGCCTGGAGCGCCGTGGGCCGCAGCGAGCCAAGGGAAGCAGCAGCGAATGGCCGAGGCCAAACGGCAGCGCGCGTTGGGCCTTGGGCCAGCAGCGACTGCGTTTGGGCCTAGCCAGGCACGCGCGCCAGCGTGGCCCTTGTGGTTGCGTTTGTTTCTTCGTCTTGGGCTTCAAGGAATGTCTGAATACTTAGTCGCCAAGTAACTTTGGCTTTGAGTATTAGTTTTCCTAGTCCTACTAGAATTGGATGATTTAAGAGTTTAATTATTGCTCTAATTCTAATTGGTTAAGAATTTCAATCCTAATTGAATTGGTAATTTTTTCCTAGTAAGACTCAAATTCCTTATTTCCTACTCTATAAATATGAGGCTAGCGTTCATAATTCATATACATCAAATCATATTATGTACATATATTGTGTTCAAGGGATAACATAGTTTATAGCCTAACCCGAGTGCATAAAACCTTAGTAATATCCTAGTTGGTTGAACCTAAGGCAGATCCGAACGTGCTGTGGACTTTCTACGGAGGGGCGACATTTGGAGCTCTAAGGACTTGTTCTTGTTCGGTTCGGGAGCAGCTAGGGAAGGCACGCATCACATTGTATGTAACCTAAATTATGCTAATTGAATGTGTGGCAATTAATTTGGATTCCTAGCTTTATGGTTTTTCCGCATGAATTATATTATTTGTATTATCATAACCTAACAAGATTATAAACTTCAGTTTCTGCCGGAGGAGGGTAGGTGAACGGCGCCGGGTGCCAGTCTTCAGTGAAGTAGTTCTGTCCCGTGGCCTCAGCTTGAAACAAATATATATCGTCGGCATCATCATCCCAAATGCCACAAATGTCTCCACATTGGTGGACCGCCGGTGATTGGGCCAGCGGTTCCCCTTGAGATGTTATGTAGATCAAGGGATCAAAGTTGTACACTCGAGGAAATCGAGTGTTATGCAGCAAGTTCCTAGCGGGCTATTGTTGTTGCTTGGCTTGTGAACATTGGGTAGAGGGATGATGTTATCCTCTATCATATCTTGTATGGTATTCTTGAGATACCATCAATTTTCTATGTCGTGGCCCTTGCCTCTGTGGTATTTGCAGTAAACTGAGTCGTCCCAATATCTTCCTTTGGTTGCAGGTTCAGGTGTTGGCCCTAATGGAACCATCTTGCCTTCAGCGTAGAGTCGGTCGTAGGCTTCTTCTAATGTAGACCCTAGTGGGCGAATTTTTGGTCCCTGACCCAACATCTAGTCCTTGTGGGGTTCCCTTCAACAGTGTGGACTTCTTGCGCTTGGGAAGTTTTGCCTTTCTTGTAGGCATTTTTTCTGGGTGTGTATTGTGGCCTTGACGCAGCGTTTTGGGTATTTATGAAGATATCATCTCCAATTTTAATGCCCACATCATAGACTCTTTTGAAGGAGTCTAAATCGAGGTACCGAAAGTGTTGCTTGTAAGTAGGGTCCAAGTTATCAATAAACTTTTGGACTAGCTCAGGTTCTGGAGACCTCTGTATTATCTGAGCGGCTTGCTCTCTCCATCGGGCGAAGTAAGTTGTGAAACCCTTGTTCTTTTTCTGCGAGAGAACTTCTAACTCGCGCATGGTTACTTGCATGTTAGACGAGTACTGCCGGACGAAGATATTAGTGAAGTCCTCCCAAGTGGGGAAGGTTTTGGGGTCCAGTTCCTAGAACCACTGGAGTGCAGTTGATTCCAAGGACAAAAGGAAGGCTGGTAAGTACATAGACTTGTCCACGCCTTTAAGGTTCATCGCGCCCACAAAGCTTAGTAGGTGATTCCTGGGGTTATCAGTCACCTTAAACTTGGGCAGATCGGATGAATCGAATTTTTCTGGTAGTTTTCCAGTAAGAGGTTTAGGATCGAGCGAGAAAAATTTGCTTTCCATGGTTTGCTGAAGAACCATTTTCTCGATTTTCCTTTCATTATCCTGCTCTTTTTGGGCCTGGGTAGGCATTAATTTTTTATTTTCCATGCAAAACTGTTCCATAGCAGTAGCCATTAGTTTGACTTGCGTGGCCAGATCTTCAAGCGACATGTTGCTGGTTGGTTAAGGGGAGAACTGAGGTTGGAAGACTGGAGACCTTGGAAAAGGAGAATAACGGGTGGAGATATAAGTTACTATTTCTGCAATCGGACTAGCAATTGGGGTAGAAGACTCGAGACACGTTAATCTTTGGCCTTCAGATCGGCGCCAAGCAGTGGAACCGACCCTATGTTATAAGACAATTATTTAGGATGACGTATTTTACTGATTTTGTGCAGAATTTCGACATGGACTCAGAATGACTCGATTTTTATTTTGGTAAAGGCGGTTTTCAAAGACTTAGCTTGGGTGAACGTCAAATTTTTTAGCTTCAATGGTATTATTCCAACCATAAGTGTTGTTTACTTTACGAATCGTTTTTCTATTTCAAGTCAATAGCATGTAGAAGCTTTTCGGGAGTTGAACCAGTGGGAGCCAGAAAAATCCAGCGCTTGAAATTTCTTGCGCAAGCTTATGGTGCGCTGGTTATTTCCAGCGCTTGCAGGCCTTTTCATGGTTTATTCGTTCAGTTAGCCTTTAGGGGTCAAATCAATCCGTAGCCTGAATTTTACCAATCTAAGCCCTTTGTTTGAGCGTTTGTGCACTCAAACATTCAGCATTCCGGCACGAAAAGATATTATTTGTGTGTACTAGACTTTGGGTCTAATTGGTATTTCTAAACCGGATTAAAAGTATTTTTCGACTAGATTAGGCTTAATTCTGTGAAGATACCTTCGCGCAAATTTGAATATGCGTTCCATGGGGGTATTCTCATCTAGACTTGCGTAATGCTTGAAGCAGATGCATATTTTAGTCTTTTGATTTGATTGCACGAATATTTGACTTCAACTTTTAGGCTTCTAAATTACTGACTTGAATGCGGGGAATAAGCAGGGCGAGCGCTATAATATAGTAGCGCGTTGCAGGGTTGCACTGGTTATTTCTAGCGATTTCTAGGCCATCGTTGGTTTTCACCTGGTGCTAGCCTGGTTAGCTTATGTGTTTTCTCCCGGGACACGATACAAAATTCTGGGGTTCTTACAGCGCGCATTGGAAATTTGTAGCGATGTCTAGGGTAGTGCTTCTTTTTTCTGGCGCTAATACCCTAGCTACAGATTTTTGCAGTTTCGGTTTTTGATTCGTTGCTTTATTGTCTATTTCGACTTTTTAAAGCATTCGGGGTATTTTGACAGTATTGTTGACCTTAAACTAGATGTCTGGTTTGGTTAGTTTCACATGGCACATAAGATTTCTACACGAAACTAACAACGAGCATGGATTCAGATATAGATGCGCATTTAGTTTTATGCTAGTCTCTAAGGTATAATAGGCTTGGGTGTCAAAGTGTACCAAACCTATCGCCGATTCCCTAACAGGCCCTTGTCAGAGTAGCCAGGTTCATGACGAATTTTATCAAGGCTTATCCGGTACGTGGTGGAGTGGCATATACCGTGAATGGACCTAGTAGATAAGCGGTTTGATTTTGGTGGATGTGCTACATTGAGAAAGTGCCGAGTGGACAACATCCGAAGTACGTGCACCCCGGGGCTGATAGGTGTCCTTATTCCCAACTTCCGAGATGAAACCTGCCAAGGAAGCCAAGATTAGGTATGCGGTTCTGTCGCGATCATTCGTCACGTTGAATATTCAGGTCGTCCCAACTTAATAAGGAAATAATTTTGGTCTAACGTTCTATTTCCTCTATACGGCTTCCTCATCGACGCATTACTTGCACAAATTATTTCAGTATTGTCCCCAGCATAGTCGCCACTGTGAGGGGGTCGAAAAACACGACGGGGCGCCTTTAAAGGAGTATACGGCCCGCATGACTTTTCACCTCTGGATGTGGAAATCATATTAAGTAAATAGGAACTAACTGTGGGCGTTAGCCTCTTTTTACTAGTATTTAGGAGTCACCATCCAGTTTTACAACGACATTGAAGAAAACTGACAAAACCCGGTTATCGTGATATGCATGGAGTGCAAACATATTTGAAAAGAGACTATGAATTCCATGCTTCTAAGTTCGGATTATCTAACAACATGTGGGGTGAGGCAGCTTTTCCTGCGTGTTATGTACTCAATAGAGTGCCCCGTAAGAAGTTGGATAAGACACCCTATCAGCTTTGGAAGGGTTATAATCCTAACATGAGTATTTTGAAAGTTTGGGGGTTCTTATATAAGGTTTCTTTTCTAGATTATAAGAAAACCACTATTGGGTCTAAAACTTTTGATTATGTGTTTCTTAGTTATGATCATAATAGTGTCGCATATAGATTCATGCTTTTGAGTGATCATTCCATTTGTGAATCTAGGGATGCATTTTTCTTTGAGCATTCATTCCCTTTGAATACATCTTTGTCTACACATGTGTATGAGTCAAGTATTGATGTGCCCCTGGATGTTTTATTTTCCTAGTCCTAGTGTTCCTCCTCCTTCCACTACGCTGGAAGAAGTCCAAAAGGAAGAGTAAGAGGCTTAGAGTAGAGACTACCTATGGATCGGAATTCTTGACGGTTTTTCTTATTGAATACTTTGATGTGGATTATTTGAGTGAAATTGTTGTTTCTTTGTTTCTCTTAGGGGGCGTTTGGTTTGCAATTTGGTATGGGGTTGGAATCAGGAATGATATCAAGGTGGTGTAGGTTTGGAACTTGATGCTTAATAACATGTATTTGGTTCGATTTGGGGATAAAGTTTTTCCTCTTGTTTGATACCTGGATCAAAGGTATGAGCCATACCCACCTCCACCCCCCCCCCCCACCCTATGTTTCTAAACCCCATACCTTTGGGGTTTGAGGTATGGGTTTAAAACTCTTAAAATTTCCAACAAAACACATGGTATACCTCATACCAAGAATTCGCGAACCAAACATCCTCTTAGAGGAATACCCAAATACTTATAGTGAAGCTATGAAATCCATAGATGTTAGTTTTTGAAAATAGGCCATTAAAAGTGAATTAGATCAATCATGTCTAATCATACTTTGGACTTATATGATTTTCCTAAGGGGTCTAAACCCATAATCTGTAAATGGATCTTTACTAAGAAGAAGAAACCCGATGGCTCGATTTATAATTTTAAGGCTAGACTTGTTATTAGAGGTTTTGGTCAAAAAGAGGAAATTGACTTTTTGATACCTACTCACCCGTGACTAAGGTTACCACCATTAGGACTTTGGTTGCTTTAGCGGAAACTCATGACTTAATGGTCCATCGAATGGATGTTAAAATGACTTTTCTTAATGGTGATCTTGATGAGGAAATTTATATGACTCAACCAAAAGGTTTTATGGTTAAGGGCCAAGAGCATAAGGTGTGTAGGCTTAAAAGGTATCTGTATGGTTTGAAACAAGTTCCTATGAAATGGTATGAAAATTTTGATAGTACCCTTAGGAGTGATGGCTTTGTGACTAATTCTTCAGACTCTTGTGTGTATTCTAAAGTGTTTGATTCCTCTTGTGTTATTATTTGTCTCTATGTTTATGATATGCTTATTATGGGAACTAACATTGAGGTTGTGAAGCACACTAAAGATTTTCTATCTACTAAGTTTGAAATTAAGGACTTAGGTGAAGTCGGTGTGACATTTGGTATCCGGTTGACTAAATCTAAGGATGGGTTCTCAATAAGTCGAACTCATTATGTGGAGAAATTCTTGAGAAGTTCAATTTCTATGATGTGAAGCCATGTACGACTCTTTATGATCCAAGTGTAAAGCTTACAAAGAATAAGGGTCCAAGCGTGTCTCAAGAGCAATATGCTAATGTAATAGGGAGTGTGATGCTTTTGATAAATTGCACACGACCCGACATTTCATATGCGGCAAGTAGATTAAGTCGATATACTCATATTCCTAACAGTGAACATTGGAATGTACTTCATCGATTACTTAGGTACCTAAGGGGTACCATAGAGTTATGTTTTCATTTTAATCGCTTTCCTAATGTTTTGGAAGGTTATTGTGACGCTAATTGGGTGTCCAATAATGATGAAGTTGTTTTTACTAGTGGTTATGTGTTTATGTTTGGTGGAGGTGTTATTTCATGGAAGTCCTAAAAACAACCATGTTTAGCTCGCTCCACCATGGAACCTGAATTCATTTCTCTTGAGTTGGCAGGTCAAGAAGTGGATCTGCTAAGGAGTCTTCTTTCCGAGTTCCCATTGTGAGGGGAAAGATCTTCCATGGATATTCTGCCACAAGATTCATGGGTGGTGAGGAAGGTTCTGGAGTCTGTCAAGTATATAGATGCCATTGGAGGTAGCTTTCTACAGGAACCTATGTTTTCTGTTCGGGGAGTTTATAATTCTCTTAGGGGTGTTGTAAGTAAAGTTGCTTGGCGAAGGATTATTTGCAATACTACTGCTCCTCCTAAATGTATTTTCGTTGTTTGGTTGACTATTATGGGAAGATTGGTCACTTGTGATAATCTCCTAAAAATTGGTATTCATTGTGACCAATTATGTGCCTTGTGTCAGAAGGAGAACGAGACCATTAGTCACATGTTTTTTAAGTGTGAATTTTCTAGCAGTGTGTGGCATTTTCTGTTGAGATGGTTGGGTATACACAGAAGGCCTGAGTCTTGGGAGAATGAACTTCAGATTGTGATGAGAAACTGGAACACCAAATCTGGTCATCACCAAATTCTCATAATGGTTTTTTTGTGTTACTGTGTATTGTATCTGGAAGGAACAGAATTGCAGAAGA
The DNA here is from genome assembly GCF_020520425.1 of Spinacia oleracea. Lineage (NCBI taxonomy): Eukaryota > Viridiplantae > Streptophyta > Magnoliopsida > Caryophyllales > Amaranthaceae > Spinacia > Spinacia oleracea. The sequence goes on from NC_079489.1 coordinate 24,494,960, forward strand.
TTTCAGAATGTGAAGCAAGATCCTGGCAATGTGGTGAAACAAATTCAACTTCTTACTTACATCAGATGCTTCCAAAGCCTCAAGCTGTGTGGCTTAGTGCCTTAGGTTGTTGGTTTTGTTTGTTTGTTGTTGTGTGCAGTCTTGCTTTTTTTTAGCTGCTGCTTCTTTTTGCAGGCTTTTGCTTTGTGTTCTCTGCTGTTGCAGACTTTGCTTTTGTGTTGTCTGGTTGCAGACTCTTGTTCAGCCTGGTTGTTGGCTCCTGTGGTGTTTTTTGCTGGCTGCAGGCTAGGGTGTGTGGTCCTGCAACTGTTGTTTGCAGAGAGTATCTCCTCTCTTGTAGCTTCTTTTGTGTTTTAGTTAGGAAGTGGAATGTGCGTCCTTTGATGTTTTTGTTGTTTCCTTGTTTGGATACTATGTTTTGGTAATAAAATTCTCTATTTTACCAAAAAAAAACAATAATAATAGTAATTAATAATTAATATTAATAATTAACAACTAACAATTGATAATTAGTGATGAGGAATTAATAAATAATAATACTCCCTCCGTCCCGGAATACTCGACCCGGTTTGACCGGCACAGAGTTTAAGGGACTTGAATTGACTTATTTAATTTAATAGGTAGTAGTTGATAGTGGGGTATTATTTTAATGTAGTTAGTGGGAAATGTGTAAAGGGGTGGGGTTGGGGGAGAGTAGGGGTTGAATTTTTAATTATTTTTTGTATGGAGTAGGGGGTAGGTGGGTTAATATGGGTGGAGTGAGAAATAATATAATATTATTAGAATATTTCCATTTTTAGAAACAAGTCAAGTATTAAGGGACGGCCCGATAAGGAAAACAGGTCAAGTATTCCGGGACGGAGGGAGTAACAATTAATAATGAATAATAAATTACTTATAAGTAATATTATAAATAAGTATTATTATTTATTATTGATTAATAAAATAATTACTAAAATAACTACTAATTACTAATTGTTAATTATTAATTATTAATTTATATTTAATAATAGTTATTATTATTAAATATTAATTATAAATTACTAATTACTAATTTTTAATTGTTAATTATTATTAATTATTTATTATTAATTATTTATATTTATTATTTATTATTTATTATTTATTATTATTATTTATTATTATTATTTATTATTTATTATTTATTATTTATTATTTATTATTTATTATTTATTATTTATATTTATTATTATTATTTATTATTTATTATTATTATTTATTATTTATTATTTATTATTTATTATTTATTATTTATTATTATTATTTATTATTTATTATTTATTATTTATTATTTATTATTTATTATTTATTATTTATTATTTATTATTTATTATTTATTATTTATTATTTATTATTTATTATTTATTATTTATTATTTATTATTTATTATTTATTATTATTATTTATTATTTATTATTTATTATTTATTATTTATTATTATATTTATTATTTATTATTATTATTTATTATTTATTATTTATTATTTATTATTTATTATTTATTATTTATTATTTATTATTTATTATTTATTATTATATTATTATTATTATTATTTATTATTTATTATTTATTATTTATTATTATTATTTATTATTTATTATTTATTATTTATTATTTATTATTTATTATTTATTATTATTATTTATTATTTATTATTTATTATTTATTATTTATTATTTATTATTTATTATTTATTATTTATTATTTATTATTTATTATTATTATTATTTATTATTTATTATTTATTATTTATATTATTTATTATTTATTATTTATTATTATTATTTATTATTTATTATTTATTATTTATTATTTATTATTTATTATTTATTATATTATTATTTATTATTTATTATTTATTATTATTATTTATTATTATTATTTATTATTTACTATTTACTATTTACTATTTACTATTTACTATTATTACTATTATTATTTATTATTATTATTTATTATTATATTATTTATTATTTATTATTTATTATTTATTATTTATTATTTATTATTTATTATTTATTATTTATTATTTATTATTTATTATTTATTATTTATTATTTATTATTTATTATTTATTATTTATTATTTATTATTTATTATTTATTATTTATTATTTATTATTTATTATTTATTATTTATTATTTATTATTTATTATTTATTATTTATTATTTATTATTTATTATTTATTATTATTATTTATTATTTATTATTTATTATTATTATTTATTATTTATTATTTATTATTTATTATTTATTATTTATTATTATTATTTATTATTTATTATTTATTATTATTATTTATTATTTATTATTTATTATTATTTATTATTTATTATTTATTATTTATTATTTATTATTTATTATTTATTATTTATTATTTATTATTTATTATTTATTATTTATTATTTATTATTTATTATTTATTATTTATTATTTATTATTTATTATTTATTATTTATTATTTATTATTTATTATTTATTAAAACCCTAGACCAGACCAGACCATACCAGTATGAATCAGACCAGACCAAACCAAACTAGTCAAATGAAAAATCAGACAAGACCAGACCAGACAAGACGAAGAGAACAGAGCCTTACTTATCTTTCTTCAGGAAGTGAGGTGAGTCCGCGGATAATATGTGAAAATAAGGAGACTCTTGTCTGAATTTGAACAATGAAAAATAAATAAAATTTAATGGAAAGCTGATAAGCATGAGTGATAAGAGTATGTTTATCAAACACCAAAAGTTTTGACTTCAATATAATAAAATAATTTATTTTATTTTTTCTCTCTCCCCAACACCAACACCAAACCCAACATCAACAACATCTAACAACATTTATCAAACACCAAAAATATCATCAAACAAGGTGACATTTGTCATTAATCCAATGCACCTCATAATTTTACAAACTTTTGGTTCCCCGTATGTAACCATCTCTAAAATGTCATTTTGCAATTAAAAAATTAACAATATTATTTGGTCCCCTCATATGCCACATTAACAACATGCAATTGGTTTTTCATTTGGTGTTCATGAACACCAATTCATGAATGGCTTTGGTCCACCTTCTAAATTGCGGCTTTAGTATCTCTCTTCCTTTCTCTCTCATCTCTCTACCTATTTTATTATTTTTTAATTCAATTCTCTCTCTTAAACACCAAAGGTTGGTATTTGATAAACATGCTCTAAACAGCAATCATAAACTCAAGAAGCTGATACATATACCCCCAGGGTACCAAATAGTAACATACTCTGACCTCCTATTGGTTGTTTTCACATAAGCAACCCCACATGAGATTAAAATTTAAATCTAAAATAACAACCCCACATTAAATTTGAGATTTTAGACCAATCACAGTCAAGGATTTCGTACCCTTAGGATATATATATAGCCTTTTCGATAAACTCACCCTAAGGATTGACTTTATCATTCTCCATATGGGCTGGAATAGGAAGTGGAGGAAATAAAAATCCCATGCTGTGATGTATCACCAAAAACATAACACCAACAAAGAGACAAAATAGAGAAAAGACAAAACTGCTTGCTGTCATATTTTTTTGGACCGATTATGGATCGAACAAATGATGTAATGGTACAAAAAATGAAATGAAATGGTATTTTTTAAGTAAGAATGGCATTTTGTAAAAAACAAATGGTGTTTTGTTAAAAAATGGTACTTGTTTTTTTAAGAATGGTACATTTTAAAAGAAAATGGTACTTGTTTTTTAAAGAATGGTATATTGTAAAAGAGAAATGGTAGTTCATGTCACTTTCTCTCTCCTTTTTTTCTGTCATTCTCTTCTCTTTTATTTATTAATTTTGTCCTTTTCCTATTGTCCTACTCATTTTGTCATATTCCTAATTTATTTGATATTGGTGTAAATTTACGAAAATAACCCTGTGAGGTATTATAAGTGCACATTTGGATTTTCACCATTAAATAATGGGCGTTTAGAGTAAAAGCAGATGTCGAATATCGTGGGACAATATCTCAGACATTTAACTTTGGTAAGTACTCCGTATTCTCCCGTTGGCATTAGAGTTAAATGTGTGCGGCATGTATATGCCATTTCTGCGCACAGTGATTTGACAATAGGTGAAATTAAAAAAGTGTGGTTTGATGTAAAAAGAAAAGTCAAAGTAGTTGACATAAAAAATAAAAGTTGTTTTGGCAGTTTGCTTGTACAGTGAAACTTCCACTACAAAGTAGGGATAACATCATCCCACTTCGCCACTTCCTACAGTAAAAGTAAAACCCCGGCCTACTCGGTTGTTATATATTTCTTCCGTCCTAAAATTATATTCTTGTATTTCAAATTAGACGTCTTATAATTATAATCTTGTTTCCTTATTTGAATCCCTAAACCCTATATTGTTTCGGATGTAGTTTAGATTCGACATAACTGAATAAGGTTGTTGTCATTTTAAAGTTTTAAATAAGAAAAATGAACAAATGAACAAAATGTGCTCTTAGATACACCTAACTACCTAAGTCCTAATTGGTCTGGAACAAGACAGTGGAGTTGCAAAACCCACACATAAAATCATTTTAAGCTGACTCATCTTAAATTGTTCACCAATTGGGTACCATTGCCAGCTAATTGCCTTGTCACTGCCTAGTCAGCTCAAAAAATTTCAAGGCCAATTTGAATTTGAATTTCAAATAATAAAACAAATTTTTTTATTTTTTTATTTTGTTGAAATGTCGATGAAACCAATGTGTATTCATCTCCCCAAATTCATTTGATCTGATATGTTTTGTATGTTTTGATTTTCTGGTATGCGTTACTTTCACAAGCCGAGGAACAGGTTCCATTGCCCCATCGTCAACATCGACAAACTCTAGTCAATGGTTATTCTCCCCAAGTGGAGAAGCATGGTAACCTTTTTCTTTTCTGTCTAGAAAATGGAAATGTTTCAATCTTGAAATGTTTTTCATTGTTCTTCGCCTGGCAAGTAAATAGTTTTACAGTAATTTTCTTACTTATTTTGTGTCTTTATCTGCATGTTTGGCTGATTAATTCGTTACTAATTACGTGTTGCAGAAAGTTTTATCTTCCTTCTCAGGTAGATTAAGGCAACTATTTGGTAAATCTGTAAGTAATGGGAGTAATTTAAAAGTGATATTTCATGACTTCCCTGGAGGAGCTGAGATATTCGAGTTGGTTGCAAGGTTTTGCTATAATAATGGCAGCATTGAAATAAGTCCAACTACATTGAGATTTCTCCATTCTGCAGCATACTTCATGGAAATGAGAAAATATGCGTCTGGGGCTGAGAATCTAATAGAGCAGACTGAAAAATCACTTGAAGAGATTAGCTACTGGACTTGGACAGATCTTTTGTTGGCTTTAAAGAAAAACCAAGAGTTGCCTGCAGATATCATCAACACTTGTTGTGTGGTTCAGAAATGCCTTGATACTCTTGTTGGAAGGTTGGCATTGACTGCTGAAACCAGCCCGTGTCTATCTACTTGTTCACCTGAGAGCTTTGGTTTTCGGATTTCATGTGATTCTCGTAGTACTGAGAGCTTCAAGACAAGCTGATGTCGATCAAATTGGTGGTTTGAAGATTTAAACCTTGGAGATTGAAGTATTGATGGAACTTCATATTTCCTTTGAATTGTCAATGGTTATGATTTACCTTGAGCATCTTTAATCGTTGATGATCCGAGATAAATGTGGATTGCAAAACTGCTGCTTAGGTCTAAGTGTCTTAACAGTCTTAAGAATGCAGCTATTGAATATTGGTAGAAAAAGATTATATGTTTTGCCGAACACTTCTTCATCGTCGGAGCATCTATGTTAATGGAGTATTTTCTTTGATTTTTTAATTTTATATTTCGATATTTCCAATGTTGGATTTGGTTTGTTGTTGCCTATTTCATCGTAGTTTGATATCCATTTTCCCTAATTTTATGAATGTTTTGTTTAAGTTTGGAAATAAAAAACATGGTTTGTTGTTGACAAATCTATAGAAATGGACAATTGCAGGGAATTGGAAAAAAAAAAGAAAAAAAAAGGGTGGGGGTTTGGTAGGGAAGAAGTTGAATGCGCGTTTTATTATACTCAAGCCAGTACTCGAACCCGTGACCAGCGTGCAAGCAATGCTCTATGTTAATGTTGTAGTTGTGACCATTGTGACGTGAGGCCGAAGCCATTGTTGGTTTTGCGTAGAAATTGTATTTGTTTGGTTTCAGTATCTGTAAAATACAATGTAAATTATATTGTAAAAAAGGAAATCGCTGATTTATTATTTTTTATACAATTAAAATTCTGAAATTGTATTGTGTATAAACTGTAGTTAGTGTAAAGATTAAGTTGTAATATAAATTAGAACATGTATTTTTTTATGAATAGCTAATGAACCTATTTAATTCATTACCACTCAATCCGTTGTTTTGTACAATATATGTTTTGGAGTTTGGTTATCGCAAACGTGTTTGGAGTAAAATTCGGGATTGAGTGGGTATTAATCCAAGTTTAAGATTGTCAAAAATTCACCCAACTTACTTAATACGTTACTTTAATGTATGCAACATCAAAAGGTTTCCATATCATTAGTTCAAATACGTACAACAAAAACTAGGTTATTACGAAGTCGATCAGAATTTTTGTAGCGTTACAAGCATCCTTAGTTCCAGAACGAGGCCACCACATTGTTTACAAAATCTTGATCTTCCATATCGATGTAGGCCTGATTGTAATGCATCTCATTCACAACATCTTGGGCAGGGCCTGCTACAAAATTTAAATGTTGGAGAAATGGCGGGAATACTAGACTTAATATGGGTTGCAAATGTTTTATTATAGCCTTAAGAAATTATTTAACATGTTGTGCTATTTAATTTTATTGATGAAATCGTAGTACAGATTGGGATGAATGCAAGTTTATGTGTTTTTGTTTTTTATTACACACTACTGTATTGTTTCCCGCCTATACTAAGGGTTGTTGCTGCAGCCAATAACTAACGAACCAATACCAGCATGAGCAATTAGTAGCCGGGTCCACCATAGATTTAACATTAATTTGCTAATGAAGTGTGTATGCGTTTTTAATTTCCTCGATGTTATTTGGTTTATCATGTATACATATTAATTAAGTGATTTTCTTATTATTGGTTTTGGGATACGTATGTGTCCATATTATTGTTATACATAGTTTACATAAGTGTCTTGCTAATAAGGTTGGCTAATCCTCGTAACTAGTTCACTTAAGTATCATGGTACTAGGTTATCCGGGAATGAGAATCGCTCGGGACACATGAAAGGGTTGGCTTAGACGATGAGTTCACTTAGGTGTCATGGTACTAGGTTATCCGGGAATAAGAATCGATCGGGACACATGAAAGGGTTGGCTTTGACGATCGAGTTTACTTAGGTGTCAGTGTACTAGGTTATCCGGGAATGAGAATTGTTTTGGACACATGAAAGGGTTGGCTTAGACGATCGAGTTTACTTAGGTGTCAGTGTACTAGGTTATCCGGGAATATGAGAATTGTTTTGGACACATGAAAGGGTTGGCTAATCCTCGTAACTAGTTTCCTTAAGTGTCATGGTACTAGGTTATACGGGAATAAGAATTGTTCGGCTCACATGAAGTGTTGGCTTAGACGATCGAGTTCACTTTGGTGTCATGGTACTAGGTTATCCGGGAATGAGAATCGATCGGGACACATGAAAGGGTTGGCTTAGACGATGAGTTTATTTAGGTGTCATGGTACTAGGTTATCCGGGAATGAGAATCGATCGGGACACATGAAATGTTGGCTTTGATAGAGGGAGCTTACACATACTTTAGTTGTCCATAAAAACACACGAGACACTAACATACTCGAAAAAATTAAAACAATTACATCGAAATAACCATGTAATTAATAAATACATTAATACCGAGCTTGTTCATTAGTGATAGAAATATTTGAAAAGAATGTAACATAAATAATAATTTAATTATTATTAATTTGTAAGGAGGGTGCACAAGTAGGATGTTATTTATATTTTCCTTTTATTTTCATCAAAAGTTAATTTGAAAATTGAAAAAGCTTACACCTACTCACCTACATGTCGGACGAAAGGTTGGCTAATCCTCGTAACTAGTTCACTTAAGTGTCATGGTACTAGGTTATACGGGAATAAGAATTGTTCGGGACACATGAAAGGGTTGGCTTAGACGATCGAGTTTACTTAGGTGTCAGTGTACTAGGTTATCCGGGAATGAGAATTGTTTTGGACACATGAAAGGGTTGGCTTAGACGATCAAGTTCACTTAGGTGTCATGGTACTAGGTTATCCGGGAATGAGAATTGTTTTTGGTCACATGAAAGGGTTGGCTTAGAGGATGAGTTTACTTAGGTGTCATGATAGTAGGTTATCCGGGAATGAGAATTGTTCGGGGCACATGAAAGGGTTGGCTTAGACGATCGAGTTTACTTAGGTGTCAGTGTACTAGGTTATCCGGGAATAAGAATCGATCGGGACACGTGAAAGGGTTGGCTTAGAGGATGAGTTTACTTAGGTTTCATGGTAGTAGGTTATCCGGGAATGAGAATCGTTCGGGACACATGAAAGGGTTGGCTTAGACGATCGAGTTTACTTAGGTGTCAGTGTACTAGGTTATCCGGGAATGAGAATTGTTTTGGACACATGAAAGGGTTGGCTTTGAGAGGGAGCTTACACGTACTTTATTTGTCCATAAAAACACACGAGACACCTAACATACTCGAAAAAATTAAAACAATTAGATCGAAATAACCATCTAATTAATAAATACATTAATAACGAGCTTGGTCGTTAGCGATAGAAATATTTGAAAAGAATGTAACATAAATAACAATTTAATTATTATTAATTTGTAAGGAGGGTGCACAACTAGGATATTATTTATATTTTCCTTTTATTTTAATCAAAAGTTAATTTTACTGACACCCTTATCCTTGTACTCCTTCTTTATCCTATTACCAATTACAAACAACTCAAAATCCGTCATGTAAGCATAACGATGGTAAAATTCACTAAACTCAAGACCGGACTCAAAACACATTCCTGGACAAGGGGTGGTAGGCGTAGTTGAATTCACAATAGTTCCTTCTCCTACCACGACGGGTTCAACATTAAGGTCTATACTAACCATTGTACTCTGGAATAACAAATGAAATTAAACAAGTTAATTATTAATACAAATTTAAATAAATCATACAATGCTTTTATACATATAAATAGGTATGTCCATTTTACCATATTTATTCATATAATCAAATAGTTAATTCATATACTAGCATATAATTTCATTTTTAATTTCACATATACAATTAATTTAATAAGAAAAGTTAACATACATAAATTACTCACGAAAATAAATGATTACACATATAAGGTACATAGGTTTCTCCGTCATCATAAACTAACAACATTGGTTACTCCGCTTGATAAATTGATGGTTTATAGATTATACGACAATGATAAAATCACAATAAGTTAATTCGGATTCACTAAGAAAAATAAAATAAAACGACAACAAATTATTAAGTAACTAAGTTACACGATTAATTAGTAAGTGTTTTGCATTACATTAGAAGTAGAAATGGAGTTCAAGAGTATTCACTTCTGACATGAAGCCTGGTAAATGATAATCTTCTGTGGAAAAATCTCGTAACCAGATAGTTAGTGTTCACCTTCACTTTGGTTTTTTTTTTTTTTTTTTTTTAATTTAAGTCAAGTGAAATTTGGGCGGGCAATTTTTCAGGAGAGTTTTGGGCGGTGAAATACCCGCTATGAAGAGGAAAGTGGCGGAAAAACTGAAAACATTTCCCCCCTAAAGTATAACATTTCCCACCTAAATAAAAAAATAGTAATCTGACATGTCCTTCACCCATTGCTTTTTAAGTCCAGTCAGCTTAAAATCATTTTATGTGTCTGAATTCCCCAGTGGAGTATACATACTGTACTAAATATCATTAACAATGGGAAAATACTCAAATAGGCCTTAGTTAGTTAGTTGATCCACCTTAGTTGCAGAGAATGACGGTACATAGCATCAACAATGGACGTTTATCTTTTCTTTTTATTAAAATAAATAAAATATGTTAATGCAATATGCTGACATATACATACATCACATATTATAGTACTCCATCTACTAGACAAAACATGTATATATGGGTCACTCTCACTTTGTCAGTATCTTTCATATGGTTTTACCAACATTTGTTTTATTTAATTATTTCTTCCGCACCTAAAAAATTGCCCATAGAAGAAAAAAATTCAGATTATTAAGAATTAGGTGTAAATAAAAGTAAATATGTAGTCGATTTCCTTCAATATTGTTTGAAGATTCGTAAATTTTCAAAATACGCTACTTTTTCATTTATTTCCCACTCTACCGTCCTCGTCACCAAGAAAGTCGGTCTAATTTTTCTTTTATATAAATTTTACAACAAACCGCTATCTGAAACAACGGTTTAAAGGGGTAAACCGCTATCTGAAATAGCGGCTTATGTATTTAATGAACCGCCATTTCAGGTAGCGGTTAACCCATAATAAAACCACGCGGTTTTATAATAAAACTTATAAAACCGCGTGGTTTTATAATAAAACCGCGCGGTTTTGTTTTAAAGCAAACCGATAACTCAGATAGCGGTTTATACCATTGAACCGCCATCTGAGATAGCGGTTTCCTTTAAAACAAAACCGCCATCTCAGATGGCGGTTCAACGCTGAACCAGAAAAAAAATACTTTCTTTCTCCCTTGCTGACGTGGACGGTATGGTGAGAATTAAGTTAGAAAGTAACGTATTTTGGGAATGATTGAATCTTTATGCAATATTGAAGGAAATCACTCAGATAGATTTATCTTTTAATTCGATTAAATAATAGTGTGTGAGGAGAGGCATTTGAAACCACAAACCAAATAAGGTATGAGAAAAATAAATTGAGACATATAATTATCTCTATTATATAAGCCAGCTCCTGAGGGCGTTTTAGTAACTTAACTTTCGTGTCCACTTGCTAAAAGACGAAAATACCCCTCTCTTCGATGTTTACGGGTGCTTCACTGTTTGCTGAGCCCCTCACTTTCGTTTCTAGGGTTAGAGTTCCTAGCTTCTTCACTCTCGCCCCCCTTCACTCAATCTCTCATCTTCCATCTCTCCTACAATCAATTCCTTTTCTTTTTTTAATCAAATGCGCTTCGTTACTTCTTGGCAAATGCGATTCAACTCAGAGATTATTTTGTACAAAAATTGCGACAAATGTAGGAGTTGATGAATTTGGGGTTGCATTTGAATTCCAGGTTTTCGAAACGCATTTGAATCGACAAATTGATTTCGCTGGTAATCGGTTCACAATGACGCGATCCTCATTGAAAATCAGGTTGTTTTCCTCTTTCCTCTTGATTTTCCTTTGCTTAATTTCTCATAATATCTGATGAAATGTAACTTAGATATTGATTGAAATTCTGGAATTTTCCGAAATGATTTTATTTCTCATCAATGGTAAGCAAATTTTTTAAATGATTTTACTTCTAGGGTTTGTCGGCTATCAGCCATTGTTAACTGATTTGCTTTAGAAAAATTCGATTGGTATGAATTCGATTAAACCAAAGTCGAAGTCGATTGGTATGAATCACCAACTGTACCAGGGCAATCCACATTTGGGGATTTATCAGCGTTTTAGAGATAATTTTTTATTCAATCAAAAACCCAAATTCAATTTTTGAGTAATCCGCGGCTCGGTTGTACACTTGCTTTACTCTATTCCCTTGTATTTATCTTTCATTTATGATTACTGCATCTCCCATTCTATCTCCTTCATTTTTGAATTGAATTTTAACTGAAATTTTGTTTCTTTTCTTTTGAAAATTTGACATTCCCAAGCCATTCTCGAGCTATAAAAGTCACATAATCAGTTGGTCGTTGATGAAGTCGTCGTGGCCCGTCAGTGATGACAAATTGACAATGTAAGTGCAATTGTTGTTATGCATTTGATACAATGGAAAAACTTAAGCTCTTTCGCAGCAATAATTTTATAATCAAGGTATAATTTTTAGCATTGATCTGTGTTTATTTGGTTATATTGTTATAATTTCTGTTGTTTCTATTGTTGGGTTCCAAGTTTGTTATGATTCTGAGAATTTTATGTCTATTAAAGGTATGCCGGTAATATGGTTTGTGTATAACTTTATTATATGGTTATTGAGATTTTGTTAGGACTGTTTGTGATTTTGGTTGCTGGGACTCAGAAGTTTTCCCTTTATTGAAGGATTTGGAGGAATTTTACTAAAAACGTTATTTAATTTACATTTCAATTACTAAGAAGAACACAATGGTTTTGGGTCTCCAATGGTGCATCATTATGTGTCACTGTTTGGTGTGAAGCTGTGAAACAAATGGAAAATGAAAAGGAGTCTATAGGCAGGACCCCTGGCTTCTATTGCGGTTATCGAAAAATATATTGCGGTTCATCAATTTAATCTTAGGCTCCTAACTGGTAAGATCTAAAGTGAAAAAGAAGGGTAAGGTAAAGACATGAAAATAGCAGAGGAGGGTTTATTGAGATTCTTTTTTCATTTTGAGCCACTATCTGCTGTTTTCTGATGGTTTCGTTGTTAAGGCATGTTTGTTTTTATTTTCCCCTTAATTTTTAGTTTTAGTTTTAAATTTGAGGAATTAATTTGATTTTAATTGATCATTTTATTATGCAGTAATACTTCAGAGATGAACGATTTGAAAGCTGGGGCAGAGCTGCTTGATATTATTCTTCCAAAGGTTAATTCTTTTATGATAATCTTTATTTATTTCATTTATTTTCTGTGTGATTATTTTTAAAATATTGATAATTATTAAAATATCATGCTTTACTATGATTATTATTGAAATTGTATGATCTGATTCAATTTAATCTTGCGTAAGTTGTTTTTCCTTCACTATTTACTTCATTTTGATGACTAATTACGGTTTTTCATGCCATTGTATCACGTTAATTATGTTTGTGGAAAGTCCTCGATTTTGGGTTTGTGATATGGAATTTAATTGAATTGGTTTGTGAACGAAATTTTTGGAAACGAATTGATTTGGGTTTCTCTTGAAATGGTTACTTTTAATTGACCTGAAAATTCAAAAGGGTTTTTGTCTTCTGATGTTGAATTTGGTAACAAATCACTAATGCAAGTATTTTCCTGTATGACAGTCCCAGAGAATGGGCATGGAGCCTCAAAGAGCTGCAGTGGGGAAGCAGAACCACAGTCAGGTTCAATATACCCAGCAGGCTCACCTCCAGCAGCAGACACAGTGAGGAGAATAATCGGCACAATGAAGAAACCAGCTTACCTGCTTGACATTACAACATTATCACAACTGAGAAAAGATGCTCATCCTGAGACTTACAGTGGCGATCACTCTGGCATAGACTGCAGCAACTGGTATCTCCCGGGACTGCTTGCAAGTAACTTGCATTTGATAAGACAATCTCTGTTACCCTATGCTACATGTCAGCCGGTTTTTTTAACTTTGTTAGTTCTTGTTAACTTTTTTTGATAAGCTAATAAGGTTCTAGATTCTAGAATGCAATAGTTTGAGTCCTTCATTTTTGTTTTAACAAGTGCTAAAGTGGGTTGTTAAGTGTTGTTAGTAAGAAAACACCAAGTTCTCTGGAAAATTGTCAAGTTTAGAAACATTCCCAAGTTCCCAACGGTACTTGATTGTATATACCATATTTGGATCTTTCTCAACGACACTTGACTCATAGCGTGAATAAGAAATAAATTTCTTCGAAAACTTTTGATGATGTCTAATTTTTTTAGAAGAATTTTGTGAATAGTTTTTTTCTTGCCTATTGTTTGTGATGATTGGTTGTAATAATACGATTTTTATTTTTACATGTATACTCCCGCACGCATCGCGTGCATATAAGCCTAGTAGTATATAAGGCAATCTATTAGAGACAGAGGGAAAAATAAATTATCCCGGGATATAAGTATTTTATTAGTCACCATATTTCATTTTCATATGCTTTTAATTAGTCTAAGTTAATTATGTTCAATGAAATTCAAATGAAAATATCACGACCTATATCACTACAAGAAATTGATTAATTACCAACCGCTAAAATTGGTTGGTAAAACCCGAAAAACGGTTGGTAAAAGATTTTGCGACCGCCAACGGTCGCAAAAAGGCGGTCAGTTTTCACCTGGACGGTAATTTAGGAAACTCCGACTGGAAGGCGGTCGCTAAAATTTACGGACAGGATTAGCGACCGCAATACACAGTCACTAACTTAGTGACCGCTAACGCAGTCGCTAATTTAGTGACCGCTAAGGCAGTCGCTAATTTAGCGACCGCCTTGACGGTCACTAAATTAGCGACTGCTTTGGCGGTCACTAATTTAGTGACTGCTTAGGCGGACACTAAATTAGTGACTGCCTTGGTGACGGTCACTAAATTAGTGGCTGCCCTAGCGGTCACTAAATTAGTGACTGCTTTGGTGGCGGTCACTAATTTAGTGACTGCCTAGGCGGACACTAAATTAGTGACTGCCTTGGTGGCGGTCACTAAATTAGTGACTGCTTTTGTGGCGATCACTAAATTAGTGACTGCCTTTGCGGTCGGTAATTATGCAAATATCATTTGCAGCCAATTTTGTAAAATCGCATATATACCTGTATTATATGCCTGTATAAATATTATATATGTACCTGTAAATATTATATATGCCTGTATATATACGAATTTATATAAATTCTGTAAAATCGTATGAAACCTGCTCGATGTTATAATATTAAACCTGTTCAAAGTCATACAACAAAGATTCATAATACACATAATGTTGTTCAAACATGTTAATACGAAAAGTTGCAACTATAATACAAGAATAATAACTACCTAACACAAAGGTGTCCCACCGCCGGTTGGATCTCGAGGGTCCTGCGACTGCGAGAAAGGAAAACCAGTACACTGACTGAACATCCGCTCGTAAGACTCCATTGCCTTTTTCATCTGGGCGGCATGTTCTTCTCTTTCTTGTCTCTCCCTTTCTCTCTCTTGTCTCTCCCTTTCCATCTCCCTTTGGTTCTCTAGTCGCTCTGCTTCTCTTTCTTCTCTCTCCCTTTGCCTCAAAGTAGATCGTCCTCCATAGCCTTTAACATCTGATTTTTTGTTGTTTCAAGCTCAATGGATTTTTGGGTCAACTATTGTTGAGTCTCTTCCAATCGAGATGACATTTGAGAATAAATAGATGGGGTGTATGAGCTAGAAGAACTACCACCCCTTCTAGATGGTGCAAAGTATAGAGAGTCTCCACTCCCCAGCCCGGGGACCTTTCCCTTCTTTCTCCCACCTACTGTCTCAAAGTAGATTTGGTTGGGATCTTTAGCAATGCCTTTTTCAACACATTCAGCAACATTTTTTTTCATAGTTTTCCTACAAGAATTAAAATGATTATCACCCATGCATAACAAATATATTAAATTGAGCACATTTAAACTTAAAACATATATAGGCTAAATAAGGCATTTTCGCTCCCATTTTTCAACTAAAAGAACTAAGGGCTGATTTTAAACTTAAAACATGTTTCATAAGCTTTGTTTTCACTTGCTAAGTCACATTCAAACGTAGTTACTCACATCTAAGGCCTATTTGGTCGTTATAGGTCATATTTTGCCTAAAATGTCATTTTCTCGCCCAACTTTGAGCTAAGGAACCAAACTTGTCATTTCAAACCATTTACATGTTTTATGTGGCATATTCAAGGTTTCTTCATTTGCTTGTGTAACCTTTAGGAATGAAAATCAGATCATCAGCCGACTCTTTCCCCTTAATTGGAGCACGTAATGTGAGATAATACGTTAGTCACTACTGTTGTTGGCAGTGGAGACGTTATTCACCAAAGAAATCAATTGAGCCGTGCGGTTGGGTTGGGTGATTTACTTGCGAATTGCTGGTACAGTGGTACTATAGGGAGGAATTATTTGGGGGGCCATTGAAAAGAAACATTACCTGATTTTGTCAGTTTGAAGGGACGTTAATAGTTGGGGCATATGTGATGGACTGATGGATCGTAAATCATTAAAGAAGGACAAAGAATAGTTTGAAATTTTGTGAAGTTTTACAATCAGATCAGAAGAAAGGATAAACAAGCAATTCAAATTTATTAGGCTGGCAAATATTGCTGTAATATTGTGTTCATTGTTTCATGATAAGCTCAATTGGATTTGGGACCATCATACAGACATACACTCATAACTGTACCCGTGTTTCATCATACCAGTATGTGTGATTCATCAACGTATGTTACTACTTATGTATATACTGTCTAAGGAATTAAGGATCCAATGGAACTCAACGAGTGTATACTCCCTTGACCCGGAATTAATCGTCGTGTTGTCTTAACCTTTTCAAATTCCAGGGATTTTATTGAAATTTATAGTTGGGTTATTCCATACTACTCTTATATGCACGCGATGCGTGCGAGATTATATAAAACCTTAAAATTGTATTACAACCACTAAAGATAATTATTAGATAAAAAAAAATCACAAAATAGTAACGTATCGAAATAAAAATAGAATTATATTAAATTACACAATACTATATTGTTGTTAATTCTAGCTAGATGTCTCAGAAGAGACATAAAAACAGAATTACATTAAATTACACAATATATGAATATCCATATCACATAAGAATAAATCATGTAGCTGAATAAAAGTAATTATGCAGTGATAGAAACTTAACATAATAATGCTAAAGTAAACCCGTTAAAGGCCAACATTGGGCTTAAATATTGGGCCCAAACAAAGAAGCTTACAAGAAAGACCAATAGCCTGAAAACAAAACTCTACCCAAGTGTTTCACCTTTTTCTTTCATTACCCTATCTCTTGTTTTGCCGTGAAACTTGAAGGATGATTCATCCGCAATCCCGCACCAGAGGAGAGAGAATATAAGAATACAAAAATGGCAGAAAAGGCAGTCACAAATCAAAATCCAAACTCGCAAGTTTATGACCACTCGTCTTCTCTCTCTTTTCTCCATTGATTTTCTTCTCTCAAGTGCAGTGTAGTTACAATTTTTGATGACATTGTGGATCGTCATGGTTCTCAACCTCAATAGTATATCCACTCGTGTGGATCAAGAAGATGATAGTCTTTTGCTCATATCGCAGCATTGTCGATATATCTTGTTCAATCACCTAATCGGGCCACCGAAACAGATTTGCTTAAAAAAACCTTCACATAAGACATATTAAAGAATATATTTTCATCCAGAAGCATCAAGAGGCTGCTTTTACTTGGAAACTCCCATCGCATATTAAAGATTCGCATCAATACCGCATTACATTGCACAAAATAAACCCTAATCTTACACAAACCAAAAATGCAAAACCACATGCAAATCAAAACCTAATAAAATCATTCTAACCATAAAATCTAAGCTAGAATGAATGCAACAAAAAATGAATAAAAATCAAACAGATGTGATATATTTATCTCAATTCTTTGGTAACTTTTTCATATAGCTCCCAATTCTTTAGTTTCTCATTTCAGACAGGTGTTCTCAGATGAATGCAAAGAAAGAAAAAAAACAGGATAATTTGCTACAATTAGTATGAATGAGCTTAAACTAAATCAGAACATAAACATAATTACATATGCAATGCATATAAAATACATGCAAGAAAAGAGATGGATAAAGTACTTACACAGCGAAAGAAGACAACAACAGCCAAGGCACAAACACCTCCGAGAAGAATATGAAGACCGTTTTTTGTTGTTTTCTGCAAGAACAAAGATCTACTGTAACATATGATAATAGCCTTTGATTTGTGCACTTGTCATATTATATTAAATAATAAATACCAAGCCAAACGACATCAAAGACGTGCACCAAAACCAAATTCAAATTGCTGACTTGCCGTTACATTTATATGTAAATACCAGTGACTATTTCTTCGATGAGAAACAAAAGGAACGGAAAAAGCACCCTAAATAAAATCCATTATATAAACTGTTAATTCAAATCAAAAGGTCCAATAACAGAAAATGAATGATCTAAAACACTGCATTTCTACTCGATCCCTATGGTCAAACAAAGCAGCAGAATTAAAATCAGGTTATTGATTCACTATGATCACACAATTACGAAAAAAAGTCCAATAACAGAAAATGGAAAACCCTGCATTTCAGGTTATTGATTCACTATGATCAATAACTACGAAAAAAGGTCCAATAACAGAAAATGGAAAACCAATTCAACAAATCTACCAGAGTTATATTGCTCCTGTTTTAAGAATCACCCGGTTTCATCTCATAGGATGCGACTAACTTCACCCAGTTTCATCTCCAGCTAACATTAAAATTACAATATGTATACAATGACAACCAATAATTCGTTCTCCATTGAAGCAAGCTCAAGCTCAGTTCATCATTCTTTTTAGAGAGAGAGGCTTATGCGAAGCTTATGGAGGGTGTAAAGCTAAAAAAAGGCGCTGAAGGGAGGGTCCTTTTAAGTAGATGTCTTGTCGGGGAATTTATAAGATGCTTTGTAGCAGGTTGAAAGAGATTTTCTCAGGTCTAGTTGATGATGTTCAGGGGGCTTTTGTGTCAGGGAGATAACCGGGCCTTCTAAAAAAATGTAAAGCAAAAGAACACTATCATCCCCCCAGCCTCCATGAAAGATGAGAAACATAAAGCCTGCACCAAAATGATTATATCAATGAAATTAATCAACAACTAACCACTGAAAACAAAAAAGAAGGCCTTACTCTACAGACTTTAAAAAAAACCCTGAAATCTGTTTGTTCAAAGGAAATAGTTTCAATACCTCATTTGTGTCTTTCAACCGCAGAAGATCTAATCTCTCTAATGGCCTTCTCCTTGTTAATGTGGTTAACTACAATCATAAGCACACCAACAGAAGTTGAACAACAAATTGTCATTATAATGTTGATCAAACAGTCTCAAATTTCAACATTCAATCAATTTTTTTTATTACTGGAATCGCCAATTCAAAAACCTTAATTACCTGGGTTATTTGAAATTGAGGGTTTGATGATAAAATGTGATTCATCAACAACAGTTTCAGTTGGTGCAACAAAATTCCAGAGATTAAAAATTCTACACGAATTTGAAAATTCTGCAAGAATTTGAATTGAATTGAAGTAAAACCCTAAAACCAGATTACGAAGCAATCATTGAAATGAAAAAGTGGAGAGGGAAGCTTGAAATTAAATCTGAAAGGATGAAGGTAGTGTTCTCTTCACCTGAATTTCACTTATCTTATCTTATCTTATCTTATCTTATCTTATTGGCCCTGAACTTATCTTATCTTATCTTATTGACCCTTATCTTATCTTATCTTATCTTATCTGAACTTATTGACCCTTATCTTATCTTATCTTATCTTATCTTATCTTATTGACCCTTATCTTATCTTATTGAAACTTATAGTATAACCTTATGTAATATTTACCTTATCTTATCTTATCTTATCTTATCTTATTGGCCCTTATTTTATCTTATTTTATCTTATCTTATCTTATCAGACCTGAAATAAGTGAAAATAAGGTGAAGAGAACAGAGCTGAAATGGAAGGTGAGTCGCTATCGTAGCCGCCTCCAAGGAGCCATCTCCCACCATCGATTTCTCTCTCCTCCATTATCGACCTTCAATCTGTTCTTATCTATAATCGAGTCCCCTTTCCTAAACCCCTAATTTGATTATTTATTACGAAAGTTTCAATTTGAATCTCTCTCCTCCAATGAAAAAAGTTCATAGAAACCCTAAAACCCATTTCCATCTACAACTCGTACGCGCGTCGAATCGTTTCAGCACCCGAGTCAGTTCGTCGCGGCTGCTGAGGGAGACGCCGCCGTCGAGGCGATCGAGGATAGAGGCGATTGAATACCATCTTTGCGGGAGAAGTCTAACCCTAGAAATGCAGTGTTGTTTGGTGAGGGTAAAGTGAGGAGAGAGAAAAGTGAGAGGAGGAGAAAGGTTTAGCAAATGCATAACCGAAATATGAGGAGAGATATGTAAGGGTATTTTCGTCTTTTTGCTTGGGGACACGAAAAGTGTGTTACCAAATTGCCCCTTCCCTCTTGGCTTATATAATAGAGATAAAACCAACATACATGATTATGATATGTATGATGGTTTTGTATGGAACAGCCCAACTGTAAAAATTCCAATAAAATCCCTGGAATTTGAAAAGGGATATGTGTTAGGTTATGATACATATGATATTACATAAATCATGCGGAAACAACCATTAACCCAGGATTACATATTATTTACACATAATCATATAGCATAATTTAGATGCATACTCTTTGTTGCGTGCCCTCCCTAGCTGCGCCTGAACCGAGCAAGAACAAGTCTTTAGGACTCCAAGTGTCGTCCCTCCGTAGATAGTCCACAGCACGTCCGGATCCGCCTTAAGATTAACCAACTAGAATCGCCCTTAAGGTACTAGAATTTTCGGCACTTTTGAGCAAGATGTGTGTCTGAATTTTTCTCTCAAAAACTCACTATGAATACTTGAAAACCCTTTATAAATTGTGAACCCAGGCCACATATTTATAGGGGTATGGAAAGAGAATTGGAATCCTATTAGGATACGAATTAATTAAACTTAGAATCCTACAAGAACTCTAATTAATTAATTTATCGAATAGAATTAGGAATTTAATCATTAACCGAACTCTGCACGTTTTAGGAATCGTGCATGAACACAAACTCACACACACACACACGGCAGCCACGATGGGCCGCCCATGCGCGTGCGTGCGAGCAGCTGCCCACGCAGCGAGGCCCACGCAGCCGCGGCCTTGGCGCGCGCTGGGCCTGCCTTGCGGTAGGCCTGGGCGCTGCCTTGGATGGGCTTGTGGCGCGCGTTTGGCTTGCTGGGCGATGGCCTGGCTTCGAGCTGGGCCCTCGTCCGGCAGGCCTCGTCCGATGCTTATTCGTACGATACGCTTCCGATTAAATTTCCGATTCCGGAATTCATTTCCGATACGAACAATATTTAACATTTCCGATTCCGGAATTAATTTCCGTTTCGAACAAATATTTAATATTTCCGTTTCCGGAATTATTTTCCGATTCCGATAATATTTCCGATTCTGACAATATTTCCGTTTCCGGCAATATTTCCGATTCTGGCAATATTTCCATTTCCGATAATATTTTCCGATACGTACCATGTTTCCGTTTCCGGCAACATCTACGACTTGGATAATATTTATATTTCCGATACGATCCATATTTCCGTTTCCGGCAATATCATCGTTTCCGGAGTATTCATTTCTTGCCTGTGACGATCTCAGCTCCCACTGAAACCAAGATCCGTCGATTCCGAATATTCATAGATGGAGTATTTAATGCCATTAAATACTTGATCCGTTTACGTACTATTTGTGTGACCCTACGGGTTCAGTCAAGAGTAAGCTGTGGATTAATATCATTAATTCCACTTGAACTGAAGCGGCCTCTAGCTAGGCATTTAGCTCACTTGATCTCACTGAATTATTAACTTGTTGATTAATACTGAACCGCATTTATTAGACTTATCATAGAATGCATACTTGGACCAAGGGCATTATTTCCTTCAGTTTCCCACTTGTCCTTAGGGACAAGTGTGCATTTCCTAATTCCTTTGTCGCTCGATGCTTGCTCTTGAACATAAGGTAAGAGTTGTCATCCTTATTATGTCCAGAGGTGTTCCTCGGTTTCAGAGTTCAACTGATCAAATAAACAGATAATCATAACCTATGATTCATCCGAGCACGGCCATGCATTTCACAGTTTCTAGCTCTCCGAGTGGCCTTGTACAACTTTTAAGCATCTCATCCCGATTTATGGGAGGACAATCCCAATCTTGCGATCTTGAGATTAGACTTCGTTTGATAGGTGATTACCTGAGCGTTGCCTTTATAGCCTCCTTTTACGGTGCGACGGTTGGTCAACGTCAAAGCAACCAGTTCTCAAACAAGTAATCTCAAATCACTCAGGTATTGAGGATTTAGTGTCTAATAATTTAATGAAATTTACTTATGACAATTTTTTTTTATCTCTTACAGTAAAGTTTCATAGGTCTTGTCCGATACTAATCTTCCCAAAGTAAGTATCTATGCAAATGATTATGACATTGCCATGTCCACATAGTTCAAGAAACAGAACTACTAGTCATCTTGCATTCTAATCGTCTAACGTTTTCTATGCGTCCAATTTTATAGAAAACTCCGATTAGGGACCATTTTCAACCTTTGACATTCAAGTTCACTTGATAGACATTTCTTAGTCACAGGACTGGTCCTGACAGTCTATCTTGAATATATCGTCAAATTGAAGGGACTCATCATTTAATAAACCACAAATTAAATGGAAAAATGAATTCTTTTCATTTATTGTGAATGATTAACCAATAATGTTTTACAAAGATTTAAACTCTAAAACTTTAAAACATTAAATAGAGACATCAAAGCCATTCTCCAATATGCTTGATTCCCATAGCTGCAGTGTGCGAGTTGTGCTTCGCTTGCGGCAGAGGTTTAGTTAATGGATCTGATATGTTGTCATCAGTTCCAATCTTGCTTATCTCGACTTCTTTTCTTTCAACGAACTCTCGTAGAAGGTGAAATCTACGAAGTACATGCTTGACTCTCTGGTGGTGTCTAGGCTCTTTTGCCTGTGCAATAGCTCCGTTATTGTCACAATACAGGGCTATTGGTCCTTTAATGGAGGGGACTACACCAAGTTCACCTATGAACTTCCTTAGCCATATAGCTTCCTTTGCTGCTTCATGTGCAGCAATGTACTCCGCTTCAGTTGTAGAATCCGCAATGGTGCTTTGCTTAGCACTTTTCCAGCTTACTGCTCCTCCGTTGAGGCAGAAGACAAACCCAGACTGTGATCTGAAATCATCTTTGTCGGTTTGGAAACTTGCGTCCGTATAGCCTTTAACAATTAATTCATCATCTCCACCATAGACCAGGAAGTCATCTTTGTGCCTTTTTAGGTACTTCAGAATGTTCTTGGCAGCAGTCCAATGTGCCTCTCCTGGGTCTGACTGGTATCTGCTCGTAGCACTGAGTGCGTACGCAACATCCGGGCGTGTACATATCATAGCATACATTATTGAACCAATCAATGATGCATATGGAATCCCATTCATTCGTCTACGCTCATCAAGTGTTTTTGGGCACTGAGTCTTGCTTAGAGTCATTCCATGAGACATGGGTAGGTAGCCTCGCTTGGAGTCCGCCATCTTGAACCTATCAAGCACCTTATTGATATAAGTGCTTTGACTAAGTCCAATCATCCTTTTAGATCTATCTCTGTAAATCTTGATGCCCAATATGTACTGTGCTTCTCCTAGATCCTTCATCGAAAAACATTTCCCAAGCCAAATCTTGACAGAGTTCAACATAGGAATGTCATTTCCGATAAGTAATATGTCATCGACATACAATAATAGGAAAGCAATTTTGCTCCCACTGACCTTCTTGTATACACAAGATTCGTCTGCGTTCTTGATGAAACCAAAGTCACTGACTGCTTCATCAAAACGTATATTCCAGCTCCTGGATGCCTGCTTCAATCCGTAGATTGATTTCTTTAGCTTGCATACCTTTTTAGCATTCTTTGGATCCTCAAAACCTTCAGGCTGTTAAAACGCCGTTTAAGAAAGCAGTTTTGACATCCATCTGCCATATTTCGTAATCGTAATATGCAGCGATTGCTAACATTATCCGAATAGACTTTAGCATTGCAACTGGTTAAAAAGGTTTCATCGTAATCCACACCGTGGACTTGCCTGTAACCTTTTGCAACCAATCTAGCTTTGAAAACTTTAAGTTTCCCATCCTTGTCCTTTTCAGTTTAAAAACCCATTTGCTTCCAATGGCTTGATAGCCATCTGGCAAATCGACCAAATCCCATACTTGGTTTTCAGACATGGAGTCCAATTCAGATTGCATGGCTTCTTGCCATTGCTTGGAGCTAGGGCTCGTCCTAGCTTGTTTGTAAGTCGCAGGTTCATCACTTTCAAGTAATAGAACGTCATAGCTCTCGTTCGTCAAAATACCTAAGTACCTTTCCGGTTGAGATCTATATCTTTGCGATCTACGCGGAGTAACATTTCTAGATTGACCATGATTCTCACCAGATTCTTCTAAAGATCTCTGAGTTTCATCCTGAATGTCATCTTGAGCATTCTCTAGAGTTTGTTGTTCGACTCAAATTTCTTCGAGGTCTACTTTTCTCCCACTTGTCATTTTGGAAATGTGATCTTTCTCCAAAAAGACACCATCTCGAGCAACAAACACCTTGTTCTCAGATGTATTGTAGAAGTAATACCCCTTTGTTTCCTTTGGATAGCCCACAAGGATACATTTGTCAGATTTTGGATGAAGTTTGTCTGAAATTAATCGTTTGACGTATACTTCACATCCCCAAATCTTAAGAAAAGACACATTTGGAGGCTTTCCAAACCATAATTCGTATGGAGTCTTTTCGACAGCTTTAGACGGAGCTCTATTTATAGTGAGTGCAGCTGTATTTAGTGCATGTCCCCAAAATTCTAATGGAAGTTTGGCCTGACCCATCATTGACCTGACCATGTCTAGCAAGGTTCTGTTCCTCCGTTCCGACACACCGTTCCATTGTGGTGTTCCAGGAGGAGTCAATTCTGATAGAATTCCACATTCTTTCAGATGGTCATCAAATTCATAGCTCAGATATTCACCGCCTCTATCAGACCGCAGTGCCTTAATCTTCTTGCCTAATTGATTCTCTACTTCACTCTGAAATTCCTTGAATTTGTCAAAGGATTCAGACTTATGCTTCATTAGGTAGACATAACCTTACCTACTGAAGTCATAAGTGAAAGTGATAAAGTAGCTGAAACCACCTCTAGCATTTGTACTCATTGGTCCACATACATCTGTATGGATTAAACCCAATAGTTCATTTGCTCTTTCTCCAACTTTAGAGAAAGGTTGCTTTGTCATTTTGCCAAGTAAATATGATTCGCATTTACCATAATCCTCTAAGTCAAATGGTTCTAGAATTCCTTCCTTTTGAAGTCTTTCTAAGCGTTTCAAGTTTATATGGCCTAATCGACAATGCCACAGATAGGTGAGATCTGAATCATCCTTTTTGGCCTTTTTGGTATTTATGTTATATACTTGTTTGTCGTGATCTAATAAATAAAGTCCATTGACTAATCTAGCAGATCCATAAAACATCTCTTTAAAATAAAACGAACAACTATTGTCTTTTATTAAAAGGAAAATCCCTTAGCATCTAAGCAAGAAACTGAAATGATGTTTTTAGTAAGACTTGGAACATGGAAACATTCTTCCAGTTCCAAAACTAGCCCGGAGGGCAACGACAAATAGTAAGTTCCTACAGCTAATGCAGCAATCCGTGCTCCATTTCCCACTCGTAGGTCGACTTCACCCTTGCTTAACTTTCTACTTCTTCTTAGTCCCTGTGGATTGGAACATAAGTGTGAGCCACAACCTGTATCTAATACCTAAGAAGTTGAATTAGCAAGTATACAGTCTATAACGAAAATACCTGAAGATGGAACGACTGTTCCGTTCTTCTGATCTTCCTTTAGCTTTGGACATTCTCTTTTGTAATGGCCTATTCCATCACAATAAAGACATCTTGATGTGGACTTGTCCTGCTTTGATTTAGCATTGCCCTTGGACTTTCCACCTTTCTTGAACGGTCTCTTTCTAGCCTTGAGTAAATCTTTGGCTTCACAGTCCAGTATTATTTCAGCCTTTCTGACAAGGTGAACAAATTCTGCAACTGTTTCTTCTCTTGGTTCACTTAGGTATAGTTGCTTGAAGCGGCCAAACCCACTGTGTAGTGAATTGAGCAAGACAGAGACTGCCATCCTTTCGCTTATTGGTGTTCCTAGTAGACTTAGGCGATCAAAGTATGAACACATAAGATCCACATGGAACCTCAGTGGGACGCCTACCCTCTGTTTAGTGCGAAGGAGCTGAACATGTGTTTCTTGGACCTCCATCCTATAACACCTGTTGGGAGAACTAACCTTTAGACCAGACATTGATTCAATCAACTCATGGACGTTCAGGTCCCTGTCCTCCGTACTTCCACGACAGATATCCCTCAGATTCTTGATGAGCGTAAAAGGTTCATAGGCTACAAACCTTTTAGCCCAATCATCAGGGATATTGTTCAGCATGAGACTCATAACCTTTTTGAGATCCGCATCCCAGGCGTAAAATCTCTCAGGGGTCATGTCTCTGGCATAGTAGCTTGGCATGGGATGTGACAGTACATACTCAAGTCCATTGAGTTTGACTATTTCAACTAGCTTAGCTTCCCATTCAAGAAAATTTGTCAAGTTCAGCTTGACCATAAGATCAGAACCCATGATGATGTTTTGATTGTTGTTTGCCATATTGAAACTACAATTGAAAAGAATAAACAAATAAATAACCATTCACAGTTTCTCTTAATAAACTTAAATTCTAGCATACATGCATAATTCAATGTTTATTAAGCATTTTATTCAAGTTATGTGTTCCGGCAGGTGTGAATAAAATGATTCCAAGATCCTAAAATCATTGAAGAACTAAGCACAGTTTGTCGACTTAATCCTAGAACATCTTAGGTAAGCAAAAGCCTTTTGCTAATAGTCTAGAAACTATTCTTGGTTGATAGGTACGTCTAAGAACTTATTAGGTAAACCTATCGATTTTGCCACGACATAAAAGGACTCCTTACTTATATCGTTGAGTTTCACCAAAACTAACATGTACTCACAATTATTTGTGTACCTTGCCCCTTTAGGACCAATAAGTAACACCTCGCTGAGCGAAAACTATTACTAGATTGATGTAAAGGATATCCAAGCAAGTGTATATTTTGGCATGGCACCTTTTAACTCAATTTTTAAGTTTGGAACTTAAGGCTCTTACTATGTTGGTTAGATTTTAAGTGAACTAAAATCCTTAATCATGCAACATAATCAAGCTTTTGATCTCATGCATTTTAAGACATATTTAAAAGCAATAAATAACTTAAAACATGCATAAGATAAATGTGATCTAGTATGGCCCGACTTCATCTTGAAGCTTTGACTTCAAAGTCCGTCTTGAAAATCTCCGTGGGAGGCACCATTTTCTTCAAATAGGATAAGCTATAACTAATTACAACTATTTGATGGTTCGCAGACCATATTTGAATTGAAAAATAACTTTGGTACTTTAGACCAATTACATTCAAATTAATGGTACGCAGACCATATTTTCTATCCTATTTGGGCCATACTAGTCACTTCATAACCTGCAAAACAGTACATATACAATATATACCATTCACCCATTCATTATCATGAATGGCCCACATAGCTGGTTAGTAAAACACATTATGCATCACGTAAACATTTGCAGCAATTAATCAAGGGCACCAATAATCTACCAATTATTCAGTCCTTATTAATTCTAATCAAGTTGTTTTAACCTTAAGGATTTGTAGACCTAATCAAGAGTTTATGACTAAAAAGCGCTCCCACTTAAACCAATAAATTCATATGCTTTACTAATTTTAAACATAAAAATGTATTTCTAGTCTAACCGGAAACATACAAATTTAATTAAAATTTAAAGCTCATATAAATTTATAATTGAATCCAAAAAGTTTAATTTAATTTCAGTCGTTATTTAAATTAATTCATGATTTTAATTTTAGTAAAATAATTAGAATAAATAACATTTATTATAATTACAATATTCAAAATTAAAATCCAAGAAAATAATTTAAATTATTAATTTTAAAATTAATTAAAATTACGTGAACTGAAATTTTCAAATCAAACATTCAAAACGATCTAATCGTAACGCAAACACCCTACGCATTGCACGCCCATGGGCCGCACGCACACAGCCATTGCTGGCCATGTGCGCGCAGCCCATGCGCTCGTCGCATAGCTGCTGCATCTCCCATCGCAAGCCATCGCACGCTGTGGTGCTTGCTGCGCGCGCGCCAGCGCTCGTCGCGCGCGGGCCATCGCTCGCAGTGCGCGCTCGCCAGCGCTCGCTGCGCGCGCTCCATAGCTCGCTGTGCGCGCGAGCCATTGCTGTGCGCGCGACATCGCTCGCTTGGCGCGCGACATCGCTCGCTGTGCGCGCAAGCAACGCTGGGCGCAGCGCTCGTGGCACGCGAGCTTGCGCTCGCTGCGCGCTCTTGCGCGAGGCAGTGCGCGTTGTGGCGCAGCTCGCTTGCTGCCCACACGCGACTGCCTTGGCTTGCCTTTCGCCCATGCCCATTTGTTCATAGCTCGTGGCCCACGACACAAGGCAGGGCTGCTGCCTTGTGCTCGTGCACCACGCCCTTGCTCATTGCATTCGTACCGCACGGGCGACGAGCTCCCTTGCTCGTCGTCGCATGCCCGCACTATACAACACCCCTTAAGGGTAACACGAAGCGTCCGTTGCTTTTTGCGTGCAAGTTATATGAACGAATCGCATAAAAATTTATAATTTATATTTAAAATTAATGACAAATTAATAAATAATATTAATTTCATAATTTTAGGGCGAAAAATCGAAAATTTATTATTCAATTGATTTCCGATTGTTATGGATTCAAGTCTAGGTCATAAAAATTTAAAATTTATCATAAATTTACAATTTTTATGGTGGTTTTTAATCATAGGTTTCTAATTAAATTATAATTAATTATGAAAATCAAATTAATTCTAAACTATTCTAATTTTCAACAAATTAATCATAATTACAAATTAGATTGCATAATTAACAAGGCTAGGCATTCAAACTTGTTAAACATATACAGTAGGTCAATCAAAAAATTCAAGATTTATCAACAAGAATCGCAAATATTTAATTTAACATCTTAAATTTACGAAATTTTGCATTCGAAAAACTAAAACCTTCGAAAAGTCATAGTTAGGCTTCGAATTTGAGAATTCTGGGTTCGGCAGAAAAATATTATTTTTGTCAAAATTTTAGAATGCCTTTTACATGCGGAATTGACACAAAAATCACTCGATTTGGATGAGTAACGAAGAAACTGCCGAAAAACTGCGTACGTATAATTAAATAAACGCAATTTGCAATTAATTAACAATTACGAAAATTAATCACCCCTTTTAATTCTTGCAAATTTGTAATATTTAACCATGTTCATGCAAATTAGATTATGAAAATAATAAGGGGCTCGTGATACCACTGTTAGGTTATGATACATATGATATTACATAAATCATGCGGAAACAACCATTAACCCAGGATTACATATTATTTACACATAATCATATAGCATAATTTAGATGCATACTCTTTGTTGCGTG
Organism: Spinacia oleracea; assembly: GCF_020520425.1. NCBI lineage: Eukaryota > Viridiplantae > Streptophyta > Magnoliopsida > Caryophyllales > Amaranthaceae > Spinacia > Spinacia oleracea. Next base: position 24,524,333 of record NC_079489.1, read on the forward strand.
CCCTCCCTAGCTGCGCCCGAACCGAGCAAGAACAAGTCTTTAGGACTCCAAGTGTCGTCCCTCCGTAGATAGTCCACAGCACGTCCGGATCCGCCTTAAGATTAACCAACTAGAATCGCCCTTAAGGTACTAGAATTTTCGGCACTTTTGAGCAAGATGTGTGTCTGAATTTTTCTCTCAAAAACTCACTATGAATACTTGAAAACCTTTTATAAATTGTGAACCCAGGCCACATATTTATAGGGGTATGGAAAGAGAATTGGAATCCTATTAGGATACGAATTAATTAAACTTAGAATCCTACAAGAACTCTAATTAATTAATTTATCAAATAGAATTAGGAATTTAATCATTAACCGAACTCTGCACGTTTTAGGAATCGTGCATGAACACAAACTCACACACACACACACGGCAGCCACGATGGGCCGCCCATGCGCGTGCGTGCGAGCAGCAGCCCACGCAGCGAGGCCCACGCAGCCGCGGCCTTGGCGCGCGCTGGGCCTGCCTTGCGGTAGGCCTGGGCGCTGCCTTGGCTGGGCTTGTGGCGCGCGTTTGGCTTGCTGGGCGATGGCCTGGCTTCGAGCTGGGCCCTCGTCCGGCAGGCCTCGTCCGATGCTTATTCGTACGATACGCTTCCGATTAAATTTCCGATTCCGGAATTCATTTCCGATACGAACAATATTTAACATTTCCGATTCCGGAATTAATTTCCGTTTCGAACAAATATTTAATATTTCCGTTTCCGGAATTATTTTCCGATTCCGATAATATTTCCGATTCTGACAATATTTCCGTTTCCGGCAATATTTCCGATTCTGGCAATATTTCCATTTCCGATAATATTTTCCGATACGTACCATGTTTCCGTTTCCGACAACATCTACGACTTGGATAATATTTATATTTCCGATACGATCCATATTTCCGTTTCCGGCAATATCATCGTTTCCGGAGTATTCATTTCTTGCCTGTGACGATCTCAGCTCCCACTGAAACCAAGATCCGTCGATTCCGAATATTCATAGATGGAGTATTTAATGCCATTAAATACTTGATCCGTTTACGTACTATTTGTGTGACCCTACGGGTTCAGTCAAGAGTAAGCTGTGGATTAATATCATTAATTCCACTTGAACTGAAGCGGCCTCTAGCTAGGCATTCAGCTCACTTGATCTCACTGAATTATTAACTTGTTAATTAATACTGAACCGCATTTATTAGACTTATCATAGAATGCATACTTGGACCAAGGGCATTATTTCCTTCAATATGTACCAACATACAGTTGGCTTTAATGGTACGCAGTTTAATGCGGGTTAGGAGGTATCGGGTTCGAGTCTCGTAGAAATTCTTGTTGGAAGACTCACCCACCATAAGTAAAGTGTGTGACACGGGTCAGATCCGGATGTAGTTAGAGCTAAGCTCCCTTAACCGGGTGTGCTATGTGTAAAAAAAAAATTATGATATGTACGTACTATTTAATCTCTCACACTTTTCTATTGGGATATTAATTTTTTTCTCATTTTCCCAATATCAGAATTTTTATTAAAAGTGAAAACATTATAATAAAACGTAATTTGCCTTGTGTAAAAAAATAAAAGTAAAAATAAAGAATCTCAATTTACATTAAGGTAGTGTTCTCTTCACCTGAATTTCACTTATCTTATCTTATCTTATCTTATCTTATTGGCCTTGAACTTAATTTATTTTATCTTATCTTATCTTATCTTATCTTATCTTATTGACTCTTATCTTATCTTATCTTATCTTATCTTATTGAAACTTATAGTATTACATGTAATATTTACCTCACCTATCTTATCTTATGTTATCTTATTGGCCCTAAACTTATCTTATCTTATCTTATTGACTCTGAACTTATTTTATTTTATTTTATCTTATCTTATTGGCCCTTATTTTATCTTATTTTATCTTATCTATCTTATCAGACCTGAAATAAGTGAAAATAAGGTGAAGAGAACAGAGTCTAATTAGTCGTTAAAACACGTGAAAAATACAAAAGTAAAGATGCAGGAAGTACTAAATAAAATAAATGGTACTCCCTCCATTCCTAAATAAGTGTTCAGTTCTCATAAATAGCGTTTCCTTATAAGTGTCCAGTTTCCATTTTTGCACATACACATTTCTCACTTTTCTATACACTTTTTCCACTTTTCCACTCACTTTTCCCACTTTCTATAAATCATTATTACTTTTTTCTTACACATTCTACACTTTTCTCACTTTTCAATCCCCATATCTCTTTTTATTTGTACTTTTAACATTAAATAATTATCTACTTTTTCCTTTTCCAAAATAAAACATTTCCAATCATTACATTTTACACACATTTCAGTTTTATTAAATCCTGCATAAATGTCCAAAGTGAACACTTATTTAGAAACGGAAGGAGTATATTAATGGTATGTTAATTAATGATGGTCACGTGGTGGGCCGTATATGGATATCGCATTGGTATTTGGAAAAATGTCGCGGAGTAATATCGTAAGATAAATGGGATATTCAGCGTTGAAACGGAAGTGCATACGCATGTGAATTCACCTGCACTTGCTTGGCTGCTACCATTCCTTGGAGATTGTGCTTTGAATTTTGTGCTTTGAATTCCACAAAATTCCCTTCGGTAATGCAACTATTATTTTCCCATCTCTTGACTTCTACTCGTTATTTTTTTAAAATTTATTTATCACCACTTAAATACTTGAATGCTGTTACCAAATTTGTACTTTAATTGTATCTAATTCACATAGTCATAGGTCCTAATCCTCAATTTCCATGCATATTCAAAAGGAATAAACCAACTAATCGAGGACTGTAATTCTGTACTAGGCCTTGCTTTTAACGAGAATTTTTTGTTTAATAGTGTGTTACAGTGTTACTCTGTAGTAATCAAAATGCATGTTTGAAGTGTAGCTCTCATCCCTCCTACAAAAACTGTTGGCATGAAATTGAGTCGTCTTTAATATATTGGGGTATTGTGTTAAATATAAAAATCGGATGTTAAGAAATGAAAAGGCATCTATTTAAAAATACATAGTAATTCGATTTGAAAAAGTGAGACCTAGACACATAAAGATCCAAAATTCAAGTTGCTTTGAACTTTGTAGTCTGTATTGGTCATAAGTCGAATGGGTCATGGTCAGAAAAATTAACTATAGCGGCTTAGCGGGTAGTGGTTAGCGATTGAGAAACAGGTACTTGTTAGAGTAGCAGGTAGTAGTAAATAGTAGCGGATAACAGTTAATTGTTTAAGTAGCGGGTAACTAATATTGGTGTTCGTAAAAGTAGTGGTTAATATTGTAAACAATAAAAGCTATATACATTTTTTAAAACTTTATTATACATTTACCAAACGCTACCCGCTAGGCCGCTACCTTTAAATGCTATTTTAACGTTGACAAAACCTACTCAACCGCTAACTTGTCAAACACTTACAAATTTTACTATTAGCGTCTTGACTAGGTCCATTAAACTTGCTATCTTGTACGCTAACTTATTTTTAACTTTTTGATGTAGAATTGAGTAGTCTATACTATATATTAAAAGACGTTTTTAAAGAAGTTTATGTGCCATGTGGTGCACTACTTATGAATATTTCATTTCATGTAAATTTCATTTGTTTGAAATATAGAAATGGAGTATAAGTGTTGAACCGCCGACTTCACTTTTAAATAATGAAGAGTTTACCATTGAATTATAACATGATATATGTTATTATTGCAAAAAAAAGATACTAATAAATGTAACAAAAAAAGGAATTAATGAATAACATTTTCGAATAAGAATAGTATAAATGTTACTAATATACTTCCTCCATTTTTTTATTATTGCATCATTTTCCTTTTTCGGAAGTTGCATATTAATTGCACCATTTCCTTTTTTAGTAAGTTTACCTACCTGAAATGACATTTTTATCCTTGTATGGGTGGTGGGGACCAAACCCCACTTGTTCTTTACCTACAACTTGTACTTAATCATATGGATATTTTTGTCAATCTCTCACCTTTTACCACCTTTCTTAATTCTTGTGTCCAATGTAGATTGTGCAATAATAAAAAAATGGAGGAAGTTGCCCGTTCCTAAAAATTAGTTTTTACTCCTCCAAAACTGTGCTTTCAAGACCATGCATATTCTTACATTATAGGCCGATGTTGGACTGATGTAGAGTATTTTTTTTTATGTATATATAGCATTACTGAAATTAAATGGATCAAGGATAAACAAATCTACTTTTACTTTCGATTTCGGATTGGATAAAAATTACTAAGTACTAAACTAAATTAAATTTTCTATGAATTCGATAATATTAGACTCAATTTTTTAAAATCTAATTTTATTTTAGTTAAACGGATTATTACAAAATCAAACAACAAACACAAATTCTTATTTACAAGTAGTGTATAATAAATATTGTTTACCGGAATAAAAGTTAACTTTAAATGTTTAAAATTTACCCTTATATACGTAAAAGTTTTTTTTTTTTTAGTGATAAAATTTTCATTTTAATAAATATTTCTTGAAAGTTACTAATACTATTTAAAATTAATCATTTAACCCTTTAAAATGTTTATCTATTAAACTTTTTTATAACATAAAAGTTACTCCCTCCGTTTCTTTTTGTTTGTTCCCAAATTCTTATATGAGACTGTCCTCACCATCAACTGATGGTGAGACCAGTTCACACTTGCGAATTTAGGTATGTTACTTCTATAGTTTAGACATGTTACTTTTTTTTATAATTTTAGAGGATGTACTTTTTTTTAGTTTAGGTATGTTACTTCTATAGTATACATGTTACTTTTTTATACGGAGTAGTTTTAGGGGAGATACCTTCTTAGTTTAGGTATATTACTTCTATAATTTGAACATGTTACTTTTTTTTTTGGATTTTTTGGATAAAACCACCTTTTAAAGTTCAACTTTTTGAAAAAACCACCTTATATGTTTTTTTTTTTTAAAAAACCACCTTTTATGTTCAAAGTTTTAGAATTCACCACCAAATACAAACGTCTGTCAACAATTCCGTCTGTGGGGCCCACATCAACCGACCCAAAATTAATTTTCCTCCAATTTCACTCGTCACCCTCTCTCTCTTCTCATTTACTGCGCTCTTCATCTTCTCAACCTTCTTCTAGTTCCTCTTTCACTCTTCCCCTCATTTATTCTCTGTACTTTTGTCCTCAACCACCACTTTCGAATCTCTCTCTCTTCCATCATTGTCTGTTTCTGCAACAAAGTACAAGAAAAAGCCAAGGTTGGGGACCAAAGGGATCTTCTTGGACGTCACAAGGGGGGGACCAAAAACCCCATGTGTGTGTTGTAATCTATGGCGAAAGCACTATTCAGGTATTAAACAATAACCCTAATCTCGAATTTGGTAATTAATTAGTGAAAAAGTTCTGGTTTTGTTGATTATAAACCCTAAAAAATTGATTTGTTAAAGTTGATGCTATTTGGTTGATTAAAATATAATTTGGGTGTTTTTGTATGAATAAACAATGAAATTAGTTTGGAATTGGCTTGTTGCACATGAAATTAGTTAAATAATCATTGATTTATGTAATATGCTTGCCTTTAATTTGCCCCTTATTATCCAACATTGTAGGTGTTTGTGTTACGTGATTGTTTCCGGGTCTGATAATGTGTTCGGGTTTCGTGTGTCGTGTTCAACCTCGTTTCGTGTTTCTGTTTTTATTTGGTGTATATTGTTAATTTAATTTTGGCTTTATTTTACGGATTTTCAGCAAAATGGCACACTTGTATGAGGATGGGTTTGCTGATCTTAGGATTAAATTAGGTGGGGAATTTAGGGACTCAACATTTAAAGGCAGACACATTGTGGAGTATGTGGGGGGTTGTGTTTACTTAAAACCATATGTTTGTATTCAAAGCAAGGGAGTGAGTGGGCTTAGACAGATTGTAATCGAGGGGTTCAAATGCTCTAATCTACCTATACCATCGGATGTGAGGATGTTTTACCGGATGAACGGGCGGTCATTAACCACTGGGAAGGTTGAAATTAGCAATGAAGGGGACATTTTAGGATTTTTACAGACTAAGGACATACATGGGTATGTTGAGATTTTAACCTTAGCAACATTTGAGCGACCCCAATTACCACCACTTCCTGTAACTCCGTTGTATAGAACCAAACTTCCCGGATTTTCAGAAATTTTAAGAGAGGAAAGCAGGCCCAGAACCAATCTGATCAACCCATTCAGACCTCCTTCCCAAACTGCCCACCCAAGTGAACCCACCACACACAAATCAGCCCAACCCAATATCTCATCCTTACTGAAATCTGCCCACCCAAATCATTCACAGTATAGAGCAAGGTTGAGTGAAGATGAGGGTCAAAGCAGCCAAAACACAGAGTTTGATTTCAATGGTATAGGGGGGAGAGTGAAATTGTCTGCTAGGAGGAGCATTAGAAACAGTGGAGTGGGTTCTTCTTCCTCCAATTGGGCAGAAGCTGCTGTTGTGTTGAGTGAAGATGAGTGGTTAGCTAGCCTATCCAACAGAGAACCATCACCACAACCATCTCCCAATCCATCTCCACCACCATCTCCAGTTGCAGATACACAACCTTCCCCATAAATCAACACTGAAAACACTGACAACACACCCCAGAGGACTCCAAAACTTAAGAGAGTTGCACAGAGGAAGAAAAAAGGGGAGAAAGGGCATACTGAAGTGGGTGGTAAGAAAAAGAAGAAGAGAACAAGTAAGAAGCAGTTGTTTGAAGGGTCATCTAGTTCAGATCTGTCTGATTTGGACATAGATTGGGTTGCGGGGGAGGAAGAGATAGGTTTAGATGATGATGAGTCCTTGTTTTTGCAGACCAGAGTTAGTGATGATCTGTTTAGGCAGCTAAGACACAGTATTGGGGGGAATGCTAATATTGGGGATGATAGTGTTTAGAGGAACTTGAGAGATCTTGAAGAGCTTGAGGTGAATAACCAAGAGGAGCTTCATTGGGACAGTGATGAGCTAAGGAGTGTTGGTGGATCTGATGATGATTTTGAGGATAATTATTGTACCTTCAACCCTGTAGTGGACTTCAAAAGGAAGATCCAGTTGAAGATTGGGCAGAGATTTTCATCTGTTGTTGTGGTTAGGAAGGCACTAAGGGCACATACTGCTGAGAACAAGTACGATTTCTACTTCCTTCACAATGAGCAATAGAGAATAACTGTGTAGTGTAGGAATAGGTGTGGGTGTCCTTGGGACAGTGGTAGGGGTAGGAAACCTAGTTGTGCATGTCCAAACAAATGCCCTTTAAAAATCCATGTGAGGATGTTGCCACAAACTGATTATCTGCAGATTAGGACAATGAATCTAAGGCATACATGTGTTAGGACTACTGTGAACAAATGTGTGAAGTCTGATTACTTATGTGAGAGATACTTGGAGACTTGGAGATCAGATCCTCACTGGAAACTGAAAAAGTTCATGGAAAGGGTGATGCTTGAATTAGGTGTTAAGATAACTTATTCCACTGCTTGGTTGGCAAGGGCTAGAGCAAAGTTGGCTCTATATGGGTCATCAGCAGAGCAGTATGGAAGAGTGTGGGAATATGCCAAAGCATTCTTGACACATAACCCTGGCAGTAGTTGTTTGGTGTTGGTTGACAGCAGTTTTGGGCCTGAGAAGCCCATGTTCTTGAGGATGTACTGCTGTCTAGAAGTTTTGATGAATGGGTTTAGGAATGGTTGTAGGCCAATTGTTGGATTGGATGGCTGTCACTTGAAGGGTGCATATCCAGGTCAGATATTGGTAGCTGTTGGGAAGGATGGGAATAATAATATCTTCCCCATTGCATGGGAAACCGTGGAGATAGAAAACACAGAGACATGGTGTTGGTTTATTGATTTGTTTATGAAGGATTTTGATTGTGGAAGCAATGGTGTTGGCTTGACTTTTATGTCTGACGGACAAAAGGTAATTTTCTTTGATTTTGTTGCTTATATTTCTGGTTTTATTTGTTCATTAAGGTGCACACACTGACTTAAACAATGGTGTAGGGTTTGCTTGAAGCAATCAAGACAGTGATGTTAGGTTATGATACATATGATATTACATAAATCATGCGGAAACAACCATTAACCCAAGGATACATATTATTTACACATAATCATATAGCATAATTTAGATGCATACTCTTTGTTGCGTGCCCTTCCTAGCTGCGCCCGAACCGAACAAGAACAAGTCTTTAGGACTCCAAGTGTCGTCCCTCCGTAGATAGTCCACAGCACGTCCGGATCCGCCTTAAGATTGACCAACTAGAATCGCCCTTAAGGTACTAGAATTTTCGGCACTTTTGAGCAAGATGTGTGTCTGAATTTTTCTCTCAAAACTCACTTTGAATACTTGAAAACTCGTTATAAATTGTGAACCCAGGCCACATATTTATAGGGGTATGGAAAGAGAAATGGAATCCTATTAGGATACGAATTAATTAAATTAGAATTATAATAAAACTCTTATTTAATTAATTTATCAAATAGAATTAGGAATTTAATCATTAACCGAACTCTGCACGTTTCAGGAATCGTGCATGAACACAAACTCACACACACACACACACGGCAGCCACTATGGGCCGCCCATGCGTGTGCGTGCGAGCAGCAACCCACGCAGCGAGGCCATGGCCTTGGCGCGCGCTGGGCCTGCCTTGCGGTGGGCCTGGGCGCTGCCTTGGCTGGGCGCTCGTTTGGCTGGGCGCGCGTTTGGCTTGCTGGGCGATGGCCCAACTTCGTGCTGGGCCTTCGTCCGGCAGGCCTCGTCCGATGCTAATTCGTACGATACGCTTCCGATTAAATTCCCGGTTCCGGAATTCATTTCCGATACGAACAATATTTAATATTTCCGATTCCGGAATCAATTTCCGTTTCGAACAAATATTTAATATTTCCGTTTCCGGAATTATTTTCCGATTCCGATAATATTTCCGATTCTGACAATATTTCCGTTTCCGGCAATATTTCCGATTCTGGTAATATTTCCATTTCCAATAATATTTTCCGATACGTACCATGTTTCCGTTTCCGGCAACATCTATCACTTGGATAATATTTATATTTCCGATACGATCCATATTTCCGTTTCCAGCAATATCATCGTTTCCGGAGTATTCATTTCTTGCCTGTGACGATCTCAGCTCCCACTGAAACCAAGATCCGTCGATTCCGAATATCCATAGATGGAGTATCTAATGCCATTAAATACTTGATCCGTTTACGTACTATTTGTGTGACCCTACGGGTTCAGTCAAGAGTAAGCTGTGGATTAATATCATTAATTCCACTTGAACTGAAGCGGCCTCTAGCTAGGCATTCAGCTCACTTGATCTCACTGAATTATTAACTTGTTAATTAATACTGAACCGCATTTATTAGACTTAACATAGAATGCATACTTGGACCAAGGGCATTATTTCCTTCAGTCTCCCACTTGTCCTTAGGGACAAGTGTGCATTTCCTAATTCCTTTGTCGCTCGATGCTTGCTCTTGAACATAAGGTAAGAGTTGTCATCCTTATTATGTCCAGAGGTGTTCCTCGGTTTCAGAGTTCAACTGATCAAATAAACAGATAATCATAGCCTATGATTCATCCGAGCACGGCCATGCATTTCACAGTTTCTAGCTCTCCGAGTGGCCTTGTACAACTTTTAAGCATCTCATCCCGATTTATGGGAGGACAATCCCAATCTTGCGATCTTGAGATTAGACTTCGTTTGATAGGTGATTACCTGAGCGTTGCCTTTATAGCCTCCTTTTACGGTGCGACGGTTGGTCAACGTCAAAGCAACCAGTTCTCAAACAAGTAATCTCAAATCACTCAGGTATTGAGGATTTAGTGTCTAATAATTTTAATGAAATTTACTTATGACAGATTTTCATCTCTTACAGTAAAGTTTCATAGGTCTTGTCCGATACTAGTCTTCCCAAAGTTAGTATCTATGCAAATGATTATGACATTGCCATGTCCACATAGTTCAAGAAACAGAACTACTAGTCATCTTGCATTCTAATCGTCTAACGTTTTCTATGCGTCCAATTTTATAGAAAACTCCGACTAGGGACCATTTTCAACTTTTGACATTCAAGTTCACTTGATAGACATTTCTTAGTCACAGGACTGGTCCTGACAGTCTATCTTGAATATATCGTCAAATTGAAGGGACTCATCATTTAATAAACCACAAATTAAATGGAAAAATGAATTCTTTTCATTTATTGTGAATGATTAACCAATAATGTTTTACAAAGATTTAAACTCTAAAACTTTAAAACATTAAATAGAGACATCAAAGCCATTCTCCAATATGCTTGATTCCCATAGCTGCAGTGTGCGAGTTGTGCTTCGCTTGCGGCAGAGGTTTAGTTAATGGATCTGATATGTTGTCATCAGTTCCAATTTTTCTTATCTCGACTTCTTTTCTTTCAACGAACTCTCGTAGAAGGTGAAATCTACGAAGTACATGCTTGACTCTCTGGTGGTGTCTAGGCTCTTTTGCCTGTGCAATAGCTCCGTTATTGTCACAATACAGGGCTATTGGTCCTTTAATGGAGGGGACTACACCAAGTTCACCTATGAACTTCCTTAGCCATATAACTTCCTTTGCTGCTTCATGTGCAGCAATGTACTCCGCTTCAGTTGTAGAATCCGCAATGGTGCTTTGCTTAGCACTTTTCCAGCTTACTGCTCCTCCGTTGAGGCAGAAGACAAACCAGACTGTGATCTGAAATCATCTTTGTCGGTTTGGAAACTTGCGTCCGTATAGCCTTTAACAATTAATTCATCATCTCCACCATAGACCAGGAAGTCATCTTTGTGCCTTTTCAGGTACTTCAGAATATTCTTGGCAGCAGTCCAATGCGCCTCTCCTGGGTCTGACTGGTATCTGCTCGTAGCACTGAGTGCGTACGCAACATCCGGGCTTGTACATATCATAGCATACATTATTGAACCAATCAATGATGCATATGGAATCCCATTCATTCGTCTACGCTCATCAAGTGTTTTTGGGCACTGAGTCTTGCTTAGAGTCATTCCATGAGACATGGGTAGGTAGCCTCGCTTGGAGTCCGCCATCTTGAACCTATCAAGCACATTATTGATATAAGTGCTTTGACTAAGTCCAATCATCCTTTTAGATCTATCTCTGTAAATCTTGATGCCCAATATGTACTGTGCTTCTCCTAGATCCTTCATCGAAAAACATTTCCCAAGCCAAATCTTGACAGAATTCAACATAGGAATGTCATTTCCGATAAGTAATATGTCGTCGACATATAATACTAGGAAGGCAATTTTGCTCCCACTGACCTTCTTGTATACACAAGATTCGTCCGCGTTCTTGATGAAACCAAAGTCACTGACTGCTTCATCAAAACGTATATTCCAGCTCCTGGATGCCTGCTTCAATCCGTAGATTGATTTCTTTAGCTTGCATACCTTTTTAGCATTCTTTGGATCCTCAAAACCTTCAGGCTGTGTCATAAACACAGTTTCTGTTAAAACGCCGTTTAAGAAAGCAGTTTTGACATCCATCTGCCATATTTCGTAATCGTAATATGCAGCGATTGCTAACATTATCCGAATTGACTTTAGCATTGCAACTGGTGAAAAGGTTTCATCGTAATCCACACCGTGGACTTGCCTGTAACCTTTTGCAACCAATCTAGCTTTGAAAACTTCAAGTTTCCCATCCTTGTCCTTTTTCAGTTTGAAAACCCATTTGCTTCCAATGGCTTGGTAGCCATCTGGCAAATCGACCAAATCCCATACTTGGTTTTCAGACATGGAGTCTAATTCAGATTGCATGGCTTCTTGCCATTGCTTGGAGCTAGGGCTCGTCATAGCTTGTTTGTAAGTCGCAGGTTCATCACTTTCAAGTAATAGAACGTCATAGCTCTCGTTCGTCAAAATACCTAAGTACCTTTCCGGTTGAGATCTATATCTTTGCGATCTACGCGGGGTAACAATTCTAGATTGACCATGATTCTCACCAGATTCTTCTAAAGATCTCTGAGTTTCATCCTGAATGTCATCTTGAGCATTCTCTAGAGTTTGTTGTTCGACTCGAATTTCTTCGAGGTCTACTTTTCTCCCACTTGTCATTTTGGAAATGTGATCTTTCTCCAAAAAGACACCATCTCGAGCAACAAACACTTTGTTCTCAGATGTATTGTAGAAGTAATACCCCTTTGTTTCCTTTGGATACCCACAAGGATACATTTGTCAGATTTTGGATGAAGTTTGTCTGAAATTAATCGCTTGACGTATACTTCACATCCCCAAATCTTAAGAAAAGACACATTTGGAGGCTTTCCAAACCATAATTCGTATGGAGTCTTTTCGACAGCTTTAGACGGAGCTCTATTTATAGTGAGTGCAGCTGTATTTAGTGCATGTCCCCAAAATTCTAATGGAAGTTCGGCCTGACCCATCATTGACCTGACCATGTCTAGCAAGGTTCTGTTCCTCCGTTCCGACACACCGTTCCATCAGGAGGAGTCAATTCTGATAGAATTCCACATTCTTTCAGATGGTCATCAAATTCATAGCTCAGATATTCACCGCCTCTATCAGACCGCAGTGCTTTAATCTTCTTGCCTAATTGATTCTCTACTTCACTCTGAAATTCCTTGAATTTGTCAAAGGATTCAGACTTATGCTTCATTAGGTAGACATAACCATACCTACTGAAGTCATCAGTGAAAGTGATAAAGTAGCTGAAACCACCTCTAGCATTTGTACTCATTGGTCCACATACATCTGTATGGATTAAACCCAATAGTTCATTTGCTCTTTCTCCAACTTTAGAGAAAGGTTGCTTTGTCATTTTTCCAAGTAAACATGATTCGCATTTACCATAATCCTCTAAGTCAAATGGTTCTAGAATTCCTTCCTTTTGAAGTCTTTCTAAGCGTTTCAAGTTTATATGGCCTAATCGACAATGCCACAGATAGGTGGGATCTGAATCATCCTTTTTGGCCTTTTTGGTATTTATGCTATATACTTGTTTGTCGTGATCTAATAAATAAAGTCCATTGACTAATCTAGCAGATCCATAAAACATCTCTTTAAAATAAAACGAACAACTATTGTCTTTTATTAAAAAGGAAAATCCCTTAGCATCTAAGCAAGAATCTGAAATGATGTTTTTAGTAAGACTTGGAACATGGAAACATTCTTCCAGTTCCAAAACTAGCCCGGAGGGCAACGACAAATAGTAAGTTCCTACAGCTAATGCAGCAATCCGTGCTCCATTTCCCACTCGTAGGTCGACTTCACCCTTGCTTAACTTTCTACTTCTTCTTAGTCCCTGTGGATTGGAACATAAGTGTGAGCCACAACCTGTATCTAATACCCGGCCAAGAAGTTGAATTAGCAAGTATACAGTCTATAACGAAAATACCTGAAGATGGAACGACTGTTCCGTTCTTCTGATCTTCCTTTAGCTTCAAGCAATCTCTCTTCCAATGCCCCTTCTTCTTGCAGTAGAAGCATTCGGATTCAGAAGTGGGTTGACTGACCTTCCTCTTTACAGATTTGGCGCCAGTTTGCTTAGTTGGGCTGGCCTTGTTGCCACCTTTCTTAGCATTCCTCTTCTTTCCAGATTTCTTGAACTTGCCCCCACGCACCATAAGCACATCCTGCTTATCACATTTGAGCGTCTTTTCAGCGGTCTTCAGCATACCGTGAAGCTCAGTGAGCGTTTTGTCCAGACTATTCATACTGTAGTTCAGTTTGAACTGATCATACCCGCTATGAAGAGAATGGAGGATGGTGTCTATAGCCATTTCCTGAGAAAATTGCTGATCCAGCCGACTCATATTCTCAATGAGTCCAATCATTTTGAGAACATGTGGACTTACGGGCTCGCCTTTCTTAAGCTTGGTCTCAAGAATTTGCCTATGAGTCTCGAATCTTTCGACTCGAGCCAGATCTTGGAACATGTTCTTCAACTCACTGATGATTGTGAAAGCATCTGAGTTGATGAACGTTTTCTGCAGATCCGCACTCATGGTGGCGAGCATTAGACATTTTACATCCTTGTTGGCATCAATCCAACGATTGAGGGCTGCCTGAGTGACCCCGTCGCCTGCGGCTTCGGGCATCGCCTCATCTAGGACATACTCCTTTTCTTCCTACATAAGAACTATTTGCAAGTTCCTTTGCCAGTCAAGGAAGTTTTTCCCGTTCAACTTCTCCTTTTCGAGAATTGATCGAATGTTAAATGAATTGTTGTTTGCCATATTAAAAACTACAATTGAAAAGAATAAACAAATAAATAACCATTCACAGTTTCTCTTAATAAACTTAAATTCTAGCATACATGCATAATTCAATGTTTATTAAGCATTTTATTCAAGTTATGTGTTCCGGCAGGTGTGAATAAAATGATTCCAAGATCCTAAAATCATTGAAGAACTAAGCACAGTTTGTCGACTTAATCCTAGAACATCTTAGGTAAGCAAAAGCCTTTTGCTAATAGTCTAGAAACTATTCTTGGTTGATAGGTACGTCTAAGAACTTATTAGGTAAACCTATCGATTTTGCCACGACATAAAAGGACTCCTTACTTATATCGTTGAGTTTCACCAAAACTAACATGTACTCACAATTATTTGTGTACCTTGCCCCTTTAGGACCAATAAGTAACACCTCGCTGAGCGAAAACTATTACTAGATTGATGTAAAGGATATCCAAGCAAGTGTATATTTTGGCATGACACCTTTTAACTCAATTTTTAAGTTTGGAACTTAAGGCTCTTACTATGTTGGTTAGATTTTAAGTGAACTAAAATCCTTAATCATGCAACATAATCAAGCTTTTGATCTCATGCATTTTAAGACATATTTAAAACAATAAATAACTTAAAACATGCATAAGACAAATGTGATCTAGTATGGCCCGACTTCATCTTGAAGCTTTGACTTCAAAGTCCGTCTTGAAAATCTCCGTGGGAGGCACCATTTTCTTCAAATAGGATAACCTATAACTAATTACAACTATTTGATGGTACGCAGACCATATTTGAATTGAAAAATAACTTTGGTACTTTAGACCAATTACATTCAAATTAATGGTACGCAGACCATATTTTCTATCCTATTTGGGCCATACTAGTCACTTCATAACCTGCAAAACAGTACATATACAATATATACCATTCACCCATTCATTATCATGAATGGCCCACATAGCTGGTTAGTAAAACACATTATGCATCACGTAAACATTTGCAGCAATTAATCAAGGGCACCAATAATCTACCAATTATTCAGTCCTTATTAATTCTAATCAAGTTGTTTTAACCTTAAGGATTTGTAGACCTAATCAAGAGTTTTATGACTAAAAGGGCTCCCACTCAAACCAATAAATTCATATGCTTTACTAATTTTAAACATAAAAATGTATTTCAAGTCTAACCGGAAACATACAAATTTAATTAAAATTTAAAGCTCATATAAATTTATAATTGAATCCAAAAGTTTAATTTAATTTCAGTCGTATTTAAATTAATTCATGATTTTAATTTTAGTAAAATAATTAGAATAAATAAAATTTATTATAATTACAATATTCAAAATTAAAATCCTAGAAAATAATTTAAATTATTAATTTCAAAATTAATTAAAATTACGTAAACTGAAAAATTTCAAATTAAACATTCAAAACGATCTAATCGCAACGCAAACACCCTACGCATTGCACGCCCATGGGCCGCACGCACACAGCCATCGCTGGCCATGTGCGCGCAGCCCATGCGCTCGTCGCATAGCTGCTGCATCACCATCGCAAGCCATCGCACGCTGTGGTGCTTGCTGCGCGCGCGCCAGCGCTCGTCGCACGCGAGCCATCGCTCGCCAGCGCTTGCTGCGCGCGCTCCATCGCTCGCTGTGCGCGCGAGCTATTGCTCGCTGTGCGCGCGACATCGCTCGCTGTGCGCGCGAGCAACGCTGGGCGCAGCGCTCGTGGCACGCGAGCTTGCGCTCGCTGCGCGCGAGGCTGCGCGGTCTTGCGCGAGGCAGTGCGCGTTGTGGCGCAGCTCGCTTGCTGCCCACACGCGACTGCCTTGGCTTGCCTTTCGCCCATGCCCATTTGTTCATAGCTCGTGGCCCACGACACAAGGCAGGGTTGCTGCCTTGTGCCCGTGCACTACGCCCTTGCTCATTGCATTCGTGCCGCACGGGCGACGAGCTCCCTTGCTCGTCGTCGCATGCCCGCACTATACAACACCCCTTAAGGGTAACACGAAGCGTCCATTGCTTTGTGCGTGCAAGTTATATGAAGGAATCGCATAAAAATTTAAAATTTATATTTAAAATTAATGACAAATTAATAAATAATATTAATTTCATAATTTTAGGGCGAATCTAAGGCATACATGTGTTAGGACTACTGTGAACAAATGTGTGAAGTCTGATTACTTATGTGAGAGATACTTGGAGACTTGGAGATCAGATCCTCACTGGAAACTGAAAAAGTTCATGGAAAGGGTTATGCTTGAATTAGGTGTTAAGATAACTTATTCCACTGCTTGTTTGGCAAGGGCTAGAGCAAAGTTAGCTCTATATGGGTCATCAGCAGAGCAGTATGGAAGAGTGTGGGAATATGCCAAAGCATTCTTGACACATAACCCTGGCAGTAGTTGTTTGGTGTTGGTTGACAGCAGTTTTGGGCCTGAGAAGCCCATGTTCTTGAGGATGTACTGCTGTCTAGAAGTTTTGATGAATGGGTTTAGGAATGGTTGTAGGCCAATTGTTGGATTGGATGGCTGTCACTTGAAGGGTGCATATCCAGGTCAGATATTGGTAGCTGTTGGGAAGGATGGGAATAATAATATCTTCCCCATTGCATGGGAAACCGTGGAGATAGAAAACACAGAGACATGGTGTTGGTTTATTGATTTGTTTATGAAGGATTTTGATTGTGGAAGCAATGGTGTTGGCTTGACTTTTATGTCTGACGGACAAAAGGTAATTTTCTTTGATTTTGTTGCTTATATTTCTGGTTTTATTTGTTCATTAAGGTGCACTCACTGACTTAAACAATGGTGTAGGGTTTGCTTGAAGCAATCAAGACAGTGATGTTAGGTTATGATACATATGATATTACATAAATCATGCGGAAACAACCATTAACCCAAGGATACATATTATTTACACATAATCATATAGCATAATTTAGATGCATACTCTTTGTTGCGTGCCCTCCCTAGCTGCGCCCGAACCGAACAAGAACAAGTCTTTAGGACTCCAAGTGTCGTCCCTCCGTAGATAGTCCACAGCACGTCCGGATCCGCCTTAAGATTGACCAACTAGAATCGCCCTTAAGGTACTAGAATTTTCGGCACTTTTGAGCAAGATGTGTGTCTGAATTTTTCTCTCAAAACTCACTTTGAATACTTGAAAACTCGTTATAAATTGTGAACCCAGGCCACATATTTATAGGGGTATGGAAAGAGAATTGGAATCCTATTAGGATACGAATTAATTAAATTAGAATTATAATAAAACTCTTATTTAATTAATTTATCAAATAGAATTAGGAATTTAATCATTAACCGAACTCTGCACGTTTCAGGAATCGTGCATGAACACAAACTCACACACACACACACACGGCAGCCACTATGGGCCGCCCATGCGTGTGCGTGCGAGCAGCAGCCCACGCAGCGAGGCCATGGCCTTGGCGCGCGCTGGGCCTGCCTTGCGGTGGGCCTGGGCGCTGCCTTGGCTGGGCGCTCGTTTGGCTGGGCGCGCGTTTGGCTTGCTGGGCGATGGCCCAACTTCGTGCTGGGCCTTCGTCCGGCAGGCCTCGTCCGATGCTAATTCGTACGATACGCTTCCGATTAAATTCCCGGTTCCGGAATTCATTTCCGATACGAACAATATTTAATATTTCCGATTCCGGAATCAATTTCCGTTTCGAACAAATATTTAATATTTCCGTTTCCGGAATTATTTTCCGATTCCGATAATATTTCCGATTCTGACAATATTTCCGTTTCCGGCAATATTTCCGATTCTGGTAATATTTCCATTTCCAATAATATTTTCCGATACGTACCATGTTTCCGTTTCCGGCAACATCTACGACTTGGATAATATTTATATTTCCGATACGATCCATATTTCCGTTTCCGGCAATATCATCGTTTCCGGAGTATTCATTTCTTGCCTGTGACGATCTCAGCTCCCACTGAAACCAAGATCCGTCGATTCCGAATATCCATAGATGGAGTATCTAATGCCATTAAATACTTGATCCGTTTACGTACTATTTGTGTGACCCTACGGGTTCAGTCAAGAGTAAGCTGTGGATTAATATCATTAATTCCACTTGAACTGAAGCGGCCTCTAGCTAGGCATTCAGCTCACTTGATCTCACTGAATTATTAACTTGTTAATTAATACTGAACCGCATTTATTAGACTTAACATAGAATGCATACTTGGACCAAGGGCATTATTTCCTTCAAGTGACTCCACAAGCCAACAACAGAATCTGTGTTTGGCACATATGGGCAAACTTTAAGCTCAATTTCACTGGAACTTTGTTTAAGGACTTGTTTTGGGATGCAGCTAGAGCTACAACATTTGTAAATGTCTAATTTCACTGGCATTTGTAGATGATATGTGCACATTTGTAATTTCTAATTACACAAAGTTCAGACTAGATGATATGTGCAGATCAGCTGATCTGTACAGATCAGTTTGTGCAGATGAGCTGGTCTGTATAGATCCTTTGATATGTGAATATTAGCTGATCTGTACAGATCAAATGATTTGTGCAGATCAGTTGATCTGTGCATATCATATGATCTGTGCAGATCAGTTAATCTGTGCAGATCAGTTGATCTGTACAGATCATATGATATGTGCAGACCAGTTGTTCTATACAGATGATTAAATTTTAGGGTTGGACTCGTTCCCGAGTTGGTTTTCAGTTAAAGTCAAACTTTTAAAGAGTTGGAATCATTCCCGAGTTGGTTTTCAGTTAAAGTCAAACTTTTAAAGAGTCGGACTCGTTCCCGATTAAAGCTTGTTTTTAATGATTTGGTAATGTCAAACTTTTTAAAGTCAAACTTTTTAAGAGTTGGACTCGTTCCCGAGTTGGTTTCACTTAAAGTCAAACTTTTTAAGAGTCGGACTCGTTCCCGATTATTGCTTGTTTTTAATGAGTTGGTAATGTCAAACTCTTTACAGTCACACTTTTTAAGAGTTGGACTCGTTCCCGAGTTGCTTTTCACTTAAAGTCATACTTTTTAAGAGTTGGACTCGTTCCCGATTATTGCTTGTTTTTAATGAGTTGGTAATGTTTTTGTTGTAGATGGACTTTGAAATTGCAATGGAGTCCGTCAGATTCCTTGATGAGGATGCTTGGTGCTACCTAGATGACATCCAACCAACACATTGGTCTAGGTGGGCCTTCTTGACTGATGTGAAGTCAAACATGTTGTTGAACAACTTGTGTGAGACTTTTAATGCTGTCATCAAAGATGCAAGGGACAAACCAATTCTAACTCAGATAGAATGGATGAGGAGGTACATGATGAAAAGGAACAACGACAAATGGGAGGCTGCTAAGAAGATGAAATGAAGGAAACTGATGCCATACATAGGCACAGTGTTTGATGGCTTGGAGAAGTACAACAGGAGGTGTATTGTGCAACAGAGCAGGGATGACCAATATGAGGTGGAATTAGGCAGTGACCAAATCACTGTTGATTTGGCTAACAGGACATGCTCTTGCTTCCACTGGGATCTAACAGGTATCCCCTGTGTACATGCATACTCCTGCATCATGGACAAAAGAGCTAACCAGATGACTATGCGCATGAGTATTACAACATGGAGAAGTACCTGAAAGATTATGTAAAGCCAGTGAAACCAATGCCTGGTGCTAAGTTTTGGGAGAAGGTGGATGTTCCTGCACCAGCACCACCTAGATACAAGGTATAACCTGGCAGGCCAAAGGAAAACAAGAGGAGACTGGAAGCAGGGGAGAAACAAGGGAAAGGGAAGAAGGCCAAGGGAGACCAACATACCCAGGTTGAGCACCCTAAAAGACCAAAAAAACAAAACAAGTGTGGAAAGTGTGGTGGACTAGGTCACAACAGAACAACTTGCAAGAAGGATGGTGCACCTGATCAACCAGCTTACAAAGGGCAGGGTGGTAGGCCAACATCCAACACTCCATGGGTTGCTGAACAGAGAAGAAAGAAGGAAGAAAGGGTACTTAAGGCTGCTGTATCTGTATCTGCATGTGCAGGATCTTCAAGTCAGCTCTAATCCCAAGTAACCCAAACACAACTGTCCCAAACTCATCAACACCAGTCCCAAACTCAGCCACAACAACCTAGGACTAAAATGCCAGTGAGGAGGAACATTACTGCTGATTTGTAGTTTGTAGCTTGTAGTTTCTAGCATTTGGAAACAATGCCTTGAAGTGTAATTTTGCTATTTTCAGAACAACACAACAACTGGTGATAATTTTGCTAATTTAGTATTATGACAATTAATCAATTTAATGCCTTGGTAATCTTGTTTTTAAGTTGTTCTTGTTCCTGGTATAATTGTTCTTGCTTCTGGTATTGGTGGTGATTGCTGCTGGTATTGTATTTGTTCTTGCTGCTGGTGTTGTTCTTCTTGCTGCTGGTGTTGTTCTTCTTGCTGCTGTGGTTGTTCTTCTTGCTGCTGTGGTTGTTCTTCTTGCTCAGATATTGTACTTCAGTTGTTGATGTTGTTACAATTGTTGCATCAGTTCTGAATTGGCAACACAATCAAAGTTGACTTAGGTTGACTTTGGTCAGTCAACTTTGGTTGGTCTTCTGCTATGTTTAGCTGCTGGTGGTGTTCTTCTTGCTGCTGGTGGTGTTGTATTGTTGTTCTTGCTGCTAGTGTTCTTATTGCTGCATCAGTTCTGAATTGGCAACCCAACCAAAGTTGACTTAGGTTGACTTTGATCAGTCAACTTTGGTCAATCAACTTTGGTTGGTAAGTTGTTGCTTAGGTTGATTTTAAACATGTTTCACTTTTAATTGTTGACTTAAAGTTGACTTAAGTTAACAAAAGTTGACTTAAGTTGACTTATGTCCGCAATAGTTCACTTTTAATTGTTCAATTCAACTCATTCTCGAGTTGCAATGACTAAATCTTTGATCGTTTACGATTCTTTCAAGATTGATCATTTCTTTTCAACCATTATTTCAATGTCGAATAATTGACGGGATTAGGAGAGGCCATACTCAATTTGAAAAGTTTTGAGTTGACGGAGTTTAGACCTAAAAGAACAGAAAAATGACCAGATTTACGACAATTGTAGCAACTTATTTGCCTCTTCATTACTCCTAATTAAAACAGAACGGTAAGACAAACATATTCATTCAATGATTCCAACGATATTACATTTCCATCCATCAATTAAACGCAATCAATTCAACCATCGTTACACTAAATCATTCAATCATACCATCCTACTTTCGGATCACTAACGACACCCTTAATTCAAAAACTACTTCAATAAAATCACAACACCAAATACAATAACTACAAACATTAGGCAAGCCACGAATAACAAACTTTGATCTGCTCCTCCGTTAAGAATGTGCTTTTCCGGACCATTCATGATCCACCTTTTCGGGTAGCTCAACTCATCAAGCTTTTTTTTCATGTCATTCATCTCAATTTGCATCAATCTTTTCTCCAACAACAGATTCCTTATGACATTCCTCTGCCAGAAAGTGCTTTCCAAATCAGTCCACCAAAAATACGAGCATCTCCGTGTATCGGTTTATCGATCATAGAATTTGCAACCAATGAATTTTCGACCTGGATTTTCGTGGGTCCAAGCAGTCAGCCTTGCCACAGGAGCTCCGCAATAACAATACTCTCGTGACCATCAACCTGCAACAATCAATTGAGTTAAATTCCCCAAATTGCAAAAACCCCAAAATTCAACAATTTAAGAACCCTAATTTCAATTAACCTGTTTAATCACGCGAACCATGTTGATTTTTGGAGGAAAGCGCCGAAATTGGATTGTTGATGAATTGTACTTGATAATTTGGAAGAGGAATTCGCGAATTTTTGAGATTTTTTGAGATTTTTTTGAGGGTGGAGTGTATCCATGGAGGTTCTGGTTAAAAGGAAGAAGAAGAAAGAAAAAGAGGAGGGAAAATGAATATGGCCGTTGGATGTGGGCCCCACAGACGGAATTGTTGACAGACGTTTGTATTTGGTGGTGAATTCTAAAACTTTGAACATAAAATGTGGTTTTTTTTAAAAAAAAAACATATAAGGTGGTTTTTTCAAAAAGGTGAACTTTAAAAGGTGGTTTTATCCAAAACATCTTTTTTTTTTTTTATAATTTTAGAGGAAGTACTTTTTTTAGTTTATGTTACTTCTATAGTTTATACATGTTACTTTTTTTTATACGGAGTAGTTTTAGGGGAGATACCTTCTTAGTCTAGGTATGTTACTTCTATATTTTAGACATGTTACTTTTTTTTTAATAATTTTAGAGGAGGTATTTTTTTTAGTTTAGGTATGTTACTTCTATATTTTAGACATGTTACTTTTTTTTATAATTTTAGATGAGGTACTTTTTTAGTTTAGGTATGTTACTTCTATAGTTTAGACATGTTACTTTTTTTTATACGGAATAATTTTAGGGGAGGTACATTTTTAGTTTAGGTATGTTACTTCTATAGTTTAGACATGTTACTTTTTTTTTTTTTAAATATAATTTTAGAGGAGGTATTTTTTAGTTTAGGTATGTTACTTCTATAGTTTAGATCTGTTACTTTTTTTTATAGTTTTAGGGGAGGTACGCTATTGGTTTCGCGCTCGTCACACCATCAAGTTGATGGTGTGACTAGTCTCACAGGAGACGCGCTATTATTTGTTACGTATTCCTTTTAAGGTGTTTCACAATGTTTGTTACGTGGGAGAATATTTCCTTTTATAAACTTATTATAGTGTCATTTTTTGTGCCAACTTTTAATTTTAATTGGTCTAATTTTTTCAACTCATTAAATTTCTTTACAATTTACCAAGTGTATTAACTAAGCAATTTGTGTGCTTTTTCATTATTGATTCATTTTGATAAATAAAACAATCATATTGGTTGTTGTAATGATTAGTGGATTGAAGTTTTACTTGAGTTTTATTTTTTATAATAAAAAATGAAAACATATTTATTATACGTTAATAAACATGTAAAAGTCCAAACGTAACAAACAAAAAGAAACGGAGGGAGTACAAAAAATTAAGTAAAAGTTTATCTTGGTGTACAATAAATTTATTGTACACTTTGTGCACGCAAGACATTTTGAACATCAATAGGCGAATAGACACCTTTGAAATAGACCTCACTAGTTTTGAATCTCGTGGTATGCACGGGTTTTTATTAAAAAAGGTACTAAATATGACATCTTCGAATTTTCGCCAAATAACATATGTTATAATACAAATAACTTTGAGAGGGAATACAAATAACTTTAGCTCTCAATGTAAAACTATTCATATGTGTCTATCCTCTCTATTCCATCCACTCAATGTCAAATATATATAGAATCGGGATCTGGTGAGAAGCATACCCTAAAATGAGAATTAAGAACCAAATTATATCTTTAGATCATCAAAATAGGATGGTCCAAATGATTGTTGTACCATTAATGACATTTTCATAATTATGCAACTTTTCAAACTGGTTCCCGTTTCATTACTTTAAAAGAAATTTTATTTACTTTTTGACCAATTCATTTACTTTTACTAGTTTTTTCATTTACTTTTAATATTAAATTAACATAAACTTAACCAAACCCATATTTTAAAAAAAGAGATTGAAACATAAACTTAACATTCATGCTTTATGGTTATTATTGCGTTTTCTTCCTTAAAAGTTATAAATATAAAGTATAAGAAGTTGCATTTTGGTTATTTACGTTTGAGTAAATGCGATTGACTTTAATGTCTTTTTGCTTTACTTTTAAGGGTCGAAATCGATTCTCATTCTTATTATAGATATGGTTCTCAATGAAATCAAGATCTGGTGAGAACCACACTCTAAAACGAGAACTAAGAACAAACTTGAATGGTCCAAATAGTTCCCGTGTTATTAATGACATTTTAATAATTATGCAACTTCTCAAATTGGTTCGCAGTTTCATTAGTTTTAAAGAAATTTCATTTACTCTTTGACCAGTTTCATTTACTTTTTGACTAGATTAATTTATTTTTACTAATATCATAATAATCTGATTTTGTTTAATATGATAAATATGTATCTTTATCTTACTATGAGATATACTAAGTTTATCTTTCAATTAAATATATCTATTATCTTATCATGAACTCATTTTACCTTTTTTAATTAAATTTAAAATATATAAGTAATGATTTTGTGACTAGGCAATGCTACATGTACGCGCTCAATACTCTTAAAGAAACTTCCCTTTATATATAAGATTGTTAGACAGGGTAGCCTATTGCATAAAAGGTTATGTAGTCAATGTAAAATGACTTTTATTGGACAAAGTTATTAGTGGACATGTCCTTTTATTGGATAGAGTCGATATAGAGTCAAAATACAAGCTCAATAATTAAGTAAAATAAAATAAATAACCTAAAAAGTAACATAAATAACCTAAAAACAAACATATAAAAATATTAGTATTTACATGGACCGTCTATTGGCTTTCTTTTCCATCGTTTTCTTTTTGCTAACTTATTGACCCACCATGATAATGACCCTAACTCTGACCCGACCTGACCGATAACTCGACATGATAATGACCCTGACTTTGATCCAACCCGACCGATAACCAAGATAATCAACAAAATCTTCAAAAACCAAGCCCATACCAGATTGCCGAAAAGGCCAGATGCCTAACACATTGAAGTATAATTCCAAAAGTCAAATAGCCAGGTACCTAAATGTCCCTTTACCCAACTGTCTAGATACCCAAGTGCCCAACATTAAGCCCATACGAAAGTGCGAAAGTTAGCTTAACTACTGTGATTGTTTTATCCCGCACAACTGTCTAGATACCCAAATGCTCAACATTAAGCCCATACTTGCGAAACTTAGCTTAACTACTCTGATTGTTTTATCCCACAGACATGTCCAAATACCCATTTTTCTCCGCTAAATGTTACTTCGTGTGTATATATATACTAGTTGTTGGATCGTGCGTTACCGTGTACGATCCCCCAAGGTATAATTTTTTTTTAGAATTGTTTCGTAAAATGATATTTACAAATTTATGGCAAATACTAGAAAAACAAATTTAAAGCTCGATTTGCTCGGAATTGATAATATGGGATTATAAATACGTTTGCAAGAGGTGTTATCGATATTTTAATATTCCACATGCAACATTAACCTCTCCAAAATTGTTATTGTAGCATTACATCTGGAACATTAGCAACGTGCTTAGGTCGAAAATGGAAGGGGAGACAAAAGGAAGGTGAAAATAGACAAATACTATTGATAAGAATAAGACAAAAAAAAGGTAATTCGGGGTATATAGGTAATTGCACTATTGGGTAAATAATCATAGAAGTTCAAGGCTTTATGCCCCCGAGGTTTAAGTTTATTCACCAAATAACTCGGTGTTTCAGTAATTCACCAAATACCCCTGAGGTTTCATTTTCTCGCACCAAATACTCTTAATGACCCCAACTAGCTAACGACGTTAAGTAAGCGTTACTGTGCTTTTACTCTTTTACCCCTAATCTGGCGCTATTTTAAGAAGTTGATTGGAATACCCTGGTGTCCAAAAATTCAAAACCCCAACCTTTCTTCTTCCTTCTTCCTCTGTCCTTCCCTCGAAAAACCTCGCAAACCCTTAAAATTCATGATTTTGGAGGAGATTTTGGAGAAGATTGTCTGCAATCGATAAATTGCAGTCTCCAAACTTGAATCCACACTCTCGCCAGCCGAAAAGGAAAAGAGTTTCGGATTTTTCAAGTTCTTCAGCAAAAAAGTCGGGTCAAAGTAAACAATCAAACTAAGGGTGATCTTGAGAGCTTCTCTTCTACAACAGGTACGCTTTTTAATTCTTTTTTTTTTTTGCATGTTTTGGTTGATTTATCTGCGAAAAATTTAGGGTTAGGGTTTATTTTTGTGAATGGGTTTATATGGAGAAATTTGATCATGTAAATGCTTGATTAATGGGTTGATTAATTGGGTTTTATTTGTGCTTTAATTCTTGTGTTAATTTCCTGTATTATCGATTGTTTAGGAATGAGGAGTGCAGTGTGGTTGTTGTGTCACTACAATGGATCAGATTTTGATGTTAGGATAGAGGATGTTCATGCCACTAATTTCACATGGATGCTCATGTGAATTTTTATGGATTCTGTTCAGCAAGGTGTTTTCTTGTCCGGGAATTTTAGATTGTATTATAAGTATCCTAATCGGGCAAGTAAATCGATTTTTATCATGATGGTCCTGTTCAATTGATGCTTGATGAGTTTAGGGGAAGAGACACTACAGAGGTATTCTGTGAGGATTCAATATTAGACCAAAGGCTAATGTTTAAGAAACTTGTCCGAAAAATGGAGGATGAGAAGCGAGTCGAAGAATAAGCTCTTTAACTTAGGCAGAAGGAAATTCAGAGGGCTAGGGAGGAGGAGTTGATTAGAGAGCAGAAAGAGTTACTGAGACAACAAGAACAAGAGAAGTTGTTGAGGTACATTGTGGTTGTTGAGGTCCCGGTAATGTCGTGCGAGGACATGAGTGTTGAGTATTTAAAGGTGTATACTCAACATGAGGAGATGGTAAGTGGGATGTCACAACCACAACCTGAATCACAACCACAAACCCACCCCTCTCCACCACTAACTGATCCTACCCACCCTTCTTCCCCACCACAAACTGATCCTACCCACCCCTCTTCTCCACAACAACCAGAGCCTACCCACCCCTCTTCTCCAAAGAAACCAGAGTATGCTACTCCCTCTTCTCCACCACAAAAATCCCCTGTTCAGTCCCCCATTTCACCACAACCAGAGCCTCAAATAGCCTCAACAGAGCCTGCTCCACCACCTCAACCACAATCAATTGCTAAGAAATGTACCACACATCCACCTAGACAAAGAGGTTTTAGGGTTCCTAGAACTAGTGCTAAGAGGCTTGGCATATTTGTAGCAAAGAAGAGGAGTGCTAACAGAAGCAACAATAGGTTTAGGAGGGGTGGGAAATCTGAGATTCCAGTCAGGGATGGTGATGATCATGTTCCTGATGAGGTTGATGAGTTTGATGATGAGGAGAGTGAGGATGAGGAGTTATTTACATCTGATGAGGGGGAAGATGATGATATGAGACAGTTTGTCGATTCTGATGTGGAGGAGGAAGACATTCTGGAAGTGGATGTGGGTGAAAAAACATTTGAGGATTTCTTGGAAGGGGATTCACCTTTGTATAAGGTGTACAAGAATGGGAAGGTTGTGGGGGAGATGGTTTATGGGGAGATTAAATTGGAATCTTGGATGATTTTCTCAAGCAAGGAACACTTCCTTGGGGTGTTAAGGGATTTCTGTATCCAAGAAGGGTTTGCTTTGTCTCCGGATAAGCATGATTCCAGTAGGTTCACAGCAAGGTGTTACCATGAACAATGCAACTGGAGGATTCATTCATCTCTCCTCATGGATGGGGTTAGTTGGGAAATTAAGAGTTTGACAGGGGAGCACAAACTGTGTGGCAGATTGGCTGCTAACCCCATGGTTAGTTCTGAGTGGTTGTGTAAGAAACTTATAGAGGACATAAAATCTAATCCTGACTACCCTGTTGAGGGCCTACAAGAAAGATACAGTGTGAGGTGTAGGGTTGAAGTCAAGTTGAGGTTGTTGTACAAGGTGAGAAGCATGGTTAAGGAGTTGATTCATGGGGGGTTCAGTGAGTCATATGGGCTGCTGCCAGCTTATGTAAAGATGCTCAAGAGGAAAAATCCCAGAAGCTATGCTCTTGTGAGTTTGACGAAGGAATATGTTGGTGCAACCCCTCACTTTAAGTCATGTTTCTTTTCCTTTGTCTGCGTGATCAAGGGTTTTTTTAAGGTTGTAGGCCAATTATTGGCATTGATGGTGCTCACCTCAGTGGAATCTTCAAGGGTTAGATGCTCACTGCAATTTTCATAGATGGAAACAATGAGATATTCCCCATTGCTGTAGGGTTGAAGTCAAGTTGAGGTTGTTGTACAAGGTGAGAAGCATGGTTAAGGAGTTGATTCATGGGGGGTTCAGTGAGTCATATGGGCTGCTGCCAGCTTATGTAAAGATGCTCAAGAGGAAAAATCCCAGAAGCTATGCTCTTGTGAGTTTGACGAAGGAATATGTTGGTGCAACCCCTCACTTTAAGTCATGTTTCTTTTCCTTTGTCTGCGTGATCAAGGGTTTTTTTAAGGTTGTAGGCCAATTATTGGCATTGATGGTGCTCACCTCAGTGGAATCTTCAAGGGTTAGATGCTCACTGCAATTTTCATAGATGGAAACAATGAGATATTCCCCATTGCTTAGTTTATTGTTGATGGGGAAACTGGAGACACTTGGACATACTTCTTCAGATGCATGAGACATGTTCATAAAGTTTGTGTGCATAGAGAAGATTGGAATTTCATAAGGGACAGAATGAGGGTATGTTTTATTGCTTTTTTAAATCAACAATTTTAAAGTATATTTTCACACAAAAGGATTTGAATATGCGTAAGGGGAGATGGTTGGAACTGATTAAATACTATGATCTAGACATACAGTATCACAAGGGAAAGGCTAATGTAGTTTTAGATGCATTGAGTAGGAAATCAAGCCATAGTGTGAATGCGTTAGTAGTTGCTAATGAGTTGTGCAAGGATATGCAACGATTGAATCCAAAGATCGTGAGTGGTGAATATCTGGAGGGAATTATTAATGTGTTGACTATTCAACCATCAGTATTTGATGAGATTAAGGAAAATCAAGCTGGAGACGTAAAGTTGGAGCAAATCAAGGAAAAGATTTCGCAAGGAAAGGAAACGGATTTTAAGATCCATGATGATGGAAGTTTGAGGTACAAAGGAAGGTGGTGTTACCTCAAAAGTGTGAGGAGTTAAAGGATACTAATTAACTATATGTGTATCTGATGTAGAGTGTGGATGCTGCTGTTTACGAGGTGTTCCCCACAGCAACAAGGAGAGTTTGTGCCCAGAACCTGTACTCAAACTGTAAACAAGCTGGCTGGCATAGAACTGCATTCCACAAGTCCTTCTAGGTTGCTGCAAATGCTCACATCCCATATGTGTACAACAAGACTATGGAGAAGATTGCCAAAATTGATCCAAATGTTTTGGATTACCTGTCCCAAGTTCCAGAGCAGTGGTCAAGGCACAAGTTTGAACCACATGTGGTTTATGATCACAACACCACCAATTTTGTTGAATCTTTCATTGCTTGTACCAAGCCTTTCAGGGATATGCCAGTCTACACTTTGATGGAAGGTAACTTATTTATTTCTGTTTTTTTTAATATATTTTCTGTTTTTCACTCGGACTTGGGTACATGACCAAATATCCGATTTTGTTTTGTGGTTATATGTTCTGTTGCATGTAACTAAAACTTAGTTTTGTTTTGTGGATTTGTTTTGTTTTGCTTGAATCTAATAGAGGCTAGGAATTGGTTTATGAAGAATATTGAGTCTAGATTTGACAATTTTGTAGAAATTGGTCCAAACCAATTGACTGAGTATGTTGTTGGTGTATTAGAAGAGAGGGGTCATGAATCTAGGTTCTGTTCTGTAATAAGTGATGGGGGAAGGGAATTTGAAGTGAAAGAGGATGTTGTCAAATACCCTATTAGGTTAGATGCAAGGACTTGTTGTTGTGGACTTTGGAAAATATCTGGGATACCTTGTAGACATGGTCTTAGGGTTATTTACCACCAAAGACTTAGCCAAGTAATTTTGTGTCTCACTACTTCAAAGGGGCAGCTTACAAGTTAACTTATTTAGACCATATACACCCATGCCTGATCCAACCTAATGCCCTTCTTTTGATCTCCCTATAATCCTCCCACCACCCATGAAGAGAGCTTCCAGTAGACCACCTAAACTGAGAAAGAGAAGTAAACATGATCCAAAGAAGGGGAAGAGAAACAACAGTGTGAAGTGTAGTAAGTGCAAGGAGGTGGGACACAATGCAATGACATGCAGAGGTGGAGCCACTGCAAAGAAAAAGAAGGATGCTGCTACTGATTCTTCTGTGCTGGTGCTTCTGGTTCACAACAAGGGGACCTTGGAGCTTCTGGTTCACAGCAACAAGGTAATGCACCAAGTAAGAGAAATAAAAGGAAGTGTACTTGATTTTCCGATTTATGCTTAACTTTTTTGTAAATGCACATTTCATTGCATATTGGAGCATATTTTGTAAAGCTACACTTATTGGGTATATCTCTTGCCAATGGGAGCAAGTTTTTGTAAAGCTGCACTTAAAGACCGTTGTCTATTTTTTGCGTGTCGGGGGCACACTTTTGTAAAGTTACTTAATGCAGAAATAATGTCATATTATTGATGATATTTTGTTATTTATTACACATCATACACTTTCTCATTACAAATACTAGAATCAGAAACATTAGAATGCAAATTTTGATAGCTACATGCATTAATTTCTTCTGTTGCTTGAGTTTCTTCTTCATTTGGTGAATTTCCTCTTTCAAGCTTATATTCTTCCTTTGTGCTACCTCTGTTATTTCTGCTTGGATGTGGTTGATCAGTGCTTCCCTTGCACCAGTTGAAGTTGTCACATAAGTCACACTTGTAATATAGTCTTTGCGGATTTTTCGTTGTTTCAGAACTTCTTATTGCAATTTGTTTCCACATTTGTTGCATGTTTTGTTTGGAACTACAACGTATGAGGATTCATACGTTGTAGAGGAAGATTGAGAATATGAGCTCATTTGTAAGAAGTGAGTTGGGAGAATATGAGCTCATTTGTGGGAAGAACAAAAAGATGTGTGGTGAGGTGCTGCTGTTGATCCTCCTTTATAAAGAGGAGATAGTACAACGACTAGTTTTTTGTTTTTTAAAATAGCCGTTGGTGAGCAGGAGTATCTGGTGAAATGGTCAGAAAACATAGGGGTACATGGTGAAAATATAAGAGACCATAAGGATATCTGGTTAAATAAAGTTTTTGAAATACAGAGGTATCTGGTGAAATAAAGTTTATAACGGCCACTTAACGACAGGGGTAAGTCATGCGAGAAAATGAAACCTCATGGGTATTTGGTGAATTACTGAACCTACGAGGGTATTTGGTGAATAAACTTAAACCTCGAGGGTATTTCGTGAAAAATCCGTTAATTTTTCCTAGTTTAGTACGGAATTGGTTGCTTACAAATTGTTTGAATTATGATATTTGTGGCAAAAGCTTAATTTTAATTGGTTGCATAGTTTGTGGTAGCCTACTAAGTTAACTAGATCAGAAAATAAATCGGTGGTCGGTGATTGATGTGGTGTTTATTTGAATCATGATAATCTCATCCGTTAATTCCGTGTGATTAAACGACTATAGAGGTGGTTCTCACGTTTAGATAGGTTCTCACCTTAAGGTGGTTCTTATAGGAACCTAAATCTATACATATATAATTAATTTTGTTATATTTTAATTGGAAATTTGTCGTTTATAATCCAATTTTTGTCCGATCTTCTAAAATAGTACAACATAAAAAATAATCATCCACTTTTCTGAAACTCAGGAACAATCCTACCTTAAGTTTGTATCTTCCCTAAACAATCCACTTTACCTGCAATCTTAATAGCAGACCAATTTCTTTTTCCTGGTTAAACAAGCCACGTGTTTCTCTTTAATTGGTCTATATTATTTAATTATTTTAATTATATAAAAAATACCATCTCAACCCCTCCAACGGAGTTTTATCTCTCCTATGTCTCTCTGCCTCTCTACCACCAGCATCTCCACCAGAGATTTCTTGATAGTATCGGTCACTCACACTGTCAACAAGTGCTTCAATTAGGACAATTTGTTTTGTTACCATCAACAATTCACCCTAGACGACTAGACAAATTGAAATCGAGTAGTCAAGAACAGAGTTACCTGGTTCGTGGTTCGCTTCGGTACGGGGTACGGGTTCGGGTTCGCGGTTCGCGGGTAGCTGATTTTAGGTTCGCGAGAGGGTTATGGTTTTGTGTGTGTGTGTGTGTGTGTTTTAGTGTCATTCAAATTGAGGGTTAAATTCTTAAGTGCAGAATCTGACTTTGATTCACTAAGTAAGGACAAAGATCAAATATTCAATAATAATAATAATAATAATAATAATAACAATAACAATAACAATAATAGTAGTAGTAGTAATAATAATAATAATAATAATAATAATAATAATAATAATAGTAGTTGTATTATTAAGGTTGAAGAATAATATACAAAAGTAATATGCTATAATAATTGAAGAGTAATATACGAAGAGTAATAGAATTGTTAGCACTTAGTAAAGTCAATTGTCAATAAAATAACACTTAATAGACTAATGGGCCCACACCCATGAGGCCATGTGTAGACACCTACTTTTGTCCCCATTTCCGAAAGGGAAGGTTCGATGATGAAAGCGTAAATCTCCACTTGACAACGCATCTCCTATAAAATAAACGAATCTCAATTCCCCTTTTCATTTCACCCGAAACCTGCTATTTATGGAAACCTGCTAAAAATAGTAACTGCCGTAAAGGGTAGCTTCTAAAAGTGGCAAGTCATAAAAGATAGAAACCTGTCAGAATTAGGTGTTGCACTCCAACATAAATCCTAAATGAGATAGAAAACTGCGAGAATCCTATTCCTAATATGATTCGGAAATAAGAGTTACGTATTAATTAAAATCCTAACGAGCCTAGAGTTCGTAACGGGCCCAGACGCATTCCGTTATGAAATTGATACGCACTAAAAGACTCGATTAAGTCTCATACAATGACAAAGAAACGGCCCAAACAGCAATTTCAACGCCCAGCCCTGGGCGCTGAAATTGCCTGGATCCTATTTCCAACGCCCAGAGCTGGGCGCCGAAATCTTTGACGCCCAGCCCTGGGCGCTGAAAATACTCGGTACGTGTTTTTTCCTAATTCTTTGTGGATTAGAACTCTGCAATTCTATCTTTCCACGAACTCTTCCCTATAAATAGACCCCTAAATTCGACGTGAAAAGAACACACAACAACACATAATTATATTCTGAGTATTGACTCCAACCCTTAGCCTAAGCCTCACGCTGCGAAACTGTTCACGCGTTCTGTCGCAATCGATCCATAAATCGAACAGAACGTATCTTGTCCCATAATTGAGATTCGTTAAATAAAAAGGAGAAATAGCAAAGTCAAAGTGGTTAGTTTTCTGAGAACCGTGACGCACCTCTCAAGGGTGCGTCGTAATGTGTCCCTTTTCGATGATTTAACTACTTTCCTCGCCCTTTTTATGAACTGTTAAACTAACCTAATCTGATTGTTCTATCACGCCTAACAAATATGATATTTTTGGGAAATCGGATTATCATGCTAGGTCCCTTAATGCTATTTAAATCAGATAATCACGATCGAATTAGTATTATATGTTGCATATTGCTAAAATCAACTCAGATTAGTTTAATAGTTAACGCATGTCCCTTCAATTATTTTTGCTGAGCTAGTAAGGATATCCTGCCTCTGGAGTTATCGACGAGCGAAGTACTCCTCTCGGTAGTTACAGTCCCCCGAACCCTCAATCTCTACCTTGCGGGTGTATGTTGAGAGATCCCCACACCAGGGATCACAAGGGAACCTACGGCCGTCGTGGTCAAACATAATTGCACCCCCTTTATGTCACGATAACCGGGTTTTGTCAGTTTTTCTCATTGTCGTTAAAAACTGAATGGCGACTCCTATATTACTAGTCAATTGGGTGTAAACTCACAGGAAATCCAATTACACTTGATTGAATAAAAAAAATCGTCACACCCACGAGGGACGATGTCACGCATTAGCCTCGTGCTTTTTCGACCCCCTCACAGTGGCGACTCCACTGGGGATAGTGAAGGAAACACTCGTGCTTGTAGGTAATCAAAATAGCCGAAGGGGGAAACGATCCTACCCCGCGTTTATTTCCCCATCAAGTTGGGACGACCTGAAAATCAGCATATTAATGTGAACGGGCAGAACCGCATAACGAATCTCGGCTCCTTCGGGAGTTGGGACTAAGGATACCTTTTTTCGCCAATAGGGGGGTGCATACGCCGCGCATGTTGCCCACTCGGTACTTGTGCAGGTAGTACACCTATCCCGAACCCAATCGCTCGCTCATTAGGTCCCTCTCGCCTGCATGTCCCCTTGGCTTGCACTTGCGGGTTGGCCTCTTGAGCGAAATTCGTCTGTTGAAGACACTACCTCGACCGGGGCATGTGTTGGATCTACGATAGAAGCGGTACCAAGCCAGGCGCAAATACTACCCATAGAAGCCTATCATAAACTATGTGACATATTTAATTTTCAAATCCATGTTTGTAAT
Source organism: Spinacia oleracea (assembly GCF_020520425.1). Taxonomy (NCBI): domain Eukaryota; kingdom Viridiplantae; phylum Streptophyta; class Magnoliopsida; order Caryophyllales; family Amaranthaceae; genus Spinacia; species Spinacia oleracea. The sequence goes on from NC_079489.1 coordinate 24,558,899, forward strand.
GTAGTTATGTGTAGCGAACTATGTGACTATGTTATGATTGTGCGTACGAATAATGCTAGACAAATAATGCTAGAAAACCAACGACCTTAAAAATTGCCCAAACATTCATAAACCAATTTGCCAAAGAGTTATACCGAAATACGCGTTCCGCAAACCCGAACGATCGCCACAAAAATAAGCGACGCTTGGGATGGCCTGTAACGAATCCCACAAACGCTGCACAACGCGTAAAGGACGTTATAAGGCAAGCACGCAAAATTAAAGTCGCAAAAACAAAAGTATACGTTAACAGAAAACGAGAACCAGCCAGGGACGCATTTTCAACGCCCCTGGCTGGGCGCCACAATTTCTCACGCCCACTGCTGGGCGCTGAAGTTGTTGCCTGGCCTTTTGGTCAGGCACAGCAGCCTCGGTGCCCGCGCATGAGAAAATATACGTAGCAAAAAAAAACTTTTCGTAAAAATTGCTGCAAGGGCGTATGAAAAGGCACTCGACTCTAAAAGCGACTAAAAAATAAAAAAATAAATAACTCTTTGTGTCGTTGTTAGGCCTCCTACGACGACAATGCTTGGCACCAAAACCGAGCATGCTAATTAAACGACCTTGAATGTCACATGGGCAAAATATTCAAAAAATAATGTTCGAATAAAGTCTTCAAGAAAAAAAAAAAATGTTCAAATAAATCCGAGTCTAGACTAGGCTATGCCAAAGTACAATCCGAATCCTAAGTCTTAGTTGTCTTATCCATAGAATCGGTCCTAATGCTTGGTGTCGTTCTGCAAGTTAAAAGGTTAAACCATGTTGAGTCTCCCTTCCTAACATTTAAATCAATAAAGCACCCATATGTAATTGCCATCCCTTGCTAGGAATCCACGGCCTCAATACTCTCTCTCACCAATAAAATATATTATAGTATTTGCAAAATGAAAACGGTCACATTCTGGAAATCATTCCCCCATAGTCGCACAACCCCCAAAGTGAACCTAAGGTGTTAATACCATTGGCAAAGAAAAAATTAATGGCCCCAAGGCTTATAATCACATTGGGTCACGACTATCATAGTCCTCTCGAGTCACTCGCTCCTTGAAATACTACTAAGTACGGACTAAAAGATTTTCCATGAATGCAACATGACTAACCATGAAAGTACCCAAATCGGCATACCATAAGGCTACCATTGGGGTAAAGCAATACACACTAAGAGGGAAGCCGCACTAATGATTCTAGTCTTGCAAAAATAAAAATTCGATCTCCCCAATTAACTACCTTGCCAGCATTAAGCAAAATGGCGCATGACAAATGAACACCCAAGGGTTAAAATCTAAAGTGTCAACCAACGAAAGTTATGGTCCAATAAATCTAAACCTTAAAGTTGCTTGGTCAAGTGTTATAGGCTTACGCCACGTCATTATTTTGAGTCTAGGCCACCTCCTTATTCATACACGGGTTATAATCAGAAAGATTAATGAAAGTTTGAGTCTAAGTCACAACTTCCAGTTAAAATCCGAGAAACTGGAATCTGAAAAAGAAGCAAAATGGATATTTTCAATGTAATTCTTTCGTTAAATTTCAATAAGGTAAAAACAACATTTTGAATCTACGCTATTTGCACATCTTAAGAAACGACTAAATACGCTTGCAAAGTAAGAAAAAATTAAAAGTCCACCCTAGGCCAACTAAAATTAAAGGTCCACCCTAGGCCTACTAAAGTTAAAAGGTCCACTATAGGCCTACCAAACGAGGCTCACTCAGTCTCGCCTCGTGACTCAAAGACCACAACCATCTACCTCTTAGCCCAAATAAAAAATTTTGAAGGATTTATGTTGGGGAGAAATCCCAAGCAAAAAGAAAAAAGAGAAAGAGAAAAGGGAGAGCGAAAAGAGCCATGAAATACTTAGCCCGTACCTCCCAAAGTACGAAATCTACCCAAGTAAACGAAGGAAAAGAATTGAGTCAACCAATCCAAATCATAAAATTCTACGATGTCTACCCTTTCCAATCCTTATGCCCTTAGACGCCTTCGCTCTGGGGTCCCTGTTCAGCTCATTTAACCCATCCATGTTCTCATTGCCATAACCCAAGAAACCATTACCTCGACTCTTGTTCTCGAACTTGTTGTCAACCGCAAACCACGCACGGCCATTGACACGCGTGTCATACCCATTATTTCCAAAGCCCAAACCTGTTCTTACACCACCATTAGCATAATGACCATATAACTTGTGTGGATACATCCTGTTGATATACCCTTGAGCCGTCCCCATGCTACTCATTGGCCTTGATTGATGTAAACTCGTGACACTAGCTTGAGGCTGCAAATTGTGAGTCCTAGCAGATATAATCCTCATGCTTGACCAATACCTATACAAATTATCCTATCTCATTCAACCCATCTTTCAAACCGTCTTGAGTCACGAGTAAAAAAAAAAGGAAGACAAATGAAAAGTACAAAAAAATAATAAATAATAAAAAAGCAAACTTTGCAAAGCGCCTCTAAAGTTAGTCTAAAAAGAAAAAGAAGCATTCAGCGCACCAAAAAAAGATCCGCCCAGAAAACATTTTCAGCGCCCACCGTTGGGCGCCGAAATCTTTAGCGCCACAGCCTGAGCGCTGAATCTCCCTGCTTGCTAAATTTTGTCCAGAAGTGCTCGTCATTTTATCCGCACATGCACGGAAAAATAACGAACACTTGGAGGGGTACATCACGTATTCAGATATACGTACCACCAAAAAAAATATACATGTACTCAAAAAATAAAACAAATAAACAAAATTTTGGTCTACGGCAAAGCAGCAGATTAAAATAATAATAAACTTCACTTATTCTACCGTTTCAAATAATATGTTTTCACCTCAGAACGTACTTGTTTAAAATCGGCATTCTAAGAAACCATTTTCTAGGCTAAGAATTACGCAAGACCTGATTCCAAATTAAATCTATTTAAGGCGGATACGTAGGCAATCCATAATTCGGTCCAACCAATTTGCAAAAATATTAAAGCCTATAGAAAAACAAGAATAAAAAATAGAAGTCCCTTATTGAAATTTAATTACTTGCAATCCAAGTCGAAAGAAAAATGAAAGTCAAAGGAAGAATCCAAGTCATCAAAATGCCAAAATTAATGAGCACACATCGAAAAATAATAAGGGCACGTACCCTTGCCAGAAGGAGCACTCACACTCCTAGGCACTTAGCCAAGACTCAAAAGATCGCTTTGCCTCAATTGAATGGGGGCTAGCGCAAGCGTCCATGACCTCTAAAGTATTCGACTTGACCCCCCTAAAGCGAACTAACTCACTTAAAGACTTTCTTTCACCACTAGACATGGTCGTTCGCTTAAAGACCTTCTTTCACCACTAGACACAGTCATAATTGCCAACAAGTAATAAAGGTAGTAAGCTTGCAATAAAGAGGATTGTTCTACGGCGTCGCCCCATCGTTCCTTCAAACTCAGGGCACCCGTTCATGGTAATTCAAATGCTTGCGAATCTCCTTTGAAAAAAATAAGACATTGTCAATAGGACTTGGCACTTAACCAAGGCTCACCCTACTCAGACATATGACACGGGCATCTAAAATCGAAATCTAAAAGCATCATTAATGGGAAGACATAACAGCAACTAGGGGCTAAAAATTGAAATGAAAGAGCTAGGGAAATAACTAAGTATACCTTGACCTTTTGTACAGACATACACCAAGTAAATCTAAGTCAATTTGAAAACGGTTTATATTCCCGCAATTCTGGAAAAGATGGTCCTAAAAGCCTAAAGCATATGCCAAACGGGCACAAGTAATATCTTGACGCCTGCACCCTGGCTTCCAGCAAATCCTTAGACAGCGTTCCAAAAATCGTAACAGTATTTTGATTCACTCATGTAATCCTGTACGAACCCTTCTATAAGTCAACTTACTTAGGACACCTCGGATTGTACACAGTAGGACTGGGATTTTAAATAATTTTCAAATGATTTTTAAAGACTTCTTCGAACATAATAAAGTGTCGTTGGTTTAAGCTTAGTATGCGTCTATCCCGATGTTGCAAGTGAGTAAAAAAGATTTCTAAATATGATTATGGGTAAAAGAAAGGCACCTAACTTTTGGTCAAGGCATACTTCAACATGTGACTACCTTGACCATGGCAATGTCGCATAATACGACATTTACAAGAGAAGTAGCAGATCACTACTCGAACGTACCTCGCACTAAACGAGTCTGGTTCAAACTGTTCATGATCCATGTCACCATGAAACCATAAAAACGTATGCCAAGCATTATAACACCAAGCCAATCCCGTAGCTACAATTGGGGGCTTGAGAAAAACACTCTAAAAATGCTCGAAATGACGATTTTATCGCAAATTCTCGACGCTAATGCTATACATATGTCATAGGGGCTCAATCCTAAGCTTTAATCGTGCAAAACGAACCTTAGAATGGCTACAACCCCTCCCAAATTCTAAAGCACTACTTAGAATACATAGAGTCACCCCACTAACAAGGGTAACTGAAAATCGCGAGTCACCAAAACTCCGATCAAACCACTGCACATAACGCTCGCCCTATAAAGCGCCCGTTACACAGTCTACATCGTTCCAAAGCAAAAGCGAAAGAAAAAAAAATCAAAAAAAAACTGTCAAAGTTCTGCCCAGAAATCATTTTCAACGCCCAGAGCTGGGCGCCGATATCTTTAACGCCCCAGCCTGGGCGCTGAATATCTCTGCTTGCTAAATCTTGCCCTGATATAAAAACAAGAAAGAAACACCTATGAATCCTCGCATCGAACGAAGTAATAAGCCGTGCAAACCCACGCAGAAGGTGCTACACTTATTCGAGCACCTGAACAAGGCATGATGAAATACTCCAATGCAAAAAGTAATAATGATATCCCAACACCTGGAGGAATGTTCTAAGACACGTCGTTAGGCCACACAAGCGTACGTCGCACCATAAAGTTTAATCATCCCACGGTACAAGTCTAAAAAAGAGAGTAAGGCATACTGCACTAATGCGGGCACGACCAAAGAGTATGTGTAAAAGAGGCAAAGACTACTTATCGCCCAAATTCAAAATGCAAGCCACACGACTTCTACATTAAGGATTGAAGGTAGCAAAATATTACCTACCACGAAAGGGATAGCTCGCACCTACACGAGCGGAACCCCAGGGCATCTTTCTCGAAAGAACCTACAAAAATTGTACGCCAAAAGGAAGCATCCCAACATGCATACTTGGGGGCCCCAAGCTACGAAACAACCATAGCAAAATAAAAAAAAATCTCGAAGCAAATGTTTGAATAATCGAAAGGGCACGATGTTTGAGCCCACCTCGTGAATAGGCCTGAACCCTACTAAGCTTCTAAGCAAACTATTCGAAATCAGTCATTGCTCAAAAAAAAATGATTCAAGCAAACTGATTAATGGAACCGCACACAACGGCCATTCTATGAACGCTCGTTCGCACGTACATATCATCATTCTAAATATCGAACATTCACGAACGCGTTCAAAAGAAAAAAAAAGAAAACGAACGAACAAGAGGTCAACTGTGTCATCAAGAAACCTCGCCAGAAATTATTTTCAGCGCCCAGCGCTGGGCGCCGAAATCTTTAACGCCCAGGCATGGGCGCCGAAAATGAACCCAGGCTCAAAAAAGGCCCTAACTTCTATTTGGCCCTGCCGCATCAATTTGACTCGAAAATTGCCAATTTCCTTACTGAAAGTTGCACCTCACGACTTTGTCAAGAGTAGCACACCACTACGAAGATCGCTCGCACTTACGAGCACGATCCCAAACACAATCAAGGAAATTACAGAATGCGTATCCCCAAAGAACCTCTTTGACAAGAACTGACCGCCAAGCACGAGTACTTGGTCGCTCGAAAGAAAAAATATACCTCAAAAAAAAAGGTATGCAAAGTTAAAACAATATTCCCAGACTACGCTGTACAAAGTCCCGTGTTTGGATAATCTCAAAAGAAAAAGAACCGGTTTACGAACTCAAGACAAAGGTCGCCGTTGATACTTATACATGGTCCCCCAATCAAGGACCTAGGTAGTGGCAAAATTGAGCCGTAAGGACTAGCTCAAAACCATGAAGGAAGATGACCACGAGACTGTGGTCCATCTAAACACATTGTCAACCCACATTCAGGTTGCAACTAAATCCGAGCATCCCTCGGAAGAATTCGCTCCTATAAGAATGAATAAAAAGAAATCAAAAGAAAAAAATGAAATAGGAACTTGCCCATCTTCATTCGGCAAGATCGCGTCACCAACCGCGCGAGTTCCCAAATCAAAAAAACGAATTCAGGGACGTCCACCCTTAGCGGACAGGGCTCGCCCACCCTCAGCGGGCGGGGTCTGCGTCACTAGCCGCGCAGGTCCTCAGTTTTCGACAAAAATAAAGTCTTCAAATTTAAAATAGGCTCGCCATCTTCAGCCGGCGGGGTCTACGGCGCAAACCACGTAGGTCCTTATTTTCAAAAAAGCAAAACAAATTTCAAAATAGATTCGTCCACTTCTATCGGACGGGGTGTCCACCCTTAGCGGACAAGGTTCGCCATCTTTAGCCGGCGGGGTCTACGTCACAAACCGCGTAGGTCCTTATTTTCAAATCTTTAAAACAGATTCGTCCACTTCTATCGGACGGGGTGTCCACCCTTAGCGAACAGGCTCGCCATCTTTAGCCGGCGGGGTCTGCGCCATCAAATCGCGCAGGTCCTTAGTCGCTGCAGCGATAACTTTTGCTGGATTTTCCTTCGTTTTACGTCCTATAAAAACAAGGGTGCTGGATTTTCCTTCGTTTTACATCCTATAAAAACAAGGGTGCTGGATTTTCCTTCGTTTTACGTCCTATAAAACAAGGGGGTTTTCTCGTTTAACTAGCCTTGAAAATGAGAATCTTTAAAAACACTTTTACCTCGTGATTGGGCTTGGCCAGGCCCAATTACACTTTATAGCTTTGATTTCGAAAACATCTGTAGCTACTCCCAATGACAAAGTGAGGGAGTTTCTACGCACCTTTAGATCCTTCCAATGACAAAGTGAGGAAGTTTCTATACTATCAGTTGACAAATCCCAATGACACGTGAGGGATATGTCGACACTTCAAGTGATGACCCTTAAGTCAAATGTTATCACTCGGGGGCTCGTGAGACCCTCGCAAAACAGGTCACATATACCATGGCTTGTGTGACGCACTCCGTCTAATACTTTGACCATCGTCTTACTCCAAGACTCAGTCAAAGTGGGGGCTAACTGTAGACACCTACTTTTGTCCCCATTCCCGAAAGGGAAGGTTCGATGATGAAAGCGTAAATCTCCACTTGACAACGCATCTCCTATAAAATAAACGAATCTCAATTCCCCTTTTCATTTCACCCGAAACCTGCTATTTATGGAAACCTGCTAAAAATAGTAACTGTCGTAAAGGGTAGCTTCTAAAAGTGGCAAGTCATAAAAGATAGAAACCTGTCAGAATTAGGTGTTGCACTCCAACATAAATCCTAAATGAGATAGAAAACTGCGAGAATCCTATTCCTAATATGATTCGGAAATAAGAGTTACGTATTAATTAAAATCCTAACGAGCCTAGAGTTCGTAATGGGCCCAGACGCATTCCGTTATGAAATTGATACGCACTAAAAGACTCGATTAAGTCTCATACACTCCGGATTCTAAGAATCCGAATCTGACAAAGAAACGGCCCAAACAGCAATTTCAACGCCCAGCCCTGGGCGCTGAAATTGCCTGGATCCTATTTCCAACGCCCAGAGCTGGGCGCCGAAATTTTGACGCCCAGCCCTGGGCGCTGAAAATACTCGGTACGTGTTTTTTCCTAATTCTTTGTGGATTAGAACTCTGCAATTCTATCTTTCCACGAACTCTTCCCTATAAATAGACCCCTAAATTCGACGTGAAAAGAACACACAACAACACATAATTATATTCTGAGTATTGACTCCAACCCTTAGCCTAAGCCTCACGCTGCGAAACTGTTCACGCGTTCTGTCGCAATCGATCCATAAATCGAACAGAACGTATCCTGTCCCATAATTGAGATTCGTTAAATAAAAAGGAGAAATAGCAAAGTCAAAGTGGTTAGTTTTCTGAGAACCGTGACGCACCTCTCAAGGGTGCGTCGTAATGTGTCCCTTTTCGATGATTTAACTGCTTTCCTCGCCCTTTTTATGAACTGTTAAACTAACCTAATCTGATTGTTCTATCACGCCTAACAAATATGATATTTTTGGGAAATCGGATTATCATGCTAGGTCCCTTAATGCTATTTAAATCAGATAATCACGATCGAATTAGTATTATATGTTGCATATTGCTAAAATCAACTCAGATTAGTTTAATAGTTAACGCATGTCCCTTCAATTATTTATGTAGAGCTAGTAAGGATATCCTGCATCTGGAGTTATCGACGAGCGAAGTACTCCTCTCGGTAGTTACAGTCCCCCGAACCCTCAATCTCTACCTTGCGGGTGTATGTTGAGAGATCCCCACACCAGGGATCACAAGGGAACCTACGGCCGTCGTGGTCAAACATAATTGCACCCCCTTTATGTCACGATAACCGGGTTTTGTCAGTTTTTCTCATTGTCGTTAAAAACTGAATGGCGACTCCTATATTACTAGTCAATTGAGTGTAAACTCACAGGAAATCCAATTACACTTGATTGAATAAAAAGAATCGTCACACCCACGAGGGACGAGGTCACGCATTAGCCTCGTGCTTTTTCGACCCCCTCACACCATGACCCATGTCACCATGTGCAGACAAAAAGTACAAAATGAAGTAAAAAAATAAAACAAATAAAAAAAATCCATCATCTTCATTCTTCGAGTTCCAGGTTCTTCGGCATCCATGGTTGTTTATTTTTAGCAAGATGAAAAAACAACAAAACACCAATTTCCAGTGGCAATCAACTCGTATGTCCTTCTCAATCAAAAGCCCCAACATATTATATCTTCTATCTCCTTCCCGGACCTTCAATCGTTTAAACTAGGGTTTTGGTTTGGTTCGCAAAACATCGCGAATTGGTACGGGCGAACCGGTTCGCGGGGGTTAGGCGCGAACCAGGTAACGCTGGTCAAGAATGTCATTCGGCTCAAAGGTGATCAAATCCCCTTAATCCTCCAAACTCCATGAGTGTATGCAGTTCATATGAGAGTCATCAGGAGAGAAGTTCTTCAACCTCCCTTCTAACCTCCACTTCTGCCACATTATGAACAATTGATAATCTCTTAGACACAACCTCTTCCTTTTTCCTAACCGAAACTCTTCGCCATTAAATAACTTCTCAATGGAAAATTGTTTACTCAAACGCATCAATGATAGGATAATCGTGATGATTGATGCATTAACTTGATAATCAATCAACTTCCAATAAAAATTTATTGAGCTCCAAAGACCATGATCTCATAGCAAGAGTATAGTAGAAAATTTGTCCCAAACAACCCAAATTAGCAATCCCCACCAACAATTAGATCAAATGCCATTGCAATTAGAACAATCTCCGGTCAAATTACAATTAAAATTCATGCTTAAATAAATCAAGCATATAAAAAATCTAACAATTACATGTTGAATTTGAATCATAAATCAACACCAACAAAAGGAGCCTAAATCAATTAGTACTCACTAGACATGTTCAATGTGTTGGAGGCCCTTTAAAACCCCGAATCAAGCCCTTTATTTTTATAAGTGAATGGGGCTCTTAAAGAGTTAATGACAAATGGTTTCTTAAAGGGTTGGGTTGGGTTGGGCCCTTACTGGGGTTTTAATGAGAACCACCAATTCTACCGAACTGGGCTTTCTCGTCTATACAATCATACTTTCTCATTCTCTCTCCCATTTCACTTTCTGTCTCCTCAAAATCTCAAATCATGATTCTACTTAAACTTCTCTCTCTTGAACTGTAAATTGTCCGTCTTTTATCTCGAGAGTTGTTGGGTCTTGTTTGCCGATTAATTCTATATTTTGTTTATTCGATCGTTTTTTAGATTTCTTTTTCATTGTCAAGCAAGGTTTTGTTTTTTGATTCCAATGAGCCACAAGGGCAATCAAGCAAGGTTTTGTAGTTTGGTGAGGAAACATATCAAAGGAGAGGATTCTGGTGAGGTTTAAAGCGAAGAGAGGTTAAGAGACACGACGGTGGTGGAGCAAGTGATGAAGGCCGAATGACAAAATCCAGTGGTGGAGGGTGTTCCAAGAAGAAAGAAAAGCTGGTGGCTTGTCTGTAATATAATGGGGGAATGGCGAATCCTAGTAAAGCTTTTTGTTCCATAGTGAACTACACTCCTCCCATATTTTAATCAGTTTTGTACCCTACATGGTGCATGTATAGTTTGCTTCTTGTGTTCCTATGTTCCTATCTACCTAAAAAATTGGTGCAATCCAACCCAGCCCAGCCCAGCCCAACTGGATCCATATAAGTCCAGCCCAACCCATTAAGTTTGAAAATACAGCTCAACCCAATCTGACCCATTCAGCTTAGCCTAGCATAGCCCTAACCCGGGCCATTGAACAGGTCTAGTACTCCCTATAATTCCAGATTCAGCATCAAGAAGACCAATGTAGAAGAAGCCGATCTTCGCCCCTCATCTCGTTGACAAACCCAAGAACATGGTTTTCAGGCAAACGTGAATTCTTCATTTACGCACTGCGATGATCCCCGTTTACGATTTTGGCGGAGAACCGGGTTGAGCACAACGAAGCAGAGGGAGAAATGGGTTGGTGGTGGGATTTCAAAAGAGAGAGAAAGCGGCATAAACTGGATAGGCACAATCATATGGGAGGAGACTATGGGAGACTTCCATGGAAGATGTGAGGAGAGAGAACAACAACCATGGGTTGTCCATGGGAGAGGGCAAGAAGAAGGAGGTTTTTCTAAAATAAAATTTATATTAAATGAATTTAGACAAATTAGAGTGAGACACGTGTCATATTAACTTATTAATCCGATTACAAACAGGTTGAAGATTATTTTGGGAAGATACAAATACCACGCGGAGCTTAGATTATTCTTAGATTAGTAAAAGATGAGACTGTTATTCGAAGAATGGATAAAGGTTGGATTATAAACAACAAAATTTCCTTCTTAATTTTAACAGTTAATTCAATACAACTTATTATTATAAACAACAAAATTTCCTTCTTAATTTTAACAGTTAATTCAATACAACTTAATAGTTCTACACTTCCGAGTCATCTTAGGTCACAAAATAATGTTAATGTTTCTATTGCACAATTGATCAAAGTTTTGGGGCCAACTTGCCCCAACTAAAAGTAAAGAGACTTGGTTGAACAATTGATGAAAGTCTTGGAGACAATTTGCCACTTTGCCACAATACTATACTTCCTATTAAACATGGTTACAACAACAAAAATATATGACTATTAATTTCGATAAAGAGAGTAGTTATGTAAAAATAAAGCATATACTATAAGTTCCTCAGTTGAAGCATGCGCCATTACAAAGTAGTGAAGTACTAATGCAGAAGGTAAATTTCAATTTATTACAGAATACGGCACAGAAATCACTTAGTATACAAGTATAAATATTAAATAAGATATGGTGTGTTCGTTGATACATACACTTTTGGTTTCAGAACTGTCATTGATATTTGATCTACAAGCCACTCACATTTCTCCGCAACCCTCAATCGGGACATTCCTTGGCTGCAAGCAGTTGATAATTTGATATTGTTAAATAAGATATGGGAGGGGAGGGGAGGGGGGTTGAGCAGGAATGTCATGGTATTGTCTCAAAATTGCACTTAGTTTTGTTACTGTCTACTCGATAACCAACCTGACTAGCTGATTCTTGTGTCTTGGAAACTGATAAACGAAGCAGAAAGATGAAGTAGAAGAGATGGTCCAGATGGAAACAAGGAAAGCCCAAAGAAGAATACAAGAGCATGATTAAACAAGACTTAGGATAAGGCAAACGAATGACAAATAGAGCAGAGATAACAATTATTTAAGGGAATAGATTCAGTAAGAACTACACACCTCGTAGTGATTGTTCATACTTCTGAAGCTGCTTTATGAAGCCGGCATTAGGTGATGCCTGCGGTCTTTTGCTTCTCACATATTCAAGAGCTTGAGATAGAATCATGCCACGTTTCTTGATCAGATAAGCAAGAATTATTGTCACACTGCACGGCAAAAGAAACAACTCATAGTATTTTATCCACTGTCAGTATCAGCAAAAAGGATCACATAGCCAGCAATGAGAAATACTCATCTCTCAACTTTCAAATTGAGAAAGCAACATAACAATCAGACTTGAGTGGCTGGCTGCAGCTTGCTTAATCTATGAACGAGAATGAGAATGCTGCGCTCACTTTCAGTTCCAGGGGCATATTCTCAATATGTGATGCTCAATACCTAATTTTGTGAACCAAAATTTTGCTAAAATCATGTTCCATCAAAGGGTCCCAACTACACACAAACCAACGGATATCCTACAGAATAAAAAGCAGGCTTTGATTTGAAATTAATTTTGATTAAACCCTGTATTCAGTTCCCATTAACACCTGTGTTTATGTCTACAAAAATTAGGAAAAACACAGCATCACTCGTATATATGAAACCTGTTTCTCAACTATCAGTCCTCAGACAATGATCATTTGATAATATATAGGCTACCTTCTAGATCTCCCCACAAAGCAGTGAACAAATACTCCGCCACCTGACCTTTTAGCTTCCTCAATGAAATCAATACATTCATCAAAGTACTGACATAGATCAGTATCTTCTCTGTCCGCAACTACCTCGATACCAAAAATGAAGAAAAAAGGAGAGAAACAATCAGACCAGTAAGCCAATAAGAAATTTAATATATTTGCATTTCATTTCAGAAATTAATATTCCAACATTAGATCAACATATACTTAAAACCGAAAGACCTTAATAAATGAAAAGTACGTTTAGATGAGACATGAAACCTAGTCTAAGGAACAAACAGTAGAAATGTAGAATAACTTGATACAGTATATAAGGACATAAGAAACTCAACTATATCAATCAATAGGCAGAGGGGTGATTTACATATAGGATTTTTTGTCAGAAAAGACCTTTCAAAGTCAAAAAATTGTGACAAATGACCTTATCAAAAAAAAGTTGTGAGATAGGACCTAAAATCGATTTTGTTGTGAATTGGGACCTGCACCCATTTTCAGGTAGTTGACCCGCGCGTGCGTGTCACGTGCCTACTAAAAAATGATTGTTTTTTCCTTTCAGATTTCCCTCAAATTCCCCCCCCCCCCCCCCCCTAAGTCCCTAACTACCTAATAAACCCTAACAAAAAAAAAACTGTGATTATGAACCAAATTAATCAGATTGAGCCGGATACCTCAGGTTCTGATTTTGATCCTATAAATCTTGACCAATTGAAGGCAATTAATGATCGATTAATTCTGAATTTGTTTCTGAAGAATATGGTAGCCAATCAGAAAGTATCCAGGTATGGGAATAAACCGTTTAGATTAGAAAGATCAGATGGAGGGACGTCGGTCAATTGGGATTGAAATACAGATGACATAGCTGGTGGCTGCATTAATTTCTAACTATTGTCTCTTGTCTCAATGTTTTGTTGGGATGGAGGATTAGAAGGATTGCTTCTCTCTCTCTCTCCTCATTGCAATGCCCAGCAGAAGCAAGTTGGCTTAGCTGATTAGGTTCACACAAAGGTTCTGGCCTGGTTTTCTCAGCATCTATTGAAGGCTGATTTGTCTTGCTAGCTTGTTCCATCCCTGACATATTTCCCACTTCGCGACTACATGTTGGTTGGGCTGCTGCAAATGATAACTTTGAACAGAAACATTCTTTAAAGAAAGTATATGGGCTTTATGAACCATTGCTGCCTCAACTTTTGCTTTTGTCTCTTGTAGTATAGATGGTGGTGGACATGAGGCTAGCATGGAAGGATAACTCATACTCTCAAGCCGGATTAGTGCCTTAATCATGTATCCACCTATCTTGACCTTTGGTTAGAATTTATTTTTGTGGAGATGAACCCTAACTTCCACAATAATTAAATTGGACAAATTGAAGCAAATAGATTGGGGATTTTGCTCTTACTTTGTTCGAATAGCAACGAATTGAAAGGGGGAAGCAGCGAAGTTTTATTTTTAAGCAATCGTCCACGAATTGATGAATCTTTACGAAGAAGATGAAATGCAGACAGAACGAAGCAACGAGGAGAGAGAGTGCATATGGTTTTTTTTTTGGGTTTATTAGGTAGTTAAGGGGGGGAATTGGAGGTGGAAATAAGGAAAGAAAAAAAAAATCATTTCTTATTAGGCACGTGACCCGCACGCACGGGTCAACGCCGGAAAAATCAAGTCAACCATCGGAAAATGGGTGCAGGTCCCAATTCACAACAAAAAATCAATTTCAGGTCCTATCTCACAACATTTTTGTATAGGTCCTTTGTCACAAATTCAAATTTTGACTTTAAAAGTCCTTTTTGACAAAAAATCCTTACATGTATCCAATTCAATTTTATTTAGATTTGAATCAAGCAACATCATATTCCAATTGAATATCTGGCCATCTGGTATCAAAAATCTGGAAATGAATATTGGTGAAACTAATAAACAGCATCCATGAATGGAAATACTTGGAAGTTTGAGGACCTTTAGTTCAATACCCATACCCTTAGCAGAGGAGTCGTAAAGATAAGATCTTCTCCTACCGTCAGTGTGTTTGATTGTTGCCTACTCTAGAGATAAAACAAAGGAAAGCATTCAGATATGAATGCAGCAGCGAATAGAGCACTCCATCTGAAGGCCGGGAACAAGAAGCTAGTGATTCAACTAATCACAACCAGCTGTATGGTGCTTATCTTGGAGAAATCAACAAAACAGATGACAAGAAGAATCATGATGGAAGAAAGGAAAAACACTTAGTCGAGCACCTGTCAGTAGCCTGCCTTAAACTGAACATGGGTCACGTTCAGAATGAACTTATTTGGTCCTCTACACCCAAGTGACCACAAAAGCTGAAACGTGTTGGATTTAGTGCTTCAAAATTAGTGTTAGTGGTCCTTAATTTTAGGAACATGAATATTATTAGTGGGCAGTAATGGGTTAGTGGGTTATTCCACATTCTAACAATTTAGTATGTCTATAAGCCTATAAAAGGTTTTTGATGTAACTTAATTAATTAGATTGAATGAAATAGTAGTACAATTGTGCTACATTTCCCCCCTCTCTCATCTCTGTTATAATTTCAATATGGTATTAGAGTCGGGTTAGATCCCTAAAAGAAGGGGGGAGAGAGAATGAGAAGTAAGCCATTGCAGGCTATCTTCCGTTTGTGAGTGAAAAGTTGAATGGGCAAACCACCATGGCAAAAGTGGTTGAAAAAAAAATGTAGATGATGATGATTATGTGCATCATGGGTGAAGAGAAGTCCTTCCCAAGTTCATGCGGGGAGAGGTGCTCCGAAAATATGGTGTCGATGATAATATGCATCAACAAATTGTGTAAAGTGATGAGACGTGCATCACAAATTGAAGTGTATGCAAGATGTGAAATTTGACAAGTACGTCAAATAATTGATAGAATGAAGGTAATTATGGTTATGGCAGAAACAATTTACATGGACTTGACAAGTTGGAGAAAACAGAATACTTTTTGCTTCAACTGCAGATGAAGAAGGCAAGCTCTTCATGGAGCTTGAGAATTGATGTTCTGGTGAAGGTTAAAGGTGAAGGTCGTGAAAATTTGAAGCAAGGGAAAGTGTTGGACTTAGTGCTTCAAAATTTGTGTGTTAGTAGTCCTTACTTTTAGGAACATGAATATTATTAGTGGACAGTAATGGGTTAGTGGGTTATTCTACATTCTAGCAATTTAGTATGTTTATAAGCCTATAAAAGGTTTTTGATGTACTTAACTAATTGGATTGAATGAAATAGTAGTATAATTTTGCTACATTCTTTCTCCTCTCTCATCTCTGTTATAATTTCAATAAAACGTTCTTCCATTTTGTAATCCGCTCTATCAGCTATAATTTCATTGCCTCTCTTTTCTAGCTTGGTGAATGGTGATCTATTAAACCGAAATGCCTCGTATGGAAAGTAAAATTTCAAAACCGAATCTCGGCACAATCTGGATTGCTAGCCACCACGTTCATAGTTCACAATAGATAATATCTATGCAACAAACCTTTTCATGATTGTACACCCTTTAATGACCATGTAAAAACAATTTTCTTTGATATCAAGGGAGAAGCAATCTTTTCCTCAAACTTCTTCTAGTACCTTCAATTCTTTTTGCTTCAACATGACAAGATACCGATGCATACTGTAAATTCTCTTGCATGCAGTTACATTTTAGCTACAATAACACCCATAGGTACAGGACTACAACGTCCTCGCATTGAACTTGAATGAATTTCAAGGGAAATGGATTACCTTCAATGACCTTATATGTGAAGTCATTTGGATAAGCAGGGGCCATCGAACCAGCCACAGTCAAGATGCGAGTAATATTATTCCTCTTCAACGCAGCTTTGTTGTTTGCCGCTCCAATAGACCCTACAAAGAGATCCTGTAAACACCAGAAGAATGAAGTTGCTAAACTTGACATTTTTCAGAAAAAAATCATCACATGGGAAAAGGGAAATGACATGAATTACAAACACTTGCCTCTTCAATTTGACATGGTACATTGTCATCCTTCACAAACCTTGTCGCATAGGCAGCACGCAAAAGTGCTTGTAATCTATTCTTGTAGTAATCATCGAACTGATCCATTCCAAGTAAATCAAACTTTTTTCACCTCTTAAAAAATGCCTAACCACAATCACATTATGAAGTTAACTTTCACAACTTAATATAGTAGTTCAATGTAATTGTAGATAAAATTAGTCCAAAATTAACACCAAATAATTAGAACTATCAATCCACAAAACTTGAAAGTTGCAACGTCCATGAAAAATTGCACATAGTTAGCCGGTGTGCCGGAAATAGCATAGACCCAAGCAACCACTGCCCAACTACCAAAACACTTGTGCATCAAAACTGGTGACCGAATAAGCAAAACTGGTGATTAATTAGGATCTTTACTTCAAAACCCCAAATTTTAATTACTGTTTAACAGAAATTGAAATAAACTGTTGAAATACCACAAGCACAAGCATACTCTTTCATTTGTCCTCATTTGGCAAATTACTCCTTCATTAAAAATTATGCATTGCCCAACACAAATTGTCTTCAGAAACAGTGTTTCCATTTAGCAAAATCGTATCTCCATTGCCTTTAGAAAAAGTGTTTGAATTTGTTAACTTCAACCCCAAATTGTTCAGAAACAAAAAAGAGCAAACCGAATATGCATTTCAACCGAATTTGCTAACTTCAAACATAACTTGTCATCAATATATGTCAGCCAAATCGATAAGATGATAAATTAAGAAAATAATTCATGGGTTTGAATCGAAAATTGTAAATGTTTCACATTAATTTAACAAATTCAGAGTCTTTTTACCATAAATACTCAAATTCAACAATTATTATAGAAAATGAAGGTAATAATATTCAAAACTTTATACAATCCAAACTAACAACAATCAGATGTGCTCAGAAATACAAAGAACAAATTCCTAACTTTTTCTCCAAATTTGACAAATGAATGATTGCAAATTAATGTTACCAATACAGTTGTTCAGAGAAAATCGGAAATTAGGAATCAAGAAATTACGATAAATTGATGGATGAATTAATAAAAGGAATAAGAGGAGAGAGACTGACCTGTGCCAAATATAGTCTCCAATGTCTGTGAAGAAATGAAGAAATCTTCTCTTTACCGTATTTATTTAAGAGATACTATTGTCATTTTTAGTAATTTATCAACTCCACCATCTAATTAAATGCTCCTTCCGTCCCATACTTATAGTCTCGTTTGACCAAAAACACGGATTTTAAGAAAAAATGTAATATAGTACATGGAAAAGTGGAATTAAGTACAAATGATCATTGGGTTGCATGGAAAAGTAGAATAAAGTACATGGGAAAGATAATATACTCCCTCCGTCTCTTTTTGTTTTTTACGTTTGATATTTTTCACGCGTTTTAACGATTAATTAATATGCATCGAGATTCCTCAATTTTTTTATTTAAACAAGATAAATTACGTTTATTTATAATGTTTTCACTTTTATCAAAATTCTGATATTGAAAAATGAGAAAATTTTAATGTTCCAATGAAAAAGTGTGAAAGATTAAATGAACCAATGAATTTAATTGGTTAAAATAATAATTGGACACAAAATTTGATTGAATACTAAGTCATTTATGAGATAATATAAAAGGAAATATGAAGAACATTTTGAAATCTCCAAAAAGGAAACGTAAAGAACAAAAAGAGATGGAGGGAGTAGTACATAAGAAAATGGAATATAGTACATTTGTGGAGTTTACAATGCATTTTTAATTAATATAGTACATTGGGAAGTGGAGACCTTAATAGCCAAAATTAGAAATAGAACTATAATTTTGGGACGCCCAATTTAGAAAATAAGACTATAATTTTGGGACGGATGGAGTAATACATCTAATTTATCCTATAAACCACCATCCTATTAAACAAATAATTTCATAAACCCACCCCACCTCCCACCCCAAAATGACATGGTCCCCACTTGATTAATTATTAAAATATCCATCTAACTTCACTTGCTTTATTATTTTATTTCATTCAATTCTTTTTCTTAATACTCGTGCCCAGCCAAGTGTATCTCTTAAATAAGTACGAAGGGGGGATTAAAAAGTCGAAATGAAGGAAGCGTTTTTCGTAAAAAAAAATCCATTTTTGCCCCTCCCTTTGATTAAATATTACATTATTATGTAAATGCACTCCGTAGAAACCAGTAGCAGTTTCTCGCTCTCTCCCTCACCTTCATAACAAAACCACAACCATCGCCAATCGCAAGAAAAACTCAATAAGGTAAGTACTTTACTACTCAACTTTAAATCGGTTATATGTTAAGATTTACCTTTCATATTTTGTTCATTAATTAGAGTTTTGGATTCGAGTTTCAGTTTAACGTCCATTGTTGGAGATAAGTTAAGTACTTAATTTAATTCAGATTTTTACATGCATGTGTTTATTTATTTGAAATTGGTCTCAAAGTTGGGTTTTTATTTGGTTTAAAGTTATCTGATTGCAGGGGTGTAAGTGACAATCTATTAAATCCTCTAAAAATCAATGATGTGAAGATGTTGAGGCGTTGTTCTCTCTCTTGATATTCCGTGTTATGTCTTATGCGTCTGAATTGAGTGCTTCGATCCGTCTGGAGTCAGGTTCTTTTTCACTCCTATTTTCTTCATTTTTTTCCAATTATATGTAATATTACTCAATATTAAATTAGAATTGGGTTTATTTTATTTTATTCTTTAAACTGATTTTTTCCAATTTGGGTTTTTTTTCTTGAGTACGAAGTGGTTGATCCCCCCCCCCCTAGCATAGATATTTTTCAATTTCTTTTTTAATTAAATACATGATTGTATTTTTCCTTCTTTAAGTTCAATTTGAGTTTTTCTTGATAATTTATTTTTTAAAGTAATAGTAATAGGCGTAGCATGCATCTTTTGCTTGAGTAGTTGAATTTTATAGTATATAGTTCATTGAACTACACTTTATCAATTTCAATTTAATTACGAAAGAGATTCAAGAGTATAGTTTATTGGAAGAGCAAGACAAGCCCTACAATCCACCCAGCTACCAGAAACGTCATTTTGATACTCCATGGAAGCGAATCATATTCCTTAGGAGGAGCTTCATGTTTCCTGGATTCGCAACCTCTCCTAGGCTCCTAGCCCCTCTTCTCTCTTCAGAAACAAAGTACTACGTATATAGTAGTAGTAGTTGTGTAGGAATATTAATTTTGTTTTTTCTTTGGCTTTGTTGCTTTATCTTGAGGAAACTGCGTGAGGCATAAGAGGATTTATAAACCTATTTTAGATGCATGCCTGCAGTTTAACAATATTATTACACTCCATAATATTAATGTCTTAGTTTTCCACTTTAAATTAATTAGAGCATATTAGATAAACTCCAATGGTTACAAAATGGACCTGCACACACAAAAAATGAACATGTGAGCAGGTAGCCCACCATTGGTACAACAATGACATAAGCAGCTGTTAAAACCTTGTAGCTATTTTGGGCTACGTAGCTCAAACAAAATATAGTTCAAAAAAATAAATTATTTAAATTAAATATTATAGGGAGCTAAAAGTATTGTAGCCCACCAATGTGATAATTTATAGTTTTAATCAGTTTTAGTTAGAAATTTGATGTGGCACATAGCCACAACATCTTGTAGCTCACCATTGGAGTTGCTCTTATAATTTTGGTATTTGATCGTTTAACATATTTGAAATTTTTGTGTATGAGAACTCCATGAAGTTCTTCTAGAACAATTCAGAATGACAAAACATTTATAAGGGCCAACCGACAAGGACAAGTTTCTTTTATGGATTTTCTTTCTTATGTAAAATTATAAACACGAATAACATATAAATGGAAAAAATTACCATAACCATAGATGGAGTAAAAGTTGTATAGAGGGTATTACTTCATATAGCTCCTACTTATAAAAACTTTCAATTGAATTTCCTTTGTAATATCTATAGTGTTAATTAATCTGATTTACGCAGCTTCACATATGCAGCCATCTTTGAAAAGAAAGTTTGGGAGAGGTTGTTGCTACAAACTCACGCAATCTTAAGGGGTAATTCTATGACTCGCTACAATTAAATTATACTTGTAACGTATTGCATTATCTTGATTTGAAGAAGCTAATAACTAAATCTGTCATTACCACAAGAATAAAAGAAATATGCTTGTTAGTTGTTAGTGTACAAAAGGTTAATACTTCCAATTGAAGAAGTCCTTCTGAAGCCAAGACAACGCATCATCCTCAATGCAAATAACATAAATAGCAAACAAAGTATATTTGCTTCTCCTTGTAAATATTTGTGTATATAGTTGTATTGTTACTATTTTGTTAGTACTTTGTTGTTTGAAATGTTAATAACACGTTTCATGGTGATTCTTAAATTTTAAAAATAAATTACGTGCATCGCACGTACCAAGTTACTAGTTGTAGGAAAAAGGGGGCCCGACTATTTATTCGTAAACTATGGAATCTTGCTCTATTTGTTCGTAGTAATATTTTAAAACAAGATGATTTATCTGTCATATGATCCTCCTCCTTTTATTTTCTTTCCTTTAATTTTTAAAACTACATTACACATTTTACTTTCTCATTCTGTTTCATTTTCTCCCCGTCTCCAAAATATTGTCTCATTTATATAAAGGATGTCCCTATTTGTTTACCTCATATCTTATTTAGTTTGTGGTTTTCACATGTCTCTCCTCACATACTATTATTTAATCTACGAATTTTTCATGAAATACCCCTGAATTTTGGCGTAATTCACCAAATACCTTCGACTATCAGAAATTCATAAAATACCCCTATTTCAATTCAGACCCAACTGGGCCGGATCGTACATTGTCAAAAATATCCTCTCCAGGGGAGCAGTTGAGCTAACAGATGTCGATGGAACTGAGTTTCGTTCTCTGACGAACATGGACCAACTCAAGAAATTCTATGTCTAGATTCAAATGACATTTCAAAAAGTTTTGTACTTAGAACTACGTTCGGCCTGATTCCTTAACGGGACACGTGTGCAAGCTCATTTCGAGGACTGACCACTTTAATATTCAAAAAAAATTCAAGTCTCCTTAATTAAAGGCATTCTAAAAAGCAATCAATGTCCAAAACTAATGTTTCAATGTACAAGTTCAAATGATCGATTCAAGTGTTGTTGTTGCTCTAATTCCAAATGTGCAATTAAAAAGCATGTTCAAGAGGAATTTGACACAATTTTCAAAAGTAAGAAAGTGATGATGATTCTTATTCATTAAACTTCTTTTCGAACGAGTATAAATGACTCTAAAACCTTAATTCAAAGATAATTCGACTACAAGGTCGGAATCAAGTGAAACAAAGTCATTTCAAACCTTTTTCACTTCCATCAAACACATTCCTAAACACATTTCTAAAACACACTTCTAAAACAAAATCTTCAAACACTTTCTCCAACATTCAAATCAACCTCAAATTCCTCTAAACGGAATCATTTTTGGGTTTGGTTATGATGCTCTTGAGCTTTGGCGCCTTGATTACTTTCCCCTTACCCTTCCCGCAATCATCAACATTCATTTCCTCTTTGCCCAAGCGGCGGGAGGAAGCAATAGCAAGCTTACCGAAGTGAGTCGATGATGAACCTCCTTTTGGTCCCAAACGGTCACGAACCGGATGACCCTTACTCTAATCATTCCCTTCAATACTGATTGATGCAAGATGTCTAGCTTTAGAATCCCTGACTTTCATTGACTCATGAAGAGGAGCCTACCTTTGGCTTTGACCTTTCATCCACACAACATACCCGGCCGTAAGAGTGGCAGGCTCGGGCGGGAATCGAACATTGAGAAAGGGTTTGGCAACCCAATACCTTATCCACCTCCCAAGGCGATCAACATTCAACATAGTTGGCATCGGGTTCTCCATAGCACAATCTGGAATTTCTTGCCTCAAGCCAAATCGTCTCATCACTCGAACATGAGAGTAAAAGCTCAAGACGGTGAGGCTAGGCACCCTCAAAACAGAAGAGCCAAGTGCATATTTCATGGAAACAATTCCCCACCACGGAACCATCCATCTAATAGAAGACTCGTGGAGAATGCCCTCCCACTCATGCAAAGACAATCGACCATACATCAAATGCCGCATAGTGAAGCCTTTTCGATTATAGCTCTCCATGTTCTCCGGTGGTGCCACCAACACGAGCCTTTCCATAAGACAAACCTTGGAAGAATACAAATGCAATGTTCAATAAACCAATCCTAGATACAAAATACAAATTCAAAATTCAAAAGGAAAGACATCTACCAGAAGGAGCACCGGACTTCCTGAAAGCATGGTAGAAGGGTTGGCCTTAGCAACATCAAGACCCATCAAAGTCTCTCCAATTACAAGCGGCATTGGATCTTTCCCAAAAGCGGATAGCCCCACCATTTCTACAAGGGCAACTTGGCCCACCCCGCAACCAAAGTTCAAAAAAAGGAAACGGGCAATTAAACAGAAATGCAAAGCCCTCATACAACATACCTTAGAAGCACCACCGTTTGCTAAATGAGCTACAAGGAGAGCAAGGTCATCACCTCAACCATTTACAATTGCACTCTAAGCCGGGGGCTCCAAGCCCAAGAACCTCTCATAAGAAGAAAACAAATGCTCCTCCATACTCGACATACAAGGATTCGCCGAGGTTGGCCGGCCATCCAATAATCGCCCCAAATTTTTCGGGTAAGGGGCATATTTCAACAGTTTTGAACAGAAAAATTATCAGAACTTATTTTAGTTAAAAATTATATTCGGGTGACCCCTAGAGCATGTACATTGAGGCTCTTTGAGTGACTCTCCAAATAGCTCTTCAAGTAGTTGTCCTACAAGAAATATATTTTAGCCAACATTGGGGCTCGGAGGCTCTCGAGTAGCTCTTCACGGAGAGCTAGTTCAATGTAGCTCTTGGTCATGACACCTCCAAAAATCGATTCATGTGAAAAAATAGTGTGACTTTGATTGTAAAAGACAATTAATTATGGACATGTGGACCACCAAATAGTAAAAAAATATTGGAAAGCTCTTTTGAAAAATCAACCAATATTAAGTGTTTTTTTTTTGAAAGAGTTATTGATAGTTTGTTGTAGAGAGATAGTGGTAGGAAGAGAATGGAGAGTCACTCCAAGAAGCCTTTGGAAAACCAACAAATATACATTCTCTTATTTTCATAAATTTATCTAAACTTATTTTTCATGAATTTATCTAAACTTATTTTTCGTGAAATATCCCATTATTATGAATAGAAATATATTATTTTTAGTCTGTATTGGGTGTTGAGCACGGTCTTTCGTTCTAAAAATTCAATCCTTATCCAAAGAGTTTTGAAATGGATAAGTACTCTCTATTTTCCATATTTTTCCTTTTTGTTTTCCATTACATTAGAGTACAATTGATACTTTTAAGTAGTACTCTCATATCTCAAAACACGGTCATATCCGATAAGCAGACCACCAATTGTTTCTGCCCACACTCCCCCACCATATCCCTAATTCGTCGAATTTGGTCATAAAGTCAAATTATCATCACGTATAGTAATTGGTATATCTACACCTACTTTTGTCAACACTTAACACAACGTCGTGTATTCGCGTACTCCTACTTTAGTTTCCTACTCAGCAACACCCTAGCACTTATCCACTCATCTCACCGTCCACTAATCCCCCCTAACCTTTTCACATTCAACGGCTTAGATCTCTCCTTTTGTTCCCCCCACGTTCCTACCTTCTTAACCTTCTAATTCCGCGGCGCCTCTCCAACGCAATTCAACACAACACACCTCTCTTCTTCTTCTTCCTCACTCAACACTTTCTCTCTCCTCAACTCTCCAATGCCTTCCCTCATTTTCTCTCTCCTCCTCCTCTTTTTTCTCCAACTCCCATTTTCTCTCTCCTCAACACTTACCCTCCCTCTCACCAAACACCCTACAACAAACCAATACTTAACCCGAATCCACTACGGCTTTCGCCTTCAACCCGCTCAACTCTTGCTGGATCTTAACTCGCCTTTCTTATGGGTGGATTGCTCAACCTCCTCACCTAAACCCACCGCAGTCTACTGCCGCTCAATCCAGTGCACCTCCGCCGCCTCACCTAATCCATGTTTATCTTCTACTCCAAACTCAAATCAACCCTGCTCGCTTCCGCTGCGCAACCCCGTCACCGGAGCATCCACAGCGGGGGAGCTTGTCGAAGGTACTGTATCCTTCGATGACAAAATCTCAACTGTTGATTCTTTCCTAATGTCATGCGCGCCACCGAAGCTCCTGGCGGGATTACCCTCCGGTTCGAGAGGTGTATTCGGGCTCGGAAGAACCCGAATCGGACCCATGTCACAAATTTCCCACATATTCGAACATCCGAAAAAATTCGCCCTCTGTTTATCCGCAAAAAACGGGATGATTTCTTCGGGAAACAACGAAATCGAAGCTTTCAAATCAATGCAATATACACCCCTTTTAGACGGGGATTCATCCTACAATATCAATCTCAAATCAGTCAAAATCCAGCACAAGAAGCTACCACTGGATGAACTATCTCTATCCTCTATCAAAATCAGCACGATCGAGCCGTACTCGAAGATCGAAACAAGGGTGTATCAAGAATTTGTTCAAGCTTTCATAACGGAGGCTGAATCATTGAACTCTAAGTTGGTTAGGTTCCCGCCTCACGGTGGGTTTGAGATATGCTATGGTGTGGAAGGGTTTACTGTAAGTCCTATGATTGATCTGATTTTGCAGAGTGAGATGGTGAAATGGAGGATTTATGGGCATAATTCAATGGTGAAGATTAATGATGAAGTGATTTGTTTAGGATTTTTGGATGGTGGAATTGATTTAAAAGAGGGTTCAATTATACTGGGTGCTCATCAATTGGAAGATAACTTGTTGGAATTTGATTTGGGAAGTTCAATGCTTGGATTTAGTTCTTCATTGCTTAAATTGCAAACTAGTTGTTCACAATTGAGTTTGCAGGGTGTTCAATCTTCCTGATTAGTTTTTTTATTATAATTTTTTTTGCTGTTGTAAATTTTTTAGTTTTTTTTTTCTTTTGAATTTTTGGTGGGTTAGATTAAAGATATGTGATTATAGTAGAATAACAATTTTGATGTGGGATTAATGACACTAATATTGTACGAATATGCTTTTGGCATATTCTATGATTTTGTAAATGGGTACTCCGTATGTTTTAATAGAGAGTATCATGAAATGAAGAATTTGGCATAAATATTAAGAAATGAGTTCGAAAGAGAATAATAAGAGCACAATTTCAGTGCTATTGGGGAATAATCCCTCTCCTACATTGTTTAGCTTGCTGATTCGTTTGGATAATTTCAATTTTTATTGAAGTAGAAAATAGAGGAGGATTTAATTGATTAATTGGAAATTAAAGGTATCTTCTCCCTTGTTCAAAAGGTCAACTTTTCTAATTGAAAACTTGGAACTGTTTCTTAAAATGGTATTCCAAGCCAAAGGTAATGAAAATTATGTACTCTTATGTGGTGTTCTATTGAGTATTTTGACAAAACTAACAAGACTTGAATAAGATATAATCCCTATATAATTGGAGAGTAGGAGTAGCGAGTATTAGAAATTCCTTATAAATCGATCATTTTAAAGAAACCACAATGGTCGAGTATACATTGATGCCACAGAACTACTCACTCCGTATTTTATTTATTAAGAGTTACTCCGTATATGCTGATCGACACGCGTATGTAGGGATGTAAATGGGTGGGATTTGGATCGGGTGGAGCATCACCCGCATCCATCACCCGCTTTCATCTGCTCCACCCGGTCCATCCGTCACCCGCTTTACTCATCACCCGCATTTCGTCCATCCATCACCCGCGGGTGGATCGGGTGATATTCGGGTGAAAACTATTAACCACTACAAATTCACCACCTAAGAATATGCATAATAATTAAGCAAAAAAAAAATCTTACATACCTACATTTACTACCGAAACCTATAATTGTTTCTCATCATGCATAACTTGTAACCCAAAAAAATTAAACAAACACTAACTTTAATAAATAATGAATTTACTAACACATTTTTATGTTAAAAAAAAAATATATATATATATATAAAATAAATGGGTGATGGATCGGGTGATAAACGGGTGGTGGGTCGGTTGATGGATGAAAAAACATCACCCGCATCCATCACCCGCTTTTCATCCATTTATTTCGGGTTTTCATCCGTTTATTTAGAGCGGGTGACCGGGTTATTGGATCATCCACTGGATATTTTCATCCCTACGCGTATGGGAGGGAGTAATAAACAAATAGAAAAAAGATGTGGGAAAAATATTTTAATTAGCGGTAACTTTTGTGTTAGACCGCCTTACCGAAAAGACCACTTTGATTGCTTAACTAATTGGTTCTATTGGTTAACTAATTAGTTCTAGTACTAGATTAGATCCCATGCACGCACGGATATTTGAAAATTATTATTTGACCATCTTTTTAATAAAAATTTTAATTGAAATATTTATCCTTTAAATCTATTGCGTAATTAATAATTTCGAATGTACTCATTTTATCATATTTTAACTTACTACGTATTATATATTTTTTATATGTTTAATATGATTAATATGATGATCTGACTAAAATATTTGATATATTTAATATGCTAATTTGACCAAAATATCGAGTAATAATGTTTTCTTTTATTGATATGACAGTTTTAAATAATAGCATATCCTATAATCCTATATTTTTTTTCCATATATAAATATTTATACAAAAGGAGAAAAAATAAAAAAAAGACTAAAATAAATATGTCTGTTTAGGAAAGAGTTTTTGGCGGGAAAATTTTTCACCAGGAAGTGACACGTGTCATTCCTGGTGTCTCTTTTAGTATATAGTAATAGATTAACTAATTAGTTCCAGTGCTTAACTTATATGACACCAATGTGGTCTTTTACGTTAGACTGCTTTATATAAAAGTTTGTATTTAATTAGAGTAGAGTGAGAGTATATTATAGGGTCCCTAGCAAATTAGATATATTAAATAACTAAAGGTGTGGTAGAAAAATGACTAAAAATAAAAGTGTGACTCCTAATGAAATACGGCCGGAAATGATATATTAAAAGGCGTTTCTACAAACGTCTACATGCCATATGTCGCTCTTCTCTCAATTGATTCGAACCTACGACCTCCAGTTTCAAACACAAGAGCTTTATCCAATTGAGCTATTACTTTTTGCATGTTATCTTTGCAAAATTATTATTAATATAATATTAAATAATTATCTTGTGAAAAAAAATCAAACAATTTCACTAAAAAATATAATAATTAATTGTTATACACATAATCATTCGGGGAATCGCCCAAGCCCGAATACTAGTTCTTTTCTGCAAAAATCGTAATCAATCTTCCACCACCCCAATAATAATAATATAGACATTGATATAAATTGGCATAACTTCTAAATGCAGAAAATATTTACTTTGTGTAGAAATTAAAAATTACCATAATGTCCCTAATTAGTAAAATAAAAAATAATTAAATAAAAAGTGAAATAGTTTAGATTAGATTAATACGGAATATGCTGATGCTCTCAACGCATTGTTCGGGAGTGGTCTCACAAGTCACGACCATATTTTAGT
This sequence comes from Spinacia oleracea, assembly GCF_020520425.1. NCBI lineage: Eukaryota > Viridiplantae > Streptophyta > Magnoliopsida > Caryophyllales > Amaranthaceae > Spinacia > Spinacia oleracea. Next base: position 24,587,229 of record NC_079489.1, read on the forward strand.
GGGGCCGGCATCCCATAACTATACGGAGTACTCTATTATATAATCCCACCCCAAATTGTCAAAAAAAAAAAAAAAAAAATCCCACCCAACGTACCATATTTTAGATAATTAGTTTACTCTATTTTTTATTTTATTTTTTTCTTGAAGGATACTCTATAATATTACTTACCCCTGGCTTACATATTTGTGGTTTTTATTTTTCTATGTATTTTAAGTACGTTATGTCGTCAATATCGAGTACATTAATATTTTATGGGTATTGATAAATTGAATATTATCGAGTACGTTATGTCGTCAATATACTTGACTCGAATTCAGTAGGTGTTAGTAAGTGATATTATGTGTTATTATTTCCACATATTACAACTATGAATTAAATGATGAAAATAATGTTACTAATCGTTAATATTACTAGAATTCTTAAATACGGAGTACGTTGGGTGGTCCATCTGACCCAACTAAAATATCATCAACCGACTTATAAAAATTGCATCCCCGACGGAAATTCCTTGATGGCACAATTCTTTGCTCCTCTTGGTTGGTCCTCTTTTCCCCTTAATGTCATCAGAGTTATAGAGAATTGATGACATCATTACTTTGCTTCACCAAAGCTGTCAAAAGCAAAGCTAAATTTACGTATTTAAAAATCAATAGCTTTTCTTTTAATAACTTTTTAATAATTAATTAGGAATCTTTTGGTAATTTTATTTTCTGCATAAAGAAAATCTTTTCTGCATTTAGTCCATAAATAAATAACTATAACTTGACTTATTACGGAGTATTAGATTTAAACAAGTCAATTTATAAAATTAGGCAAGCAGCGTAAAGGATAAACTAATCTTTATCATATAAAAGCTGAAAGCGGCCTGAACAGCCCCACTACCACTCCCGCTAAGCAACAATTATTTTGTGACTTTATTTAGTTCAAATCAGAAAATTGGAAGTTAAAAAACGTGATTAAATCATACAGTTACCTTTTTTTTTGTGTGTGATTGAACTGGATTATGGCTTTTGAAGGAGTCTATGTGCTAAAATGCCCAAAAGCATATTCGTCGCGACAAAAATTAGATTGGCACATGGCAAAGTTGAGGAGCTGTGCAACCGTTGGTAGAGCTGTCAAAATGGTTATACGGGTCGATTTGGGTTAGATTAGCTTGGGTTTCATGTCGTGATCAGGCTGGGTCGGGTCATTTTGTCACCCAGAATCAAGTCGGCATAGTTTTCATTCGGGTTATGTCGGTATATTTTTTTCATTTCGGATACAGGTCGGGTACGAGTCGAGTTATGTTCGTTAAATTTGGGGGTCTTATCTAGTTGGGTTTAAGTCGATTTCGTAGCAAATACTTTCGGGTTGTTGGTTTACAACTCCATGCAGACTCCAGTTTGGGAAACACACTGGATAGTCATGCACCCAACAATGCAGTGATCATATTGGATGATTCTAGAAGCAAGCATGCTCAACAAACACTCCTACATTCACGGCAGTTTGTTAGAGAATCAGTTACTTGATTCATCTTGTAATGATCCGCTTATATAGCTTAGGTGTACAAGTAGATGATCCTGATTGGATCCTAGTGTTTAGCTTGCTTCCTATTGGTTAGAACACATCATCTAATCAGTTGTATATATAGCCAAGTCTGATGTAATAATATTATTCATTCAATACAATTCGAATTATTCTCTCTAAGTCTCTCTTTCTCTCTCAATGCTTTAACATTCTATCAACTGAGTTTCATGTTAATACATGAAAACTGACTTCGTATCAGAGCAGATCAATCGATCTTGCTGAAATTCCTTCAATTTTGTCTTGATTCTTTACTGCATGTTGTTCTTCAGATTGTTTTTAGCAAATTCTCGGTAATTAGTTTAAATTCTTAAATTTGTTTCAATTGAATTTCAATCAAAATGCTTGCTGATCAAGCAACAAATCCTTCTCTTAATCCAAATTCTGCATTTTTTTTTAGCAACAATGATGTTAATGCTTCAAAATTAGTAAGCATAGTTTTTGATGGAAAGTGTTTCAATAACTGGAAACGCTCCATGCTTATTGCATTATCAGCTAGGAATAAGCTTTGTTTTGTTGATGGATCATTAAATCAACCAGCAACAAACTCTCCAAACCATATAATCCTGACCAAATGCAATGATCTAGTTATTTCTTGGATGTTAGCTTCTCTTGAGCCTTCATTTGCAAGAAGTGTTATGTATTTGAAAACAACAAGAGAGATATGTCTTGATTTAGAAGATAGGTTCTGTCAATCATCTGGTCCTTAGCCGTTCTCTATTCAGTTGAAGCTGTATAATCTTAATCAAGATGATGATGAGGAGATATCATGTTTTTTTTATACTAAAATCAAGCTACTATGGGATCAGCTTGATGGCTTGGATCTCTAGCTTTTTTATTCTTGTACTGGTTGCAGTTGCACACTTACTCAGAAGCTACTCAAATCTCAGCAGAATCAAAGGCTGATTCAGTTCTTGATGAAACTTAATCCGAAATATGAACATCCTAAGAGCACAATTCTTATGATGAATCTTTTGCCAACTATTTCCAAAGCATATGGCCTGCTGCTTCAAGATGATCAACAAAGAGAGGTGCAGAACAACAGGGGTCATATGAACTCAGAGTCAATAGTGTTTACTGCTAGGAAATTTGTTGACAACAAGTACAAATCTCAATACAACTCTAGTCCTAGTAATCAAAATACATTTTATGGAGGAAAGTCAAGGAACAACACCAGAAACAACCTATTTTGTGAACATTGTAGGATGAAGAATCATATAGTTTACAAGTGTTGGAAGCTGCATGTTTATCCTAAAGATTTTAAAGGCAAAGGAAAAAGAGTTGCAGCTGCTGTACAAGTGGAAGAAACCTATGCTAATGATAACTCAACTCAAGAAGAAACATGCATGTCTTGTTCATGCTATATTCACCGAGGAGCAGTATAATCAATTGAAGAAGCACCTCAATACTCACCAGGTTTCTAGCCAAGTTGAGAATCATGGCTCTAGCTCTCTTGGACTAAAAACTAGCTCTCAAACTCAAGGTACTTTTTGTCTTCTATCTAATTTCAAGAAAAAGTGGATATTGGACAGTGGTGCAAGTGACCATATGTGTTCAGATTTGAACATGTTCAGTAGTCTTGAGCCTCTAACTGACAAACAACATTCAATTACTATACCTGATGGCACTTAACTTCAAGTTAAACACAAAGGTCTGGTTTATCTAGGAGACAACATCATCCTCAAAAATGTTTTGCATGTTCCAGGATTTCAATTTAACCTAATTTCTATTTCAAAACTTTGTTATATATGAATATTGGTCTCTGTCTCATTCAGTAATAATAAATGCACTATTCAGGACCTTTCCAAGAAAAGGCATTATGTGCTTGGTAAGTTGGACAAAGGTCTCTACAGCCTAAATGAGGACCTCTTGGGATCTCCCTGCAAATCTACTTTCAATAATTTTTTCTCGTCAAGTACATGTCTTACTGCTATTGAAGAAGCTATGTTGTGGCACCTTAGACTAGGTCATGTTTCTTTTGGTAAAATAAAGAACATCAAGGGTATTGATGTTAAAGGATGTTTAGCAGAGTGTTTCTGTCAGATTTGTCCTCTGGCTAATCAATCTACGTTTCCATTTTCAGTCAGTAGTATTAAAACTACAGAACCCGTTTTAGTTGTTACACATAGATGTGTGGGGGCCTTATTCTGTATATGATTCCTCAAAGTGTAATCAGTTTCTTACTATTGTGGATGACTACATCAGGATGACATGGACACATTTAATGAAAAGAAAAATTGATTATGTGAAAATTATGACTCACTTCTTGCCTTATGTTGAATATCAGTTTGGAACTACTGTCAAACACATTAGACAGATAATGCTCCTGATCTGACAGAAGGAGAAATGAAACAATTGTTTCTTAGAAAAGGCATCCTACAACAAAAGTGTTGCAGTCATACACCACAACAAAATGTTGTTGTGGAGAGAAAACAAAAACATCTCCTTGAAACTGCCAGGGCCTTGTCATTCCAATCCAAACTTCCAGACAGATTTTGGAGTGATTGCATCTTGACTGCAACATACTTGATCAATAGAATGCCTCTCAAAAGTATTCAGTTTGCTACACCCTATGAAAGATTGTTCAAAGAGCCCCCAAATCTTTCTCATTTAAGGGTCTTTGGCTGCCTTTGTTACATGACAACCTCCAAGGTTCATATATCAAAATTTGATGCTAGGGATGACCCTTGTGTTCTTATTGGTTATCCTCCACAACAAAAGGCCTACAAGGTTTTAAATATAGCTACCAAAAAGACTGTAGTTTCCAGAGATTTGACTTTCCATGAAAGACATTTTCCATTTCACTTTTCTTCATCCCCATCCGCAAATTACTCAACTAAGTTCTTTCTACTTATTGTTACTCGTTTTTCCTCAGAAGATTCTCTTCCTTATACACCAATTCTACTCCAATAAAAACAGAATCTACCTTACAGTCTTCTTCTTCTTCTTCTTCTTCTTCTTCTTCTTCTTCTTCTTCTTCTTCTTCTTCTTCTCTTGAATGCTTTCCTCCACCATCTCCTGAACATGTTCCTTCAACATGTTCCTTCTTCTGTCTCTCCTGACATTCCTGTTTTCACCAGAAAGTCCACTAGAACTATTAAACCTCCATCTCACTTGAAGGATTTTTTTGTCACAAACCAACCAAACATTGGTGTAATATGGTTGCTTTTTATAACTTGTCAGAGAAGCATAAACTTCTCATCGCTTCACACATGGAATGTGTTGAACCTACCTCTTACAAGGAGGCTATTTCTGATGTCAACTGGATATAGGCAATGGATAAAGAAATCTATGCTCTCCAGCATAATAAAACTTGAGATTTTGTTGTTTTATCCAAAGGGAAGAAAACTATAGGCTGCAAGTGGATTTAGAAAATTAAAAATAATGCTGATGGCTCAATTGAAAGATACAAAGCAAGGTTGGCTGCAAAGGGTTTGATTATCATGAAACTTTCTCTCCTGTGGTTAAAATGTCAACTATCAGGTGCCTCATATCTCTAGCAGCTAATAAAAATTGGAAATTGTTCAGATTAGACATCAATAATGCCTTTCTTCATGGCAACCTTGATGATGAGGTATACATGAAGGTTCCAGAAGGAGTTGCTGCACCTACATGCCATGTTTGCAAGCTTACCAAGTCATTGTATGGTCTCAAGTAGGCCTCTAGACAATGATTTTCCCAATTACTTAATGAACTCAAATCACATGGTTTCACCCAGTCAAAGAATGATTATTCTCTGTTTATCACCAAAGACTCTCAGGATCTCACTGTGGCAGTTGTCTATGTGGATGAATTTTTTTTATCACAGGGTCTAATGAAGCCAACATAAATTCCCTCAAAGCTCATCTTCATCATACTTTCAGCATAAATTATTTGTGGTTAATGAACTACTTCCTTGACATTGAGGTTAGTCATACTGATGAAGGCTATATTCTTACTCAAAAGAAATACACTAAAGAGCTCCTAGCTAGATGAGTGTGAACTTCATATCACCAAACCAATTATTATTCCTTTTTCTCTCAACTTAAAGCCCTCTTCTAATGGTGAGCTCTATTACAATCTAGAGTTGTACAAATTCTATGTGGGAAAACTAAACTTTCTCACTCACACTAGGCCTGATATTGCCTTTGCTGTTCAGTCCCTCAGTCAGTTCATGCAGTCTCCTAAGGTCCATCATATAGAATAATATAAGCTCTCACCCACACACTTAGATATATTTCTCATACTGCAGGACATGGTATTTTACTTAGAGCTACTGATAAGTTAACTCTCCAAGCTTTTTCTGATTCAGATTGGGCTGCTTCCCCTACCATCGGAAGATCAGTAACTGATTATGTCTTGTTATTAGGAAACACTCACTAGCTGGAAATCCAAGAAGCAATCCACCATTTCTAGAAGTTCCTCAGAATATGAATACAAGGCTATGTGTCAAGCAGCAAGTGAGGTTACTTGGATTGTTAGGTTATTAAAAAGAATTGGGTGTTACTGATTTAAAGCCTGTGGAGCTTCATTGTGATAATCAATATGCTATTCGTATTGCTAAAAATCCAAATTTTCATGAGCGTACTAAGCATATAAAGGTGGGTTGTCATTTTACTAGAGACAAGGTTCTTGAAGGCCTTCTCACACTTGGTTATTTTCCAACTCAACATCAGCTGGCTGACATCTTTACAAAAATTCTCCATAGTGCTCAACACAAGACTCTGTCATCCAAACTAGGCATGGTTAATGTTTATCCCATCCCTAGTTTGAGGGGAGTGGGGGCAGTGTTGGTTTACAACTCCCTGCAAACTCCAGCTCTGGCAACACACTACATGGTCATGCAACCAGCAATGCAGTGATCATATTGGATGATTTTAGAAGCAAGCATGCTCAACAAACACTCCTACATTCACGAAAGTTTGTTAGAGAATCAGTTACTTGATTCATCTTGTAATGAAATTAGCTTAGATAGCTTAGGTGTACAAGTAGATTAGATAGCTTAGGTGTACAAGTAGATGATCCTGATTGGATCCTAGTGTTTAGCTTGCTTCCTATTGGTTAGAACACATCATCTAATCAGTTCTACATATAACCAATGCTGTAATAATATTATTCATTCAATACAATTCAAATTATTCTATCTAAGTCTCTCTTTCTCTCTGAATGCTTTAACAATCTCTCAACCGAGTTTCATGTTAATACATGAAAACTGACACGCGTTCCGATCAAGTTTGGATCGGTTAATGACCGGGTTGATCAAAATTCAGGTCGGGTTCACTCCCAGACACATGTCAAGATCTGGCCCGATAACTATTGGGTCTGGTCAAGGTTTTAACCTACGATAATTTTTATGTTATATTTTAAAAATTAATGTTCAATTTATATCAAATTTGAGTTTTATTCAAATTAGGTCATCGTGTGTTCTTGTCAAATCAATACATAATAAATTTAATATGGATTTCTTGTCAATAACTGATTTGGTCATCTCAAAATATTCAAGAGTAAAATATTTAAACCACACCTTGGGTCCCTAACAAATTATGTGGGGGTAATAATCGGGTTAAGGTCATTGTCGGGTTGGGTATAGAATCAGGTTCGGGTCATTTTCCGGTTGGGTCAGTTTGGTTATCGGTCATCGATCTTTTAGTAGGGTGTCGGGTTCGTTTTTTCGGGTCGGGTTACAGGATACCTTTTTACCAAAATTTTGGGTCATGGTCGGTTACAAGTTCGCTCGGTTCAGGTCGGGTTTTCAGGTCGGGTCAATTTTGACAACTCTAAAAGTTGGATACTACCTTCGTTCTTAAAGTTCTTTACACTTACTATTTGCACGAACTCAAACTCAATATTTAACCACTAATATATCCAATTTCGTATGTGAAAAAAATTGATATTTTGGAAATGCATACCGAAACCAATCTAACAGGATCTTACATGATAATATTTTGATGTATATAATATTGGAAATTTACGTTTAAGTTTCCATACATTGGAAAATATTCTAAGGCGTAAAGAATTTTCAGGAACAAAGATAGTATTGTTTAACTAAAACTAACATTTCCTCCTCCGTCTCTAAAAGATTAATCCATAAAGAAAACTTAACTTTATTACTCCCTACGTCCCATATTAGTTTTGACATTTATTAGAGCACAAAGTTTTAGGAGATAATCATTGTTTGGTTATCAACTACTTCCTCCGTCCCTATTAGTTTTTCCCATTTTCCATTTTACGCGGTTATTAAGGAGCATGAAACATTATAAAATTAACTGTCATTGTTGTATTTTTATAGGGAATTGTTGCTTTTTTTTTTATTTCATTTTCACAAAAAAAAATGTCTAAAGATTGTGAGCCAATAGAATTTCAAAGAATAAAAGTGACAACTCATTAATCCATCCAAATTTAAACCATCCAATGCAATGAGATTACAAGGTTATTTATTGATAAACCAATAGAATTACATGGATAAAAATACAAAGAGGATATTAAAAAGGAAAGAAAAGAAATGGGAAGATCATTTTGGGACACCTTAAAAGAAAATGGGAAAAACATTTAGGGCCAGAGGGAGTATTATTTTATTGAAAAGTTAATGTGATACTCCTTCCGTATTTTATTAAGTAATGCACTTTGACCAACACATAGTTTAATGAAGGTGCGTTGGTTTTATTAATATTAAACAAAGAAAAGAGTGAGGTAAGTGTAGATTAAACAATTGAGGTAAAAGATAGTGAAAGACTGGAAGTATTAAATCTGACTAGTGAGAGTAAAAAATATGACCAGTGGGGTCCATAAGGAAAGACGAAAATTATAAAAAACGAGGGATACTTTCAATAAAGGAAAAGTGCACCACTTAATGAAATACGCCCGATAATGGGAAATACACAACTTAATCTAGCGAGGGAGTAGAAGATAATGGAATATTTTTTAATTGAAAGTGAGAAAGTGCGGGACCCTAAATTTTTGGTAGTGGAAAGAGAGAGTTATTAAAATAATTGTGAGATTTTTCCCAAATATAATTATAAAAACTAATATGGCTGGAGATAATGGAAAATGTAAAACATATATCAATAACTAATCTGAGGCTGAGAGAACAATATGTCAATATCACTAGTAGAAAAAAGTACATTTGCAGCACAACATTTACAGTGCACCTGATACGTGAATTTTGCAAGAAGTCTTTAGTCAACGCGGGTCAAGAATGTAGTGAGCAATTCACGACGTATTTCAGCTATGAAACTTGCTAAAACTTGGAAAAAAAACAAATACTTAATCGCAACGTGCAGTGTTAGTGGGCATTGTAATTATGTCTTTTATTGCAACTTGCCCTATGATTAAGCACACTAAGAAAAAGTGGTTATGAACATTTCTCTCGAATCCTCTGCCTGTTCCTACCAGTCTCTTAAACCCTACCTACTTTCTACTATCTCTAAATCTTTATATACATTCCCTCAAAAAGAAATTCTCTATGTCACTACTACAAATCCCGCTAATTCTCGACGATATCTGCTCGACGCCGAAGGTACAGCGTTGGTGAAAATTTGGGTCCGCGTATTTTCTCGACGCGGTTTGTCGTCTTCTCTAAAAGTGGACACAGAAAGGCGTCGAGTACTTGGCACATGCTAGGCACGTGGTAGACTAATAGTACTCCGCTTCAAAAATTTTGGGGGAAAAACACCCACTCCCACCCCGTGTTAACTGAACCCTAGCCTCCCACTAATCAACTTCTCTCTCATCAATTCGTATTCTCGAAAAATCACAGATCCATCAACTGATTTCAACCACAGATCGAGGGCTCTTTGGTTCCTATTCGCGTTTTCCCTACGTTTGAAGCTTATCTTGCTGATGTAACTTGTAATTTTGTGTATTCCGCTGTTAATTTGCGATATCAAATTATGTTTTATATCTTCGTTTTTAATCCTTCCTCTTCGTAGATCTATTGTTCAATTCTAGGGATTTTAATTCATTATTTGGCAAGATTGGTTTCGTTTTTTATTTGGGTAATTTATTGGTTTTTTTATAACTATTTTGTTACTAGATTGAAGATTTGGAAGGTAGCTTGGGAAATCGTTAATCGTGTTTGGTTGAGGTAATGAAATTTATTATTAAATATTCGAGTTTAATTTAGATTTGTGTATTTATAGTTTATCTGGTCAATGGTTCCTGATGATATCAAGGAGAAGGCCAACAAACAAGAGAAGGCTTCAGTCATTGATGTCACTCAGTTCGGTTTTTTTTTAAGGTTCTTGGTAAGGATGTTCTGCCTAATTCTCATCTTGTTGTTATTTAGGGTAAGTTTATTTCTAAAATTGCTGAAGAGAAGATCAAGGCCGGAGAACGGTGGGGTTGTGCTTCTCGATCACTGCCTAAGTGTTCTTTATTTTTAGATATTACAATTTTGGTTATATATTTGTGTTAGGAGGAACATTTATATTCTTTTTGATCTATATCTGGGATTTGCTTTTGTTGTTCTTAATTCATTCCATTAAATGATGTGAACTAGTTTTCAACAAATTTGGTTTTTATATTTATGTTAAATCAGATATTTGGGATGTTCAAATTGTCTTCTTTTAATTTGATTGGATGATGCTTTATGGTCTGTTAAGTTTGAATTGAATCTTCTTTGGGTGTCCAAAAACAGTAACATATGGGCATTATTTACAGCAATTTGTTGTCTTGAGACTCAAGTGAGATTGAAGTGAAGCTTTAGTGGAAGGCAATTTTTCTGTCTCCTTGTATTTTGTCAATGAATATGGGTTCATTTATTGGTTTAATGAAATGAATTTCATAGTTTGACCATATTTGGCTTAAATTTTATGGCCATTAGCACCACATGATTCCCAATAGCGAAATTACGGTCATATTCTACAGTAATTGAGTTCATTAAGCTGCCTGGGCTTAACAATTGTTTGATATTCTCTGTACGATGTTACTGAATTTGCAGATATGAGAAGAATATCTTTCGTTTCAGTTTTTCAGTATGTGTACCGATTTATTCAATTATTATTACTAGCTTCTTTCAGATTTATTTTTTTCCATCTTTAGGGTTTTATCTGAGGATTTCATGTGTTCACTACAACAAAACACGCTAATTCTCGACGACATGAGCTCGACGCGGTACGTACAGCGTTGGGGAAATTTTTGGTCTGTCCTCAAGCCTTTTAACTGATTTGAATAATCATCTATATGCTCCAGATATCATAACATGGTTTGATTCTTAAACTCCCCAGACAAAAAGCAACCTCATTCTCGCATTTCCTTATTTCATCTGATATTGTTCTCTTCAATCATAGTTGTAGGTTCAATCTGCAAGTAGCCTCGCAGTTTGTTTCGAGTCATGTTCTATTCAGTTCCAATTTATGACCTGTCACTTGTCAATGGCCAGAGGGATTGCCTCTGTTCCAGGCCTGCCAGCTATGGAGATGACCAAGCGGCTCAACATCATGAACTTGCTCTTCCCACAAGGGATTGAATGAATACACTGGAGATCAAGGTAATTAGTTTTGATTCCATTTATTTTACATTTTCACAAAAATCTATTTAAAAATTGTTTCCTTCTGATAAATATCAAGGCATGATATTTTCTAATGTAGTGCTAATCACTCTCGTATATATTTTTTGTTCTAATTTTATCTTGAAATAAAACCAGGAAAATTCGACAGCCAATGTACCAAGGCCCAACCCTCAAGGTCTTATCACGTGTACCATCGGGACAACAAATTCTGATCCAATGATAACCCTCAAGATTCTGATGAGGCATTGAGAGAGCATTGACTAATGCGATTAATTTGATGATACTAGATTTTGGATGTAATTGAGTTTGGTAAGTTGTTGAGTTGATTTCCTTTGTAATAAAAATAAAAAGATTGATTAACATCTGAATGCAAAAAAAAAAATCTTTATTAATTCATAATTCCCTGCTTTTTTTAGGAAATTTTTACAGCATCACTCTAGCTTGCGTGTTTTGTAAATTATGTTCAGAAGCTGCAAGATAGGATTGTGTGTGCTTCAAGAGTAAGTTTATGCGAATACCTTTTAACACTATTTTGAACAACTCTCAATTGATGGATTTTGTTATCATTATGTTGAATCCCTTATCCAACCATCTTTCAACTAAACCCCTCTCCTCAATTTATGCGAATCCCTTTTAATACTATTTTGAACAACTCTCAATGTATGCTTTCATGTTTATATTCAACTCTAGTTTGTAACTGAAGTAGTATGCTAATGTTATGTTGTCTTTATTACTAAGGTGCTCAGATTATCAGGACCTGCTCTGTTCTGGTCAGTTGTGTTCATTATGTTCTGAAATTATAGTTTATATAGTGTGTGCGTCTTTCTCAGGTACTTGGTTGAGCTAGTTTAATGACCAAGTGATCCTTGAACAACATCTCCTAGTTCTGTAGGTCTATTCCTCATTTTCTACTTATTTGAATGATTTTTCTTAATCTATTTGTTAAAGTCGGTTTGAATATGAGTGCATAAACTATCAGAGTGGTGGAAAAGAAGCTCGAGACTCCTAAAATCAATCTCACATATCCGGTTCTAACAGCTTTGCGAACCAGCAAGCTTATTATGTATGAATCATGAATTTAGCCCTATAAATTACACTACAAAATGTACTATAAAATTGGGTGAAAGAGTATAAATGGACTCACAATGCTTTCTTTTACTCATAGATTTTGTGTTTGTTAAATTATGCATCTTCTCAAATTTTCTATAGTGCTTTTTACATTGCTACTCATGTATAGGAAGACAAGCATAGAGAAAAAATGAATTTATTATCCCATTGGATAAAATCTCATACGGGTAAGGACGAAACCTTTCTGTTGTGGTATGAGTCCAAAATTAGTCGACTTATTAAGCTATTTTTTAGTGAAAAAGCTAGGTGTCATTGATACCACTCTTAGCTTGAGGGGGGTGTAGATCCAGTCCATGACTCTGTCAATAAAAGCAGGACCTCGTAATAAGTTTAATCTGTAAGCTAGCCTGAAAATGAAGTCTTCTGATAACTTTTCGGTGTTCTCTTTATTGTATAAGCAAATAGTACTATAGAATGGTTCTGCAAATTCATGAAGTTCTAAAGTTAAAACGATGGGATAATAATATGCTATGCAATACAAGATATATGCTAAATTATAACTTTTTATTTCATTGAAAAAACAAAGTGGTATTCTACCGCAATGGTTACCAAACTCCACAAAACCTGAACGACCCCTTTTATTTATCATATACATGTCTGGTTGTTGATTCTTGTTTTTGTTATGGATGCATAATATTGGAGTTGTTATTGTAGCTTAAAACTAAGTGCTGGCACCAAATATGAGTTCTGCTCTTCCAATTTTATTCCTTGTCAAAATTTACAGGTTCTGCTCTACCTGATATGGTTGTGCTATTTTCGAAATAGTCTAAGCATTAGAATAAAATAGATGATATCATGCTAATACTTATTAATTGCTACTATTCCTTATAGGTTGTTACTGTAATCTAAGGAAATTGACAGGAGAGAAACGGATGACTGCCATAAAGCTAAGGTTGCTAGAAAGGACATCGAGTTGGGATCCTATATTTATTCGACGCCCTGTTGCTGCTCCATCATTGATCATATATTTTTTTAGATAATGTTTTTGATAAGTAATAGGTTTTATATGTGAGGGATTTTTTTATGTATGTGTACCTTTGTAATTGATATTTGTATATTCTTATTTTTGGAAATAAAACATGTTCCTGTTAAAGTCGTTGATATGCAATCTGTTGCTGCTAGATTGTTATAACAGAGTTTATTTATTTTATATTAAATCGTCTATTATTGACTTTTTTTTGGTATAGTACTGTTAGTTCAAACATATAACCGGTTGAAAGAAGTTATCGACAACCAAACGCGTCGCAAAAATAAAGCTTTTGTCTATTTTGAGCTTGGCGGGTAAGTGGGAAATTATAGACGCTGTATAAAATTTCTAGTCGCAGAAGAGCGTCGAGATTCACGACGCTGGACAAAAGGACATGACCACAAAAAGCGTCGAGGTTATTGTCGCTTAAAGGCGTCGAGAAATTCTCGACTCACATTTCGACGACGCTTCCGAAAAGCGCCGAGCAGAAATTTCTCGACGATTTAAGGCGTCGATAAAAGGCCGAAAAAGCGTCTCTAAAGTACGGGATTTGTAGTAGTGTGTAAATCTCTCTTTCATACTATATTCCTCCAAATCCTTTAATGGGTTCACGCATTAAGCATACCTCAAAATATTTTGATTTTGCGTCCAGTATTCAACTAGGAGAGAGATGAAGATAGGGAGGAAGGGAGAGAAAGATGATGAACTTCACAACGACTTCGACCATCTCTTTTCCCTTCTCTTTAGGGGCTAAAACTTTTGATCTAGCCATATCGGAAAGCAAATCAAAAAGAAAGAAGTTTCAAAGAATAAGAATTCAGCGAGAATGACCTGAAGAAGACCGAAGCTGCTTAAGATGTTGAACCACTTTCTTTCTATCTCCTCCAATTCTCAGATCTAGAACTTTTTGAAATATTTTTGTGTTTTGCTCTGATTTTTCCTGATATTTATTGCGGCAGTTGTTAGAATTCCTAGGGTTGTGTAATTCCTATATTTTTGAGAGTCCTATTAATTGTCAATTTGCTCCAGTTTCTCGCAAAATCACAATTGGGGGTAAACTGTTATGCTACTTTCTGTACTAACATCGTGATTTTCTTGTCGTATGATTTTGTCGTGTAGCTAGATATTTATCTTGACCATAATTATTTCCATGACGCCTTAGCTATGTTGCGACGCCAAGAGATGACAGACGACAGCAGAGCCATGGCGAAATTATAAGAGAAATCAGGTCAAGGATAATGGGTTTGGGTTCAAGCAGCTGCGCCGCTCTAAGGGTCTAACCAGTTAATTATGCACGTCCAAGTGGTGTTGAAGGGAGCGAGTCAAACATGGAGGACGTGGTAAAAAAGACAGTACAACCGCTTCCTATATATATTGAAGGGATTCTGATTGATCATGTATAGTAGCAGTTGCCAAGCATCTATATATACAACCCAAGTACACGACCAGAAGATACAAATTCACAAGCATTAAAACCATCTTATTCTCCCTAGTTAATTTACGCAATTAAAACTTGCCTTATTTTTTTAGTTTCTACCTAAGTATTCTAGTGGATTGGTGGACTCATTTTTCGTTCCTATTCCTGGATTTTAGCATGACCATCTCCTTGTGTGGTTTCTTATTTTGTTTTCCTTTATTTCATTTTCCAAAAAAATTTGGCAGATCATAAATGACCACCTGAGTCAATAAAGTTCCCTCCTTATATTTCCCACTTTGACATAGATTTTGTGACTACAAATACTTTACTATTAATAATAAGCAAAGTCAAATACTACGTATTACGTTTCTCATAAAATTCATAACTTTATTTATTGGTATTCTAGCATACAATTGCCAACTTCTAGACACTTCCATGTGACTTGCATACATAATTAAGCGTCATCTAATCTTACATTTTATTTTTTACTTATAATACATTAGACGTGAAGTTGAAGAATGAGCATCTGATCCGATCATAAATCAAAGAAGAAGTGAACCCAAGCCTAGACTTATTTAGATCAAACTCCAACAAATTATCCTCAATTTGAAACCCTCCTATTAAGATTGACGTCCTTGGGTTCTTTCCACCATCCATTAAACCAAGACAATACGCATTATCACTAGCCCGCACGATGGAGTTCGTCGCTGCTATCCTCCAGAACACGTCCTCGCTCTGTAACACAAGATCAATATCGGGTACTACGGGCCCAATCCTTGTGAAACTGAGCGATGTAGGATCGTAACACAGCTTGAATGGCGCGACCGGATTGACTCTTCTAGCTGGGAAAGATGAGTTTCTCAGTTGTTGATCGAAGGCAGTAGTGACAGCCTTATAAATAGAAGTTTCCAAAAGAGTGTATGGATGATTAACACTTATCATGGTTCCACCACTTCCCTTTCTATTTATAGATAACAAGTACTTGTTTATTGACGGAACTTCCTTTCCTCCAACTTTGATTCCTTGTACTCCTATGAAGTAGTTCCCGGATCGGGCCGGGTTATGGATAAGGGGAGTGTAAGAAAGCAAGGTTGTAACATCTATATTAGGGGAGAAATTGTAAGGTCCGTCCCCGATAAAGACGACGCCGTTTTCCCTAAGGGGAGCTAAGCATAGCGCGAATTTTTGAGGGATACGGAAAGCTGAGGAAAATTGACAAGGGAGAGAGAGTTTGGACTTCCCTAGGCCAGCAACCCCAGACACTCCTTTTGCTAGGCCTTGTAACAAGGACTTGGGCGCACAAACAAAGAGGTACTTGGGTATGGTTACTAGTTGGCCCGGGTTAGACCCGTCAGTGGAGTTGATACGGACTATGTCGGTAGCTAGCTCGCCGCCTCTGCGTGGGGTGATGTTGGTGAAGGGGTTGTTTAGAGAAAGACTTCTACATGTGTTGTTGTTACACCCGGGTCTAGCTGGAGGAGGGCACGTTCTACAAATTTTGGAGTTTGCTAGTGTGCATTGGGTAGAGCCGCAAGTAGCAGGACGGTACGTGGAGGAGACGTAGCGGTTTCCACAAAGAACCCATGTGGACGGAGTACCTAGGTCGAGTGTTAAGGTTACTGGTACTGGTGGAGTTCTTTGGATGAGTTTTGTTGTGTATTGGAGGGTGGAGGAGTCCTTTGAGACTGTGAGGAGTAGTGCTTTGGGGCGGAAGGTGGCGGCGGCATTGGTGGTGGTGGTGGTGGTGGAGATGATATAGATGATGAGGAGGGAGCAAATGAAGGGATGGTGATTGAACAAGGAAGCCATGGTAATTGGTAATTAGAGGTGGGATATGATCAAGTATGAGAGTGTTGAAAATGAGATGACCAATTATATACAGTGTTGAAAGGTCAATTGGTGATAAGATTCATCAATTTTATATTATTAATAAACCAAGCTGTTTCTTTGCAATTCCAGAGGTCCCAACTCATGGAAGTTGACATAGTTTGATTATTTTCTACGTAAACTAAAATTAAATTACAAACAAGAAACCTGTAAAACGGATCTAACTTCGCAATATCAAGAAAGAGTTTGTTGTTTAATACAAGTAGCTTCATTGTTTTAAACTGCAAGTTTGTTTCTATTCTTTATTTCATTCCCCATTCTATGGATATTTTCCTAGCTTTTCTTTTTCTTTTCCTTTATCGGGATATTTTCCTTTTCATGTACCCATATATGGAGTATTCTATTAACAGTCTCGTTGACAATCGGTATTAACGGTCCGTTTGATTACCGGTAATAAATGGTGAAAATATAAATAAATCTAAGTATTCTTAATTATTACTCTGCATCACATTAAACTATTTTTAATACTTGTCTAAGTCAATTTATAACCTCTAAAATAATGCGGGGGTCGAAATTCATATTAACTTTATATTTTATTGACTTAACAAGAACACACGATGAGTAGGTGACTTAATTGATTTGTATAAACTCATTTGAAATAAATAAATTGAACATTAATTTTTACGTGGCCCGAATATGATTCGACTGAACCCAACTTGTACCCGAAATAAAAAAAACAGTCTGACTGAAAACAAACCCGACCAAATCCGACCTAAACCAGGGTAATAAAGGACCCAACACGACCTGAGACCCGAAATAACCTGACGTGAACCCGATTCAAGTAACCATTTAATATGCCATATGTGATGTCGATATGTTGCCAAAACTTTATAATTCCGTACATAATTAAATAATAGTACTACGTATGGGTACACTTGCAAGTTGCAACAACCAAGACAAAATGCAAGGTTTGCCGACTGCCCTACTTAGCATAGCATGTGAAGGAGAGGAAGTCCAAATACATGCCTGGCATGTATTTGCAAAAACATGCCAATCCCAAATAAAAAGATAAATGTAAATGTTAAATATTTTTGGGGGGAAATGTATAACGGAATTGTAAATTTGTAAAACGGGGTGGTGATTTGGCATTGCTGAGTTGGTATTGGTATTACAAAAATGGTATTGGTATTACAAAAATGGTACTAAACTTTTTTTAAATGGTACTCGTTTTGTACTAAATTTTATAAAGTGGTATTAATATCACAAAAATGGTGCTAAATATTTTAAAATGGTATTCATAGGATCCAAGTTGGCAAACGGGGTTGACTATTCAACAATTTCAAAATGGCTGGGAAATTACAAACAAGCCCATGGCATGTATTTCATAATACATGCATGGCTGCGATTTTGACGCCCTCTGTGAAGGAGGAAGTACAAACGCATATTAGATATGTATTGGCAAATATATATTAGAACAAAAGATAAAATAGGAAAAAAGACAAAAAAGAAATTAAATGATATTTTTTTAAATAAAAATGGTACTTTTTTTATTTTTTTATTTTTACAGATGGTAATTTTTTTATAGAATGGTAATTTTTTTTACATGAATGGTACTTCCTTTTTTATCTTTTAGCTATTTGTATTTTAGTTGATATGTGTGTTTCCACACACATCTGATATGCGAAAAAACAACCTTGCATGTGAAGTGAGTACATCTGATGAAAATCATAAACGTTCAAAACCCGTTTACCCGTGTTGCCACTTGCCAGCTCTACGCCTCTACCTACCGAAGTTGAAGTTAACTAGAAGCATTTTATCCGACCAGCAACCAAAGAAAAATAAAACCCGAGCCTAGATCGACTTTGTTAAATCATACTGCAACAAATTAAAAACATCCTCCCTGTGACACGCTCTGGTAGCACTGTTAGAATTGATCAAAACTAAATACTCTAAATGAATAAATGAGACCCTCATTTACTTAAAAACCAAAGAAAAGGGAATAAAAAAATGAACTAGATAGAAATTGAACCTAGGACTATGGGTATTATAATAGGATTCAAATCCTCCGTCCCAATCTTGTGTCCCATTCCATGTACCACTTAATTTTATTGGTCCACATCATTAAATTATAACAGTTTTTTATTATTATTTTAATTAAGAAATTGTAATGTAATGAGGTGGACCAATAGAATCAAGTGGTACATAGAATGTGATTCGGGTTCTGCAAACGTATTTTCCCGACCAATATCAACTTATTCAGGTATTGGTTGTGAGAGAAAACACCATTTACACATAAGGCCATGCTAGATTTCCACTCACAGCGGAATGTATGGAGTCGATCAAACTTGAGGCTTGAGGAACTGAAAATAGCATCCAAGTACTTTTTAGTTGACACAATCACCTTCAGCTTCTTCAAAGTCATGCTCAGTTTTGGCATCTCTCTTGAGAACTAATCACCCCCTACACATTTTACACCCCAGAGTATTGACACTCAAGCTGCACTACAGTCCCCTTTAATTAGTTTCTCATGCTAAACAAACCATTAATTTAAACCCCTAGACCAACAGGACGTAATTTGAGTCACAAACTTGGGTACTAGGCTAATGATACAGATAATCATGCTATACAGGAATCCAGGTTAATTAGCAATTACTTTCAGGAAAATCAGAAAATACGAAAAGCTGATATTAGAATCAACAACAACACATTTTCATCAGAATGACCTTCCAAGGTGATATTATCAGTTACCTGCACATAATCATCAGAATAAAAAGCAACAGGGCAGCCATGACTATTCGGCCAACTCTTCCTCATCCGATCAGCCACCTCCGCCATTTACCGGCAGCGTCTTCCCAATCACCTCGCCCACCCCCACCGCCGCTGGTGTCACCACCGGCGTTTCAATCGGAACAATTGACATGACCCGATTCTTCCAATAAGATGACCGATAACCGCTTGTGTCACCACCTTTGTATTAGGAACAAATCTGAATGCCAGAAAGGTCAAAATCAAGTGGGAATTGATCCAAATGAAATAAAACAATTAATAAGACTATTCTATCAATATATTTTCAAAGATCCAGAATATATTCATGAACTTTTTTCGATCAAACTATTTTCAAAGACATTCGTATATTTCAAATCTCAAAATTCAGAATTCAACCAAAATTGTATTATACTAACCTGTAAGACATTAGGAGGAAGAACGACGCGGATGGTGAACGATTTCAACGCAATACACTAAATCAACTTCAAAATTTGGAAAGTGTGAAAGATTTATTTGGAGTTTTTGATTGGATTTCCAAAACAGTTTTGTAAACTCTTGATCTAAATTTTGGAAGGTGTGAAAGAAATCTTGCAAACCTACAAATTTAGGCGTAATTTACTTTGTTCTTGGTTTGGCTTCAATCGATCTGGTGTGTTTTGTGGCATGAATAAGTTTTAGGCGGTGGAACAGAGGAGAAAATTGCTTCTCAATTTTTTTTTTTGGTTTAACGCCTATTCAAATTACCATGTTCAAGAATATTGTCTTAGTAACTTACGAGATTATAATATTGTCTTAATATTATAAGTGTAACGTCTTTTTACAAAAAAAAAAAAATATGTCTTTTTTCTTTGCCAAACTGTATATCCATGTTTAATATAAAAATTTAAAATTGTTTCTTATTCATTTATATTCATATTATTTTTCTTTTATTTTGTTAAAAAAAAAGTGGGGAGGGCAGACAGACAGGGGACTGCACCGCGTATATATTCATATTATTAGTAGATAGATCGTTCACTTATGCACCGTAAGAACAATGGAAATTAATAATTATACGAAGTATTTGAAAAACAGAATATTAGTGGTACATAATAGATGGATACGAATTATTTAAAAAAAAATTATATTTATAACATATCAATAATTTTGGATAACCGTGCATGGTACGGGTCCTATACTAGTTATATAATAAGGCCTTAACCACAACTCTGCCTTTGTTTTTGTGTATATTAAGGAGATTAATTAATTATATTATATTCTGAATATTTGGGCTCGCACACCCTCAAAACCGCCCCTGGATGATGGGATGTCAGAGAGAACAGAAAACCATACGAATCGGGGACCATTATAACCTTAACCCTAGCACCTATATATATATATACTCCCTCCGTCCCTTAATACTCGCACCGGTTTGACCGGTGCGGAGTTTAAGATACTTGAATTGACTTATTAATTTAATATGTGTTAGTTGATAGTGGAGTATTTTTTTTAATATAGTTAGTGGAAAATGTGTAAGGAGTGGGAAATGGTGAGTGGGGGGTGTGAATTTTTCAATGATTTTTTGTAGGGAGTGAGGGTGTAGGTGGGGTAGTAGGTAAATGAGAGAAATAATATAATATTGGTATGAATTTCCATTTATAGAAGCGGTGCAAGTATTAAGGGACGGCCCGAAAAGGAAAGCGGTGCAAGTATTAAGGGACGGAGGGAGTATATATATAAGGTCTTCCATATCTCCTATTAAGCCATCATAAAATAAGAGATAGAGAAGTGGGTATCTACCCATATTAGCCTATATCAATAAGATACATATAAGCCCAATATACTTAAATATAAACCGATCACTTTTATGGGCTATATTTAAGAAAGTTTTTATACACATACGTTCATACATGTAGGCCCACATGGTTATTTCTAACAATCTCCCACTTGGGCCTTATGTATTACCTTATGTAATATGTATAACCTTATTAGCTCAAAATCTTTGCTATCATTATCAAAGATATCACCGAACAATCTCGTCCATTAATCATGCCAACACAGAACAAAACGATTTTCGTTATCTATATTGTGACTCAGCCCTCAATGATTACGTATATTAACATAACCAAATGACATAGATCAACTATGGATGTGTAGCATGAAATTTTCATGTAATGTGATCTTAACATGCTTATTTCCAACTAGTATTATTAAAATCTTAAGCGAGATCGTACCACAATAGACCAGAGTTAACCATAAACTGAAACATTCTTTCTGCAGAAACATAAAATCTAAATACAAAATATGTGTCATTAACAAAATGAGCACTCTATCACAAACTCCCACTAAACCTGAATGTCATTAAATGGCATACCACCAACATGAGCAGTGTACTCATGAAAGACCTTGGGTGGTAATCCCTTAGTAAGCGGATCCGCAACCGTAGAATTTGTTCTTATATGTTTCATAGACACTTTTCCACTCTAACCTCTTTCTTTAACAACACAGAACTTAATTTCAATGTGCTTTGATTCCTCCACTAAATCTTATAAATACTTGTTTTCTTGTTTTGGAATAGAGAATGCTTTTCTCTTTCTCCGCTCTTCCTCTCTCTTGATTTGGATGGAAGATTTCCAGTTCGTGATTTAGTCTTGATAACTCTTATCTTTTCTAGCATTTATCTCTTTATTCCTTTTGGGCATAAGTTCTAGTGATTCAATCTCATCACCCAAAAATGTCTTTGTGTGTTGAGAATTGTGTAAAGCTTAGGGAATGAATCGGTGAATACAATTGTGCACACCATTTGCACCAAATCTCGTTTTCAAGGCAGTGATTTGGTTACCACGGCGCTACGATTTTCTAAACACGTTTGTTATTCTTATTCTAATATTTTACCTTGAAAACCCAATAATTACAACACGTCCACCCCTTACGAAACTATTACATACTACGGAGTACGTAGTAAAAAAGCTAGAGATAGTTACATATGATCACGGTTAGTTCTACTCGAGTTGTAAATATACTTTGTGACTTAAGTTAAAATGCTGTATTTATTATAACCATGTACGTCTGTCATCAAGTTCGATCATAACCACTTTATTGGTATTCTACCATAAGATTGCCAACTGCTAGACTCATTATGTACGTGACTATAAGTTGTTAAGCATAATCTAAATTTGATTTATATTACATTGGATGTGAAGTTGAAGTTGGAACATCTCATACGATTATAAATCAATGAAGAACTAAACCCAATCATAGACTTATCTAAATCAAACTGCAGCAAATTATCCTCAATCTGAAACCCTCCTATTATAATTGATGTACTTGGGTTGTTTCCACCATCCAAAATACCAAGACAATACGCTTTATCATTCATCCTCACCATTGAGTTTAATGGCGCTATAGTCCATTTTACCTCCTTGCTTTGCAATACCAGGTCGATGTCCTGCACCATGGGCCCGATCGGCGAGAAACCGATCGTGTTAGAATCGTAGCAAAACTGGAATGGTGCAACTGGATTAACTCTTTTAACTACTGTAGTAAGTTGTTCGTTAAAGATGGTAGTGATAGCCTTGTATATCGACGTTTCCATAATAGTATAGGGATGACTAAGACTTATCATGGTTCCACCATTTCCCTTGCTATTTATAGATAATTTGGACTTGTTCACTGATGGAACATCTTCCCCACCAACTTTGATTCCTTGTACTCCTATGAAATAATCCGAGGGTCGGAATGGGTTTGCAACAAGTAGAGTGTAAGAAAGGTTGGCTGAGGCCGCTCCACCAGGCGGGTTAAAATTGTAAGTTACGTCCCCAAAAAAGACTACACCACTTTCCGTAAGTGGAGGTAAGCATAGCGTGAATTTTCGAGGGAAACGGAAATATGAGGAAACTTGAGACGGGAGAGAGATTTTAGACCTTCCTAGACCAGCAACCCCGGACACTCCTTTGGCAAGGCCCTGTAACAAGGACTTAGGCGCGCAAACAAAGAGATGGTTGGGCACGGTTACTAGTTGGCCCGGGTTAGACCCGTCCGTAGTGGGGATACGGACTATATCTGTAGCTAGCTCAGTGCCTCCAGGTGGGGAGATGATGATGTTGGTGAAGGGGTTGTTGAGGGAGGTAGTTGTACATGTGTTGTTGTTGCACCCTGGCTTAGCTGGAGGAGGGCATGTCCTACATAATTTGGAGTTAGCGAGAGTGCATTGAGGAGAGCCACAATAAGCAGGGTGGTAAGTAGAGGAGATGTAACGGTTATCGCAAATCACCCATGAGATTGGAGTACCTAGGTCGAGTGACAAGGGTTGGGGAGTTCTTTGGATGAGTTTGGTTGTGTATTGGAGGGTAGAGGGGTCTTTTACGACTGTGAGAACTAGTGCTTTGGGTAGGAACAAGGCGGAAGTGGTGGAGATGGAGATGGAGATGGAGATGGAGATGGAGATGGTATAGATGATGAGGAGATAGAAAATGAAGGGATGATGATTCAAGTAGGAAGCCATGTTAAAGAGGTATGAGACTTAGTGTAATTGAATAACAAATATAATATACATTTTATAGAAAGTTAAAGATGGATGCCTTATTACTTATTAGTGGTTGAAATTCAAAGTCAATTGGGGATATGATGAAAGTCTTCATCTTTATACTAGACATCAAGTTGTTTGATTGCAACTTGAGTGGTGCCTGCCAGCAAAAGTGTTTTTCGGTAATAAGGATTGGAAGGTAGAGTGAGAAAACAAAATTAAAAACCTAACCCTCCAAGGCCCCATAACGTACGGGCAAATTAAATGTTTTGGATGGTCAATAAAACCTACAAGAACGTACCTACAGAATTCCAAATAAACGGCAATAAAATCATACGGTGTAGATGGAGTGTACACACCTACATTTGCCATACTCACCCATTTGACAATTTTTTTTTCAAATCTAAATGGAAAAAGCCTAACCCGGCCCCCATTGGTATTCGAGTGTCTTGGAGGAGGTTAATCACAACATGTGTCACAATTGGTCAGTGTATATGGAAATCATGGGTACGTTATTTTTAACTCTAGACCATGCCATGTATTTTCATAGCGCACTTGACCTCTTGCACCTTATCAACTGAGTTAGGCGTATTAAATAAAGTTTCGTTATTTTATTTACGTAAAATCACGTGACCAACTTTTTCCTCCAAGGTTCCAATGACAACGATAATAAACTTTCATCCCCTGTCTGTTCTCTTCATCAGGTACGTAGGAAGTAAGATTTATATTTTTACTAGAAAGATAGATTTGATTGTCACAGTAAGATTAATATATATATTTACTCGAGAGATAGATTTGATTTTGACAATCGAGTTCGAGCAAGCACAAACCGTTTGGGGATGAACTCCAGGACTAGGATTTGAATTAAAAGTGTCCAAGCCTAACAATGCCAAACAAACTACAGGAGTA
This sequence comes from Spinacia oleracea, assembly GCF_020520425.1. Taxonomy (NCBI): domain Eukaryota; kingdom Viridiplantae; phylum Streptophyta; class Magnoliopsida; order Caryophyllales; family Amaranthaceae; genus Spinacia; species Spinacia oleracea. The sequence continues at coordinate 24,611,795 of NC_079489.1, forward strand.
CAGGACCATAGGTCCATAGCAATTAAGATGGTTGGATACAATAACGAAGACTTTTGATTGCCTTTTTATTATGGGTAAAGATATATAAAGCTAAAACGGCATGCATATGAATATGATAATTAAATATTGATCATTACCCGATATGTCACATTCTCACATATACTACGTGAAATTATGAACTTGGTACAATAGTGATGATATTCATATACGAGTATTTTTTTGTAAGTCCCTAGTCTTTGCATTGTGTGACATCATATCATATATTTGTAGCTAGTAAAATCAAACACGAACACTAATACGATTTCGTTTCATACCACATTCGAAGTGAAGTTGAAGTTCGAGCATCTAATCCTATCAGGAACCAGAGAAGTAGTAAACCCAAGGCTAGACTTAGCTAAATCAAACTGCAACAAAACATCTTCCATTTGATACGCTCCGATAACAATGGAAGCCCTTGGGTTCCTCCCACCATCCACAAAACCAAGACAATAAGCTTGTATACTTTGTACTCTCACTAAGGAGTTCATCGCCTGTATCCTCCAAGACACTCCATTCTGCAACACTAGGTTGATATCCGGTACAAAAGGCCCAATCTTCGTGTAACCAAAGGTACCAGAATCGTAGCACATCTCGAATGGCGCAACCGGAGTAACTCTTTTCAATTGATACAGTTTCTTCAGTAGTGTATCGAAGGTGGTTATAAATGACTTGTAAATAGAAGTTTCCATAACAGTGTAAGGATGAATAACGCTTAGCAAGGTTCCACCATTTCCTTTGTTGTTTATAGATAGTAAAGACTTGTCAAGTGGCAAGTCTTTTTCCAATATTCTGATTGCTGTAACTCCAATGAAATACTCAGAGGGTCGGACCGGGTTTCGGATAAGAGGATTGTATGAAAATAAGGTTGTGACATCTGAACCGGACGACAAGTTGTAAGGTCCGTCCCCAAACAAAACGACGCCGTCTTCTGAGGGGAAAGACGATAAACAGAGTGCGAATTTATGAGGGAAACCGAAGGTTGAGGAGAATTGAGAAGGGAGCGAGACAGTAGTCCTCCCAAGCCCAGCAATCCCAGACACCCCTTTTGGTAGGCCCTGTAACAAGGACTTGGGCGCACAAACAAAGAGATAGTTGGGCACGGTCACGGTTTTACCCGTGTTGGACCCGTCTGTCGAGTGAATTTGGACTACATCGGTAGCCAGCTCCCCGCCCAAAGGTGGGGAGATATTGGTGATGGGGTTGTAGAGAGAGTGAGTTGCACATGTGTTGTTGTTGTTGTTGTTGCAGCCGGTGGTAGGTTGGGAAGGGCACGTCTTACAGATTTTAGCGTTGGCGAGAGTGCATTGAGGAGAGCCACATGAAACAGGGTGGTATGTGGAGGAGATGATGTTTTTGCCGCAGTTGATCCATAACCATAAGAAGGGAGTGCCTAGGTCTAGTGTTAAGGGTACAGTTACAAGAGGAGTCCTTTGAATGAGTTTGGTTGTGTATTGGAGGGTGGAGGAGTCCTTTGAGACTGGTAGGACTAGAGCTTTAGGATGAAAGGAGGCGGACGAAGAGGTGGTGGAGATGAAATGGATGAGGAGGATAGAGAAAGTGAAAAGATGGTGATGGTGATGGTGATGGTAGGAAGAAACCATGGTAAGTTAATTGGAGAGGCAGGATTAAAAATGAAAGTGATCCTCACCAGTCACCAGTTTTAAGGGTGTTGGGAAGTGGAAATCAGATCAATTATTACGTATGATAGCTGGGCGCCCAACGACGTTGACTATTCAAAGTAGGGTCGACGATGTGTAATTCACAATTCTAAGTAGGGTCGGAGTATTGCGGTGGGGGACATAACTAAAATTAGAGTGCATAAATATAGATTTCGCATTTTATCAATTTAAACCATGTCAATAGTAGATACCAACTAACTTAAATTCACACTCACCACTGCACCCCTCTCCATCCCTTACACATTTTCCACTAATTATATTAAAAAAATACCTCACTATTAACTAACGCCCATTAAATTATTTAGTCAATTCAAGTGTATTAAAGTTCGCACCGGTCAAACTGGTGCGAGTATTAAGAGACGGAGAGAGTAATCCGTGGTAAAATTTCTTGGAACGTACATGTTGAGCCAATATGGTTTTGATGATGACAAACTAAAGTAATCAACTAACGTGGTTTTGAAGTAGTATGTGTGCAAGGATCATTAATGAATAGTTGTGCCCAAGTCATCAATAATAAAGCTTACTGGAAGTTGATGATTGTGAGATGCTTATAACAAAGAAGCATAAAATCCAGAGCTGGAACTGCAGAGCAGTTCCTAAGGATGAACTCTAGAGAAGCTGGGAGTTGCAAAGTTCCTGCGGAAGAACTGGAACTCCAGATGAGCTAGAGGAACTCCGAAAGAGAAGCAGTAGTTCCTGAGGGGGAACTCGAATAGAAGAAGTCTGGAGGGCACGAGTTTACATTATGGGCTTCAATGTAAAGGAACTCGTGTAAGTGAAACCTATGTCTGAGGAACTCGTGTCTGAGGAACTCAGGTATGTGGAACTCCTGTCTGAGGAACTCGTGTCTAGGAACTTGGTCTGCATCCTAAATATAATGTCAGTATGCATTAATCTAATTGTCAGTAAGTTTAGAATATAAACGTGATTTAGTATAGTCTATTTAAGAGTTTTGATTTGATTAAAAGTCCTTAAATAAATAGGCAATTGACTAAGTCTAGGATTCTTAATAAGATAAATATGTTTTATATTTTGGAATTCATTAATTAATTAATTAGAGTCCTATTAAGTTGGGTATCTTGGAATTAATTAATTAATTAATTAGAGTCCTATTAATTTGGGTATCCTAGGTTAGTCAAATATTAATTTACGTTCATCAGTAGGTTAATTAGGTGGGTTCCTATTAACTTGTAAATCCTATGAAATCAATTATTAAATCACGTTTAATATATCACGTTTAATATAACTGACATATTAGTTATTGATGTTATGATCATGCATAGAAACTAGGTGTGAGGGGGGTCGAAAAAGCGCGAGGCTAATGCGTGACCTCGTCCCTCGTGGGTGTGACGATTCTTTTTATTCAATCAAGTGTAATTGGATTTCCTGTGAGTATACACCCAATTGACTAGTAATATAGGAGTCGCCATTCAGTTTTTAACGACAATGAGAAAAACTGACAAAACCCGGTTATCGTGACACAAAGGGAGTGCAATTATGTTTGACCACGACGACCGTAGGTTCCCTTGTGATCCCTGGTGTGGGGATCTCTCAATATACACCCGCAAGGTAGAGATTGAGGGTTCGGGGGACTGTAACTACCGAGAGGAGTAATTCGCTCGTCGATAACTCCAGAGGCAGGATATCCTTACTAGCTCAGCATAAATAATTGAAGGGACATGCGTTAACTATTAAACTAATCTGAGTTGATTTTAGCAATATGCAACATATAATACTAATTCGATCGTGATTATCTGATTTAAATAACATTAAGGGAACTAGCATGCTAATCCGATTTCCCAAAAATATTATATTTATTAGGCGTGATAGAACAATCAGATTAGGTTAGTTTAACAGTTCATAAAAAGGGCGAGGAAAGCGGTTAAATCATCGAAAAGGGACACATTACGACGCACCCTTGAGAGGTGCGTCACGGTTCTCAGAAAACTAACCACTTTGACTTTGCTATTTCTCCTTTTTATTTAACGAATCTCGATTATGGGACAGGATACGTTCTGTTCGATTTATGGATCAATTTGCGACAGAACGCGTGAACAGTTTCGCAGCGAGAGGCTTAGGGTAAGGGGTTTAGAGTCAATACTCAGAATGTATGTGTTGTTGTGTCGTTTCACGTCGAAACTAGGGGCCTATTTATAGGGAAGAGTTCGTGGAAAGATAGAATTGCAGAGTTCTAATCCGCAAAGAGTTAGGAAAAAACACGGACCCAGGTACTTTCAGCGCCCAGGCCTGGGCGCCGAAGATTTCGGCGCCCAGAGCCAGGCGTTGAAAATAGGGTATGGGCAGTTTTGTTTAGTCAGATTCGGATTCCTAAAATCCGTAGAGTTTGAGACTTAATCGAGTCTTTTAGCGCGTATCAATTTTATGACGGAATGCGTCTGGGCCCGTTACGAACTCTAGGCTCGTTAGGATTTTAATTAATACGTAACTCTTATTTCCGAATCATATTAGGAATAGGATTCTCGCGGTTTTCTATCTCATTTAGGATTTATGTTGGAGTGCAACACCTAATTCTGACAGGTTTCTATCTTTTATGATTTTCCACTTTTAGACGCTACCTTTTACGGCAGTTACTATTTTTAGCAGGTTTTCATAAATAGCAGGTTTTGGGTGAAATGAAATGGAGAATTGAGATTCGTTTATTTTATAGGAGATGCGTTGTCAAGTGGAGTTTTTATGCTTTCATCATCGAACCTTTCCCTTGCGGGAATGGGGACAAAAGTAGGTGTCTACAGTTAGCCCTCACTTTGACTGAGTCTTGGAGTAAGACGATGGTCAAAGTATTAGACGGAGTGCGTCACACAAGCCATGGTGTATGCGACCTGTTTTGCGAGGGTCTCACGAGCCCCCGAGTGATAACATTTGACTTAAGGGTCATCACTTGAAGTGTCGACATATCCCTCACGTGTCATTGGGATTTGTCAACTGATAGTATAGAAACTTCCTCACTTTGTCATTGGAAGGATCTAAAGATGCGTTGAAACTCCCTCACTTTGTCATTGGGATTAACTACAGATGTTTTCAAAATCAAAGCTGTAAAGTGTAATTGGGCCTGGCCAAGCCCAATCACGAGGTAAAACGTTTTTTTTTTTAAAGATTCTCATTTTCAGGGCTAGCTAAACGAGAAAACCCCTTTGTTTTTATAGGATGTACAACGAAGGAAAATCCAGCACCCTTGTTTTTATAGGACGTAAAACGAAGGAAAATCCATTTAAAAGTTATCGCTGCAGCGACTAAGGACCTGCGCTGTTAGTGACGCAGACCCCGCCCGCTGAAGGTGGGCGAGCCTGTCCGCTGAGGGTGGACCCCCAGTCCGATAGAAGTGGACGAATCTGTTTTGATGTTTTTTGAAAATAAGGACCTACGCGGTTTGTGACGAAGACCCCGCCGGCTGAAGATGGCGAGCCTGTCCGCTGAGGGTGGACCCCCCGTCCGATAGAAGTGGACGAATCTGTTTTGATGTTTTTGAAAATAAGGACCTACGCGGTTTGTGACGTAGACCCCGCCGGCTGAAAATGACGAGCCTGTCCGCTGAGGGTGGACCCCCCGTCCGATAGAAGTGGACGAATCTGTTTTGAAATTTTATTTTGTTTTTTTTTTAAAATAAGGACCTACGTGGTTTGCGCCGTAGACCCCGCCGGCTGAAGATGGCGAGCCTATTTTAAATTTGAAGACTTTATTTTTCGAAAACTGAGGACCTGCGCGGCTAGTGACGCAGACCCCGCCCGCTGAGGGTGGGCGTGCCCATTTTGAATTTCTTATTTTGCCTATGTAAAAGGGCTTTTGTGATTACAACCTGTTGGTGGGTCGTAATATTTCCTGATTAGATGTGTCCTATAAGTGGGTCCACACTGTGTATATTTTTGTTTAACAATTTTTTTTTTTTTGAGATATCCAAACATGATATGGTGTTTGACGCAGTCTGGAAATGTGATTTTGATCGTGCGCTCCTCGTTGAAGTCTATTTTTTCGCGAGCCCCCAAGCACTAGGGCTCGTTGGTTATTTTTCGCAGCTTGTAACCATGTTTGGGGTCATGCTCGTATGTGCGAGCGACCTTCTATAGTAGTGTGCTACTCTTAATAAAGCCGTGAGGTGCGACTTTCAGTGAAGAAATCGGCAATTTTCAAACCGAAATATGGCAGGGCCCAATAGAAGTTAGGGCCTTTTTTGAGCATGGGTACATTTTTGGCGCCCAGGCCTGGGCGTTGAAATAATTCACGCCCAGGTGGGGCGTTGAAAGTGTTGTTCGGGCTAGTCTTTTGATGACACAGTTGGCCTCTTGTTCATTCGTTTATTTCACTTGGAAGTTCTATGTATTCTCTTTTCTTTTGTTTTTTTCTTTGTTGTGATGATTTTCTTGAGAAGCCGTAGCCGATTGGTGGACTACGGTGCTTGTCGCTTTGGGGCGATTATTTTAAGGAACTGTTGCTCTTAAGGTGTACAGTTATTGCAATAGTCGGGCGAGTCTATATGGCCCGAGGAACATACCTTGAGGCGTAAGACTTTGACCGCTCTTGTTGTTGTATATTTTTCCTTTTGAACGCGTTCGTGAATGTTCGATACTCAGAATGATGATATGTATGTGCGAACGAGCGTTCCTAGAATGGCCGTTGTGTGCGGTCCATTAGTCAGTTTGCTTGAATCATTTTTTTTTTTTGAGCAATGACTGATTTTGAATAGTTTCCTTAGAAGCTTGATAGGGTTCAGGCCCATTCATGAAGTGGGCCCAAGCATCGTGCCCTTCTTGATCGTTCAAACATTTGCTTCGAGTTTTTTTTATTTTGCTATGGTCGTTTCGTAGTTTGGAGCCCCCAAGTATGCATGTTGGGATGCTTTCCTTTTGGCGTACGATTTTTGTAGGTTCTTTCGAGAAAGATGCCTTGGGGTTCCGGTCGTGTAGGTGCGAGCTATCCCTTCCGTGGTAGGTAATATTTTGCTACCTTTAATCCTTAATGTAGAAGTCGTGTGGCTTGCATTTGGGCGATAAGTAGTCTTTGCCTCTTACTCTTGGTCGTGCTTGCATTAGTGCAATGTGCCTTACCCTTTTTTAGACTTGTACCGTGGGATGGTTGAACTTATGGTGCGACGTAGGCTTGTGTGGCCTAACCGCATGTATTAGAACATTTCTCCAGGTGTTGGGATATAACATTATTATTTTTTGCATTGGAGTACTTTCATCACGCCTCGTTCAGGTGCTCGAATAAGTGTAGCACCTTCCGCGCGGGTTTGCACGGCTTATCACTTCGTTCGATGCGAGGATTCATATGTGTTTTTTTTTATTTTTGTATCTGGGAAAAACTTGGCTAGCAGAAAGGTTCAGCGCCCAGGCTGGGGCGTTAAAGATATCGGCGCCCAGCTCTGGGCGTTGAAAATGATTTCTGGGCAGAACTTTGACAGTATTTTTTTCTTTCGCTTTTGCTTTGGAACGATGTAGACTGTGTAACGGGCGTTTTATAGGGCGAGCGTTATGTGCAGTGGTTTGATCGAAGTTTTGGTGACTCACGATTTTCAGTTACCCTTGTTAGTGGGGTGACTTTATATATTCTAAGTAGTGCTTAGAATTTGGGAGGGGTTGTAGCCATTCTAAGGTTTGTTTTTCACAATTTAAAGCTTAGGATTGTGCCCCTATGATGTATGTATAGCATTAGCGTCGAGAATTTGCGATAAAATCGTCATTTCGAGCATTTTTAGAGTATTTTTCTCAAGCCCCCAATTGTAGCTACGGGATTGGCTAGGTGCTATAATGCTTTGCATACATTTTTATGCATTCATGGTGACACGGATCATGAATAGTTTGAACCAGACTCGTTTAGTGCGAGGTATGTTCGAGTAGTGATTTGCTACTTCTTTTGTAAATGTCGTATTGTGCGCCATTGCCATGGTCAAGGTAGTCACATGTTGTAGTATGCCTTGGTCAAAAGCTAGGTGCCTTTCTTTACCCATAACCATATTTAGAATCTTTTGACTCACTTGCAACATCGAGATAAACGCATACTTAGCTTAAACCAACGACACTTTATTACGTTTGGAGAAGTCTTTTTTTTTAAAATCATTTGAAAATCATTTAAAATCCGAGTCCTACTGTGTACAATCCGAGGTGTCCTAAGTAGGTTGACTTATAGAAGGGTTCGTACAGGATCACATGAGTGAATCAAAATACTGCTACGATTTTTGGGATGCTGTCTAAGGATTTGCTGGAAGCCAGGGTGCAGGCGTCAAGATATTACTTGTGCCCGTGTGGCACATGCTTTGGGCTTTTAGGGCCATCTTTTCCAGAATTGCGGGAATATAAACTGTTTTCAAATTGACTTAGATTTACTTGGTGTATGTCTGTACAAAAGGTCAAGGTATACTTAGTTCTTTCCCTAGCTCTTTCATTTCAATTTTTAGCCCCTAGTTGCTGTTATGTCTTCCCATTAATGATGCTTTCAGATTTCGATTTTAGATGCCCATGTGATATTCCTGAGTAGGGTGAGCCTTGGTTAAGTGCCAAGTCCTATTGACAATGTACCATATTTTATTTTTTTTCAAAGGGGATTAGCAAGCATTTGAATTACCATGAACGGGTGCCCTGAGTTCGAAGGAACGATGGGGCGATGCCGTAGAACAATCCTCTTTATTGCAAGCTTACTGCCTTACTACTTGTTGGCGATCATGATTGTGTCTAGTGGTGAAAGAAGGTCTTTAAGTGAGTTAGTTCGCTTTAGGGAGGGTCAAGTCGAGTACTTTAGAGGTCATGGACGCTTGCGCCAGCCCCCATTCAATTGAGGCAAAGCGGTCTTTTGAGTCTTGGCTAAGTGCCTGGGAGTGTGAGTGCTCCTTCTGGCAAGGGTACGTGCCCTTTATTATTTTTCGATGTGTGCTCATTTTGGCATCTTGACGACTTGGATTCTTTCTTTGACTTAAGTTTTTCTTTCGGCTTGGGTTGCAAGTAATTAAATTTCAATAAGGGACTTCTATTCTTTATTCTTGTTTTTCTACAGGCTTTAATATTTTTACAAATTGGTTGGACCGAATCATGGATTGCCTACGTATCCGCCTTAAATAGATTTAATTTGGAATCAGGTCTTGCGTAGTTCTTAGCCTAGAAAATGGTCTCTTAGAATGCCGATTTTAGACAAGTATGTTCTGAGGTGGAAACATATTATTTGAAATGGTAGAATAAGTGAAGTTTATTATTATTTTAATCTGCTGCCTTGCCGTAAGCCAAAAATTTCTTTTTATATTTTTTTTGATTGAGTACATGTATTTCTTTGGTGGTACGTATATTTGAATACGTGCTGTACCCCTCCAAGTGTTCGTTGTTTTTCCGCGTATGTGCGGATAAAATGACGAGCACTTTTGGACAAAATTTGGCTGGCAGAGAGATTCAGCGCCCAGGCTGGGGCGCTAAAGATTTCGTCGCCCAGCTGTGGGCGCTGAAAATTATTTCTGGGCGGATCTTTTTTGGTGCGCTAAATGCTTCTTTTTCTTTTGAGACTAACTTTAGAGGCGCTTGGCAAAGTTTCTTTTTTTTTATTATTCACATTCTTTAATTTTTTTTAATTTTCATTTTTGAGTGTAGAATGCACTTTTTATTTGTCTCTCCTTTTTTATTTGTGACTCAAGACGGTTTAAAAGATAGGGTAATTTGTATAGGTATTGGTCAAGCATAAGGATTACATCTGCTAGGATTCACATTTTACGGCATCAGGCTGGTGTCACGAGTTTACATCAATCAAGGCCAATGAGTAGCATAGGGACGGCTCAAGGGTATATCAACAGGACGTATCCAAACAAGTTATACGGTCATTGTGCTAATGGTGGTGTAGGAGCAAGTTTTGGAAATAATGGGTATGACGCACGTGTCAATGGCCGTGCGTGGTTTGCAGTTGACAACAAGTTCAAGGACAAGAGTCGAGGTAATGGTTTCTTGGGTCATGGCAATGAGAACATGGATGGGTTAGATGAGCTGAACAGGGGCCCAGAGCGAAGGCGTCTAAGAGCATAAGGATTGGAAAGGGTAGACATCGTAGAATTTTATGATTTGGATTGGTTGACTCAGTTCTTTTCCTTCGTTTACTTAGGTAAATGTTGCACTACGGGATAAGTATTCCCTGGCTTGCTCTTTTCGCTCTCCCTTTTCTCTTTCTATTTTTTTCTTTCTTTTTTCCTTGGGATTCCTCCTTAACATAAATTCTTCAATTTTTAATTTGGGCTAAAAGGTAGAGGGTTGTGGTCTTTGAGTCACGAGGCGAGACTGAGTGAGCCTCGTTTGGTAGGCCTATAGTGGACCTTTAATTTTAGTAGGCCTTGGGTGGACCTTTAAATTGTCTTACTTTGCAAGCGTATTTAGTCGTTTCTTAAAATATGCAAATAGCGTAGATTCAAAATGTTGTTTTTACCTTATTGAATTTTAACGAAAGAATTACATCGAAAGTAATTTTTTGTTTCTTTGAGATTCCAGTTTCTGGGATTTAATTGGAAGTTGTGATTTAGACTCAAACTTTCATTAATCTTTCTAATTATAACCCGTGTATGAATACAAGGACGTGGCCTAGACTCAAAATAATGACGTGGCGTAAGCCTATAATACTTGACCAAGCAACTCTCGGACTTAGGCTAATTGGACCATAACTTTCGTTGGTTGACACTTTAGATTTTAACCCTTGGGTGTTCATTTGTCATGCGCCATTTTGTTTAATGTTGGCAAGGTAGTTAATTGGGGAGATCGAATTTTTATTTTTGCAAGACTAGAATCATTAGTGCGGCTTCCCTCTTAGTGTGTATTGCTTTACCCCAATGGTAGCCTTATGGTATGCCGATTTGGGTATTTTCATGGTTCGTCATGTTGCATTCATGGAAAATCTTTTAGTCCGTACTTAGGAGTATTTCATGGAGGGAGTGACTCGAGAGGACTATGATAGTCGTGACCCAATGTGATTATAAGCCTTGAGGCCATTAATTTTTTCTTTGCCAATGGTGTTGACACCTTAGGTTCACTTTGGGGGTTGTGCGACTATGTGGGAATGATTTTCAGAATGTGACTGTTTCCCTCTTGCAAATACTATAATATATTCTTTTTATTGGTGAGAGAGAGTATTGAGGCCGTGGATTCTTAGCAAGGGATGGCAATTACATATGGGTGCTTATTGATTTAAATGTTAGGAAGGGAGACTCAAATATGGTTTAACCTTTTAACTTGCAGAACGACACCAAGCATCAGGACTGATTCTATGGATAAGACAACTAAGATTTTAGGATTTGGATTGTACTTTGGCATAGCCTAGTCTAGAATCGGATTTATTATTTTTTTATTCGAACATTATTTTTCCTTAAAAACTTCATTTGAACATTCATAATTATTAGCATGCTCGGTTTTGGTGCCGAGCATTGTCGTCGTAGGAGGCCTAACAACGACACAAAGAGTTATTTTTTTTATTTTTTAGTCGCTTTTAGAGTCGAGTGCCTTTTCACACGCCCCTGCAGCAATTTTTACGAAAAGTTTTTTCATGCGCGGGCACCGAGGCTGCTGTGCCTGACCAAAAGGCCAGGCAGCAACTTCAGCGCCCAGCAGTGGGCGTGAGAAACTTTGGCGCCCAGCCAGGGGCGTTGAAAATGCGTCCCTGGCTGGTTCTCGTTTTCTGTTTGCGTATACTTTTGTTTTTGCGACTTTAGTTTTGCGTGCTTGCCTTATAACGTCCTTTACGCGTTGTGCAGCGTTTGTGGGATTCGTTACAGGCCACCCCGAGCGTCGCTTATTTTTGTGGCGATAATTCGGGTTTGCGGAACACGTGTTTCGGTATAACTCTTTGGCAAATTAGTCTATGAATGTTTGGGCAGTTTTTTAAGGTCGTTGGTTTTCTAGGATAGTTTGTCACACACAATCACATATTTCGCTACACATAACTACATTACAAACATGGATTTGAAAATTAAACATGCCACGTAGTTTATGATAGGCTTCTATGGGTAGTTTATTTGCGCCTGGCTTGGTACCGCTTCTATCGTAGATCCAACACATGCCCCGGTCGAGGTAGTGTCTTCAACAGACGAATTTCGTTCAAGAGGCCAACCCGCAAGTGCAAGCCAAGGCGGCATGCAGGCGAGAGGGACCTAATGGGCGAGCGATTGGGTTCGGGATAGGTGTACTACCTGCACAAGTACCGAGTGGGAAACATGCACGGTGTATGCACCCCCCTATTGGCGAAAAAAGGTATCCTTAGTCCCAACTCCCGAGGGAGCCGAGATTCGTCATGATGTTCTGCCCGTTCACATTATTATGCTGATTTTCAGGTCGTCCCAACTTGATGGGGAAATAAACGCGGGGTAGGATCGTTTCACCCTTCGGCTATTTTGATTACCTACAAGCACGAGTATTTCCTTCACTATCCCCAGTGGAGTCGCCACTGTGAGGGGGGTCGAAAAAGCGCGAGGCTAATGCGTGACCTCGTCCCTCGTGGGTGTGACGATTCTTTTTATTCAATCAAGTGTAATTGGATTTCCTGTGAGTATACACCCAATTGACTAGTAATATAGGAGTCGCCATTCAGTTTTTAACGACAATGAGAAAAACTGACAAAACCCGGTTATCGTGACATAAAGGGAGTGCAATTATGTTTGACCACGACGGCCGTGGGTTCCCTTGTGATCCCTGGTGTGGGGATCTCTCAATATACACCCGCAAGGTAGAGATTGAGGGTTCGGGGGACTGTAACTACCGAGAGGAGTAATTCGCTCGTCGATAACTCCAGAGGCAGTATATCCTTACTAGCTCAGCAAAAATAATTGAAGGGACATGCGTTAACTATTAAACTAATCTGAATTGATTTTAGCAATATGCAACATATAATACTAATTCGATCGTGATTATCTGATTTAAATAGCATTAAGGGACCTAGCATGATAATCCGATTTCCCAAAAATATTATATTTGTTAGGCGTGATAGAACAATCAGATTAGGTTAGTTTAACAGTTCATAAAAAGGGCGAGGAAAGCGGTTAAATCATCGAAAAGGGACACATTACGGCGCACCCTTGAGAGGTGCGTCACGGTTCTCAGAAAACTAACCACTTTGACTTTGCTATTTCTCCTTTTTATTTAACGAATCTCGATTATGGGACAGGATACGTTCTGTTCGATTTATGGATCGATTGCGACAGAACGCGTGAACAGTTTCGCAGCGAGAGGCTTAGGCTAAGGGGTTTAGAGTCAATACTCAGAATGTATGTGTTGTTGTGTCGTTTCACGTCGAAACTAGGGGCCTATTTATAGGGAAGAGTTCGTGGAAAGATAAAATTGCAGAGTTCTAATCCGCAAAGAGTTAGGAAAAAACACGGACCCAGGTACTTTCAGCGCCCAGGCCTGGGCGCCGAAGATTTCGGCGCCCAGAGCCAGGCGTTGAAAATAGGGTATGGGCAGTTTTGTTTAGTCAGATTCGGATTCCTAAAATCCGTAGAGTTTGAGACTTAATCGAGTCTTTTAGCGCGTATCAATTTTATGACGGAATGCGTCTGGGCCCGTTACGAACTCTAGGCTCGTTAGGATTTTAATTAATACGTAACTCTTATTTCCGAATCATATTAGGAATAGGATTCTCGCGGTTTTCTATCTCATTTAGGATTTATGTTGGAGTGCAACACCTAATTCTGACAGGTTTCTATCTTTTATGATTTGCCACTTTTAGACGCTACCTTTTACGGCAGTTACTATTTTTAGCAGGTTTCCATAAATAGCAGGTTTCGGGTGAAATGAAATGGGGAATTGAGATTCGTTTATTTTATAGGAGATGCGTTGTCAAGTGGAGTTTTTATGCTTTCATCATCGAACCTTTCCCTTGCGGGAATGGGGATAAAAGTAGGTGTCTACACTAGGATGCATTATATTACTTGGTATTGGCTAGCTTGTTCCCCAAGTACATTAATTATATCCCACGTTCATATACCACGTTCTCATCAACTATAGAGGTCATGGCTACATACCTAGGAACATGGGGATATGGCTGTTAGTTGAAGAGATTATATATGGGGAAAGCAGTTAGGAGCTCCAACACTATAAAGATGATCTTAACATTCATCCCAAGGTGTCTGACTCTTGCAGTCATTCCAAAGGGTCTGATTAGGTGAGATAATTTCATAGAGAAATTTATTTTGTTTTTCATATTTTTCAGTCAGTTCCAGTAGTTCCGAGTTCCTGTCAGTTCCGAGTTCCTTTACAGTTATTCACTTTCTACATATTAGAGTTTAATCAGTTATCAAATATATGTATTTTGAGCGTTGGTAAAGGGTTTGAGTGAACTCTTGTAATGGGGAATTGGTCAAGGGTTTGGGTGAATTCTTGTATCAAATTTGGGGTAGGAACTAGAGTGAGTTCCTATTGTATTTGACTGGGCTTTGAGTGAAGTCTATGAGAGAGAAGCAGAGAGGCTTTGAGTGAAGCCTTAAGAGTCAAGAGAGACTTCTAGGGAAGTCAGAGAGAGCGTAGTTGTTTGAGGGAACAACTATTGGGAACTTGAGTTCGTAGAGTAACTCAAGTAATGACCGAGTTTCTTATAGGATTGTAACTGAGTTGTTGCCCTATAGTGAAAAGAGTTTGAGTTGAAATCCCTAGTGGATCGAGGTTTTATTTCCAGTTGGGCCCTGAAAAGTTTCCTCGTAAAATCTCTCTTGCATTGTTTTTCTATTTGCTTATGTTTTTTATAATTCCGCAAAAATTGGCTAGCAAGTTATATACTTCCTCCGTCTTTTAATACTCGCAACGTTTGTTAGTTTCACGCATGCCAATGCACAAATTTGATCTTTTATATCTTAAATTCTCTTTATGCAAAAATTATAAAAAGTTGATATTTTGAAAATACACATTGAGACGAATCTAACAAGATCCAACATGACTATGTTTTATCTTATATAAAAAGCATTAAGAATAGTCAAAGTAGATTATATAAATAGTGGCAAAAGTCCAAATATTACGAGTATTAAAAGACGGAGGAAGTATTACAATTCACCCCTCCCTCTTGTAGTGTTTCATCCGAATAACAGGACAACCTTAGTAATGACCTATATACTGACCTCACACGAGTGAGGGAGTACATATAGTGTTGGAGATATTTTGTGAATATTTGATTTTAATATCTGTGATCAGATTCGGAGTAACGTGCTCTACCATGTAACCTTGTTATAAATTTTATGTCTGATCAGATTTAGACGATTTGGTTCTATTCTACAAGGGGCAATGATTTGTAAGGAAATTATTAAAGGGCTGCTGAGTGCTGACCAAAGAAGCAACATAATAAGATGGAATTGGGTTTGATTAAAGTGATTGTCTTACATATACAGGTGATTAGTGTCGGACACAAGTTCGTATTTAAGTGTCCGCCATGATTAGAAAGAATTTTGTATATCATAAGACGTACTTGGCATAATTTTAGGCTCAAGTAAGTACGTGTAGAAGTTTCTATATCCGTGTTACATTTACAGTTACAGTGAAGAACCAATATAAATAACTAGTTAAGCTTTCAAGTACAGTAATATTTAGTGCATGTTTGGTATCAATCTAGGAAAGGAAATGGAATAGAAACATTTAAGAAGGATAAATGGCAATGTTAAGTGTTATCATTATTTGTTGTTTGGTATACTTAAGGAAAATAATCCCTTGTATCAAATTAGGGATTGAGGAGGATAACACTTTGTTACCACAAGGTTTAGAAGGGGTAATAAATTGGTGGTAATGGTTATGCTTTGGAAATCGAGCGTGTTACCCTTCTCTCATACCAAACAACAGGTAACATAATTAGTTAATTGATTCCACTTCCAACACTTGAAAACTGTTATACCAAACATGCTCTCAAAACTATTACGTACACCCGGGTGCACAAGGATATTTTAATGCCTATTGCCCTATTGGTGATCCCTATTACATTTTCTCTTCACATGTAAGAAGATAATGCGAGAGAGTGCACAGTGCATTCGGGTTCATCTAATATGCTCTAAAGTAACATATTACTCCCTTCGTAATTTAGTGATGGAGGTCGGGTACGTAGATCTTATTAAGATAAGATACAAGTGAGATAAGTGGAGAATAGAGAATTATAATAAAAAGGGTAAATTATTTTTTACCCCCTAAAAAAATTGGCATATTATTTTTTACCACCTAAATTTTTTTACCACCTCTCAACGGAAAGATGGATGGAAACGTTATGTGAGACCTCCTTTTTGTTGCAAATCAAACATAAATCATACTATAAAGCAACTTGATTTTCTTTTGCAAATCAGAAAAATAGTTATGCGTTTTACAATTTGAGAAACATTACAAAATTATGTGAATTAATGAGAATTAAGGGCAAATGATAACTTATATGTATGAAAATCATGGAAGTACAGAAGGAAATCAGAAATGTAGTTGTTGAAATGGGATGCGCATAACTTTTATGTTCATCTTACCGTTAAGATGTGGTAAACAATTATTTTTATTTTATTTTTAGGTAGTAAAATACAATATATGTTTTTCTAGGTGTAAAAACACAATTTATCAAATTTTTTAGGTGATAAAAGTCAAATTTTCCTTATAAAAATAAGAGGAAAAAATGGAAAAAATGAAAAGTGTATCATTTAATAAAATAGGATTGTTTTAGAAGAATGCATTATTTAATAAAATACGGAGAGAAACCTATAAATATAATATAAATAGTAATTGGTATATAAATTGATTTGACTCACCTTTATTACATTAATAATAAGAAATACCATATTTTAGGCATGATATGATATCCTTTAGGCAACAGTAGTGAAGTTGAAGTTTGAACTGTTGGAAATTCTCATTGGGAAACACAAAGGAAAAAAGGGTGAGTGAAAATTCAAGAGTCCCACATTGGAAAAACTCTTCATATTCCTCTTGTTTATTAATTGGGGAATGAGTGTAACTCTTGTTTAAGAAAGTGTGAGAATGGTATGGGTGGACACATCACACACACGCGCGCGCGCGCCGGGCCGGGCGCGGGCCGCGGGCCGCGGGCCGTGGGCCGCGGGCCGCGGGCCTTGGGCCTTGGTACTTGGTACTTGGTACTTGGTACTTGGTACTTGGTACTTGGTACTTGGTACTTGGTACTTGGGAATGCGGTTCGCGGGCGTGGGGTGGGTTTTACGTCCGTTACTACATTCAATGTCTCTGACCGTTTTTGGCTGTTGCAACATTCATTCCCTCAGCCGTTTTTGGCTGTTGCAATGCTTTCCTTCTAATTATTTAAATCAGAGTTTCAGTTCCCTTCTGACAGAAAATCATACACACAAAATACGAAAACACACTCTTACTCTCACACAAAATTGCTCTCGGTTTTGGGCATACGTTCTGACTCCATCCGGCTTTGTGAGTGCACACAACGTCGGAGTTGCGCTAATCCTGGAGGGCGACCGCATTCTGTTCTACTGCACCGGGAGGTAGCGCGGAATCGTCTTTTAGGACAGTGGGTGTCCACGACGCAACAATTGTTCTTCGTTCAGTTCATCGAATCAGATAAGTTTGTTCTAATTTTTGCTTTAATCGCAACAATCTAAAAGACGATTATTATGGCTTTGACTTCCAAATTCATGATTCCTGATATGTCTAAGTTAGAACCTCTTGATGGCAAGAATTATAAACGTTGGGCTGTTAGGATGCGATTCTATTTAGAACAAATTGAGATTGCTTATGTGCTTGATGACGTTGTCGAACCTGATGATGAAACTGAATTGCATGCTTTTGAGTTGAAATTTGCTAAAGATGATAGGACATGTAAGGGCATGTTGCTGCATCATATGTCGAATACTTTGCTTGATATCTATATGGGGTTTAATCATGCTAGGGATATTTGGGATGCATTAGAAAAGAAATATGGAACTGATGATGCTGGTACTAAGCGTTATTGTGTCAGTAAGTGGTTAGCTTTTCAAGTCCAAGATGATAAACCAATTATTGATCAGATTCATGCTTATGAAAATATTTGCATTGCTATGGCTGCCGAGGGTTTGAGTATTTGTGATATTACCCTTGCTATAGTTTTAATTGAGAAACTCCCACCCTCTTGGAAAGATTTTCGCAATCAGTTAATGCATAAGAAAAAGGACCTTACCTTAGAGGAGCTTGTAGGTCACCTGAAAATTGAGGAGGAAAATCGTATTAAGGATAAGGGTCAATCTGTGTTTTCCGGGTCTGCTAAGGCTAACCTTGTAGAACCTAAGCCTCATGCATATTCTGAAAAGTTTAAGGGAAAGGGAAGTCCTTTCAAGCCTCAAGGGAAACCAATGAAGTATAAGTTCAAGGGCAAGTGTTTTGAATGTGGGAAAACTGGTCACAAGTCTGTAGATTGCAGATCCAAGAAGAAGTCGGATCAGAACCAAGCCAACCTTGCTGAAGCTAATGTAGTTTCTAATCCTAACCATTTTGTTGCGGTTGTTTCAGAAGCTAACTTGACAGGTAATGTTGCTGAATGGATCGTTGATACTGGAGCAACGAGACATATCTGCACCAACAAAGACATGTTCACTACCTACGAAAAAACTGATGGTGAAAATGTCTTCATGGGTAATTCAGCTTCTGCAACTGTTCAAGGCAAAGGGAAGATCGTTCTCACTCTTACCTCTGGAAAACTTATTACTCTTACCAATGTGTTGCATGTTCCAGAAATGCGTAGGAACCTGATTTCTGGTAGCTTGCTAATGAAGGCTGGATTGAAGCTTTCATTTGATTCTGATAGGCTTGTTATTACTCATAATGGGGAGTTTGTGGGAAAGGGTTTCTGTAATGGGGGTTTATTTACTCTTGATGTCAAACTTGAAATTATGAATAAGAATGCTAGTACTTCTTCTGTTTATATTGCTGAGTCTATTGATTTATGGCATGCAAGGTTGGGTCATCTTAACATTGCTTCAATTAAAAGGCTTAAACAACTTAACTTGATTCCCAGTTTTTCTAAAACTGATTTTGCAAAATGTGAAGTATGTGTTGAGGCCAAGTTTGCAAAGAAGCCATTTAAATCAATAGATAGACAAACTAAAGTACTAGAGCTTGTTCATAGTGACTTGGGGGATTTTAAAAATTATGAGAGCAGGGGTGGTAAAAGGTATTATATTACTTTTGTTGATGACTGCTCAAGATTCACCATGGTTTATCTTCTCAGGTCAAAAGATGAGGCTGAGGAAATGTTCCTCAAATACAAGGCCGAAGTGGAGAACCAACTTGATAGGAAGATCAAGAGACTTAGGAGTGATAGGGGTGGTGAATATGACCCTAACACTCTTAAGGCATTTTGTGAGCAGAATGGGATCATTCATGAGACAACGGCTCCCTACACACCCGAGCAGAACGGGATTGCTGAAAGGAAGAACAGAACATTGAAGAACATGATGAATTCTATGCTTATTAGTTCTGGGTTTTCTGATAACATGTGGGGGGAAGCTATATTATCTGCTTGTCATGTTTTAAACAGGGTACCTCACAAGAAGCTAGACAAGACTCCATACGAAATATGGAAGGGTCGTGCACCTAACCTAAGTTATTTGAAAGTGTGGGGGTGTCTAGCAAAGGTGGCTATACCCAGCTTCAAAAGGGACAAGATTGGTCCTAAAACGGTTGATTGTATTTTTATTGGTTATGCTTACCAAAGTGCTGCATATCGTTTTCTTGTTAAAGGTGCTAACAATTCTTATGCAGGTGGTAACATCATTGAGGCAAGAGATGCCGAGTTTTTTGAAACAGTATTTCCTTTAAAAATATCTTGTATCAATGATGTGCCTTCTTCTAGCACTTCTTCTAGTATGCCTGTTGTTGCTCCTCCCACCTCTGATGTGAATTCTGAATTGGAGCCAAGGAGGAGCAAGAGGGCAAGAAAGGAAACCAGTTATGGTGATGATTTTATTACTGCTTTCTTAACTGAACCTTACTTGATTGATGATGACTTTGTTTATGTCTTTATTTTGGAAGATGATCCTAGGACCTATGAAGAGGCTATGAAATCTGTTGATGCAGTGTTTTGGAAAGAGGCAATAGATAGTGAACTTCAGTCAATCCTAAGTAACAATACTTGGGAGTTGGTTGATCTGCCTAGGGGTTGCAAGCCCATTACTTGTAAATGGATCTTTAGGAAAAAATTGAAATCCACTGGATCCATTGACAAGTATAAGGCTAGAATTGTGGTAAGGGGATTCACCCAAAGGCATGGTATTGATTATTTTGATACTTATTCTCCTGTCACTAAAATTGCTACTATTAGAACTTTGATTGCTCTTGCTTGCATTCATGATCTTGTTGTGCATCAAATGGATGTTAAAACTGCATTCTTAAATGGTGATTTGGATGAGGAAATTTACATGGTTCAACCGGAAGGGTTTGTTGTTCCTGGTCAAGAGAATAAGGTTTGTAAATTAGTCAAGTCCTTGTATGGGCTTAAGCAAGCTCCAAAGCAATGGCATGACAAATTTGACAAGACTATGACAGGTAATGGGTTCCATGTAAATGAAGGTGATTCTTGTGTTTACTCTAAGCATGATTCTGATGGTTGTGTGATTATTTGTCTTTATGTGGATGATATGTTAATTTTTGGGACTAATTTGGATCGAGTAAATGAGACAAAAAGTTTTCTAAGTTCTAAGTTTGAAATGAAAGATATGGGTGAGGCAGATGTGATTTTAGGAGTGAAAATCAAGAGAACTCCAAATGGCATTTGTCTTAGCCAAGCTCACTATGTTGAAAAGTTACTTAAAAAATTTAACTCTTTTGACGTCGATCCAGTTAGGACTCCCTATGATCCAAGCATCCACTTAAGGAAAAATAATGGTGATCCTGTTAGCCAATCTGAATATGCTAAGATTATTGGTAGTGTTATGTTTCTGATGAACTACACTAGACCTGACATTGCTTATTCTGTGAGTAGATTAAGCAGGTATACTCATAACCCAAGTCATGAACATTGGGATGCTTTGAAGAGATTGCTCAGGTACCTTAAGGGTACCATGGATTGGAGTTTGCACTACTCCAAGTTTCCAGGAGTTTTGGAAGGCTATTGTGATGCTAACTGGGTTTCTGGCAATGATGAAATTAACTCTACCAGTGGTTATGTTTTCACCCTAGGGGGTGGAGCTGTGTCTTGGAAATCTTGTAAACAATCTTGTACTGCTATGTCTACTATGGAATCTGAGTTTATTGCTCTTGAATTGGCAGGTCATGAGGCAGAATGGTTGAGAAATGTGCTTGCAGATATTCCGCTGTGGGGGAAGCCAGCTCCTTCAGTTGCACTTCATTGTGATTCGCAAGCGGCTATTGCTGTGGCAAACAACCATGCCTACAATGGGAAGAAAAGGCACATTCGTTTGAGGCACAAGGCCATCAAAGAATTGTTGTCAAGTGGGGTGATATCACTAGACTATGTAAAGTCTGAAATGAACATTGCGGATCCGTTAACGAAAGGCCTATGTAGAAAACTAGTTTTGGAAACATCGGAAGGGATGGGCCTGAAGCCCGTTGAATGAATTGTAAAATAATGAACTCCTACTCACAGAGTTCAAAGGACGACATTATTGTTATAATTCGGAAGCACAAAATTTTATTTTTTGTCCATCCCCTAGATGTTATAATGTGCTTGCTACAATAGGAAAGAGGTTGAGCATACGGCTCTTAATGAACCCATACCATATGTTTGGTGGTGTGAATGTAGCTCACACTTGATGGGATTCACCTACGTAGGTGTGGAAGTGTGGCCGCTTCCTATGAGAATTGCGATATGGGCTATTCTCTAGAGCACCTATGAGCATATCCAGGTCGGACGTATGGCCAGTATAAGGCGTCACTTTATTCGCGGAGTCAGAATGTCATACATATTCAGTTGCGTGCTTTAAGTGACGGGTTTCTATCTCCCTATCAAGTTCAATACGAAAGTCACTTGGTAGGAAAGAGATCATAGCTTAAATGTCACTAAGTGTTAATTCAAGTCGAAAGACATTGACACCTATTCAATTGTTTTGTTTGCCCAAAACCAATATCCTTCTCCTTTCTTTTCTTTCTTTTCCGCATATTCGAATCTGTGGGGGATTGTTGGAAATTCTCATTGGGAAACACAAAGGAAAAAAGGGTGAGTGAAAATTCAAGAGTCCCACATTGGAAAAACTCTTCATATTCCTCTTGTTTATTAATTGGGGAATGAGTGTAACTCTTGTTTAAGAAAGTGTGAGAATGGTATGGGTGGACACATCACACACACGCGCGCGCGCGCCGGGCCGGCCGCGGGCCGCGGGCCGTGGGCCGTGGGCCGTGGGCCTTGGGCCTTGGGCCTTGGGCCTTGGTACTTGGTACTTGGTACTTGGGAATGCGGTTCGCGGGCGTGGGGTGGGTTTTGTGGGTCAACCCTATTCTTTTTGGTAACTGGACCGTTTTGCTTAAGTCATTGTTACGGGAATCTGTATTGATTACGTAACCGTTGGATTAATTACCATTAATTACGTCCGTTACTACATTCAATGTCTCTGACCGTTTTTGGCTGTTGCAACATTCATTCCCTCAGCCGTTTTTGTCTGTTGCAATGCTTTCCTTCTAATTATTTAAATCAGAGTTTCAGTTCCCTTCTGACAGAAAATCATACACACAAAATACGAAAACACACTCTTACTCTCACACAAAATTGCTCTCGGTTTTGGGCATACGTTCTGACTCCATCCGGCTTTGTGAGTGCACACAACGTCGGAGTTGCGCTAATCCTGGAGGGCGACCGCATTCTGTTCTACTGCACCGGGAGGTAGCGCGGAATCGTCTTTTAGGACAGTGGGTGTCCACGACGCAACAATTGTTCTTCGTTCAGTTCATCGAATCAGATAAGTTTGTTCTAATTTTCGCTTTAATCGCAACATGAACATCTAGTCATATCATTCACTAAATACCTAAAACCAAGCCTAGATTTGGCAACATCAAACTCCAGCAGATTATCTTCCAACTGATATCCTCCTAACACAATTGATGTCGCTGGGTTCTTCCCTCCATCAACAATTGCAAGACATACCGCATTTGGGTTCGCCTTCAGTCCCCTAACCATTGAATTCGATGCAAAAAGAGTCCAAACCACCTTGTCGTTCTGCAACACTAGTTCGATGTTAGGGACCTCGAGTCCTACCCTCGTAGATCTTATGGTGTTCCCATCGTAGCAGAGTCCAAACGGTGCAACTGCGTTGATCCGTGTAGCGTTTGGATAGTTTCTATCCTGATAAAATTTCTTGAGTTGAACGTCGAAGTAGGAAGTCACTGCTTTGTAGATAGAGCTTTCCATGATTGTGTAAGGGTGGATTGTACTGATCTTTGTTCCACCATTTCCTTGGTTGTTTATGGATAATAAGGCTTTGTTGATGGGCACTTCACTGTTGCCGATTTTAATGGAATTGACACCGATATAGTATTCGGAAGAGGCGTTGGGGTTAGTCAAAATAGGTGTGTATTGTAGAGAGGATGGGACATAGAGTTCACCAGGGTAGAGTCTGTAAGGTCCGTTTCCGAAGAAGATGACGCCTACACTTGTGACGTCCGATGTTAAGCAAAGAGCAAACTTGTTAGGTAAATTAAAAGTGGAGGTAAGTTGAGATGGGATAGAGATTTTACTCATCCCAAACCCGGCAATCCCTTGAACACCCTTTGCTAGGCCTTTTAGCAAGAAGGTTGGTGCACAATTGAATAGGAAGTTTGGTACAGTAACAACTCTACCGAGGTTTGAACCGTCGGTGGAGTTGATTCGTACCACATCCGAGGCGAGTTCACCACCAGTAGCGGTGTTGGTGAAGGGATTTTCAGGGAAGAGGCCGCAGGTGTTGTTGTTACACCCGGGTCTACGGGGTGAGTTACAAGTACCGCAGGCTATAGACTCCGCTAGAGTACATTGAGCGGAGTTGCAACGAGCTGGACGGTAAGTGGAGGAGACATAGCCTCTATCACAATCTTGCCATAAGAATGGAGAACCAAGACTGAGTGTTAAGAGTACGGATTTAGAAGGTGTTCTTTGGGTAGTTTTGACTATGTATTGGAGGGTGGAAGCTTCCTTTGTGAGAGGAAGGAGTAGACCCTTGGGTTGGAAAGAGGTGGCGGCTGAAGCGGTGGCGATGAGGGAGAGGAGTATAAAGAGGTGGTGTTGGATGGAGGAAGCCATGGTGGAGAGTGGAGAGTGGAGAGTGGAGAGTGGAGAGTGGAGACAGAGAGAAAGAGGGGATATAGAGTGAGATGTTAAAAAAGGTTGATAATACAAGGATTTATTTATAGAGTGTTGGGAATTGAGGTAATAGTTGAATTATTGTTTCATAATTAGATGGCAGTTACGTAAACTGTTTTTAAATCTTGTTAATTATTTTTTGTCAAAGTTGGCATCCTGACGTGCTGCCTCGGCGCCTCATATCATACTTAAGGACGTTCGTCATCTTTTTGCAATTGATTGTATATCGGTGACTCGTTATATTATTTCCGTCTCTTAATATTCGACCCATTTTGACTTTTTGCATTATTTACATAATTTATTTTGACCCTATTTTATTTCTAATATAGAAAACGAATGTTAGTATATAATATATTGTTAGCTTCATCTTAATATAGATTTTCAAAATATTAATATTTTTATAAGTTTTTATAATATATAGTTAAAGAAAATAGTGATCAAAGTTGTGCATTGACAAGCATATTTGATCAAAACAGGTCAAGTATCAAGAGACAGAGGGAGTATTATGCTTTGAAATGTTTAGTTTGACTCTAAAGACATATTTTATTTATTTTAATAAACTAATTAAATTGACATACTTTTGCAGTTTAGTTGCAACATTAATTAGCCGCTAGTTTTTGGTGCATATGAAACTCCAACGGCCCGTTTAATCAACGGCCCATCAAAGTTGAAAAGACGGTAAGTCGGTAACAAACGGTGGTAATATGAATTAATTAATAGTGTCAAAATGCAAGAAAATCTATACACCTTGTTGAAACTCCTATTGTTCATATGTGAGTGGTCTCACATTGGAGAAATAAGAGAGGAAATATCACTTTATTAGCTTGTGGAGTTACTCCCACTATTATCAATTGGTTTTAGTGTGAAACTTCCATTGGACTTATAAAGTGGTCCGAACTCTACTCCTCCTCTTGGATTGCTCAGGCCCATTTCATTTGTCATCCGAATATGTTAATTACAACACACCTATTTCCATATAAATGTTAATTCACATAAATAATCTTATTTTCTTCAAGATCTTCATAATTATCCATTATTATTTGGGGTAGAATAAAATTAACAGTTGTGAATAAAAACTCAACTTTGGAGATGAATTGCATTATGTACCATGGACATTATTGTGGGGTTGCTTTTCTTCTCAAATTACACTTAAATTCATTCCTATTACTCAATTAGTAGAGTAACTAAACGAGTCGCCAATCCTCTATACTATGCAATGGTCCTAATCTCGCTTGCCTTCTTCCTTCTATTCTCATTTTCATTCTACTTAATTAAATGAAATCCCTACGACCTTAAGTTTGTTCCCTAATTCTACAATTGTTCTCGTACTTTTTTTTTTTTCATAGGATAAATTTGCATAAATTAAAAGTGGTTACATATTACAACTACTACGTATCTTCTGATGGTTGTGCCTTCTTTATCCTGCATGAATAAAGAAAGAGATTTACCTTAATTTTAGTTAACTAGTTCAATGAATTCAAATCCCCTGCTTCTAATAATAATAATAATAATAATAATAATAATAATAATAATAAAACAAAAATTGACAACTAAAATAATTTATGCGTAATTTGGAATTTATGTATTTGTGAACTATAACCACCGTTTCAAAATTATACTTTACAGGTATTGATGCTATAAGCAAACAAGCAATAGCAACTTATCTTGTAGGGTGATCAAGGTCCTCAATGGTAATTTTCGTAGGGATAGTTGTTCTCTTTACGTGGAGGCATCGCTCGTGAACGAGTAATATCGTAATTAGAAAACTACCGATTTGAACCCAATTAATGATTAATAAATGCGAATTGAAAGCGTAAGATTAACAGCAAATAAAGAGAGTAAATATCCATACAATTATTTCCATGTGATGTTCTCACTGGTCGTGCAAGGGTGAGAAGACACCGTGACATTTATGTTAGGTGGAAGGCGCCTCCTGAAGGTTGGCTCGGCTTAAACACCAACGGAGCAGTAAAAGGCAGC
Source organism: Spinacia oleracea (assembly GCF_020520425.1). Classification (NCBI taxonomy): domain Eukaryota; kingdom Viridiplantae; phylum Streptophyta; class Magnoliopsida; order Caryophyllales; family Amaranthaceae; genus Spinacia; species Spinacia oleracea. The sequence goes on from NC_079489.1 coordinate 24,637,699, forward strand.
CTAGGCCAAGCCGGTGGTGGAAGCTGGGTATCTTGTAGTGTGCTTACTCTTGCAATTTTGGGATATGTAATTCGTTTAAGGCGGAGATGAAGGTTTCTTATGGTTTGGGACTTGCAAGTGGATGGGGATGACGAAATTAATGCTGCAAATGGACAATCAAGCAGGAATATTAGCCTTAAAAAGTGAAGAGCCATACAGTGGTGATTGTGTTTATAGTTAATGAGTGTCGACAACAGATCAAGTATCACGCTTCGGAAATTGCTCTCTTCCATTGCTATAGAGAAGTCAATCGAGCTGCCAATCTATATCTATCTATATATCTATATAATATACTAAAAGAGAGGAAATCAATGTGGTGATGACAAATGTCACTCATTGATTGGCCTCTCTTATAGATATTAAAAAAAATTAAAAAATGAATAAAATATTTGATGCTATAATTATTTTGTTAACTTTTAACTCGAAAAAATATTTGATTCTCTTTTCCTTAAAATAAAAAGATTTCAATCTATATATAGAGAATATTTTTAAAATTATAAATATTTTTTTATATTTGGTAATAAATATAACCAATATACGGAGTAAGAATAATAAGATTATCTTTTTTATATTTGGTAACAAATATAACCAATATAAGATTATATTTTTTAAAATCAATTGTACGGAGTACGTAGTATGACTTTTATAAAAAAAAAATAAGTAGTCCATTTATTTGTATTTCGTACTTACATAATTTGAATACAAATAAATTAGAAAATCAATTTAGTATGAATAAGAATGTATTAAAAAAATTACAATAGTACTCTATAACATTTTAACAACTAAATGCGATAATTTAACCGTCATTAATTTTACTATTTTATACGTAGTATATTTAGCAACTAAATTTGATAATTATCACCACTATTGATAGTAATATTGTACTACTTAAAAAAATATGTAACTTCTTTAAAGATGAGAAAAATTATATATTTGTATAATCTAATCTATCTACTATTTTACTACGTAATTCCTAATTTTTTTAGATGCAACTATTTGATTTTACATTGGCTGTTATATTCACACATACCTCTATTTTTTCTGTTTTTTGTGATTATTAATATTTTAGGATGAACATAGTCATGTACTCCGTAGAATTTTGTTGGATTTTTCAAAATACTTACTACCTCTGTTCCTAAAAGTTTTTTAAGCTTTCCGTTTTAGTCTGTTCCTGAAAGTTATTCACTCTACTTTATTCCATTTTTGCTCTCATTTGGCCCACCATAACTTACCCACTCACAATACTTTAATATTGATTTTCATTCACTCACATTGTTGGAGAATTTGTAGCCTCTTATTTTCCCATTTGTTACCCCACCATCACATATTTACCAAATTTCTTAATTACCGTGCAAATAGTAATCGTAAAGATCATTTAGTAACGAAGGTAGTACATAATACTATTTTTTTAAATAAGTTTTACTAAATGATAATTTAAGATATTAATAGTTGAATTTATTTTTGACAACCGTGAAAATAAAGTTGTTTTATCCAAAAAATGATGGAAGAAGTCGTAAACAAGAAAAATGATGCGCAACTAATACGTAATCCTTTCTACATAAAAAAGTTCCGCCAAATATTTTAGGCTGACAAATGACTTACATTTTAGTCAATTTTTAACAAACATATGTATGGTAATTTGATGTGGAGCTAACAAATGCCGCTCTGATTTGCTTCTTTTATAATATTGGCGAATGGTGACTAACATATAAAACATTTAATATAATTTGTATATATTTTACCTAAAATATTCTATTTACTTATGGTAATAATTGATTAAACGAATTACTTATACTAATGTCCATAAATTCATTAATTTAAATCTATATACTCCGCACTATACTAAAAGAGAGACAAATCGATGTAGAGATGACAAATGTCACTCTATGATTTGCCTCTCTTACAACATAAATAATGACTAATTGTAAGTGCTATCAAGTTTTGTTTAGAAATTGTGTCATATACTTATTACGGATATGTTCGAACGTTCCTTTAATATAGAAAATCTTACAATAATTTAACTTGGACTATCAATTACTCCCTCCATTCCTAAATGTTTTTCCTGTTTCTATTTCGGGCGTTCCTATGTGTTCTTCCCGTTTCTATTTTTGGACATGACTTTTTACCATAAATTTCCCCACCATCCCTTATTTAATTCATTCACATTTCCCTATTCACCCATTCAACCCCACTTTTATGATTTTTTATTACGTTATTAAAAATATTTTCTCTCCTTCATTTCTTTATTACTTTCCTTTACTACTTTATTACTTTCTCTTACATTCAATCATTACTCTTACACCCAATCATTACAAGATTCCATTTTTTAATTCCCACACCATTTCCCAACTGGGAAGAACAAAAAGGAACAGAGGGAGTATATTATTATAATACTATCAATATTATTATAATACTATCAATATTTTAATAATTTGTGTCATATAATGAATACGGATATGCATAATAAAAGTTAACTATTGATTTAATGTATTTAACATGATAGTCTCAAATATTTTATAGGTCTCATTATCGTAATATTTTTATACGGAGCACGGATAATAATTTATTCGCTTATATTATTGAAGTCTTAAGTGCATGTTGATTGAAGTTTTGACTAATACCAAACTCGTGCCCATCATCAAGATATTATTTCATCTATGAAATATGGTAGATAATAAATTTAGATTATAAACTTTGTATACAAAACATTATTTCATCTAACTTATATATTATAATGTTTTGTTTATTTACTCAGTAACTCTAATCAGACAGACGGATTTTCAGAGGCTGTATAATAGAGTTTTAAAATTCAAAACTCTCTTACCAAAAAAAAGTCGAGTCTAGGGGTTGGTGTGGATACACGGGAATGGGGGTAATGAAGAGGTGATGAATTTTATTTTGTACCTCTCGAGACGGGGGTTGGGAGGGGTGTGTATCTTTCTTGTTGTGGATGGATGGGATGAAGATGAGAATTGTAGGTGGGTGCTGGTGTGCAGGTCTTGCCCCGCCTCAAAGTCATCTCTAGCTCAATAAAGTACCTGGTCTAGATAGTTGTTAAGTGATCGGGTAACAAGGTTGACGAGTGATTATGCGAGTATTAAGTGAGTATTAATAAAAAAGTGAAAGGCGGGTGAGATAACTTTATGCTTGACACAAGTGGTTAATGAGAATGAAAATAATATTATCTATGTACATTTTATTTGTTTTAATTATTTTAATAAGCAAGACACGAAATGAGCAATAACAAATTTATCCATTATTAATTATTTTTTATTTGAAGAATATCTAAAAACTATATATTGATCAAAATTGTCTACCAGATTTCATAATAATTTATATTTAGATTATAAATCGTGCATCGCACGGGTATTATACTAGTATAATATACTAAAAGAGAGGAAATCAATGTGGTGATGACAAATGTCACTCATTGATTGGTCTCTCTTTTAATAATATCTTTGACCTTATTACTAAATATACTAAGCACATACTAATTAGAATGTAGCAAAAAAATTATTGTAACAATAATTACCATATTAAATTATTTCCTGCGTAAAATTTTCATATTACCATATTGACAAAAAAAATATTGTAACAATAATATTTCATATGAAAACATTTCATACTAATCAGAGTAGTTGATTCATTTCACATATAAGAGGAAAATGACTAAATGGGTATGCATTAAGGACAGTTACACGCTTACACGTATAAATGTATAATACAATAAGAAGTATGATTCATATATACCATAAACACTAATATTTATTCATTGCAATCTTTCCATGAAAATGTCCCAGCCAATAGTTACACATATATGAACATTGACATGTACAGTCTCTTCGTTTCTAAGAGATTGCCTAATATTTTTTTGGACGTCCTTATTTGTTTGCCCATACTTTATTTAGTATAAAAAAACCACGTGTTTTATCTCTATCTCTTTTTTCAAGGGCCTACTTGTAAAGTTCGGTGGGTGATGGGTTAAAAGTGTATTTATCATGGATGACGGGGCGATGATGGATTTTAGATTGCACTCACCCACATCGCTTATCCTTCATCAAATTAATTTTTTTCCTAACTACATATTATAATGTTTGTTTAATTACCCAATTACTTTAGTGAGACAATGATTTTGTCAAGACCCTATAATGGAGTTTTAAAGTTCAAAACTCTCTTACCAAAAAATGTTGTGTCTAAGAGTGGGTTTGAGGTGGTGTGGATACACGGGTGGGTGATGGAGCGGGATGATTTTATTTTTAACCCTTGAGTTGTGGATGGGGAGGGTTGGGTACCCGTTCTTGAGTGGCGGGGTTGATGATGAGAGTTTTAAAGGGCGGGTACAATCATATGGGTGTGGAATCTTCGCCCCGCCTCAAAGTCATCTCTAACTGCATAAAGTAAATGTTGGGTTAGATGTTAAGTTATCGGGTAATGAGGTTGATGAGGCGGTATTAAGGAGTTATGACTATCCAAATGAAGGGCGGATGTGAATAGCTTTATATTTGACATAGGTGAAAAGTGGGTATAAAAATAATTTTGTCAAACAACATTTTTTTTTATAAAGAAACCGAATGGGCAAATAACAAATTCATCTATAATTAATTTTAATTATAAGAATAATTATAAGCTTTATTTTGCTGATAATTACCTACCACTATATTTTAGATTTCATATAAATTTATATTTAGATTATAATCTGTGCGAGGTAATATATTAGATTGATGGATTTAGATTGAACATTCCCACTTCGCATATCCTTCATCTAATTGATTATGAATAACATTTTTGCAACCAACCTACATATTATAACACTTTTTTATTTATTCAATTACTCTAGATAACCAAATTGACAAATACTTGAAAGCTACCAGAAAAGAGGCATATGGTGGGTTTGGGGTAAGTTGGATAAAAGGGTGAGTGATGGAGCGGGCATGGATTTTATTGTGTAGATGGGTAATGTGCATATCGTGGGTGGTACTGGTGGGGATAAGGGTGAGAGTTTTAGGTGGGTACGATTGTGGAAAGGCAATCCTCTGCACCCGTCGCGCCTTAAATTAAAAGTCATCTCTAACTAAATGAAGTACATGTTGTGTGTAAGTGTTAAGTGGTCAGGTAATAAGGTAAATGGTGGGCGCGAGTATTAAGTGGGTATTACTATAGAAATAAAGGGTATACGAGGATAACTTTATATTTGACACGAGTAATAAATTGAATGTGAAAGAAAGTAACTTTATCTACGTACCCTTATTTGTTTTATTTTTATTTTTTTTAATAAATACTCACTCAGTCCCTTAATACTCTCCCCACTTTCCTTATAAAAGCGTCATTTAATACTCGCCCTGTTTCTATAAATGGCATACCTTTACTAATATTATATTATTTTTCACTTAACCATGGACCCACATATATTTCTTACTCCCTGAAAAGACATTAAAAAAATTCAATTCCCACCCACCCTACCCCATCCCAAGCCCTTTATTTTACACATTTTTCACTAATTATATTAAAAAAATCCCCCACTATCAACTACTCCACCTCACAATAAATTAAGGAAATTTTGCATTTTACCACCTAAAAAAAAAATCTGAATTTGTGTTTTACCACCTTAAATTCTCAAACTTTTATTTTACCACCTAAAAATATAAATAAAAATTCATTTTACCACCTTTAACGGCAAGTTAACAACAAAGTTAACGACAACGTTCTTGGAGCTCACAAATTAAGCTTCTCTTTACCCAAATTATGTGATTATCTTTTGTACTCCTTCTCATTCAATTTTTCACCTTCTTATTTACTATTCTTAAATTCTCACCACCCATTTTTGCCCTTCAAAGCTCCAAAGTAATCCAATTACAAACTTATACTTCCTCCGTCTTTTAATACTCGCAACGTTTGTTAGTTTCACGTATGCCAATGCACAACTTTGATCATTTATATCTTAAATTCTCTTTATGCAATAATTATAAAAAGTTGATATTTTGAAAATACACATTGAGACGAATCTAACAAAATCCCACATGACTATGTTTTATCTTATATAAAAAGCACTAAGAATAGTCAAAGTAGATTATATGAATAGTGGCAAAAGTCCAAACGTTGCGAGTATTAAAAGACGGAGGAAGTATCATACAACATGCTTAAAACAATTTGGAATTTTATAAGGGATATGCTATACTAGCCTTTGAAGTGAGTTCAATAACGATTTCGTTAACTTTACTATTAAAAGGTGGCAAAACGAATATTTTTAACTTTTTTTAGGTGGTAAAATAAAAGTTTGAGATTTTTAGGTGGTAAAATAAATATTTGGATTTTTTATAGGTGGTAAATTACAAAAAATCCATAAATTAATAAGTCAATTAAATTGCCTAAAACTATGCGCTGGTCAAACTGGAGCGAGTATTAAGGGACAAAGTGAGTAAGATAAAAATGGGTCAATAACAAATGTATCCATGATTAATTTTAATTAGAAAAATATCTACAAGCTCTATTTTGATTAATTATCTATAAATATAGTTTAGATATCATGCAAGTTTAATATTTTGCATACTAGATTGTAAATTGTGCATCGCACGGGTATTATACTAGTTGGCTTGCTAATAAAGAAGTTGTTCAAGAATCAAAGGCCGAGACTATCCAAATCCCCCCTTTAGAATTGGGTCGCATTCTCCATGAAAATATTGTAGGCATAGCCTTTCTCGTATTATTCTTAGTTGGGGTTTAGCCTCTCTTTTGCACAAAAACACACACAAAAAATCCATGTGAATTCTAATTCACATAAAGAATCTTATTTGCTTCAAAAACCTTCATTACTTTCCATTACTATTTGGGGTGGAATGAGAATGAACAATTGTGAATAAAAACTCAAGTTAATTTGGAGATGAATTGCATTACCATGGATATTGTGGTGTTGCTTTTCTTCTCAAATTATACTTAAATGAATTCATATCACTCAGTTACTACAGAACATTAAACGGGCCGTCAATCCTCTATGCACTGGTCCGAATCTCACTTGCCTTCTTCTTTCTATCCTCATTTTCATTTTACTTAATTAAATGAAATCCCTACTACCTTTAAAATTTCTTACCCAATTCTACAATTATTCTCCTTGTTGAAGAATTACTAAACGCGTCTGATTTTATTCTTCTGATGGGTGTGACATCCTTTAACATGCATGAATAAATAATAAAAAAATTACCTTAATTAATTTTGTTTAAAGTAGTTCATAGAGTTCAAGTTCAGTTAATCAAAATTTGGGAACTGAAATACTTTATGCGTAGCTGAAATTTTATGTAATTTGTGAACTATAACCTTCGTTCTGATCTTTTACAATTAATATTTGTACAGATAGTAAGGCAAACAAGAGAAAATATGTAAAAAAAGTTAGTGAATATACAATTAAATATGCATAAGGTAAGAGATAGTGTAAAAGGTGGATGATTGTAAGGAAAATTAAGTAACATGGATTCCACTTAACTGGTGATGTATGCTTTGAAGAAGTTGTAATTACTCAAGAGAGATGGGCAGCAATTTTACAGGTTACGATTTCAAGAAAATTATCTATTTGTTCAAACCTTGCATGTGTGTGTATGCCATTTGTGCGTATGTGTATAATTTAAATTAAATCATTGAGAATCCTGTCAAGTATTCTGTGTCAGGATGGGACAAACCCGGATCACAAGTGTGATTGGAAATGTTAAAACGAGCATGTCTGTGGAAATATGTTCCGATGCAGGCTTACTGGACAGACTCATATTTGTGACAAAAACTGTAACCAGCGAATTCTGTACAGTAACCACAACTCACAGCGGACAAATTTTCCCACTTACACCTGCGGAGCAACAAGCAGCTAGAGGTGTCCGTAGGAAGATTTTCCCACTCTTGCCTATTTTTTCAATTCTACCGTTGTATTAACGCTATATCTTCTAGTTGCGGCTTGTAGAATACACTCTTCTTTGATTCAGTTGTGAGTTGTAATTGGACTAAGTATCGAGTATCTTCTATCTTCTGGTTGTAGCATGTAAATCCTTTCTTCTTTAGTTTAGTTATAAGTTGTAACCAGACTGAGTATAACGTAAGAACGAGTGGTTTTGATCCTTCCTACTTCAGTATATCTTCTTGTTCATTCAGTTTTAACATGCGTGCTCTTCTTGGTCCTGTTTTGCAGGTTACAAACTTTCTTCTAGCCAGGGAGTTCTAATTTGCTTATTGCAGTATTATTGAATGATTTCTTCTTTGAGTATAATTTCAACACAAGGTTGTTACTAATACATTTCCCCTCCTCGTGCCCGCAGGAATGCAGAGTTATGGCTATTTATGGTGTTCTATGAAGGTGTCTAAACCAAAATCCAATAAATTGAGAGTTGGGACATTTTTACCGAAATCCAAGATCCCGGTCTTGAAATAAGGTATTCTGACATGGGACATTTTGTTGAATATTTGCAGGGGATTTGTGGCATTAGAGTTGTCTTAATTGCTGTTTTTTCTCCACTTTTGACAGCTGAGTTAGTTGGGTGAGTTTGATATTTGCTCCTTCTATATATATTGTTTGACAAAATCTTAAAGCAATAAGATTGTTTTTTGTAGTTACTGTCAATTTAGCATTTTATGGAGCATTGAGTTGCGGGAATTAGTAGAAATGTAAATTACATTGGTTTAATTATGTTATAGTTCTTGGAGCCGTATTTGAGAGTTGCATACCTCATATTCAGTTATGTTGGTGTCTCACCATATGCAGCTAATAAATGCCTTACGCTGGTCATGTATGAAAACTGAGGAGCATAAAGCATAGATCAGAGCATAAAAGAGAACTAGCATGTGATGATTGATGGAGTAGGTTTTGAGTTGGTTGGACAATCATTTGATATAAGCATGTAATAGCTATAGTGAATTGTTCCCTTTTTTTGATTGAAATAGACCAAGTTGGTTCTGATTTAACCATAATCCTTGTATGGATTCAAATGCTTGTTGCCCTTTTACTTGTCAAAGATGGACATAAATGTTAAAGTCCCAGTAGCATAGTTTTAGAAAGGTGTAATATCCTTGTTAAGGCACCAAATTTATTTATTTTTAAAAATAAAAAATTGAACAAAGAAGGCGACATTAACAAGTTGTCATGTTTGATTTTGAACAAACAGGGCAAACATAATTGCCCTATTAAAGCTGTTTTAGGGGGCGAAAAGTAATCAAGAAGGGCGAGATAATTGTTGCCTTCCTTGAGTTCAACCAAAGAGGGCGAAAAGTAATCAAGAAGGGCGAGATAATTATTGCCTTCCTTGAGTTCAACCAAAGAGGGCAAAATGTATTTTCCCTCTTTGGTTTTGATTAAAGAGGGTCAAAATAAAGAGTTGCCTTGGAAAGCTATAGGACGAATCTAACAGGGCGAGTGAAGGGCGATTTTAAGGAGGGCGATATTTTGATCAAATAGGGCGATAATTTTCGCCCTCTTTAATCCTGTTTGTTGTAGTGTTCTTTTAACTTCCCGCTCCTTTCTGGTTTGGTTGGTCACAATGACGATCTCGTATGACGATTTATGTTAACCGACCCCAAATATTTTTAGGACTAAGGCTTTATTGGTGTTGGTGTTGGTGTTGTTGTTGTTGTATTGAATAAAATAAAACCATACTTCATCTACATTTTAAATTAAGTCTGAAAATTTTGGAAGAATTTAAAATGATGGCATCTTTGAAAATTACATAACAACCAATACGAGCTTAGTGTACAATATGTTCCGTACTCAAATTTCATTCGACTGAAATGTAAACGTTAAAAGTTTTAACATCTGAGTTTCAGTCAATTTAAACATCTTAAAATCTAGTAGTAATGTATAAAGGTAACTGTTTAAACTTTAAAAATATTTTAAAGTTTAAACAGTTACCTTTATACATTACTACTAGATTTGAGACCGTGCGATGCACGAATTTTATTAAATTGTTAAGTTAAAATAAAACTCCTATACATACCAACTGCTATATTTTATACATTAGATTAGATTAGTTAATGATTTTATTTTAGATTTATTTTTTAATTATTAGAGTGTTTGATTTTGGATGAAATTGTATGTACGTAATATTAATAATTAATTAGTAAAAATATCTATGTGGCACCTAATTATTTATATACATGGCACTCGACTTTCTAATTCAAAAATAATTTTGAAGTCTTATTTTTCATTGGTCGAAACCATTAGATTTCCTATATGGCGCTCTAATATTAGATTAATGTTTGATTTTGGATTGAATTTTATATATTATTGTTTGATTTTCGATGATTTTTATTTTAGATTTAATTTTTTAATTATTAGAGTGTTTTATTTTGGATGGAGTTGTATATATTAGTAATTAATTAATTAAAATATATATGTGTCACCTAATTAATTATCTACGTGGCACCCGAATTTTTTAATTCTAAAATAAATTAGAAAACTTATTTTTCAATGGCCGAAACCATTAGATTTACTACGTGGCGTTCTAATATTTCAGCAAATATTCCTCCTTTAGTAATTTTGGAGGAATAGTTTTTATTAAAATGAAAAAAATTATCACTACAACATAGATAACTTATATCGGGGTAACTTTTAAGCATTTTCAGTAAACTTTTACTTCGGATGAAGTACTTCCTATTAGTTATCAGTGTCTTAGTGGAAACGCAGGTAAGAAGTTGTAGGATATTATGATAAGAAAACAAGACTTGTCAAAATGTAGCAACTTGTTAGCAGTCATTAGAGTCAACAAATGCATACGAGTGGCAGTGAGTCCTATCTTATATTAGCCGTATGTAGGACCAACAAGATTTGTCATTTGTTTTTATTAAGTGGCGAACAATTATTAGAGTTACAAGGTAAATCAAAAGCGGTTGCACGTAGAAGGTGTACGTTAAATTTATTGTACATATTGGGATAATTTGTAGTTAGTTTTTTTTAATAACTTTTAATATGTTTTTGGATTTTTTGTTAGAAATTATCCTTTAAAGTTCAAATATTGTGTCAAAGGACTTTTTAAAAAAAAAATTTGTGAAATGGGACTTAAAATTGATTTTTTTGTTGTGAGATAAGAGTTTTACCCTTTTTTTGATGGTTAACTCTAATTTTTTGGCGTCTACTCGCGCATACATTCACGTGCTTATTAAAAAATATTTTAAAGGTTAAACAGTTACCTTTATAGAATATGAAGGTTTTTGAATGGCCACAACAAAATGGTAGACACCACAATACTTTAAATCTGAGCCACTAACTATTCCACTTTTTAAATTTAGGAAGGGTGGATGAGATTTGAATGTGTGACCTTTGGGTCATACTTAGGGATGGCAACGGGTAGGATCTGGACCGGATCCTCTAGGATCCAGATCCAGACCCGTTTTTTAGGCAAGGATCCAGATCCTACCCGGATCCGCTGGGTAATTAAATTGAGGATCCAGATCCAGATCCGACGGATTCTACGGATCCGGGTCCAAAACGGATCCAAAACGGATCCTAACTTATTTTTTCATCAAACGAAACTAATTTTCATTTTAACCTTAAAACATAGTTTAATAAAACTTCAATAACAAAGCTATTTTTCCATACAAGCATTTACTAAAATAAAATTTAACAAATCCAACATAAATAAACTAAAAGTTCAAAAACTTCAATAATACTACAAGTCTTAAGTCTTTACTTTTATATTTTTATATATTTTTTTTATAAAAACGGGTAAACGGATCTGGATCCGGGTAATGACTTAGGACCCGATCCAGATCCGTTTTTAAAACCAAGGATCCATATCCTACCCGGATCCGTCGGGTCCAAAAATTGAGGATCCAGATCCGTTGAAAACGGATTTGGATCCACGGATCCGGGTCGGGTCCATTACCCACTGCCATCCCTAGTCATACTGACTCCGATACCATGACAAATGACCAACTCAACCAAAAGCTTAAGATGATGGGTGAAGCCCTAAGATTAGTTTTATACTCTATCAGTAACATATATGCATTATTTTTATGGGATGTTAAAAGGTCTTGAGATTTTCTTTTCTTAAGTAAAAGTTTGATTTTGGCAATGTAATTGTTTTATTTCCTTCTTTTCTTAGATACTACATCAGGTTGATTTCGTTCCTTAAATATCTCCCGAATTATGCATAAGTAAAAACTACGTAGTATAAAATAAAATTGATTTTTAGAAAGTGCGTATATAGGAATGTAAAAATTCATACATGACTAATTGATTACATATATTTGTACGTATATTATTATAAAAGATGGTCAAAGACACAATATGCATAATGTAAAAGTCAATATGGTGGGATCTTTGTGGAACAAAGGAAATATTACTATGAGGCAAATAGAAATATGGATGTATAATGGATTCGGAGCGCTGATACGTACACTACCAATTAGTAAGAGTAGTTAGGATTACACGGGGTCATTTACCTTTTGAAAATTTACAGAAACATCATCCCATAATTAACTAATTAGTAGCCTAGAAGCATAAATCAACTAACGCAGTAACCCATTAAACATGCATGTACGTTCCCTTAAATTAAGAACCAGCAATCCACTACTCCCTACGTCCCATAATACTCGCACCGCTTTTCTTTTCGGGCCATCACTTAATATTTGCACCGCTTCTATAAATGGAAATTTATACCAATATTATATTATTTCTCACACTTACTTACTAACCCCACCTACACCCCTATTCCCTACAAAAAAAACGTTTAAAAATTCACAACCCCACTTACCACTTCCCACCTCTTACAAATTTTCCATTAGTTATATTAAAAAAATACCCTACTATCAACTAACACCAATTAAATTAATAAGTCAATTCAAATACCTTAAACTCCACACCGGTCAAACCGGTGCGAGTATTAAGGGACGGAGGGAGTAATTTGAAGCAAATGCAGTCCAACATGTTTATATCATGGAAATGGTATTATACATGATCGTCAACTTTGTAGAGAATCATGTATTTTATTGATACAATTCAAACAAACCTCATATTTTAATCTTAGTACATGACTCGCTCTCGATTACATAGATGTACGTTAATCAATCATGCAGTAGATGTGAAGTTGAAATTGGCACATGTAGTCCGCTGAAACAGCAAGGAAGAACTAAACCCAACCTTAGACCCATCAAGATCAAACTGCAGCAAAGTGTCTTCCAGTTGATACCCTCCTAAAACAATTGCTGTCCTTGCATTCGCTCCACCATCCACAAAACCAAGACATAAAACTTGATCATTATTCACAGATACCATCGAGTTGGCCCCGAATAAAGTCCAGTGAACCTTATTCTGCATCACTAGATCAATGGCGGGTACACCCGCCCCAACTCTGGTGCTTGATAAATGATAACGTACTACTATTGTAGCAAACTTGGAATGGAGCGACTGCCTTAACTCTTACGACTTGCTTGTAATTGACATTGATGTAGTTGATGAAAAAATCTGTCACAGCCTTGTAGATAGAAGAATGCATAACAGTGTACCGGTGAATTGTACTAATTTTTGTCCCACCGTTCCCTTTGCTATCTATGGATAATAAGGCCTTGTTTTTCCGATCCAATGGTACTTGTTTGTCGGCAATTGTAATACCGGTTACCCCAATGAAGTACTCAGATGATGGCTCACCTGCGAATGAGGTGGCCGCAGTACTTACAGGGTTGATTAACAAAGGTGTGAAGCCAAGATACTCCGAAGATAATTCCGCGCTAGGGAGGAGCTTGTAAGGTCCATCCCCAAAAAACATGACACCCTTTCCACTACTTAAGCAGATTGCAAATTTTCTAGCCAAACCAAAAGCTGAGAAAAACTGAGAGGGAAGAGAGATTTTAGTCCTCCCTAACCCAGCAATCCCATGGACTCCTTTTGCAAGGCCTTTTACTAACGAGGTGGGCCCGCAAGTGAAGAGAAAGTTTGGCACAGAAACGACACGACCTGGGTTTGTCCCATCGGTGGAGGAGAGTCTGACCACATCAGAGGCGACCTCGCCTCCAGTGGCGGTGTTAGTGAAGGGATTTTCAGGAAAGAGGCCGCATGTGTTGTTGTTGCACCCGGGTTTAGGGGGTGAGTTGCACGTGCCACATGACTGTGAGTTGGCCAGTGAACATTCAGCAGAATTGCAAATAGCAGGTCGGTACGTGGAGGAGACGTACTTTCGGTCGCAGTTAACCCACTGGGATTGGCCGCCAAGGTGGAGGGTCAAAGGAACAGAGACTGACGGAGTTCTTTCATTCAGTTTTATTGTGTATTGAAATGTAGAGGGGTCTCGTAGGATAGGAAGAACTAAAGCTTTTGGCCGGAACGAGGGGGCGGCGGAGGTGAGGGAGAGGAGAGAAAATATGAGGAGGTGGTGGTAGGAGAAACAAGCCATGGTAGTTCTTAAGTATAGGATAAGAGAAACTAATTACATGTTTATATACAACTATTTCACAAATCACAAGTGAATTGTGTAAGTGGATATAAAGAAAGACGTGTGGAAGGAACTTAAATAAGTTGTCCCACAATTTCTAATTTTCTACTAGCTACTTTTTTTTCCCCTTGTAAATCACAAATTAAAATAAAAATTACTAATATTATATTCTGTATAATTAAAAAAGCACAAATTCTTATTTACAAGGGTTGTACAATAAATATTGTACACCGGAGTAAAAGTTAACTCAAAATGCGTAAAAGTTAAGCTTATATATGTAAAAGCTATCTATTTTTTAGTGATAAATTTTTTCATTTTAATAAAACTTAGTTTTTCAAAATCACTAATAATGTATAAAATTAATCATTGAATGTTTATCTATCAACTTTTTTTTACTAATATAAAAGTTAATCAAAACTAAGTTAAAGTTACAAAAAAATGGGTAAAAGTTATCTTGGTGTACAATAAATTTATTGTACACCTTGTGCGCGCAAGACCTTTTGTTAAAAAAGTGACGTTAATTTATAATCTAAGTGGGGGGTAGTGGAAGTTTTTAATGTTTTTTTTTTCCCAAGGAGTACAGATGTAAGTGGGCCTTTAGTTAAGTGAGCAATTGATATGGTATTAATGAAAATTTCCATTTTTAGAAACGTTTCAAATAATCCGGAACGGATTTATAAGGAAAACGTTTCAAGTATTCCGGAACGAAAAGAGTAATATATCTTATGTAAAATAATAATTTATTAATTTATAATATTATTACACACTTTTATATAAGACGGTTTCACACAAAAGACCACATTGGTGTCATATAAGTTAAGCATTGGAACAAATAAGTTAAGCATTGAAACAAATTATTTAATCAATAAAACTAATTAATTAAGTACTAAAACTAATTAATTAAGCAATAAAATTAATTAGTTAAACAATTAAAGTAGTGATAAAACGATCTTATACAAAAGTTACTGTAATATCTATCTATCTATATATATTATACTAAAAGAGAGGAAATCAATGTGGTGATGACAAGTGTCACTCATTGATTTGCCTCTCTTTTAATATAAATAATTAAAATAAATATTTTTCTAACTATCTCTATTAAATAAAAATCTTTTATGGACTTCCTAATATTAGATTTTCTAAGTGAAATTAAGGAAACTATGCATATACGGATTAACTAAATATACTATTGATTTTATTTATATATAACATGAATATCTTTACATTTTGCATAATACATAACTATTTTTTTTAATTGTATTTTATTCTATATATACATTGTTGTATTTCAATTTAGATCTGATATCTATATAACTATACTAAAAGAGTGGCCTAAAAGCAAAACTGACACATGGCGCTCTCACATTGATATTTTTTCCGCTCTTTTTTCTTCCCCTAAATAAATGAACTGAATTACTTAGTTAATTTAATAATTTTTATTACATGTGCATATATTTTCCAAACCAAAAGATTATATGCGTGTGAATATTTCATTTAATATTAGCACGGTAAAAATTTAGAGCTTTAAATTAAGCAATTTAATAATAGCATAAATAAAACGATGGTCATAAAAAAAAGTAAGATATCCACGCAATTGGTGAATGTGTATTAACGACAATTGGTCAACTATTATTTTAAGATATTTATTTTATTTATTTATGAGTAGAATTAAGCGATAGGCATATAAATAATGTATTAACGACAACTTAACTTAAAGTCAATTGCATGTATAATTTCAAAATATTATTAGTAGTTTGGCCAATATTTTGTTGAATAAATTGATATATGTATAGTACGTACGTAATTTGGGATGCTTAAAATAATTCTTGTATATATGTCAATGAAAATGTAACACAGTCTTGCATGTGAATATAATTGACATAAGTTTTTACAATTTTTTTACCAAATAAACCAATAGTCCGTCATGTATAAGATATCTACGACACACATCATAACTATCTATACAAGACATTTACGACACACTTTATCACTATCTATATATCTATCAATAAATAACCCGGAACCACATCTAACACATGTCACACTCTCATTAAAAAGAAATCGCTATTTTGCCCTTCCATATTTATTCGAATTAACTTATGTAATTATTTAATGTATGGAAATAAGGCTATCTTATTTATTATGTCATTGCTTAAAAATAAGTACTAATATGTTTGCATAAGGAAACAAATAAAATTAACAACCTAATTACTTAACATTGTCGTATATAGGATACGTCACTTTAGTCAATTGATTTGATAAAGTCATAATACCAGGATTTTTTATCTATCGTATAATATACTAAAATAGAGGAAATTAATATGGTGGTGACAAATTTCACTCTATCATTCGCCCTCTTTTCATATAAAATAAATAATATAATTTATAAAATTAACCATACTAATCTAACGCCTAATTAGAATATTTACCGATCATGGAACGTTTAATAACAATATTATGGAAAGGAAAATTTGAATTCTAATGTACCTTATTTTGTCAGCAAGTTGTATTACTATTTAAATAATACGAAGTATGGCAATATACAATACTATTTTACCCTATTAATATAATGCATAATAAAGATATTTAGCAATCTTAGAACATCACTAGGTTTTTAGCAACAATATTATTAACGCAACTTTACCATACTAATGTAACATAATCTCATATCTAATATCTTATACGGAGTATTAAATAAATAATTCTATCTTCAACTATTTAAATTAAAGAACATAATTATGCATATTTAATTAAAGAGAAGGACAAATATTTTATGTAATTATCCATCTATTTACTACTACCTTCATTTCATAATGATATTTTCAATTACATTTTGCATAAATATTTTAAAAATAATGTAGAGTATAAGAAAATGTGGGTGCATGTAATAAAATATGGATAACATAAGAGAGATATATAAAAGGGTGTATGAGCGAAGAAAAAAAAGAGAGCAAGTTAGTGAAAAATTGTAAATGTTTTGGGGTAAGAGGGGTAAGGTAGTAAGCGTGCATGCCCAAAAATAGTTAAAATATATATATATATATATATATATATATATATATATATATATATATAAATAACATTTAAAAGGGACTACCTAATATTAAAATATTTTTTTAAAATAAATACTCCGTATTTTTTAATATTATTTTAAAACAATATAAATAAAATTATGAAATGGACTAAAAAGAAAAATGTAAATATCATTTAAAAGGAAGGTAGTACGGAGTATAACACAAGCAAATTGATGCAAGACTGATAAAATTTATCTTCTAATATACATATATTGCTAAATCAACTTACCCCGCTATTAAGGTTAGTAACTCGATTTTTTCTTAAAGTAGGTAAGCACGGGGTTATAAAAGAAATACATGAATGAAAAATCGTACTACCTCCGTTGCGGAAAGATGTTTACTCTTACTATTTGCATAATAAAGTAATTTTGATGAGCATGTCAGCATGTGATGGTGGGGCCGTGGGGGTAACAAGTGGAGAAATTAGAGGCTATAAAATGTTAGAAATATATGTAAGTGAATGCATTATTATTAAGGTATTGTGAGTGAGTAAGTTCGAATGGAATCTCATGCTAAAATATTGCAAGTTGCATGTTGTGGTGGGATAAATGAGAGTACAAATTTAAAATTAATATGTCAAAACTAGAATCAAGTAGAGTATAAACATTTTCATAAATAGTCTAAAACAAAAAGCATAAAGAACTTTCAGGAACGGATGTATTATATGCGTTTGGCTTTATCTAACTAATCTTGTAAGAATTTATCTAAGAGATTTGATGTGCATTAGTTGTCCGGGGATGCATGAAACTGTTGAATAATGGTTTGCGAAAATGATAAAGGTCGCAACATGCGACCTTTAAGCCGTATCACAATGATGACATGACATGCTTATGTGTCATGATTTAAATTGGAAACTAAATTTTTTGACTTATATATACTATTATACATGTTTCAAAAAAAGGTAGAAAAATCTTAATATTCTAATTTGTTTCCTTCTTTATGTGGACTACCTTATTTATATATTTTTATAGTAAAAATATTGCATTGATAGTAAAAATATTATGATGACTCATACCCTACGTGGCGCCTGTATGTACAGATTAAATTCTGACACATAAAATTGCGACAACACTGCGACCTTTATCATCATCCGATGGTTTGAATTGAGTCTGGTAGGAGGGAGACTTGGCAATTGGCATAATAATACTGAGATATGTTTGGTGAATTATTGGTGATGGGTGGAGTGATTATATAGCTAGGGATAAAATTATACAAATTATGGCAAAGAGGGTGGTATAGAACTTAAGGAGTAAGAATGGACGTTCTCTAAAATAAGTTATTATCAGTGATATATAAAAATAAGTGCCAATAAACATAATTAACGACAATCTCGAAAAAACATTATAAGTACTTTCAAAATGTAATTTTATCATATTCGTGTCAAATTATGTATTTCATGGTGATATGCAAATTTTGGTGTCGAGGTTATAATTTTTTTGCCTCACCCAATACTATGACTTATAGTCCATTTTTATTTTTTCGATCTTCTTAATTTTACCAAAAAAGTATTATTTTATTCTGAATTGGAAGGATAAATTAAAAGGTAAACATGAAATAGATAATTAATTGAAATTTAAATTGTGGTTAAGATGGGCGGTGGGACGGGTAAGGCGGAAATTTAGTGGTTATTTGAGTTCCATTTTTTCAGATCGGAGTATAAATATCTAAGTGGGTGGTGAGTCGGTAACAATTTTGTATTTATACACGCACATGGATAAAGGGCGAGATGAGATTACATATTTTTACTTTACTTTCACGATTTATTAACATTTTAGTTTACTTAAAAGGAATATCAAATTGTAGATTTAAAAGACACAATGTTAACATAAAAAAATACTTATTAATTCATCTTGATAATTTAGCAGGCGTTTGACAAGAAAATATGGCTCAAAGTTATCTTAATAGCTCAAAGAATGCGAAATTGTAATACATTTTTGACTGAGATAATAAGAACACGAAATGGAGTCGATCAAGAGTAATTCTTGGATAAATTGCAAGTTCCTTAGATTTTATTAGATAACCATCCTAACATATAAAATTAAGGCGATTATGTTGATTTTTATTCTCTTCATGGGTGGCTTAACATCCTATTCAATATAAAGGGGTAAAATTGAAGAAAGCAAACGACGTAAAATACTGTCTAGAACCATGTTTGATGTAATAGACACTGTACTTAAATGTAAGGTATGCGTGTTTCAAAATTCAATAACCTGTAAAATAATTTATAATATACTTCGACTTACATGAAAATGTTAAATTGAAAACAGTAATAATAAAAGTAAGGACATTTTCTCCTCAAAAAAAAAGAAGGATATTTTAGGTGGACGGACTGGACGCAATTTTTCTCAAGAGTTAACTTATACGGAGTAACAAATAAATCCTTTAGATAGTTTGTTTTCCGTAACCAACAATATATAATCTATAGCAGATAAATGATTAATTTATTAACGTACTGTGTCTACTGCTTCTAATTAAATTAAATTAAATTTTTATTTTTTAAAATTTAGTACAAGTACTTCGTAGTTAATTAGTAAACCGTGCATCGCACGGGGTGCTATACTAGTATATTATACTAAAAGAGAGGAAATCAATGTGGAGTTGTCAAATGTCGCTCTCTGATTTGCCTCTCTTTTAGTTATAATAGTTTATTTTTTTTAATTATAAAAATATGGAAGATATTATTGTCTTTGGTTTATTTTTGTTAAAAAAGATATTGTAATATATAAACATATGGTATATAAATCATAGACCTTTTTTACTCTTTAAACTGAAATCTTATTAAAGAAGATAAAGAGCTAGAGAATTAACTATAGGAGGTATATAAGGAAAAATATATTATAGATACATTTTCATCATTTATAACTAACTGCATTCATTGTAATAATAATTTCTTACTATGGAAAATGCCATAAAAGTTCATCAATATTTTAACTAACAATCTTTTACTAAAATTTTTACAACATTGCTAAAATATGCATTTTGAGATATATAATTTCTGAGTTCTATAAAAAAAATATGCATTATTGAGATATATAATTTCTGAGTTCTATAAAAAAAAATATGCATTATTGAGATATATAATTTCTGAGTTCTATAAAAAAAATATGCATTTTGCATCAGATGCTATCTAAAATTTGTTGATATATGTCTAAGTATTTATGTTTTCTTTATAATGTTGCACATATTTGAAAATATCGATTTATGCATATTATATTGGATGTTACGGAGTATTGTCTAACCCAAATATTTCAAGAAATCGGGTGTAGTATTGAATGTCGGTTCTCTTTTTTCTTTTTCACTCCTCTATTTTAGCTTCCAGCTCCCACATTCTCCATTTCCACTCTAATATAGGATTATGAACTGAAAACTGAACTTAAACACTTGCGCCAGCGACATAGTGAGAAAATTCAAGCTTGAACTTCGTCGTAGTCGCATAATATAAGAGTACTTAACTTTGTAGTTTTATTAGGAAAACTTTATAATTTTTAATTTTCTTAGGGAAACTTTATAATTTTTTAGGAGAGGAAATATTAAGAATAAGGGAAACTTTTACGATAAAAATAGAAACATTTTTAGTAAAAAAAAGGTCGGGTAACTTCTTACATTATGTCTAACAAGGGTCACCACGTACTCAATAATATTATTGTAAATCGGGGCACGCGGAATTTTTTTTATTGCGGGATTCATTTTAGACATATATCAACAAATTTCAAATAAAGCGTTTGATGCAAAATGCATAAATTTATTTTTTTAATAGTTTTCAGAGATTTATATATCTAGATAAGTTAAAGTTCGTTGCTAGGCTTTCATATTAGTTATCTTATTCGTTATTTTTCTTTTTCGAGGGGAAATATTTTTATGTCGAATAATTATTTTTCCAATAAATCAAAAGTGATCTTAAAAAAAAATTTTACTTAGTATAAAGATACAAGGAAGAAACAAAAAGAAAAACAAAACATAAAATCAATCGTTCTCTATATAGTACATCCAAGAGCTTTATTGAGTCCAAATGATCTTAATATAATCTTGCAATAAACTAAAATATGTCATTCCCTAATCCCTATATATTGTTATTCTATATCCAAAGTATATTATAGTCTTACCAACTAATATAGTATAGTCTTCCAAACTAATATAGCCTTATTTAGACCCTATTAAAATTATTAGTCTAAATTTTAAAAAGTACATCGCGCGCACAGGTCTTACACTTCCCCGGTTCTATAAAGTGTAAATTTTGAGCATAATTGGTAGTTTAAATATTAGTAAAAACATTAGCTCGTGGGATCTTATTTTTTACAATTTTTCAAATATCATTTTTTTTATAATTTTTACTAATACGTAATTGAGTGTATTAATACTCAAAGTAGTACATTGAAAAATGCACGTAATGAAAAAGTGAGAACTTTATGGAATGAGGAAGTACTAGACAAAAGTATTTTTTTAAAAAAAATTATTTCTTTTAACAAACAATTTCTTAAAAATAATAAAAATCATTTCTTTAAAATTATTTTATAGAAAAGTGATAGTGTAACTCGGAAAAAAATAGATGACGAAGGTGGAGAGAAAATAAGATTAAACCGAGAGATTCTAACGGATATTTAACGTCATTGGCACACTGAGAATTTTTAAAATCTCAGTGGTTTATGGTGAATTAATTGAAAATACGAGAGTATTTGATGAATATTTTAAAACCTAAAGGGTATATGGTGAAAAAATCGTCGTTTAAAAGAATATTGGGATTGGAAAAAATAAATTTTTAGTGAGTAGTGATCAATATTTACTAAAATAAATAAAGAAAATGTTTATTTTGGCTTTAGGATGACGAGAAAATTGAATCTTTTGAGTCTTAAGGTCAAAATTAAATAAAGAGCATGTCCTAATTTTTTGTAAGTGTCAATTTTTATTATGTTTGTTGAAAAATATTGACTCCTCTTCGTGGCTTATTGAGAAGAGCGGGGAACCCATCAAAATATGGGACAAAAAGCACTACTAACGCCAAATAAACGTAATAAAAGTCATATGTTTAAAAATAAGGAAAATTTTCACTTTTACCACCTAAAAAAATTGATAAATTATACTTTACCACATAAGAAACTAGATATTGTATTTTACCACCTAAAAATAAAATAAAAATCATTTTTTACCACCTCTTAATCGGAAAGATGGACAAAAACGTTAAGCGGGCTCGATATTTATGATTTCCTTCTCTTCTTCCATGATTTTCATGTATATAATAATATAAGATACTATTTTTCCTGGCTTCCCATTGATTCACAGAATTTGGCAGTATTTCTCAAATTGATAGAGGCATGATTCATTTCTTAATTTGCAAACGAGAATCAATTTGATTTTAGGTATGATATGCGTCAAAAAGGAGTCTCACATAACGTTTTCGTCCATCCTGCAGTTAAGAGGTGGTAAAAAATAAATTTTTTTAGTTGGTAAAAAACAATTTGTCATTTTTAGGTGGAAAAAGTTAATTTTCCATAAAAATAAACAAGAAATTAGGGCTTACCATCACCAACAAAAATGTAGATGGCACCCGCTAGACAAAGATAAAAAATTA
Organism: Spinacia oleracea; assembly: GCF_020520425.1. Lineage (NCBI taxonomy): Eukaryota > Viridiplantae > Streptophyta > Magnoliopsida > Caryophyllales > Amaranthaceae > Spinacia > Spinacia oleracea. Next base: position 24,660,768 of record NC_079489.1, read on the forward strand.
GGGGTTTTAGGGTAAGTGGATTGAGGCGATGGGTTATTTTGAAAGTCCGTATTTAATTTGGAGGCCATTAATCGTACTCCCTCCGTCCTAAATTAGTTTTAACGGTTGTTAAATATTATTCTATTAGAAAAATAGATGTAAAATGAGATAGTGGGTATTATTTTTATTGAAAAGTAGATGTGATAGAAGATAATGAAGCATTTTTTTTAATTAAATGTGAGATAGTATTCGACCCAAATTAACTTTTTGGCAGTGGAAAGAAAGGTGTATTAAAAAATTGTGCGGTCATTCATAAAATAAAAGTGTAAAAAACTAATGTGGAACAAATGAAAGTAAGAAGTGTTGTGGGCAAAATTACCATGCCTTCGTGTACCAATGAGGATGTGACACATGGCACGTATTACGCCCCCTAAGCAGAAACCATACGAAGTCTACTCCGGAGCATGAGTATTAATCTAGGTATCTACAATGTATGTGTATTTGTATTTAAGTGTGTATAAATGTATGTATTATACCTATACCTGGAAAGGGGCTTAATTAGTATGTATCCCAAGTGAATGACTAAGCACAATAGGCCCAAATAGCCCACTATTGCCAAAAGGGGCCAAAGAATTGTAAGGAGAAAGGACACATGTCCTCCTCCCATACCCCAGCCAATCATGTAAAGGGAATATTAGGTCATTCCCACAAAAACCTAGTACTATAAATAGTCCCACTTCCCTAGAAAAAGGGGTCACAATCAATACATTCAAGAGCAATTGCTGCTCTGCCTTCTCTCTACTTTCTCTCTCTATAAAAATACAATCTTGTGAAATCCTTAAAAGTTATCGGAAAACCTCCAAGGTATCTCACCGGAAAAACCCCACAACATTTGGCGCCGTCTGTGGGGAGGTACGGTAACATGGAAGATCAACGACAAGACAACGATACTGGGCGGCCTACGCGAGTAGAGCGGCCACCCCTCGAAAGAGAAATGCCGACTGAACATCATACCCCGGCCGCGAGAGTCACTGGAGATGCCGCGCGTATATTTGCGGCCGGGCACACCCCTCGTCACGCTGCCGAGGTAGAGGTGCTCAGCGAGGAGGACGACCAGGCCAATCGCACCCCTCCTGGAGGACACCTGGATCCTCGGGTGGATACGGTAATAGAGGAGAACCCTGATATGCCTGTCTCTGTGGGTGCTCTTCGGGCTATTTTGGCTGAGTTCCAAGCTGATGTGGGAAAGATAGTTAATGCTGAGGTACAGAAGAGTATGCTGATCTACACCACTGCTGTGGCTGCAAATCATGAGGGGCCGGCAAGCAATAGGCCAACACTTTCTTTGCGCCCCCCAAACGTATGGACCAGGCTGACAGGCGAGGACCTGAGGAGACAGCCGCCAGCAAGTCAGCCCAATCAGGCAATGTCTTACCTACCACGCCGACTGCCACGGCGGCTGATCGGAGAAACGTCCCGAGGACGTGAGCAGCCACGCGCAGAGCAATTGCCTGACTCTGAGTCTGAACTTTCTGACACTGGGTCAACCCCCGTCATGCCGGATAGACCTCTCCCTCATCCAACTTATACGCATCTGAGCCGGGAGCGCCCAGGGGTCACCCGCCCAACCTGTCAAACTCGCGGACGCGAGTCTTCCCAGCGGGTACCCTACTCAAGGCGTCAAGATCCTGTGTATCACATTCAGGAGGGGGTGTCCAACATGGCCCTAGGGCACACCACCCCTTTTGCAGACTCCATCATGAGAGCCCCGAGGGAACCCAAAGTCAAGCCGCCCAACATTGATGCTTACGATGGGACCACAGATCCAGACATGCACCTCTTGGTTTACCGGCATCACATGTATGTCCAAGGAACAACTGACTAAACCTGGTGTAAGTATTTTCCGGGCACACTCAAAGGAGTAGCATCTAAGTGGTTCGAGAGACTTCCAGCCGGAACTATTCGCTCTTTTTCGGAGCTCGAGCTATTGTTCTCTACTCGGTTCATGGCTCACAAGGAAGAGAAGAAGACGAGCATGCATCAGAGTAGGATTCAGCAAGGAAAAGACGAGTCTTTGAGGAGTTATGTGAAGAGATTCAATCTAGAGGCAGGGCAAATTCCGGATTTGCCAGATGGTGTTGCATTCGATAACTTCATTCGAGGGCTTAAAAAGGGCTCTTTCAAGTTTGATCTGGTAAAGAAAAGCGTCCGAACAATGCCAGAAGTGCTGGATGAGGCCGAGGCCTTCATTCATGCAACAGAGATTTGCAGCGTCCCGAAAGATCCCAGAGGAAGTGATACCGCCGAGCTAGCGGCAAAAAAGGAGAAATTCGAAAAGAAGAACCGGCCTAACGGGACGTGGGCTATTGCAAAAGAGCCAGACAGGGCCCCCGGACGGCAGGTCAGAAACGGTCCAGAACTTATGATCGGGAGCGATTTGAGTATAACACAGACATGTACACAATTCTGATGGACGTCGGGTCCAAATATGACATTGATCGTCCATTTCCCATGAAGTCGCCACCAGAAAGTAGGGACCCCAAACTGTACTGTCACTTTCACAGTGACATTGGGCATGACACCAATGAATGTAAGAGCTTGAAAAGGGCATTGGACGGCCTAGCCACCAAGGGATTCTTAAAGAGTTATATCAGCAGGAACACGGGAGGTTCTGGCAAACCCTTCTACAAGAAAAACAAATCCCCTCCCTCGGAGGAAGATGGGAATCGTACCGACCCAGAGTGCGTAGCAGTCATCTCCGGAGGATTGGCCGCCAGAGGGCCGACCATGAGGGGCCAGAAGGATTATGCCAAGCGATTGGGGCAAGTGATGCTGTCCGGCAAGGCCACAGTTGACCCGTTTCCAAAAGTTGAAATCGGCGAGGCCGACCGTGGGAAAATCTCCACCCCGCATGACGATCCTTTGGTAATTGAGTTAAAAGTTGCTAACCTGAGGGTTAGGCGTATTTTGGTTGATACAGGAAGTTCGTCGGACATAATTAGTCTAGAGTGCTTGAATCGGCTGCAACATGATTCCTCAAAGATTGAGAAAATCCACTATCCCATTATAGGCTTCGGAGGTAGTATCATCCACCCAGTCGGCATAATTACCCTTCCTCTGAGGATGGGAAATAAAAAGGAATCTCGACAAATGGACGTATGTTTTCTCATAGTGAAAGACCTGACGGCATATAACATCATCTTGGGGCGTCCCACGTTGAATAGGGCAAATGCTGTCATTTTGACTCATCTGATGCTTCTTAAGTTCATTTGTGACGATGGGAGTGTCAGCACTATACATGGTGACCAGCAACAAGCTAGAGATTGCTACCTAACCACCTTGAGTCCAGAAGCATGGGGGACGGGTGAAGAGAAAGGGACATCGAGAAACAAACGAAAATGTGGCGATACACAACCCAAGATCGTCAAAGAAACATTAACTATCTCAGCAGGGCACATGGAAGAGAGACGCCCAGAGCCTGTTGGGGCCCATTTCAATGTGGTATTAAACACAGATAAACCTGACAGAGTAGTGCCCATCGGGATTTCTCCTGACGACCCGCTGGCGGCAGAGTTGGTCCACCTTTTGAGAGAATTTGAAGATATCTTTGCTTTCACAGTGGACGAAATGCCGGGTATTGACCCTGCTGTGGCCGTCCATAAGCTGAATGTGGACCCAAACTTCAAACCGGTTCGTCAGAAGAAAAGGAACCATGGAGAAGATAGAAATCAGGCGGCAGCCGCGGAAATACAAAAGTTGATGGAGGCAGGGTTCGTCAGGCCTAGTCAGTACCCCGACTGGGTTGCTAACGTGGTCCTCGTCAAAAAACCTAATGGTACCTGGAGAATGTGTGTTGACTACACCAACCTCAATAAGGCATGTCCAAAGGACAGTTTCCCATTCCGCAAGATTGACCGGCTCGTCGACTCTACAGCAGGGCATGCTATGATGAGCTTTATGGATGCATACTCAGGGTTTCATCAGATTCCGTTGTGGCGTGACGACCAAGAAAAAACGTCATTTGTTACTGAACAAGGCCTTTACTGCTACAAAGTGATGCCGTTTGGGTTAAAGAATGCACCGGCCACCTTTCAGCGTCTTATTAACACTGTGTTCATTAAGCAGCTCGGCAGAAATATTGAAGCTTACATTGATGATATGATCGTAAAAAGTAAGCTGAGGGCGGCGCACATAACTGATCTCAGGGAGACATTTGAGACTATTCGAGCTTACAACATGAGGTTGAATCCTAAGAAGTGTGTGTTCGGGGTGACGGCAGGCAAATTCTTAGGTTTCTTGATTGATGAAAGAGGAATCGAAGCCAACCCAGACAAAATCCAGGCAATAATTGATATGAGCTCACCAAAGACAGCGAAGGAGGTCCAGCGGCTCACAGGTTGCTTGGCCGCCCTGGGCAGATTCCTTTCCAGGGCTGGAGACAAGTGCCACTACTTTTTTAGGTCTGTCAGAAAGAAGGCCAAGTTTGAATGGTCGGACGAGGCCGAGGCGGCATTGGTCAGACTAAAGGAGCACTTGCATACCTTGCCTCGTCTTGTTAGTCCCTTGCTAGGAGAGAATTTGTACATGTATCTTGCCGTGTCCGAGCACTCGTTGAGTGCCGTTCTACTGACAGAAAGGGAAGGAATACAGATGCCGGTATACTTTGTCAGTCATGTTCTTCAAAATGCTGAAGTTAGATATCCTACAGTGGAAAAGTTTGGCTTAGCTCTGTTCATGGCCAGCAAAAAACTCCGTCCTTATTTCTTAGCTCACAAAATAGTGGTCTACACAGATCAACCGCTCAAACTTCCCTTCACAAAGCTGGAGGCGTCAGGACGAATGCTGAATTGGGCAATAGAGCTGAACGCCTTTGATATCACCTATGAGCCGAGGAAAGCTGTCAAGGGGCAGGCATGTGCCGACTTTATTGTTGAAATGACGAGGCCTGACTTTGCCAAGAATACAAACACGGTGTGGACAGTGTATGTAGACGGCTCATCCACACAGAATGGATGTGGAGCTGGGATAATCTGTCACTCCCCAGAAGGAGACACTTTTGAGTATGCTATGCGATTTAACTTCCAAGCGTCAAATAATGAAGCCGAATATGAAGCCCTGCTTTGTGGCATTAAAATGTGTAAGGCGGCAGGCGCCGAGGAGATTGTAGCACTATCTGACTCCCAACTGATTGTGAGCCAAGTTAATGGGACCTACGAAGCTAGGGATCCGACTATGGTCAAATACATGCAGGCCGTCCATCAGGAAGTAGAGCCACTGAAAAGTTTTGAAGTAAGGCAAGTCCCTCGCTCGGAAAATAACCAAGCAGATGCCTTGTCAAAATTGGCAAGTTCCGCGTCTTGTGATACCCCTCGGCACGTGTTTTGGGAGGTAAAAGAGCATAGAAGTGTTGAGCAAATGGAGGTGGAAACTCTTGACAGGACGTCCACATGGATGGATGACATAGTAAACTTCAAAATGAATGGAGTCTTGCCCGAAGACTCAAGGGAAGCGGCAAAACTTCAGAAGAAATGCTCTTGGTTTGAAATGTGGAACGGCACCCTCTATAAAAAGGCCTACTCCCGTCCTTTGTTAAGATGTGTAACACCTGAGAAGGGGCAGGAAATTCTAGAAGACCTTCATCAGGGGTTGTGCAGCTCGCATATTGGTGGAAGGGCTTTGGCTGAAAAGGCACTTCGAACCGGCTATTACTGGCCGACTCTTAAGGAGGACGCAATTTCACTGGTCAAGAAGTGTGACAAATGCCAGCGTTTTTCTCACCTAATACACCAACCGGCACGAGTTCTGACGCCCATTACAAGCCCAATTCCATTTCCTGAATGGGGGATGGATCTTCTAGGCCCATTTACGGCCGCACCAGGAGGAAGGCGTTATGTCATCGTTGCTGTAGATTACTTCACCAAATGGGTGGAGGCAGAAGCGCTCAAAAACATAAAAACTACTGATGTGAGAGCATTCATTTGGAAGAACATCATGACTCGCTTTGGGATTCCACAGGCTATCGTCTTCGATAATGGGCCCCAGTTTGAGACGCCTAAGCTGAAAGAGTGGCTGGCAGATCACGGCATACACACTTGTTTTGCATTAGTCGGACGACCCCAAGCCAATGGTCAGGTTGAGGCGTTCAACAAAATTATCTCCGAAGGAATGAAAAAGAAGCTTGACGAAGCCAAAGGTCTATGGGCTGATGAGCTGCCAAATGTCTTATGGTCCATCCGCACCACGGCTAAGAATTCAACCGGTGAAACACCCTTCTTGCTAGCCTATGGCGCCGAGGCTGTCCTACCCATAGAAATGTGTGAACCAACGTTGAGAGTCATGCTGTATGACGAAAATGCTAACTGGGAGACAATGAAAGCAGCCTTGGACTTCCTGCCCGAGGTTAGAGGAAATGCAGCGCTTAGACAACAGCTGTACAAGGTAAGGATGGCAAGAGAATACAACAAGAGAGTCTCTAATAGAGTGCTCAAAGTGGGAGATTTTGTCCTCAGGAAAATGGAGTCCACAGGACGAGCAAATGAACAGGGTAAGCTGGCGCCCACTTGGGAGGGACCTTATGAGATCTATGATGAGGTTAGAGATGGAACCTACCGCATTCAAGACATGCAAGGCCGGCCTATTTTGCGCACTTGGAATGCCGACAATCTCAAGAAGTATTTCTTCTAGATATGTTCTAAGCTTTGTCTTACTTACCACGATCCATTGCCCAAGGGGCGGCCTCTAATGGTCATAGTAGGGTAGTAATTACTTTTGTAACCGGCTAAATTCGCCTTGCAAAGTTATAAATAATACTACTCTATGTGTCTCGTAATATTTATTGCTCGCACAATGAATATAAAAATGTACACTCCAATGCATAACCAAAGCCTAATTGTATGACGGCCTGAGAAGTGGCCCAGATTAGCAAAAACTCTCAGCAAGACTAATTTTTTGAAGCCTAAGAAGTGGCCCAGATTAGCACCAAGTTGTAGGCTGATCACCTATCCAACTCCCTTCCCAGTATAGCAAGCCGCTGGCCAACCAGTACGGCATAGTAAGTGCCAGCGGCACAAATAACCTTAAATCATAGGTTGTTCGCTCAAAAGCTCAGCGGCATGAACAACTTTGAAACATAGGTTGTTTGCTCAAAAGCTCAGCGGCACCAATAACTTTGAGACAAAGGTTGTTTGCTCAAAAGTGCGGCGGCACGAACATTTGGCCGTCCAGTCCATTTGACGAGCATGTCTAGCGGCAATCATACCTATTGATTGACTTGCGTCAATCAATATCGTTATAGACACGCTCGCCAAAGAAAGCGACGACCACAGTGGTGCCTAGCACATGCTCAGTTGCCAGCGGCACCAATAACTTTGAAACAAAGGTTGTTTGCTCAAAAGTTCGGCGGCACGAACGTTTGGCCGTCCAGTCCATTTGACGAGCATGTCTAGCGGCAATCATACCTATTGATTGACTTGCGTCAATCAATATCGTTATAGACACGCTCGCCAAAGAAAGCGACGACCACAGTGGTGCCTAGCGCATGCTTAGTTGCCAGCGGCACCAATAACTTTGAAACAATAGCTCAGCGGCACAAATAACCTTAAATCATAGGTTGTTCGCTCAAAAGCTCAGCGGCATGAACAACTTTGAAACATAGGTTGTTTGCTCAAAAGCTCAGCGGCACCAATAACTTTGAGACAAAGGTTGTTTGCTCAAAAGTGCGGCGGCACGAACATTTGGCCGTCCAGTCCATTTGACGAGCATGTCTAGCGGCAATCATACCTATTGATTGACTTGCGTCAATCAATATCGTTATAGACACGCTCGCCAAAGAAAGCGACGACCACAGTGGTGCCTAGCGCATGCTCAGTTGCCAGTGGCACCAATAACTTTGAAACAAAGGTTGTTTGCTCAAAAGTTCGGCGACATGAACGTTTGGCCGTCCAGTCCATTTGACGAGCCTGTCTAGCGGCAATCATACCTATTGATTGACTTGCGTCAATCAATATCGTTATAGACACGCTCGCCAAAGAAAGAGACGACCACAGTAGTGCCTAGCGCATGCTCAGTTGCCTGCGGCACCAACGTGCTTAGTGTACACTCAGTTGCACCTTGGCTACCATACCTATTGATTAAGCCTATTGATTAAGGAATAATCAAATTATGAAGAGCAAATAAATGCGAGATAAAAGAAGCAACAAAAACAACCTATTTACTTATAAAACAACGCCCGTAGAAAGGCGTGTAAAAGTAGCCCAGAATTCAAAAACAAAAAGAAAGAAATTGTTGTGTGCTCAGCAGGCACAATGGTACAGACGCCAGCAGCGCCAAAACTTAACAAAAAAATTGTTTTTTGCCCTTAGGCACGGGAACACTTGAATAAAATTCTAAAGAACGGGGAAGGAAGCAAATCAGGGAGCAGCCGCATCGTCCTCATCATCAGATGATACAAACTCAGGGGGCGGCTGACCGAGACGCTCAGCAGCCAACACAGCGGCACTGTGTTCCATTCGCCGCTGGAACCACGCAAGATCATACTCTGACATGTGGTTCTCCCAGGCGTGCTTAACAGCGTCCTTGGTCGCTTGCTCCCCTGATCATAGGATTCCAGAAGACGCTCACGCAAGGAGCGAACTTGCGACCTGGCCGTCTCCAGCTCCCCCCGAAGATGCTCGGCTTCCTCAGCCGCCTCTTTGACCTGAGGGTACTCCCGCAACTGGTCCTGAAGCGTCCGTATTTCTGCCGCCGCTGTCTTGGCCTCCTCGACCATTGCCACCATGTCTTTGTCCTGCGCCAAGATCTTCTTAAGCAGCTCGGCCTTGTCAGACCTCAATGAAGCTACCTCCTTTGCTTGAAGGTCTATGGTCGTCTGCATCTGCAGGCGAATCTCTTCAATAGATTTGAACGCATAGTCGCCATGGTGGGTGGACTCAGCCACCTGAGATTTGAGCTCCTCAGCAGTGCGGGTCTTCCAACTCTTGCAGAATTCCATGCGGCAGAACAACTGCAAAATGAGCTACATGTTAGTAAATGACTCGAAAAGAAAAAAACAAGTACAAGCAAGTTGGAAATAGACTCACGTCGAGAAGAGTGGCCTGGATCGCACCAAACTGGGCGTCAGTCTTGCGGCCAGGAAGAGAAGCAACATACTCTGCGGGGACGGCCTTAAAAACCTTACGGCATATAGCCACCCTATCCTTTGACGAATAGTGGGGAGTAGCGGGTACGTTCTCGTCCTCTGCAGCAGCTGCATCCTTCCCTTTGTCTTTGGCTATAGGAAAAACAACGGCCTTAGGATGACGCGGAGAGTAAGAAGAACTGCCAGAGGAGGCTCGATACGTCTGAACGACGTTCGAATAATACTTACCGCCCGATGACCTAGCTCGGCGGGCCACCTCCGCAGGTATCTGGGAACGGACGTCGGCCGGAATTCCAGAAAGAGGGTCCTCTAGCTCGTCAGGATGCCCACCAGACTTCGATTTGGACACCAAGTCCACAACCAGAGACGGCTTGTCCACGCCAATCTCATCATCATCAGGGCAACCCCCCTCAGCAACCTTCGACTCGTCCTTCTTCACAAGACGGCGGGGTATGGGTTTGGGCTTTTTGAAGGTACTCGGAGTCTCCGAGCCAGCTGGCACAGCTCTCTTCTTCATCTGGGACAGAGTCGTCCCCTTCTTCTTCCCTGACGCCCTAGCCGCGTCCTTAGCTTGCTAAAAAAGAACGTAAAGGACAGTCAAATATTGGGCCTCGTCATCAATCACAAGTCACTCACAAGATAGTGGCTCGTCATTTAAAAGGACGCCCGTCTCAAAAATGACGAGGCGTACCTTATCAATCACAAGTCACTCGCAAGATAGTGGCTCGTCATTAAAAAGGACTCCCGTCTCAAAAATGACGAGGCGTACCTAATCATTCACAAGTCACTCGCAAGATAGTGGCTCGTCATTCAAAAGGACGTCCGTCTCAAAAATGACGAGGCGTACCTTATCATTCACAAGTCACTCGCAAGACAGTGGCTCGTCATTCAAAAGGACGTCCGTCTCAAAAATGACGAGGCGTACCTTATCAATCACAAGTCACTCGCAAGATAGTGGCCCGTCACTAAAAAGGACGCCCGTCTCAAAAATGACGAGGCGTACCTTAACAATCACAAGTCACTCGCAAGATAGTAGCTCGTCATTAAAAAGGACGCCCGTCTCAAAAATGACGAGGCGTACCTTATCAATCACAAGTCACTCGCAAGATAGTGGCTCGTCATTAAAAAGGACGCCCGTCTCAAAAATGACGAGGCGTACCTTATCAATCACAAGTCACTCACTGAATAGTGGCTCGTCATTAAAAAGGACGCCCGTCTCGAAAATGACGAGGCGTACCTTATCAAGTGCAAGTCACTCACTGAATAGTGGCTCGTCATTAAAAAGGACGCCCATCTCAAAAATGACGAGGCGTACCCTATCAATCACGAGTCACTTGTAAAAAAAAGGGCTCGTCACCAAAGGGACGCCCGTCTTAAAAAGTGACGAGGCGCACCTTGGCAACCGCAGGAAAAACACTAACTTAGGGGCCCGTCATTAAAAAGTGACGAGGCTTACCTTAGAAAACACGGGTCACATGTCAGGATATCGGCTCGTCACTAAAAAGACGTCCACTGTAGACACTGGACGGGAAAAGCTTAACTTGCAAAAACAACAACCTAAGAGAATACTCACCTTCTCCTCCAACTCGGCCTTGGCTTTCTGCATCTTGGCCTCATAGATGTCGGCCATCCAATCGGTCATATCGCCCTTCCCAATATCCGCCGCCGATAACTTGCTCATCCCTTCCTCTGTGAACAAAAGAAATCCAAAGTTAGAAAAAATGAATAGACCAACGCGGAACGGCACATAAATTGGCATACAACCTCGAGTCATAGAATATCCTAAGCCTACGGCCGCTAGAAAGGCCTCGTTCCGAAACTGGCTAATGTGCGGCAACCACTCGGCCGGCACATGGAAAGTCTTGTCCACTGTTAAGTGGTAAGTGTTGGCCTTGAACAGGACCATTATCTGATCCCACTCTTCGGCAGTAAGGGGTGGAAGGGGCTCGTCACGGTCCATATAGTTGGCGTTGCAGTTCCAGCGGCTCATCCTCTCATACATCTCCTGGTCGTCCGTGTAAAACACGACCCACCTTTTCCTCCACATATGCCATTTGCTGAGCTTGCCGACCACTGTCTGGTAGGTACCACGGCTGCTCAGATTAAACCACCCTTTGGCGGCACTGGGGGAACGAGAGAGGGAGACCAGATGCAGAAAAGCGTTGAAAGACGGCTCCACGTCGTTCAGCGCACATTTGGCAATATAGCCAAAGATATCAGCCCACGAGTTGGGGGTCAGCTGGGCCACCCCAATGTTAAAACCGTCTAACACTTCCACAACGAAGGGGTGTGGAGGGAATCTCATGCCGAGCTTGATGGATGCGGCATACACGGGGAATTCTCCCTCGGCAAGCAGGCTGACGGTCGAGTCCAGACCGGCCGGCACGCGCATCTGGTACCCTTCCCCCACGCAGAGGTCGTCCCTCATCTTGGCCCCGTGCCTGTCTAGCCACCGCATCCAGCCTACGTCTGGGTGAATCTCCGACGGAAGCAATTGGGCCTCCTCCCGTCCTCTGGGCCTAATAGGCTGGGGAGCAGCCTCTTGCTCCTCGGCGGCCGATGACAATGGAGCGACGCTTGACTCCCCCACTGCCTGGCTCGCTGTACCCCCTGACGAGCTTGCCGCTTGCTCCCCCACCTCGACATATTCGTCAATCTCTTGAAAGAGTTCGGCATATTCTTCATCGGCTGCCGGGGCGGTGGAAGAATATCTCTCCCTAGGGGGTGTCGATGCTTCTTCCCGCAAGCGCAAGCGCAAGCGCGTAGGATCTGCCGTTTGCTTGGTTCTAGCCATGCCTTCTGCATAGTGAACGAAGCACGGCTTAGGAGTGACCAACAATGAAGAAAAAGACGCGATTGGACGTCCGCCCCGACAAAAGATGAACGGCGGAAAAATCTTAAACAAAACCTTCAAACCCTTACCTAGTACTAGGAGGTCGGCCGCTAACAAAGAGAAAAATGACGAGAGGATAACAAAACAAGAAAGAAAGGCGAAAACTAACCTTGAAAGATCTGCGAAGTACTCGGTGAAGAACAGGATGAGTTTCGCGAAGAACAGGATGAGTTTGACGAAGAAAAGGTTGAGTCTCGCGGTGGCCGGAAATCGCCTGATGGTGGTGGGAATACGCCGGAAATCGCCTATGAGATAGCTCTGTGAAAACGAAATGTAATAAATAAAATTTACCCCCCCTCTATATATAGGGAGGGGCAAAATGGAGAAAGGTGACACGTGTCACCACCTCAACACCTGTCCCAAAGATGAAGATGCAAATCAAAGGTCAAGAAGCGATACCCGGAAAGTGTTTCCAGAAATGCCCTTCTTGAGGGGCAAATGTTGTGGGCAAAATTACCATGCCTTCGTGTACCAATGAGGATGTGACACATGGCACGTATTACGCCCCCTAAGCAGAAACCATACGAAGTCTACTCCGGAGCATGAGTATTAATCTAGGTATCTACAATGTATGTGTATTTGTATTTAAGTGTGTATAAATGTATGTATTATACCTATACCTGGAAAGGGGCTTAATTAGTATGTATCCCAAGTGAATGACTAAGCACAATAGGCCCAAATAGCCCACTATTGCCAAAAGGGGCCAAAGAATTGTAAGGAGAAAGGACACATGTCCTCCTCCCATACCCCAGCCAATCATGTAAAGGGAATATTAGGTCATTCCCACAAAAACCTAGTACTATAAATAGTCCCACTTCCCTAGAAAAAGGGGTCACAATCAATACATTCAAGAGCAATTGCTGCTCTGCCTTCTCTCTACTTTCTCTCTCTATAAAAATACAATCTTGTGAAATCCTTAAAAGTTACCGGAAAACCTCCAAGGTATCTCACCGGAAAAACCCCACAACAAGAAGTGTAAAAACTAATGTGGGATAGAGAGAGTATTTATTTATATTAAGATATATATCCACTATTACTCACTAAATTAAATGTAATTTAAATCGTGTAAAATTATTGTTAAAACTTATAAACCGTGCATCGCACGGGTGCTATACTAGTTATTCGCTAATTTTAAGGATTAGATTAGTTTAAGAATTTTCTTTTCCTCTGAAACTGCCGTTCTTTGCGTTCAACAAGACTACACATCTACACGCATCCGGCCAAATTAATACTTTAACTACACGCATATTTTCGAGGGATTACTCTTGTGTGGACCTGGTCCACAATAATATTAGTGTGGACCCAAAACCATTAATTTTTCCAGCACCATTTTTTTGTATATAAAGACCTTTATTGTTTATATAGTGACTATACACAAATTTTTGTAGATATAGTACCCATTTTTTGAATCATAGTATCGCTATGTTTTAAAAGTGAATTGTGACTTAAAATGAACATTATTCAAGCACAACATGTATCAACGACATCAATTTGATATTTTTTCTCATAATAGTCTTAAAAAACATGCCAAAATAGATTAGAAACAAGTTGTTACCTTCTTTCAAGCATGGTCTATAATAAATTTAGTGTGGACCAAATCCATTTAAGAATTGATGGTTTTCTAGACTACACTCAATAATCAATATGCAGTAAAAAGTTTGTTATCGTTAATTCAAGATTAGAATAGCCTGTTGATTATAACCAATCCAAGGAACCGTCTATTACCCTCGCTTCATTATCATTATCAAAACTTCAAAAGATCCCACCTTTTTTATATTAACCTTGATTAATTTACATAAAAGCCTTTAATTTTGTTTTGTATTCTTATTCATCGATGTGCGCGCGCGTGCGTGCGTGTTCCCTCCGTCTTTTTTTGTTCTTTAAGTTTGACATTTTTCACGCGTTTTAACGATTAATTAATTTGCATCGAGATTCCTCAATTTTTTTATTTAAATAAGATAAATTACGTTTATTTATAATGTTTTCACTTTTATCAAAATTCTGATATTGGGAAATGAGAAAAATTTAATGTCCCAATGGAAAAGTGTGAGATATTAAATGACCTAATGAATTTAATTGGTTAAAATAATAATTGGAAACAAATTTTGATAGAATAGTAAGTCCTTTATGTGATATTATAAAAGGAAATGTAAAGAACATTTTGAAATACCCAAAAAGAAAAACGTAAAGAACAAAAAGAGACGGAGGGAGTAGTTATTTGAGCAGGTGGCTAAAAAAAAGTAGCTCAAGTAAATAAAATGTTTAAATTAAATATTATAGGGAGTTCCAAGGTATTGTAGCGAGTCCAGATCCTCTAGAATTTTAATAAAACTCTACAAGGTAGAGTTGTATTTAAACCATATATTTTAAAACTAATGGCTCATATTAGTGGAAAGGGAAAACCAGGATCGAGGTGGATATTGATGAGAAAAAATATGGGAGATTTTGGAAAGATAATATATGAGTCATTGATTTTTCATTCGATATATGGTTGATATTGTTCAAACTCTACCTTATAGAGTTATTTTAGAACTCTAGAGGATCCAAAATCAATTTCTCACCATTGAAGTTTACTTTCCAATTTAAAATTAACATGTCACGTAAGCGTGTCGCGTGACCATTCGATACGTTTTAAAGGTCGCAAGTTGAAATACTCCATCCGTCCTGAAATACTCGCAACGGTTTGACATTTTGCACTATTCACATAATTCACTTTGACCCTATTTTATTTATAGTATATGAAAACAAGTGTTATTATATAATATATTATTGGCTTCATCTTAATATATATTTTCAAAATATTAATATTTTATAAGGGTTTAGAATATATAATTGAAAATATTGATGGTCAAAGTTGTACATTGACAAACGTGTCCAGTCAAACCATTGCAAGTATTCCGAGATGGAGTGTGTTATAACGGATGCAAAGAAAGAATAAAGAACGTAATAAAGAACGCAGAGAATTTAACGTGGTTCACTAACAATGTGTTAGCTACGTCCACAGGCAGATGGGAGGAAAGCTTTATTGATCTTGAGGAGTACAGATTACAGAATACGACTAGGTTATGACCTAGAGAATTTATATAGTACTCTCTAGACAGATGCGGAAAAGCCCAGAAAATAGGCCCAAAACAGATAACCCTAGTCCAGAATAACAGATACCGTAAAGTTCGGGGACGTTGTCCCCGGTCCCTTAAACCAGGGGCATCGCCCCTGGACCCCCGACTCGCTGACCGGGCATCGAGATCCCCGTGCTGGAGCGTTGCACTAAGGGGTTTGATCGATTCAAGTCATTATTCTAACAGAGTGAGTGTTTATTACTTTGCCGTCCTTAAAGATGTAGTCCGTATATGAATTATTCTTCGTATTTCATATGAAGCGGTTGTAGAGACTAGAGATAAAAGATTTGGATACAATTGGATAATAAGATAATAAATGTAAGGAGTATGTAACATACTTTGGATTGTGTTTTGATAAGAAGATGGAATTAGTCAAGCATGGCGACTGAATGTGTGAGGTCATCGGTCGTCGCCGGTGGGTCATCTTGCTACATACGGCACGCGTCGGGTAACGGAAATTTTACGAATTTTCAGTGGGCATTTCAGAATTTAATTCTTCAATATGCGTTTAAGTTGTATTTTTTGTTGGAGGGATGATCGTTCAATTTCAAAGAAGTTAATATCTGATGAATAACTACTCCTCCATAATCCGTATCATATTCAATATTTATACTTCCTCTGTTTGCTTTTATCGACAATGTTGACCATCTTTACGCATGTCAATGCAAAACTTTGGTCATAATTATCTTAAATTCTCTTTAAGCAAATCTTATAAAAAGTTGATATTTAGAAAATACAGATTGCGACAAATCTAACAACATGAATATGTTTTATCTTACATATAAATCACGAACAATGTCAAAGTTGAATAGGTGAATAAAGATGGCTGTGAGCCGGGCCGGGCCGGGCTACGTGCCGAGCCCACGGGCCGTGTGCCTAACCGAGTCGGTCCCACTCCAGGCCCACGTTGTTTCGTGCCATGTCGGGTCGGGCCGAAAAGTTAAAAATAAGGCCCAGGCCCGGCCCAAGCCCAAGCCCACGTGCTTTCGTGCCGGGCCGGGCCGTCGTGCCTAAGGCTTATTTGACTAAATTTAACGTGCTTTGTCGTGCCGGGTCGAGTCGTGCCGTGCCTTGTCGTGCTGTTTCCAAAAAATTAAGGCCCAAGCCCGGCCCACGACTTCGTGCCCATGCCGGGCCGTGCTTTTTGCGTGCTCGTGCCTGACAGTGCTTTTTTCATGCCGGGTCGGGTCAGGCTTCGGGCCGGGCCGGCCCATAGCCATCTTTATATGTGAATAGTGTAAAAATTTCAAACATTGCGAGTATTAAAAAACGTAGGAAGTATTTGTTATCTATTTATCTATAAGAGCAATATCAATTTTTTGTTGTCTTAAGACTTTTTTCTAATGCCATGTCAGCATTCTATTGCTATTTAATAATTAAATTATTGTTAAATCTCCTAAAGATTTAATCAAATTTAGCTCTTCATCCCTCAAATTCATTTAAGACTAATAAATTTATGTATAATATATTATTTAATTATTTAATTTAACACACACAAACAAGTCTTAAGTTGAGTTTTAATTTTTCAAGATTCAATTTAAGATTTGTTACGACTCATCCACTTCAATGCTACAATTCTCTTTGTATGATCTTAAGACTGATGAGTCATACGCCATGTCAGCACAACTCAAGTCTTAAGACTTGGGGCTGATGATGCTCTAATATCCTGTTATCTATTACTTTCTACTAAAAGTGTAAAACACACACTAAAAATAAAGGTATTGTCTTAACCACAAGTATCGTCCTGTCGTCTAGTTATGTTGTGGCGTCAGAAGACGACGGAGGACAACAAGGTCTCGACATAGTTATCAAAAATATAATGGGCTAGGGCCAATCAAACTATATATATAGATAGATAGATAGATTCTGTGTACGCCATATATAATGGAGAAAGGCATACTAGATGCACATTGAATTAAAATCACTCCCTTTATGTTTTTTTAAAGGATACATTTTGACTGACACGTAATTTTAGAAGAATAATTTAAATTTATTAAAATAAGATGAAAGTGGGATAATGGATAACTTATTTATTAATAAAAAAAATGATGTAAGTAAGTGTGACGACTACACAAAATAGAGAAATATTAATATATTTTGTAATGGAGACCCTAACATTCCAAAAAAGGAAAATGTATCAAATACGGAGAGAATAACAACGAACTATGGAGTACATATTTAGACAATAACTCTTGGGACCTGGCTAGATTTCGATGTTAATAAGACAACTAAAAAACTAGTACGTAGCTAGTAATGACGATGTGCCGTGTGCGTGTATCACCGGCTTTACGGCATCTTTGTTTAAGTGATGTATCATCAATATTTTTTCGAGAAACAGCACACCTTCGTAACCGAGTATGACATAGTAAGATATTAGATATCTTATTATGTTAACTAGTAGTTCTATTGACGACACTAGTTATTTAACGTAACATTAATTATTTCTGACAATTATAGACCTTTAAAATAAATTGTAGTATGATATAGTAAGATAATTTATTATGTTGACTAGTACGTATTTTGATGACACTAATTGTTACTCCTTTCGTCCCGGAATACTTGACCTGTTTTCCTTATTGGGCCGTCTCTTAATACTTGACCTGTTTCTAAAAATGGAAATATTCCAACAATATTATATTATTTCTCACTCCACCCGTATTAACCCACTTACCCCCTACTCCATACAAAAAATAATTAAAAATTAAACCCCTACTCTCCTCCAACCCCACCTCTTAACCCACCTCCAACTAACTACATTAAAATAATATCCCACTATCAACTACTACCTATTAAATTAAATAAGTCAATTCAAGTCTTTTAAACTCTGTGCCGGTCAAACCGGGTCGTAGAGTATTGGGAGTAAACGAAACATTAATACAATTATATGGATAGAGCTACTTATTACTATGGGCTGAAATAAGAAGCTGACTATTTTGACTAGTCAATCAGACATATGCATGCTCTCAATTGTTGAACGATTGATCATTCGGTCATTCCTATAATTTCCTACCACTTGCACAATTGCATTGTCCTTTTCTTTATTTCTTTAATTCTTTTTAGTGTTTAACCCCTAACTACGTTTCATTCACTTGATATAAATAAAACACAAAATGTTGACAATTCTACATCAAACTCAAATAAAAACAGCAACAAAATGACCTCTCACTTTCACTCTCACTCTCACTCTCACTCTCACTCTCACTCTCACCATGGATCCTGTTACTTTACCTTTCTATTACTAATTACCATTATCCTCCTATCTTGGCAACTCACTGAATCAACTACCTCCGGCTCCCCCTACCTCCTACCCATCCTCAAAGACTTCTCAAAACCACAATACTACACCTCCTTCCTCTTAGGAACTCCCTCTTTTCGTGTCTACATGTCAATTGATCTTTCCAACCCATGGTCTTGGTTCACTTGTAACTCCGTTGGTAACAACCAACCCTTTTACGAACCCGTCCCAAAAAGCTCCACTTACCGCCCCATTCGTTGCTCCAACGCAACGTGCGACCCTTACGATAGCCATTTCTGCTACGACTGTGATTACCAAACCTGTGCCGCTGCCAAAGGACAAACATGTGGTGCCGAGCCATACGGCCCGTACCTCTATACCAAACAAGAAGAACAAGGTCATTTCGTCGCTCCTTTGCTGGTGGACACTATCAACATATATAACACAACAACCAACAACCAAACACCTTTGTCTAACTTTCCATTCACTTGCGGTTATATTTCTGAACTCAAGGGTTTATCACGTTACACTAAAGGAGTGTTAAGTTTAGCTAGAAAGGATTCGTCGTTACCTACCTTAATATCAAAAACTTTCAAAGTTCCTCGTAAATTCGCTCTATGTTTACCTTCCTCGTCTAGCTCCGGTATCAACGGTGCTATGTATTTCGGTGGCGGACCATACTTTTCACCCACAATATTATCTTTTGCGACAACTCCCCTAGTCATAAACCCGGTCGACATCGGTGTTACCTTCAACAAGGGTAATTCATCCGTCGATTATTTCATTAATACAAAATCCATTATAGTCGATGGTACACCCATCAAAATAAAATCCGGTTTACTCTCCATCAATACAAAAACCGGGATCGGAGGAACCAAGCTAAGCACTATAGACGGATACACTACACTACATACGGAGATATACAACGCGCTTGTCACGGCTTTTACAACTAAGGCCGCGGCTATGAATATCACGCGCGTGGGCCGTGTGACTTCGTTTGACGCATGTTTTAGTTCCAAGAATATTGTGGGCACCAAGGCAGGCCCTAAAGTGCCCATTATTGATCTAGTGTTGGATGGGAATAGTAAGTGGAGGATTCATGGTGCCAATTCTATGATAAAAGTGTCCAATCATGTCAGATGTCTAGCATTTATCGACGGAGGTATAAAAGTTAAAACGTCGATAGTTATAGGTGCAAAACAAATGGAAGATAATCTAATAGAATTTGATTTGGAGTCCTCTAGATTAGGGATCACTTCTTCTCTTCTAAATTATGGAACAACTTGCTCTCAGTTTAAGGGTGTGTAGAAACTAGAAACTAGAAACTAGAAACTATGCAATCTCCCTAGCTACTCCGTAATTCTGTATGATCTATGAGGAATTATCAGTTTAAATAAATTATGTGGTGTTCGTTCATTGTAACCAATTTTTGCTTGAGTTATTTAGTTTTTTTATTTTATTTTAACATCTTGGACAACTCGAGTAAGTTATACAGTGTCAAGATTTTTCTTTGCATTTTTTCCTAAAATTTTAAGAACAAACGAAAATTTATTGCATCATTTTTGTTATAACCAAATGCGTGCCACGAATACTTAGGGACAAATCCACAAATACAATATAGAACAAATACCAAAAACAATAATAAATAACACAAGTCACTACTACAAACTAGGCTTATAGCAACCACTAGTGGAAAAGTGTTCATTTGCATCGCCACATTTGCCTCGCACATTCAAACATGTGACGTAATTGACAATTCTTATCATTAAAATTAGTCATCTGCGACGCAGATGACTCTAAGATGTTCTCAGAGTCTTTTGCGTCGCAGATTAGTAGTTCTGCGACGCAATTTATTTAATCATTTGCGTCGCAGAATTACTAACCTGCGACGCAAATGACTCTGAGAACATCTTAGAGTCATCTGCGTCGCAGGTTAGTAAATCTGCGACGCAAATGATGTTTTGAATTTTTCTAAAATTTAATTTTGTTGGCGCTAGCTCTCCAATTCGATATTCCACAGCGACCTAAATTGAAACCCAATTGCAAAAGCTTCACCCCTTCACTGCTTCAATTCCTTCCTCGGCCTTCCTCGTCCTCCGCCGTCAACCTCGTCCTCCGCCGTCAACCTCCGTCTTCCTCGACCTGCTGTTCGTCCTCCTGCCGCGTCAACCTCCTCTTCGCACAGCTCATTGTCCTCCAACTTCCTGCTCGTCGCTGCCCCCTGATCGTCGTTCAACCCCCGGCCTCTTCACAGGTCACTGTCGCCGCTTCCTCCTATACTGTCGCCGCTGCTTGCTAACGCCGCCGGCTGCCACGCCGCTGGCCCTCCTCTCTTCAATTGCTTCATCGATTAATTCGGTACATTTAAATTTTATTTTGTGGATATTATTTAATTGAATTTTAATTGTGCATTTTAATTATAATTGTGGATATTATGTTTGAATTTTAATGGTACATTTTAGTTGAATTTTAAGATTGAATTTTAATTGTGGATATTATTTAATTGAATTTTAATTGTGCACATTTTAGATTTAGGTTTTGTTGAATTTTAATTGTAGTTTTTGATGAATTGTAATAGTTGGTTTTGTTGAAATTATTTGTTTATTACAATTAGGTTTTGTTGAATTAAGGTTATGAAATGAATTTTTGGGTTTGTGTAGGTTTATGAGATGGTTTGTGTAGGTTATGAAATGATGTTTTGGGTTTGCTACAAAATTCGGGTTTGTGAATTTGTGATGTGAAATGAATTGTACTATGGGAACTTGTTATTAGTTATGGTAGGTTTTGTTGGAAGCCATGGATTTATAATGATATGAATAGCCTAGTTTATATTCTAACCTTTGACAAAATTTGGTCATATTGTTTTATCTTTAGTGGTTGAAAATGGATCGGAGTTGGATGTATGGTAGTAAACGATTTTCTACAAGGTTCTTACAAGGGATTCAAGAGTTCATTAAGGTTGCCTTGAAACATCAATCAGAACATGAATCAAGTTTAATTCTGTGTCCTTGTTGTGATTGCAATAATTCAAGGGGGTATCGGGATATTGATGATATTGTTGATCACATAGTTCGTCGCGGTTTTAAGGGTAACTACACGACATGGACATGGCATGGTGAGAGCATAGATCATGGGGCAAGTTCTAGTATGCCGAGCTCGAGTCAGCATAATCATTGTGATAATGGTGATGATAATGAAATTGAGGATGATATTGGTGTTGAAAGTGAGGAAGAAGAGGAGAAAGATAGGATAGATGATATGATGCATGATGTGGAAGACCATCAATTCGTTGAGCGTCCCCATATGTATGATAGTATAATCAAAGCTTCCGCAACACCGTTATATCCTGGTTCTACACAAACTGTACTTGGTGCCGTCATCGAATATTTCAACTTAAAGGTGGAAAACGGTTGGACCAACAAGAGTTTTTCACAGTTTTTGGAGGCCACGTCTGGTAATCTTCCTGAAGGAAACAAACTTCCAAGGTCTAACTATGAGGCCCAGAAGCTTATGTGTCCTTTGGGTATGGATTATGAGAAGATACACGCGTGCCCAAATGATTGCGTGTTGTATCGAAAGCAGTATGCAAATCTGCATGAGTGTCCAAGATGCGGATTGTCCCGTTACAAGATCGTGGAGAATGATGCAACATCAACTAAGAAGAAACCTTCTCCGGCTAAGGTGCTTTGGTATCTTCCAATTATACTAAGATTTAAGCGCCTTTTCTCAGAAGAGAAAACTGCAAAACTCTTGAGGTGGCATGCCGAAGGGAGGAAGAAAGATGGGTTAATGAGGCATCCTGCCGATTCTCCACAATGGAGGAACATTGATCGAAAGTACAAGGTGTTTAGGGAAGAAGTTCGGAATCTCAGGCTTGGTCTTTGCACGGATGGAATGAACCCATTTGGGACACTTAGTACCCAATATAGCACTTGGCCGGTTCTTCTCACCATATACAATTTGCCTCCTTGGTTATGCATGAAGCGTAGATACATCATGTTGTCGCTCTTAATCTCTGGGCCTAAACCACCCGGAAATGACATAGATGTGTATCTAGAGCCACTCATTGAAGATTTGAAATTGTTGTGGGATGAAGGGGTGTTGATGTTTGATGCATACACCAAAACCAATTTCACTTTACGTGCCATGATTTTTTGTACGATAAATGATTTCCCGGCTTATGGAAATTTGTCAGGGTATTCTGTAAAGGGAAAGAAGGCATGTCCAGTTTGTCATGATGATTTGGTCTCGAGGCGCCTAAAATTTTGTGGGAAAGATGTGTACATGGATTACCGGATGTATCTTCCTGAAGATCACCCATTTCGAAAAGAGAAGGAAGCTTTTAATGGAGAATTGGAGATGAGAGAAGCTCCTGCCCCCTTATGTGCGTGTGAGGTTTATGAACGGGTTAAAGACATTGAGACAGAGTTTGGTAAGCCTTATAAAGGTCATCCAAGTGGTGGTTACAAGAAGAGGTCTATCTTTTGGGATCTCCCATATTGGAGAGATTTGGAAGTTAGGCATTGTTTGGATGTAATGCATATTGAGAAAAATGTTTGTGATGCCATTGTTGGGACATTGTTGAATATGCAAGGGAAAACGAAGGATGGGCCTAAAGTTAGACAAGATATGGCTGCTATGGGTCGCTCCGAGTTGGCACCTCAAGAAAGGGGAAAACGCTGGTACCTTCCCCCAGCTTGTTTCACCTTGTCTAAAAAGGAGAAAGTTAGCTTTTGTGAGTCTTTGCATGGCTTAAAGGTCCCTGCCGGTTACTCTTCAAATTTTCGTAGACTTGTGTCCATGTCTGACTTGAAATTAGTTGGAATGAAATCTCATGATTGTCACGTGTTGATGCAACAATTGCTGTCGGTTGCAATTCGAGGGATATTGCCGCCACAAGTGAGGTATACCATTACAAGATTGTGTTTCTTTTTCAACACAATTTGTAGCAAGGTGATCAATCCAACAATACTGGATGATTTGCAGGCCGATGTACTTGAGACCATGTGTCGGTTTGAAAAGTATTTTCCGCCATTATTCTTTGACATGATGCCTCATTTGATTATTCATCTTGTTCGTGAAATTAAGCTTTGTGGGCCAGTTTGTATGAGGTACATGTATCCCTTTGAACGGGAAATGGGTACCTTGAAAGATAGAGTGATGAATCCGGCCAAACCTGAAGCTAGTATTGTCCAACGAACCGTCGCGGAGGAAGTTGCTGCATGGGTTTCTCAATATATGGCACGTTTGAAAGAAGTCGGAGTACCAAAGTCTAGACATGATGGGAGACTTGGGGGTCAAGGTACAATTCGCAAGAAAAGGATATCAATCGGTTCTGAAATGATGTGTAAGGTTGAGCTGTTTGTGGTGCAAAGTCTTAGTGAAGTCCATCCATACGTGGCTGAGCACATGAACTTTCTTAGAGAGCAATATCCTTCAAAAAATGGTCCTCAACTGATAAAAGAGCATAATCGTTCATTCCTCACATGGTTCAAGCGTCGAGTGATGGATCAATTTTTCGACACGCCTAATGAGGTATCTGACATGGTGAGATGGTTGGCATATGGTCCTAAATGTCAAGTCATATCTTATGAGGGGTACGACATCAATGGCTATTCTTTTTACACGAAGCGACAAGATGACAAAACGACGATGCAAAATAGTGGTGTTACGGCAATATGTTTGTCTTCAGAGTATGCTAGTGTAAAAGATAGAACACTTGTAGATAAGACAAACTCTTACTATGGAGTCATTGAAGAAATATTAGAGTTGGAATATAAGTATTTTAAGATTCCTCTATTCCGGTGCAAGTGGGTTGATATTAGTCGCGGTGTCAAAAAGGATGAACATGGGTACCTGACACTTGTAAACTTTAGTCGAGTTGGGCATCTTGCAGATCCTTTCATATTAGCATCACAGGCAAAACAAATCTTTTACATGGTTGACCCTGCCGATCGTAGTTGGTCAGTTGTTCTGGAAGGCAAAAGAAGAATACTTGGCGTTGAGGATGTAGATGATGTAGAAGAGTATGATGAGCAGTTTAATGAGATTCCACCTTCCTCCTGGCATATCCCTCAAATGATTGACGATGTTGACATGAGTTATACGCGCCGAGATCATGATGAAGGATTTTATGTTGAAAAAGAGAAATAGTGAGATAGGTACTATTTTGGCAACTATTTTTTTCACCAAGTTAATTTGTAGATTAGTTAAAAGTTGGGTTCGAAAACGTCATTTTTTGCCTAAATATGTACTATAACGACCCAATTACCCTTAAATGTGGAATAATAGATTAGTACGAGGCTTAGAAAGTTATAACTATGCATATGAGACATGTAATAAGTTTGAAAACATTCCTTAGGTTCTTTAGTTAAAAGTTGGGTTCGAAAACGTCATTTTTGCCTAAATATGTACTATAACGACCCAATTACCCTTAAATGTGAAATAATAGATTAGTACGAGGCTTAGAAAGTTATAACTATGCATATGAGACATGTAATAAGTTTGAAAACATTCCTTAGGTTGTTTAGTTAAAAGTTGGGTTCGAAAACGTCATTTTTGCCTAAATATGTACTATAACGACCCAATTACCCTTAAATGTGGAATAATATATTAGTACGAGGCTTAGAAAGTTATAACTATGCATATGAGACATGTAATAAGTTTGAAAACATTCCTTAGGTTGTTTAGTTAAAAGTTGGGTTCGAAAACGTCATTTTTGCCTAAATATGTACTATAACGACCCAATTACCCTTAAATGTGGAATAATATATTAGTACGAGGCTTAGAAAGTTATAACTATGCATATGAGACATGTAATAAGTTTGAAAACTTTCCTTAGGTTCTTTAGTTAAAAGTTTGGTTCGAAAACGTCATTTTTGCCTAAATATGTACTATAACGACCCAATTACCCTTAAATGTGGAATAATATATTAGTACGAGGCTTAGAAAGTTATAACTATGCATATGAGACATGTAATAAGTTTGAAAACATTCCTTAGGTTGTTTAGTTAAAAGTTGGGTTCGAAAACGTCATTTTTGCCTAAATATGTACTATAACGACCCAATTACCCTTAAATGTGGAATAATAGATTAGTACGAGGCTTAGAAAGTTATAACTATGCATATGAGACATGTAATAAGTTTGAAAACATTCCTTAGGTTGTTTAGTTAAAAGTTGGGTTCGAAAACGTCATTTTTGCCTAAATATGTACTATAACGACCCAATTACCCTTAAATGTGGAATAATAGATTAGTACGAGGCTTAGAAAGTTATAACTATGCATATAAGACATGTAATAAGTTTGAAAACATTCCTTAGGTTCTTTAGTTAAAAGTTGGGTTCGAAAACGTCATTTTTGCCTAAATATGTACTATAACGACCCAATTACCCTTAAATGTGGAATAATAGATTAGTACGAGGCTTAGAAAGTTATAACTATGCATATGGTTTGGGTTAGAATCGAAATAATGACAGCATGCATGATTGATGGTGTCTTTTATGGGTTTCGATCTGTTCCAAAATGTTGCAAAGCTCAGATTAGAACTGTGCAGATCAGTGCACAAAACTGATCAGAACTGACCAGTTCTGTGCACTGATCTGCACAGCTCAGTGCACAGAACTGATCAGAACTGACCAGTTCTGTGCACTGATCTGCACAGCTCAGATCAGAACTGTGCAGATCCGTGCACAGAACTGGTCAGAACTGATCAGTTCTGTGCACTGATCTGCACAGTTCTGATCTGAGCTGTGCAGATCAGTGCACAGAACTGGTCAGTTCTGATCAGTTCTGTACACTGATCTGCACAGTTTCTGATCAGAACTGTGCAGATCAGTGCACAGAACTGATCAGTTCTTTATTTTTCTTTTAAAATCCTGCTTTTGAAGGTATCTAATTTTGATGATTTTCCAATGCAGTAGCGTCAGGCATGGATGAAGATCAACACGCAAATTCAGGTCCATCTAACAAATCACCAAATCAAGTGCCCCAAAAGCAAAAAAAGAAGCCAAGAGGCCCTACAAAAGGAATAAAATCCATGCCCGGGGTTCCAAGAATAATTGAATGGGATCACTTGGACCGACCCACAGGGAAATGGGTAACGGATTACAAGAATCACATTGGCGAGATAAGTCGCGCAAAGGTTTCAATATTGATCAGAACCTGGGAAGATGTTTCACAAGGAATAAAAGACACTTTGTGGGAAGACGTCAAGGTAACCGGTTTTATTTTGGAAATTCAGTTGTACATATCTACGTCTCTTTTTCATGTGCTAAAAGACTTTCTTGTTCCTTTTCTTTTTCTTTCATTTAGAGAGAATTTCATATCACAGATGAAACTAAGAAAGAAGTTGTCTTAAAGAGTTGTGATAAGCGTTGGAGGGAATTCAAATCAAGATTGACGACTGGTTGGATCCGGGGTACAAGAAAAAGGCCAAAAGATGAAAAGATGCCATATGATTTGTATAGTTATATAACTAAGGATATATGGAAGGAATTTGTGAAGATACGTACCTCCGAAGAAGCTGAGGTATAAAAATTATTCTTATTTAAAGTCTTGGTATAATCTAAGTTTTATTTTGTTGTAATAATTTCTTTTACCCCCCTAAAATTAGGAAATAAGTGAGAAAGCAAGACAAAGTCAATCTTTCAACATATATCCTCATCATATGGGACAGAAATCATATGCTGAAATGACAAGTGAATGGCAGAGAAAAGGGTACATTCCCTCAGTTTCTTCGTCATCTGAAGGTTCCTCTGCGTCTACAATTTCTTCAAGTTTGCCGAGTAGGACATGTTTATGGCTTCTTGCAAGATCGGTACCAGATGAGAAAGGAAATCCTTACTTGCCGGATGAGGGCACACAAAAGGTCAAAGAAAATATTGTAAGTTCATTTAACAATTTTGCGTAATGTTGTGATTCCTCTAATTTCATATATGTTCTTAAATATGAAACCAAGTGTTGAACTTTTCTCAAAACCATTTGATTTCATGTAGGATGAATGGAAAAGGAAACAAGATGAAGGGGAATTTGTTCCCAAAAGTGCACGAGATGATGTCTTATCTCGTGCACTTGGTAAGACTAAAGAAGGGAGACCACTAACATTTGGTGGTGGAGTAGGCATCAAAGCTGTGTGGGGGACCGGAGAGCGGCGTAGCTTTCGACGGTATGGAGATGCGGAGATGGAGGAAATGGAAGCAAGAGTGACCAAAAGGGTCAAAGATGAGACAATACAAGAGATGAACTCCAAGATGGATGCCATGGTTATGGAGAAATTTATCACATTTGCTAAAGAACTTGGTGTCCAAATACCAAGCCAGATGAGGATAGACGCAAATGTTCATAGTAGTTATCGTTCC
Source organism: Spinacia oleracea (assembly GCF_020520425.1). NCBI lineage: Eukaryota > Viridiplantae > Streptophyta > Magnoliopsida > Caryophyllales > Amaranthaceae > Spinacia > Spinacia oleracea. The sequence goes on from NC_079489.1 coordinate 24,688,488, forward strand.
GGGGGTTTAGATCCATTTGCCGACATTACGGTATGATAACTTGTGTTTTTCAAGTAATTTGTTTCTAGTTAATTCTATTGAACTTTTCTAACATGTTACATTGTATTTGCGTTATTGTTCAAAATAAATAATAAGGAACCTGTCCCGTGCCATCTATACCTGAACATAGGCTCGGAGAAAGTCTTTGTTGCCTATGGTACCATATGTCCAGAGTTGCTCCTTGATCACCACAACGACGTCACGTCCGATAACGTGAAAGTGAGCGTTGATGATTTTGAGCCCGCGTACAAAGAAGCTCCCGTCCCCGTGCCTTCTCAATATATTAAGAAACTTGCTCAAGCTCATGGTACCTTCACTCAGTGGCCAAAGCATTTGGTGTCGCTTACGAATGAGGAGGTAACTAACATATGCATGATAATTTGAAGTAGAACTATTATACCATGTATGCTCACTAATATGTATATCATTATTTGAAAATCATACCTCAGGTAAACAAGCCTACAAGTAAAGAGCCTAAAGGGAAAGGGAACAAAGGGAAAGAGATAGTGCTTGGGGGAAGTGGAACAAAAGCGTCCAACACTAAATCAAAAACCTATTTCCTTGAAAATTACAAAGTGCAAAATTTGAGTGGTAAGTGCAATGTGATGAAAACTATGATGTTGGGATTAAAAGAAGGGGAGCACGTTAAGGTACATTGCACTAAAAGGACATTCAATATGGAAAAGGACTTTGAAATTAGTGTCACCGTTGAAGACACCGATCAACTTCTCTCGGGAGCATGGCTCAATATATCAATAATACAAGTTTTTGTTACGTGAGTTACCTAAATTCATATTTTGCCCCTAAATTTGATTTTTATGATTGTCTTAACGTTCTTACACTATATATTATAGGTCTTTGAGTGAGTTGTGTTTTCACGATGATTGTCACCCCAATAGTATTGGATTCATGTGCCCGGAGATGATCTCGGCCACCATGTTAAAGTCCGATGCAGATCGAATTCTATTGTACATGACGAGGTCCATGAGTGCACTTAGTTCTAAGACATTCATCTTATGTCCATACTACGAAAAGTATGAAAATTACTTTGAACTTCGTTTTTAATTGATTGTTATAAATTTAACTTTTTTTTTCTAACTACATACGTTTATTGTTTGTATGTAGGAGTCACTGGATGCTTTTAGTTCTTTGCTTGTCTAAACGTGAGGTCTACATATTTGATTCTCAACAGAAGAAGAGAAATTTGATGATTAAGGAGCCACTAAACAAGTAAGTAAAGTATGCATATGAAAATGCCATTTTTGCCTAAATTTTTGCCTAAGGTTCTTTAGTTCAAAGTTGGGTTCGAAAACATCATTTTTGCCTAAAAATGACCTAGAACGACTCAATTAGCCTTAAATGTGAAATAATAGATTGTAAAGGGCCTTAGAAAGTTATAACTATGCATATGAGACATGTAATAAGTTTGAAAACATTCCTTAGGTTCTTTAGTTCAAAGTTGGGTTCGAAAACATCATTTTTGCCTAAAAATGACCTAGAACGACGCAATTAGCCTTAAATGTGAAATAATAGATTGTAAAGGGCCTTAGAAAGTTATAACTATGCATATGAGACGTGTAATAAGTTTGAAAACATTCCTTAGGTTCTTTGGTTCAAAGTTGGGTTCGAAAACATCATTTTTGCCTAAAAATGACCTAGAACGACCCAATTAGCCTTAAATATGAAATAATAGATTGTAAAGAGCCTTAGAAAGTTATAACTATGCATATGAGACGTGTAATAAGTTTGAAAACATTCCTTAGGTTCTTTAGTTCAAAGTTGGGTTCGAAAACATCATTTTTGCCTAAAAATGACCTAGAACGACCCAATTAGGCTTAAATGTGAAATAATAGATTGTAAAGAGCCTTAGAAAGTTGTAAATAAGCATATTAAACGTAGAATAAGTTTGAAAACATTCCTTAGGTTCTTTGGTTCAAGTTGGGTTCGAAAACATCATTTTTGCCTAAAAATGACCTAGAACGACCCAATTAGCCTTAAATGTGAAATAATAGATTGTAAAGAGCCTTAGAAAGTTGTAAATAAGCATATTAAACGTAGAATAAGTTTGAAAATATTCCTTAGGTTCTTTAGTTCAAAGTTGGGTTCGAAAACATCATTTTTGCCTAAAAATGACCTAGAACGACTCAATTAGCCTTAAATGTGAAATAATAGATTGTAAAGAGCCTTAGAAAGTTATAACTATGCATATGAGACGTGTAATAAGTTTGAAAACATTCCTTAGGTTCTTTAGTTCAAAGTTGGGTTCGAAAACATCATTTTTGCCTAAAAATGACCTAGAATGACCCAATTAGCCTTAAATGTGAAATAATAGATTGTAAAGAGCCTTAGAAAGTTGTAAATAAGCATATTAAACGTAGAATAAGTTTGAAAACATTCCTTAGGTTCTTTGGTTCAAAGTTGGGTTCGAAAACATCATTTTTGCCTAAAAATGACCTAGAACGACCCAATTAGCCTTAAATGTGAAATAATAGATTGTAAAGGGCCTTAGAAAGTTATAACTATGCATATGAGACGTGTAATAAGTTTGAAAACATTCCTTAGGTTCTTTGGTTCAAAGTTTGGTTCGAAAACATCATTTTTGCCTAAAAATGACCTAGAACGACCCAATTAGCCTTAAATGTGAAATAATAGATTGTAAAGGGCCTTAGAAAGTTATAACTATGCATATGAGACGTGTAATAAGTTTGAAAACATTCCTTAGGTTCTTTGGTTCAAAGTTGGGTTCGAAAACATCATTTTTGCCTAAAAATGACCTAGAACGACCCAATTAGCCTTAAATGTGAAATAATAGATTGTAAAGAGCCTTAGAAAGTTATAACTATGCATATGAGTCGTGTAATAAGTTTGAAAACATTCCTTAGGTTCTTTAGTTCAAAGTTGGGTTCGAAAACATCATTTTTGCCTAAAAATGACCTAGAACGACTCAATTAGCCTTAAATGTGGCTACTACGTATATAATTGCATTTACATGGGTAAACAAAGTATATAATTGCACTTACATGTAAAATATTCTTTGCATTTACATGTGTAAACAAAGTATATATAATTGCATATTTTATCGAATGTGTAGTGCTTTTCGGAGTTACAAGAGACTAGGTGGACAATCTAAGGGAACTAAATTAACATGGATTCCAGCACAGGTATAATTAGTTTATTATTTACCTAAGAAGTAAGTTTTTCAAAATTATAACATACAATGTGATAGAAATTTTACTTGTGTTATTTATTTTAATGCATTTAGTGTGCTCAACAACCGGGATCACTAGATTGTGGCTACTACGTCATGCGTTTTATGTACGACATAATAATGAATCATGGTAATAGTCAAGATCTTACTAAGGTATGTTCTCATAAACTACGTACTTTATATAATAAATTGAAGTACACAAAACTATTATATTGATCAATCGTTGATAAATTGAATTATTTACACTTTTTTAGGATTTTTCAAGAACATTGCCTTATTCACCGGAGGAGATTAATGAGGTGAAAGATTTTTGGGCAGATTACTTCATGAACAATGTCGAATTTTTAGCTTAATTTGTAATATGAACTTGATCTCTAGCTAGCTACGTACCTTTGTTGTAATAATTTTATGTTTGTTGTAACATGTTGGTTGATCGATCTATGATGAATTTAATTGCCTTTTATTGGGAACGTTAATTACGTTGTAAACTTTTGTGACAGGTATTATTTATAAATTTATTCCCGGTATTGGGAATGAAGCGTCTAATTTCAAAGACGATCATGTCGGAATTTCCAACTAAAATATTAAAAACGAATTTTTTTTTTTTAAAAAATAAGTCATTTGCAACGCACGTTAGCTCAATGTGCGAGGCAAATGACTTAATTTTTTGGCGCTAACATTGTCATTTGCGTCGCACATTAAGCTAATGTGCGTGGCAAATGACTTTTTTTTTGGCGCCTAAAAGTCATTTGCGTCGCACATTTAGCTAATGTGCGTGGCAAATAACTTTTCAACATGGTGCCTGAAAAGTCATTTGCCACGCACATTAGCTAAATGTGCGACGTACTCTTATTTGCGTCGCACATTTAGCTAATGTGCGTGGCAAATGACTTTTCAACATGGTGCCTGAAAAGTTATTTGCGTCGCACATTTGCTAATTGTGCGACGCAAATAAGGTTCATTTGCGTCGCACAAATGTGCGACGCAAATGAATTTTAGTCATTTACGTCGAGAGCTTTTGCCACGCACGATGTGCGACGCAAATATGCTTAAAAGTGCGATGCAAATGACCCTTTTTCCACTAGTGAACGACAATGAACCGTTACCATAAATCAATTAACCGTTGTAATAGGCCTATAACAACAGTTTAAAACCGTTACCAATAGGGGGCGTTGCTATAAGCCTATGGCAACAGTTTCCATGATTTGGGCAACAGTTATGATAAACCATTGCTATAAAAAACTATGGCAACGCTTTTATAGGCAACACTTTTAGCCTATGACAATAGTTATTCAACAACTTAAGCCAACATTTACACATTTAAGGCAACAATTTTCGCCAAGTTAAGGCAACACTTATTAGTTTGTTGTTGGTAAGAGTTTAAAACTAAGGCAACACTTTCTTATAGTTAAGGTAACACATCCAATTGTATTTATAGTAACGCTTTTGGTTTTAATTATGGCAACGCTTACAATTGAGTTTATGACAACACTTTCATCTGAGTTTATGACAATGCTTTCATTTGAGTTTATAGCAACGCTTTAGATTGGTATAAAGCCACGTTCTCAAATGGATTTAGTTACCCATATACGTGTAATAAATATGAAATCGTATAATACGATATTCATAACAAATAAGTTCAAAAAAATATACATTTCAAATAGCTTAATTTCATAAGCATAATATCTATCATAATTGTTGAATAGTTAAAAAAAATCATAGGTTCTAAAAAAAATCTTGCAATCACAATCCTATAACTTTATTTTTAAAAACCTATCTAATATTTATGTGACAAAAACCCTATAAATCTTCACATATTTAAAGTAGTTTGTAATTCTTGAATATATGCACCATCCTGCACAACAAACAAATCAAGTGTAATCATCAACAACGGTTCCTATGAATCTGGTTATATATTTCCTTGACTTTTCAGGTCCAATTGGTTGTCCTTTCTCATTATAATAAAGAGCAATACGATCTTCCCATTTGCGAGCATGGACATCAAACAAATTTGTCAGGTCGCGACCTTTCTTTTTAGAACCTGCCATAAGTATATAAAACCAAAAAAAATCAATTTTAAGAGTAAGTTAAGTACGAGATTAAGATAACATATATGACGATTACATATTCCTAGTGTGTGTGTTTTTTTGGTAAAGAGTATATTAACAATATCAAAAATGTATACATAAAGCCCAATAGACTATAAACAAAAGGATAAGTCTAAACATAGTGTTTCAATGCCACCATCCACCTCTCTGTTGTCCACAGCCTACTATACCAAACCACCAAGTTTAAAAGAAGGAACTCTTATAATCAAACAGAAGGGGGAGATTTAACTGATGAGAAAAATTAATACATAAAAAAATAGATTGCCAAATTCATAAGGTTGGTATCTACTACTCTATATAGTTATAATCTATCCCCCTTCAACCGATCGTACCGCGTCTACTCTCTAGATCCTATTCACCCTCAAAGATAGCTTCACGAGACGCCGCGAAGGCGTCGGAAAAGACAAGAATTTCAAGAGAGGAAAGAAGGCTACTCGACATCTCGACATGACAATCCCTCTCCATAAACTTGACTATTTCCTCCCTCCACCGACAATGACTCAACTCTAAAGGGTCAAGATAGCTTTTATGGTGTAACATTTAGGCTAGGGGTAAGGGCGTGGATAAATTTGGTATTTGGAGCTCAATCCTAAAGTGAAGCACAAAATGAACTCAACTCTGCTGATAGATGCATATATTCTAAGTTTACAAAGGAATATGGTGTCATTTTATGCCTATATGTTGATGATATGTTAATCTTCGGAACGAACATGATTGGCATAAATGAAACAAAAGCTTATTTAAGTTCTTGTTTCAAGATGAAAGACTTAAATGAGGTTAATACTATTTTAGGTATCAAAGTGAGAAAAAGTAGTAGGGGTTATTATTTGAGTCAGTCTCATTATGTTCAGAAGATGCTTAAGAAATTTGAGCATTTGACTTTCAAAGAAGCAAATACTCCGTATGATATTTCATGTAAGCTTAGTGTGATCAGTGGAAGAGCTGTAGCTCAGCTAGAGTATGCTAGTGCAATAGGTAGTTTGATGTATATTACTCATTGTACTAGACCTGATATTGCATTTGCAGTTTGCAAGCTTTCAAGGTTTACTAGCAATCCTAGTACAGAGCATTGGCAAGCAATTGGAAGAGTTTTTGGTTATTTGAAAAGAACCAAAGGTTATGCTTTGCACTATGAAAACTTTCCGGTTGTACTTGAAGGTTACACAAATGCTAGTTGGATATCTAGTGACGGGGATAATAAATTCACAAGTGGTTGGATTTTTATGCTCGGTGGTGGTGTTGTTTCTTGGGTCTCAAAGAAACAAACTTGCATTACTCATTCCACCATGGAAGCTGAATTTTTGGCTTTAGGGGCAGTAGGCAAAGAAGCGAAATGATTAAGAAATATGTTATTGGATATAAAGTTGTGGCCACAACTCATGCCGGTTATTTATTTGCACTGCAATAGTGAGGCACCATTGTCTAGAGCGTATAATAAGATTTATAATGGTAAGTCTAGACACATCAGTTTGAGACATGCATAGGTAAGACAGTTAATATTCGATAGGATTATAACTGTAATTTATGTAAGGTCTTGTAACAATTTGGCGGATTCTTTCACCAAAGGACTTCCGAGAGAAATGGTTTATGGAACAAGCCGGGAAATAGGCTTGATACCTATTTGATTAATCAACGACAATGGAAACCCAGCCTTTTATTATGATTACCCATAATTAAAAGGTTTAATACGGTAATAACAAATTGTTGATAACTGATTATGTCACACTAGCTTATCAATTATTCTAGTGTATGTTTTAGATCATGAGTGAGTTATATACTCTTAATGAAATTCTAGCTAGTGATAGAAGAATTTCACCTATGTAGACATAAGATCGAAGTGGTGCCGCTTCTAACAAAAGTTTTAAGGTCAAACTTTTGTAAATGTCTATGAGCCAGGTGGACCTCATGGCCATAATAGTGCTACCTTGTTTATGAACATGTTGAAGGACATTTGTGTGTGAAGTTTTTCCGATTCTAACCTAAGGAATTTTGGCTCAAAAAATTCCTGGACCATCGCAAGGAAAACTATAACCGAAATCCTTTCAGCTGTCATAAATTTCGTTAGTGTTTTGAAGAATTGTCACTAAGTGAAAGTTCAAATCAAAAGATACTTTCATGTATGCACATTCTGTCAAATTGAAGACTAAGTGAGGGATTGTTAGATAGTAGTCTTCAACTTATGTGTGTAGGAGTATTCTCCCACATGGCAGAGAAATGATGTTTTGGTTGTCTTTAAATATACTCATGTCCTTCATATATTGAATATGAGATGGCTTGGGTTATTGGGCCTAGTGGAGCATTGTGCTTAGTTTGCAAGTATTGGGTTGGTAATATAGCCCTATATTATTAATCAAGACATAGCATGCGCACGGTCCATTTAATGACATAATTGACGCAAATCTTTTTTTGCGGTTATTAATTAATTAACATTTCGGTATTAATTAATTAATTTTTTAAATAGGATAATACCAAGAGCAGTTATTTAGTAACTGTCATATTGGTTTTCCTATTTAATCTAATGCATTAGGTTAATGTTAATTACTCTCTCAGAATGTCAGTTTCTTCCAAATTACATGTTCATGGGAATGGTTAAATTTGTTGTATTCCATTCGTGATAGGGAATCCTGGGGGTAGATTAGCTTTGAATCTCATAAGCAATATAGTGGGGGCTAATATTATCCTAAGGACAGAGATTAACTCGTCCTAATTTAGTTTTTGTATTTTACATTTTCACAATTCAAAGTATAGTTTATAACAATTATAAATGAGGTTGATTCAGTTAAAACTTCAGATGCTAGTGCGAGGGCACGTGCTAGTGGTTACCTGTTATAACAGGTTAAGATGTTCAAGAGACCAATTTTGTAAAATACTTTTTTCTGTCCCAATTTGTTTGTCCATGTGCTATTTTAGTCTGTCCAAAAACATTATCCATTTACCAAAAATGTTCGTGAGATCACAATTTTACTCTCACATAAATTACATTTGACCTATCATTTTTGTTTTTTCTCAATTTCACTCACCCATTTTTTAATATAGCACATTTATTTTATTGTGAGTAAAACATTAAGGGATAAAGCCATAAAGGGATTAGGTTGTATGGTTGATCCATAAAGGGCGTAGGTTGTATAGTTTGATCCGACTTTAATTGTTACGGAGTACTCCGTAGTAAGGACTGAAGAAAATCAAGTGTAGCTGAGACTGTTTTTATCAATTTTCCCATTTATTTACGACTTAACTCATCCAAGTTGCAAAGCCTTGAATTAGAAACATTGTCCCGAAATGTCGACCTCAAATATTTTATCTCTCCTCTTTATTTTAACATCAATTTCTCATGCTGCTTCATCAAATGTCATCAAATCTGTACCAGGATTTCCGGGCAATCTCCCATTTTATCTTGAAACTGGGTAATCAAAATTATAATGAGCTACTTTTATTTCTTGTTTTCGTTGACATATTTGTGCATAATTTTGGGTTTAAAACTGAAAATTGATAAGTATGCAGGTATGTTAGAGTAGGAGAGAACGATGAAGTACAACTGTTTTATTACTTTATTAAATCGGAGAGAGATCCTGAAAAAGACCCACTTATGCTGTGGCTCACTGGAGGTCCTGGCTGTTCTGCTCTTTCTGGACTTGTTTTAGAGATTGGTACGTTGCTTATCTTTTTTTCCATGTGTTAATTCCAACCATTTTATACACCCAACTGGGCAATCTTTTTGTGTTTTTTTTAAGGGGACTAAATTACTAAAAGTTAATTTTAAATGCTTAAATTTGTTTTTTTCTTTAAAGATGAAAATGCTTAAAAGTTAAGAAAATTTGATAATATTAATTTAATTTTTGACAGACTTTCTTTAATTAAGCTTATATATGAAATTTTATTTAATAATTCGAACTTATACACTTATTTGCTTTTGATGGGTCACATTGATCGGTAATTGGATAAAATTGTCAAAGTTAGTCCACCTTCCTATGATTAAAGTTTTCTTTTTCTTTTTTCTGTTTTTTAATTTCACTTTCTCACTCCTGCAACAAGCCGTTAATGGCTTCTCAATTTGTCTTTCATCAACTTTCAAAACTAATCAAATCTACTCATACTAGTTAATTAATACCCAATAAAATAAAAGTGACTTACATAAATTATGGTTTTGGTAATTAACAACAATGAATTCTAATTCTAAATTCTCCTCTTTCCTCCCTCAACACCTTTGTTGATCTCCTCAAGAACCTACATTTATATTATTATTTTTACAATGCTATTCCTTTGACATTTTTGTTGTTAGTTCTCTCACCAATTTGGCTACAACCATTGCTGTCATACCATCAACAGTGTCCCGCTGTGGATTGAATTCAACAATGTCTGGCTCACGGAAGACCGATGGTCATCGGTGGTGGTTTTGGTCGTGCGTGGGTGGTTGTTGGTCGCTGACCGCACATAGAAGGAGAGAGAACGAGAAGGAAATGGAGAGATGTTCGTCTATTCAAAATCTACAGAAAAGTACCACATATTGGGATTAATTTGAGTAGATTGATTTTTGGATTTAAATGAATTGAGGAAAAAATTGAATACTTTCGGAGTGAATTAGAGATACATTAAAATGTATAAGAGATATTATACTTGAGATACATCAATGATGGAATTAGAGATACAGAGGATTAGAGGAGAGAGGAATATGACAATAGAAAAACCAACTATGAGAAGGGGAGATTGAGAGTATCTCGTAGGAGAGAGAAAAGAAATGGGGAAGATGGTTGCATTGATTATGTGGGAGCTGGCCAGCTAGGCAACATGAGGAAGGAGGGCTTCCAGTTCCTGCAGACAGTCGAAGGAAAGAGCAATGGAATAATAAAGAAAAAAAGATTTTTTAGGATAAAATAGACAGTGACACGTGTCCAGATAACCTTTACCTTCCGTGTGTTACCTGTTGGGACCATTAAAATAAAATAGGTATAAAAGTTCGGATTATTAAATAAAACCTCATACGTAGGCTTAATTAAATAAAATCGGACAAATGTTGGATTAATATTACTAAATTTTTCTAAAAGTTAACCTATATAATATAAAAGGTATTTATTTCACAGTGATAAAGTTTTCCATTTTAATAAAAGTACGTTATTTCTTCAATATCATTAATGATGTATAAAGTTAACCATTTAAAACTTTAAAATGTTTGTTATCAATTTTTTCTTCTTATATAAAAGTTAATTAAAATATGTTAAAAGTTATAGCAAATTGGGTAATAGTTATTCTGATGTTCAATAAATTTATTATACACCTCATGCGTCCAAGACCTTGTATGATAATTGATGAAATTGTCATGTTAGTACAAAATTTTGGATTTCACATGTGAAGGAGGTGTTTTGGAGTTATTTGTATTGCCCATTAGTTTAAGGTGTATTTTCTTTTTGGCTTGTAAGGGTGAGTTCTGTACATATCATAGGAATTGAACTCATAGAATCTTACGGTATCTTGTAAACCTTATTTACTCCTTTTGTCCTTTAATACTCGACCTGTTTTGATCGGACACGCTTGCCAATGCATAACTTTGACCACCAATTTTTTAACTACGTATTATAAATACTTATAAAAATATTAATATTTTGAAAATATATATTAAGATGAAGCCATGAACAATAGATTATCAGGATCCATGAACAATAGATTACAAATCAAATGCCTAATTGGGTTCTATGACTTAGTTTTGAATCAAATTATTTAATGACCGAGCTCATTTTTGCGATTCCTATACCTTCCTTACTTTGCTCGATATATCATATGATACCATTTAATAGACAAGCTTGGTCACGGTCTTGGGAGAAGACATGATTAGCTATACAGTGTATCTTATTTGCAAAAGACAAAAAAAATAAAAAATCAATGCATCTCATTTTGAGAAAAAACTCTCCTCCCTTGTTATCGTAGCTCATTGAAGTAGAATGGTTGAAGTAATAGAAAACAGAACAACTCAGTGGAAAATAAACATTATATATTAAGATGAATCCAACAATATATTATATACTAACATTTGTTTTCATATAGTAGAAATAAAATAGGATTAAAGTAAATTATGTGAATAGTGCAAAAAGTCAAAACAGGTCGAGTATTAAGGGACAGAGGGAGTAGTAAATATTTAGTTGGAGTAATTTTTGTATGAATACTAATGCCCTTAGTTATGTAATTGGTATTATTAATGTTGCTTTGCAGGTCCTCTGAATTTCAATACTTCAGCTTGCAATTGGCACTCGAAATCACCAACGTTTCAGTTAAATCCGTCTTCTTGGACAAAGGTACAAGCTTTCGTTGAAAAGTATCTGATTTGGAGGATATCAGTTCACCACTTGTAAAATGAAGCCACTATTAGAAATCAACGGATATTTGAATTCTGACGATTAATATCGTGTTTGATCTTCAGGTGGCTAGCATAATATTTCTGGATTCACCTGTGGGCACAGGATTCTCTTATGCAACAAATCCAGAAGGTTACTACACTGATGATATTACATCATCAAGACATATTTATCAATTCTTGAGGAAGGTATGGAACGTATCTTTGATGAACTGAGGAGCTATTACTTACTTGGGTTATTTGCAGAAAAAGCATTCCAATAAATCTCTTTTCCTTACCCTGCCATAGTAAATTTCACTTTCTTCATTTTCTCGATATATATAGATTTCCTTTCTATTTGCAAGAGAAAACTTAATTTTACGGAAATAGGAAACATTCTGGAGTATAAAGATGGATTCATTAGTTACTAATGAATTATTGGACACAATAACAGAAATTGCATGAATAGATAAACTACCAACAAAAACACATTGTACGTCTCAACATTGCACCAAACCATCCCGTAAACACCTCAATATATATTCTTGTATTTTCCTAATCCACCTCTATATTGAACCATCTTATTCAATTTCAGTTGGTTAACATAATTATGCAGTTGGGGAATCATTTTTTCAATGAATTAAGACTGAATTTTTTTTTTTTTTGGTTCCACTACGAGGAGTTCCCACAGCCTTTGGCGAGTGGATTAATCTCCCGCGTGAGTTTGAATTAGTACCTCAATGGACAACATCCCTCCCGGTTGAGATTTTTTCCATTCCCAAGGCTCGAACCCGAGACCTTGGTTAACGAGCAAGACGCCCTTAACCACACATGCCAATACGACACTTACTCTTATATTATCTCTATAAGTTACTTCACAATTTTGGTTCCTTCCATATGCATGAATTAATCCTAGCAATTCATCTTCATTTTCCATTCTTTTACATGTGAATTATTGTTAATTCATGATTATGTTACTTCATATTTTTGTATTTTTTAGTTTGGTTGATAAAATATACTGTACGTATTTTTAACTAAAGCTCCTTTTTTCCCTCAAAAAAAAAAAAAACTAAAGCTCCTTTCATCTCATTTTGATTCTTCATTCTAACAATAGATAAGATCTACGTAAATCTTTGCATAGGGGTTTTGAGATTGGAACAAAATTTAATGCGTGGTTATATCCTATCTTTTTTTTCCTCATTTTGTTTTTCTTGCATATAGTGGCTTATGGACCATGATGGATTCAAGGATCATCCTCTTTTCATTTCCGGGGATTCCTATTGTGGCAAGATTGTTCCTATTGTTGTCCAAGAGATTTCCAATGGTAACTTACATGATTTTCATTAAATTTGGCATTATTTTCATTTACTGTTTATTGTTATCGGGATAAGGCTCGACTATCTGGAGAAAAGGACATCCTCTTAGTATAGGCAAAGGTGGGAAACCATCTTCAACAGTAGTGTTGCGATTAAACCGAAAATTAGAACAAACTTATCTGATTCGATGAACTGAATGAATAACAATTGTTGCGTCGTGGACACCCACTGTCCTAAAAGACGATTCCGCGCTACCTCCCGGTGCAGTAGAACAGAATGCGGTCGCCCTCCAGGATTAGCGCAACTCCGAGTTTGTGTGCACTCACAAAACCGGGTGGAGTTAGAACATATGCCCAAAACCGAGAGCAATTTTGTGAGAGAAAAGAATGTGTTTTCGATTTTGTGGAGATAGTGTTTGAATGATTTTCTGTATTTTGAGGAATCCGAAATTCTGATTTAAGTAATCAGAATGAAAGCAACCCAACAGATAGAAACTGTTGAATTAAAGAAGATTGCAACAGTAAAAAACGGTCAGAAATAATCAATGTTGTAACTGACACAATTAATGGTAATTAATCCAACGGTTACGTAATCCATACAGATTCCACAATGTTTTAACCAAAACGGTCCAGTTACCAAAAAGAATAGGGTTGACCCACAAAACCCACCCCACGCCCGCGAACCGCATTCCCAAGTACCAAGTACCAAGGCCCAAGGCCCAAGGCCCACGGCCCGCGAACCCAAAACCCACCCTACGCCCGCAAACCGCATTCCCAAGTACCAAGACTCATGGCCCAAGGCCCAAGGCCCGAGCCCGGCCCGACACGGCGCGCGCGCGCGTGTGTGATGTGTCCACCCATACCACTCTCACACTTTCTTAAACAAGAGTTACACCCATTCCCCAATTAATAAACAAGGAGAATATGAAGAGTTTTTTTCATGTGGGACTCTCTTATTTTCACTCTTTTTTTCCTTTGTGTTTCCCAATGAGAATTTCCAACAAGTAGTGCCACACGAAGGTGCTGTAATTTATAAACAATATAATACATGCGAAAAAACCATAATTCATGCGGAAAAACCATAAAGCCAGGAATCCAAATTAATTACCACATAGTCAATTAGCATAATTTAGTATACATACTATGTGATGCGTGATTCCCTAGCTGCTCCCGAACCGAACAAGAACAAGTACATGACTCTAAGTGTCATCCCTCCGTAGATAGTCCACATCACGTCCGGATCCGCCTTAGATTCAACCGACTAGAATATTTTCTAAGGTTTTATGTGCATTTGGGAAACTCACAATACTTGTGATAGGAAATTGTAATTATGATGTATAAATTGTGATCATGAACCACATATTTATAGCGTGGAAACAGGGACTTAGAATTCTACTAGGAATTAATGAACTAATCCTATTAGGACTCTAGTTAATTAGTAGCATTAGAATTCTAGGATTAATTAAACACTAAGTGTTTCAGATTTATCCCAAATGTCTAATCTTAGTAGAAGTAGGGAAACTGATTTCTTAAACCCAAGTTACTTGGCGCCTAAGTAATCGCACAAGGGCTTTGGCGCACAATCCCGCTCGCCGCCCACGTAGCTTTGCAGGCCACGGCTGGCGCGCGCTGCTGCTCGGCCCAATGCCTTGCTTTGCTTGCCTCGGCCCATCGCATAAAGGCCAGCTGCCATTGCTGGGCGCTTGTCCTTGTGCCTTTGCTTGTCGAGCGATGGGCCAGCTTGCTTGTCGGCTTGTCGCTCGTCGCGCGCGCTTACCTTTTTTTTTCGATTCAGGAATTTATTTCCGATTCGAACAATATTTACGTTTCCGATAATATTTCCGATTCCGACAATATTTTTCCTATTCCGGCAATATTTTTGATTCCGGTAATATTTCCGTTTCCGGGAACATTTCTGTTTCCGGCAATATGTCTATTTCCGATAATATTTTCCGATTCGAACCATATTTCCGTTTTCGGAAATATCTTCGACATGGATAATATTTATATTTCCGTCATGAACCATATTTTCGTTTCAGGCAATATCTTCATTTCTGGTAATACCCTTTATTTGCCTTGTGATGATTTTAGCTCCCACTGGAACCAAGATCCATCATTGCCGAATGACCATAAATAGAGTACTTAATGAATACTATATTCACTTAAATACTTGATCCGTTTACGTACTATTTGTGTGACCCTACGAGTTCAGTCAAGAATAAGTTGTGGATTAATTCCACTCAAACTAAAGCGGCCTCTAGCCAGACATTAAGATAATTTGATCTCATTGAATTATTAAACTGAATTAACTTGTTAATAAATACTGAACCGCATTTATTAGACTTAGCATTAGATGCATTAAATGCAAACTTGGACCAAGGGCATTATTTCCTTCAGGTGCAGCCATAGGTGGTTTGGCACCTTCGCTTATTCTTGCCTTCATGGCACACATGCACCTGTGGCATGTTGGCATGGTCCATTGGGGCTAGGTTGAGGGGGATTTAGTAACAACTATTTTGTATTTGTGTATTTTCCCTCTACATTTAGAAATTATCCTTTTCCAAAAATATTTTTATCTCATCTTGTCTTCGCTTGGGTGAACTAAACGTGTTAGGATCATCTCCATTTATTTCCTATATTAAGATGATTACACCTAAGGTAGTATAAAAAACAATACCTAAAAAACCCCATATTTTCCCATTCATGCATTCACAACCATTGATTTAGGAGATTGACCATCCAGTTCTTTTAGAAAATGGAGAGGACCCCTCTCGAATCAAAGAATGCCTTATAGTTTAGACAAAAAGGGAAATCCACCGTTAAAGGTGCATATTAAATGATAGTTAAAATAAATACTTATAAATCATGGAGATCACCACTTTGCCTAAATAAATGTGCTATCTGAAGACCATGCTTAAGAATAAATCATCTGGTTAGAAGATGAAATGCCTCCAACGGTTTACCCTTGATTCACTCAATGACCCAACCATCTGCCTTGCAGTTCTACAGCGACATGCCTATTAGCTCGTTAGTGGCCTTAGTGCATAGAAGCGATACTAGAAAAAAAAATCTTTTTTCTTTATTGACTTGCATATATAAACTTTGTTTCTTTTTAGTTGTAACAATTTTCTTTTCAAGGTCAAGGTCCACAACACAAGTATTAGTATTAGTATTTGGGATTTGGGAATTTTTATATTTTTTTGAAAATTTTTAACGTATCTTTCATGATATCGATATTTTATTTTTTTTATTTTTTATGATTTATATTACGTGATTGAAGATGTGAACGGTCAAAGTTGTGTGTGGGAAATCATGTAAAAGCAAATGTTGCAGCTAAACAACAGAGGATATATATCTGTAATTTGTCACTTTGAATAAAAGGAAATCTGGGATCAAACCAAAATGGGGTATTGGTTTTTGAATTTCTTTGACGATCAGGCTTGAAATGCAACAGAAATGAATGGCAAACAAAAAATATGTTTAGATATTTGAACCCAAGAAGAAAGTAGAAAAATTCATTGTGCACTCACCTTAGTTTTTGAAGGTTAACATGAGCATAAATTTCGAGTTTGTTTGTCAACAGCTTGACGTTTGAGGAATCCTAAAGACTTTCTATTACTATTTTGATAAAAGGACGATGCATCAATTATACTCCATAGGTTATTATACTAAAATCCTGCTGGCTGTGAATTAAAGATCATTGGCATCAAATATCTTACATCTTTCTATTGTCTTAACCATTTACAGTCAGTAGTTGTCTGAACTCTAGATGTGATGGGTGTGTTTTCGTGTCTTTGTATATCTTGTTTATCCACTGTCAAAAATAAATAAATTAATGCCAATAATAATGAAATGGGATTAGAGTCATGAAATCAATGGGAATTGAGAATACAGTGTGTTGATTTTTACATTTCCAAGTTCTTTTTTTGTCACCAAGTTTTTGTGTTGTATGTTTATATCTTTGCTATATAAATTTGTGCAATCTCATGTTTCAATAGCTAGAACCAAGAAGTACGAGGTAAATCTATGGCGTTTTAGTTCAAGTTAAAGTAATTTTGAGGTTCCCTCCTTACCCATTTATTTTCTCTCTGTCAGTGTGTGAGCCTCTATGTCTCAGCAGTTAACTTATTATGATTAATTTTCTGACATCTATCCTTTAACTTACAGTGAACTTTATGATGTGTAGGCAATAGAGCTGGATTTGAACCTGCTATGAATCTTCAGGTGCAATGTGAATTAGTATCAAGATATGTGTTTACTTATATTTCTTTCATAAGTTCTATTTAAGTGTAACCTATATAAATGTTTAATAATATACTCGTTTAATTGAACAGTAAGAATGAAAGAATCTGAAATAAGTCATGAAACTTGAGACTTTGAAACATACATTAGACCAAGACTAAACCACAACTAATACACCTAATATAAATGCTTAATAATATATTAGGTACACTCGAAATATTGAACTTAATTTAACCTACTTGGAACCTACAAACACTAAAACTTAATAAGTTACCCTAAATAAAAGCCAATGAGAAATCTTAATTTAGGGAATACGAAGGTAAGTATTTGATATTTTCAATTTGGTGTTCTATGATTGTACATTAGTCTTATCTAACTTCTTAGTAGTTTAATGGACACCCTTTTAGTGTATTAAGTTGATGTGGTACCCTTTAACTTTTGATATTATATGTTGTGACATGACTTGTTAATTTGTTATCCTGTTGCAGGGATATGTTCTTGGAAACCCATATACAAGGAAGGAAGATGATAATAAATCAAAATTTTACTATGCTCACCGTGTCTCTCTCTTATCTGATGATCTTTATGAGGTAACGACCTAACTTGAATCATTGTGGATATATTTGTATGTTTTAGATTTTTATGACGAAAATACTTTATCTTGTTGTTGTTTCTATTTGTGGATACTAGGGTGAGTTTCTCAAGTCAGAATATGTCAATTCGCATTTGTAGTGTAATATTCACATTTGTAGTTACTCAAGAAGTAGTTTGAAATTCTGGATACCATTAGGGATTAATATGTCATGCAACGGGTATAGAGGAAGGGCACAAC
The DNA here is from genome assembly GCF_020520425.1 of Spinacia oleracea. Lineage (NCBI taxonomy): Eukaryota > Viridiplantae > Streptophyta > Magnoliopsida > Caryophyllales > Amaranthaceae > Spinacia > Spinacia oleracea. The sequence goes on from NC_079489.1 coordinate 24,706,554, forward strand.
AGGAAGTGTCATAATTACTGAGTTAGAAGTAGTTTTAGCAACAAGAAGAAAGGAGTGAGTTAGTCTATAAATAGAGGATTTTAGGGAACAATAAGGCACGATGAACATTGATGATATTTTGTTAGCCTTTTCTTACTGAAAGCGTCTAGCCACTTAAGCTGGGATTACATATTCTGTTTGATGATTTAATCACATCAAATGCAATCGACTATGAATCTTACCCTAATCTCTTCTGTTATTTCTCTTTTTTCTGTTAATGCATTCTATAAATAATACTTTAATGTGAAGTCATTGTGATACCCTTGTTTTCCTTTATAATTGAAACATTAACCTTTTCGTTTTTAAAAAAAGGTTTTGACTACCGCCTCTGTCAAGAAATAACAGTAACTGTTATGAATAGGTGAATTAAATCCTTAATGGAGGATTAATATAGTTGGGTTTACTAATTATGCAAAGAAGAATCGAAGGAAGAAAAGAAGTGAAGCAATTTGCTTCTTTTGAACTGCGCACAGCCTGATGGCGTGCGCACGCACGGATTTCACAGTAGCTACTGGAAGGTTTTAGGCATTTTGTGCGCACCACAAAAATGGCTGCACGCGCGCACTGAAGGGTTGTGCGCGCACACAAGAAGGGTTGTGCGCGCGCACAGATTTCAACAGAGCTACTACAAGTTTTTGGGCATTTTGTGCGCACACACAAAAATGGCTTGTGCGTGCACACAGAAGTTTGGTGCGTGCGCACAACAGGGTCGTGCGCGCGCACAGATTGAGTTGGCGCGCGCACAACTGAGCGGGATATCTTCTCGCCTTTTGTTTTGGGCTACGTGGGCTTTTCTACTCCATTGATCTAATTTTTTCTTTGGTACTATATATACCAACTAAACCTAGTTCTGATTTGAGTGGTGAGTTTATAGTGAGAGAAACACATAAACACAAGAGAGTTAGAGAGAGAAAGTAGATCTAAACTCATTCTCACACCATTTCTACTTGTAATACCTCCTCATAGTTTGAAGTGATTAATACAAGCATTAATCCCCCTCCCCAAAAGTGGATGTAGCTCTTTTATGAGTGAACCACTATAAATTTGGTGTTCTTTATTTGAGTATTTATTATTCTTCATTTATTGTCCAACTAGAAAACCACTAATCAAAATCATTCGATCTTTATTGAATTAATACGACATTAATTCATAACAGTAACATATTCTGTTTTTTTGGATGACTGGGGAAATAATGTCACATCTGACATCTCCTAATACAGTACGGGTAGAACTTGCATGTGTCTTATGTAATTGGTTTTGCTCCACCAGGGAATATGTTATTTTAAATATATGGTATTATATATAATTATTAATTCCAGACCGAGGGAGTTTTTCTTTATGCTGAGGTTTTAACATGCTTTTCATTATTGTGGCTTATAACTTACTGTTTAGTTTTCTTAACACAGTCGGCAACCAGAATAAATTGCAACGGAACTTATGTGGATGTGGACGTGGACAAGGATAATGTTAAGTGCACACGTATTCTTCAAGCCATATCATATGTGAGTTTTGAATATGTGTTCATTTGTGAAAAATAGCATACACATTCAAGAAAGAAAAGAAATAAGTTAATTCAGTAAAAAGAATGCCGACCTAATACTATTCTCTTTATTCGTTTATTATGATCTGAAATTTACTGCCTCTAATCTAATGGCTTATAGTTCGAAACTCAAGACGTTTTTAACCATACATCATATAAAACATGTGTTATCCAGTCCTGGAAATTACAATTTATCTAGATCCCAATCGTTAGTTTTACATTGTATTGATATCAGCTAATAGTTCTTCACAAGAAAACTTGATATTCATCATACACTAATACGTTTGAGATTCTTATGCAGAATCTGGACCCCTTGTTTGATGCTCATGTCTTAAAACCTAAATGCATATCACATCAAACATGGTGCCAGGTATATTTTTCTTGTTCTTCTGACATGATTGCATGATTGTTGTTTCTTCTTGTTAGAAAGTAAGTGTGAGTAATTGTATCCCACATCGAAAAATAAAGTAAAGAGCTTTTAGTTGCTTCTATCCCTATAAACCCCATCCCCAGAATTTTACGAGCCACACCCAAATCTTTCATCTCAAACTCATCACTAAGGAGATCCTTTAACTTCTGAACATCAGACTTGTTCTCTGCAGCTAACAACATATCATCTACATACAGGACCAGATAAATCAATGAACCATTTGCTGCCTTGCTATAGTAAACACAACAATCATATGGACTCCTGGGTAGCCAATCTTTATCATATAGTTGTCGAATCTCTTCTACCACTTCCTCGAAGACTGTTTTAATCCATACAAGGACTTCTTCAACTTGCAAACATAATCTTCCTTACCAGGAACCTGAAAACCATCTGGTTGAGTCATGTATATCTCCTCTTTCAGTTCTCCATGCAGAAAAGTTGTCTTCGCATCTATTTGTTCAAGCTCCTTATCTTGATGTGAAACTATTGCTAGTAGCACCCTGATGGAAGTGTGTCTGACCACTGGTGAAAAAACCTCATTGTAGTCTACTGTGAGTGAACCCTCTACCTACTACTCGATCTTTATACTTGATACCGTCAACATATGTTTCTTCTTCCTTCTTCTTGTAGACCCATTTATAAGTGACGATCATTTTGTCTCGAGGTCTCTTGGTTAATTCCCAAGTCTGATTCCCAAGACTTTATCTCATCTCCCATTGCAGCAAGCCATTGGGTAGACTTAGTACATGTAACTGCTTCTTTGTAGGTGGATGGCTCATCAGAGTCAGGATCCACCTCTTCATCAACTTGTAGTGCATAGGCCACCATATCTTCAAAACCATATCTCTTGGGAGGCATCCCATAATTAGCTATCTTTGATAGATCAAAAGCCAAACTGTGCTGATTCGCTACTAGTAATGAAGAACCCGATGGTTCTGATTCTGACTGTGGTTGTTGACCTTCATGTTGTTGTTCACTCTCATCTGGAGTGATTTGCTGCTCCACCCGTTTCTCAACACCGCCACTTTCTGACACTTCACAGTAGGGTTAAACATAGAATTTTCATCAAAGACTACATTTCTACTTAGTATAACCCTCTTTTCAGATAGGGACCAGATTCTATACCCTTTAACCCCATCCCCATAACCTACAAATACTCCCTTTTTAGCTCGTGGCACTAATTTACCCTCATTGACATGATAATAAACAGTACAACCAAAGGCTCTTAAACTAGAGTAATCAGCAGGCTTACCAGACCACACCTCAATAGGAGTGACTTACACTTAAGGGGCAGATTTGTTAGAAAGTAAGTGTGAGTAATTGTGTCCAACATCGAAAAATAAGGTAAAGAGCTTCTAGTGTATAACCTTAGTGGGCTAATCCTCCTATTGCCAATTGGTTTTTGGATGGAACCTCACTTGGGCTATGTTAGTGAGCTTCTGTTTCCTCCTTGATTCCCCCGTATGTTATAACACTTCTCTTTTAGTACCCCTCTCCCCACACACCCTCAACCCCATCACCCCAATGATAATATATATGGTCCCCTAATATGATGTTAGGGGAGCTATTGAAGCTCACCTCTAATGGTAGCAAAGAAAGAATATTAAATAAGAGAATTCAGAAAGAGCGAGAAGAGGATTGTATTAATCTGTTTGAATGAATAATACAAATTACATTGCAGGGCTTAATATATTGTTAGGTTATGATACATATGACATTACATAGATCATGCGGAAACAACCATTAACCCAGGACAACATATTATTTACACATAATCATATAGCATAATTTAGATGCATACTCTTTGTTGCGTGCCCTCCCTAGCTGCGCCCGAACCGAACAAGAACAAGTCTTTTAGGACTCCAAGTGTCGTCCCTCCGTAGATAGTCCACAGCACGTCCGGATCCGCCTTAAGATTGACCAACTAGAATCGCCCTTAAGGTACTAGAAAATTTCGGCACTTTTGGAGCAAGATGTGTGTTTGAATTTTCTCTCAAAAAACTCACTTTTGAATACTTTGAAACTTGTGTATAAATTATGACCCCTAGGCCTTTATTTATAGAGTTATGGAAAAGGAATCGTAATCCTAGTAGGATACGAATTAATTGAATTTAGAATCCTACATGAATTCTATTTAATTAATTTATCCAATTAGGAATAGGAATTTAATCATACACTAACTCTTGTAGATTTAGGAATCACGCATGAGCACAAACTCACACACACACGGCAGCCACAAGGGCTGCCCATGCGCATGCGAGCAGCAGCCCATGCAGCGCGGCCCACGCATCCGTGGCCTTGGCGCGCGCTGGGCTTGTGGCGTGCGTGCTTGCTGGGCGATGGCCCGGCTTCGTGCTGGGCCTTCGTCCGGCAGGCCTCGTCCGATGCTAATTCGTACGATACGCTTCCGATTAAATTTCCATTTCCGGAATCTATTTCCGATACGAACAATATTTAATATTTCCGATTCCGGAATTAATTTCCGTTTCGAACAAATATTTAATATTTCCGTTTCCGGAATTATTTTCCGATTCCGGTAATATTTCCGATTCTGACAATATTTCCGTTTCCGGCAATATTTCCGATTCTGGTAATATTTCCATTTCCAATAATATTTTCCGATACGTACCATGTTTCCGTTTCCGGCAACATCTACGACTTGGATAATATTCATATTTCCGATACGATCCATATTTCCGTTTCCGGCAATATCATCGTTTCCGGAGTATTCATTTCTTGCCTGTGACGATCTTAGCTCCCACTGAAACCAAGATCCGTCGGTTCCGAATATTCATAGATGGAGTATTTAATGCCATTAAATACTTGATCCGTTTACGTACTATTTGTGTGACCCTACGGGTTCAGTCAAGAGTAAGCTGTGGATTAATATCATTAATTCCACTTGAACTGAAGCGGCCTCTAGCTAGGCATTCAGCTCACTTGATCTCACTGAATTATTAACTTGTTAATTAATACTGAACCGCATTTATTAGACTTAACATAGAATGCATACTTGGACCAAGGGCATTATTTCCTTCAGTCTCCCACTTGTCCTTAGGGACAAGTGTGCATTTCCTAATTCCTTTGTCGCTCGATACTTGCTCTTGAACATAAGGTAAGAGTTGTCATCCTTATTATGTCCAGAGGTGTTCCTCGGTTTCAGAGTTCAACTGATCAAATAAACAGATAATCATAGCCTATGATTCATCCGAGCACGGCCATGCATTTCACAGTTTCTAGCTCTCCGAGTGGCCTTGTACAACTTTTAAGAATCTCATCCCGATTTATGGGAGGACAATCCCAATCTTGCGATCTTGAGATTAGACTTCGTTTGATAGGTGATTACCTGAGCGTTGCCTTTATAGCCTCCTTTTACGGTGCGACGGTTGGTCAACGTCAAAGCAACCAGTTCTCAAACAAGTAATCTCAAATCACTCAGGTATTGAGGATTTAGTGTCTAATAATTTAATGAAATTTACTTATGACAGATTTTCATCTCTTACAGTAAAGTTTCATAGGTCTTGTCCGATACTAGTCTTCCCAAAGTAAGTATCTATGCAAATGATTATGACATTGCCATGTCCACATAGTTCAAGAAACAGAACTACTAGTCATCTTGCATTCTAGTCGTCTAACGTTTTCTATGCGTCCAATTTTATAGAAAACTCCGACTAGGGACCATTTTCAACCTTTGACATTCAAGTTCACTTGATAGACATTTCTTAGTCACAGGACTGGTCCTGACAGTCTATCTTGAATATATTGTCAAATTGAAAGGACTCATCATTTAATACTAAACCAAGATTAAATGGAATATGAAAATACATTTCATATATGATAAATGTTCAACCCCAATGTTTTATAACCATGGGCCTCAAACCCATCTTCTAAAACAATTCATGGAATTCAAAGCTATGCTTGATTTCCAGTGCTACAATGTGAGTGTTGCTTCTCACTTGTTGCATAGGTTTAGTTATCATGCTTTGCCAATCTTAATATCCTTTTCATCGAATGTTCTTCGAGATATGATGATAAGATCTTTTCGAGTTTGTTTATTATGTGATCTAGTCTTTCTTACTTCGATGGTGGTTTTACTCATTTTGCAATGAAGAACCATCAAGTTAGCAGACCCTTTTCTTGCTTCAAGAGTGGTTCTACGCATTTTTCAATGAAGAACCATCAAGCCAGCAGATAGGTGATCTACCCAAGTTCAGTGAAGAACTTTAAACAACCCTGTCTTATTGCTTTTTAGGCAATAATTACTTTTACTTCAACTGTATAGGCTGCTAGTGATGCTTTGTTTGGATTTACCTATCCAAGCAGTTCATAGATATGTGGAAGACTCTCCAACTATATCTTAGAACATAGAAATTAATATTTTAATTTCCCACGCAACAACTCATGGTCTCCAATCCATGTTGCCATTTCAAAACACGATGCTCTATAGCTCGTCCTTATCAATGGTTAACTCCAAAGGGTCTTGCTTGATCCTTTGCCAGTGTTTATGCGTGTAGCATCAATATTTAGCGTATCTTTATTTCCTTGAATCAAGAACTATTCCTATGTACCTTTTCAAGTACCATAAGTATTCTTGATCTCAATCTAGTTGATCTTCACTTAGATCAATAGAGATTGGTATATGTTCGTCATGCCTAAAGTCATACGATACGTTTTTGGCGATCCTCATATTATATCATACATGATAAATTCTTTTGCAGAATAATTCCCAATTGAATTCTATTCATGTAACTTTAGCTCATTCAATTTTAGTAGATACTGAATCCAGCTAAATTCTTTGACATATAATATAGGTTAAGAATCTCATTTAGACTCTTTGATGTTTAACTTAGTAAATGCTTATACATAGTTCAAACATTCTTTACTTAGATTTATTCATATGGGTCGAATATCTCCAATGGAGTCTTTCGTGTTTGATTTAGTAAATGCCATTACTTAATCTAAAACAATATTATAAGATCTTTGTAAATAGATCTTAATACCCAATATGTACTAAGTTTCGCCATGGTCCATCATTGATGAATAATTTCAAATCTAAGTCATTAGCATTTGAATGTTATTTCACAATAGAGAGATATGTGTGTGATACACATAGGACCAAATAAGTTTTTATGTACTCCCACTAAACTTCTTATACATCTATAAGAATCATGTATATTTTATGAAACTAAAATGCTTATTAGCTTCACTTAAAATACAGTTCCAATTCCCAATTGCTTGCTTAAATCTGTACTTAGATTTTATAAGCTAGCTTTCCTTTTCAAGCATTTATTTGGATCCACAAATCCTATGACATGCCATGTACATAGTTTATTCCAACATTTGATTGAGGAATACTTTTGTCATCCAATTGCCATATTTACCAATATGCAATCATTGCTTGAATTATAGACTTGAAGCATTACGATTTTGCATGAGGTTTCAACACAATCCACATCGTGAATTTGCTTGTAACTTTTAGCAACTAATCTAGCTTTGTGTGTGAACACAATTCATGTTTGATGGTTTTTATCCTTAAAACAAACTTGCAACCAATAGGTGTGAAACTATTCTTGCAAATCAACAAAATTTCAATTTTGTCATCAAAACATTGAGTATGTTTTATGGCCTCTAACCATTTAAAACATTTGAGTCTATATATGGCCTCTAACCTTTTTAGGGAATCTGGGTTTCGTCATAGCTTTCTTACAAGTCACAAACTCATTAATCTACATGATAATAGTTTGACTGCAAGTTGTAGGTTTCTTCACTATCTAATGGAAGAATCGCATAGCTTCAATGACCTGAACTCCATGTTTCTTCACTATCTAATAGAAGAATCTCATAGTTCCAGTGACTTGAACTCTATGCCTACTAGGGTATAGAACATCAAACAATAGAATATCAAATAGCCACTTGAAAGTCCTTTGAATATTCTGTTCTCCTTGAAGCACTTGTAAAGTCTTCTAAGAGATGTCTATTCTTTAAAGCCACTTCTAAAGTCCTTAAAAAATAAGTTCGGGTTTTCTGAAGCACTTCGAAAAGCCTCCGGAATGTCCGTTTATGTTTGTTGTTCGCCTCGAAGACTTTCGAGGTCTATTTTCTCCCACTTGTCATTTTGGAAACGAATCTCCAAAAGGACATTATTTCGAGCAAACAAACATTATGTTCTCAAAAATTCGTGGTAGAAACAATACCCTTGTGTCTCATTTGAATAAATCACAATGAAACATATATCTATACTTGGGCCTTAGTTTGTCGAATGACAAACACTAAGCTCCCACTGAGTTTTGCAACTCTCTAGATATATTTTATGAAAAGTTACTCTGAAATTACTTTTCAATAGCTTTGACGAATTTGGTTTAGTTTGGTGGTAGTTGAGCATTTTGTTTTATAGGAAAAGTTTTTATGATTCATCATTGATCGAATCAAGTACTAATTGACTTCGATTGTTCCAACTACGATATGCCATATCTTATGGACCTAGATTGTGAAATTACAACACACAATCATTGATGATCATATTTGGTCTCAAGTAATCATCAACATGATCTAACCTAGATCTTTATGATTTCTTGCCAAGTGGATTTTATACTTCTGAATCTTTGAACTAGCCAAACAGATTCAACTTATATCACATTTGAGTAAATAAACCTATATTCATTCAAATCCATGTGAAATAATACAGTCATAAAATCTTTCTTTAGCTTTGAACTCCATTGTCTAGGCGTTCTAACAATAGTTCATATTCTTTGTTACTTTCAACAAGTAAGACTAGCTTGTCTTAAGTTGATCTAGAAATCAACCAACTTTCAAAAGGTCCATCAAAATAGAGCTTATGAATGTTAACTTGTTGATATGGTCTAAGCAACAATGCCAAAGATTAATGGAACTCAAATCAAGGGTTTGATTTGAACCTAGTAAAGTTCTTTAAAGAGTTGTTTGTCTTAATCAAGCATATTGACTCAACCTGTAATTGACCATTTCATTCAAATAAACAAACAAACAAGCATTGTTTTTGTTCTTCTGAATGTGAGTCTTTCTGTCTTTGAAGCAGAAATTTAGGTATGCTGATTATGGAACAAAATAGCCATTAAGTTCCAGCCTTTGAAAGGACTTAAAACAAACTAGATGACCCTACAACTAATGTAGCATTGCCATGCTTCATTTCCCACTTGTAGGTCATTAGTGTATCCTAGCTTCCATTTTTGAGTTATTACCGAAGTAAGAACCTCAAGCGGTATATGATACCAAGGAAGTTTGATTGCTAGGTCACATTTCTTTAAACATTAACTTTTAGGTAGAAACGGAATCGTAAATTCCTTTCATTTGTTCCTCGTTTTCCTATTTCTTGTACCCTTTCTTATAGTTTTAAGAATTGAATTCTTTAGTGTTGACTTTTATACTTTGTTAGACATGTCCAATGTCACCAACAAGGTTCTTTACCATTTTAATTTATGTTGAATATTTTGTTTCAACTAGATGATCTTACCAGAAGCTTCTAAAGTTCTCTAAGCATCGATCTATTCGAATGTCTAGGAACTAGACTCATTCGAGAATTAAATGGAAAAAGGATTTTAGGTTGTTAACCATTGGTAAAGCTGAGCGTTTAAACTCAATGCTTTATGATCTCAAAACCACATTGTATTTTGAATTCACAAGCACCAATTGGTTTGCCATTCGACTTTGATACTCGAAAACAACCATAAAAGTCGATATAAGAAACGTACATTTTGAATTGCTCACTTTCTCTCATTTCCGTGAATCGTTCTTGGATTCACTACCAATCGAGGAAATTTACTGTTACCTTTCTAAAAGGATTTATTGCAGTGCAAGATATTTAATTATAAACAATAATTAAAACATATATTGAAGCATGCAAAGTCTAAACATTTATCATGAATAATAACTTGAAATTAAAGCAACCATGCAATTCAAACAAGTTATTAGCATTTTATTCGATTTTATTGTTCCGGCAGGTGTGAATAAAATGATTCCAAGATCCTAAAATCATTGAAGAACTAAGCACAGTTTGTCGACTTAATCCTAAAACATCTTAGGTAAGCAAAAGCCTTTTGCTAATAGTCTAGAAACTATTCTTGGTTGATAGGTACGTCTAAGAACTTATTAGGTAAACCTATCGATTTTGCCACGACATAAAAGGACTCCTTACTTATATCGTTGAGTTTCACCAAAACTAACATGTACTCACAATTATTTGTGTACCTTGCCCCTTTAGGACCAATAAGTAACACCTCGCTGAGCGAAAACTATTACTAGATTGATGTAAAGGATATCCAAGCAAGTGTATATTTTGGCATGGCACCTTTTAACTCAATTTTTAAGTTTGGAACTTAAGCTCTTACTATGTTGGTTAGATTTTAAGTGAACTAAAATCCTTAATCATGCAACATAATCAAGCTTTGATCTCATGCATTTTAAGACATATTTAAAAGCAATAAATAACTTAAAACATGCATAAGATATTTGTGATCTAGTATGGCCCGACTTCATCTTGAAGCTTTGACTTCAAAGTCCGTCTTGAAAATCTCCGTGGGAGGCACCATTTTCTTCAAATAGGATAAGCTATAACTAATTACAACTATTTGATGGTTCGCAGACCATATTTGAATTGAAAAACAACTTTGGTACTTTAGACCAATTACATTCAAATTAATGGTACGCAGACCATATTTTCTATCCTATTTGGGCCATACTAGTCACTTCATAACCTGCAAAACAGTACATATACAATATATACCATTCACCCATTCATTATCATGAATGGCCCACATAGCTGGTTAGTAAAACACATTATGCATCACGTAAACATTTGCAGCAATTAATCAAGGGCACCAATAATCTACCAATTATTCAGTCCTTATTAATTCTAATCAAGTTGTTTTAACCTTAAGGATTTGTAGACCTAATCAAGAGTTTATGACTAAAAAGCGCTCCCACTCAAACCAATAAATTCATATGCTTTACTAATTTTAAACATAAAATTGTATTTCTAGTCTAACCGGAAACATACAAATTTAATTAAAATTTAAAGCTCATATAAATTTATAATTGAATCCAAAAATTAAATTTAATTTCAGTCGCATTTAAATTAATTCATGATTTTAATTTTAGTAAAATAATTAGAATAAATTCCATTTATTATAATTATAATATTCAAAATTAAAATCCAAGAAATTAATTCAAATTATTAATTTTAAAATTAATTAAAATTACGTGAACTGAAATTTTCAAATTAAACATTCAAAACGATCTAATCGTAACGCAAACACCCTACGCGTTGCACGCCCATGGGCCGTACGCACACAGCCATTGCTGGCCATGTGCGCGCAGCCCATGCGCTCGTTGCATAGCTGCTGCTGTCCTATCGCAAGCCTCCGCACAGCGCCCATCGCACGCGAGCTATCGCTCGCAGTGCGCGCGCGCGACATCGCTCGCTGGGCGCGCGACATCGCTCGCTGGGCGCGCGAGCTCGCTCGCTGTGCGCGCGAGCCATCGCTCGCTGGGGCGCGACATCGCTCGCTGGGCGGGCGACATCGCGCGCTGTGCGCGCGAGCCATCGCTCGCTGGGGCGCGACATCGCTCGCTGGGCGGGCGACATCGCGCGCTGTGCGCGCGAGTAATGCTGGGCGCAGCGCTCGTGGCACGCGAGCTTGCGCTCGCTGCGCGCGAGGCTGCGCGCTCTTGTGCGAGGCAGCGCGCGTTGTGGCGCAGCTCGCTTGCTGCCCACACGCGACTGCCTTGGCTCGCCCTTCGCCCATGCCCATTCGTTCATTGCTCGTGGCACACGACACAAGGCAGGGCTGCTGCCTTGTGCTCGTGCACTACGCCCTTGCTCATTGTATTCGTGCCGCACGGGCAACGAGCTCCCTTGCTCGTCGTCGCATGCCCGCATTATACAACACCCCTTAAGGGTAACACGAAGCGTCCATTGCTTCGTGCGTGCAAGTTTTATGAACGAATCGCATAAAAATTTAAAATTTATATTTAAAATTAATGACAAATTAATAAATAATATTAATTTCATAATTTTAGGGCGAAAAAATCGAAAATTTATTATCCAATTGATTTCCGATTGTTATGGATTCAATTCTAGGTCATAAAAATTTAAAATTTATCGTAAATTTACAATTTTTATGGTGGTTTTTAATCATAGGTTTCTAATTAAATTACAATTAATTATGAAAATCAAATTAATTCTAAATTATTCTAATTTTCAACAAATTAATCATAATTACAAATTAGATTGCATAATTAACAAGACTAGGCATTCAAACTTGTTAAACATATGCAGTAGGTCAATCAAAAATTCAAGATTTATCAACAAGAATCGCAAATATTTAATTTAACATCTTAAATTTACGAAATTTTGCATTCGAAAAACTAAAACCTTCGAAAAGTCATAGTTAGGCTTCGAATTTGAGAATTCTGCGTTCGGCAGAAAATTCCTATTTTTGTCAAAATTTTAGAATGCCTTTTACATGCGGAATTGACACAAAAATCACTCAATTTGGATGAGTAACGAAGAAACTGCCGAAAAACTGCGTACGTATAATTAAATAAACGCAATTTGCAATTAATTAACAATTACGAAAATTAATCACCCCTTTAATTCTTGCAAATTTGTAATATTTAACCATGTTCATGCAATTTAGATTATGAAAATAATAAGGGGCTCGTGATACCACTGTTAGGTTATGATACATATGACATTACATAGATCATGCGGAAACAACCATTAACCCAGGACAACATATTATTTACACATAATCATATAGCATAATTTAGATGCATACTCTTTGTTGCGTGCCCTCCCTAGCTGCGCCCGAACCGAACAAGAACAAGTCTTTTAGGACTCCAAGTGTCGTCCCTCCGTAGATAGTCCACAGCACGTCCGGATCCGCCTTAAGATTGACCAACTAGAATCGCCCTTAAGGTACTAGAAAATTTCGGCACTTTTGGAGCAAGATGTGTGTTTGAATTTTCTCTCAAAAAACTCACTTTTGAATACTTTGAAACTTGTGTATAAATTATGACCCCTAGGCCTTTATTTATAGAGTTATGGAAAAGGAATCGTAATCCTAGTAGGATACGAATTAATTGAATTTAGAATCCTACATGAATTCTATTTAATTAATTTATCCAATTAGGAATAGGAATTTAATCATACACTAACTCTTGTAGATTTAGGAATCACGCATGAGCACAAACTCACACACACACGGCAGCCACAAGGGCTGCCCATGCGCATGCGAGCAGCAGCCCATGCAGCGCGGCCCACGCATCCGTGGCCTTGGCGCGCGCTGGGCTTGTGGCGTGCGTGCTTGCTGGGCGATGGCCCGGCTTCGTGCTGGGCCTTCGTCCGGCAGGCCTCGTCCGATGCTAATTCGTACGATACGCTTCCGATTAAATTTCCATTTCCGGAATCTATTTCCGATACGAACAATATTTAATATTTCCGATTCCGGAATTAATTTCCGTTTCGAACAAATATTTAATATTTCCGTTTCCGGAATTATTTTCCGATTCCGGTAATATTTCCGATTCTGACAATATTTCCGTTTCCGGCAATATTTCCGATTCTGGTAATATTTCCATTTCCAATAATATTTTCCGATACGTACCATGTTTCCGTTTCCGGCAACATCTACGACTTGGATAATATTCATATTTCCGATACGATCCATATTTCCGTTTCCGGCAATATCATCGTTTCCGGAGTATTCATTTCTTGCCTGTGACGATCTTAGCTCCCACTGAAACCAAGATCCGTCGGTTCCGAATATTCATAGATGGAGTATTTAATGCCATTAAATACTTGATCCGTTTACGTACTATTTGTGTGACCCTACGGGTTCAGTCAAGAGTAAGCTGTGGATTAATATCATTAATTCCACTTGAACTGAAGCGGCCTCTAGCTAGGCATTCAGCTCACTTGATCTCACTGAATTATTAACTTGTTAATTAATACTGAACCGCATTTATTAGACTTAACATAGAATGCATACTTGGACCAAGGGCATTATTTCCTTCATATATCTGGACCAAAAATCACAGCTAACCGCTTTCTAACAACTCTCCTACTTTTAAGGAATTATTCAACAACTTGACTTAACTAACTTTCCCGCCAAAACTAACATTTTAGCTAACTTGATCATTTAAGCTAAACTGATCATTTAAGCTATGATTTAAAACTTGATCAGATCATAATCTGATCTCATGTATCATAACTCCCCCCCAACCCCCAAAATACTTGTCCACAAGTATAGGCAACAAAGTTTTCAAAATCAGTAGCCACGTCCCATGAAGCTTCATGGTCTTCAAAACCAACCAACTAATAAGATAATGGAATTGGGGGGCATTTTGGAATTTCACCACCCTCTTTTGAAGTATAGCAGCTGCTGTAACTAGACTGTGATCAATGATAGAACCATGAAACCAAGCAGAGATTTGAGCAGCAATGGGAAGTGTACCTCTGAAAATTATAAGCTAAGAAACATGGAATACATCATGGATTTTAGCATCAACCAGAAGTTGTAGCTTGTAGGAAATTGTACTAATTCGAGCCACAATATGAAAAGTCCATAAAACTGATGAGCCAACTTCTGATTAGTTCTTTTCTGCACTGTTTGCTACTTATAGGCTTGCAATTTCAACCATACCCAGTTACCCACCTCAAATACCCTCTCCGATCTGTGCTCGTTTGTGTGTACCTTACCTTCATTCTCTCTTGAGTCTTGGACAGATGAAACTTGAGGGTACATATCATAGACTCCCTTCCTAGCATACTCCTGTTAACTTCTTCTTTACTTGACTCATTAGGAAGGTATGGCAAGTGAAGAGGAGGTGGTTGGTTATACACAACATCATAAGGAGTGAGCTGCGTGGTTGTGTGAAAATGAGTATTGTACCACCATTCAACTAATGGCAACCACCATGTGCCAGTCAGTCGGATCTTCGCCTGTCATGCACCTTAGGTAGTTTTCTAAGCACTTGTTTACTACTTCTGTTTGCCCATCAGTCTGGGCGTGATACGCAGAAGACAGTAGAAAGTCAGTGCCATGGAGAGAAAGCAACCCCTTCCATAAATTACCCAAGAACATTGAGTCTCTGTCACTAATAATGGTTCTGGGCCAACCATGATGTTTAAACACATTATCTAAGTAACATTGAGCTGCTGGGACGGTTGTGTACGTATGAGACAAAACCATGAAATGAGCATATTTACTCAATCTATCCACCACCACAAAGATAACTTCTTTACCCCCAGATTTAGGTAAACTAGAAATGGATCCATAGATACATCTACCAATACTTCTTTTGGAATGGGTAATGGCTGCAGCAAGCCTGGATAGACTGATGTATCATACTTTGATGCTTGAAGTGTAACACAGTTTCTGACAAATTGCCTAACATCTTTAGGCAATCCCTTCCAACAAAAGAGATGTAACACCCTAATAATTCCTTGCTTTTTATAAAACATTTTCCGACTTAAAACACAGGAATTACCAATATATTACCGTCACCGTGATAACGGCTAAGGCTATTTACCAGAATTACACAGCGGAACTAACTAACTTTAATAACATATTAAATAAATAGTTAATGGTCATTAAAACAAGTTGGAACCGTTGAGGCCCAAATCCAAAGTATTAAAGTGTTTCGAAATCCATTAACTGAAAATAGTTGTCATGACTTTAAATAAAATAGAGTTTATAAAATACGGAAGAATTAAACTCTCAACTCGAATCCCATGATAACTTCTCCCGCAAGTTATCTCTACAAACCTGCTTTATTAAAAATCTACTCCCCAACAACGCAAATGCAATTGATGGATCATCATAGGGTCATTAAGGCAAAGGCCATGACCAGAAGACATGAAGCATGAAGTCAGCAAAAGCTGAGTACGAACAAGCTAGAATAACATTCTATCCTAACATGCTTCACTCGACAGATTAAATAATCCACATGCAAAAGCCATATAATAAACAAACAAACATGGAGACAAGACTCGACACTTGACACGACTCTTGACTCACAGTTTAATAAAAAGTAGCTTCGAACGGGTAAAGAAAGTATCCTCAAAAGGAAAGAATTGAAAAGGGTGATGGGAGCCAACCATACACCAAAATAAGTCGGGCTACTACCGACAGTCGGGCCATACCGACAGGAATTCCAATGCACAACGGCATAAAAGAAGAATGAAACAACGTCTTGTATCATTCTAGGAGTACAAGTTTTCCGGCAAGACTCCCCCCATTGTTCATACTCAAGGTTTATACGTTCCAAGAGTTTTGAAGCTCTTTGGGTTACACTTTACGTTAATTAGTATATTATGTTCAAGGCGACTCAAGACTCTACTCAAGACATAACATACAACCAATTGAACAATCAAACAATTCAACAATGACACTTCATTCTTTTACTTCTTTAGGACTTGTGATCAAACATAGACTCAAGTGAAATTACTCCCATTGTTCATTCTCAAAAACACTGTTTGAGATAACCCGACATTGCCTATTAACAAGCGGGGTGTGCCCTTAGCACGAATTGTCCTTAATTCAATTCACATAGACTCTCTAACATATTCTACCCCTTTGGTAGAATATATATTTCTCACTGGCAATATTCGACTGGCTCAATAATTATGCTAGACATCCTGTACTATAGCATAATAATAATAACAACTTGCATGCGCACTACTCATACATGCAAACCAACTTGAACAACATGCTTGACATAATTCAACGATTATAAAAGTCCATAACATGATAGTTCAATAGAATCTATAAAGCATAATTCAATTCATAACATGCTCGTTCACATAGATTCAACAATAATAACAACATGCTCGTTCTCAACATTAAACATGAATTCATAATAACATTATTCATTCCCAATCATCAAACATGAATTCATAACAACGTATAAGTGTAGACACCTACTTTTGTCCCCATTCCCGAAAGGGAAAGGTTCGATGATGAAAGCGTAAATCTCCACTTGACAACGCATCTCCTATAAAATAACGAATCTCAATCACCATTTTCATTTCACCCGAAACCTGCTATTTATAGAAACCTGCTATTTATGGAAACCTGCTAAAAATAGTAACTGCCGTAAAGGGTAGTTGCTAAAAGTAATAAGAATTAAAAGATAGAAACCTGTCAGAATTAGGTGTTGCACTCCAACATAAATCCTAAAAGAGATAGAAATTGTGAAAGGAATTCTATTCCTATCGCAGTTCGATAAAAGAGTTAACGTATTAATTAAACTCATAACGAACTAGAGTTCGTAAAGGGCCCAGACGCATTCCGTCGTAAATTGATACGCACCAAATAACTCGGATTAAGTCTCTTAATGAACTCCGTACTCTAGATTCCAATCTTACAAAGAATTCTGCCAGACCCTATTTTCAACGCCCAGCCCTAGGCGCCGAAAATTCCAGCGCCCAGAGCTGGGCGCCGAAAATACCTGGGACGGATTCTTTTCCTAATCCGTTTCGTATTCAAATTCCTGAAAAACTATCTTTCTACGCCACTTTTTCCTATAAATAGACCCCTAAGTTCGACGTGAAAACAACACACACAACACATAATTATATTCTGAGTATTGACTCCAACCCTTAGCCTAAGCCTCACGCTGCGAAATTGTTCACGCGTTCTGTCGCAATCGATCCATAAATCGAACAGAACGTATCCTGTCCCATAATTGAGATTCGTTAAATAAAAAGGAGAAATAGCAAAGTCAAAGTGGTTAGTTTTCTGAGAACCGTGACGCACCTCTCAAGGGTGCGTCGTAATGTGTCCCTTTTCGATGATTTAATTGCTTTCCCTCGCCCTTTTTATGAACTGTTAAACTAACCTAATCTGATTGTTCTATCACGCCTAACAAATATAATATTTTTGGGAAATCGGATTATCATGCTAGGTCCCTTAATGCTATTTAAATCAGATAATCACGATCGAATTAGTATTATATGTTGCATATTGCTAAAATCAATTCAGATTAGTTTAATAGTTAACGCATGTCCCTTCAATTATTTATGCTGAGCTAGTAAGGATATCCTGCCTCTGGAGTTATCGAAGAGAGAAGTACTCCTCTCGTTAGTTACAGTCCCCCGAACCCTCAATCTCTACCTTGCGGGTGTATGTTGAGAGATCCCCACACCGGGGATCACAAGGGAACCTACGGCCGTCGTGGTCAAACATAATTGCACTCCCTTTATGTCACGATAACCGGTTTTGTCAGTTTTTCTCATTGTCGTTAAAAATTGAATGGCGACTCCTATATTACTAGTCAATTGGGTGTATACTCACAGGAAATCCAATTACACTTGATTGAATAAAAAGAATCGTCACACCCACGAGGGACGAGGTCACGCATTAGCCTCGTGCTTTTTCGACCCCCTCACAGTGGCGACTCCACTGGGGATAGTGAAGGAAATACTCGTGCTTGTAGGTAATCAAAATAGCCGAAGGGTGAAACAATCCTACCCCGCGTTTATTTCCCCATCAAGTTGGGACGACCTGAAAATCAGCATATTAATGTGAACGGGCAGAACCTCATAACGAATCTCGGCTCCCTCGGGAGTTGGGACTAAGGATACCTCTTTTTCGCCAATAGGGGGGTGCATACGCCGCGCATGTTGCCCACTCGGTACTTGTGCAGGTAGTACACCTATCCCGAACCCAATCGCTCGCTCATTAGGTCCCTCTCGCCTGCATGCCCCCTTGGCTTGCACTTGCGGGTTGGCCTCTTGAGAGAAATTCGTCTGTTGAAGACACTACCTCGACCGGGGCATGTGTTGGATCTACGATAGAAGCGGTACCAAGCCAGGCGCAAATAAACTACCCATAGAAGCCTATCATAAACTACGTGGCATATTTAATTTTCAAATCCATGTTTGTAATGTAGTTATGTGTAGCGAACTGTGTGACTATGTTATGATTGTGCGTACGAATGATGCTAGACAAATAATGCTAGAAAACCAACGACCTAAAAAAAATTGCCCAAACATTCATGAACCAATTGGCCAAAGAGTTATACCAAAATACGTGTTCCGCAAGCCCGAACGATCGCCACAAAAATAAGCAACGCTCGGGATGGCCGTAACGAATCCCACAAACGCTGCACAACGCGTAAAGGACGTTATAAGGCAAGCACGCAAATTTAAAGTCGCAAAAACAAAAGTAGACGAAAACTGAAAACGAGAACCAGCCAGAGACGCATTTTCAACGCCCCTGGCTGGGCGCCGAAATTTTTCACGCCCACTGCTGGGCGCTGAAGTTGCTGCCTGGCCCTTTGGTCAGGCACAGCAGCCTCGGTGCCCGCGTATAAAAAAAAAATATACGTAGCAAAAAAAAAACTTTTTGAAAAAATTGCTGCGAGGGCGTATGAAAGGCACTCGATTCTAAAAAGCGACTTGTAAAAAAATAAAATAACTCTTTGTGTCGTTGTTAGGCCTCCTACGACGACAATACTCGGCACCAAAACCGAACATGCTAATTGAAATAACCTTGAATGTCACATGGGCAAAGTATTCAAAAAATAATGTTCAAATGAAGTTTTCAGGAAAAATAATGTTCGAATAAAAAAAAAATCCGAGTCTAGACTAGGCTATGCCAAAGTACAATCTGAATCCTAAGTCTCAGTTGTCTTATCCGTAGAATCGGTCCTAATGCTTGGTGTCGTTCTACAAGTTAAAAGGTTAAACCATATCGAGTCTCCCTTCCTAACATTTGAATCAATAAGCACCCATATGTAATTGTCATCCCTTACTAAGAGTCTACGGCCTCAATACTCTCTCTCACCAATAAAAAGAATATATTATAGTATTTGCAAAATGGAAACGGTCACATTCTGGAAATCATTCCCCCATAGTCGCACAACCCCCAAAGTGAACCTAAGGTGTTAATACCATGGGCAGAGAAAAGATTAATGGCCTCAAGGCTTATAACCACATTGGGTCACGATTATCATAGTCCTCTCGAGTCATTCGCTCCTTGAAATATTACTAAGTACGGACTAAAAGATTTCCCATGAATACAACATGACCAACCATGAAAATACCCAAATCGGCATGCCATAAGACTACCATTGGGGTAAAAGCAATACACACTAAGAGAGAAGCCGCACTAATGATTCTAGTCTTGCAAAAATAAAAATTCGATCTCCCCAATTAACTACCTTGCCAACATTAAGCAAAATGGCGCATGACAAATGAACACCCAAGGGTTAAAATCTAAAGTGTCAACCAACGAAAGTTATGGTCCAATTAGCCTAAGTCTGAGAGTCGCTTGGTCAAGTATTATAGGCTTACGCCATGTCATTATTTTGAGTCTAGGCCACCTCCTTGTATTCATACACGGGTTATAATCAGAAAAAATTAACGAAAGTTCGAGTCTAAATCACAACTTCCAGTTAAATCCCGGAAACCGGAATCTGAAAAGAAACTGTAAAAATTATTTTCGATGTAATTCTTTCGTTAAACTTCAATAAGGTAAAAACAACATTTTAAATCTACGCTATTTGCACATTTTAAGAAACGACTAAATACGCTTGCAAAGTAAGACAATTAAAAGGTCCACCCTAGGTCTACTGAAATTAAAGGTCCACCCTAGGCCTACTAAAACTAGAGGTCCACTATAGGCCTACCAAACGAGGCTCACTCAGTCTCACCTCGTGACTCAAAGACCACAACCATCTACCTTTTAGCCCAAATTGATTGAAGGATTTATGTTGGGGAGAAATCCCGAGCGAAAAGAAAAAAATAGAAAGAGAAAAGGGAGAGCGAAAAGAGCGAGCCATGAAATACTTAGCCCGCACCTCCCAAAGTGCAAAATTTACCTAGGAAAAGAATTGAGTCAACCAATCCAAATCATAAAGTTCTACGATGTCTACCATTTCCAATCCTTATGTTCTTAGACGCCTTCGCTCTGAGGTCCCTGTTCAGCTCATTTAACCCATCCATGTTCTCATTGCCATAACCCAAGAAACCATTACCTCAACTCTTGTTTTTGAACTTGTTATCAACCGCAAAACACGCACGGCCATTGACACGTGCGTCATGCCCATCATTTCCAAAGACCAAACCTGCTCTTACACCACCATTAGCATAATGACCATATAACTTGTGTGGATACATCCTGTTGATATACCCTTCAGCCGTCCTCATGCTACTCATTGGCCTTGATTGATGTAAACTCGTGACACTAGCTTGAGGCTGCAAATTGTGAGCCCTAGCAGATATAATCCTCATGCTTGACCAATACCTATACAACTTATCCCAACTCATTCAACCCATCTTTGAAGCTGTCTTGAGTCACAAATAAAAAAGAAACCAATGAAAAGTACAAAAAAAATAATAAATAATAAAAAGCAAACTTTGCAAAGCGCCTTTAAAAATTCGTTTAAAAAAATAAAAAGAAGCATTTAGCGCACCAAAAAAGATCCGCCCAGAAGTCATTTTCAGCGCCCAGAGCTGGGCGCCGAAATCTTTAGCGCCCCAGCCTGGGCGCTGAACCTCTCTGCTCGCCAAATTTTGTCCTGAAGTGCTCGTCATTTTATCCGCACATGCACGGAAAAATAACGAACACTTGGAGGGGTACAGCACGTATTCAGATATACGTACCTACATGTACTCAAAAAAAATTATGTACTCAAAAAAATATAAAACAAATTTTTGGCTTACGGCAAAGCGGCAGATTAAAATAATAATAAACTTCACTTATTCTACCGTTTCAAATAATATGTTTCCACCTCAGAACATACTTATCGAATTCGGCATTCTAAGAAACCATTTTCTATGCTAAAGAACTACGCAAGACTTGATTCCAAATTAAATCTATTTAAGGCGGATACGTAGGCAATCCATGATTCGGTCCAACCAATTTGCAAAAATATTAAAGCCTATAAGATAACAAGAATAAGAAATAGAGTCCCTTATTGAAATTTAATTACTTGCAATCCAAGTCGAAAGAAAAATTTAAATCAAAGGAAGAATCCAAGCCATCAAAATGCCAAAATAAGCACACATCGAAAAATAATAAGGGCACATACCCTTGCCAGAAGGAGCACTCACACTCCTAGGCACCTAGCCAAGACTCAAAAAGATCGCTTTGCCTCAATTGAATGGGGGCTAGCGCAAGCGTCCATGACCTCTAAAGTACTCGACTTGACCCTCCCTAAAGCGAACAAACTCACCTAAAAACTTTCTTTCACCACTAGACATAGTCGTTCGCTTAAAAACCTTCTTTCACCACTAGACACAGTCATGATCGCCAACAAGTAGTAAAGGAAGTAAGCTTGCAATGGAAAAGATTGTTCTACCGCATCGCCCCATCGTTCCTTCGAACTCAGGGCACCCGTTCATGGTAATTCAAATGCTTGCTAATCCCCTTTGAAAAAAAATCAGAAATTGTCAATAGGACTTGGCACTTAACCAAGGCTCACCCTACTCAGACATATGACACGGGCATCTAAAATCGAAATCTGAAAGCATCATTAATGGGAAGACATAACAGCAACTGGGGGCTAAAAATTGAAATGAAAGAGCTAGGGAAAGAACTAAATATACCTAGACCTTTTATGCAGACATACACCAAGTAAATCTAAGTCGATTTGAAAACGGTTTATATTCCCGCAAATTCTGGAAAAGATGGCCCTAAAAGCCTAAAGCATACGCCAAACGGGCACAAGTATATCTTGACGCCTGCACCCTGGCTTCCAGCAAATCCTTAGACAACATTCCAAAAATCGTAACAGTGTTTTGATTCACTCGTATAATCCTGTACGAACCCTTCTATAAGTCAACTTACTTAGGACACCTCGGATTGTACACAGTAGGATTCGAATTTTAAATAATTTTCAAATAATTTTCAAAGACTTTTTCGAACATAATAAAGTGTCGTTAGGTTTAAGCTAAGTATGTGTTTATCTCGATGTTGCAAAGTGAGTCAAAGAAATTTCTAAATATGATTATGGGTAAAGAAAGGCACCTAGCTTTTGGTCAAGGCACACTTCAACATGTGACTACCTTGACCATAGCAATGTCGCACAATACGACATTTACAAGAGAAGTAGCAGATCACTACTCGAACGTACCTCGCACTAAACGAGTCTGGTTCAAACTATTCATGATCCGTGTCACCATGAATGCATAAAGACGTATGAAAAGCATTATAGCACCAAGCCAATCCCGTAGCTACAGTTGGGGGCTTGAGAAAAACACTCTAAAAATGCTCGAAATGACGATTTCATCGCAAATTCTCGACGCTAATGCTATACATATGTCATAGGGGCACAATCCTAAGCTTTAATCGTGTAAAACGAACCTTAGAATGGCTACAACCCCTCCCAAATTCTAAGCACTACTTAGAATATATAAAGTCACCCCACTAACAAGGGTAATTGAAAATCGCGAGTCACCAAAACTCCGATTAAACTACTGCACCTAACGCTCGCCCCATAAGCGCCCGTTACACGGTCTACCTCGTTCCAAAGCAAAAGCGAAAGGAAAAAATCAAGAAAGAAAAAACTGTCAAAATTCTGCCCATAAATCAATTTCAAGGCCCAGAGCTGGGCGCCGATATCTTTAACGCCCCAGCCTGGGCGCTGAATCTTTCTGCTAGCCACGTTTTGCCCAGATATAAAAAAAGGGAAGAAACACCTATGAATCCTCGCATCGAACGAAGTAATAAGCCGTGCAAACCCACGCAGAAGATGCTACACTTGTTCGAACACCTGAACAAGGCATGATGAAATACTCCAATGCAAATGATATCCCAACACCTGGAAGAATGTTCTAAGACACGCCGTTAGGCCACACAAGCCTACGTCGCACCATAAGTTCAACCGTCCCACGGTACAAGTCTAAAAGAAGAGTAAGGCATGTTGCACTAATGTAGGCACGACCAAGAGCACGTGTAAAAGAGGAAAAGACTACTTATCGCCCAAATTCAAAATGCAAGCCACCCGACTTCTACGTTAAGGATTAAAGGTAGCAAAATATTACCTACCACGGAGGGGATAGCTCGCACCTACACGAGCGGAACCCCAAGGCATCTTTCTCGAAAGAACCTACAAAAATCGTACGCCAAAAGGAAGCATCCCAACATGCATACTTGGGAGCTCCAAGCTACGAAACAACCATAGCAAAATAAAAAAAATCTCGAAGCAAATGTTTGAACAATCGAAAGGGCACGATGTTTGAGCCCACTTCATGAATGGGCCTGAACCCTATCAAGCTTCTAAGCAAACTATTCAAAATCAGTCGTTGCTCAAAAAAATGAAACAATTCAAGCAATCTGATTAATGGACCGCACACAACGGCCATTCTATGAACGCTTGTTCGCACATACATATCATCTTCAAAAGGAAAAACAAAGAACGAACGAACAAGAGGCCAACTGTGTCATCAAGAAAGCTCGCCAGGAATAATTTTCAGCGCCCAGCGCTGGGCGCCGAAATCTTTAACGCCCAGGCTTGGGCGCCGAAAATGATCCCAGACCCTCTCTGACTTCTATAGGGCCCTGCCATATTCATTTGACTTGAAAGTTGCCGATTTCTTTACTGAAAGTTGCACCTCACGACTTTGTCAAGAGTAGCACACCACTACGAAGATCGCTCGCACTTACGAGCACGATCCCAAACACAATCAAGGACATTACAAAATGCGTATCCCCAAAGAACCTCTTTGACAAGAACTGACCGCCAAGCACGAGTACTTGGTGGCTCGAAAGAAAAAAATATATCAAAAAAAAAAGGTATGCAAAGTTAAAACAATATTCCCAGACTACGCTGTACAAAGTCCCGTGTTTGGATAATCTCAAAAGAAAAAGAACCGATTTACGACCTCAGAAAAGGGTCGTCATTGACATTTGTACATGGTCCTTTGATCAAAGACCAAGTAGTGGCAAAAATCAAGCCGTAAAGACTAGCTCAAAACCACGAAAGTAGACGGTCGCAAGACAAAGGTCCGTCTGAACACGTTGTCAGCCCACGTTCAGGTTACAACTAAATTCGAGCATCCCTCGAAAGAATTCGCTCTTGCAAGAATGAACAAAAGAAATTCTCAAAAAAAAAAATCACAAAGAACCAAAGAAATAGGAACTTGCCCATCTTTAGTCGGCAAGATCGCGTCACAAACCGCGCGAGTTCCCAAATCGAAAAGAAAACGAATTCAGGGACGTCCACCCTCAGCGGACAGGGCTCGCCCACCCTCAGCGGGCGGGGTCTGCGTCACTAGCCGCGCAGGTCCTCAGTTTTCGAAAAAATAAAGTCTTCAAAATTAAAACAGGCTCGCCATCTTCAGCCGGCGGGGTCTACGTCACAAACCGCGTAGGTCCTTATTTTCAAAAAGCACAAACAAATTTCAAAATAGATTCGTCCACTTCTATCGGACGGGGTGTCCACCCTTAGCGGACAAGGTTCGCCATCTTTAGCTGGCGGGGTCTACGTCACAAACCGCGTAGGTCCTTATTTTCAAATTTCAAAAACAGATTCGTCCACTTCTATCGGACGGGGTGTCCACCCTTAGCGGACAGGCTCGCCATGTTTAGCCGGCGGGGTCTGCGCCATTAAACCGCGCAGGTCCTTAGTCGCTGCAGCGATAACTTTTGCTGGATTTTCCTTCGTTTTACGTCCTATAAAAACAAGGGTGTTGGATTTTCCTTCGTTTTACGTCCTATAAAAACAAGGGTGCTGGATTTTCCTTCGTTTTACGTCCTATAAAAACAAGGGGGTTTTCTCGTTTAGCTAGCCCTGAAAATGAGAATCTTTAAAATCATTTTTTACCTCGTGATTGGGCTTGGCCAGGCCCAATTACACTTTATAGCTTTGATTTCGAAAACATCTGTAGCTACTCCCAATGACAAAGTGAGGGAGTTTCTACGCCTCTTTAGATACTTCCAATGACGAAGTGAGGGAGTATTCTATACTATCAGTTGACAAATCCCAATGACACGTGATGAGGGATATGTCGACACTTCAAGTGATGACCCTTAAGTCAAATGTTATCACTCGGGGGCTCGTGAGACCCTCGCAAAACAGGTCACATACACCATGGCTTGTGTGACGCACTCCGTCTAATACTTTGACCATCGTCTTACTCCAAGACTCAGTCAAAGTGGGGGCTAACTGTAGACACCTACTTTTGTCCCCATTCCCGAAAGGGAAAGGTTCGATGATGAAAGCGTAAATCTCCACTTGACAACGTATCTCCTATAAAATAACGAATCTCAATCACCATTTTTATTTCACCCGAAACCTGCTATTTATAGAAACCTGCTATTTATGGAAACCTGCTAAAAATAGTAATTGTCGTAAAGGGTAGTTCCTAAAAGTAGTAAGAATTAAAAGATAGAAACCTGTCAGAATTAGGTGTTGCACTCCAACATAAATCCTAAAAGAGATAGAAATTGTGAAAGGAATTCTATTCCTATCGCAGTTCGATAAAAGAGTTAACGTATGAATTAAACTCATAACGAACCTAGAGTTCGAAAAGGGCCCAGACGCATTCCGTCGTAAATTGATACGCACCAAATAACTCAGATTAAGTCTCTTAATGAACTCCGTACTCTAGAGTCCAATCTGACAAAGAATTCTGCCAGACCCTATTTCCAGCGCCCAGCCCTGGGCGCCGAAAATACCTGGGACGGATTCTTTTCCTAATCCGTTTCGTATTCAAATTCCTGAAAAACTATCTTTCTACGCCACTTTTTCCTATAAATAGACCCCTAAGTTCGACGTGAAAACAACACACACAACACATAATTATATTCTGAGTATTGACTCCAACCCTTAGCCTAAGCCTCACGCTGCGAAATTGTTCACGCGTTCTGTCGCAATCGATCCATAAATCGAACAGAACGTATCCTGTCCCATAATTGAGATTCGTTAAATAAAAAGGAGAAATAGCAAAGTCAAAGTGGTTATTTTTCTGAGAACCGTGACGCACCTCTCAAGGGTGCGTCGTAATGTGTCCCTTTTCGATGATTTAATTGCTTTCCCTCGCCCTTTTTATGAACTGTTAAACTAACCTAATCTGATTGTTCTATCACGCCTAACAAATATAATATTTTTGGGAAATCGGATTATCATGCTAGGTCCCTTAATGCTATTTAAATCAGATAATCACGATCGAATTAGTATTATATGTTGCATATTGCTAAAATCAATTCAGATTAGTTTAATAGTTAACGCATGTCCCTTCAATTATTTATGCTGAGCTAGTAAGGATATCCTGCCTCTGGAGTTATCGACGAGCGAAGTACTCCTCTCGGTAGTTACAGTCCCCCGAACCCTCAATCTCTACCTTGCGGGTGTATGTTGAGAGATCCCCACACCAGGGATCACAAGGGAACCTACGGCCGTCGTGGTCAAACATAATTGCACTCCCTTTATGTCACGATAACCGGGTTTTGTCAGTTTTTCTCATTGTCGTTAAAAACTGAATGGCGACTCCTATATTACTAGTCAATTGGGTGTAAACTCACAGGAAATCCAATTACACTTGATTGAATAAAAAGAATCGTCACACCCACGAGGGACGAGGTCACGCATTAGCCTCGTGCTTTTTCGACCCCCTCACAATAAGTTCACATGATTCGCATTCAATACACTTCACAAAGTCCTCAAGGGATGGGTGGTCACCCTAGTCTTGTACGTACCTGGAATACCTAAGTACGGGGGCCACTGTGCGAATCACGACTCACTAGAAATTAACTCCTATAAACAAAATAAGAGAACTAAATTATTATCCATGTTTACTAAATTTCCAGCAACTATTTAAGATTATAAAACTCTTAGTTTAATTAAAAATCAATCGTTAATCGTTAATTTAATAGTCTCAAATAGTCAACTCAAGTCCTAACATAAAAACATTGACTTTTTAGCTTTAAAACCCTTAAAAACCAACTTTTTAAAGCTTATAAACAATCTGAAAATTTAAGTTGATTCCCATAATTTAAATTGTCATTAAATTATGTGAATCAATCGCTTAATTAAATTTATGATTTTGTGTCCGAGTCTAACATCAGTTTTTAATAGAAGCTTTTTATTTTTTTTCAGTTATTCACTAATTATATGACAATTATTCAGCTACCATATCTTTTGATGTCAATTTAATTTCTATGATTTTGCTAACTTCGTTGCCGACGTACTCGATTGTTTGTATGATTTTAAGAATTTGTGGTTGTCCTAAATTTATGTAATCAAGGTATGTTTATCCTGCCTTAGTGTTTTTATTTGTTGTCATTAGATGGCTTAAGAATAGCATTCATTTGGGCGAGCTCGGTGACGAATGAACTCCTTGTGTGTGCAATGGAGTATCCTAATAATGATGAATGGACTTTCTATTTGAGGGAATGGTTTTATTTATTCCCCAATAGTAGTTTATAAATGTTAAGTAAATTCTCACTTAGCAAATGGGTTTTCTTGCTACATCTCACTGTCAATTACCCTTGATCTTCAAAAAAACTAGTTTGAGACTGTCAGACCTTGGCCTTATTCAAGGTCATTTCATGGAGAATGGTATCATGACCAACAATAGAATATTAAAGGATGAAGTGCTTCTTTTGCATTGTATGAGTATTTCAGGACCTTTTGTGGTCCTTGTAGAGAATTTGTAGGACAAGATAAGGGAAAAGTACAGCTAATTCTGTTTAAAAAAATGTCTCAACTTTGTCAAGTTATTCATGGTATACTATCATATATTCATTGGGATAGCTCTTAAAGAGTTAAAGGTTCTAGGATTGGCGTCATCCATGTCAACGCTGTTAGTGATGTGCTTGCATCCAAATTGCCGGCCGTATCGATGGAAAAGAAATTGCACGTATCAAATGGATAAAAGAAGGTAGGGTTCCCCTACAAACGATTCGCGCAAAAATCGATTATTGTGCCTATACCGTTCGAACAATCTATGGCGTATTGGGGATAAAAATTTGGATATTTATAGGTGAGGAATAAAAAACCTTTACTTAACTTGTTTTTTGGTATTGATTTAATGATGAAACACAAAATGACAACCTTTCTCATTCTTTTTTCCATCCAATCAATTCTAATTTTTTAATGATGTAATGTGTACTGCTTTTGGTGCTAGACTGCTATGGGTTTGAGTTATCATCTTCTTTAGTTGAATTCGCGGCAGGTTTTGGTTCGATTTGATTTTATTTCGAATTCAGTCCAAGATTGAGACATCATATTTGACTTAGAATTGGGTTTCGCTTCAAGTTGTTTGAATTTGATAATTGCGTTTGGCTAGACAGGTCTACTGCCCTAGTCATCTTAATGTATAGTTGTTTCATTGTTTGTTCTGTTATGCATGGATGTTTAGTTTTTTTGTTGACTTGTTCCATTATGCTCTATGTCTGTGTATTGTTCTTCAATTGCTATCTATTTACAATCCATATCCGAATTGACTAATGGAAGACTTATGTCAGCTGTTGAATCCACACTGCTTAGTGTTAAGCCTTATTATGAGAAATCCTTTGCGTCAAATTTTATTTGTAGTAGCTAGTGAAGACTCAATTTAACCATGATCTTAGGAGTTGTTTAGAGTCTACTTCAACTAATTTGGTGATTGCCATACATGAGTTCCTTGTAGCAAATTAATGAAGATGTTTGTCATTTCTTTCCGCTTGTTTTTGTAGGAGAGCATCTACTATCTCTTGGAAAACTGGGCTAATGACATACAAACTCAAGCTGCTCTTCACATTCAGAAGGTATATAAAGTTATGAACTCTTTATACAACGTGGACACTACTATGTTATTTTGGGATAATAAATTATGTAAATTGTGAATGTATGGACATGCATCCGTTGTTGATTTCCAAAATTCAAAAACAGAAGAAATTGTAAAATGCCAATTACGCATTGACAATTACATAAGGTTACCACCTGAGTGCTTCCCTAGTTCCCTTGCTTACCGCCTTGCCATTGCCTGGGATTTCGTTGACAATAAGATGAAAACAAATGATTCCAGATTTGAAATATTAGGTGGCCAGAATAAACATTTTGCTCTAAAAAGGAAACACTGGAACTGCTCATAACAAAATGTTCATTTTAGTTGTAATTTGTTGACTAATGGGTAAAATTCAAGTCCTCATGTCTTTGTAGCCAATTTCTTTCACTGGTAATATCATGTGGTTTTGTTTATCATAATGTACTTTTCTTTCATCAATAGGGTACTAAAAGTTCTTGGATAAGATGTAATATGACTCTAGCATATGCATACAATGTTGAGAGCAGCTTTGGTTACCATCAAAATTTTACACAAGATTTCATCCGGGCATTGATCTACAGGTAATAAACTCCTGTCACTCGTCACTTTGCTTATAGCCTGTAAGGAAATTATTATGTCCCTATCCGCTTGTGCATTATAATTGAGGAACTCTACAAGTGCTTAGTTTAAAGTGTACTAGATATTACTTAAAACGAGACTCCTTACTTCCATACAACACCACCAACGACACCAAAGCCTTATTCCGAAAAGAATTGGGGCCGGCTGCATGAACTAGTTACTGATTTTATTTCTGTTAAAAATAAAAAGAGCATCCTTAATTCTCTCTAAATTAAGAATTTATATTTAGATATTACTAAATTATTATTGATTTAGTTTTAATATCATTCATTTTTAAGTTAGTTATTTAAGGTGTTTACATAATTACAACACCTATATAAGCATTGTAAAAATAAGAGTTAATCATATGAAAAATTAGATAAAAGAATAATATATTCGTTTATTATATATTATTTATGCACAATTAGCACTATATCCTAGCAGTGGTATCAAGAGCTATAACGATCAAGAAGGCTAGAGCACGATTTCCGCAACGATAATAATATAAAATAGAAATATTATTTTCACAGAAAAAAAAACAAAAACGGCATTTTCTAGCACAAACCAACAACAGGTTGTTCCATTATTCAATGGTGACAATTATGAATATTGGAGCATTCGAATGAAGGATGTTTTACGTGCTTCTGGAATATGGGAAGTTGTTGAAACTGGCATACCGGCAACACAACAAACAGAAGGAGAACCAGTTGTAGGAGCAATTGATTGGCCGAAAAAAGATGCAGAAGCATTAGCCAAAATTCATCTAGCTACCATAGACTCAGTATTCCCTCGAATAATGAATGCTACATCATCAAAACAAGCATGGGATACCTTGAAAAACGAATTTCAAGGAACCGAGAAAATGAAGGCGGTCAAACTACAGTCACTTCAGCTTGAGTTTGATCATTTAAAAATGGGAAAAGACGAAAGCATAAAAGATTACTCTTCAAGAGTAATAGAGCTCGTTAATCAATTAACAGCCATGGGTGAAAACATAACTGATCAACGAGTGGTGCAGAAAATGTTATTAACCTTGTCAAAAAGGTTCAATACGGTTGTACAAATAATTGAAGAGGCAAAAGATCTCACAACATTATCTCTGGTGGACTTTCTTGGTTCTCTACGAAGTCATGAACAAAAAATGACTATTAGGGATAATGAAACATCACAAGAGGGTCCAGAAGGAGCCTTTCAATCAAGACATAGATCCTCGTCTTCAAAATCTCACAACTCAAGAGGAAATTTCAAGCAAAATAATTCATACAACAATAAGGAGAGAGATAAAAAAGGTAAATTTCCTCCTTGCAAAATTTGCAAAAATACAAATCATGAAGAAAAGAATTGTTGGCACAAGGGAAAACCTCAATGCAATTATTGCAAGAAATTTGGTCATACATAAAACGAATGCAAGTTTAAAAAGCAACAAGCGAGTGTGTCAGAGACAATTGATGAAGAATAATATCTCTTTTATGCTAATCAAAACGATAGTAATAAAAGAGATAGTAACAATAAATAGTGGATGCACAAATCATATGACCAAGCGATCTGACATTTTTACCAACATTCACACATCCATTAAAATCCCTATCAAAATGGTAACGGTGCAATGGTGAAATCTGAAGGCAAAGGTACAATCGCAGTTCAGACAAAGCTAGGAACAAAATTGATAAAAAAATGTTCTTTATGTCCCTAGTTTAAATCAAAATTTGCTTAGTGTTCCTCAGATGATTCAGAATGGATATTCCGTCCATTTTAAGGATGAATCATGTGCAATATTGGACCCGCAAAGAAATTAAGTTGCTAATGTTAAAATGCAACAAAAATGTTTTCCTTTGAATTGGCAATATGCAGGGAACGAAAAGGTATTACAAGCACAAGGAGAAGAAGTTACATGGCTATGGCACAAGCGTTTTGATCATAGTAATTTCCAAAATCTAAAACTTCTTTCACAGAAAAATATGGTGAAAGGTATACCAACTATCTCAAATATAAATTTTGTCTGCAATGGTTGTCAATTAGGAAAAATGACAAGGCAACCATTTCCAAAGGGACTTGCATGAAGAGAAACAAATAAATTGGAGCACGTACATGCAGATGTATGTGGTCCAATGAGAACTCTTTCTTTGGATGATAGCAAATATTTCATCTTGTTCATTGATGATTTTCTCGAATGACATGGGTATACTTCATGAAAGATCGTTCTGAAGTTTTTAAAATATTTAATAAATTCAAGAACTATGTCGAGAAAGAAAGATCTTTACAAATAATGAATCCTAGAAGCGACAACGGAAAGGAATATACCTCATTAGAGTTTAACAAATTTTGTGATGAGGAAGGTATACATCATCAACTTACCGTTCCGTATACACCGCAACAAAATGGTGTAATCGAAAGAAAGAATAGAACTGTAATGGAGATGGCAAGATCAATGCTCAAGGATAAGGAAATGCCTAACAAGTTTTGGACAGAAGCAGTCTATACATTTGTGTATCTTCAAAATCGACTCTTAACAAAAGCAATAGAAGGTCGAACACCAATTGAAGCATGGACTGGATATCAACCATCAGTAAGTCATTTAAGGGTGTTTGGATGCGTATGTTATACTCATATCCCTGAGCAAAAACATCATAAACTTGATGATAAAGCCGAAAAAGGTATTTTCCTCGGCTATATCTCTCAGTCTAAAGGATATAGGGTATATAATCCATATACCCATAAAGTTCAAGTTAGTAGAGACGTAGTCTTTAGTGAAAATGCTACATGGAATTGGGAGCAAAATGACATTGAAAGAAGGTACGTTTCAACACCAACCTTCCAACAAGATCGTCCTACACCACAGATACCAACTCCGAATGACCAGACAAGTCAACATTCGCTGGAGGAGACCGGTAATAATTCAAATGAACCCGAGTCTCACATACATGAGTATGATAGTTCTGCAGAATCACCTCCTAGAAGGACTCGAAGAATTTTAGACATATGTGACACGTACTGCTGAAAGAATTCCAGATCTTGATCTAGAACAATGTGAGTTTTGTTGTCACGTTACACATGAACCAGTTAATTATGAGCAAGCCTCTCAACTTGAACAATGGAGAGCTGCTATGAAAGAAGAAATTCGCATGATTGAGAAAAACCAAACATGGGAATTGCAAGATAAGCCACCTAACAAAGATGTCATTGGTGTAAAATGGATATACAAAACAAAACTCAATCCAGATGGTTCAATTCAAAAGCACAAAGCCAGACTGGTAGCTAAAGGATATTCACAACAATTTGGCATTGATTATAATGAAACATTTGCTCCAGTATCAAGACAAGATACAGTTAGAGTAATTCTTGCTTTAGCTTCACAGCGAAAAGGGAAAATTTATCAACTAGATGTTAAATCTGCCTTTCTAAATGGATTTCTTCAAGAAGAGATCTATGTTGAACAACCTCTTGGTTTTGTTGTGGAAGGAAAAGAAGATAAAGTATTGAGATTGAAGAAAGCTCTATACGGGCTCAAGCAAGCTCCATGAGCTTGGTATAGTAGAATTGATGGGTACTTTACTCAACAAGGTTTCAAGAGGAGTCCTAATGAAGCAACCTTATACATAAAGAAATATGGGTCACGCATTATCATCTTATCTCTTTATGTGGATGACCTAATCATTACTGGGAATGATTTATCTATGATAGAAGCGTTTAAGCAAGAAATGATAAATCAATTTGAAATGACTGATCTTGGCTTAATGAACTATTTTCTGGGTATGGAGATTAAGCAAACAGAAGAAGGGATCTTCATAAGTCAAAATAAATATGCACAAAACATCTTAAGAAAGTTTAAGATGGAAAATAGCAAACCAGCATCCACTCCTTTAGCTCAAATGAGAAGTTGAGCAAAGAAGATGATTCAGAAGATGCTGATCTTAAACAATACAGAAGCATAATTGAAAGCTTATTATATCTAACTGCTACAAGACCAGATATGATGTACGCGGTAAGCATGTTAGCAAGGTTTATGCAGAAACCAAGTCAAATACATTTGCAAGCAATTAAGAGAGTTCTTCGCTATCTAAAAGGAACCTCTGATTATGGAATATGGTATACGCCAAATAAAAATTCAGAGCTAATTGGATATACGGATAGTGATTGAGCTGGATCTATTGATGATATGAAAAGTACATCGGGATACGTGTTTTCACTAGGAAATGGCGTATTTTCTTGGCTTAGCCAAAAGCAAGATACTGTGGCTCAATCTACGGCAGAAGCTGAATATATTGCAGTATGTGCAGCCGCAAATCAGACAATATGGCTTAGAAGAATTTTAGCTGAAATGGGTGAAGTTCAAAAACAACCCACAACGATATTCTGTGATAGTAAATATGCTATTGCTATAGCTAAGAATCCAGTTCTTCACCGAAAAACAAAACATATGAAAATAAAATATCACTTTGTCCGAGAAGTTGAAAATGAAGGAAAGATCAGCCTTGTTCATTGTACTTCTGAAGAACAAATTGCTGACATATTTACAAAAGCACTTCCGAAAGCAAGCTTTGAGCGATTAAGAGAAAAACTTGGCATTCAAAGGAAGCTCTTCAAGGAGGAGTGTTAAAAATAAAAGAGCATCCTTAATTCTCTCTAAATTAAGAATTTATATTTAGATATTACTAAATTATTATTGATTTAGTTTTAATATCATTCATTTTTAAGTTAGTTATTTAAGGTGTTTACATAATTACAACACCTATATAAGCATTGTAAAAATAAGAGTTAATCATATCAAAAATTATATAAAAGAATAATATATTCGTTTATTATATATTATTTATGCACAATTAGCACTATATCCTAAAAATTTCTAAGCATTAAGATTCACCCTTGTCAATACTACATAATTTTCGAGTTATTGTTTATTTGCTAAACTTTTCTCAGTTATTGGTAATTAGGCGGTTAATGTGTTTTTTTTAGATGTAATATTTACTTATGTCATACTCCATATTATGTAACATGTTGAATTTCAGACAATGTAATAGGATTAGTATTGGATATTTTTATTAGTCATACTCATTACTCATTTACAATTATTATTGTTTGTCAATCAATGGATATGCACTTAGTTGCTTTCAGCCACTTAAACATGAAAATTCTAGCTCCGCCGCTGCTTTACTATCTTAGGAGTCAAAGGAATCCTCTTGCTGTTATTGTGGATAAAATAAAACCCAGATTTGTCTTGAATTTCAATTTATAGGCCATATTTACACAAGTGGTGTATCAGAGCAAAAGAAAAAAAATCTCTATAACAATCAACGTGTTCTATCTCTTATCTGCTTTCTTTTTAATGGCAGTGGTGACCAGGACATGAAAATATCTTACGTGGGAACATTGGAATGGATTAAGATGTTAAATGTTTCAACTGTTGAAGATTGGAGGCCATGGTTTGTCAATGGTCAAGTTGCTGGGTGAGTTTCTAAATTCTAAGTAACTTAAAATCGAGCATACACTGCACTAGTTTTCTTCTTGAATTTTGGAAATTCATGTGCAGGTATACTACAAAGTTTTCAAATGACAGATATCATGTAACGTTTGCTACCGTGAAGGTAGAGCGGTGATGGGTTTCTTTATGTTTTTGTATTATTTATTTGGTTTGAAAAGGTATCATAGGCAGGCATTAATTGTTAACTTGCAGGGAGCAGGACATACCGCCCCAGAGTATAAACGCCTTGAATGCTTTACCATGCTCTTGAAATGGTTTGCAATGCATCCTCTCTAGTACAATTGTACTGGAGAATCTCAGGGCTTGTACTATATTCCAAGTTGCCAACAGTATAACTTTGGGGCTTATATTATAGCTTCAATCATGGAATTTTAGAAAATTGTTGTACCTTTTACTTGTAAATTTAAATTGTAACAAAATAAGGAAAAAAAAATATTATATGCTTTATTTACTTTTGTAATGATTGTGATGTGAACATTTTGTATTCTTACCAAATTTACTTGACTTTTGTATTTCTAACTTTGTAATTACTCCATACTTAATTCAAGATTTCTTGAATATATAATTTGTTTGTATCGAATTTTTCTTTGATTGAATTTCCTTTTCTCGTAATCTAGCGCATTCTCGAAGAAAACATAAAACAAATATTCCTGCACATGATTCTTATACATTAAATTTTAAGTAGTTCTTTTGTCAAATGACTTTTAATCTATTTCATTGATTTTACAGCTCTATTATCTCTATTTTTTTATTAAACATTATTTGGTTTGACGAATAAGAACTCGTCACACCGCTTTTTACATAAAATTGTCATGTATGTTTAGATTGAACAATGTCAGTAAATTTTTTTTAATAAAAATATTCGTATTAGAGCATGTCTATAAAACACCAAGAGTTTGACTTTCAACGCAATAAAATATAATATTGGATTTTTTGTCATTTAACACCTTAAAAAAATCAGTTTTTGTAATTTAACACCTTACTTAATTTTATTGTTTATAAAGACCTTAAAGAACAAAAAAAAATTAGAAATCGACACCACTTCACGATTTTCGTTAGAAAAAAACGTTAATTTTTAACTATGCTAAAGTTCCCAAGGTATGATTTGGTGGTAAACAACTCCTTCTACCATCAAATTATACTTTGGGAGCTATATCATGGTTAAAAACTAACGTTTTTTCTTATGGAAAACGTTAAGTGGTGTCGATTTCAAAAAAAATAGTTTTTTAAGTTGTTTAAATATAATAAAAATTAAGTAAGGTGTTAAATTACAAAAACTAGCTTTTTTAAGGTGTTAAATGACAAAAAAATCCTATAATATTTTATATTTTCTCTCTCCCAAGCACCAAACCCAAGACCAATAATATTTAACAACATTTATCAAACACCATCTATAAAATTTCATTTTGCATTAAAAAAATGTAAACAATATTGTTTGGCCCCCTCATATGCCATAAGTCTTCCATACATAAAATTGATTTTCCATTTGCTGTTCATGAACAATAATTTTTAAATGGTGTTTGATAAACATTCTCTTACAATACATGTTCTCAACTATTGGTGCTCCAATGCGGTGATAGAGTATGTGTAAAGGCAATATTTTTGTCTGTTACTGATGTTTTTGGTTTTGTACTCCTCTTTTGTTGTTTTCACAATAGTAAATACATCAGTTATCTGCATATCTGTATGATTTTGACATTTGTTGCAATTTCTCTTTTGTATAACAACATACGGAAGTAGTTCCACTTCCCAATTTCCAAATTGAAAAAAGGCTCACAATGGGAAACATTCTTAACTTTTTTGTACTTGAAATCTTTTTGGTTGTTGTTTTAACACCAAATTCTTGTGCTGCTTCACCCAATATCATCAAATCTGTACCAGGGTTTCCGGGCATTCTCCCATTTCACCTTGAAACAGGGTAATTAATTATACTAGTATTTATTTCAGTTTTTAAAGGTCAAATTACTCTGCGTTTTGAATTAAGTTATGAGTTTGACATGAAAATTGAACTGCATGCAGGTATGTAGGGGTAGGAGAGAATGAAGAAGTGCAATTATTTTACTACTTCATTAAGTCAGAGAGAAATCCTGAGAAAGACCCGCTTATGCTGTGGCTCACTGGAGGTCCTGGTTGCTCTGCTCTTTCCGGACTTGTTTTAGAGATTGGTATGTTGCTCTTTTAAATTTAATTTAACTTAATTGTGAACATGCAGCTTATTCGGACTCCCTGTTCTTTTTTGTTTGTCCTATTTTGAAATTTTCATTACATGGATATTCAAAGTTACATGTGCTTGTTTGGTTTAGCAAAAGAAATGGGGGAACTGAAAGCTTGTGGGAATTTTGAGATGGGGTTATTTGTTTTTTTTGACATAGGCTAATTTTGCATTAAAAGTGAAGGTTTACAAAACCAAACACTAATTAAGGTCTTTAGAGACCATTATATAGAAAATAAAACAAACATACGGAGTAATACATAGGTTTATTCGTGCCCCTGAGTGTTGAAAATGCCTTGTTTACACCCACCAACAAGGTTTATTCGTGCCAAGGCCACTTGTGTCTGTGATTTCCTTATAAAACGTGGAGGTGAAGTTGGACTTGGAAGCATAAAGAGTCTCCTTTAGTAACCTGTGGAACTGGGATGACAAAGAAAGAAGCGAAAGAGTTAAAATGTCACAGGGTTCTTGAAAAGACCGTGTGACTTGCACACAAGTGTCTTGAGTCAATAAACATGACTCGAGTAGCACACTATGAACCCCAACCCCAAAAAATGGGGAGCAACGCTCACATAACGGATTTCGAAAGCGTCAAGAACAAATCTTAACACTAACCTAAAATGAGGATAAATTGAAGCTAATCCCCACACCCACCTAACAACTAAATCCCGAGAACACCCAACCTTTCTATTACACACTACTCCTTCCCTCGTTAAACAACTTGACAAAGCTCCAAGCTCCCACTCAAAGGAGCAAGAGTCTTCAACGTACCGACCTACACTCCCAACAGCAAGAAAACACCTTGCTCCAGAGGAAGATACGACTCCAATACTCAGTACTTCCTCATACCTAGTGATAATTCCCAAATACTCAGTACTTCCTCATACCTAGTGATAATTCCCAACTTCTGCGATACCTCAAACCTCCAAAGAAGACATACCCACAAGGTATGTCTAACCAAAACACACACAATGAGAAACCACAATTGATTACCACACTCAACAAACTCAAAAGGAAACATACCAACAATTTCAAAAGGAACCCATACTACTCCAAACCAACACAAAAATTCTCACAATTGATTGATAACAAAAATTGAAAATTCTCGTTCGATGTGTCATTTCCGGTTTTCATTTTTTGGTTTTATAAATTTAAAGGCATTGTGATATTTAGGGAGAATCCTTAAACATAAAATTAGTCATACCCCTTAAGTGATTTAATGAAAATTTGATGTCACTCTGCAGGTCCTCTGATTTTCAATACTTCTGCTTGCGATTGGCACTCGAAATCACCAACATATCAGTTAAATCCTTTTTCTTGGACTAAGGTACATGAATTCATTTACTATAATGCTTTTATATTTTGTCCTTCCAAAGTCCAAACATAGCTCTCACAGTTCTATCTGGTTAAGATTTCTGTAGCTCTATTTCTAATGTGTAGGCAGTAGCTTTAGAATGTACATTTTAGAACTGGCAGATTTTTGAGGCGCGACTAAACTAATACGAACACATTGCGTTTAATCTGCAGATAGCTAGCATAATATTTCTGGATTCACCTGTTGGCACGGGATTCTCCTATGCAAAAAATCCAGGAGGTTACTACACTGACGATATTACATCATCAAGGCGTGTTTATCAATTCTTGAGTAAGGTAAGGAAAGTTTCCTCTATGAATGTGTTCTGTGTTCAGGTGGAACCTTTAATAACTGAGGAGCTATTGCCTAGTTGCCTATACGCCAAAATTATTTTCTTGCACTAATACTAGTACATTTTAGGTAACCAGTTAATTAGCATCACTAAGCTGCTGAACCTAGTTTTATACTTGTGACAAACTGTTATTATTTTTCATTTGCTCAAACAGTTTCATACTAAATTCTTACTTCAGTAATTCTCGAACATAATATTCACTTCCTTATTATACTGGATCATCCTTACATTTTTAATTTCACGGACAAACAGGATTTTTTTTATAATTAATTACTATAGGACACGCTATTAGAAAGAGCATAAGTAGTTAGGATAGCGATAAAGAAGTGAAAGAGCCATCCGACATCCCATGGTAAACTTTTTCACATCAACAAAGCCCCTTTACAGTCTATCAGTACTAGGATAAAGGCACAAGGAAGGACCAAAAAGAAAAATTAGATTTGCTCCACACAGAAACACTGATGCATCTAGTGCTTTCGCAGTTATTCTATGACATGCTCACTGTACAAGTCATTAGGATTCCTAGGCTCACCGGAAAATTTAGTGCAGCCTACACAGTGCTTCGATATTCAGCAGTGGCCAATTTTCGGTGCTGTGCAAGCTATATATCTAATAGTACTCGTCTACCT
The DNA here is from genome assembly GCF_020520425.1 of Spinacia oleracea. Taxonomy (NCBI): domain Eukaryota; kingdom Viridiplantae; phylum Streptophyta; class Magnoliopsida; order Caryophyllales; family Amaranthaceae; genus Spinacia; species Spinacia oleracea. The sequence continues at coordinate 24,746,943 of NC_079489.1, forward strand.
TCCATGACAAGTCTGATGAGCCATCATCATATATCTAGGCTTCGTGGACTGGAATCCCCTCTCTGTTATCGGAACGTGCATTGTGGTTTTGTAGAATATATCTGTTGGTGAATGATGATCACGTCTCTAATAGTCCAAGCAGTTTTTGTTAATGAGGCATAAATTCCTCCTTCTCATGCAATTGATATGATCTGTGCTCACCTCTGATCCTTGAGCTCTCATTAGTGTTTAAGGTTTCATTGTTCGACATATTTCTAGTACATGTTGGGCACATTACGAAGCTATGGTAAAGTAGGACTTTTTTTCCCAATCACTATTTTCTTAATATTTAGGAAATTTTGGTATTTACTACCTTAAAAATTCACGACTTTTGTATTTACTACCTTATGAAAGTTTTATTTAAAATTACTACCTTAAACTTCCAAATTTTTTTATTTACTACCACTTTATAGTTTTCTCGTTTTAAAATTAAGATATCACTTTCGTTTCATAATCGTTTAAAGTGATTCAAAGTTCATTATTTTAAAATGAGAGAACTGTAAAGTGGTCAAGAAAATCATATGGTACACTAAATAGATTTACATTTATGATTTATATATTCTGTAGATAGCTTCTTTGGGGGTTTACAGTTTCTTTCTTTGTTGTTTTAAATTTACGTTTAGTTTTTTGGATAAGAGGAAATGGAAAGAAAGGGAGGGAAAGGGAAGGAAAGGAAGGGAGGGGGAAAAGTTCCCTTGTTTGGATAAGGGGTTGAGTGAAGGCGGGGGAGGGATGGATAGTGAGGATCTATTTTCCCTCACTTTCTAAATGGAGCTCCACCTTCTCTGACCCCTTCCTTTCTTTCCCCTCTCCTTCCTTTCCCTTCTATCTTGCTATCTAAACAAAGTGTTAGTCCATCTGAATTAGTGCTTGGTTTATTGTGCATTGACAAATTACCAAGCTATACTTTTCTGTTTGTATTAGGTGTTGTCCAAAACACATTGAATTACACCGCGGACATATCTATATCCACCTCTTTATAAATTATCACCTACTATTGGATTAGAAAGTTTATGGTATTCATCTTATAAATCTGAATTCTTTCATATACTGATTAGCTTAAGAAAATTTATGTATATTCACATACTTGGACATTGGTTCTTACCAATACCATGCGTCAAAGAATCTTATTCATCCTCACTTTAAATTTAGATTATCGTTATACATGAACTTGTGACATTACTTGTCTTTGTTTGTTTGTTTGACTAATTTTGTTTTACAAAAGTGGCATAAATTTTCTACACCAACACTAGGCACAAAGAGCCAACCGGAGTGACCTAGTAGAATACAGAAACAAAAACAGCAATTGGAGCAATTTGATTAGAGAATGTGATTGCATTGTCAGGGCGCAATTGGACAAACTGAACAAGTTTGAATTGACGTAACATAAAACCTATTAGTGCGAAAGCAACAAAACCCCAAAGGACACCTAATTGACACCAATGAGTGAAATACCCTTGCGCATCAGGATCTCCTCATTTCTATTTTTCTTTCTGCTTCATTCCAACAACCTTGATAGAAAAGATCAACCTTTCCTGTTAAGTTGTGGATAAAATATGATGTGGCAAGGTTATCAAAATCGTAATTGATTCTACTTTAAATCAGAAGGACCTGTTAGAATCGGATCATAAAATTGAGTCGTAAAACCGTTCCATATTTTAACATCGCAAGATTTTAGGAATTTGCGGAAGTGAGATTCTATGATAAAATTGTAACTTGTTTACCCATTTTTCTACAAACAACGCTCAAAATTAATTTTTTTAAAGTAAGGAAAATTTGATTTTAAAAATACAACATTTATGACCTGTAACCGGCTATATTGTTTAAGAGTATTTTATTAGCCTAATTTTCTTCGAATAACCGTTTGATTGTTAATTGTTAATCTCAATTTCATTATTTCTCTGTGTTGACCTTCCCCTTCATCCACCACCACCAAGTCACACTTGTTGTTGCTGCTGCTAAGATAATAAAAGAAACGTTAGAAACCTTCCATCCATAGTCGGCCCAGCTGTCGAATGTTGTCCAAGAGTAGAAGTTGGGCCCACAACTATCTCTAAATAGGAAAAGCTCTAGAAATGGGGTCGGGTGGGGATAAACCAGTTCTCAACCGCTGCCGCAATGAAAGTCTTCCCTGTCAACGACACCGCTTTGGGAGAGACCGGCGAAGACACTTTGTTGTCGGCTATGAGGTAGATAGCCCTACCATGTGAAGATCGTGGCGGAGGGTAAAGTGAAAGGAGAAGAGATGGAGGATAAGGCGGGGGAGGGGGAGGAGTGGAGGACAAAGGCCGGTGTCGGTGTCAGAGGTGCATTAAGGCTTTATTTGGTTGGGAGGAATTGGAAGGAAAAGAAAAGAAAGGAAAGGAAAAATAACGTTTCTTGTGTTTGGTTTCAAAAATTATACGGGAAGTGGAAGGACAAGAAGGGAATTGGAAGAAAAGCTCCATTTATAAAAGTTTCACTTTCCTTTCCTCCCAAAATTGGAGGAATTTGGGAGGAAAGAGAAAATAAAATCTGTCAAATAAAATATTAAATCCTAAACCCACGTCTTCTCTTCACTTTTTTTACTAATGTTGTACCAAACATGGGATTCCTATCATTTCCTTTCATCATACCAAACATGGGAAATTTTTTATTTCCTTTCCTTTCTCTTCTTACTAATATTAAACCAAATGAAGCCTAATTAGGATTCGGCTTGCAGAAGCTGCCATTTATGTAGGTTGCTCGGTCCGTCGTCGGTATGGGGCACAAATTTTAAGAGAGAAAAGGAATGAAAATATGCAATTTATATGAATTTTGAAATTTTAAAAAAATATTGAAATAACAAGAACATGATAAAGAAATGTGGTGGATTACAGTTATTTCTTTGAGGAGAGAGGATTTGAATTATAAGATGAATGATATTTTTCTTGATAGTTATGACAGGCACTATAATAATTAACGAGGAAGAAGAGATCAAAAATTAAAAGAATTTTTATTTTGTTTTTCCGAAAAAGCCCAAGATAAATAGTAATTTGGCACATTGCTAAAGAGGTCATTTCCGGTTAGGGACTTTTTAAAGAAGATACCCCATAAAGATTGTATTATTCTTAATTAATGAAAAAGTTGTATTGTTTTAACCAGACCGCCCAAAGGTTGTATTTTTGAAATCAAATTTTCCTTAAAGTAAGCATTATATACTCACGTAGTCACGTATACTAACCTTTTTACTACTCCCTCTGTCCCTTAATACTTGCACCGATTTCCTTTTCGGATCGTCCCTTAATACTTGCACCGCTTCTATAAATAGAATTTTTACCAATATTATATTATTTCTCACACTTACCTACTACCCCACCTACACCCTCACTCCCTGCAAAAAATCATTTAAAAATTCACACCCCCCACTCACCACTCCCCACCTCTACACATTTCCCACTGACTATATTAAAAAAATACTCCACTATCAACTAACACATATTAAATTAATAAGTCACTTCAAGTGTCTTAAACTCCGCACCGATCAAACCGTACGAGTATTAAGGGACGGAGGGAGTATATTTTAAGAAGGAAAAAACATTTATGGCGTATCAAGTTATCGTTGTTGTATTAGATCGTTGCATTGTATGATATTAAAACCGTAGATTATAATCCTTAGCGTATTTTAGGATCGTAAGATTTTAAGATTCAAATTGCAATTTTAGCGACCATGGTGGTTATAATTTATAAACGACCTGTTATAATTATTTTAATCTCATTTTGTTTTTCTTTTCTTAGTGGCTCGTGGACCATGGTGGATTCATTAGTAATCCTCTTTACATATCCGGAGATTCCTATTGTGGCAGGACTGTCCCTATTATTGTCCAAGAGATTTCCAATGGTAGCGTAATTCAAATTTGGCATCATTTTCATTCACTATTACAGTTGAGGTTAATGGGAGGACTATACGCCGTACTCCCTCCGTTTTTGTTCAAATGCATCACTTGCTCCTTATGTTTTTTTTAAATGCATCACTTCTACTATTGGTAACTTTTTAGTATATTTTATAATTTCTCTCTCTTTCATTAATCCTCACTCAATGTATTTTTTTGTCTCTCTCTTTCTCTTGTGTTCCCCACTTAAATTTATTATTCGGATGGAACACTGCAAGAGGGGGGTGAATTGTAATATGGAACTTGTTAGACTATTTTTGCGGAATTATAAAGAACGTAAGCAAGTAGAGAAACAATGCAAGATAGATTTTACGAGGAAACTTTCCAGGGCCCAACTGGAAATAAAACCTCGACCCGGTAGGGATTTCAACTCAAACTCTTTTTACTATAGGGCAACAACTCAGTTACAATACTATAAGAAACTCGGCCATTACTTGAGTTCCTCTACGAACTCAACTTCCCAATAGTTTTTCCCTCAAACAACTACGCTCTCACTGACTTCCCTAGAAGTCTCTCTTGACTCTTTGGCTTCACTCAAAGCCTCCCTGCTTCTCTCTTATGGACTTCACTCAAAGCCTACCCAAATACATATCGGGAACTTGAGTAAGTTCCTGCCCAAAACTTGATACAAGAATTCACTCAAACCCTTGACCAATTCCCATTACAAGAGTTCACTCAAACCCTTGCCCAACTCTCAAAATATAGATGATTGAAGATTGGTATCCCTCTAATATGTAGCACATGAAAGAACAATGAGGAACTTAGAACTTCAGGGAACCTGGAACTAATAGACTGACTCAAGAACGTGGAAACCATCACATATTTCTATTAAAACAATTTTCCTCTTAAACCAAACCTACTGGAATGACTCTTTAGAATGAATGACATGTTGCCATGATTCTAGGCATGTTCTCATGACCTATTCAGTTGCTGAGAACGTGGGAGTCAAGGCTAGACGTGCCTGGATTTTCTAAACAGAATTTCCTTTTGAAAGAACAGAAATAGGAAAACGTGATTAAATAAAATTCTTGGGGAAAAAGTAATGTTTTGTAAATAGGATCCAAGGTGCATTTTCCAAAACATAACTTTTTCATTTTATTTCTTCACAGTAAAGTTCTATTTCTATTTTGTAAAATATTTCTTTAGAAAATATTCTATTTTATAAAATCTTTCTTTAGAAAATATTAATCTTATTAGAGAAACTTCATTTTACTATTTTTATATCACATTCAGTTCCTCCAAGTTCCTTTTAGTACCTTGTTCCATAACTTTTTAAGCTACTACATACTTACATGAATCCTAGAAAATAAACTCTTATTTTCTGTCTTCATGTTTCATGTTGCTCCGCATGTTGGTTGTTCCACCTCTGGAACTTCTCGAATCACGTTCCCCCTCAGGAATGTCATCATCAAAACCATTTGGGTCAACAAAATGATTAAATAACCATCATCTCTCAACATGTTATCTATATCATGGTCTCAATTGTTGTTTTACTACAATAAATAAATCATCCACTTGCACCATTTAATAATAATTTTGCATGAACCTCCTACAACAATAACAGTAATTATCCTTACTTTTGTGATCTTCATCCTTTAATTTATTGATTTATCTATGATTTGTAGGGAATAAAGTTGGAATTCAGCCTGTTATGAATCTCCAGGTACAATGTGAAATGTGAAATAATCTCATACTTTCATTTATAATAGTGAGCTTATGCAGCTTGCTCTGGCTCTATCTTGACTGATATTACTTCAAATGTTTTAGTTAGGTGTTCACAGGTCATGGGCTTATAGGATCACAGGTCATAGGCCTTGGATTAGTCTGATCCAATTACTTAAAGTGTATGACCAGTGATCCTATAGGATCTGGTTTCAATTGGCAGCAAGCACTGCTTGCAGGTCATGGTTGACTTCAGTTCTAGCCTTCTAGGTAAACGATACGACCTGCTAATATAACCAAATTACTAATCTTCAATATTAATCCTTAAACTACTTTTAGTAATTGACTTCTTGGACAAAGTACAATTCCTCGTATATTTGTTGCACAATTGTAAACAACATATTTTGTAATCTGTAACCAATATATTTAGCTTTATGTTTTGTGGAACTTAAAGCTTTTCAAACATTGTCATATTATTCATATTTTGTTGCAGGGATATATTCTTGGAAACCCATCAACACAGCATGAGGAGGAAGAGACGAAATCAAAATATGATTATGCTCATCGTGTGTCTCTCTTATCTGATGAGCTCTATGAGGTAGTGAAGAAAATCTGGAAATCGGCTATGAACTCTCAGCTTGGCCGGTGAGATAAAACCAGATGCTCAATTTGAGCTTCACTGTAATATTTTCTTTAATGAACCACAAGCTGAAACACATTTTATATACATCACTAACAAACTTTGTTGAAAGGCTGAGATGTCAAACTAACTACCTACTGTTATTTCTTAGTAAGCAACGACATAAATGCAGGAATAGTATTACAATAAGGTAAACTCAAAGGTAAAGACCTAACTTGCATAATTAGCCTGGGGATAACATGTTTTAAATTCTCTATGAAAATACAACTTTACCTTGCCATTGTTCCATATCTGATCTTAAAGGGTTAGTGGCTAGATGACTAGATCCAATTTCACAATATCAGTGTACAGAGTACCATTTTTTTACATCGGTTACCATAATGCTTCTTATAGTTAGACATTTTGCTAGATTTTTTTGCCTTGATTGGTGCAAAGGTTTTAATAACTTACTCTTCATTAACGAGGGTAAAGGAATTTATTGTTTAGTTTTCTTTTACACAGTCAACCAAAGTAAGCTGCAATCGAAGTTGTGCAGATAAGGAAGTGGATGATGTTAAGTGCGCACATAATCTTCAAGCAGTATCATATGTGAGTTTTAAATGTATTCATTTGATCAAGAGAGAATATGAAATAAGTTGATTCGTCAAAAAAAATTCAATAATACAATAGATTTACATTGTATTGATGATCTAGTTGTTTCTTTTATTCGTTAATACATTTGAGAACCTTCCTTAATGTATACTTCCAAATTAATTATGCAGAATCTTGATCGAGTCTTTGCTGCTCATGTCTTAAAACCTAAATGCATTTCCAATCAAACATGGTGCCAGGTATTTCCCGAGGATGTTTGTTATGTCTTAACCATCAGTTGACCTGGTATCCATGTGCTAGTTCAATCAGGACGTTGCCAATAGCTAGTCATGCATTTGTTGTACGGAATTATGGAACATTTTTGTCATTTCTTACCTGTTCTTATTGTAGGAGAGCATCTACCAGCTCTTGTACTACTGGGCTAACAACATACAAGTTCAAGCCGCGCTTCACATTCAAAAGGTATACGAACTCTTCAGATCATAGTCTTCGTTACCAATTTCGTCTGCTGGTTATATCCTATAATTTGGTTTAGAAAATAGTGTACTTTTCTTTCTTGACTAGGGTACTAAACCTTACTGGATCCGATGTAATTCTACTTTAGCATATACACACAATGTTGGCAGCAGCTTTTCTTACCATCAAAATTTTACCCAAAAGCCCATCCGTGCCTTAATCTACAGGTAATAAACTCCCCTCTCTGCATTTTCACCTTCATGGTTTACTATTTTGGATAGAAATTACACCTTTATTGTTAAGGAAGTTATGATTATTTCATTATCATTTCTCAATTGAATTGAGGGTATTATTCACATGCCTTGTTTTGTAGTGTCTTCGTAATTTCCTGCATGTTTGTTTAATGTTATAATTACATCGTTCAAACGTAAGTCTCCAATGACTTTTCAAAAGGTCTTGTGCGCACTAGGTGCACAATAAATTTATTGTACACCAAAATAACTTTTACCCATTTTTTTGTAACTTTAACCTAGTTTTGATTAACTTTTATATTAGTAAAAAAACGTTGATAGATAAACATTTTAAATAGTTAAATGATTAATTTTATACATTATTAATGATTTTGAAGAAATAAGTTTTATTAAAATGAAAAAATTTATCACTAAAAAATGGATAACTTTTACATATATAAGCTTAACTTTTAAACATTTTGAGTTAACTTTTACTCTGGTGTACAATATTTATTGTACAACCCTTGTAAACAAGAATTTGTGATGACTTTTCCACGGTATCTAGGGAAAGGACTCTACTCTTGTGCACATTCATGGAAATATTTGTTTGGGGGGGGGGGGGGGTTAACACCATGATTATGCGCATACTTTATGCTTAGAAAGTGTGTTAGTTCTATTCGTTGAAAAAAAGAAAAAACTCCCTGCGTTTGTTAATTGTAACCAAGCTCTTTGTCATGCTTTTTAATCCTAACCATGAAAAGATAACAGGTCGACATCAATATCATTTGTAAACAGATAAAATTACTGTTTTGTGGCCTCGATAATTCTGTCAAACTTTCCTGACCAACCATATGTTGTTTGTTAATTATGTTATATTCCAAATTTTCAAACCATACAACCTAAACAACTTTGGAGTTGGGAAAATCTTCTATGAAGGATCGAAGAATTATTTTCCAAAAGAATGTTCCAACGAACACATTGGCCCAACAAGGCCTAACAAAAACTGTGTTAACACAATCTTTTGGAATTGGCAAGACCACTCTTTGTCATATTGACTGATCTATGTTTCCTTAATTAGTATGTCCTGTGTAGTTTTTCTAGTTGGACTACTCTATTTCTCCATAGGCAGTCATTTTTGGCTTTCCAAGTGGGTGTAAAAGTGTCTCACTACTGCTGATATAATCACTATTTTTTCCCTGAAACTGGAAATTTTGTAGCCTCCTCTCACCCACCGTAACAGTAGGTGATTGTGTCCTGACTTCTGAGCACTTGACACCAAGCCACTGCTTGACATCAGCAAGGTATCTCTTACAGTTATGTGGACAGTAAAAAATGTGGTGTATGATTTTGTATGCCTGTTTTCACAAACCAAACACTGCGAACACAAACGCCTATTTTATTAAGCTCTTCCTTATTCTATAGTTTCCCATGAACCGCTATAAATCATATGAATCTAAGAATGAGCTCAAAAAAACAAATATAAAACTCACTCGCTGATTACCTAAGAATATTGTGCCATTTATGAAACTAGGAACCGGTCTTCATTTCCTGCATATAGCTCTTCATACCCAACTAGTGGACTGAGAAGGCTTACGCTCCCACCAATTCTTCTGTTTAATACCAAGTACTTCGTGTAAACCAGTAAACACTATGCAGCCACTTAACTTAGAGGATATCTTGTTATTAATATAATTCCCTACTGAAGCCTCATTCGAAAGTACTAACCCAGGCCTCCACTAAGCTTTGGAAGAAAAGGGTATCCAGTGCCACATACCCTAATTAATGATCATGAGCATTGCCATGCTCTAATTATTCTCTGCATATCTTATTATCCTTTTCAAAACACTACCTTAGCCTAACATGCTTGAAATCTTTAAGCATCCAAGTAACTGGGGCTGTCTGGCCCATACTTGTGCGATCACCCTTGCCAAAAAAATAAAAATAAAATAAAAACAGTAGCACAAATGGTTAATTTTGGGTTGTAACATTTTGGGTGGAAGTTGAAGCCCTCAAAGCTCTAGTAGTCTGGAAAGGAATTCCATACATGTACACATAACAAGGGAAATTGAGGATATCTTCATCTAAATCCCCTTCTAGAGCAGAAAAACCCATGAGGGTCCACCATTGTTCAACAACGAGAATCTAGGGACAAGTGCATAGTAGTGCACAAATTGAGAAATTGTGCAAGAGGCCCTAACACAATCGTCATTTCCTCCCTGGACTGCCATGCTAGGTGTTATTGGGATCATATCAGTATATCACTATAACTTAGAAAGGTGGTTAAGATCATATCATTAGTTGAGAGGGATTTGTGCAAGCAAGTTGAATTACCACTAAGAAAGTAAGAAAGGGATGGGTTTCCATGTCAAATCGACATTACATTTGTCGTGTCCCTTTATTTTCGCACCTTTGATGCCTTCATATCACTAACAGCGTCATTACCAGATTTTCTGATAAAAGCTTGGTATTACACTATAAAGATGCATGAAATACTCCTAAAAACACCAACTCACTTCCAAATGTTGATTGAGGGAATCAAAGTGCACTATTTAACAGCTTTAATATGACCTATTGCCGTAAGTGTAATTTTTCATTCAAAGTCTTGTTTCAGCAAAGCCTCAAAGTCAGCAATTATATTCCTGGAAACGATCGGGAAGAAACCAGGACAGCAAAAATATAAAGATAGGCAGAGGGGATGAATTAATGAGTTTTGTTGCTCAGATAATTAGTACAATTCCGTTTGTGTTGTAATCATCAATTTGCTGTTAGGATCTAGTAGTTGTGCTCGTATTACATTATGGAAGTTTCCAATTTACTTTGGAAGCTGTGTATATTTAGGAAACTAATTAGATTGTGAAGATCAAAGAAGACGAAAGTAGTCAGAGAAAACACATTGCTATAACTATCAACTTCTCTTTTTTTCTTGTCAGTTGTCATGGATTATCTGCAATTTCTTGTTAATGGCAGTGGTGACCAAGACATGGTTGTATCGTATGTGACGACGTTAGGATGGATCAAGATGTTAAATGTCTCAATTGCTGAAGACTGGAGGCCATGGTTTGTCAATGGTCAAGTTGCCGGGTGAGGCGCTAAGTCATTACTTCAAATTAACCACACACTGCACTGGTTTCCATTTATCTCCTGGTATATGTTATTGTTAAATCATCCTAGCCTCTCAAATTTGCAGTTGCATGTCCAGGTATACTACAAGGTTCTCAAATGGCAATTATCATTTGACATATGCTACTGTGAAGGTATGATATTGACACTTAACTAGTTAACTTCATGTATGTGTATTATTTGGTTCAAAAGAGGAACATAGCCAGACATCTATTCTTAACTTGCAGGGAGCAGGACATACTGCTCCAGAGTACAAGCGCCCAGAATGCTTCATGATGGTCATGAAATGGTTTGCAATGCAGCCTATCTAGTATGAGGGGTACCGGAAAGTTTTGGTGCTTGTACTGTATGTCAATAATAATCGATTACTTCTTTAAGGGTCAATTGACTTCTTGAAATGTCAGATATCAGTTTGATATTGGAATTTGTTAGCAGTGTTGTTAACATTCCTGTATATGTACGATGCTAGCTGTTGATATCTTGAGTTCTTGACCACCATAAACAGAGCTAAATGTTTTGACAAAGGCCGTTATTCCTTGTATATAGTTGCATGTTGTAGAACTTAAGTGTTTGGACTTCGGATGAAGAGATTTGAAGGGAAAGGAGGGTGAGGAGTCAAGTTTTGCTTATTTGGATGCGAGATGGATTTAGGGATGGGACGAGAATTTAAAGAATCAATTTTCATTCCCAGATAATAAACCAAACCTTCCTAATATTGGAAAGATTTGACAGGAAAATGCAAGTGCACTAACAAAAATAGAGAGAAAGGGCTACAAGAGAGCACAGGGAAGTGAGCAAGTATTTTTCCTATCAAATTTTTCCTATCAAATTTTTCCAACACTGGAATGACTTCAGTTCTCTTTCCTTATTCCCCCTTCCTTTCCTTTCTCCAAATTGTTCTGCATCCAACATTTAATGTTGAAAAATCCTTGTTTGCATAAAATTTGAATAGCTGCAGATTGACTACCATGCAAGGATGAGACTTGATTTCCAACCACGCCTCATGCGTATAGAACAGAAACCGAAGCATATTATATATGGTCTAACATTGCTAGGAAGTTTTCAAGTTTATGTTATCTCTGAACTAACCAAAGCCAAGTCAATATCCTTAATTGGTGTGGTTAATTCTAGCTGTTCTGCGAAAGGAGAAAGATGCCGAGTAGTTCGAGAATAGCAGGGGAGGTGACTTGTTTCTATCTGCTGCATACTGCAAATCTGCAAATTCCTGAAACTGTTATTGCATGCAGGTAATAGAACGTTTTCTTATTATTCATGCTTCTTGATACAGAACAACATACTTGTCGAATGCCAGTTATAGATTTATCAGTACATGCCCTCTTATAAATAACACGCGTTCACTTTTAATCAAAGTTAGTATTAACTTGCCAATAATAAAAATTGGTTATTAATGTGAACAAAATTATATTCCTGATCAACCTATTTTCCCCTGTATAAACATTTAAGTATATATAGATTTACTTAAAAAAAAATTTATGTTTATGAAACTATAAGAAAGATTTTTGTATACAAGCTTGTAGTGTTTTGCAGTTTGGAAAATAAGTAATACATGCCATCTTTGCATGGCCGTTTGGGCAAACAACTTGTATCTCTGATATTTACACCATCACATCACCTACCAGAATTTCTTATAGTAGCATTCTTGGAGGAAAGCAAAATGTGTGTGACAAACAAACTACCCCTTATAAATATATTATAATTAAATTTTATCCCAGGCCAGGTATATGTTTTCTTTTGTATATAAGGTGAGCACAAATCATTTCTGTAGAACTTTTATGATGTTCTTTCTTTTTATCCGACAAACCATTTAACTAATTATCGAAAAAGGTTGAAAAGAAAAGCAGATGTTCAGAGAAGATCAATCGCCATTTGATCATTCAAGAACGAGGGAATCAACAAGTGGGCAACTGCCGAATAATCAGCAGATGGGAGCTAGTAATGATTCAATGCCTGGAAATGAGCATTGGAAGTTTACCAGCTTGTTCTTCTTACCTAGTGGATTGGATCTAAATCCGGCTCGCGTTGTATGTCTACATTAAATAGAGTCTTTTGATCATTTCTTTCAACAATTAATTCAGATATATGATGAATTAAATTTTGTGGCAGGTTTTCGCAGAAGGTCTTGGTACATTCATGCTGATGTTCAGCATATGTGGGATAATGGGAAGTATGCAATTGTTAGGAAACCAAGTGGGTCTTTTGGAGTATGCTACTACAGCTGGTACAGCCATAGTTGTCATTATTTTCACTTTGGGGGATATCTCAGGTGCTCATGTCAATCCTGCTGTCACCATTGCCTTTGCTGTTTTCGGCCATTTTCCATGGAAAAAGGTACTTGCTAATATCTTGGATTTGAATTAGGTACCTTTTTATGTGAATTACACATGATAACATAAAGTTTGTAATTTGAATAGGTACCTTTTTATGTGATGTCACAATTGTTGGGGTCCATATTGGCAACATATGTTGGGGAGCTTGTCTTCAGAGTTAATCCAGAATTTATTATGACTGTGCCTGTTAAAGATCACGCTTTTGCGGCCTTCACAGCTGAATTCATAGCAACCTTTTTCGTAACATTCCTTGCTGCATCACTAGCAAGAGATGCAAGATCAGTAAGTACTAGAGCATGAATTTCCCTTTCTGAAACATTTGAACATAAAGTCCCATGACCCAACATACACAATATAATGAGCCAAACGGGTTATTTTTGCAGGTTGGTCGTCTAGCTGGGTTTGTGATGGGCATATCAATTGCACTTGCAGTCCTAATGACAGGGTAACTTACATTCTAACCCTATTTTAGATGCTTAACTATTAATCAGTCCTAATGTAGTTTCAGTAACATGCCAATTAATGAAATTCTAGTAATGTGGATGGTAGGTATTTCTGTTTGTTATTACAGATTGATTATTATTATTATTATTATTATTATTATTATTGCAGGCCGCTTTCTGGAGGATCTTTGAACCCAGCTAGATCAATAGGACCAGCAATTCTTGCTTGGAAACTGGATCAAATCTGGATATATTTTGTTGCACCGGTTGCTGGTGCAGTTCTTGGAGTCTCAATGGTTCATGCTTTGTGTCTTCATCACCCTCCTCAAAGTCATAATTCATCAGCTGCAAGGGGTGTTTTGCCATGAATAATAAACTTACTTATTACAGGAATTTATGACTTTGTTGATTAGCTTCAGGGGAACGATGTCGAAAATTTGTTGTCTTAGTGAAATATTTGTGTGTTACTACTTGTGAAACCTATTGCAAGACAATACCATAATTACTCACCTTCACAGCTGACTTATTGAAGCATATTGTATTATTAACCCAACTAATGTATTTCCCGATAAGCCATAAATGTGATTACGTAGACGCAATTACCATTCAGCTTGAGTTAAGATTGACATGATCATATTGGCTAACTTCACGCTCGCAAATGAGCCCTTAAATATCACGATTACACTGTTTTCAGGTTGTTTGAGAAATGGTTTTGTTACGATACTACGTTGCCATCTTCATGACAAGTGTTTTCGGTTTTATCATTAGGCTTTTCCGGTGGGATAGGGGATAAAATAGGGGATCACTATTTTTTATTTTTTTATTAATGGATTAAAATTTTAATTTATTTCAATTCCTCGGTTTAATTTTTACTTGCAACACTTTTTTTTTCCGTTTGTAGATGCATAAGTTGAACAATTAATATATTTTAATTACTGATGAATAAAAATTATAAAAGATTAATATTCGAAAAATATGTATTAAGGTCACAATTTTATATTAACTCGGGTCGTCCCAATTTTGGTGGTCGATCACCATTCTAATTAGGCACTTACAACCTACTAAACAAGTTTTTCTTTTAACTATTTTGTTTTTTATACGGATTTTTCATGAAATGACCCTGGGCTTTGCCTTAATGCACCAAATTCCCCTAAACTTTCCAGAATGCACCAAATACCCCTAAGGTTTTAAAAAATAACATAAAATGCCCTTAATGAGCATTTTCCGTCCATTCCGTTAAGTCTCCGTTAGCGTGAATTTACATTTTTTTTTCCCTTACTCAACCATTTTCTCTACTAATCCTAATATTAACACTTAATTAAATAAACCCCTAAAAAATTAATTAACTATTATCTAAAAAAACACAAAACTTTTGTTTGGGCTTCTTTCACTTATACGGCTCTTCTTCTTCACTTCACTTCAATCCATCCACCACCATCATCATCTTCTTCTTCTTCTTCTTCTTCTTCCACATCATCATCTCTACAATCTCTCCCTTTCAGCAACTCTAAAAAGAATGTTACTGTGCTTAATTTTGTGGTGATTTTACGTATTGCCCACAGGCCAACCAAAAATCATGAACATGGCAGATTCATCCACCACCAACGTTAAATCTTCAGATAGAGGCGGGCTAGAACGGTTTTGTGTAATTTTATAGTGGTGCGAAATTACAAATCTCCAACCTCAAACAAATTGAATTTGGAGGAGATAGAATCACAGGATGTTGATGGTAGAACAGAAGAAGTCCTATACGGGCGACGACAGTGGTGGAGCCTGCGATGTGATTGGAGGTGATCTGGACTGCACAAAGCGTCACAAAACTCACAACCATCTGTCTGCTCCTTTCTCTCTCTGGTTGCTTCATCCAAAGGTACGACCTCCATGGCTGCTCACAACGAACTATTCCTCTTCTTTTCTTATTTTCTTCCACAAACCCAAAAAATCAACCCAAAAAATCTCCCGAAATCCAGAAATATCATCTACAAAAATCGAAGAGAAGCACCCTTTAATTTGCAGATAATTCGATCACAACACAACAAAATACACTCCTGATTCGCAGAAAATTCGCAACCAAAAAACCCAAAATTCGCAACAAAAAAACCCTAAATTCGCAACCATGGAGGAGGAGAGAAGGAAAAAAGGAGAAGGAAGCAGAATAAAAGAATAAAGGAAAAGAGAAGAGAAAGATAAAAGAAAAAAACAAGGAAAAAATTAAAAAATTAAAAAATTTAATGTTAACCGAGACTTAACGGAATGGACGGAAAATGCTCAGTAAGGGAATTTTGTGTTATTTTTTAAAACCTCGGGGGTATTTGGTGCATTCTGGAAAGTTTAGGGGTATTTGGTGCATTAAGGCAAACCTCAGGGTCATTTCATGAAAAAACCGTTTTTTATATTAACTGGTTAGTATATCATCAAATCATATTTTCATTGGTTGTTCAATATTTAAATTCATTGGAAAAACAATTTCCTTCCACCTCCCTCCTCCCCTCACTACCTACAACAACCCTTCCACCCACCCTTCGTCACTAAAAACCTTTCTTCCACAATAGCCCAACCCGCTATCCCCCGCCTGCGTGTAAACTCTCACCCGAACGCAGCCAAGCTAGAAACCCTCCCCACACTCGCAACACCGTAGTCCCTACTCGTGGCAACAACATAACCAACCCCATTAAGCGGCGACGAAGACATCGACAACAGTCAGCTCAGTTGAGCAACAAAAAGATTAGAGACAAAGTGAGGAGGGAGGGAGGGAGGGAAGATAATGACTACGATGAGGGAATGAGAGATGTCAGTGGCGGTAGATACTTTTTCCGGTAAAAAGCGGTATTAGTTAGGAAAAGTGGACATCGTCAGTCTTAAGTCTTAACTATGGCGGTTTGCTTTAAAATGTCTCAACTTCGAATTAACTTAAGGAGATCTTCACCTTTGAGGAATCATCTCAAAATGGTCACCAGATCACTCATAATTAACATACTCAACCGATTAATAAAGTCATGTGAATCCTAACATGTGATGTCGTAAAAAAAATAAACAAGGGTGGCAGGACCAGGTTTGTCTGGCTTTATTAACTGGTTGAGCAAGTTAATTTATGCATGAAGATCATTTTGATATGGTACCCCTAATAGTTGGGACCACCCGTGGTTAATCAAAAGTTATAACCTTTTCAAGCCGACCGCCCATAGTTAGGACGACTGATGTCAATTATTCCAACATACTATTAGAGTTCAATAATAGCTCTAGTTCCATAGAGATAATAACATTATTAAATTATTATTAAAGTTTAACCCTTCAACTGCAAGTTCCTTTTTCTTTCCTCTCTCCTTCTCTTTCCTCGTTCTCTTCCTTACCAACTTTAAACCTGGTGATGTACTTTTTATTTTTGGATTTGGATTTTCCTGAGTTTTGACTTTAATTCAATAAGAATTATTTATATAACAGTAATGTACTTATAATGTATGAGCGACGGTGTTATAAGACTTTTGTAACGGTACATATAGTCTACCAACAAATGCAACTAGTATTAAACACTTTCATATATAATGGTACACCGAAAATAGTAAAATACATTTTTTTTCCTTATCTCCTCCTATTTCACCGTCCATCAACCACGTGATTATTTTATATTTCTTTTGTACATCTTTTTTCTCTTTTGGTACACCTTTTTTCTCTCTTCTGCACACCTTCTCTCTTTCTCTCTCTCTCTCTCTCTCTCCCTCCCTCCCTCCCTCTTTCTTCTACTTTCTCCTTTTTTGTGTTGAGTCATTATTCCACTAGCAATATGACCTGCTAATTTTTTTGTGCACAATGTTACAATTTTGTCCTTGTTGTTTTATTCAAAGGAGAAAATTTGTTACTGGTTTACAAATTTTTCACCCTTGCCATTTTGTGGAAATCGATAACTGCATAAATAGAAAGAGAATTAATAATTACACTTATATCTGAGTAAGTGTTTTTCCAACATAGTTCATCATTAACCTCGCTCTGGGATGATTGGCAAACAAAGCTAACAAGTACTCTATAACAACGCATTCCAACCTAGTGTTTTCCTATTGAGCCTAAAAGTGAGTTTCGTGTGACATCTAATTGGAAAATTGCCTACAAATTAATTTTTTGTTGGATCGAATCGTAAAATCAAATAAATAATCAAGTTTATTCAGTTCATGTTGATTTTAATTGGATTATCTCGGGTCATGTCAATATTAGACAATCTACAGCTATTCCCTGCCCAGAGGATTAATCTACCTATGTATTATACTTCACTAAAGAGCAGTCCACTTGATTAATTTATCCTCCTAAACACATTAATTAAGGGGAAAATCAATATTTATTTATATTAATATTCTAAAACAAAAAATCTTATATACCACTTGTCGATCACTTTTTAAAAATTCTACATTTTTCATTTTCATTTTTATTTTTTAAAACAAAGATATTATTGGCTCGTCTTAATAAAATTTTATTTTTGAGGGGGAAGAACAATATCATTAATAATCAGTCATACAACATCTACGAGGATTAAATATATAGATCTGCATACCATAGATTTAGTGAAATACGAAGCACATAACTGTACATGCAATCACAACAATTACTATTCTGCATCCTAAAGCACAGCTTGTACAGGCCACTCGGAGAGCTAGAAAATGTAAAATGCATGGTCGTGCTCGGATGAATCATAGGCTATGATTATCTATTTATTTGATCAGTTGAACTCTGAAACCGAGAAACACCTCTGGACGTAATAAGGATGACAACTCTTACCTTATGTTCAAGAGCAAGCATCAAGAGACAAAGGAATTAGGAAATGCACACTTGTCCCTAAGGACAAGTGGGAGACTGAAGGAAATAATGCCCTTGGTCCAAGTATGCATTTAATGTTAAGTCTAATAAATGCGGTTCAGTATTAATTAACAAGTTAATAATTCAGTGAGATCAAGTGAGCTGAATGCCTAGCTAGAGGCCGCTTCAGTTCATGTGGAATTAATGATATTAATCCACAGCTTACTCTTGACCGAACCCGTAGGGTCACACAAATAGTACGTAAACGGATCAAGTATTTAATGGAATTAAATACTCCATCTATGATATTCGGAATCGACGGATCTTGGTTTCAGTGGGAGCTGAGATCGTCAAAGGCAAGAAATGAATACTCCGGAAACGATGATATTGCCGGAAACGGAAATATGGATCGTATCGGAAATATAAATATTATCCAAGTCGTAGATGTTGCCGAAAACGGAAACATGGTACGTATCGGAAAATATTATCGGAAATGGAAATATTGCCGGAATCGGAAATATTACCGGAAACGGAAATATTGTCAGAATCGGAAATATTATCGGAATCGGAAAATAATTCCGGAAACGGAAATATTAAATATTTGTTCGAAACGGAAATTAATTCCGGAATCGAAAATATTAAATATTGTTCGTATCGGAAATGAATTCCGGAATCGGGAATTTGATCGGAAGCGCGTCGTACGAATTAGCATCGGACGAGACTTGCTAGACGAAGGCCCAGCACGAAGCCAGGCCTACGCCCAGCAAGCTAAGCGCCCAAACACACGCTGCCAAGCCACGCCAGGCCCAGCGGAAGGCCAGGCCCAGCAATGGCCTTGGCGCGCGCGGAGCTGCGACATGGGCTGCGACGAGTGGGTTGGCGCTGTGCGTGGGCCGTAAGGCCTGCGTGCGGTGCTAGTGTATCACTCGAAGTGTGTTACTCGAATCCTAAGGCTACCGGGATTCGTCATATGATTAAATCTAATCCTAAAAGATTTAGTTTATTTAATTAGAGTCCTAGTAGGATTATAATTAAATAAATTAGTATCCTAATAGGATTCCAAGTCCTTTTCTATAACTCTATAAATAGGTGCCTAGGGTCACAATTTATGAGACACAATTTCAAGTATTCAAACAATAAAAAGCTAAGATTTTTAAGTAGAAAAATCAGCCATATTCTTGCCCTATTAACCGAAAATATATAGTACCTTAAAGGCGATTCTAGTTGGTCAATCTTAAGGCGGATCCGGACGTACTGTGGACTATCTACGGAGGGACGACACTTGGAGTCCTAAAGACTTGTTATTGTTCGGTTCGGGCGCAGCTAGGGAGGGCACGCTACAAAGTGTATGCATCTGAATTATGCTAAATGATTATGTGTAAATAATATGTTTCCTGGCTTTATGGTTTTTCCGCATGATTTATGTTTATTTATATGTATCATAACCTAACAATAGCCCGTGCGTAGAACGGGCCAAAAGCTAGTTAGTTAAGCCAGAAAGGGAATCCAATCTTTGAAATTCAAGGCAACCACTCGGCTCCCCATTAAACCCACGACCATCATTGTCCAAGACTCCAATTGGGCTTACTTACATGTATCTCAATATAAGTTGGGCCGGTTTAAATAATAAGCCTTTATGCCTCTTGTCTCAACCGTCTCAACTAAAAACCGTAAATAATAAATATAATCAATTTCAATCACTATAAATTTTGATATCCAAAATATATTTTCAAAAATATTTTTACACATTTACCATTAAACATTAAATTAAATTATTAAAATTTTAATATAAAAATAACTATTTGCACGTAAACTGGCAAAATTTTGCAGTTCAAAAATATGGGTCGTTACAACGTCCAATGGGTCAGAAGGCAGCTAAAGAAGCAGAAAGAAGGGGAGGGACCATAAAAAAGACAGTGATATTGTTTCCGACATATGGACTAAATTTGAAGACTTGGCTAACATGAGACTATCACTAATAGAGGATCATATCCGCCAAAGTGATTGCGAGTTATTATGCAAGGATACTTCGAACATGGATGACCGAGTTAGGAAAATCATGAACAAGTATGTGAAAGGTTAAGAGCTAATTAAGTATGGAATGTCTTAATAATTTGTAGTATGTAATTTACATAACTTATGTCATGTTTTAGACTTTCTTAAGGTTTATCAATGCTTTTCCTACGTTTTTTTTTTCATTTTTTGTAAGCTTAGGTATTCTTCTATTTTCTAGCTCTGATGTGATCAAGAAATATAACTCAAAAAAGACAATAAGACTAGGTCAAGTTTATTTTACATTTTTCGGATGTTTATGTTATTTTTTTCCCCTTATGGACTGATTTTATGTTTTCGATTTATTACAAGCAAACTTTTAAGTTGTATTGTAGTTGAGAATAATCAATATTAAGAATAAATGGTGATTTCAGTCTATATTACACGCACCTTTTGGGTTTGTAGATTGAAGATTATGTCCTAGCATTAATAGTAATATACAAAAGTATCTTAGCTAATTCATATAATTAATTCTCACTTTATTTTGTTTGAATAAGTTCCTGTTTTTTCGGTTTTTTATTACACCAAATTTTAGCTAAATATCCTAGCTAAGTTGTTATACTTTATTCCTTAAACTTTGCATGTTGTAGTTAGGCTAATGTTTATCTATTCCTAAATTATGCTACTTATGTGGTATATAAAGCTCCCCGGCTAGAGTTGGTCCTAGTTAGAATGACCCATGCACATTTATATTTATACTATAACAATTAGCCTTAATACTATGCCTATCTACTCTCTTTTTTAATAAAAAAAAACTAGCCGTTAGTATTGTGTTCTTTTACACTACTTAAAAAAGACCTAGAACTTTAATACTTTTATCTCCTCCAATACAATACCGGAAGCAATATACACTTCTTTTCTATTTTTGAACACGAAAATTAAGATGTCTGATAACCCCAGTTCATTGAACAACATTGATTGGAATAAATTGTTGGTAGAGGAATTATTCGATGAGTCGTATGAAGAAATGTGGCGTTTCCTACTTGAGAATAGAACGTCCTCAGAGAGTATGTGCCTCGTGACCGTGAAGGTGGTGCAGAGCGTCTACACCAAGACTACTTCTCTACCAAACTTGTATATCCAGAACACTTTTTTTGCAAAAGGTTTCGAATGAGCAGGAATTTGTTCAACCGTATTGTAGAAGCCGTTGGAAATCATTCATAATATTTCAGACAAAAATTTGATGATGCTAAAAGAATGAGATTGTCACACCTTCAAAAATGCATTGATGTTATTCGCATTTTAGCATATGGATCTCCTACGATGTTGTCGACGAATACATCAAATTCGGTGAGACCACTTCAAGAAAATTCTTATTCAATTTTTGTCGTGCTGTTATCGAGGTTTTTAGAGTCATTGGAGATGTGTACATGAGCAGGCCAAATGATAACGATTTCCAACGACTTCTTCAAATGCATGTAAATATCATGGTTTTTCTAGAATGCTCGGTAGTCTTGATTTCATGCATTAGGCATGGAAAAATTGTCCAACCGCTTGGAAGGGGCAACACACCCGAGGTGATTATGGGTATCCAACAATTATGCTTGAAGCAGTCGCATCAATGGATCTATGGATATATATGGCCTGCATATTTCGGTGTTGTAGGGTCAAACAATGATCATAATGTTTTAAGCAGATCTAATTTATTTCAAGTGACGTTGCAAGGAAGAGATCCACAAATTAATTTCACTGACAATGAAACAGAGTACAATATGGGGTACTATATATCTTACAGATGGGATATATCTAGAGTGGGATGCATTTGTCAAGACCTTCTCACATCCACAAGACCCCAAAAGGCTTTTATTCAAACAAAGACATGAAAGTGCAAGAAAAGATGTCGAACGAGCATTTGGAGTACTACAAGCTCGTTTTGCAATAGTTCGTGGACCAGCACAGTGTTGGCATAAACACATACTCCATGATAAAATAAATGGAAGCATTTGTTATATTGCATAATATGATTGTTGAAGGTGAGAGTCACACATATGCTAGAAACTTCCCTCCCAATGATTTTTCACCGGCAGTTGTTGGTGATGTTCATCAAGGGAACACACTAGATTTTCAAGCATTTCTTGAAAGAGATGTAGCCATTCGAGACAGGCAATTAAATGCATCATCAACTAAAGGCGGATCTAAGTGGAACATATATAGAGTTGTTTTAGAGGTCAATCTCATAATTGATCATCGTTTAACTTATGTGTCATGTGTTTAGTTTTGCATTAATTATACAAAGTTAATATTATTTTGTGCATTTGCATACAATTGGTTAAATTTATGGAATATTATGTTTTACATATTTATAAGGAAAAATTTACAAAAACAGTCCCAACTATGGACATTCTTCTTTAAAAGAGCCAAATTATGGATTATTAGTGATAGGTCCCAACTTTAGGGGGTCTCAACTTCCATTGAGTTTTATAACTTACAACCTGATGAACAAGTTTTTTTTTTTAAGTCTTTCTAACCCAAGTGGCAATATATAATTGGTTTTATTTTAACTTTTTTTTTTAAAAAAACCTTATTCTTCCTTCCCCCTCACTAGGCTTGCTGCAAAAAACGTAACCTACCCCCAGCCATTAACCCAACCCCAACCACCCTTCCACCGACTAACCCCAACCACCTATTGCGTCTTCTACTCTCTTCTCTATGGCTACCCTCTCTTTTCACACATCTCCGATTCTACGTCTAAATCAATCACCAACTCTAGACAAGTAGTCTGGTAGATCAGGTTGCCATAATTTCCCCCATGTTCTTCCATTTTTCGACGCTTGACTCTGTTTTATGTACTCAAAGTTTACAATAATACTACAGTACTCTTGAATATTCCCCGGGTTAAGTAATTAACTATATTCCGCAATTTTTTAATATTTAAACCCTTTAATTTGAAGCACAAATTCAGCGTCATGATAAAAAAGTTGTGTAGATGTTAATCGATCGACGCACATCTAACGAAGGTAAGATAAGAATTCGTGCAGTTCATCATGGGTGCGCGAGAGTAGTCGACAATTTAATGATCTTTTTGGGTTTTGGGTTTTGGTTGTTGGGTAAAGTGATGTGGGTAAAAAAATCCCACAACAGTAAGCTATCTTTAGGTGTTGCATCACCCCCCATTTTGTTTTGTATTGAATTATGGGTTTGTTTTGGGTCTGCAAATTTAGTACTCTGCAGTTCAATGATGATGATGATGATGGAGAAGTGAGAGAAAAATGGTGAATGTTTTAGAAACAAGAGAAACTTAAATTGAGAGTGAGAAATACAGAAAGGAAAAATTAAACAACAGGGGAGATAATATTCTATAACTAGTAGTAACTCAACTGAAATTTCGATTTCAATTTTCTTTAAAGATATTATAGCATTCATATAGCATGGTGGATTGGTGGACGTTGCTCAAATTTCTCGATTGAAGGAAGATCTGAAACAAATACAACCAATTAGGGTGCGTTTTTGTGTGGAAGGAGGGTTGATTGGGCGGTAAGGAGGGTGGCCTGGAATGCTCTGGACTTAATTGGCATTTGTTTAGATAGCATATGAACTTCAAGGCTTGATGGCCGAACTTGCATGATTTTACCTTCGGACGTATAGAAAGCTCATTTCAGAAGCCTTGAAAAGAACATGAATTTTAATCAAGCTCCCCGTTTTTCCCACTTCTTGTCGAAGGGGGCTAACTAACAACATTGTTTTGATGAATTTCCATTAAACTAAAAAAAGAAAGAAGAGAAAGAACTGGGAGTTGGCACCTGGTTGCTTGCGGCATCACAACCCGTACCAGGAAGAAAGCACTTAAGCCGAAAATTGCTAAAGCAACATCGAGTGTCGCTACTGCTTTCACAGTTTATTACTTCCTCACTTTCTACTACTTATTAGAAAGAGAGTCCCTTGTAATTAGATAAAGGGATGCCCGAAATCGCTGATGGTGTGGCTCCAACCCACTGGTTTAGCTCGCTCCACAAGGTCCTGCTGATAAAGACGACAAGTTCTCACCTGAAAACTCGTTTTCGTCCGCGGAAAAGTGGTTGTGAGTAAGTGAGGTGGGACTGATTATGTTTTGTATTTAGTAAAGAATAATTATGTTTTAGTTTTAGTTATAAAACTGAAATAATGGTATTCTCAGTGGAATGGCTGGACTGATTTTCTATGTTTTAGTTATGAATTTTTAAGTTTTAGTCACGATTTTTTTGGTTTTAGTTAAGGTTTTTTGAGTTTTAGTTACGTATTTTGAGTTTTCGTTCAGAGTTTTAGTTATGACTTTTCGAGTTTTAGTTATGATTTTACCAGTTTAAGTTACGATTTTCTTGGTTTTAGTTAAGATTTTTTGAGTTTTAGTTATGTATTTTTGTTTCAGATAATGCATTTTAGAGTTTTATTTAGGATACAATATTTTAAGCATTGAAAATAATTAGTTAAGCAATTGAATCAATTAGTTAAAAATGAAACTAATAAGTTAAGCTTCAGAACCAATTAGTTAAGCAATGTAATAAATTAGTTAAGTGATGTAACATATTAGTTAAAGCATGCAACCAATTAGTGAAGCACTGAAACCAATTAGTGAAGCATTGGAAGCAATTAGTTATGCACTGGATCTAATTAAGTTAACCACTGAAACTAATTAGTTAAGTTTGAGATTCAATTAGTTAAGCAACGAAATTAATTAGTTATGCAACAAAATCAATTAGTTAAGCAATGAACCAATTAGCTTAGTTAAGCAATGAAATCAATTAGTTAAGCATTGCAACTAATTAGTTAAGATTTTATGAGTTTTAGTTAATAATAAGTTTGTTTTAAATTAATAACTATTCGACTCATAAGTTTAACTATTTGTTTTTGTACCTTAACTATTTTGTTATTCAATTTGTTATGATTTTATTACTTTTAGTTATGTTTTACACTAGTTTAGTTAGTACCCAAAAAATTTGAAAATTTTAATTTTGGAAAAAAAAATTTGAATCAAAAAAAATAATTTAAGCTTGAAGTCCAATTAGTTAAGCTTGAAGTCCAATTAGTTAAGCTTAAAGTCCAATTAGTTAATCCTGAAGTCCAATTAGTTAAGCCTGGAAAAAAAAATCAAAAAAAAAAAAAAATTCGAAAAAAAAAAATTCAATATTTTTTTTATAAATAAAATCGAATAAAAAAAAAATTTAAGCCTGAAATCAAATTAGTTAAGCCTGAAATCCAATTAGTTAAGCTTGAAGTCCAATTAGTTAAGCCTGAAGTCCAATTAGTTAAGCCTGAAAAAAAATCAAAAAAAAAATTTCGGAAAAAAAAAATTTCCAAAAAAAATTTTGAATTTTTTTTTAAAAATAATTACATGATGACGTCAGCACATGCGCCAACATAACTGCCAGCAAGACTACCAACAAGACGGTCTTTCCTGTGAGGCGGTCTCACACAAAAGTTTCTCCTTCTTAAAATACAGAGGGAGTATCAAAATACAATCTATAACTATTACTAAAATAATAACCGCTGATGTCATGGCTGGACACATGTCAATTGCTCATTAAAACTTTTCCCGCCTAAAATATTACTGACATCATTTTTTCCTTCCTTTGCAGTTCGAGGAAGTTTTGAGCTTTCCAATTGCATACAACTCCGTACATAGTAATTAATAAGTACTCCCTTCCCAATAATGTTGAGTACAGTATGCTATCCAATGAACTTCTCTCTTTCATTGGAAAAGCTCGAGTATTTGACTTCATTGTGGTAGAGTACTAGATTTACATTTGCTCATACACTTTTTTTATTCGGTCTATTTCTTTCCTATTCTCCTTCCTCCTACATTTGCTCTGTAATTCAAAATCTAATATCCAAAAAAAAAATGTATAATGAGTCTTCCTTCTATTCTTCAATTCCATCTTTATTTTGGTAGATGTGTTTGTTGGTACTAATTAAATGAAAATTGTTGTGATATTAATTTTTACAGGTAATGTCTTATGAATATGATGAAGACAACCATAAAAAACATGGAGTTAATTTTTTTTGGAATCATGATTTTTGGCGAGATTTGGGGGATAATCGGTAATCAAGAATTTTTTAAATTTCTTTTTATCCACTTTTCTGTTGGATTTTATTTTAATTGTCATTGGATCCGGTAATTTCTCATCTTGAATCCATTTTTTGTTAATCTACTTTAGTTGTGTATCAAATTTATATGTTTTATAATTTATAATGCTTCAATTAAATTTCAATATTTGAGGGCTATAAGTAACTGTATTTTAATGGATTTTTATTCATTTTTTGTCTTTTCCCCTGATTTGATTTATTCTACCAGATCCGTAGTTTTGATATATTTTTGTTATTGTTGTTGTTGTGTGGAGTCTATAAATATGAGATGAGGAAGATGATGGCAGCAACAACGCCAAGAGTAACAAATGCGGCAATATTATGACAAAATTTTCATAGAAATGAAGTACTTTAGTTAATTGCAAGGATGCCATGTACAAATTGTCAAGGAAAACCTAAACTCACGAGTACTATTTAATTTGTCAAGGATTCTAAGTAATTTATGTTGGAATTCCCTGAAGATGAGTACAAGGGGTGGCTAGGACTGAAAATTAAACACAATCTTAATCTAAACTTAAGAGTACTATTTAATTTTAATTCTCACAAGTATTTAATGATAATATAATTGTAGGGGTTCTAAAAATTATTCTTATAAGTGGTAATAAGCAATTTTCGTCATATTTTTTGGTTAAAGTCGTGCATCGCACGGGAACTAACCTAGTAACAGTATTAAGGTGAAGCACGTCAAAGAGCTTTCCCCGTCCCGAGTTCCAACAGATTCACACTTCACAGTCGTAACTTCTATTTATAACACCAAAAATCTTTTTTTTTTTTATGATAATAAACACCAAAAATCTAAAATTCACTAGTTTCCCTGAAATTCCAATTCCTTCCTTTGGCCCCGAAAAGTCAAAATTTCTCATCTCTCTCTGAATTGATCCCAAATTCACTCCGATTTAAGGATCGAGGAGAGAGAAATCCCGAAATCAAAGAGCAAGGATGCATTCTTTTGGGTACAGAGCAAATGCGCTGCTAACTCTAGCAGTCACCATTCTTGCAATTATGTGCGCCGTCGCTTCTTTTTCCGACACTTTCA
This sequence comes from Spinacia oleracea, assembly GCF_020520425.1. Taxonomy (NCBI): domain Eukaryota; kingdom Viridiplantae; phylum Streptophyta; class Magnoliopsida; order Caryophyllales; family Amaranthaceae; genus Spinacia; species Spinacia oleracea. Next base: position 24,774,313 of record NC_079489.1, read on the forward strand.
ATTCCCCTTCTCCCACTGCTGAAATTAAGGTATTTCTTTTTGTTTTTTGTTTTTGTTTGTTTTACGATTTGGATTTGGTCTGATCTGGATATTTTTTTGTTTCAATTTAGGTGGTTAACATTCACAGGTTTCAGAAACTCTCCAATGGCAATGATGAGGTACTTTTTCTATTAGGGTTCTTTTCTGGGTCTTCAATTGATTTGTGTTTTCCTATTTGGTTTGAATTTTGCATCTGGGTGTTGAATTTTGACTATTCGATGTGCTTATACAGGGGATGTAATTACTTGCATTTGTTTGAATTAGTTTATATTGTTTGCAAAATTTAAGTTGACGTTATGTTGTTTGATTGCATCGAGGGTTCAGATATACAAGGTTTAACTTTTGACAGTGTAATCCTTTGGGAATCTTGTTTGTATAGATTTAGTAATATGTGCATTCGTTAGTGGAAAAATGTCAGGCTAACCTGGTAAGCTATAACAAATACGCAATGAGCTTCATTTAGCAAAGTTCATGTCTCTCTGAAAAAGTAGTTTGGTTACCTCGATTGTTTCAATTATAGTGCACAATTGCACTTACATGTTCAAGAGCGAGAGGAATTGTTTGACTTTTGAAACTATTTATTACACACATTCAGTAAAATCGTATTCAGTTGCAACGAACTAATGTATTTATAGTGGAACTGTTTCTGGCTGTGCTTATAGATATTATGTGTTAGGCAGGATATGCTTGCATAATCACAGATTGATTGTGCTCTTGTGTTTATTGTAACCTACCCTATCCAATCCTGTTGATCTGTTTTCGGATCTTTGGTGGGATTTTGTGGTGCTGTTGAAAGATCTTCAAGGCTATGTGTGGAAGGAAACTGAAATTTTTTCTTTGAGAGGCTTGGTTCCAAAACAGTGTGGTGCTTAAAGGGACAAAGGCTTTCTAGAACCACCGTGTGAAGTGACGGCTCCCACATCGCTTAATACTGTACTATTTCTGTGAAACATCTTATGGGGCGAATAGGTGTTTCATTGACCTAGCTGTGTTAGGTGTTTCTTATGGTTGGTCCTCACTCCTCACTACATTTTGCACATAGGAATGCTTTTTGGACCTAAAGTTTTAGGTTTTTGTGTTTTCAAATGGGCTAGAAATGAGAGGCCAGAGGTTGCAAGGATAAGTATGGGCCTAAGTAAAAGCGTAGTCAGTCCTAATACAAATGCAAATGGTGTTTTATTAAAATGGGGTAAGCTTGTTCTAGTTATATTTACAGAGCTTCCTTCAAAAAGAAGTTACATCTATTGAGCCATATAGGCATCACTATTTTTCCACGTTGTGACAACTCTAGGAGAGGAAGATTCCTTGAATCTCCTTGCCAAAGGTTTCTATTAATACTTGCTCTCCTGGTTTTTGTTGAGCCTCAGTGCTATGTTAACTTGCACCCTAAATCCCAAGCACCCTTGAACGGTTTCATCAACTTTGGGTAGATATGTGGGTTACACCTTACAAAGCACTCTTGCAGGGAAGGTTCTGATTTAAGTGTGTGGGTAGCTTGTCTGATACTGTGATGAAATAGAAGTGTTAGCATAGGAGTTGATTTTGGAAGTGACTTGCTTAATCTAGGTGCTCATTGTTTTAATGGTAATCGAAAAAGATGGTAACGTGGTAAGCTTTTTGTAAGAAATAGGAAGCTTGAAGCTAGAAATAGGGATGGGGCTTTTGTCGAAGTTCTATCTTGAAGAGAGATATGGAAACTTTTTCCTGGATGGTGGAGGCTTTATTTGAGGGTTAGGGTTAGCCGTTAGGGTTAGGGTTAGATGATTTTGGGACGTTGGTGGTGGTCTGTGGAACTGTTGAAGTGAGGATTGTTTCTTGTACGATTGTTCTGATGATTATGCAAACACATGTCTCAAAGGCAGTCTGTAGATTTGTAAGGTGTTCAATTTTTCATGTAGATGAGTTAACCCTTGTTAAGTTTATAGCTGGGATCCTGGCACTAATCAAGTTTTGAAGGGGAGAGTAGGAAGCTCATTCGTTTGTTTCATTGTTGAAAACATTTCACAGCCTTCAGATGGTAATGTTTTAGCGATAAAGGGTTTTCGGGTGGTGTGTCTCATAGTAACATATGAGCATGCAAAGAACCTCTTGGGAAAAATGAGGATGAGGCTTTTCCAACCAATGGAATATGATTCAATATATGTGTTGTAAGTCTACAATTAATTCTGGGGGTGTCAAGTATCATTAGAAGGGTTTTCAAGATAAGTTTTGATTTGAGGTTTCTCTATCTCTAGGGGGTTTTGTGAGGAACTTTTGTGGTTTGGCTGCACTCTTATTTTCATTTTTCTTTTGATACAGTGAAGTTGGACCTATCTTGTAGGGTAGGAAACCAGACTTTTTATGGTGGAATGAGGAGATGTTAGCAACAAATTAGTTTTATAGCTAGTTGTAGTGCTTAAATATGAGTAATCCAACTTCTAGTAAAAGATAAATTTGTAGAAAAGTGATGATGGCCTATGTTACTCAAAGATGACTACTAATGTCGAACATGGGCACATTCTAGGCGTAAGGTTCCCCCAATTTAATCAAAAAAAATTGTTTTTCCTAAACAAATATCTGTGTCCATATCCATGCTAGGACATCAAGTATAGAAAGGGGTTTGAGTCTTAATGATGTAAGTTGTGGGTGTGTTGAGGTCCACAATACGAAAGAACTTCAAGATTACTGCCTATAACTGTTGAGTCCTTGGGTCTAGGTGGAGTTTTTCTGTAACTTTTGATTGTGGGTTTGAGTCCTAAGGTATAGCTGTTGGTTTAGTTTTGGAACGTAACATTTGGAAATAAGGAAAACATGACTTCGGTAAGATTATTTCTAATAAATGTTGAATTTGTTAGTTGCCAAAAGTAAATTCGTTTTAGGAACCAGCTCCACCAATTTTCCAATAAAACACTTTGTAAGTCTGTAACCCTAGTCCATTGTATTACATGTTGCTTTATGTTATACTACGTACTAGCAAGACCTTTATATCATTATGAATAAAGTTTTATGGCTTAAAATTATCATGTCCGATAATTTTCCATGTTTTTTTCTCATCTTATACTTCATCTGTTTCGAAATAATGGGGATAATTTACCTTTTCACGCTTGCTAATGTAAATGTTTGGACATAATATCTCTAATTTTGTATTCGTAAAAATTATAAAAATTTGATACTCCGAAAGTACATACCGAGACGAATCAAAAAGGACCTCATACGACTATATTTTTCCTTACCCGTAAATCACAAATAATAGTTAAATTGAAATTTGTGAATAGTGTCAAAAGTCAAAGTGTCCCTATTATTTCGAAACGGAGGGAGTACGTAGTATTTGTACTAGCACCATCATTATGTTATTTTCTAATTTGATACCTCTTCCCTTATTAGCGCAACGTCTCATTGACTATTATTTTATTTTCTATTTTATTAATTACTATTATGCTTTGATGTCTAACACTTGACTTTCTTACTCATCCTTCACCAAGGTTATTTCATATAATTTTCACAATGAGTTATTTCCACTGGAACAAAAAACCAGTACTGCTTCTTAGGAGTGTAATCAAATACTCCGACATGTGAAACAATCTTTGTTTATGCTAACGTTGTGCTCGTTTCACTGTATGTGCTTGGGATACCTCCCTCCGTCCCTAAAAGATTGACCCATACCATATTGTTCACTTTATTAAGATAGAATGCAAAATGAAAGCATGTGGGTGGTAGTTTTGTCTTTTTGCTAATATGAATAATAGAATGTGAGATCAAACATGTGAGGACTACATATTATTAATGGTATGGGGCAAACTCAAAGAGTCGGACCGAAAAGGAAATTGGGGCAATCTTTTAGGGATGGAGGGAGTATTTCTCAAAATGATTGTGACAAGACCACACTACGCCTACAAAATTACGTGAAGATCTTGCTGGAACCGCAATGTTTGGTGCCTTCTTGATGTCAAAATCCACAAAATTTACGGGTCGCCTTACCATTTCTTTGATTACCTTAGAAACTATTAAATATACACATTAGCAATTGACTTGGGAAAAGATTAACATAGCAGTTTTTATGTGATAATTTTCTTGTTTAAAATATGTAATAATAGTGTCTGAAAATTTCATAGTCCGTATATGAGACTATGCTGTTTTATGTTATTTTTTTAAAATTAAATCTATTGTTGTCTGTTTTATGTTTTTGCAGGTTGCCATGGTGTTGAATATCTCAGCAGATCTCCAGTCATTGTTTACATGGAATACAAAGCAGGTTTCATTATACTTTCAGAAGATTCTAGTTTTGATATTTCTCTTGGCATGTTTTTGTTTAATTTTCCAGCTGTCTGAGTCCCTACTCATAATATCTGATTACCTCTAAGTCTCGCATAAATAGGCACATAGCTGAGTTTCATGGGTATTGTTTATGCAGAAATTTGCCAACCTCTTGTGGGTAGCTTTGTTCATTAAGTGCCCATCTTCGATAGGAAATACTAGGATTCAATTCATAATAGTTCTTGTGTACAACTTGTGTTTTGCATATAACAGGCTTAGTTACCACAAATCGCATCAAATTCACCCTTTTGCGAAGTTTCCTTTTTGTGTGATTTACTAAGCTTGTTGTACACAAATATACAGCGCTCCTGTTGTATACAAATTTTTGCCTACTTGGTTTTGCGATCCACAAGGGGTTAGCAATCTTGCTTATGAATCAATTATATAGTGATGGTGGACTTACTTTAAGGGATGATCATATGCATGCTGTTAACTACCTATCATTTGGCTTTAAAATAAGACTTTGTCCCATCTCCTCCAATCCTATCATAGCAAGGATGAAGAGATAAAAAATGTGCAACTCTTTCCCATCTCTTCTAACCTCTAGCATAGTAAGAGATGAACTGAGAAAAACTGTATTAGGTAGTTCATGGTTTGAACTTTGTATTGATTAAACAATTCGGGCTTTACTGTTTTTATGTGATTCGTGCTTATATAAGGAATCATGTCAATACTGGACTTTACTGTTTTTATGTGATTCTTGCTTATATTAGGAATTATGTCAACACTGGACTTTACTGTTTTTATGTGATTCGTGCTTATATTAGAAATCATGTCAATGCTGGTCTTTGAAATCGGATTAGGTATTTTTGTTCCCTACAGATTATTGTCAGTTCTCCTTTAATGTGTATGATCCTGTTTGGAAAGTTACTGTAGCGTGACCTCTTGCTTAGGGCCGCATTTTAATTTTCAAAGTGTTTGAAGCCCTTTCTTTCACATTATGTTTTATATCATTTTGTTTTAGTGGTACTACAATTGATGCTGGTTTGGAGATTTGTGTCTGTAACTAAGAAGTATTTAATTTTCCGCACAAAAGCATGACTATTGACTGAGCGCTTCTGTAATTTTTGCTGCAGGTGTTTGCATTTGTTGCAGCTGAGTATGAAACCCATAAACATGTACTGAATCAGGTAATTAGCCATTGCTATCTTGTGATTAGTAACTATATTTTTTTTTTTTTGGATCTTAAACCAGAATAAGTTTCTTCTGAAAGAAATTGTACCAAGCACCAAGCTGCCGAAGTCAAAAAAATTTGTTGTTGAATTGTTTATGATATGCATGGATTTACTATTTCTTTACTTTGAAGTTCATTATTTATCTTCTTTGTTAACTATTATTGTTCTGGAAGCGTTTATGTATGACCTGCTTGCCTTAGGAGAGCTGTTTAGGATGTCCAACCCCCCCCCCCCCCCCCCCCTCCCCCGGCTCAATCTATGAGCATAAAGTTGCAACGAATTTTCTGAGGAATGCTTAACAAAATATACAGATATTTGCTCCTTTTCGGTCTGATTGATTGCAACCACTACCTACATTCCACAAAGTTATTTACCACCGATGTAGTGGATCTATATGGTCTCGAAAGAGTTTTTCTTGCAGCATTGGCAGTAATTAGATTAAATTGGGACTTCATCAGTGCTCCCTAGAGTTGTGCATGTTTCATTAGAATTTGCCTCTTTGACAGCTGATGTGCATATTAACTACGCAGTAGTTGCCTAGTTGGTTATCTTTGCTATGTAGGAAGTGCTGCAACAGAATCTTACGTAGTATTACCTAGCCTAAGAAGACAAATACCCCACCTGACATAATTACATACAATTTTTTTTTCCAGATACTTCCTCTGTTTTTCTTGCTTGCAGCCTTGCACCATTTGTTTCACGCTTGCCAATGCAAATCTTTAGCCATTAATATCTCTAATTTTACAATAGCTAAAATTATAAAAAGTTGATATTTTTAAAAATATATATCAAGACGAATCTAACAAGATCCCATGTGATCGACTATATAATTCATTATGTATAAATCACAAAAAAAATTGATAAAATAGAGTGTGAATAGTGTATAATTGCAAATGGTGCAAGTTAAAGAAAAACAGAGGAAGTACATTTTAAGGGTCTTATCGTTAATGATTTACTTGAATTTGAAACTCACTTATGTTTGTGGAAATAGACTAAAAATATTTGGCCAGTATGATTTAATTGGCGCTGAACCCTCTTTGTTCATGTTGTTAAGGTGTGACCTTTTGGTATAACTGATTTGCTCTACAATTTTATTTTGCGCAGCTTTCACTGTGGGATACTATAATACAATCAAAAGAAAAGGCCAAGTTTTCAGTTAGTATCTCAAACAAGTACCGATTTACTGATCAGGTAAGAGTTTACCGCTATGTCTGCTTATGCCTACTTCCCTCCTTTTCAGTTAGCATCTTATTAGTCCTCTTTCCTTGCAACTAAATGCAGTAACCTATATAAATGAAACAAGTTGATTGAAAAGGTTTGTGATTGTTAAATGGTATGTGTATTCCAGGGGAGCAATTTGCGAGGCAAGGAGTTCAACTTGACACTACACTGGCATGTCATGCCCAAGACTGGAAAGATGTTTGCTGACAAAATTGTGCTTTCAGGATACCGCTTGCCAGAGCAATACAGATAGATGATCCACCTATTGGAGTTAGATTGAGTGAGGTTTAGAGCTTCTGTTTTAAGGATGTTGTTAATGTCACATGTTTAGACAAATTTTAAAACAACGAAACAGGTACAGCTTTGAATTTTTATTCAAGTTGAACATCAACGGAAATGCAAGGCTGATTTTGACTGCTGTCTCAATGACCAATGATATAATTATTGAATTATGGCCACCATCACTAAAGTGATACAAGAATTAAATAGCTACGTTCAATTTGTGTTGTTGACTCAATTATTGGTTTGTACGTACTCGTTTTTGTGTGATTGCCACTAGAATGGTTAGGTTAGTCTGCTCCTTTCTCTCAGCCTTGATCGTACTGAGGCAATCTACTTCTGAAGGGAAGAAAACTGGGCGAATCTTGGGTATGAAAAGCATAATTTATCTTTAAGTTGGTTTATTGATAAATTAAGACTAAGCTAAAGATAACAATACTGGATGCTCATGCAATCATATTGTTTCATGATGCTTAATCACATGTTTAGATATGTGATAGTGGATTATTATTATTATTATTATTATTATTATTATTATTATTATTATTATTATTATTATTCTTTATAATCACGTTTCAATTCGTTGATAATTGATCTAAATAAGATAATTTGTTCAAATCAGAAATAAGTTGCATTGCATATGAATGAGATGCAAAATGTTACTCCTATCCTATGAGTTTCCCCGACTTGTAACCTCGTATGTGAAAATTGGCTGTCTCTGGCTCTAGCAAGTTTAAGCTGGGATTTGATATTATCAACTTTTATTGAACTAATATCATTAGAGTATAACATTGTTGATAATTGAGTGATAAATATGACCATTATTCACATTTACGTTTGGTTTAAAATTCAAAGCTGTACCTAAAGTTATTTTTCCTTACTAAAACTTATCCAATTTATTTTTGTTATAAATTTTACCTGGATAACTCTTACTTTTTCTATGCTTATATTATCTAAACGCATTTTTTCTGAAACAATGGTGCACATAATATTTTAAATCTTAATAGTAACAATTACTCAGTAATATTCAACAATGGTTAACCAAACAACAACCATAGAACTCGCCGACTTGGCAAAACCTATGGCTATGGGGCCAATGGCCGACCATTAAGGACTATTATTAGGCTTGTTCAACAGACTAGGTCAGGACAATATTAAACGGTTTGTTGGCGAATCGGGTTAAATTAATATAAATAGGCTGGTCAATCAAGACCCATTTCATCCGATCTGAGTTGGTCCTTTGGTCACACCTTAATTTTCTGGAAGCATTGTATGGTAATTTCTCCAAATTTTCAAAGCGAATACAATAGCAGTTGGTCCCTTAAAAAATTATACTAGCCCACTAAGGGTTCATCCGCCCCAACTTGGCATGTTACAGTTACCAAACTGACTTATTAAGAGCATTCAATGTAGTGGTAACTCTTATTTTCCCCCTCTTAGTATCTTACTGATAGGCTGTCGTACACCAGTCAAAAATAAAATCCTAGAAAATCCTCCTAACAATATAGCAGGGTAAGCAGGGTCGAATCCACAGAGAGATGGCTATTAGCTTTCAAACTATGGAGAAACTAACAATGTCCGAAATTTAGGATTGAAGGTTGAAACTAAAATACTTAGGAAAACAAATTAAAAGATCGAGGGCAATGGTTCACCATTTTTATAGTTCAAAATCAATCAAAAATCATCAACAATTCAAGTATTCAAATTATCTAGAGCACGAGTTAATCCTACGGTCTGGTCCTTAACACTCTCAATTCAACATAAGCAGTACGATCGCTAACATAATCAGAATTGCTAGTTGTAGGTAAGACTCTAAAAGTCGATCTTTCGATTCTAAACCCTATTAGCATGATTTAATCAAACAATTGATCAGATTGCAAAGATTAACAATATAAACCTAATCAACTAGAAATATCAATTAATAATCAAACCATCAATAATAATAATAAAGATTCATAATATAAACATGGATTCCCAAACCCTAGAAAGAAAACTACTCAATCATGAAATCATCAATGAAAATCAAGTCTAAGAATGAAAACACAATTAAAAGCGATACATAAAATAAAGAGAAAAAATCAATAATACCTCAAAGACTTACATTAATGGAGTATGAAGAAAAACTAGGGTTCATGAAAGGAGAAGAGAGAAAAAGAACGTAAAAGAAATTTGGAAAAAAAAGCATGAGGGAAATAAATTAATTCCCTTGAAGTATTTATAGTTTCTATTTTCTAAAATAAAATAAATAAATAAATAAATAAATAAATAAATAAATAAAATAGAAGTCGTCAATGATTGGTCAATGGACGATGATGTGGCAATGAAACCCGAGCGCGACCAAATTGCCCAAGCAACGCACAGGGCGCAAAACAATAGTAGGGCGAAGCATGGCAGCGAGGGATCTCGCATACCATCCCTCGTTGGCATGTGTGTGTGCGAAACTATAGAAAGGCGAGGCAACGAGGGATCTCGCGTGCCATCCCTCGCTGGCCTGGTGAGATGCATAGCAAGAAACGACGAAGCAATGGGGCAGCGAGGGATCTAGCGAGAGAGTGAGGGATCTGAGCGAGAGAGCGAGGGATGTGGCGAGCCAACAAGGGATCTTGCGAGCCAATGAGGGATCTTGCGAGCCAACGAGGGATGTTTCCCTCTTCTATGCAAAAGAGATACATCGAGCTAATCATCCGGATTGACTTAATCATTCCCGGAAAGCTCAATTCTCTGATCAAACACTTCGTCTTCGACTCAAACCATTTGGTGATCATTCGATCCACCTCTAAACACACTGAAAGCATCCAAATGATTCACCTGGAATATCAAGGAAAACACAAACAGAGCGTAATAGAGTACAATAACGGCAACTTATGCAAATATGACTTTAAATGCAACTAAAATGAGACGAATGCCTAGCAATGCAACCTAAATGCGCCTAAAATACCATATACAAATATGATTCATTAAATTCCCCCAAGCTAGACTGTTGCTTGTCCCCAAGCAAAACTAACCCAAAGACAGAGAAAAGTGACGCACATGACTTTCATTAAACCACGGTAAGACCAACCCAACTCTCGAGCAAACAATCAAACAGAGTTATTGAGACAGAAATCTAGCTCGGATACAAATCGAACCACAAAGCATCATTATCGGTAATTGAAACAACCAAGCTTAGCCACAAACTGTTCTCAATCAAGCTAGTCGTCGCCGCATACCTCGCAGAATATAAATATATGATGCAACATGGGGTAAGATGACAATAGCAAGAAACAATTTTCACTCAATCACAAAACAATCATGCCAATCAAGAGGTCTTTGTGATAAGCTTGTAATGGGGCTAGGTGAAAATGAAAGGTATGATATAATTTGGTAAAAAGTGAGAGCAAGGTCCAACTTGGAGAGCAAAGGTGAACTATATGTGTCGACGTGATAATGTCGAAGATCTAACTCCATTGAACCATGAAACCCGGACAATCAACCAAGTTATAACCAAGGGGAAGAACATAATATAATGCTAATTATCTTTCTTCAATCCCCTTTCCTAGTCTTCAAACTATATACAAAATGAATAACTTTTTTTTTCTTTTTCTATTTTTTTTTTAAAAAAAATTAATTTTTTTTATATAAAATAAAATGAGGAAAATGAAAATACAAAAATAAATAGTAACTGTTACAAGCTTGCCAACAATTATATACACCATTCCCGAACCACAAATCCAAACATAGTCTCGAACCAAAATGAAAGTACAAAAATAAATAGTAACTGTTACAAGCTTGCCAACAATTATATACATCATTTTCGAACCACAAATCCAAACATAGCCTCGAACCACGAACTATTGGCTTATTTTGCTAATCAATCAACATTAATGAAACCATTACGAACATTGAAGCTCCCCCAAGCTAGACTCGGGACAAGTAACCAACGGGGCTTATAGGGCTCAATTTTGTGGAGTTAAAAGAATAAACGGACAAGGTTACAACATGGGTATGAAAGCCAGGAATCAATGTTTCTAAATTTGTCTGAAAGCTTCCTAAGAGAATGGCCTATGTCATATGCAGTATGCGTAAGTTGAAACTAAACTACTAATCAATCTCAAGCCAAAATCATACGGTAACAAGTCACATCAATCACACAAACATATAGTAAGGTGACCTACAAGATAATTGGCTAGCTATTCTTGACACGAGACCAACATCTTACCGCATACCATTAAATTGGTTCACATAATGCTAAGCAGTTATCAATGTATAGCACAAGTGCACAACCGACTGAAGTTCAGAATCATAGCTAAGTTCAAAAGAAGCTCAAGAGAGTCAAGTAAAGTCCGGACACGGTTTGAAAGTCAAATACACAATGCAGGGTATAAAAACATATGAATGCAAGTAAAAATGCAACTAAATAACATTACTAGGAAAACAATACATTTTTTCCGTTGTACGTAAACCCCCACCCCTAGTAAGTGGTACAAAGCGCACAACACCTACAAAAAAAACAAAAAAAAAAAAGACTAAAGCGCAACTAACATGCGCAAATCGATGATGACAAATATCCTCCGCCAACATAAACAACATATTGTCCTCAATGTGAACAAAGAGGGTGTAAAAAAAGAAAATTGAGAATAAGGGAAAAGGACAACTCACAAACAAGGAGCTTAGCACTAAAGGCTTTGACGTCACTGCCACGATGTGGTAATGAAACTAGCCAAGAAACCTGACAATGCTTGTACCTAGAGAGATATTTCACCACTTAAGCACACATTAGGTGGTTAGTAATAAAAAAAGGAATTAAAACAGTAAACCAGGTTGCCTCCCGGTAACCGTTGGTTTTTAAGGTCCCGCTCGACCCTACTCAAATTGTTAATCATAAGAATCCAACGCCTTGAGTAATTTATCAAATTCCCCTGCAAACATGTCATTGAGCACTACATATGGATTAAGTAAAACCACATTCATCCTCTCAAATAGGGTATTAGATAAATAAGCAGAAAAAATAAAACCAAAAGAAAAATAATCGAAAGTAGAAGAAAAATCAAAAGGAAAAAAATGGAGAATATCTATAACTTTCCTCTAATTGATCATCGGGCAATGTAAACATTTTAGAATGAGCATCAAGGTCGGCAAGGTCAACTGTATCATGGAATGGAGACATATTGATAAAGTACGAAAGACTTAACATGGGGGATGAAGGAACAAGATCAAGCCTCCATGAACGGGTCATAGAAGGGAGGAGATATAGGCTCAACATTAATGCTTTTACCTACAATTCTGCCCCCGTGAATAAGCTTGTCATTAAAATCTTCAACCAAAAGTTTTGCAACCAATGGTTTCAACCATCGATTCTACAACCATTAGTGATTCTTCATCCTCCAAAGTCTCCAATATATCCAACTTTTTCTCATCTTGACCATTATAAGTACCAAAAGTCAAATGATAACCTTCCTCTAATGAACTAGTGTTCTCAACAAATCCACCATCATCATCATCATCATCATCATCATCATTATAAAGGATTTTCATGTCAATAAGATGGTTCGAGTTGGAAATTTTGCATATCTAATTGAAGGAAAGGGTTGACAGTATTAATATATGACTTGTTATATAGATAAAGAGAAATATCATGGTCATGACAATGACAACAAGAATGACAATGACAACAAGAACAATAATACGGGGGAGGGGTGCGAGTTTGAGGAATAGGAAAAAACAAATTTTGCAGAGTAGGTTCAACATACATTGTCATCTCCCACTCATATGTATCTCTAGCTAATTGCTCAATCAAATTCCAACACTCTTCTGGAGTCTTCTCCACAAATATATAACTACTCATGGAATCCAACACCAATCTTGTATCTTCATTCAATCCCTAATAAATCACCATACATAGTTCCCATTGTTCAAAAATATGATTTGGATCAAGAAAATATCCGAGAAAAAAAATTATACACAAACCAAAAAAATGTATACAATGTAGCCTCACCAAACATAAAATCTAAAATAAAAAAAATAAAAACCGCCTCCCCGACAACGGCGCCAAAATTTGATAGGTTGTCGTACACCCATCAAAAATAAAATCCTAGTGAATCCTCCTAACAATATAGCAGGGTAAGCAGGGTCGAATACACAAAGAGATGTCTAGCTTTTAAACTATGGAGAAACTAACAATTTCACTAAAATAATTAGGAAAACAAATTAAAAGACCTAGGGAAATGGTCTACCATGTTTATAGATCAAAATCAATCAAAAATCATCAACAATTCAAGTATTCAAATTATCTAGAGCATGAGTTAATTCTACGGTTGGGTCTTAACACTCTCAATTCAACATAAGCAGTATGATCGCTAACATAATCATAATTGCTAGTTGTAGGTAAGCCTTTAAAAGTCGATCTTTCGATTCTAAACCCTATTAGCATGATTTAATCAAACAATTGATCAGATTGCAAAGATTAACAATATAAACCTAATCAACTAGAAATATCAATGAATAATCAAACCATCAACAATAATAATACTTATTCATAATATAAACATGGATTCCCAAACCCTAGAAAGCAAACTACTCAATCATGAAATAAACAATGAAAATCAAGTCTAAGAATGAAAACATAATTAAAAGCGATAAATGAAATAAAGAGAAAAATCAATAATACATCAAAGAGTTACATTAATAAAGTATGGAGAAAAACTAGGGTTCGTGAAAGGAGAAAAGAGAAAAAGAACGTAAAAAGAAATTTTGAATAAAAAGCATGAGATAAACAAATTAATTCCCTTGAACTATTTATAGTTTCTATTTTCTAAAATAAAATAAATAAATAAATAAACTAGAAGTCGTCAATGATTGGTCGATGGAAGATGACGTGGCAATGAAACCCGAGCACGACCAAACTTCCTAAGCAACGCACAAGGCGCAAAACAATAGTAGGGCGAGGCATGGCAGCGAGGGATCTCGTGTATCATCCCTCGTTGGCCTGTGTGTGTGTGAAACTGTAGCAAGGTGAGGCAGCTAGGGATCTCGCGTGTCATCCCTCGCTGGCCTGGTAAAATGCATAGCAAGCAACGATGAAGCAATGAGGCAGCGAGGGATCTAGCGAGAGAGCGGGGGATGTGGCGAGCCAACGAGGGAACTTGCGAGCCAACGAGGGATACCTCCCTCTTCTATGCAAAAGAGATACATCGAGCTAATCATCTGGATTGACATAATCATTCCCGGAAATCTCAATTCTCCAATCAAAAACTTCGTCTTCGACTCAAACCATATGGTGATCATTCGATCCACCTGCAAACACTCGGAAAGCATCCAAATGATTGTAAAATCACCTGAAATATCAAGGAACACAAACAGAGTGTAATAGAGTACAATAAGGATAACTTATGCAAATATGACTTTAAATGCAACTAAAATGAGATGAATGCCTATCAATGCAACCTAAATGTGCCTAAAAATATGAGTCATCACTCACCACATCCACCTCATCATCACTCTTAATAAGAGTTAAATACCAAAAAATACAAGAAATACACTAACTCTTATACATTAATTCTTATCATATTTTTTATTTTATTTTTGTAACAAAAATGCCGAAAGGCAAACATAATACAAATCAATATTCCACCTCACCCCCTCTTAATTTCTAAGAGCTACCTATTATTTAGAGAATGTCACATTCAACCTCTAAATAAGAGTGGGCTAAGAGTTACCCCAGTTTTGTTAAGAGTTAACTCTAAAAATTTCTCTGTCCTTAAGAGTGGACTAAGAGTCCCTTAGTATTGATGTTCTAAGAGCGCAAACCATAAATTAATCGGTTTTTTCATGAAATGCCCCTGAGGTTTGCAATAATGCACCAAATACCCCTGCGCGTTTCAAAATATGGGTTGGCGGACCCGATCCATTTAGAACGTGTTGGGTCACTTTTTTCAATGGCCCCTCCCCGTTGAACGAGCCTAATTCTAATATAAACTACAGTTTCTTTGCAAATTTATACAAAGTAAATCAGTAAATGTTAGTCTGTTACTAGCCTGTGAAATAGCGTATGCTGAATTTTTTAAATAAAATTATTTGAGTTTAAATTATATTTTTGTAAATTTATATTAAAGGGGTAATTAAAACAGACTTTCTATTTCAATTGTAAATATTCTGTATGTAAATTTGAGAAATCATATTTTTAAAATCTGCAACGCGTCTCTTGTGTGACGCGAGCAGCTACTATGGAGAAGGTTATTGATTAGTGTTACTTGACTTTCTATGTTGGTGTTACTTAAAAATGGTATTCGTTGTTACTTTGTTTTGTTTTACTATATTTTCTTCAATTTCATTTAAGAGGTTCCTTGTATAGACTGGTGTTACTTGACTTTCTATGCTGGTGTTACTTATACATTGTATTCCTTGTTACTTTTCTTGTTCTATTGCAGTTTCTTAAATTTCACGTTAGAGGTTCTTTGCATAGACTGGTGTTACTTGACTTTCTATGCTGGTGTTACTTATATATTGTAATCGTTGTTACTTTTCTTGTTTTATTGCAGTTTCATGTTAGATGTTCCTTGTATAGATCGTTGTTACTTGACTTTCTGTGATGGTGTTATTTATGCATTGTATGCGTTGTTACTTTTCTTGTTTAATTGCAGTTTATTCAATTTTATGTTAGAGGTTCCTTGTATAGACTGGTGTTACTTGACTTTCTATGTTGGTGCTACTTATACATTGTATTCGTTGTTACTTTTATTATTTTATCGCAGGTTCTTCAATTTCACGTTAGAGGTTCCTGATATAGACTTGTGTTACTTGATTTTCTATGTTGTTGTTAGTTTTTTTGTTACAGTTTCTTCAATTTTATGTTAGAGGTTCCTTATATATATATATGGTGTTACTTGGCTTTCTATGATGGTGTTACTTATACATTGTATTCACCGTTACTTTTCTTGTTTTATTGCAGTTTCATGTTAGAGCTTCTTTGTATAAATTGGGTACTTAATTTTCTACGTTGGTGTTACTTTTATATACCGTTAACTAACGCGGGGGACTTTAAACGCGATGGGCTTATTTATAAGTGTCAACACGCACTTGATGGTGTGACTGGTCACATATAAGACTTGAGGTAAAATCTGAGAGGAAAACTTATAATGATTTGAAAGATGGAGAAAATAATTGGAGTGAATGAAATTTTAATAAATATTGTGCAATATTTCAAATGCAAAAAAATAAATGATATCGAGTATAAAAATTACTCCTACAATATGACGAGTCCGGATCCTCTAGTGTTTTAATAAAACTCTACAAAGTAGAGTTGTATCTAAACCATACATTTTGAAATCAATGGTTCATATTAGTGGGAAGCGAAAATCACGGGGTAGATGTTGATGAGAAAAAATAGGGGGAATTTTGGAAAGATAATATATGAGCCATTGATTTTTCATTCAATGGTTGATATTGCTCAAACTCTACCTTGTAGAGCTATTTTAGAATTCTAGATGATCCAAAACCCAATATGACATGTGATACAAAAGTTTTAAGTTAAATTATTATATTTGGTCTATTAGTAGATACGAAATAATTGTGTTAAAACTTAAGACAACAATTATAGAATGGAATACCTTATTATTATTATTATTATTATTATTATTATTATTATTATTTTTTTTTTTTATTATTATTGTTGTTGTTGTGGTCGTTGTAATTGTTATTATTCGTCACACTGTTTTAAAATTTGTTGTGTCCCTATCAAAATAAAATTGGGTTTTTGCCCACAGAAAATTCCAAAACAAAGAAAAAGATTGTAACAACTAGCAAGGAGTATGGATTATGAATCAATCGATTAAAAGTTGAGTAAAATATTAGGAATATGATACCATGATTATTGATTCCGATTCGAACTTCGATTGTTTAATGGCGTGCTGACGAAGGTTCATTTGGAATATGAATGGAATCAGAAGAAAGATTCATTATTATTGTGCGCTGGGTGTGACTGGGATCGCCACTAAATAAATACTACTCCGTAACTCTTTTTATTTCTGGCCTAAATTTTATTAAATTTGACCTATCATCACTGCATCCATTATTATCCTTGGATGTTTTTCTATTGGAAAAATTAACGCTATCAGTATCAAGGGAAATGATAAATCCAAGGAATAATTCACTTCTTCCAAGGAAATCATCTTTGAAAAAATATGGATTTCCTTGGGAGAAGTAATACGGTGGTCTGACAGCTTTAAAATATCTCAATGTGTGACGGTCTTAATAATAAAGTATCCCCGTTTTTTTATTGCTTAACTAATTGGTTTCATATCTTAACTAATTGGTTAATGTTTAACTAATTGGTTTCATTGCTTAACTAATTACTTTTTTTGCTTAACTAATTGGTTTTATTACTTAACTAATTGTTACCATTGCTTAACTTATATAACAGCAAAATGGTCTTTTGTGTAAGACCGTCTTATATAAAAGTTTGTGTTTCCTTTTTGGGTGTTTCAAAATGTTCCTTTTATATTATCACATAAATGCTTTAATATTCTTTCAAAATTTGTGTCCAATGATCAATT
Organism: Spinacia oleracea; assembly: GCF_020520425.1. Taxonomy (NCBI): domain Eukaryota; kingdom Viridiplantae; phylum Streptophyta; class Magnoliopsida; order Caryophyllales; family Amaranthaceae; genus Spinacia; species Spinacia oleracea. The sequence continues at coordinate 24,791,849 of NC_079489.1, forward strand.
TAACCAATTAAATTCATGGGTCATTTAATCTCTCATACTTTTCTATTGGGAAATTAATTTTTTCTCATTTTCTCAATATCAAAATTTTGATAAGAGTGAAAACATTGTAAATAAACGTAATTTTCCTTGTTTAAGTATAAAAATAGAGGAATCTCAATGCACATTAATTAATTGTTAATAAACGTGCAAAAGGTCAAACGTAAAGAAAAAAACGGAGGGAGTAGTAAATAATAAATACTGTGAGACAAATAATAGAGAAAGTAAATAATTATAATGCTCCATAATAATATGAAAAATAATTACGTACAAATCAGTAATAAATACTACCTTCGTATTTTTAGAAGTTACTCCCTTCGTTTTCTTTTGTTTTTCCTCTTTCCCGAAATGGCGTTCTTTTTTGTTCTTCCTGTTTGGAATTTATACTATTTTTGGACATGATTTTTTCCTAAATACCCTTTTTTATCTTTCTAATTACGGAGTACAAAAAATACCTAAGATCTCTACATACTCTACCCTAAATTTCCCCACCATCCATTGTTTGATTCATTCACATTTTCCCATTCACCCACCCACCCCCTTTTCTGATTTTTTTTTATTACTTTAATAAAAATATGAATATCTTCTCTTTCCTGCATTTCTTAATTACTTTCCTTTATTTCTTTATTACTTTCTCTTAAACGCAATCATTAATATTACACCCAATCAAAGCAAGATTCCAAATTTCTTAATCTTCTCCCCAATTCCAAATAGCAAGAACAAAAGGGAACGGAAGGAGTACAATTAATATTTTCGGTCGTATTTTATTAGGAGTTACAAGTCTAATTTTGTTCAAATTTTACAACCACCCCCAAATTGTTTATTATTTCTTACTTTCGTATAGGCCCATTTTAAACAATTTCATTTTTGGTAACTTCCTCACTCTTTTCTTTATTGTTAACTACAACATACCTTACTTGCTTCATTGTTGTATTTCGTATAATGTAACACTCTCTATATTTTCTTAATACTTGTGCCAACCAACTTATAACCCTTAAAAAAAATACAGAGGGAGTAATAATGATGAACAATATAATATAACACTCCTTCCGTCCCAAATTAGTCGTTACATTTACCTTTGCGCAAAATTTTAGGTGATAAGTGGTTATTTGACATGCTGGGGTGCTGACTATTTGAGTAGGATAGGAAGCTTAGTGGGGGTGCCTCTTTTTGCAGATGAGTGTACCACTAATCAGCTTAGAGTGTCCTTTGCTAGGATATTGGTGGAGGTGGATTTGACTAGGGAAATGCCTAAAACTGTGTTAATTCAAGATCCTTCAGGAGTGAGCTTCACACAGAAGGTGGTGTATGAGTTCTTACCCCCCTATTGTAAGATTTGTAAGGTAGTGGGGCATGTGTGTAATGGTGGGAAGGATAACACTACTAGATACAAGCCAGAAACTGAGAAAGTTCAACAAGTCTAGAGACCCAAAAAAGTAGTCCCCCTCCCCCTAGTCCAGAGAAGAATGATGAGAGTTTTCCTGTAGACTAGCAACCAATGGGTGTTGAGGTTCACTCAGTGGAACCTGATGATGGGTGGAGAGTGGTGACTAGGAGATCTAGAGACCATAGAGTTTCAACTCCAAATAGAGGGCTTGCTCAGGTGCAGACTGTGCTACAGGAGAGTGTGGGAAATGATGGTGGAGATGCTGATGATTCCTTACCTCACAGATGAATATCTGCTCTTGGAATGTAAGGGGCATGAATTACCCCACCAAGATAGTAGAAATAAAGAAGTTCATTAGTAGGAATAATGCTAGTGTGATGGTGTTAGTAGAAACCAGGGTCAAGCAACACAATAGTAGTAAAATTCAGAATAAATTGGGTTCTGAGTGGAGGTGAGATGGTAATTGTGCTCACTCACCTAGGGGGAGATTGTGGCTGGGGTGGAAACATAGTTTGGTGACTTGCCAGATTACTCACAAAACTGATCAGCTGATCAATGGCCTTATCACTGTAAAGAATGGGGGTTTTACTACTGAATTCACAACAGTTTATGGTTTGCACTCTATTGAAGCTAGGAAGCCACTGTGGGTGGATTTGCTGAATATTCACTCTAATACCACTGGCCCTTGGCTAGTAATGGGTGACTTTAATTCAGTATTGTACTATGGTGATAGGATCAATGGAAATCCAATTACCCAGGCAGAAACTAGGGATTTTGAAAGCTGCTTGGCAAATTCTGACTTGGGAGAGATTAAATGCTGTGGTAACTTGTTCACTTGGAATAATAAAGGGCATGGAGACAATAGGGTGTGGTCTAGGATTGATAGGGCTCTTGGCAACTCTGCTTGACTTACATCCTATGCAGATGCAATTGTTGATGTTTTGAACCCAGAAATTTCGGATCACTCCCCTCTCCTGTTGCAATATAAACTCAATATGCAAAGAGGTGGCAGGCCTTTCAAATTTTTCAACTATATGGCAGACCATCATAACTTTCTGGATGTTGTGAAGGAAGGGTGGATTAAGGAGTATCCTGGAAATGCCATGCTTCAAGTCTGGCAGAAATTGAAGGGTGTTAAAACTAGTCTTAAAGCTCTTTATTCTAAAGAGTTTGCAAGATTGGATGACAGGATTGACACTTTAAGGAGTGAGTTGGATGTTGTTCAAGATCATCTCAAAAATACACCTTTTGATGTGGATATGCATAATAGAGAAAGAGAGGTCCAGTACAAATTGAAGAAATTTTTGAAAGTGCAGGAAAGTGCTTATAAGCAAAAATCAAGAATCCAATGGCTCCAACTGGGGGATTCAAACACTAAGTTCTTTTTTAGTGCTATGAAGGAAAGACATACCAGGAATAGCATTGATGTTTTGTATGATAGTGGTGGAAAGAAGTTAAACACAGCTGATGAAATCAAGGAGGAAATTAGGGGGTTTTACACAAGGCTAATTGGCACTGCTGCCCCTACTCTTTCTGGTATTGATGTTGATATGGTAAGGAAAGGCAAACAGCTCACTCACACTGCTGCCAAATCATTGGTTCTTCCAATCTCCAACAAAGAAATTGATGATGCTCTGAAGGGTATTGATGTGAATAAGGCTCCAGGGTTGGATGGCTTTAACAACTTGTTCTTTATCAAAGCTTGGGATGTAATTAAACATGACATCTATGCTGCTGTTAAATCATTCTTTGAAACAGGACACCTGCCTAAACAGATAACAATACAGTGGTGACCTTAATCCCTAAGGTACCTAATGCCTCAAAGATCACAGAATTCAACCCTATTGCTTGTTGTACAGTGGTTTATAAGTTGATTTCAAAGATTCTTACATCTAGAATGCAAGGGGTAATTGGTGATGTGGTGAGTGAGGCTCAATTTGGGTTTATTCCTGGGAGAGCCATTGCAGACAACATACTTCTTGCTACTGAATTGATTAAGTGCTACTCTAGAAAGTATATCTCTCCTAGGTGTATGATTAAAGTGGACTTGAAGAAGGCTTATGACTCTTTGGAATGGCCCTTTTTGAAGGCTATGATGTGTGAGCTAAGGTTTCCTGAGAAATTTGTGAACTGGATTATGTAATGCGTATCAACTGTCTCTTACTCCATCTTAGTCAATGGTTATCCTACTAATCCAATTCCAGCAAAAAAAGGGCTAAGGCAAGGGGATCCTATGTCTCCCTTCCTTTTTGCACTTGGAATGGAATATCAGTCTAAATGATGCAGCCTCTTCTTCTGGTTTTCATTTTCATCCTAGATGTAAGAAGCTCTCCCTTACTCACATGAGGTTTGCTGATGATTTATTAATGTTTGTGAGGGCTGATAGGGATTATGTGAAGACAATGTTTGATGCTTTCACCAAATTTTCAAATGCTTCAGGGTTAACTGCAAACCTCCATAAAAGTGAGGTTTATATTGCTGGTGTTTCTGGTGATGTGGCTGATCTCATAGTATCTGATTTAGGTATTCCCAGGGGTTCCTTCCCTTTTAAATATTTGGGAGTTCCTCTTACTACCAGAAAGCTCAATTTTACTGACTGCAAACCACTCATTGAGAAAACTGTAGCTAGAATCAGAAGCTGGACAGCTAAAATGCTCTCTTATGCTCGAAGAATTCAACTAATTCGTTCTATGTTATTTGGCATCCAGCTCTATTGGTGCCAGATTTTTGTCATGCCCAAAAAAGTTATGAAAGAAATCCATAGAATCTGCAGAGTTTTCTTATGGACTGGTACTGATACAAACTCAAGGAGAGCTCCTGTTTCTTGGGAGCACATGTGTCTTCCCAAGATATGTGGAGGTTGGAATTTAAAAGATCTGATAGTTTGGAATAAAACTGATGTAACACCCTAATAATTCCTTGCTTTTATAAAACTATTTTCCAACTTAAAATAAAGGAATTACTAAAGCATTACCGCCACCGTGATAACGGTTAAGGCTATTACCAGAATTACGCAGCGGAATTAAATGTCAACTAACTTTTAAAACCATAATTAATAAAATATCGAGGCCTCCTACAATTTGGAACCATAATGGCCCAAAAACCAAAATATAAATAATCCAAACATTTCAAACATAATTAAAATATTAAATAAAATAGTTTCAAAAGACGAAAACATGCAACTCTCTCAATCATAGCCACATGATTTCGATCGTACTTGATCTACCAACCTGCTATATTATTCTACTCCCCAACAATGCAAGTGCAAATGATGGATCATCATAGGGTCATTAAGGCAAGGGCCATGACCGAAAACACACAAAGCACTTAGTCAGCAAAAGCTGAGTACTTACAAGCGTAGAGTAAATGAAACTAAAACATGCATCACTCACTAAATACTAATCAACATGCAAAAGCCATATAATAACAAATCAAACAATCATGAGATACAAGACTCGACTCTTGACTCGACTCTTGACTCACAATTTAATTAGAATAAGCTTCGAACGGGCCAAAAGGATAATCCACAAAGGGAAAAAAAGGTGATGGGAGCCAACCAAACACCAAATATAATAATAATAATAATAAAATCGGGCCATACCGACGGAATTCCTGCGCATAATATAAATGAAACAACGTCTTGTATCATTAGTAGGAGTACGAGCTTTCCGGCAAGACTCCCCCCATTGTTCATACTCAAGGTATATACGTTCCAAGAGTTTTGAAGCTTGTTCGGGTTGCACTTTACGTTTATTAATATTTTATTCAAGGCGAACTCAAGACTCGACAACATGCATATATACAATTAATAAACGACAACCAAAACAATCTTATTTTAATGCTTTAAGACTTGTGATCAACCAAGCAAGACACTTGTGATATTACTACCATGTTCCTCCTCACCAAAGTGAGACTCCACATCATGCATATTAACATGAGGGTTGTGCCCTTGCACGACAAATCCTAATTCATTTCATACATAATATTCCCAACTGAACCCTACATGTGCGGTGGCTTACGTGAGCTAACCCTTCACATGTGGTAAAATAAATAGTACAACGAGGTACAAATAAATGGCTCAAAGTATGCTAGACATCCCGTACAATAGCATACAAATAATTAATCCATCCCTTGCATGTGGATTGAACCATACATGCATAAATATTGAACAACATGATTGACAATGAAATCCATACTCATAATAATTTCAACATGCTTGTTCAACAATTAATTCAATAAATCCAACATCACAAAACACATGCTCGTTCACCAAAATAAACATGATTTCACATAATGTAATTCACATCATCAACAATCATGTAATGTCATTGACAAAAAGGTGTGGTCGCCCTAGACTTGTACGTACCTTGAATACCTAAGCGTAGGGGCCACTTTGCAATAACGAGCACTCAACTAGAAATCACCTCCTATCATCAAAATAATGAAACTTAAATTATTTCCATGTTCGTTAAATTTCCAGCAACTTTATAAAAATTAAAACTTCCTTTAGACTTTAGAGTTCAATCGTTTTTCAATAATAAAGTCGTCTCAATTTGCAAAATCAATCCCTAGTACAAAAACATACTTTTTTCGCCTTTAAAATCAATTAAATCAACACTTTAAACCTTTATTCAAATCTGAAAATATAATTGATTATCATAATTAAAATCATCACCTAATTATGCTAATCAATCGACTCATTACGTCTAGGTTAAAACCCTAACTTGAAAATCCCAATAACACTAGTTTAATATCATAAAAATCCATGCTTTATTAAATAAATAAATCTGAAAATTCATCCTTTAATAATTAAAACAAACCTAATGAATCACAACACACAAATCCTCAAACCACGGTATTCATAACCGGTTCCTAGCATTTTAATTACTCAAAACAATATTAATATAATAATTTAAAATACGGAATTTAAATAGAATAGGTAAGGAAGAAGAGAATTATACCAATCCGGCCTATAGCACGGAACAATCACGAATTAGGGTGATTGGGCGAAAAGAGATTGGAAAACGAACACGAATAACACACACACGCACCAACCGTGTGTGGGTGTGCGCGCAGCGACGAGGGACGAGGCACAGGCGCGCGCTGCGCGAGGGAGAGGCAACAGGGGCGCGCTGATGTGCGCGAGGAGGGATCAAGGGGCGCGATGCGTACACGAGGGAGAGAGAGCAGGGGCGCGCAGGTGCGCGAGCAAGAGAGGGCAAGGGGCGCGCTGGTGCGCGAGCAAGAGAGAGCAAGGGGCGCGCAGGGCGCGAGGAGAGGGAGAGGGGCGTGCGAGTGTGCGGGGCGTGAGGCCGAGGCACGAGAGCACGAGCAGTGTGCGGGGCGTGAGGCCGAGCGCACGAAGGGCACGAGCACGGGTGTGCGTGCGTGCGGACGAGAGGAGAGGGGGAGAGGAGTGAGGTGCAAGAAATCAAAAAGGGGTTTATGAAATTTTAGGGGTTTATTTAATGATGGGGATTCCTATTTATAGGCTCCCTAATCCCTTGATGGGCTAGGCTTAGGATATTTGAGTTGGGCTTAGGAATTAAATGAATTGGGCTAGCTTAGGATTTAAATGAAACTGTTTGGATTGGGCTTGATTAATAAAACGAACTGGACTTTTATTTAAAACCCGAAGCTTTTAAAAATCATTTGCAACTCATTTAATTTCTCGACTCAAGAATTAAATTCGTTTCGTAATTAATTAAAATAATAAATATTCTAATTAATTAAAATACATTAAATACATTTAAATATTATTTAAATGCTAATAAATCGTAAAATGCTTTATAAATATAATAAAATATATTTATAAATATTATAAAAATACGAGGTATTACAGCTGCTGTTTTGAATCATTGTTGGGCTTTATCTCAAAAACAAGACAGGTTGTGGATCAGATGGGTTCATATTTATTATGTCAAAACGAAAGACTTTTGGACCATGGACATTCCAAATGGTCTGTCATGGTCTTTGAGGAAAGTGTGGGCTGCTAGGGATTTGTTGGATGCTAATAATCCTCATCTTTTCACTCATGGGGGGAATTCAGGATTCAGAAGGTGTATAAGAAGTTGAGGCAAGTTGGAAATCAGGTCTTGTGGAAAAGACTTATTTGTAACAACAAAGCTAACCCTAAAAGTACTTTTGTAACATGGCTAGCTGTCCAGAATAGGCTAGCTACCAGAGAAAGATTGTTGAGCTGGAACATTAATGTGGTTGAGCAGTGTGGACTGTGTCAGAATTATAGAGAAAGTATATCTCATATGTTCTTTGAGTGTGGATTTTCAAATGCAGTATGGAATCAAGTTCTTCTCAATTGTGGCTTTGTTAAACCTATTCTCACATGGCAAGAGGAGATAGAGTGGGCTAATAAACTCAGCAGAAGCACTAGGAAGAAAAGCAAGGTGGGAGCCATAGCATTTGTGGAGACTGTTTATGCCATGTGGCTTCAGAGAAATGCTAATGTGTTCAATTCTAAGCTTGAGAGTTGTGATACAGTAATCAGTAGAATCATGTTTGCTATAGCTTGTAGATGCAGTGATGAAATGAAATCCTGCTTGCTGTAGTGTGTTAGGGTGGTGCCTGCTGTTTTGGCCTTCCCAGTTTGTTCTTTGTAGTTTGTAAGGGTGATGCCTTCTGTTTTGGGTCACCCAATTTGATTTCTGGTGTGCTTGGTGTCTTGGAGTTCGTGTGTAACCTTATACTTTGGTGAATAATAAATCTCTATTTTCCAAAAAAAAAAAATTATTATTATTTCGAAAAAGTAGATGTCATAGAAATTATTGGAAGTATTTTTTTTAATTGAACGAGAGAGGGTGTGGGGACCAAACTTTTTGTAGTGGGAAGAGAGAAACAATATAATAATTGAGGGGACATTCCTAATTTGGAAGTGTAACAAGTGATGTGGCACGAACGAAAAAGAGATCTATCTATTACTGCGCGAGATGTAGGAAATTGTAACAAGTAATGTGGGATGGAGGGAGTAATTATTTTCAACATTATAATAAACAAAATAGGAAAATAAATCTAATATTCCCTCAATTATATATATATATAAAGGAGAGTGTTTTGGAGAGCATTCGGAGCGACACGTAAGATTTCTAAGTCATCAAATATATAGCTAAATTATTTTGGATTTATTAAAATAAAATAGATAAATAATGCTCGGTAAAAGATAATAAAAGATAAATTTAAATAAAGACTCGGTAAAAGATAATAAGAGATAAATTTTGATAAGAGTCAAAATAGATAAATAAAAACTCATTAAAAGATAATAAGAGATAAATTCAATTGGGAGTCAAATACCATACTCCATATAACGATAACTAATATGCGCGATTTTACCTATATAAAAAGTAACAAATTATTATGAATTCATAAATTGTTTACATAAATTTCTAAATCGTTGTTTTTACTTTTTTTTGTTGGCAGTGGATACAAACATGCAATAAAAAAAACAAAAAAAAAAACAACAACACCCATTACAATCAGCCTATTACTGATTCATGGGAGACAAACCTAACACTATTAGAATTAAAACTAAGGTTAGAATCAACAAGAGAAATACAAGAAACAGGGAACTTCACACTACTACAGCACATAGCCTTCTTCCTTGGTCGATCTGAAAACTCCAACATATGTGTAACATTCCTCCTCTTCCTTCCCGCCCGGGACCTGCAACAAACAACAAGGTGAGATCGATCTCCCAAAACGCGTCTCCTCGCAGTCCTGCGCCTCCTCGGGGTGGAGAGCTTCCCTTGAAATTCGAACTCCTTTTCTTTTTCCACAGTTAGTCGAACACACCATCGGTCTTGTTGAGAGGTGGGGGCTGAAGAAATGTTGCCTGCTAAATTGCTCATGCAATCACTATCAACGATCTCTTCCGTACTCATTTCATCCTTGCACATTAATGAGCTTTCCTCTTCTTGGCTTCTTGAATTCTCACAAATGATTGTCATATCACTTTGAACACATTCCTCCATTGAAGAACTTGGGGGTTCACACAATCCCCCTCCATGGGCTTCTTTCTCTTTGGGTGGCAAATTCTTTGGCTTAGACATTAAACGGATAACCATAGGGGAACTCAATCTAGAGTTAACATAATAAACAGATTTTCCTTCAACTATTTTTTGATAATCCTTCTTTGAGATGGAAAGAGAGGAGCCCGGCCTTCGTCGGTTGACAAACCGATACTTGGACTCCGCAATAACATGTCTTTTCAAATTAGAGGAACTTGCATCATCCTCCATTACTCCGTCAACAACCGCTTCTACATGCTTTCTCGAATCATTAGTATCCCCTATACATGAGTGACCCTCCAAATTTGTTTCCATGCTTGTAATAGTAGAACTCTCATCATCGGAACTACACTTACTATCTTCCATATTCTCCTCTTTAGCCACTTCTTCCCCCTTACTTAAAGAAGCCTTGTCACTAGAACAACCATTCAACACCTTCCCCTCCTCATTTGCGATGGCTTGCTGCTTACTACCCTCCATCTCCATACTAACCAGCACATGCTTATCATACTTATCTATGTGGTTACTGCAGACCCTTTTACCATTAACCTCATGCTTTATCATTGGGGAGGGCAAACCTATTCCAAGTCCAGCTGGAATAATATTTTTAACACAAGATATGTGCCCCCTTTTAAGAGTAGACTGCTGAACTTGCTCCAGTTTTTTACCCACCTCTTGGTTTGAAGGATCAAGTTCATGGGCTGTTAACAAGTCCCAATGAGCAAAGTCCCTTCTACCCAATTCAATTGCAGCTGAAGCTCTTCTAAACAAAGCTTTGATATTATTTGGATCAAAATCCAAAATGATTGTACATATATACCCAACCCGCTCAAACTCTTTTTTCTTGCTAAAACAAGCAGCCAAATTCAACAGAATACAAATAGCCAACTCAAAGAACATGATTATATCTTCTTCCAATTTAAACACAAACCGACCAAGGAACAGACCTGCATAGCCATATTTCTCCAAAGCATTATCTATATTACCACTTCTAAAAAACAAATTCCCTTCTTCTTTTCACTCCTTAGCAAGATCTAAAACTCCTCTTGGGCTCTCTGTTTCTGAAATTAGGGAAATTAAGAACTCATCTTCTTCAGTGAGGTTGTCCCCTTACAAAAGGAGTTTATTCAACTCACCCCTAAACTTCTCATAAAATACCAAATAACACATCTTAGAAGTACAGGAAGACAAAAGCTTACACTGAAAGTGCAAAAAGACTATATAATTTTTGGCGATCGAAAGAAGGAACAACTCTATTTCTAGAAATGGCTGAAGATTAAAACTACTGGAAATAAGAAACTAATACTGCTGATTAAAAGAAAAATAACTCACCGGAGATTCGAAAGGAGAGGTTATCGGTCCTTCCTCATCTCCGGCGAGCTATCACAATGGAATCACACGGACCAAGAAAATTTTGGCTAGAGAGAGAATTTGCTGGGGAATCGCAATTTTTTGAGTCCTTTTTAACTTTTTTATGTTTGTGTAATTGTGTTTGTTTTTACTTATTAGGGAGGTGTTATTTTACTGGATGCTTCAGCATGTGTTTGTTGAGAATTGTGATGAAGTTCTAAAAAATTAATGCACATTACTTTTTTGATTAAATGTTTGTGAGAAATATTATTATTGATTTGATTAAATTTTGTACTAGATAGACAATTTTCTTTTGTGGTTCAAATACACGATGTGAAAGTTGTATAAAATTAAGGCAAATTTGTGCTTGATGTTTCGATTTCTTTCACTTGTTTTCTGATCCTTATCTCGCTATGCATTAGGAAAGAGCTCAAATTTTCTGGTTAAGAAGGTAACCAGTTGCATTACTTGCATACAGAGGCAGCCGCAGCTGCTAATAACATCTAAGGTATCCGCGCGTAAGTAATATTATTCATCGTAAAGGGGAAATAGAGATTGAAAGAATGGTTTGTTGGTATGCTGAAGAAGTCTGCCATTTGTTCACTAAACCATTTTACATCTACCAATAATTTCGGAGAGATCAAGAAATTTTATGGCCAACTACTTCGAAAGGGATTTCTTTGTAGTTCCCTTAACGTTCTTACTAAACTTATGTATTCATGTATAATTGTGGCGTACAAAAATCTCATAAAGTGGTATAAATTGAACGTAAACAATCATCTAAATTCTAAATCACCAATCATACATATCCTTATACATTAAAGTTAAATACGATAGAGAAACAAATTATGTATTAAAATAACACGTGCATTGCACGGGGATCAAATCTAGTATATTATAACAATGATGAACATAATCCGGTTTTTTTGAAAATAAATAAATTGTATTAAATGAAGATGAGCTGAACTAAAATGAATGAAATTGAAATAAAGTCAAAAGACCATGGCCTTTTAGATCGAATGAATTTTAACTGAATTAAAATAACCAAATGTGAAATTGAGTATTTTGATTGAAATCAATAAAGATTCTTTCTCATACATGAATAAATTTTTATTTATAATAAATGATACTCTTCCCGTTACTAAAAGATTGCCTCATTATGTTTTTTAGGTGTTCCTATTTGTGTGTCTGATGCCTTATTCAATCACGTTTCCACTTGGTCTTGAAGGAAATGTGTCCTTCACCCAATGTGCATTAGTCAAATACCAAGGTTCGGATTAATTACGAATAATTAATTCAGTAAGATCAAGTGATCGGAACGGCTAGCTGGAGAAAAGTTATTGATCAATGAGTTCTAATCCTTATTAGGCCCACAACTTACTCTTGACTGAACCTACAAGGTCACACCATTGGCATGTAACAGATCGCTGGATTAAATGAGTCGGAAAGTCTTTTAATGGCTTTTCGGGAAATTAGTTCGGAAAACATAATTATACGATTAAACATTGGATCGTGAAAATCGTATATTGTATTGCGTGTATTCGTAAGCTAGGCGAAACGAATAATCGTATCGTACGACATTGGATCGTCAAATACGAAACGATAAATAATTGTCGAAGGATAATTTAATCGTAACACAAAAGCAACCCACGAGCCGAGCGCACAAGCGCAAGGCCCATGGGCGCAGCGCGCAAGCAAGCAGTGCTGGCCCATGGCCTTGCTTCCTGGCGCGCGCGGAAGAGAGTAGCAGCAGCAACGTTGTGGCCCGCAGCCCAACAACGTGTTGGCTGCGTGCACATGCTTCGTGGGCTTGCTAGCTGGTCGAAGCCTCTTGGCTTTGGCCGGTTGGCTTTGTTGTTTAATAGGTTATTATAATAACCTAAACACTATGATTTCCCAACAATTGATTCATTCATTCTAACCCTAGACACCTTGAGTAGAACCCTAATTCTCATTCTGCCTCCATTAGAGTGTTCTTTCCAAAAGTCACAAAATCTTGAAGGAGATCTAAGCTATCAATCTCAAGACGGATCTGAACGTGTCGGTGAACCAAGTAGAGGAACTACAATTCGAGTTCTTGTTCGTGTTCGTAGACATAAGAGAAAACATGTAAAAAACGTATGTATTGTTTAATCTGTACTTTATACTTGTTTCCTGGATTTGGGGTTGTTCTGCTATCATGTCATTTATTTAAATGTAAACCCCTACAGTTCTTTCTATAACTATCTTCTCAATGATCAACTTTATCAATCAGTGTGCAAATGTTACACCTAAACTAACATTTGGGCTCGTGCAATGCACGGGAGCTAGCATTTGTAAGGTGTTATACGAACTTGCATTGGTCAACATACAATAACTTTAGGTATTATGAAATTTTAAATTATTTATGCGCATCCGTAAATTTTTGTTTAGTGTAAGACATAAATAAATATAACCAAATTTTGTACTACGTATATGTTGAGATTATAAATCTAACAATATTTAGAAGGAACCATCAACGATAGTGATAATGTAACATATAATATAATGTCAATAGAAAAACAAACATTTAATAAAATAATCATAATAAATTGACGAAAAGTCAAAATTAGTCATAGAAAAAGAGATTAGACACATAAAGTAAAACACACATTGCCTCCGAAAATGAATGATGATAAAGAATTGATTGTGTAAGTTGTTGTGGGATCTTTTTCGGTGCTGACGTGGCACGCGCTCCTCGGAGGTATCAAGTATGACCTGGCACGAACTTCTGGCAACCTGCAAAACAAGAATATTCCCGTAGGAATATTCCCTCCGATGCTTAAGTAAGTATAAGCTAGAGAGATAAGTAATTTGTAGAGAGAAGGCAGAGCAAAGATAGGTTTGATGTTGTTGGGCAAGAATTGAATGCCCTTTTACCTTGGGATCTGAGCTATTTATAGTGCTAGGGTTTCTTGGGGACTGCACCCTCAACCCTAGCTGTGGGATGCGTGCCCCTTGGGGATTTAGGACACGTGGCCTTCGGCCTGCAATGATGGACCTTCCATATTTGAACCGGCTTTCAAAGAGAATGGGCTTTGTCAAATGGGGCTATGTCTTTATTCTGGTGGAGTAGCAGGATTTTGGGCCTTCTTTCTAGGTCTGAGCCCATCTGATCAGTATGAGTTGTAGGCTGCCTCTTTGGGCTTTGTGGGAGATATATTCAAGCCCACATCATTTGCCCCTCATGAGGAGTGAAAACAGACGTTAGTTTTCACTGCTCTTGGAGTGTCCAACGAGGTGATGGCGCGTGGCAGGGGTAATCATTTCTTACCCCTCTATAAATAAGTGGCCAATTTGAGTGATTTTCCCCCTCATTTCCAGTGATCATTTGAGAGCAATAGGAGAAGGCGATTTCCGGCGTCTTATATCCACCGACATCCAACGTAGCACCGCCACGATCTTCAAAGTCGTGTTCTTGCAGTTCTTCATCCAAGTTCTTTCACAAACTCTCTTTTGATTTATCAGGTAAATGCTTTCTTTGGAAAAATGTGTTTGTTGATCTTGATTTCTCCGAATTCTCTTCTTAGTCATGCATGGGTCTCGTCAAACTGAGGGCGTCATCTTGTCCCTTTGACGTCTTCTTTTTTCAAGTTTGTCCCTGCTTTGAGACAAGTCTTGGCTTGTTGCAGGATTTAATGGCGCGAATAGAAGACGAGGAGCAGTTCGAAGGAGAATCCTCTTCTCCTATAGAGGACGTCCCTGAAAGTACCGATGCCGCGCCGGCTAGTACGTCAGGTGGGGAGGAAGGTCACCTTCATCTCAGCGCCATCTTCCCTCTTCAGACGTGGCTGAACTTTCTCACCCTCGAGGGGAAGGCCTATGGGGAGTCTCTGAATCTAGGTTCGGAGTACAAATTTCGCATGCCGGCCGGCATGGACTGCACCAGCGTTGGACTGGTGAAAGGAGAGTTTCGCCGTTTACGGCTCGTTTCTGAAGCTGGGTATGAGATTCCCCCCTCACCCCTTTGTGGTGGAGTTGCTGGACGGCTTTAATATTGGCCTGTGCCAAATGTCCCCGAACTCCTGGGCGGGTGTGTTTGGCTATATTGCTCGCTGCGAGCTTGCAGGCATCACCCCTTCCCTTCCGGCGTTCCTAAGAATCGCCTCTATGTCCCAAGTTTCGAGAGCCGCCGCGGGCTGGCTGATTCTTACATACAAGGGGGCCTATCGGACGGTGATGGGGAAGGCGTCTAAGTGGCATCACTGGAGGAAGAAGTGGGTGGTTATCAAAACCACCAATCTGGAGATGTGTGAGAGGATGAGACGCTGGAACGTCAAGCCCAACTTGGTTGGGAAAGGTGCTTCTTTACCTCCCGTCTCTGCCGAGCTCTGGGAACGGATCTCGTCGCTGTTCAAGGTCAAGCCGCTCGTCATCAAGGACAAGACGACCTACATACCCGAGGGGTGGTTGCCTCATCTGGATCAATTGAGCAATCCCATTTTCCTCTCGGCTGTAGGCTTGTGTCCGTATATGCCGAGAGGTAATGTATCTATAATTCCAACTCTTCACTGTTTAATCAAAACCGCACTAATGTCTTTATTTTGTTTTTTCAGACGAGGCCATGGGTAAGCTGGACGATGCTTCCAAAGGTCAAGTGGATAGGACGTCTTGGTTGGCGAAGGTACTCGACGCCAGTACCTTCAAAGCTTGGAAGCGTCAGCAGGCAGCCGAGCAAGCCATTTCTGAGCAAATGGCTCCCCCTCCTGCTGAGGAGAAGGTATTGATCAAATCTTCCGACGTGATTCCCTTTGTTGTTTACAACTTATGTTTTCATTTTTTTCTCTTTTTTTTTTAGAAGACGAGGAAGGCGACCACGGACGCGGCTCCTACTTCTAAACGCAGGGCTGGCGGCACAGAAAAACCCGTATTCAAGTCAATGACGTCGAAGGCTTCTAAGGGGTTTGCCGTCCCCAAGGCTGCATCCGCTTCTCCTAGCTTGGAGAAAACTGGAGGGACAGCTGATGAGGCCGGTGAGGACATATATCAGTATATCACCCATGATTTTAGTTTTAAATAGTAGGTATAGATGTTACTTCCTTTATGCGTCACTTTTTGTTTACCCTATTTACCATTTTATTATTTTAATTAACAGTCCCTACAAAATTACCTCATTACTATAAACGTTCATAGAGACTATCATTTTACTATCATAAAAAATACAATTAATTCCATTATTTTTTTTCTATTCTTAATTTCACCCAATCAACTTATAATAAAGCACTTTGATAGTAATAAAATAAAAATTAATTTATGGAACAATTTGTTAGGGTCTGTAGAAATTTCCGAGGGTTAATTTCCTGCTATCGTGGAGAAGTCATTCGCAAACTATGGGCGTCATACCGTTTGCGTAGTCTGTCAATATTCTTCTCCACCACAGCAATCAGACTATCTACTTTGATGGCCAAAATAAGGAAAGACAGATGTTAGAAAATCCCAATAATTAAAACCCAAACAAATTGTTAATCTCTTTATTTCTCATCATTTTTCTGATGTGGCACAAGAAGACAAATCCATATGAGCTAGGATGAGTGTCATTATGGTACTCCTTCCCACACCATATAACAACTCCCTAGATTCACTCTTTGTACTAATTTTTAATTTTTGATTTTAAATTTTCAGAATTTCTTATCCATGCAAAACAACTACGGGCCCCACAAAACACTTGTGAATACTTTGTTATCATCAACCCTCAAATGGGTCACACTACACGTGAGCATCATTATTAAAAAGAAATTAATTATTTTATTAAAGTTATTGATAAATAAAATTATTTGTTTTTGACATACAATGAAACAAACAATAAAGTTATTGATAGATTTAAATGACAATGCTTCGATCTCAATTTTTTTTGTAAATAAATCAAATTCTTAAAGAGGAAAATGAAAGTAGAGAGCAAATATTGAACAAAAGATTTAAAAATTAAAGTAACAATAACATAAGGATAAATTATTTTTTACCATCTAAAAAAATTGAAAATTTGTTTTTTACCACCTAAAAAACTAAAACTTTTATTTTACCACCTAAAAAAATTTAAAAAATTGTTTTTTACCACCTGGAAAATGGGAAAATAGATGAAAATGTTATGTGGGGAGGCAAAAAAACGGTAATATTTCATATATATTCTTTTCTTCCACTATTTCATGTAATTAAATCTCTTCTCTTCCCCCGCTTTCTTATTTTTCATGAATTCACATAATTTTTCACCATTATTAATTCATAAAATTAACACAATTTAATGAAAATAAAAAGAGAAGGGTGAAAGAGTTAAAGAAACTCATAAAGGGAGTGTAAAAAGTTGGAGAAAAATTGAATTAGGTAGCCATACATAAAGGTTGCATCTACTTTTTTGTTTTTAGGTGGTAAAAAACAAGTTTTAATTCTTTTTTAGGTGGTAAAATACAAGTTTTAGATTTTTAGGAGGTAAAAAATAAATTTTCGATTTTTATAGGTGGTAAAAAACAATTTGTCCATAACATAAATCCCCTAAAAAACCAATAAGATACAAATTTCTGTAAGATTAATAGAGTAAAAAATGTCACCACAAATCCTTATCTAAAATTGGTGTACAATAAATATTATACATATGAGAAAAAGTTAAGTTAAAATGTTTAAAAGTAAAGTTATCCCGGTATAATGTAAAAGTTATATGTTTTTTATGATAAAAGTTGTCGCTTTAATAAAATTATCCATTCAAATCGCTATCTATACTATATAAAAGTACGCCGCCTAGCGTAATTATCTGTTTTACCCTTTGTTTAAATCAGAAAAACAAAAATATAATACGAAGTACAATATAGACGGAAATCAATTTAAAATATATTTACCAAAAGTGGAGCACTAAAAGCCATGAAATAAAATAAATTAAAATAACAAGTAGTTAACCAATCTATACTAATATATTAAAAAGCGTTCGTAAGAAAGTATACAATGTCACATGGCGCCCTCCTCTTTCAATTGGACACATGTCATTATATGTCATCCAATATTATTCAAAAATAACAAATACAAGATTCAAACACATGACGTGGTGAATGGAACCACTAATGACTTATCCACTCGACTACGCTATTTTACGTGTTATCTTTTGCAAACGAAATATAATAAAGTGATAATAAAAGAAAGAAAATTTATTTTAATAAAAATAGGAGTTAACTATAATTTGTTTTTATTTTTTGCAGAAAACCTAGGCATAGTTACAATTATTTAAGTGATGACTCGGCCACTCGGGGTATCGCCCGAGCCCAAAATCTAGTTAAATATTATTAAGTGTGCAATTTTAATTACAATATACAAGCACGCATTACGTGTATAGAAAACTATTAATGTATAAAAGTAACTATATAACTCATTGAAATATTTAAATTAAGTGTAAAAGTTAATCAAAACATGTTAAAAGTTACTAAAAGTTGGATAAAAGTTACTTCAATGTACGATAAATAGGAATCACATATCGAATGAGGATATTTTTTTTAAAGGGGTGACGTGCAGTGGAAAGTATTATAGATTGATATGATACATAGTACAAAGTGTTTTTAGGATGTGACTCGTGTACTCGTTTTAAAAAAAAAGGGTCGAACCGGGTTGGGTTTTGCTAAATGGGTCACGACTTGACCTGACTGAATATGACTAGTTTATGACCCGACCCATTTCATTTAAGTTTGGGCCCAACCCGCCCTTGATACGACCCATTTTATAGGCACGTCTATGTTAAAACATTCACGGGAACGTTTTGGTTTTGTTGGTTTCTATGTTACTCCCTCCGTCCCAGATTAGTTGTTACACTTACCTTTGCACAAAGTTTTAGATGATAAGTGGTTGTTTGGTTATCAATTGTTATTTTATTGAAAAAATAAATTTGATAGGAGTGAGTGGGTATTATTTTAATTGGATGAGAGAGGGTGTGGGGACAAAAAAAGATTTAGTGGGAAGAGAGAGACAATATAATAATTGTGGGGGTAATTCCTAATTTAGAAGTGTAACAACTAATCTGGGACGGACGAAAAAGAAAAATGTAACAACTAATTTGGGACGGAGGGAGTAAATTATGTGTACGTATATTAGAAATTAGTAATAGTTACTTAACATTTTATGATCAAATTTATCACTGCATTGTGAACTACTCTGTATAATGGAAGAACTCCATGAATAATGAAAATAGAAATAATGTGGTGCTGATAGTTTCCGATGATGTCTGTTCAAGAGGGGGAAATTGGAGAAGTAAGAAAAACAAATAATTAATTAGTTTTGTACTTTTGTATTATATTTGTTAACTCAAAGACTTAACATTTCTTTAACCATTATAGTTAACTTTGGCCATAAAAATAAGATGAGGTCCCAATTATTGACCAAAATAAGGCGAGGTCCCAATTGGTGATTTTTTGCAAAACTTAGACCCCAATCATAGGGTTAACTCAAGAGAACATATATATATTCAATTCAATTTGCCATATATGAAATATTTGTTACTCCCTCCGTCCCAAATTATTCGTTACACTTACTTTTGCACAATGTTTTAGGTGATGATAAGTGGTTGATTATCAATTGTTATTTTATTGAAAAAGTAGATCCGATAGAAATTAGTGATTTTTTTTAATTGAATGAGAGAGAGGGTAGGAACCAAAAAATATAGTAGGAAGAGAGAGACAATATAATAATTGTAAGGTTATTCCTAATTAGAAGTGTAACAACTAACCTGGGATGGACGAAAAAAAGTAAAGTGTAACAAGTAATATGAGACGGAGGGATTACATCTCTATTTATGTTGTATACTCCCTCCGTATTTTAAAAAGAGATACAATTTTTTTTATTGACATGACTTGATCCCCACTTCCAATTATATTAATATTTCTCTCTTTCTTGAGGTCTCCACAATTACTCACATTATCTTTTACTATAATAAATATTTCACACGCTACCTCAATATCATCTTTTCATTAATGAGTTTACTTTTCCTTTTAAGAAAAAAAAAAAAAAAAACTTAAGTGGGGCTTGTTATTAATCACGATCGAAATGACAATAATACCCTTTTTGCGTCCTTTAAATTCCCAATGCTAAGAGCCTATGATCATTGCTAATCATTCTATGTACTTCCTCTGAGCTTCCAAGTTCCAAACTTACACAAAAAAATCCAGAGAGTTTTTTTATTCCCCTTTAAAATAAATAAATAAAAGAGAGGATGTTGGGAGTGTTTAGTAGCTCAGTGGTGTCACCGCCGGAGGAGCTGGTGGCTGCTGGAAGTCGGACGCCGTCGCCAAAGACGAAGGCGGCCGAGCTTCTTAGCCGCTTCCTAGCTGGAAACACCTCTGCTGTTTCCGCCCAACTCGGAGATTACGCCAATTTAGCCTTTTCACATGTAGGAGAATCTCCAATCCGGCCTAGGTATATATATTTTTTTTCACTAAATGCTGTTCATAACAAAAGTATACATCTCCTCTGTTTTTATCAATTTTGATTTTTCTCCGAGCTTATAATTCATCCTTGGTGCATGTGTTAGGCACTATTTACTCTAGTTTCCCTAATCAAACCAAAACAAATATTCTTCGAATGTTATTGGTGAAAGTTATATCCAAGATCGAATCAGATTTATATCATAGCCATATAATTTTTTTCAAACACACACAAAGAAAGAAAAAAAAAAAAAAAAGTTAACATAGGAGGTAAGCAAGAAGATTAAAAAAAAAGTTGTCGGTTGTTGGCAACTTGGCATAGATCATCATAAGGATGTCAATGGGACGGGGCGGATGCGGATGTAGGTCCCTCCATCCTCATCCCCACCTAAAATTTTCATACTTATTCCCGCCCCATCACCCATGGCGGGTACAAAATTCATTCCCATCCCCGCCCCAATGGGTGTAAGCTAAAATCCATTCCCGCCCCGCCACCTAACTAGGTATCCCTCCCCATCTTATCCCCGCGCTAATACCCACCTAATTTTTCTTATTTAGCAAACATTTGCCATATATACGGAGTAATCAAAGTTAACTATAGAAAAAAATTCCTTATGCCTAAAGTAACCTATATAATCGAAAAAAATACTCGTCATAACAAAAAAAATCCAAAGAAAAAAAATAAAAATCTCACCTAAATTTATATTATCACCTAAAGATGCAAATAAATTCAAATTCACCCCATCACCCATAGCGGGTATGAAGCGGGGCGAGTGAGGATGGGGCGGGGCGAGTGGGTATAGGACGGGGCGGGCGGGTTCAACACAAAATTCACACCCGCCCCATCAACCATGACGGGTACGATTTTTATACCCATCCCCGCCCCATCACCCGCCAAACCTACCTCCACCCCCGCCTACTTGAGACGGATGCGGGGCGGGTCTCCAGCGAAACTCGCCCCACTGACATCCCTAGATCACCACCCTATTCAAATGAAAAAGTGAGAAAAAAGACTTACCGAATAACAAAAAAAGTACTCCACCACGTATTAAGTTATTTTTTCGCCCCTGAATGAGTCATAAGTCATAACTCATAAGACAAATGCACGACATAAATTCCAAACTACTGCGTGTTACCGTGTACACACTACTCATAAGACAAATGACAAAGGGTAACCATTTAATCACTAGGTATAACTATTTGCACCCATAATTTATACTCCCTCTTTTCTAAAATTATATAGTCCTATTTGACTAAAAATATAAATTTTAAAAAAATTGAAATATATCTTGTGGAAAATTGAAATATAAAAAAGAAATAAAGTATACGGGGGAGGGGAAGTATAGTACATGGGGAGACTTCTAATGCATTTTTATTTTTGTTTTTTGTTTCTAAATGAGGGTAATATGAAAAGTATTTTATGTTCAAATAAGAAAACAAGACTATAATTATGGGACGTCTCGATTTGGAATACATGACTATAATTTTGGGACGGATTGAGTCTACAAGTTTCTTTAAATTTATTCAGGCGCCCATCAAGATTCCTGCCACTAGTTGTACGTCAATGGCCCTCGTATGTCTCAATTATAAGTGTATGATACGTGTCAATATCTAATATTTTCCCTGTTTCTTATTATATGGCACAATTTGATTTTGACACTATTCATACAAGATCTTTTGACTTTCTTTTGTGATTTATGCTTAAGGAAAAACAATCATGTGAGGTCTTATTAAATTCATCTCAATTAATATTTTCCGAACATCAACGTTTTATAATTTTTTCTATTTATAATTGAAGATAATAATGTTTGAAATCGTACATTGGCAAACGTGTCTAAAGAATTGTGTCATCTAAAAAATAACGGAAAAAGTACCTAATTAGGAGGTTTTTCTTCTACCTTATCCCTGGGAAAGTCACAACTGGTAGAATCCCTCTTAGATTGGGTGATAAAGGGATTCTAGAAATCTTAGGCTTTTACTATTAGATTGATGAATTGTGAGTTTTATCCTAACATTCGTTTAGTGGTTGGTCATACATAGTGTTACTCAGAATAAATGTAAAGAAAATCAACATCAATTCTCGTGATATTGCTAGTTTATTCAAAATTATTTCAATTTCTTCATAAATTTCCATTACAATCCATTATTGTTTGGGATTTGGTATTTTGTGGGAATGCAAATTTATGAAGAAAAACTTCATATTTGAGACATGTTTCAATACCATGGGCATTATGATGTTATTTTTCTTGTCAAATCACTTAGATTTATTTCCATTCCGACCATTTATTATCGGCTACTAAACGGGCCGCAAAAGAATGTATTAGACTCTCTTATATGCGAGCTATGTGATTAAGTTCCAATTGTTATCAGTACATTTATGGATTACAAATTTGGTTGGATTCATTTGAACAAGTTTATGAAACTCCTGGGTTTCATAGTTTTTTTTATATATAATTTGAGGATTTTGTCCCATAGCTTTAACAGCATTAGGCAGCCACCATACATTGTCTAGCAAGTATTAAACAAGAGGACCTGCATTTTTAACTGTGACTTGATAAAATCCTACGAAGCAAAACCATGAAAGTGTGCGATCGAGAAAGGTGAGTTCATTGTTAATGTTCTTGGCAGAATCAGACTAGGAAAATAGATGAAAGAGAGATAAAATAACAAAAATAAATAAAATTGAACGTTAGAATCAAATTAGGAATTTTTTTTTGGGTGCGAATGAGCCAAAAGGGCGGGGATGAGAATCGATCACAGGATCACCTAGATCCGGGATGGAAGCTCTAACCAACTGAGCTATCCATCACTCTCAAATTAGGAACATTAAGTTGTAGCATAATCTAATTAGGAAGAGTAGTAGATGACCTTTTACTTTTTTTTCTTTTTTTACGAGGAACAAAAAAAAACTGATGAAGAGAGAGAAAATACTAAAAAAATGAACGTGGAGGATAAAAGTAGATTTTTAAATTTTTAAATATTTAAATTTTCCATAAATTATTAGTAATACAAAGTCAACATAACCAATGGTCCAGACTCCAAACGAGTCAACAATAATGAAGGGCTCAAATTTAAAGTATTGTGGTGGCTACCATTTTAGCATAGCCACTCAAAAACCTTACCATATTATCCCCTGTTATTAAGATTAGGGAGCGTAGAAAAATAGGCTAAGCTTTCTCAAGCTCGAAATTTATCCAAGGGAAGTTGACCGGACTTGAAAAGCTCAAAATTTATTTGACGAAAGTTGACCGGACCTAAAACCAACATGATATACTTAGGGTGCTTTCTGTTCAACTTATTTGACCTGAACTTATCTGAACTTATAATAATATGTAAGAATCTACATGAAGGAAGTTAAGAAAGAGATAGTATCGTCAAGCCCTTG
This sequence comes from Spinacia oleracea, assembly GCF_020520425.1. Lineage (NCBI taxonomy): Eukaryota > Viridiplantae > Streptophyta > Magnoliopsida > Caryophyllales > Amaranthaceae > Spinacia > Spinacia oleracea. The sequence continues at coordinate 24,815,432 of NC_079489.1, forward strand.
AACATTATAATATTAATAATAATAAATAATAATATTATTATTAATATGGAACTTATTGGAACTTATCTGAACTTATTGGACCTGAAACTTATTTTTTTTTAAGGTGAACATAACGCACCCTTAACCAAGTTTTATACGGACAAATTGTTTGCTACCTCTAGTCTTGCGTAAAAACGTTGAAATTGAGAAGATAATTTTAAAGGTGTGAAGTTGGGATCAACACTAATTTTTAAAGTTAGGTAAGAATTAAGATGTTGATCTATAGTTTTACCACTACTATTACTCACCCAATTATGCATAGCCTTTTGTGTGTTGTTGGTGTTGGCTTTACCCATTTAGGAACTGAGGTTGTCCCCCATTGTCATGCCTTTTTGTTATTTTTTTTGCTGGTTATTTTAAGTAGATTTTAATGCGTATTTTTTTTCCAAAATACAATAATTTTAAAAGAGTACTTCCATAGTAAGAGCATTTTAAGTGGACAACAATTATTCACGAGTTGACTTATATTATAGAGATTAACAAACGAAAAAGAGAAAAAAACGTTGAATCTTGGTCTGTTCCAAAATGGACAAAGTTTAAAGTTACTCAATTTTATCGTTTCTATTTTCCTAATTTATGTAGTAAATCAAGCAATGTACTTTGCAAGTTGTTAATTTGTAATGAATTAGTTGATGGATCAAGTTTGATTAGTGGTAATTAGGAAAGGTAGCTAAATTGGATGGTTAAAAATGGCAGGTCGTTTGCAGCAAAAGATGAGATATTCTGCTTGTTTGAAGGTGCACTTGACAATCTAGGCAGTCTAAACCAACATTATGGATTGGCAAAGATTGCCAATGAATCAATCTTGGTGATAGAAGCGTACAAAGCACTTCGTGATCGAGCACCACACCCTACAAACCATGTTATTGGTCACTTGGAAGGAGACTTTTCTTTTATTGTTTTCGACAAGTCTACATCCACCTTGTTTGTGGCATCGGTGTGTTTTCGTTTTTCATTATGTGATCGATTAATTCTTATGTTTGCATATAATTTGTATATTTATTGTAATAATTCTAATAATAATAACATTTTTTTTTTTTGGCAGGATCAATATGGCAAAGTCCCTCTATACTGGGGAATTACTAGTGATGGATATGTTGCATTTGCTAATGACGCTGACTTGCTTAAAGGCTCTTGCGGCAAGTCACTTGCGTCTTTCCCTCAAGGTAGGTGCTTGAATACGACTATTTGAGATTGCGATAGATCATCAAACCCACCCTAATTACGTACTAGTACTATTAATTAATTGATCACTAAAATACGTCTTTCCCTCAAGGTAGGTCCTTTGTAGGAATGTTCTTCTTTACCACAAGAAGATGTCGTTAATCGATCTCATACTTCCTCCTTTCTTTTTTCGTTAGTACGCACATTTTATTTTATCACAATTGCCAGTACGTGTACGGTAAAACTTTAATTATTACTAATCCCCTATATATGGCCCTATAGAGGAGAATATATTGTTGCTAAATTGTACTCCCGTGTTAAATAACTTGAAACTTTGATTTGGCCTAATTTAATTAAGGAGGTAACGTACTGAATGTTTGTTTGTTTGTGTTTGCAGGGTGTTTTTACTCCACTGCCATAGGAGAATTAAGATGCTACGAGAACCCTAAGAACATAGTTACCGCTATTCCTGCTACTGACGAGGAGTTTTGGGGCGCTACGTTCAAGGTATAGGCTTTAGCCTTTAGCTACTACGTCTACTCGGATGATGAATTAGTTAAATCTTTGAGCAAAATGAATGAAATTACTTGAGTAACTTAATTAAACAGCATATGCTCACATATCTTAATTGGGTACTAAAACGTATTGAGAAGTTGTGAATTGAGTCAATCGACATAGTGAGCTAGTGACATGGATGCATACATAACGATAAACGGTATAAAATGGAATTACTTTGACTTGAGATTGAATAAATAAATAAATAAATAAATAAATGCATAATAATAACTGTATATGCGATGGATCAATATATCGGGGTGATGTTTTCAGGTTGAAGGGCCAGCAGTATTGGCAGCCACAAAGTAAGGTTGTCATTCGGAAATTGGTGGTAGCTTCACTATAAAAGCAATCTCTATCATCCAACATATCACGTACAATATATGTGTGGTGCAAATATATGTACAGAGATCTAATAAGAGTGGGTCACGGACACGGTCACGGTCACGGTCACGGTCACGGTCACGGTCACGGTCGGGCCATGTTCGAGTTGTCCTAAGGCATAAATCTATCGAGATAGTTGTGGAAGTCAATTATTATGTTTATTGTTTGTCAATTGTCATGTACATGTGCTTATCTTTGTAAGATGTTCTATCAAATTAAAGGGTAGTAATTCTTCTTCTTTCTCATTTTACCTTTCTATTTTGGGATTGGTTAAATTAAGTATGTTATTATGTTGGTGTCCCATGCATGTACTCCGTAATATGTTACCCAGCCCGGCCCATCCATCACTTTGTAATTTGTATAGCTACGTTATGTCGTCTTCTTCTAAGGCTCTATTTGGTATGGCGTAAAACGTTTTCATTGTAAAATGATTTTCCATGAAAAACATTTTTCAAGGGAAAACACAATTTCAAACTAGTTTTCCCTCCTCTCACACTTTCTTAAACAAGAGTTACACCCATTCCCTAATTAATAAACAAGGAAAATATGAACAGTTTTCCCAATGTGGGACTCTTTAATTTTCACTTTCTTTTCTTTGTGTTTCCCAATGAGAATTTTCAACAGTAATTTAAATAAGAAGGTCGAGGAAATACCACTACAAAAAATTGTACCATTAACGACGGGAAATACCGTCGCTAAAGACCAATAATCATTGATTAATGACAGGATTTCCTGTCGCGAACCCGTCATAAAAGGGGGTCGTCGTTAACCCGTCGTAAAATACATTTGCGACGGTTGTTCCCGTCTTTGTTTGGTTATTAGTCCTATCGCAAAAGGTTTTTGCGACAGAATTTTTGACCTTTCGTAATTAGGTTGTCGCTAAAGATACAAATTCTTGTAGTTTACATTTTCTCCATTTGATTGGGAGTTATTACACAGCTATTTAATGTAGTTTTTTTTTAGTTAAATAGAAGTATGAATTAAGTTCTTTAATGGAGAATTGATATTTTGGGTTTTGAAAATTGCAGTGCAAAATGATTAAATTGAAGCTCAAGGTTTTGATAACCTTGATACTTGTGGTTAATATGCGAAAAAGGGAGAAAGAAAAAATTGGGCTGAAATAGAAATAGGCCCAATTCATTCTTACTTGAAGCAACAGTTTGTTTATTTAATATGGACATATGGTTATATTAAACTAGATTAAATTCCGTGCACGTACGGATTTTAATAATTTTTTTCACAAAATATTTAACTGAATTTCTCCCAAACTAATTTATAGTTATAATATTTTTAACATACTCGTTTAAATTTATTCATCTAATATGCATATTTAAATGCTAATATGGTAATTTCACCAAAAAAATTGAGTGATATATTTTCCATTATTAATATAACAAATTGACTAAAATATCACCAATTTAGAATAATTATTATTACGCCGTATCTATTATTGCCATAATTTATAAACTAAATTTTGTTTCCATACATAAATAGTTTATAAAAAAGGTAGAGAATAAATATAAAATCAAACAGATACACTTTTTTTTTGGGAAAGTGGTTTTGGCGGGAAAAAATCGCACCAGGAATTGACACGTGTCATTCCTGGTGTCTCTTTTAGTATATAGTAATAGATGGCGCGTGGGTGTTGCCGTGTTGGGTCGCGCATACGAAGCCCGCTTCTTGAGTTCGTGGTTCAAAGAAATTTTGTTATTGTTATAACGGAAGCCAAAAAGATTATAAATAATGTAAATAAAGAGCACAGAGATTTAACTTGGTTCACTAATAATGTGTTAGCTACGTCCATAGACCACATGCAGATGAGGGGAAAGTTTTATTGATGTTGAGGAGTACAAATTACAGAGTACAACTAGGTTATGACTTAAAGAGTTTACACAGTACTTTTTAGGCAGATGCGGAATAACCCAGAAAATAGACCCACAACGGATAACCCTAGTCCAGAATAACAGATACGTAAAATAAGGGGCATGACCGATTCAAGACATATTCTAACAACTATTAGTTGTAAAACCAAACTTTAGGTAAAAACTAGATTAGGTCTCGTGCACGCACGGATATTTGAGAATTATTATTTGACCATTTTGTTATTAAAATTTTAATTGAATTATTTATCCCTTAAAATCTTAAATCTATTGCGTAAATAGTAATCTCGAATATACTCATTTTATCATATAATATACAATTTTAACCTACTACGTAATATATTTTATATGTTTAATACGATGATTTGACTAAAATATTTGATATATTTAATATGCTAATTTGACCAAAAATATTAAGTAAGAATATTTTCTATTATTGATATGGCAATTTGACTAAAATATTACCAAAATTTTCTAATAATGGCATATTCCATAATTTTAAATTTTTTTTCCATATATAAATATTTATACAAAAGGAGAGAAAATAAAAAAAAAAGAATGAAATAGATATGTCTTTTTAGGAAAGAGTTTTTGGCGGGAAAATTTTTCACCCGGAAGTGACACGTGTCATTCCTGGTGTCTCTTTTAGTATATAGTAATAATAGATAAAGGTAGGTTATGTGATTTAGAAAGGTCATTATTTTTAGAAAGGTCATTATTTCAAAATTGTGTTAAAAAAACGGATTTTTCATGAACTATTCTCGTGCTTTCATTTTATTTACCAAAATACCTGCAAGGATTTCATAACTTAACAAATGCCCCTAAAATTTAAAAAATACATCCAGAGTACCCTTAATGGCGCAAGGACCTTAAAGCCGTTACAGTGATTAACCCCTAATCGATCCTAAATTCCTAAGAATCCTAGTTAATCCTAATTAGCCCCTAAATAATGAACTTTATTTTCATAAACACATGCAACATTAATTAGTGCAACTTAAATGAACGTAACCACTTGTAGAGTTGTAGCAAACAGAATTAGTTATTAGTTAGTTTTAAAAAGAAAAACCCCGCTAATATTCTGCAGAGGATTAGTTGGTTGCATTATAGTTGTATTAATAAAGTGAAATTAAAATCAAGAAATGGTAAATTCAGTTTCTTGAATACCGACTTAATCCCAACTGTTATTATAAATATAAATCATTCTATCATCATCGTCAAATTCATCATTTGTCATTTATTCCACCAAACTTAATTCCTCTCGTCCCGTACTGTATCAAAACGTACTCCATAACAATAATCCATTCCAAATCCTTTTTCTGTTAGTAATGTCTTTATGGCAACCCAACTTGTATGGAATCAACGGGAGAGATTTAATCGGGCAATTCGTAAGATATGGCATCATCATAGGAGGAGTTTCTGATAAAGTAGTTTTCAAAGGGTTTGATGGTGTTAATGGTCTGGAGATTGGTTGGTCTGAGACAATATTATCAAAGGAAACGTTGAAGAACGAGAAATATGTTGAGACTTTGTGTAAAGAAGTCGATGTCGTGATGTCATTAAAGCATGATAACATAGTGAGATGCTACGATTCTTGGGTTGATGTTCAGAAGAAAAGAATTTACATGATTGTTGATCTTCCTAGTTCTGGGAATTTGGGTGATTATCTTCGGAAAAATGTTCTTTCAAGTGATGGAGCAATCAAGAATTGGTGCAGACAGATTCTTCAGGGGTTGGATTATCTTCACAGTCACAATCCGCCGATAATTCACCGTGATGTTAAGTTAGAAAACATCTTTATTAATGGAGACACTGGAATTGTTAAACTGGGAAATTTCAATCTGGCGATGTTTCTTGATGAAGAGTACAGTGGGGATACTTATAATTCACCAGAATTCACTGCACCAGAGGTTAACGAAGGAGAAGCATGTAAACAGACAGTTGATATTTACTCTTTTGGGATGTGCGTATTACAGATGATCACCCTTGAACATCCATACAGTGAATATGTTGACAAAGATTATGCTCGTACAAAGGCTAGGTCTGGTATAAAGCCTGATGCATTAACAAGGGTTGCAGACCCTGTTGCTAAGAAGTTCATCGAGAGGTGTTTGGTTCCTGCATCTGAAAGACCCACGGCAGTTGTCCTGTTGGATGACCCGTTTCTTGCACAGACAAGTGTTCCTCCTATTAACTCAACACCAATTAGTAGTCAGGATCTGGGAGAGTGTTTGAAGGTTGTGCCTCGTCAGGTGTGTAGATTACTACCTAAGACATCATTTAGGTTAATAGGGAGAAAATTGAAGAAAACTAATGATTTGATACCCATATCCGTCAAATTGTGGATTACTTATTTTCGTGCTGGTGAAGCGGCTGTCAAGGAAATAGTCTTGTCACTTGAAAGTGATATAAGTCAGGTAATCGAGGAACAAGTTGCAACAGGATATGGATTGTCAAATCAAGATATCGTAATAGTTTCTCAGCTTATGGGAAAAATGGTAACAGAACTCAGCTCTCCTGATGTTTCCCGGAAGAAGTATTATGAAATTGATTCCCACGATAATGAGGTCATACCACTTCGTCGAATGGGCTGGTTCCGTACAATTCGAGCCTGTTTGCTATGTCAGACTGTAATAAATTGGACTCCTTTCGAGCTTGATTATGAATAGCAAATCACTCATCGATGCAGATCCATAGAGTTTCTTTTTGTTAAATGTAGGGATCCACTATTTTAGTTGTTGTGGACATTCATCAACTCAAATAATAAAACAGAATCATTGTTTTTGTTATGTCAATTAAATTCATTACTTACTATGCAAACTGCTAGCGTTGGTTGATTTATTATTATCACTTCAAAACTTGTAGTAGTTTCATGTTTTTCTATTTTAGTGATACTTGTATGTTAACTATGATCGCGTTCTCTAAGCTTATACAGAGAATAACAATCCCTATTAGATTGACTCATATACGCGGAGTACAACGTATCCAAAAGCATAGTTTCATACTCGCGCAAACAAAACTTGCATCAGATCCTTAACATTCTATTTCACTAGCTACACAATAGTTGTTTCTTGCACTTTGCAGAATGCTGTAATTTTTTCACTTAGCCTTTTAATTTGTTGAGTTGTCCTAAATTGTACTCCCAAATTTACGAATATGTTAATGTATTGCTAATTAGAACCCCGTGTACCATTTTGTCCCTCCTCTACCTCAGCTAAGTGCTAACATCTGCTACAATTGCCAATTGGTGGCAGCAAAGGAATTGAAGTCGAGACTGATAGATGGTAAAAGTTTGTTGTGATTCATATACATGCAAGCTAAGTAAAGGTGCTGTTGGTATTGCATTATGCTAGGCAAATCAGGGAGGAAAGCTCTGCAGATTGTAGTTTATTTTTTTGCTTGTTTTCGTAGATTGTAGTTTATTTTGTTTTGCTGGTGTTTTGTGGGTGATTTCACACCTTGTACAAACATTTTGTTCCAAAATCACGTTGTTTTTTTCTTTAATCACAACATCATGTCAGTTTTAGATGTCGTTCCAAAATCAGGCCATTTTGGCTTGGTACAAAACTTGATACTTGTCTCAAGTAGAGTGGAGCCTCCCACACTTAGTTTTTTTTGGTACTTGTCTCAAGTAGAGTGGAGCCTAAGGGGTCCATACGTACATTTAGGGGAGGTGGATATCACTTTGGTATTTTATAGCCTAAGAAGAGCTTATGAACTTTTGAATTGCTAGTTATGCTCTAATGGACCAGTAAAATGCCTAAAGAGCTGTTCTGTTGCAATCTTGAACATTCATTCTCTATGCCCCCACTTACTAAAGAGGTGTACATTTGGAAGAAAGTTGTTTCAAAAGTTGTTTGATTGTTCTTTGTTTGTGAACCACTTTATTACAAGTTGACTTGGGTAAAACCGTAAAATGAGTTTATTGCATTCTTAGGTAGGTGTTTCGTACTTTTATTTTGTTTAGTCGAGGACGAATAAAGGTTTAGATTGGGGGAGTTTGATAAGTGGTTGTTATACCTCTTTTTATCCCCCTAAGTGCCTTGGCTGTTACTCCCTTTTTATACTCATTTTGCTCTTTATAGCCTAGTTTTGCTTAGTTTCTCTACTTCGTGTAGTTTGTACTTATTTCATGTTTTTAGTTTATTTGTCATACTTTTAGGACATGGATACTTCTACTACTTGTTTTACCTTGTAGGTACGTTCAAGGTGATCTTACAAAGCATGTAGAGGTATCTCATAATGGAATGAAGTTACTTGGGCGAACTTGGGAGAGCGCTTACACAAATTTCAACTTAAAATGACCATAACTCTCAGTATACTCAACATATGAAGGTTATTCAACTTGGAGGTGATAGCTTATCTCAATAGATTCCCACCAAGTGGTCACACGCTTGATTTTGACAAGTAGAAACGAAGCTATGGCGTTTTTACGAGAAATTGTCCACTAGTACGTGGGCGCTGCACGAGTCGTGCCAACTTTGCAGGGGTCGTACGAGCAGAAGCTCTCCAAGATTTTGCAAGATCACCTCGTGCAAAGCTTGCACTGGGAATGCAATCACGTGCCCAATCTGAAGTCATTATTTTGGGCATTTTAAAGCCCCAATATAAGTACCTCATCTTCTCCATTGTAAACTTGGCCCTAACCCTCATTTTTCATTTCTTCAACTTAGATTAGCTCAGTCTTAAATCTTAGTTTATGTAGTTTCTCTTTATGATTTTCACTTAGTTTTACATCAATCTTCCTTTGCAACTCAACTTCTCAAGCTTGTGAAGGATTTAAGTTCTCCATTAATGGTGGACTAGCCATTGTAGCCATGGAAGCTTCTTTGTAAGTTCTGAATCCTCTTAATTACTTAATCTTTACATGATTTTGGTTGTTGAATGATATTTATTACACTTCAATTCTGCATTTATTGTGGTTACTCATCCAGTTTGTGAAATTGGGGTTTGTTTATCTTGATTTTCTCTCTCCTCAATATTAGTAGAATTTCTTCATGTTGAACATTTGTTTGCTTATAGAAGTAATGCTAGTACCCAAGTTCACTATGTGTGAGTAGTCAATTAGTCTAGGGGTTTTGATGACTCTAGTAGGTTTTGGTGTGAATTAATTTCTCCCCTAATCCCCTCATGCATGTGGTTAATTGTCATGCTTATGCTAATTAGGAATTCCTAGTTGGACTTTGAACTACCCCACGGGAATAGGTGGTAGGAATTAGTTGAATGTTAGGATGTTATGCTCAAAGTCTTTGCTTTGCTGGATATAGTCCTAGTGATTGTAAGGTAGAGGAAGTCGCTGATTTAGCTCGAAAGAGGGTCTCCGATACTATATATGGTGCATCTATTCTCTTAAGAATTTCATTGTTTCGTTGTTGTAGTAGGGGAAGTAATTCACCCAATGCATGCTAGTGGGAAGTCTCATATCCCTAGACATTTAACCAATTGTTTCTTAGTTTCATTCTTTAGTTGTTTTTGATAGAATTAGTCCTTAATCAACCCTCAAACGTTTTTCTCCTTAGCAATTATATACGGGGTAGATTGTCAAGTTAGTTCTAATTAAGAGTCATTCCCTGTGGATTCGACCCTACTTGCCCTACTACATAATTAGTTGTACAGGTTAGGTATTATTTTTAATTTGTATAGGTGTGCGACCGCCTATCACTACTCATAAAGAAAATGCATAATTAATAAATCTTGAACATACTTATTTAATCATTTCATATGCAATTTAGTTTCATCTTATACATATTACATATTTTAATACTTAATATGCTAATTTTTCCTTATGATATATCTATTTGACTAAATATTACCAATTAAGAAAATTATTATTACGTGTTATCTATTCATTTTCATATTTTATATTCCAATATTTTGTTGCCATACATAAACACTTTATAAATAAGGATAAAAAATAAAAAGAAATAAAGTTGATATATTTTTAGAAAAACTTGTTTGACAGAAAATTTTGTACTAGAAAATGACATGCATGTGTCACTCCTGATGATATCTATATTAATCTTTATTATATAAGTGAAGAAGTGAAGTTATTTTAGTAAATCCACTTTTGGTGTCTCCCTTGGGTTACTAAAATACCCTCCACACTACCCACTAGGAAAAGCCCAAAGAAACATTTTAATAAATCTAACCCCTTAAACAAATTCTTACCATTTTAATCAATATGTTTATATGCGCTCGGGTCTATGTAACTTATATGTTTCTTATATTCTCACGCTTCGCATTTATATTATATTTTTTACATGTTATTTCAGGTTTAAATGTAATAACACAAATCGATTTCTTATATTCACACGCATCGGGTGCATATAACGTAATAAGACACATTCAATTATACTTTTTTAATACGTGTGTCAGTCAACTTAAACCCCCCCAAAAAATTAAAATTATACCCCTAAAAAAAAGTACTCATCTATCTATAATATATATTAAAAGGCGTTGATAGGCAAGTCTATGTGCCACGTGGAACTCACACTAATCTCACTTTAATGTTCCATGTCATACACAATTACACTATTATTTAAAAATGATAAATACGTGTGGTACTAGTTTTGAACCCGTGACCTCTAATTTGTAAATCAAATAATTAACCACTAATCCAAATCAAATTATATATCATCTTTTCATAACAAAGTATAATAAATGACAATTTAATAATTATGGAGTATCGCATTTATTTTAAATTTTTATCCGTGTATTAACCCGGGGCATCGCCCGGGCCCGAATACTAGTTTATACTTCCTCCGTCTCTTTTTGTTTTTTACGTTTTCCTTTTTAGTTATTTCAAAATGTTCTTTACATTTCTTTTTATATTATCACATAAATAACTCATATTCTATCAAAATTTGTGTCCAATTATTATTTAAACCAATTAAATTCATTGGGTCATTTAATCTCTCACACTTTTTCATTGGGACATTAAAATTTTCTCATTTTCCAATATTAGAATTTTGATAACAGTGAAAACATTATAAATAAACGTAATTTATCTTGTTTAAATAAAAAAATTGAGGAATCTCGATGCAAATTAATTATTCGTTAAAACGCGTGAAAAATACAAAACGTAAAAAACAAAAAGAGATCGGAGGGAATATTTCCCAATGTGTTAAGATTTGTACATGGAGACAAAACTTAACAATACATGAACACCCACGTGGCTAACTTTTCCTTAAGGAAAGCAGGTACAATAAATGGACAAACTATAGTGTAGAAGTTCGATTGTTGGTGGGGATGATTAACAATCATATGGTGAATTGTTAGGATATAACAAACCTAGGTAAACGTGTCTGCGTGGTAAAAAAAACGTAGCTAATGATGAAATAAAACATGATGGTTTTTGGGAACAAGTACAAAACATTGTACACCTCATCCTCAAGCATGAGGCTTTTCAACTTTCATAATCATTCTCAATAATGTCCTCAACTCACTCGGCTCTAATTGTCTATTACATAATGATATATATTAGGTTAATTATCAACAACATTGTACTGTTTACCTCTTTCTCAAAGTGAAAATCGATCGAGGTAACATTGTACGTAGTATTTTGTACGAAATGCTTTAAATGGGTGCACGATATTTAAATGTTTAATTTTGTTCTAAATTTTATATTCAATTCTTGTTTCCAATGTGCTAGGATTCAAACGTTAAACCTAACCTTGTATTATAAATAAAAGATTGCCCAGGTATAATATTTTTAAAAAAATTCCTTTATTGTTTTCATGCATGTGATTAAAATTTGTAGTTAAGTAGGGTGGGGCAAAGACATACTCCACGGTTTTTTTTAAAGTCGAGCCTTGTTTCATAGTTCAAAGTAATAGAAAGCAAGATGGAAGTCAAAATTATAAGCAGTTGCTCGATCTTGAGCCCGACATTTCTTGCCACCAAGGTAAAGTAATTTTCCGTGTTATTATTGCAAACAATAAAGTTACATCTGATTTGAGAGCTCCTTGAATTTTATGGCGCTAAAGAATCATCCACTTTGCACATCCTTGATGTCGTCTCAGTTGTTAACGAAAGGGGAAGCAGAATGCTAGTAGGTTGAGGAAATCCCCATTCCAATTCAAGAATGAAATGACAATATTTTTATTGAATTTTGAATCATCAATTCACAGTCTCTATCCCAACTTTTAAGTGCCAAAAATCTATTTTCACATATCAAAGACCCTCAGTGAAGCATTTCAAATGCACCCATTGGTAGTTTAGGGTTAATTGGAGGTCGATAGATGTTCCTCCAATAAGTTGGGTGCCTTGAAAACTTTTGTCAAGCAAGGGCACTCAACATATGCTCTCCCAACTTCTTTCTAAATTATGATCATTATGTTATCTTAGACTAACAGCAAATAAAAAGCACGAATATATATCGGTCGAAGAGTTTTTTTATTTTTTTATTTCAAATAATACAAAGAAAAAAAAAACTACGGAGTACCATTTAAGGCATAGATCACGTTGTTGGATTTCTTTCCAAAAATGTTGAGGCAAAACCTTTTAATCAAATAATGATCACTCGATCTACTCGTATATCTTGCTACAATTTTTTAACTTACCCTATGTTGTACAAATCTAGGCATTATAGTATACATTTTTTGTTTATACTTTAAAAATAGGATTTTTTCATATTTACCACCTTTTAAATTTTAAATTTTTGTATTTACCACCTTATAAAAATGTTAATTCATATTTACCACGTTAGTTTTAATAAACGTTTGTATTCACCACCTTTTAACGGATTTCATCCAATTATCCGTCTATGTGGGCCTCACTTAACCAAAAAAATTAACTTTCCTCATTTTTCATTAGATTTCCAATTAAAATTAATTAGGTAAATAGGGCCCATATTGATGGAAATTTGAATGAAATTCGTCAAGATGTGGTAAATACAAATCTTTTTATAAAAATAAGGTGGTAAATATGAAATTACATTTTATAAGGTGGTAAATACAAAAAGCTGAAACTTAAAAGGTGGTAAATATCAAAATATCCTTAAAAATATTACTTTTTTTGTTTATACTTTAAAAATCCAGGTGATATAATACTTATATACGGAGTACATAATTACTGTTTAGGCTCAAAATATAAACATGCATCGAGTACTTAAACATGTATACAACTATATGCATCAACCCCATTGTATTTGCATAACTTATATTAGTCTATTAACGAGGGAATTTAATTATAATATTATAATACTTTGTGACAGAAATCACAAGTAACAATACTTATACGATTGGAAACACTAACTGACATGAAATGGATTGATAAATTAGCTGAAATTGATAAGGTATCACCCGAAATCTACAAGGTGCTGAAAGTGATAAGGTAACACATGTAATTATAAAGTGTTAAAATGAATAACCCTTTTATTTGCGTTAAGTGTTTGGTTAAACAAGTTTCAATTCTTAAGTACAAACGTTTTAGGAAAGTTTGTGAGAAAGACCTTTTATGTCATAATAATTTTTGAGGGAAAACACCTTATAGCTTACATACCCTTATATATTTTTTAATTTTAAAAAACATACCTTAATGTCCTATTCCGGCAAAGAAGTGAATTTTCTCGCCCTTGACCCTCCCTTTCCCCCATCCAATTGTGTGTAACTTTCACTCGGCAAATTGCACTTTTAAAGTGCAACATCAATTAAGGTTTATTTTAACCCTAATATGATGATGAGTCCATTGCACTTTTCCATAGCATAAAAAGCTTAGTGTACTCTTCCATGATAACACATCATTCAGTTACGTACTTTTTTTCCCTTTTAACACCTTAAATAATAAATAGACCAATATCCAATCCCCTTGTAACCAAATAATCTATCACATATCAAAAAAAACTTTCCTTGTTTGTACACAGTTACACTTTCTCCAAATTCCTAAATTAATTTCAATTAATGGATTCCCATTGGTCCCTTAATCATTCTGATAACAAATTTTCATTCGTCGATACTACTACTCGGTATATCAATCAGCAACAGCAACAGCAACAGCAACAGCAACAGAAACAGAAACCCCATATTGATTCAGCATCAGGCGGGGCCGGGGGCAGTAGTCCCCTGCTGCAGCAGCAGCTCAGGGGATTCTGGCAGAGTCAGATACAGGAGAGCAAACAAGATGTTGATTTCAGAAACCACAACTTACCATTAGCAAGGATTAAAAAGATAATGAAATCAGACGATAATGTACGTATGATATCAGCTGATGCTCCAGTCCTACTGTCTCGAGCATGTCAAATGTTCATACAGGATTTATCCCTCAGGGCTTGGAATAGTACTCAAGAGGGTAAGAGAAAGACTCTACAGAAGACTGATATATCAGCTGCACTTTCTACAACTGACTTGTTCGATTTTTTGGTTGATATTTTGCCTAGAGAGAAGCCTCTTATCTCTGCCACTATGCTTCCACCCGTGAATTCAGCTTCTAGCAGCCTCGGCGTAATCTGTGATCATCAGCTTAGCCAGCATCAGGGTTATAGTGTAGGTGAGGGTACAGGGTTAACCATGGGGTTGCAGATGCATCAGCTAGTGCAAGATCAAGATGATCAGCTTGATGGAGGGTGTAATAATAGTAGTAATTATATCCATAGAGGTTGGCCTAATTACTTGTCTCATCACTCTGCTTGGCCTCCACCATAATTTCCAACATATCTGGAATTCATTCAAGGATTTTTTGGTATTTACTACCTTAAAAATTCACCACTTTTGTATTTACTACCTTATGAAAATTTTATTTTAAATTACTACCTTAAAGTTCCATTTTTTTTGTATTCACTACCATTTTACAGTTTTCTCATTTTAAAATTGAGATATCTCTTTCGTTTCTTAATCATTTTAAGTGATTCAAAGCTCATTCTTCTCATTTATATGTAAGGATTCCATAGGGATCTTACCGTTTAACATTTCGTAAAAGTTTAAACAAATTAAATATTATTTTTAAAAGTTTAAAATATTTATGAATTATCAAACGAATTTTTTTGAAATGACGTTCTCAATGAAATCCCTATAGAAAAAGGAAAATAATGAACTTCGAATCACTTTAAACGATTAAGAAACGAAAGAGATAACTTAATTTTAAAATGAGAAAACTATAAAGTGGTAGTAAATAAAAAAAATCTGGAAGTTTAAGGTAGTAATTTAAAATAAAAATTTCATAAGGTAGTAAATACAAAAGTGGTGTATTTTAAAGGTAGTAAATACCAAAATTTCCTTCATTCAAATATGTTAGTTTTTTATTCTTTGTTTTTTACGTTATGATTGTCCATTCGGTTGATGAAAGTTAATGAAGATGGAATTTTTAAGTGCACCCGTGTACAACCAGCTCTAGGCGTGCCTTTATTAATGTACGGGTATTTTATTTGAAAATCACGTACCCGTTTGGAATTTGGATGTTCTCAAAATATAGCATTAGTACTGTTTATATCGTGCTACAAAAACGGTAAATTTCTCATCTAAATAAAAACAACGGTTTTTTCATGAAATATTCATCAAGTTTCGAGTTTTAGGGTAATTCACCAAATACCCATTAAGTTTGGATAATACATAAAATGCCCCTCACAAACCGTACAATACCATTAAAGCCCTGTCAGTTAACAGACGTTGCCTCGCCATTAGTATGAGTTTACTATTTTCACTTATTTTGCTTTTGGGCGCCATAACCCCCCCTACCCAAGTTTACCCATTCTATAGTTCAAAAAAATCGCGACCTTTAAACTCTCTCTCTCTCTCTCTCTCTCTCTCTCTCTCTCTCTCTCATGTTCTTCCTCATTGATCCACCATAGCTGCATCCATCAATCGCCCAAAAAGTTTCAGAATTTTGGTGCGCATTGTTTGAGTGAAGTTGTTTTCTAGGTTTCCAACCTCAAGCAAATTATCAGAAAGGAGTTTTGGGCGAATTGTGCAAGAAAGTTCCAGAAGTTCAAGTTCAAGTGTGAATTTCGTTCTTAGGTTACTCGCGTATCGTGTAAGATATTTAATGATAATCGCACTAATTTTTTTTTTTTACAAACTTCTGTTGTGCAAATTGTAGTGTTTAGGGTATCTGGAAATTTGATGCTGGAGATGACTTGTTTGTTTACGTTTTCATTAAATAAGGTATGAAGTAGTTGTTTGATGTCTTGCATGTCAATTTGGTAATGGAAACTAAAGTTTTTTCTTGATGGTTTTGTGTGTGTTAGGATGTCTGCTATTTGGTAGTTGTTGCACTATAAGTCTCTTATTTTGATGTGAGGGTTGTGGACACCGATAGATGTCAGTTGATCGTCATATTTCTGGATATATTTGAGGAATCGTCTAAGAAAAATTATTTTTGCCTAATAAGTATAGGATGTACACTAACTCACCTAGTGGCAGGGTAGAATTGGTAGATGATAGTGTAATGATGAGAATTTGGGGATGGAGGGAAAATGACATAGTGGAATTGTGGGTAGAGGAATCAGATTGTCCAGGGGTAGCTTTTAGGTATGTTGTAGCTAGGATGAAGAGGCAAAGGAAGGAGGAAGAAAGAAAGTTAAGGGAGAGACAAGAATAGCTTTGAAGGATGCAAAGAGAGGCAGGAGAATAGAGGAGGGCAGAGGAGGAAAGGGAGAGGGTGAGGAGGGAAATGGAGGAACAACTTAGGTACGCAGTACGTTGCTATGGAGGTTCCCGTGGTGTATTGTGAGCATTTAGGGATTGAGTATGTGAGGATTATTAACTTAGAGGATGCTTAGGAAGTGTTTCCCGGGGGTTTCTCAGTCACAACCACAAACAAAAGACTCCCCCCCTCCTAAGCAACCTACCAAGCCTAAACAAGGAAGAATATGACCCCAAAAAGAAGACGACACCAAAAACTGCACCCCCACATCCTACTGAAATCACACCCACACCAGAAACAAGACAACAAACACATCCACCTCAAGCTGAATCAACACAATAAACATCCCCACACTCACCAGAAACACGGCAACAAACACCTCCACTTCAAGCTGAATCAACACAACAAACACCCCCACACTCACTAGAAACAACACAACAAACACTCCAACCCGCACCGAAAAGAGCACAACAAACACCTCCAACACAAGCTGAAACTATTGGCCCACCTCCAACGAAGCCAATAGGACCTGAACAAACATCCTCAACCAAACCCAAAAGTATAGGGAGAGCTAGACCTAAGGGGTTTAGGGTGGGGAAACCAACACTGGTGAAACTAGGATCATATGTGCCTAAAGCTGGTAGAGGAAACACAAGAGCATGAAGGACATGTAAGGGTAAGGGTAGTGTTGTGTTAACATACGGTGAGGGTGATGACGATAGTGAGGATGATGATTTTGAGGAATCTGGGAGTGATGAGGACAGTGATGATGAAAGTGACATAGGGGATTTCACTGTTGATGAGGAGGGGTTAGAGGATTTGGTGGCTGAGATCCATGAGAAGTCATTTGAGGACTGTCTTGATGGGAGGTCAACTACGGACATGAATTACAAAAATTGGAAGGTGATATGCTGAGCAGTCTTGTGGATCTTTTAAGCATGAGCTCAGGTTGATATTTACAGATGGGCATGCATTTGTGAATGTCCTTATGTACTACTGTATACAAGAGGGGTTTGGGTTGAGAGTTGAGAAGGCAGACAAAAGAAGATACACTGCTGTGTGTGCAATTGAGGGTTGTGATTAGAGGATTCGTGTTTCAAAGATGGTTGATAAGATTAGTTGGGAAATCAAGTCAATGACTAGGGAACACAAACTGTATGCTAGGCTTGAGGTGAACCCCTTAGTGAACGCCAATTATTTAGTGAGGAAGTTGTTTCCAAGCATTGAAGCAAACCTGGACACACCTGTGGAGACATTGAATAAGCGGACTCAAGAGAGGATCAGGATACAAGTAAAGAAAAGGCTATTCTATAAGGTGAGAGTAGTGGCCAAGGAGACTATGTATCCATGGGAGTTTCAGTGAGTCATATGCATTATTTCCTAGGTATGTAGAGATGATAAAAGAGACAAACCCGGGGAGTTATGCACTCATCACATGGAATAGTGATTTTGGGAATGTGGAACCAAGGTTTAGGGCTTGTTTTTTCTTATTTGTTGTACAAGACAGGGGATTTCTGAAGGGTTGTAGGCCCATTGTTGGAACCAATGCTCACCTAAGTGAGTGTTTCAAGGGGATTCTGCTGTCATTCTTATGAGATCTTTCTGTTAACCTATGGGTTTGTTGACACTGAAAGACAAGAGAATTTAGGCTATTTCGTGAGGAACCCGAGGACACTGTTTGAGAGAGAAGGCTGCAACAGGGATGACTGGACCTTCATTAGTGACAGAATGAGGGTAAGATCACAAATTTGATCTCTTATTCATGTTTTTATTATTTCACCAAATACCCCCATACTGTAAAGTTATTTCACCAAATAACCCAATTAATAGTGTAAACTTAATTCACCAAATATACCCCTAAACTTAATTAATTTGTTTCACCAAATGCATTTCTTTATAACTTGTGTTCTTGATCAATTTCCTGTACAAGGGGTGGATTTAGCTGTAACTGAAAACTTCCCAAGGGCCACTAGAAAGGTCTGCAGTTAGCATTTGTACATGAACAACAAGAATGGAGGTTGGAGTGGAGAATTGTTCCACAAGTTGTTCTGGTTAGCTGCTAAATACTTACAACCCCTATATTTACAACAAAGAAATAGAGAAGATCACTGAGTTTGATCCTAGGGCAAGACAATACTTGGACACATTTACTGAGCAGTGGCCCGTGCATCAGTTTGATCCAGAAGTGTGTTGTGATACAACACAACTAACTTTGTGGAATCATTCAATGCTTGCACAAACCATATAAGGATTTACCCGATTTGACACTTTTGAAGGTAAAGTGTTCTGTTTTTCTTCTCAGTTGCTTGTTATGTCAGATTTTTAGTGATTCTGTTCTCATGTTCATTTTTTTATTGTGTTTATTTGAAGCTATTAGGAAGTGGTCCATGCAGAGAATTGGGGCCAGGTTTGACAAAGCAGTAAGTAGGGAGGCTTAGCATTTAACTGAGTATGCCAAACAGGAAATTGAGAACAAAAGTGCAAAATCCAGGTTTTGCTACTCTACTCCATATGGTGGTGGGGAGTATGAGGTGAGGGATGGCCATGTGAAATTCCCAATCAGGATAGACACCAAAACCTGTGGATGTGGAGTATGGAAGCTAGGTCTCTGGAATTCCATGCAAACATGGTTTGAGGGTGATTTACAACCCGAGAGACTTGACCCTGTAGATTTTGTGTCTGATTTTTTCAAGGGTGTTGTTTATAAACAGGCATATGCAGAGCATATGCACCCAATGGCTGACCCCGGTCAGTGGCCTGAGTTCAGACTTCCCACCATTAATCCTCATGGGATAAAGAGGAGTGTTGGAAGACCCCCTAAAAAGAGAAAGAGGGGTGTGAATGAAGCTAAGAAGAGGAGGAGGACGACACACTTAAGTTAAGTGTAGAAAATGCAAGAAAATGAGCCACAATGTAAGGACCTGCAAGTCTGGTACTGTCACTTGCAAGGCACCACCAGAACAGAGAGCTTCAACAAGAAAGAGGAAAGTTGCCTCTGATGGTGCAAGTATTTCCAAGGCACCATAAAAGGGAAAAAAATCCAAGTAAGCATGAGACAGTTAATGGTTTAGGAGTTTTTTGGGTAGTTATTTTGTACATATATATATACACATTTTTATCTTATCTTACTTTCATATATTCCACTTTCTCCCTCTTCCTTGTTTTTTATTTTTTAACTTCCCGCTCCTTTCTGGTTTGATTGGTGACAATGACGATCTCCTACAACGATTCATGTTAGCCGACCCCAAAACATTTTGAGACTAAGGCTTTGTTGTTGTTGTTGTTGTTGTTGTTGTTGTTGTTGTTATTTTGCACAGATGTTTTGATCTTGCACATATGCATTAAGTAGAAAACAACAGTATATGTAGTTGGCGCAGAGATGTTTTGTAAGTAAAGCTAAAAAAGAAATGCTTCCCATTGTGGTATTTTGCGCAAATTATGCAGAAGTAATTATTTATGAAATGTGAATTTATTTCTCATTACTTGTGTTTAATTCATGATTACAAATAGTAGGATTACAAACATCAATATCCCCATTTGTATTACAATTTTAACTACTTTTTATTCTTGTTTTAGCTTCTTCTTCATTTGCTTCAATTCTTCTTGCATCTTATTGTTTCCCCTGTTTTCAATACTTTCTCCTTTTTCTATGCTTCCCATGTATTGTCCTTCATACTGCTGCCCCTGTTTTCTTACTCAACTACTCCCTTGCACCATCTTAGATTGTTGCAAGGATCACACTTATAGTACATCCTTTGTGGATTGAGTGTTGTATCGGAGTTTCGGATGACAAATTTTCTACCACAATAACAAAATTTGTTTGGAACTCTAATATATGTCGACTTATTGGGTGTGGATGGTGATTTTGAAAGAAAACTCATGAAAAAAATGTTATAAAATTAGCAAAACAACATCCATTACATGAAACATTCAGAAAAGGGTTTTTTATAAGCAAACATAACCAACGACTACTTTTCAAACACAAAAACTAGCCGTTGAGCATCATAATAGGTAATTTTAAGTTTTGGATATTTGGTGAATTAAGTTTCATGATAGGGTATTTGGTGAAATAAGTATTAAAATAGGGTATTTAGTGAATTTGGAACTTGGCTAACGGAGGACTAACGGCGCATCATTAGTAAGGGTATCTTGGTTATTAAGTTTTGTTTTAGGGGCATTTTATGTATTATCCAAACTTGATAGGCATTTGGTGAATTACGCTAAAATTCGGGGGTATTTCATGAAAACCCCGTAAAACCAAGTATACATAATAGAGTTGAATATCCAACGACCATGAATATTAAATACATATAATGGTACATGTGAGGGGGTCGAAAAAGCACGAGGCTAATGCATGACCTCGTCCCTCGTGGGCGTGACGTTGTCAGATCAAGTGTAGTTAGATTTCCTGTGAGTTTACACCCAATCGACTAGTAATATAGGAGTCGCCATTCAGTTTTTAACGACAATGAGAAAAACAGACAAAACCCGGTTATCGTGACATAAAGGGAGTGCAATTATGTTCGACCACGACGGCCATAGGTTCCCTTGTGATCCCTGGTGTGGGGATCGCTCAACGTACACCCGCAGGGCAGAGATTGAGAGTTCGGGGGACTGTAAATACCGAGAGGAGTACTCATCGATAACTCCAGAGGCAGGTTATCCTTACTAGCTCAGCATAAATAATTGAAGGGACATGCGTTAAACTATTAAACTATTCTGAATTGATTTTAGCAATATGCAACACATAATACTAAATCGATCGTGATTATCTTATTTAGATTGATTTAAGGTACCTAGCATGATAATTCAATTGTCCAAGGTATTATCTTATTAGGCGTGATAGATCAATCAAGTTAATAGTTTGACAATTTTATAAAAGGGTGATGAAAGCGATTAAATCATATGAGGGACACATTACAACGCACCCTTGAGAGGTGCGTTACGGTTCTCAGAAAACTAACCACTTGGCTATGCTATTTCTCCTTTTATTTAACGAATCTCGGGTTTCCAAGAAATGTTCCAGTATTTAGGCTTAATTCATCAGCTACAAGGGACAGGATGCGTTCTGTTCGACTTTTGGGTCGATTGCGACAGAACGCCGGATCAATTTGGCAGCGTGAGGCTAGGCTTAAGGCTAAAGTCAATACTCAGGTTGTGGAATTGTGTGTTATATTGTCCTTTTCACGTCGGTTTTGAGGCTGTATTTATAGGGGAAGAGTTTGTGGAAAGATAGATTTTTAGAATACGAATCCGAAAAGAATCCGGAAATAAAACGGCCCTAGGCATTTTCAGCGCCCAGGGTTGGGCGCCAAAGATTTCGGCGACCAGTGCTGGGCGTTGAAAATGTGATCAGGGCCGAGTTCTTGTCAGATTTGGACTCTTAGACACGGAGCTTTTGAGACTTATCCGAGTTTCTTAGTGCGTATTAACTTATGAAGGAATGCGTCTGGGCCCGTTACGAACTCTAGGTTCGTTAGGAATTTAGTTCATACGTGACTCTTATTTTCGAATTATATCAGGAATGCAAATTCTATCTCTTTTAGGATTTATGTTGGAGTGCAACACCTAATTCTGACAGGTTTCTATCTTTTATTACTTTGCCACTTTTAACAACTACCTTTTACGGCGGTTACTATTCTTAGCAGGTTTCTATAAATAGCAGTTTTGGATGAAATGAAAGGGTGATGGAGATTCGTTATTTTATAGGAGATGCGTTGCCAAGTGGAGATTTATGTTCTCATCATCGAACCTTCCCTTTCAGGAATGGGGACAAAAGTAGGTGTCTACAGTTAGCCCCCACTTTGACTGAGTCTTGGAGTAACACGATGGTCAAAGTATTAGACGGAGTGTGTCATACAAGCCATGGTGTATGTGACCTGTTTTGCGAGGGTCTCACGAGCCCCCGAGTGATAACATTTGACTTAAGGGTCATCACTTGAAGTGTTAACACATTTCTCACGTGTCATTGGAATTTGTTAAATATAGAAACTCCCTCACTTTGTCATTGGAAGTACCTACAGATGTATAGAAACTCCCTCACTTTGTCATTGGAAGTATCTACAAATGTTTTCGAAATCAAAGCTATAAAATGTAACCAGGCCTGGCCAAGCCCAATCACGAGGTAAAAATATTTTTAAAGATTCTCATTTTCAGGGTTAGCTAAACGAGAAAACCCCCTTGTTTTTATAGGACGTAAAACGAAGGAAAATCCAGCACATCACTCTTTTTTGGAAAAGCGGAAAACCAATTTTTTTATTTTTGGAAAAGGGAAAACCAGAAAAAGTTATCGCTGCAGCGACTAAGGACCTGCGCGGTTAGTGACGCAGACCCCGCCCGCTGAAGGTGGGCGAGCCTGTCCGCTGAGGGTGGACGCCCCGTCCGATAGAAGTGGACGAATCTGTTTTGATGTTTTGAAAATAAGGACCTACGCGGTTTGTGACGTAGACCCCGCCGGCTGAAGATGGCGAGCCTGTTTTGTGTTTTTGAAGATTTCATTTTCGAAAACTGAGGACCTGCGCGGTTAGTGACGCAGACCCCGCCGGCTGAAGATGGAGAGCTTGTTTTTGTTTCTTGAAGAATTTATTTTCTTTCGAGGGATGCTCGGATTTAGTTGCAACCTGAATGTGGGTTGACAACGTGCTTAGACGGACCATTGTCTCGTGGTCATCATCTTTCATGGTTTTGAGCTAGTCTTACGGCTCAATTTTTCCACTACCTGGGTCCTTGATTAGGGGACTATGTATAAGTATCAACGGCGACCTTTGTTTTGAGGTCGTAATCCGGTTTTATCTTTTGAGATTATCCAAACACGGGACTTCGTACAGCGTGGTCTGGGAATATTGTTTTAACTTTGCATACTCTCTTTTGAAATATATATTTTCTTTCGAGCCCCCAAGCACTCGTGCTTGACGGTCATTTCTTGTCAAAGAGGTTCCCTGGGGATACGCATTTTGTAATGTCCTTGATCGTGTTTGGGATCGTGCTCATAAGTGCGAGCGATCTTTGAAGTGGTGTGCTATTCTTAACAAAGCCGTGAGGTGCTACTTTCAGGCCTGGGCGTTGAAATAATTCACACCCTAGGTTAGGCGTTGAAAATGTTGTTTGGGCTGGTCTTTTGATGACGCAGTTGGCCTCTTGTTCGTTCGTTTATTTCACTTGGAAATTCTACGTATTCTCTTCTCTTTTTGTTTTTCTTTATTTTTTGGAACGTAGAATTTAGAGATCACAATGAGTTGAGCGATCGTGATGATTTCTCGAGAAGCCGTAGCCGATTGGTGGGCTACGGTGTTTGTCGCTTTGGGGCGATTATTTAAAGGAATTGTCGCTCTTAAGGCGTACCGTTATTGCAATAGTTGGGCGAGTCTATATGGCCCGAGGAACATGCCTTGAGGCGTAAGACTTTGATCGCTCTTGTTGCTATTTTCAACGTATATTTTTTTCTTTTGAACGTGTTCGTGAATGTTCGATACTTAGAATGTATGTGCGAACGAGCGTTCATAGAATGGACGTTGCGTGCGGTCCATTAATCAGTTCGCTTGAATCATTTTTTTTCGAGCAATGACTGATGTTGAATAGTTTGGTTAGAAGCTTGATAAGGTTCAGGCCCATTCATGAAGTGGGCTCAAGTATCGTGCCCTTTCGATCGTTCAAACATTTTCTTTCAGACCCTTTTTATTTTTATTTTGCTATGGTTGTTTCGTAGCTTGGAGCCCCCAAGTATGCATGTTGGGATGCTTCCTTTTGGTGTACGATTTTTGTAGGTTCTTTCGAGAAAGATGCTTTGGGGTTCCGCTCGTGTAGGTGCGAGCTATCCCTTCCGTGGTAGGTAATATTTTGCTACCTTTAATCCTTAATGTAGAAGTCGTGTGGCTTGCATTTCGAATTTGGACGATAAGTAGTCTCTGACTCTTTTACACATGCTCTTGGTCGTGACCGCATTAGTGCAATATGCCTTACTCTTTTTTTTTTAGACTTGTACCGTGGGATGTAAACTCATGGTGCGACGTAGGCTTGTGTGGCCTAACAGTGTGTCTTATAACATTCCTCCAGGTGTTGGGATATTATTTTTTTGCATTGGAGTACTTCATAATGCCTCATTCAAATGCTCAAACAAGTGTAGCACCTTCTGTGTGGGTGTGCACGGCTTATTACTTCGTTCGATGCGAGGATTCATAGATGTTTCTTCTTGTTTTTATCCTTGATTTTTCTTTTGCTTTTGCTTTGGAACGACGTAGACTGTGTAACGGGCGCTTGTAGGGCGACCGTTATGTGCAGTAGTTTGATCGAAGTTTTGGTGACTCACGATTTTCGGTTACCCTTGTTAGTGGGGTGACCTTATTGAAGGAAATATGTCCTTTACCCAAGGTGCATTAAGTCTAATACCAAGGTTCAGATTAATTGCGAACAATTAATTCAGTGAGATCAAGTGATCGGAACAGCTAGCTGGAGCAATGCTTCCGATTAGTGAGTTCTAATGGATATTGAACTCACAACTTACTCTTGACTGAGCTCACAAGGTCACACCAATGACACGTAACAAATCACCGGATTAAATTAATCGGAAATTCATTTAATATCTTTTTCGGGAATTAGTTGGAAACGCATTATACGATACGACCTTGTCGGAATCGTATATCGTATCGCGAATATTCGTAAGCTGGGCGACACGAATAAATCGTATCGTACGACGGTGATTCGTCGTATACGAAACGATAAATAATATATCGGAAATATATTAAATCGCGAATACGAAGGGCATCGGAGTTGCCGGCCCGTCGAGCCAAGCACGTAAGCGTGCAAGGCCCAACGAGCCAGCAAGCTCGCGAGCCAAGGTAAGCAAGGCAAGCCCATTGGGCGCGAGCACGCAGCAGCAAGCAAAAGCGCACAGCACGACGAGCGATCAAGGCCCACGGCCCAGCTGCTCGGCGCGCGCACTGTGGGTTTCGGCCTGCAGTGTGTCGCTGGGCGCGGGCGTGTGTCCGTGTTGCTTGGCGTGCACGGCTTGCTAGCCGGCCTTGCTTCTTGCTTGGTCGGTTAGTAAGGTTAATAATATATCCTTACAACCTTGTTTCCAACACATACACAATTCATACACTCAAACCCTAGAGACACAGAGAACCCTAATTCTCTCTGTGCCTCCAAAGTGAGTTCTTCCCAAAAGCAAAGTATCTTGATCAATTGTCTAAGCTACGATTATCAAGACGGATCTGACGTGTCGGTGAACCAAGTAGAGGAACGACAAGTGGAGTTCTTTGTTCGTGTTCGTTGACAGATTATTGTGGAAAACACGCTTCGAATGTAAGTTTGCTTAATCTGTGCTTTATACATGTTTCCTGGCTTTGGGGATTGTTCCGCACATGTTATTATGTTTAACTGTATTCCCCAACAGTGGTATCATGAGCCTTATGTATTCAAAGCATGAATTAGCATGATTATTAATGTTTTTGCATCTATCGAAATTTTGGATTTTTTGTTGATTTTTCGGAATTTTTTACGAATTATTGGATGAATTGCGTATAATCAGGTCCGAAATAAAAACTCATCGCTTTTTCGATTTTTAAAACCCTAATCGGATGGAAAACGATTTTCTAAGATCAACTCATGAGAATAGAATTGCGAAACAGGCCTCGAAGTATCGTTTTTTGGGCGTTTTTTGTTAATTTTTCATTAAAAATTAAAAGTGTCGGACAGTAATTCAATTAAAAGGTCGACCTAAACTACTCGGAATTGCTTGAAATTTTGACACAATGTTTCTGGATACATTCTTCAGCTATGGTAAATATTTCAGATTTTTCCGATAAGTATAAACCCTAATTTTTCCTTTCCCCAATTCGTAAAATTTGCAACCCTAATTGAATTTTAATTATTTTTGGTTTAATAATTCGGTTAATTGGGGAAGGGGGTATAATTTCCATGGGTCAGTGGCTAATTTTAAAAATTATTGGATTAAAATTTTGAATGGTTTCGTTAATTTTAATCGCACTTAAACCAAATTATTAAAAATCTGAAATTTAATTGTTTATGAACGATTTAAAGCTTCGGATTTTATTAATTAAAAGTTCAAACTTTAATGTTGATTCGTTCGTTCATAAAATTTTGAATATTTTTTGCCCTTGAATTATTAATTTTACGAAATTGGATTGTCGTTAAAGTTTATTAAATCGTTAAAAATCGTTGTTTTTCGAAAATTAAATCGTAACTTTTTTTTGAAAAATAAAATTAATGCAAGTTCGTGAATTAAATTTAATTTTAATTAAGTTGGTCCGTTTTACGAACCAAAAACACGAACATGAGCATGATGGAAGTATGGCTCGTCGAGCCATACGAGGCCATTGTGCTCGACCGAGCCATGCGACACGGGCAGCAGCAGCTATGATGCGTGCCTCGTGCGCGCTAGGCGAGGAAGGGGCAGGCAAGGGAGCTTGCAGGGCTGCGACGAAGCGAGGCGCAAGCCGTGCGATGTCTAGCAGACACGATGCACAACACGCAGCGCAGGGGCAGCATGGCTGCGGGGACGCGGTGCGCGCGCGCGCGATGGGGCTGGGGGTGCGAGCTTTGCTCGTGTGCTCTTGGGCCTCACGCGAGGCAGGGCTGGGCGCAAGCCTAGCCCGATTTAGCAATTGGACTTTTTTTATTAAAAATCGTTTAATTCGTTGGGCTTCGTACATTTGCATTAATTTGGGCTAACGGGATATTTAATTTAATATTTTATTTGCTTGGGCCGGGCCGCGAGTTTTAATTTAATATTTCATAATTAATTATCCGGAATAATTATTGGTTTGAGTGGGAGCCACTAAATGAAATTAAAATGAAATAGTTATTTAAATTATTTCGAAGGTCGCATTATTTTAATTAAATTCACTTTAATTAGAATAAAGTCTAAGGATTAATAATTTGAAATTGATTAATCTTTTAGGACGCGTTTATGTGAACGTGAATTTTAATTAATTCACGTAAATACTTGCATATTAATATGGGCCATTCGTTTTAGCATACGAATGGGTGAATGCATAGAATATATATTTTATGCAATGCAGGTACTCCAAGTGACTAGTATGGCCAATTTAGGATAGTTAAATACGGTCTGCGTACCGTTCTATCTTTGAATGTAAAGTTTAAAATATGGTCTGCGTACCATGGAAATTTTGATGTAATTTTATTATTTTCAAGTATTTCAAAGTTTAGAACTTTAAGTTAGCATTTGAACGAAGATTCAAGACGATGTCAAGCTAACAAGGAGGTGATGAAGATTGGATGCTTCAAGACAAGATGTTTTGGGCCATACTAGATCACCATTTATTTATGCACTTCTATATATATATTATGCGTGAATGTATGAATGTATGTATGCTTTGCATGAACAGGTTGTTTCCTATGAATCATTAGTTTTAAGTTCACTAAATAATCGAACCAACATAGAAACAACTAGGTCCAAGTAATATTGAGTTTAAAAATTGCCTTCCAAATCAACACTTACAAAAATCTAGGGATCTAAGATAGTAGGTTTACGCTAAAGCGAGGTGCTATTTTAGTTGACTTAGGTGGTAAGGCGTCCTAAAGGAGCACGTTGATTGTGGTTGCAACTTAAACAACAATGGCATTAAGTTGTGGCAATGGGATAAATTATGGTATTAATTTATTAACCAAGAGTAATTTGGAGATTACTAGCAATAGGTTTTGCTTACCTAAAATCTTAAACTACTTAAGACATGCTAAAGCTGCTTAAGGATTTAGGACTTTTGGGGTCTTGGAATCGTTTCATTCATTTTGGACCATGTTTTTGCTTTTTTGCATGAATGAAATGTTTTAATAGCTTTAATGATTGCATGTTTTTGCTTTTATTTCAAAGTTATTGAATTGTATGAATGGTTATTTATTGCAAATTCTTTTCGATTGTAGTAATCAAAATGGTCGCAAACATAACAACAATCACATCAGCTGAAATTCTAGATGTCGAGTTAGACTTGACTAATTTTCTTGAATGGAAAGAGAAACTTGTCGAAGTTTTGAAAGTTAATGGCATACACTATGTCATTGAACAATCTTTCCCTAGCTATGATGCGCGAGGCATGACTCCTGAAAGGTACAGAAGTTGGGCACTTCACAAGTACCTTGTCACGGAGTTCATCCTTAAGTCTATCCCTGAGAGTTGGAGAGGGAGGTTCATTACTTTTGAACCTCAAGCTCTCCTAAGTAGCCTCGAGGATAAGTGTGCGGGTTTTCGACCCTTGTGCCAAACTGGTGGCAATGGGGTTGACGAATTGGCTAATTCGATGAGCGATCTCAAGCTCATAACCCCACGCAAGTCGTGCCTAGAAATCGAACTTTTGGAGGCACAAAGGCGCATCTACTCTGTCAAGATGGACAAAAACACATCAATTCGGTCTCATGTGGATATGATGTCTGGATTATTTTTCACAATTGAGAGACTTGGTGGTTCCATCAAAGAGTCGGTAGCTATTGCACTAGTGTTGAATTCTCTTCATAAGGATTATGAGGGTTTTAAGATGCACTATCTCTTTCATCAGAAAGAGAGCACATTCTGTGAACTTGTGGAATTACTCATGAAATGCGAGAAAATCCTTAAGTTCAATCAAGACCCTTTGAATGTGAGGTGCACTAAATTCAAGATAGTAGGCAATGGGAAGAAAAGCAAGGCTGCATCTTCGTCCACTCCCGGAGGGCATCTGGCGCCTTCCAAGAGCAAGATGAAGAGGAATGCTTCTCTTTCTACATCGCAATGCTTCAATTGTAATGAAATTGGTCATTACAAGCGAGATTGCCCCAAAATAAAGGAAGAGAAGAAGGACGGAAATGTTGCTTCTCCTTCAGGTATGTATGTTATACATTGTAATCTTGCTAATTCGACTTCTTGGGTATTAGATACTGGTTGTGGCTCACACTTATGTTCTAATTCACAGGGACTAAGGAGAAGTAGAAAGCTTGATAAAGGCGAGATGGATCTACGCGTGGGAAATGGAGCACGGATTGCTGCATTAGCCGTAGGATCTTATTTTATTTCTTTGCCTAGTGGGTTTGTTTCGGAACTAGAAAACTATTACTACGTTCCTAGTATCACCAGAAACATCATTTCCATTTCAAGTTTGGATTCTAAAGGTTTTAGTTTTCAATTTAAAGACAATAGTTGTTCTTTTTCTTTGAATGGAATGTTTTATGGTTCAGCACAACAAGAAAACGGTCTTTATGTGCTAGATACGAGCAAACACATTTATAACATAAATACCAAAAAGGCTAAAATTGGTGATTCGGATCTCACATTTCTGTGGCATTGTCGATTAGGCCATATAAACATAAAGCGCATGGAATTACTTCAACGGAAAGGAATTCTAGAATCATTCGACTTAGAGAAGATTGATCAATGCGAATCTTGTTTACTTGGCAAAATGACAAAGCAACCTTTCTCAAAGGTGGAAGAAAGAGCAAGCGAACTACTAGGGCTAATACATATGGACGTATGTGGGCCTATGAGTACGAAAGCTAGAGGTGAGTTCAGCTATTTCATAACGTTTACGGACGACTTCAGTAGATATGGCTATATTTACTTAATGAAGCACAAGTCTGAATCGTTTGAGAAATTCAGAGAATTTCAAAATGAAGTAGAGAATCAACATGGCAAGAAAATCAAAGCTCTAAGATCGGATCGAGGAGGTGAATATCTTAGCCACGAGTTTGATGACCATCTAAAAGAATGCGGTATTCTTTCTAAATTGACTGCTCCGGGGACACCTCAATGGAATGGAGTGTCGGAACGGAGAAATAGGACCTTACTCGATATGGTCAGGTCAATGATGGGTCAGGCCGAACTTCCTTTACAGTTCTGGGGACATGCGTTGCAAACTGCAACACTCACACTGAATCGTGCTCCGTCAAAAGCTGTTGAAAAGACTCCATACGAATTATGGACTGGGAAACTTCCAAAGTTGTCTTTTCTGAAGATTTGGGGTTGCGAAGCATATGTCAAGCGATTAATTTCGGACAAGCTACAACCTAAATCTGACAAATGTTTCTTCGTTGGGTATCCAAAAGAAACTATGGGGTATTATTTCTACAACAAGTCAGACAACAAGGTATTCGTTGCTCGTGACGGTGTCTTTTTGGAAAGAAATCATATTTCTAAATTGACAAGTGGGAGAATAATAGACCTCAAAGAGATTCGAGACGAACAACGAACTCAGAACTCTTTAGAAGCAGTTCAAGTTGATGAACCTCCAAGGTCTTTAGAAGAGCCAGTGGGAGTAGTTCCTCAAAACGTTGTTGCCCCTCGAAGGTCAAATAGAACTATTTTTCAGCCGGACAGATGGACAGGCGTCCTCTTGACTGAAAAGTTAGACGTTCTCATATTGGATAGTGATGAACCTTTGACTTACAAGCAAGCTATGACGAGCCCAAGCTCCATTAAATGGTTAGAGGCCATGCAATCTGAAATAGACTCCATGTCTGAAAATCAAGTCTGGGATTTGGTTGATTTGCCGGATGGGTTCACACCTATCGGATGCAAATGGGTCTTCAAGTTGAAGAAAGACAAAGATGGAATTGTATACATATACAAGGCTAGATTGGTAGCAAAAGGTTACAGGCAAGTTCACGGCGTTGACTACGATGAAACCTTTTCTCCAGTCGCGATGCTTAAGTCTATTCGGATAATCCTTGCGATTGCCGCTTTTCATGACTATGAAATATGGCAAATGGATGTCAAAACTGCCTTCTTGAACGGTGTTCTTGAAGAGACTGTGTTCATGACACAGCCGGAGGGTTTTGTCTATCAAAAGAACCAAGGAAAGGTATTCAAGCTTAAGAAGTCCATCTACGGACTAAAGCAGGCATCAAGGAGTTGGAATAAACGATTTGATGAAGCAGTCAATAAGTTTGGCTTCATCAAGAATCAGGGCGAATCTTGTGTATACAAGAAGGTCAGTGGGAGTAAAATTGCATTCCTAGTCTTGTATGTTGAAGACATACTACTTATTGGAAACGACATTCCTATGTTGGAGTCTGTAAAGACTTGGCTCGGGAAGTGTTTCTCAATGAAGGACTTAGGAGAGGCACAGTACATATTGGGCATCAAGATCTATAGGGATAGATCTAAGAGGATGATTGGACTAAGCCAAAGCACTTACATTGACAAAGTGCTAGCTAGGTTCAATATGATGGAATCCAAGAGAGGCCATCTACCCATGTCACATGGCGTATATCTAAGCAAGAATCAGTGTCCCAAAACATCTGATGAGCGTAGAAAGATGAGTGGAATTCCATATGCTTCGGCTATTGGATCCATCATGTATGCTATGATTTGTACAAGGCCGGATGTTTTGTTCGCACTCAGTGCAACGAGCAGGTACCAGTCAGAACCAGGTGAGGCGCATTGGACTGCTGCCAAGAACATCCTAAAGTACCTGAAAAGGACTAAGGATCAGTTTCTGGTTTATGGTGGTACAGATGAGTTGATTGTTAAGGGCTATACGGACGCAAGCTTTCAAACCGACAGAGATGATTTCAGATCACAGTCTGGGTTTGTGTTCTGCCTCAACGGCGAAGCAGTAAGCTGGAAAAGTGCTAAGCAAAGTACTATTGCGGATTCTATAACTGAAGGCGAGTACATTGCTGCCTCAGAAGAAGCAAAGGAAGCTGTTTGGATTCGGAAGTTCATCGAATAACTTGGTGTTGTCCCCTCCATTAAAGGACCAGTGGCTTTGTATTGCGACAATAGCGGAGCCATTGCCCAGGCAAAGGAGCCTAGGAGCCACCAGAAGTCCAAGCACGTACTGCGGCAATTTCATATACTTCGAGAGATCGTTGAAAGAAAGGAAATCGAGATTTGCAAGGTTGGAACTGACGACAACGTTGCAGATCCATTGACTAAACCGTTGCCACAAGTGAAACACAACGCACATGTAGCAACCATGGGAATCAAGCATGTTGGAGAATGGCTTTGATTTTCTAAGTATTGTTTTAGAACATTTGTTAGATCTATGTTTAAAACAATTGGTTTGACCATTTCATATTTATGAAATTTATTTATTTCATATTCATTTAATTGTGGTTTAGAATTAAATGATAAGTCCATGTGATTCAAATCATTCAAATGGGATGTCAAGATGGACTCTTTGACAAAGAAACACCCATAAGTGAACTTGAATGTTGAAGTCACAAAGGATCCCTAATCCAGGTCATTGAAAGGTGGACGACCAATGACTAATGAAGATTAGATTGCAAGTAGATTACTTAGTTCTATTTCTTGAAATAGAGTGACTGGATGTCAGAATCTTTTGCATACATACTTATTGGATCTTGTATCGGATTGACCATGAGAACGCTTTAAGAGATTAAAGTCATGTCATAGGTAGTTCTCATTAATGGTGATTAGTAACCGTTCCTCAGAACATGAGCGATTATGTCTGCTCGTTTGAGAATTAGTTCGCTTTGATACTAGCTAAACGTCGCACCGTAAAAGGAGGCTATAAAAGCAGTTATTGGGCGTACTATGAATCAAAGTGAGTGTTCATAGATTGCAAGAATGGATTGTCCTCCTATCTTTGATAGGATATTGTGTTGTTGTGTAACAAGGCCTCTCGGAGAGTTAGATACTGTAAAATGCATGGCCGTGCTCAGAATGGTTAGGCTTAACCTTCTGCAAAAGTTTGACAGTTGAACTCTGTAATCCGAGCAACACTTCTGGACCTAATAAGGATGGCTTGGATCTTACCTTATGTTCAGTAAGTAACACTAAGCGACAAAGGAATGTGGATGCACACTTGTCTGAATGACAAGTGGGAAATTGAAGGAAATATGTCCTTCACCCAAGGTGCATTAAGTCTAATACCAAGGTTCAGATTAATTGCGAATAATTAATTCAGTGAGATCAAGTGATAGGAACAGCTAGCTGGAGCAATGGTTCCGATCAGGGAGCTCTAATGGATATTGAACTCACAACTTACTCTTGACTGAACCTACAAGGTCACACCAATGACACGTAACAGATCACCGGATTAAATGAATCGGAAATTCATTTAATAGCTTTTCGGGAATTAGTTGGAAACGCATTATACGATACGACCTTTGTCGGAATCGTATATCGTATCGCGAATATTCGTAAGCTGGGCGACACGAATAAATCGTATCGTATGACGGTGATTCGTCGTATACGAAACGATAAATAATATATCGAAAATATATTAAATCGCGAATACGAGGGGCATCGGAGTTGTCGGCCTGTCGAGCCAAGCACGTAAGCGTGCAAGGCCCAACGAGCCAGCAAGCTCGCGAGCCAAGGCAAGCAAGGCAAGCCCATTGGGCGCGAGCATGCAGCAGCAAGCAAAAGCGCACAGCACGACGAGCGAGCAAGGCCCACGGCCCAGCTGCTCGGCACGCGCGCTGTGGGCTTCGACCTACATTGTGTCGCTGGGCGCGGGCGTGTGTCCGTGTTGCTTGGCGTGCACGGCTTGCTAGCCGGCCTTGCTTCTTGCTTGTGTTTTGTTAGTAAGGTTAATAATATAACCTTACTTCCAACACATACACAATTCATACACTCAAACCCTACAGACACAGAGAACCCTAATTCTCTTTGTGCCTCCAAAGTGAGTTCTTCCCAAAAGCAAAGTATCTTGATCAATTGTCTAAGCTACGATTATCAAGACGGATCTGATGTGTCGGTGAACCAAGTAGAGGAACGACAAGTAGAGTTCTTTGTTCGTGTTCGTTGACAGATTATTGTGGAAAACACGCTTCGAATGTAAGTTTGCTTAATCTGTGCTTTATACATGTTTCCTGGCTTTGGGGATTGTTCCGCACATGTTATTATGTTTAACTGTATTCCCCAACACTTATATATTCTAAGTAGTTCTTAGAATTTGGGAGGGGTTGTAGCCATTCTAAGGTTCATTTTACACGATCAAACCTTAGGATCTGCCCCTATGACGTGTGTATAGCATTAGCGTCGAGAATTTACGATAAAATCGTCATTTCGAGCATTTTTAGAGTGTTTTCCTCAAGCCCCCAATTGTAGCTACGGGATTGGCCTGGTGCTATAATGCTTGGCATACGTTTTTATGCATTTACGGTGACATGGATCATGAATAGTTTGAACCAGACTCGTTTAGTGCGAG
The DNA here is from genome assembly GCF_020520425.1 of Spinacia oleracea. Classification (NCBI taxonomy): domain Eukaryota; kingdom Viridiplantae; phylum Streptophyta; class Magnoliopsida; order Caryophyllales; family Amaranthaceae; genus Spinacia; species Spinacia oleracea. The sequence goes on from NC_079489.1 coordinate 24,850,152, forward strand.
GTACGTTCGAGTAGTGATTTGCTACTTCTCTTGTAAATGTCGTATTGTGCGACATTGCCATGGTCAAGGTAGTCACATGTTGAAGTGTGCCTTGACCAAAAGCTAGGTGCCTTTCTTTACCCATAATAATATTTAGAATTCTTTTTGACTCACTTGCAACATCGAGATAAACGAATACTTAGCTTAAACCAACGACACTTTATTATGTTCGAAGAAGTCTTTGAAAATTATTTGAAATCCAAGTCCCACTGTGTACAATCTGAGGTGTCCAAGGTAAGTTGACTTATAGAAGGGTTCGTACAGGATTACATGAGTGAATCAAAATACTGTTACGATTTTTGGAATGCTGTCTAAGGATTTGCTGGAAGCCAGGGTGCAGGCGTCAAGATTACTTGTGCCCGTGTGGCACATGCTTTAGGCTTTTTAGGGCCATCTTTTCCAGAATTGCGGGTATATAAACCATTTTCAAATTGACTTAGATTTACTTGGTGTATGTCTGCACAAAAGGTCAAGGTATACTTAGTTCTTTCCCTAGCTCTTTCATTTCAATTTTTTAGCCCCCAATTGCTATTATGTCTTCTCATTAATGATGCTTTCAGATTTCGATTTTAAATGATCGTGTCATATGTCTGAGTAGGGTGAGCCTTGGTTAAGTGCCAACTGATTTTTCAAAGGGGATTCGCAAGCATTTGAATTACCATGAACGGGTGCCCTGAGTTCGAAGGAACGATGGGGCGATGCCGTAGAACAATCCTCTTTATTGCAAGCTTACTGCCTTTACTACTTGTTGGCGATTATGACTGTGTCTAGTGGTGAAAGAAGGTCTTTAAGTGAGTTAGTTCGCTTTAGGGAGGGTCAAGTCTAGTATTTTAGAGGCCATGGACGCTCACGCTAGCCCCCATTCAATTGAGGCAAAGCGATCTTTTGAGTATTGGCTAAGTGCCTAAGAGTGTGAGTGCTCCTTCTGGTAAGGGTACGTGCCCTCATTATTTTCCGATGTGTGCTCATTTTGGCATCTTGATGACTTGGATTCTTCCTTTGGCTTAAATTTTTCTTTCGACTTGGATTGCAAGTAGTTAAATTTCAATAAGGGACTCTATTTTTTATTCTTGTTATTCTATAGGCTTTAACATTTTTGCAAATTGGTTGGACCGAATCATGGATTGCCTACGTATCCGCCTTAAATAGATTTAATTTGGAATCAGGTCTTGCGTAGTTCTTAGCCAGAAAATGGTTTCTTAGAATGCCGATTTTAAACAAGTACGTTCGAGTGGAATCGTAATGTTTGAAATAGGGTGAAATAAATGTACGAAAATTTTGGAGCGCGCGTATTTTGCGTATTTTATATGATCTTCTACCCCCAAGTGTTCGTTATTCTTCCGCATGTATATAGGAAAATGTACGAACACTTTTAGGAATTGGGAGTTGAAAAGTGATAAGCAAGAACGGCGCCCAGAGCTGGGCGTTATTATTTTTGGCGCCCAGGTCTGCGCGCTGAAAATGTGTTCTGGGCTGCCTTTTTGCGCTGCTCCTTTTCGCTTTGTGCCAAATATTTGAGGATTTTTTATTGTGCGCTAAATGCTTTTTTTTTAGACGAACTTTAAAGGTGCTTTGCAAAGTAGTTTTTTATTATTATTAATTTTTTACGTTAAGCGTAGAATGTACTTTTCATTTGTCCTTTTTTTTTTATTCGTGACTCAAGACGGCTTGAAAGATGGGTTGAATGAGATAGGATAATTTGTATAGGTATTAGTCAAGCATGAGGATTGGAAAGGGTAGAAGATCGTAGAACTTTTACGTAGTTTTTGTGGTATGATTTGGATTGGTTGACTAAATTCTTTTCCTTCGTTTACTTGGGTAAATTTCGCACTTTGGGAGGTACGGGCTAAGTATTTCATGGCTCGCTCTTTTCTCTCTCCCTTTTCTCTTTCTCTTTTTTTCTTTTTTGCTTGGGATTCCCCCCCCCCCCTTTTTATTTGGGCTAAAAGGTAGATAGTTGTGGACTTTGAGTCACGAGGCGAGACTGAGTGAGCCTCGTTCGGTAGGCCTATAGTGGACCTTTAGTTTTAGTAGGCCTAGGGTGGACCTTTAAATTGTCTCACTTTGCAAGCGTATTTAGTCGTTTTTTAAAATGTGAAAATAGCGTAGATTCAAAATGTTGATTTTACTTTATTGCATTTTAACGAAAGAATTACATCGAAAATAATTTTTTGCTTCTTTTCAGACTCCAGTTTCCGGGATTTAATTGGAAGTTGTGATTTAGACTCCAACTTTCATTAATTTTTCTGATTATAACCCGTGTATGAATACAGGGAGGTAGCCTAGACTCAAAATATGACGTGGCGTAAGCCTATAATACTTGACCAAGCGACTTTCGGACTTAGGCTAATTGGACCATAAAAAAAAGGGGGGGCTAACTGGACCATAACTTTCGTTGGTTGACACTTTAGATTTTAACCCTTGGGTGTTCGTTTGTCATGCGCCATTTTTCTTAGTGTTGGCAAGGTAGTTAGTTGGGGAGATCGAATTTTTATTTTTGCAAGACTATAATCATTAGTGCGGCTTCCCTCTTAGTGTGTATTGCTTTACCCCAATGGTAGCCTTATGGCATGCCGATTTGGGTATCTTCATGGTTCGTCATGTTGCATTCATGGAAAATCTTTTAGTCCGTACTTAGGAGTACTTCAAGGAGCGAGTGGCTCGAGAGGACTATGATAGTCGTGACCCAATGTGATCATAAGCCTTGAGGCCATTAATTTTTTTTCTTGCCAATGGTATTGACACCTTAGGCTCACTTTGGGGGTTGTGCGACTATGGAGAATGATTTTCAGAATGTGACTGTTTCCATTTTGCAAATACTTGAATTATATACTATATTATTTTTATAGGTGAGAGAGAGTATTGAGGCCGTAGATTCTTAGCAAGGGATGACAATTACATATGGGTGCTTATTGATTTAAATGTTAGGAAGGGAGACTCAATATGGTTTAACCTTTTAACTTGCAGGACGACACCAAGCATTAGGACCGATTCTATGTATAAGACAACTAAACTTAGGATTTAGATTGTACTTTGGCATAGCCTAGTCTAGACTCGGATTTATTTATTCTTTATTCGAACATTATTTTTCGTTGAAAACTTTATTTGAACATCATTTTTTTGAATACTTTGCCCATGTGACATTCAAGGTCATTTAATCAGCGTGCTTGGTTTTGGTGCCGAACATTGTCGTCATATGAGGCCTAATGACGACACAAGGAGTTGTTTATTTTATAAGTCGTTCTTAGAATCGAGTGCCTTTTTCATACGTCCTTGTAGCAAATTTGTTACGAAATTTTTTTATTGCTACGTATACTTTATGCGTGGGCACCGAGGCTGCGATGCCTGGCCAAAAGGCCAAGCAGCAACTTCAGCGCCCAGCAGGGGCGTTGAAATAATTGGCGCCCAGCCAGGGGCGCTGAAAATACGTCCCTGACTGGTTCTCGTATTCTGTTCGCGTATCCTTTTTCGTACGACTTAATTTTGCGTGCTTGCCTAATAACATCCTTTACGCGTTGTGCAGTGTTGTGGGATCCGTTACAGGCCGTCCTGGGCGTCGCTTATTTTTGGGGCGATCGCCCGGGATTGCGGGACACGTATTTAGGTATAACTCTTTGGCCAATTGGTGTTTATGAATGTTTGGGCAATTTTTAGGGTCGTTGGTTCTCTTAGTATTATTTGTCACACACAATCACAACATAATCACATAATTCGCTACACATAACTAGCATTACAACATGAAGCAAAAAATAATATGTCACGTAGTTTATGATAGGCTTCTATGGGTAATATTTGCGCCTGTCTTGGTACCGCTTCTATCGTAGATCCAACACATGCCCCGGTCGAGGTAGTGCATTCAACAGACGAATTTCGTCCCAAGAGGCCAATCACGATGTAAGCCAAGGGGGCATGCACCAATGAGAGGGACCTTAGTGGGCGAGCGATTGGGTTTGGGACGGGTGTACTACTAGCGAAAAGTGCCGAGTGGACAACATTCGAAGCGTATGCACCCCCCGGTTGGCGATGGGTATCCTTAGTCCCAACTCCCGAGATGAAACATGCCAAGGGAGCCGAGATTCGTTATGCGGTTCTGTCCGTTCACATTAATACGCTGATTTTCAGGTCGTCCCAACTTGATAAGGAAATAAACACAGAGTAGGACCGTTTCACCCTTCGGCTATTTTGATTACCTACGAGCACGAGTATTTCATTAACGTTCCCCAGTAGAGTCGCCACTGTGAGGGGGTCAAAAAAGCACGAGGCTAATGCATGACCTCGTCCCTCGTGGGCGTGACGTTGTCAGATCAAGTGTAGTTAGATTTCCTGTGAGTTTACACCCAATCGACTAGTAATATAGGAGTCGCCATTCAGTTTTTAACGACAATGAGAAAAACAGACAAAACCCGGTTATCGTGACATAAAGGGAGTGCAATTATGTTCGACCACGACGGCCATAGGTTCCCTTGTGATCCCTGGTGTGGGGATCGCTCAACGTACACCCGCAGGGCAGAGATTGAGAGTTCGGGGGACTGTAAATACCGAGAGGAGTACTCATCGATAACTCCAGAGGCAGGTTATCCTTACTAGCTCAGCATAAATAATTGAAGGGACATGCGTTAAACTATTAAACTATTCTGAATTGATTTTAGCAATATGCAACACATAATACTAAATCGATCGTGATTATCTTATTTAGATTGATTTAAGGTACCTAGCATGATAATTCAATTGTCCAAGGTATTATCTTATTAGGCGTGATAGATCAATCAAGTTAATAGTTTGACAATTTTATAAAAGGGTGATGAAAGCGATTAAATCATATGAGGGACACATTACAACGCACCCTTGAGAGGTGCGTTACGGTTCTCAGAAAACTAACCACTTGGCTATGCTATTTCTCCTTTTATTTAACGAATCTCGGGTTTCCAAGAAATGTTCCAGTATTTAGGCTTAATTCATCAGCTACAAGGGACAGGATGCGTTCTGTTCGACTTTTGGGTCGATTGCGACAGAACGCCGGATCAATTTCGCAGCGTGAGGCTAGGCTTAAGGCTAGAGTCAATACTCAGGTTGTGGAATTGTGTGTTATGTTGTCCTTTTCACGTCGGTTTTGAGGTTGTATTTATAGGGGAAGAGTTTGTGGAAAGATAGATTTTTAGAATACGAATCCGAAAAGAATCCGGAAATAAAACGGCCCTAGGCATTTTCAGCGCCCAGGGCTAGGCGCCAAAGATTTCGGCGCCCAGTGCTGGGCGTTGAAAATGTGATCAGGGCCGAGTTCTTGCCAGATTTGGACTCTTAGACACGGAGCTTTTGAGACTTATCCGAGTTTCTTAGTGCGTATTAACTTATGACGGAATGCGTCTGGGCCCGTTACGAACTCTAGGTTCGTTAGGAATTTAGTTCATACGTGACTCTTATTTTCGAATTATATCAGGAATGCAAATTCTATCTCTTTTAGGATTTATGTTGGAGTGCAACACCTAATTCTGACAGGTTTCTATCTTTTATTACTTTGCCACTTTTAACAACTACCTTTTACGGCGGTTACTATTCTTAGCAGGTTTCTATAAATAGCAGTTTTGGCTGAAATGAAAGGGTGATTGAGATTCGTTATTTTATAGGAGATGCGTTGCCAAGCGGAGATTTATGTTCTCATCATCGAACCTTCCCTTTCGGGAATGGGGACAAAAGTAGGTGTCTACAGTACAATAAGCGATTTAATGCACTACTCCCTCCATTTTCTTAATTTCTACTCATTATTTGTTTTGAGGTGTTTTTCTATGTTTTACTCACTTTTACTTTATTCTATTTATGTCAATCTTTTATTCATATTATTATATCACTTCCCATCCCACTTTGTGGGACCTAATAATTTAATAATATATCTCTACCCCACGCAAAATCCTAGATAGCAAGGTGCGTAGCACGCGACACCAATGATGTTAGGATTGTTAAAGTACTATGGTCTAACCAAGAGTCAAAAGAAGCAACCTGGGAAGCTGAAGACGAAATGAGAAATAAGTATACTGACCTATTTTCCGAGGTTAGTTGAGTTACGGGGTCGTAACTCGTGTCTTTTAAGGGGGTAGAGTGCAGTTGAATTTTCGTGCTTTTTATCTTATTTTGCCTTATTTTGCCTTATTTTATGCTTATATTAGTGCTTTTTATTTAAATTACACTTTAAGTTTATCATTTTACCTACTTTATTGTGTAAGATTTAGTAAATGAAGGAAATGTTCAATCACTTAAATAGTACAACAACATAAAATTTTCAAGAAAGTAGCAAAAGCAAGTAAAGTTTCAAGTGTTTCAAGTAAAAGTTTGAGTTATCGAGCCCAAGTTTCGGGACGAAACTTCTTATAAATATATTTATTATACATAAAAAGCATTTTAAAAGAATTTTTAAATTAAAGTTGTATTTAAATATTCGGTTTTTTCATGAAATACCCTCGAGGTTTCGCGTAATGCACCAAATACACCCGCGTGTTTCAAAATACATAATATACCCCTATTTAAACTTATTTGCACTAAATATCCCTGAACTTAACGGAAGTCTAACGCCGTTAGTGATTAACCCCAAATCTGTTAATTAACCTAATTAATTAAAAAATTAACTCCTAATTAACTAATTAGCCCCCAATTAACTAATTAACTTCATCTCCTTGCTTCTCTTCCTCCTCCTTCCCACCATCACTCAATTCAACACCACCATTCTCCAGCATCCCAACCCGACACCACTACCCCAACCGGCGGCACCACTACCGACCTCCCACCACCACCACTACCGAACTTCCACGCCCATCTCCACCTACCTGGGGAACCGCAGCAGAGGCAGCGACGGTGGTGGTTCGACTCGCTCATTTCTACCCACAACCGCCACCACCCTTAATCAAAAGTCCCCTGTAAACCCCGCCGGCAAACCAACCTACGCTACTTCATGTGGGCCCAAGCATGGTGGATCGGCTCGCTCATTTCTACCCTCAACGCCCAATCTGAAGACCCAGAAACCCTAACCCCTAATTGATCAAACCCTAACCTTCATCTTCTCTTCTCTTTCCCCATACTATTAATGGGATTATGGAAAAACAAAATTGGTGTTTGGGATGATTTGTGATGATTTGCGATGATTAAGCACAAATAATGGGATTATGGAAAAACAAAATTTGTGTTCCCGGCGGTACTTTGAAGGCGGTTGAATTTGGGATGTTCTAATTTTATTTTGGTTTGTTCTTGTAAATTGGTGTTGTGTGGTTTCATATTAGAATTGGGTTTGATTTGTTATCTGATTTCTTGTAATGTATCCCTTCCCCTCTCATTCGTTCAAGCCAATTCCATGGTAGTTAACCATGGATGTCCTTTAATCGAAGCCCAGATCCTCCACCATTGTCGTAGTAAAGCTCACAACTCCCTCCACTACTAGCAGCAACTGCGTTCGACTTCGACGAAGCCCACACGTAATTTAGTGTTAATGGTGATGGGGTAAAGGTGGAGAGATGAAAAATGAGATACTTCGTGGAGAGTTAACAGAATTGGGTTGGGTTGTGGAGGCATGGGTTCATGAATAGGGAGCAAGAATAGGGGACGGTGAGGTGCGTCGGCGGCTCTGACATGTCAAGCGAGGGAGCCGGAGTATGCCGACGTGACGCAAGGGCCAGCGAAGGTGTTTGCAGGTACGGTGGTTATGGTATTAGGACGACAATGGTGGATTGGTGTTTGTTGTAGTTAGGTAGTTATTAGGATTAGTTTAGGATAGTTTAGAGTTAATTAGGTTTAATTAGGTTAATTAAGGGGTTAATTAGATTAATTAGAGGTTAATTACTAACGGCGTTAGACTTCCGTTAAGTTCAGGGGCATTTGGTGCAAATAAGTTTAAATAGGGGTATATTATGTATTTTGAAACACGCAGGTGTATTTGGTGCATTATATGAAACCTCGAGGGTATTTCATGAAAAAACCGTTAAATATTTATTTAAATGTATTTTAGTAATTAGAAATATTTATTATTTCTATTTTGGGGAGAAGTATTTTCAAAATGATTTGGGAGAGTTATTTCTGTTTTGGAAAAGAAAAACAAATAAAACAAGCCACAAAAGAATTTAAAAGCAATCCCATGCCAAAAGGATTTAAAGCCAAGCCCAACTAGAGTTAGAACAAGTTTGATGGTATTTCCCTTCTTTTAATGAGATTCACAATAGCCTATAAATACTATGGGTGTTCATGGGTAGTTATCCGTCCCGAAACTTGATTCGATTCGATAACTGAAATTTTGGTTCAACATTTTGATGAACCGTAACCGTACCGTTTAAATCGGTTACCGTTTAAACGGTTAACCGCGGTTTCGTTACAGTTATCCGGTTAACCATAAACCGTTATTCGATTTTTTATTTTTATCTTGATCGCATTTGATCGTATTATTTTTTACAAAAAGTAACATTTTTAAATAGAAGATCAAGTCAAACAAAAATAAGTCTAAACAACGTCTAAAACAAAATTAGAAAGTCGCTCATTGTTTCAAGAATGGACTAATGGGCTAAGAACTAAGTACATTAATTAAGCTAGCGGTGCACACACAAACATCTTATTTTACTGAAATACTTTACCATTACATTATAATTTTGTAATTTTTTCACCTCCAAATAAATTAAATTGAATAATTTTTCGGTTAACCATTTTCTCAAAAATTAAAACCGTAATTGTCCCGTTTAACCGTTAATTTTTTCGGTTCGGTTACCGTAACCGTTATATTTATTTTTCTCGGTCCGGTTTACCGCCCGTTTAGTATGATATTTTCGATTTTCAGTACGGTTCACGGTTACTGTTTTTTATGAACATCTCTAATAAATACAAGCCTTAAACAAAAAAATTCCACACAATTCATTAAACCTCATACCCTTATTTTCTCTCCTTCTCCTCTCTCCTTTCCGCACACGGCTAAGCCGAGCAGCAGCCAGCAATATCGTTGCCTAGCTGTCGCCCTGCGTCACGGTCTTCCCTCACCGCTTCCTTGCACCACCGCCTCGCCGCACTATGTTGTCTATGGCCTGCTGCTTTGGCTTCGATCTCTCCCTCTCTTCTTCCCTTCTTTTAATTATTATTATTATTGTTAGTTTTTTTTAAAAAAAGATTTATTTTGTTAATTGTAATAAAAAATCTGATTTGTAAAATTATGATGTTGTTGATTTTTAATTATAACTGAGAGGTAATTTTGAGATTACTTTAATTGCATAAAGCATGGATTTTTAGGGTTTTAAATTAATTTTAAAATCATGCTTTATGCTAGGGTTTTAAATTAAAGTATTGGATTGATTAATTAGCATGATTTCAATACTACTCCCTCTGTTTCTTTTTGTTCTTTACGTTTTTTTTTTTGGGTGTCTCAAAATGCTCTTTACATTTCCTTTTATATTATCACATAATTTTTTTTAATATTCTATCAAAATTTGCGCCCAATGATTATTTAAACCAATTAAATTCATTGGGTCACTTAATCTCTAACACTTTTCTATTTAGAAATTAAAATTTTCTCACTTTTCCAATATCATAATTTTAATAGGAGTGAAAATATTATATAAACGTAGTTTCCTCGTTTAAATAAAAGAAATAGAGGAATCTCAATGCACATTAATTAGTCGTTAATAAACGTGCAAAAGGCCAAACGTAAAGAACAAAAAGAAACAGATGGAGTATTTTAATTACAGTGATTTATTATATTTTTAGATTATATTAGAAGCTTTAAAACTTCAATTTTTAGGGTTTAATGCATGATTTTAATGGATTTTTATACTAGGGTTTCAAGGAAATAAATATGTGCTATATTACAAATTTACAATTCCCCATGTACTATATTCCACTTTTCAATGTACTATATTCCTCTTTTCCATACAAATCAATTACCAATGTAATATATTCTTCTTTTCAATGTACTATAGTCAACTTTTTTGAAAGCCCGTGAAAATGGTCAAACGAGACTATAAAAATGGGACGGAGGGAGTACTATTTATTCTTAATTTTTTTAATTATTAATTACAATAATTTATATTATTATTTAGTCATTAATTATTAGTAATTAATTATTAATGTTTTACTATTTACTATTTATTGTTTATTGTTTATTATTTACGAAGTATTATTTATTTCAATTCAGTAATATTTAGTTAAGTTAAGTTTAGTTTAGGAGCATTAAGTCCAGCTCAGCTCCGTTCAGTTTAGCTCAGCTCAAAAGAACAACACCTAACTCCTCCAAATTTGATGTCCTTGATAATACCCCTTTTACCCATATTTTCTTGTTTATTACCCATTTTCCAATTGATTGGCTTCCAATCAATTATTTAGAAATTTTCCATTTTATAACAAACCAATAATTTCATGGACATGTGGATGTCAACTAGTTTAGTTGGTAAAGTTTTATGGGGTGGTACCCAAGACATGGTATCGAATCACGTGTATACCATTTTATTGCCCGACTGTGTGCCTCTCCCTACCCAATAAAAAAATAATTTTATCAACATCGACTTTCTAGCTAACCCATCGTTGATGATTTCTAAACCTATAATGGCATATGGACACAAGAGGCCCAAATACAACCATCTTGAGTACCAACACATAATATGTTAGTACAAAAAATACAAAATTGCTAAGAAGTAACAATACAAGTTATTTTACGTTATTGGTACTTCAAATTCTGTATTGGTAATAATTATGGACATAGGCCACTTGAGGCCAAACACTTCCCGCAAATATGATGGTGTAGGGGTGTGCACGGTGCTCTTGGTGCACTGGTATTAAAACGACAGGCTCAAGGCAAGAGGGACAAGATGTATTACAAGTTTCAATTGAGGCATGTTTTTTCCCCAAATACAACCATCTTGAGTACCAACACATAATATGTCAGTACAAAAAATAAAAAATTGCTAAGAAGTAACAATACAAGTTATTTTACGTTATAGGTACTTCAAATTCTGTATTGGTAATCATTATGGACATAGGCCACTTGAGGCCAAACACTTCCCGCAAATATGATGGTGCAGGGGTGTGCACGGTGCTCTTGGTGCACTGGTATTAAAACGACATCCAATAAATATAAAACGCGGATTTTTTATTAAATCCGGAGAAGAAAAGAACATCATTTGTTGAACAAAAGAACAAACGAAGTTTTTTAAAAAAAAAAGAACAATGAATGCTCTGTTCTATTCAGTTGTTCTATTCAGCTGTGTTTTATTTACGTTCTTTTATTTTCGCTCCTTTTCCGGTATATATTCCTGTATTTTTCATAATTTTGAAACCAGAATTTGTGAAGAGGAGAGAGAAACTGTGAAGATGAGAGAGAAACTGTAATTTTAGAGAGAGAAAGTAATGGAAAATTCTCAAATATTGGTTGATTTTTCTACTTCAATATCAAATTCTATTGATTCTTCTTCTTCAAATTTGAATTCCTCAGCTGATAATCATATTTGTGAAGGTAATTTTTCAATTTTTTTAATAACGAATTACATGTTTTGATGATTTTGATTTCGCAGTTATTGTGTTTTTTTATTATTTTTATCATTTCTATTTCTCAATTACTTTGAGTAATGTATTTTGATTATATATTTTGATGATTTTGATGATTATGATTTCGCAATTATGCATTGTTCTTAATAATTGTGATTTTTATTACATTTATTTTGATTAAATTAATTAAGTAATAATAAGAATATTTAAAGTAAGTACGTTTGTTTTGCAGTAAAGAATAAATGGTTGTATGTAATGAACATGTTAATGTGTTAAACGAACATATCATTTTTCGTTTTATCTTTTTTCTTAGCTTTGATTATTGAATTTATTTTGATTGATGTATTAAGAGATTGTTTATACAAAAAAGAACAATTGAAAGTAGTTAAAAAATATATTCTCTTATTAAAAGAACATATTTAAAAAAAAAAATTGTTGTTATTTTTGTCTTTTTCAGTTTGTTCTTTTGTTTCATAAACAAAAAGAAAATGTTGTTCTCTTTTCCTATAACATGTTGTTCTTTTTATATTACAGACTTCAGATGAAATTGTTCTTTTGTTGTTCTTTTATCATTTTATATTACTTTATTGTGTTCCTTTTCTAAATATTATGTTATACCTTTAGACATTTTGAATAATGTGCAGTGTTAGATTATTCTGAACAATATGATGTTGATGATGATCCAGAATCCTATGTGGTTGTTGGCCAAGGTATTAGTCCTGTTCTTTTTTCGATGTTAATATGTTTGTTTAGTCTTTCCTTTTGTTCTTTTATGTATTGGTTATGGTAAATGTATTAAGAGACTGTAATAATACAAAAAAGCATTATTGAATATAGTCAAAGAACATATGCTCGTATTAAACAAATATATTTTGAAAATAACTGTTGTTTTGCTGTTGTTTTCTATTTTATTCTGTAATTGTTGTTATTTTCTTCTTTTTCAGTCTGTTGTTTTGTTTGATATTCAAAAACAACATGTTGTTCTTTTTTTTATAGCTTGTTGTTCGTTTGATATTACAGACTTCAGACCAAATTGTTCTTTTGTTGTTCTTTTACCATTTTTTTGTTGTTCTTTTACCTTTTTTGTTGTTCTTTTCATATTGTTAATATAAATGTTCTACATGATATGTTCTTTTTATGTTACCTATAATGTTCTTTTCGTTTACTTTATTGTACGTGTTCGTTTATGCTTTCCTGTTGTTCTTTTATTTATTGGTAATGTTCTTTGTGTATTTTCTTATTATTCATATATGCAGATTTTGAAGAACCAGTTTCACTAGAGGGTAGTGTAGTTAAGGATGATGATGAAGCGTATGAGTTATACGATAGTCATGCTTTTAGGAATGATATTGGTACTAGGAAGGGTAAAAAGGAGTATAGGAATGGCACCAAAATAGTTCGGTAGTGGTTTTTTGTTTGTGCATATGAGGGTTTTAAAAAAGATGATGGGGTTGTGCCTAAATCTTACGTCACTTTCCTCTTTTTTTGGTTGGGTTTCTGGAGGTTTATCTTTGGCATTTGATGCCATGTTTTTTTCCCTCATCTTGTCCCACCTGTATATCTTCCTCATTTCTTTTTATGCAAAGAAGTTATATCAAACACAAAAATCAAAGACAAGAGAAAGAACATGTTATACATGATAATAGTACAAACGATTAAATAAAAAGAACATATTTGAATTAGCAAAAGAATGTTACACAAACCTTTGAGGTTCATCCTCCTTTTTGTTCTTGTGAGGCACTGCTCTGTTCATTCAGCCTCTTTTCTTGTTCTTTCAGCTGTTTTTGAAGATCCTCCAGCATCTTCTGCTGTTCAAGTAGAAGCTTCCTTTGATTTTCAATACTATACTTTCTGAAAAAAAATCAACATTTCACTAACATTCAGACTTATATCTAATAAACATAAAAGAACAAAAGAACATAAAAAAAAAAACAAGTGCACCGTTCTGAGAACACTACTTATATTTCTTCTCCTTCCTCCTTTTTTTTTATTTTTTTATTTTCATTTTCTATATATATAATATTTCTGCTATTGAATTCAATAATTTCTCATTTTAGAAACACATTTTTGAGAGAGAAAGAGGAGAGATTTTAGTTTCTCTCAACAAAAGAGAGATTTTATGAGAGAGAAAGTTCGAAATACATTTTCTCCTCCTTCTCTCTCTGAAATGTGATTTTAATTTAATTACGTTTATCGAAAACTAGTTGATTAAGATCGAAAAATACTAGTTTAATTTCGCTAGTTTTTGAATTGTTTTTTATTGATTCAAACATACTGATGCTGCTGATGAATGTGCATCGGGTGATTAAGGTACACTTCCTTTTTCTTATTTATATGTTCTTTTTAAATTCTAACTAGTGTTTAGGCCCAGGCGACGCCCCGGGTTACTACATTAGTAACATTTATATTATTCTTATTTGAAAATATTATTAATCAATTCGCCTTTAATTACATTTATTAGTATTTGTTTTTTGCAATGGTAACATCTCTATTATATAAGCCAGCTCCTGAGGGCGTTTTAGTAACTTAACTTTCGTGTCCACTTGCTAAAAGACGAAAATACCCCTCTCTTCGATGTTTACGGGTGCTTCACTGTTTGCTGATCCCCTCACTTTCGTTTCTAGGGTTAGAGTTCCTAGCTTCTTCACTCTCGCCCCCCTTCACTCAATCTCTCATCTTCCATCTCTCCTACAATCAATTCCTTTTCTTTTTTTAATCAAATGCGCTTCGTTACTTCTTGGCAAATGCGATTCAACTTAGAGATTATTTTGTACAAAAATTGCGACAAATGTAGGAGTTGATGAATTTGGGGTTGCATTTGAATTCCAGGTTTTCGAAACGCATTTGAATCGACAAATTGATTTCGCTGGTAATCGGTTCACAATGACGCGATCCTCATTGAAAATCAGGTTGTTTTCCTCTTTCCTCTTGATTTTCCTTTGCTTAATTTCTCATAATATCTGATGAAATGTAACTTAGATATTGATTGAAATTCTGGAATTTTCCGAAATGATTTTATTTCTCATCAATGGTAAGCAAATTTTTTAAATGATTTTACTTCTAGGGTTTGTCGGCTATCAGCCATTGTTAACTGATTTGCTTTAGAAAAATTCGATTGGTATGAATTCGATTAAACCAAAGTCGAAGTCGATTGGTATGAATCACCAACTGTACCAGGGCAATCCACATTTGGGGATTTATCAGCGTTTTAGAGATAATTTTTTATTCAATCAAAAACCCAAATTCAATTTTTGAGTAATCCGCGGCTCGGTTGTACACTTGCTTTACTCTATTCCCTTGTATTTATCTTTCATTTATGATTACTGCATCTCCCATTCTATCTCCTTCATTTTTGAATTGAATTTTAACTGAAATTTTGTTTCTTTTCTTTTGAAAATTTGACATTCCCAAGCCATTCTCAAGCTATAGAAGTCACATAATCAGTTGGTCGTTGATGAAGTCGTCGTGGCCCGTCAGTGATGACAAATTGACAATGTAAGTGCAATTGTTGTTATGCATTTGATACAATGGAAAAACTTAAGCTCTTTCGCAGCAATAATTTTATAATCAAGGTATAATTTTTAGCATTGATCTGTGTTTATTTGGTTATATTGTTATAATTTCTGTTGTTTCTATTGTTGGGTTCCAAGTTTGTTATGATTCTGAGAATTTTATGTCTATTAAAGGTATGCTGGTAATATGGTTTGTGTATAACTTTATTATATGGTTATTGAGATTTTGTTAGGACTGTTTGTGATTTTGGTTGCTGGGACTCAGAAGTTTTCCCTTTATTGAAGGATTTGGAGGAATTTTACTAAAAACGTTATTTAATTTACATTTCAATTACTAAGAAGAACACAATGGTTTTGGGTCTCCAATGGTGCATCATTATGTGTCACTGTTTGGTGTGAAGCTGTGAAACAAATGGAAAATGAAAAGGAGTCTATAGGCAGGACCCCTGGCTTCTCTTGCGGTTATCGAAAAATATATTGCGGTTCATCAATTTAATCTTAGGCTCCTAACTGGTAAGATCTAAAGTGAAAAAGAAGGGTAAGGTAAAGACATGAAAATAGAAGAGGAGGGTTTATTGAGATTCTTTTTTCATTTTGAGCCACTATCTGCTGTTTTCTGATGGTTTCGTTGTTAAGGCATGTTTGTTTTTATTTTCCCCTTAATTTTTAGTTTTAGTTTTAAATTTGAGGAATTAATTTGATTTTAATTGATCATTTTATTATGCAGTAATACTTCAGAGATGAACGATTTGAAAGCTGGGGCAGAGCTGCTTGATATTATTCTTCCAAAGGTTAATTCTTTTATGATAATCTTTATTTATTTCATTTATTTTTTGTGTGATTATTTTTAAAATATTGATAATTATTAAAATATCATGCTTTACTATGATTATTATTGAAATTGTATGATCTGATTCAATTTAATCTTGCGTAAGTTGTTTTTCCTTCACTATTTACTTCATTTTGATGACTAATTACGGTTTTTGATGCCATTGTATCACGTTAATTATGTTTGTGGAAAGTCCTCGATTTTGGGTTTGTGATATGGAATTTAATTGAATTGGTTTGTGAACGAAATTTTTGGAAACGAATTGATTTGGGTTTCTCTTGAAATGGTTACTTTTAATTGACCTGAAAATTCAAAAGGGTTTTTGTCTTCTGATGTTGAATTTGGTAACAAATCACTAATGCAAGTGTTTTCCTGTATGACAGTCCCAGAGAATGGGCATGGAGCCTCAAAGAGCTGCAGTGGGGAAGCAGAACCACAGTCAGGTTCAATTAATATACCCAGCAGGCTCACCTCCAGCAGCAGACACAGTGAGGAGAATAATCGGCACAATGAAGAAACCAGCTTACCTGCTTGACATTACAACATTATCACAACTGAGAAAAGATGCTCATCCTGAGACTTACAGTGGCGATCACTCTGGCATAGACTGCAGCAACTGGTATCTCCCGGGACTGCTTGCAAGTAACTTGCATTTGATAAGACAATCTCTGTTACCCTATGCTACAAGTCAGCCGGTTTTTTTAACTTTGTTAGTTCTTGTTAACTTTTTTTGATAAGCTAATAAGGTTCTAGATTCTAGAATGCAATAGTTTGAGTCCTTCATTTTTGTTTTAACAAGTGCTAAAGTGGGTTGTTAAGTGTTGTTAGTAAGAAAACACCAAGTTCTCTGGAAAATTGTCAAGTTTAGAAACATTCCCAAGTTCCCAACGGTACTTGATTGTATATACCATATTTGGATCTTTCTCAACGACACTTGACTCATAGCGTGAATAAGAAATAAATTTCTTCGAAAACTTTTGATGATGTCTAATTTTTTTAGAAGAATTTTGTGAATAGTTTTTTTCTTGCCTATTGTTTGTGATGATTGGTTGTAATAATACGATTTTTATTTTTACATGTATACTCCCGCACGCATCGCGTGCATATAAGTCTAGTATAACATGTTATAGCTAAGTGGTGAAGACTTCATCATCTAAACCTGAGGTCATGGTTCAAGCCTTATAAATGCTCCATTTCTAAATTTTGAATAAATGACATTTATGGAGTACATATGCAATACCCATAAGCAGCGCGCCACATGACACATAAACTTCTTTATAAACCCCTTTTAATATATACTCCCTCCATTCCTTTTTGATGTTCTTGTTTGGAGTTTGGGGTGGAAAATAAGAAAATGGAATATTGTAATGATTTTGTGTAAGAGTAATGATTGAATGTAAGAGAAAGTAATAAAGGAATGAAGGAAGTAATAAAGAAATGAAGTAGATAGAAGATATTTTTATTAAAGTAATAAAAAATCATAAAAGTGGGGTTGGTTGGGGGAATGGGGAAATGTGGATGAATTAAATAAGGGATGGTGGAGAAATTTATGGTAAAAAGTCATGTCCAAAAATAGAAAAGGGAAAATCAAATAGTAATGACATTTATAGAAACAAGAACATCAAAAAGGAATGGAGGGAGTAGTATAGATGTTCTTTTTTATAACATATTATTTCTGTGTCATCAACATAGTTTGTTATTTTATATCATCAGTAATTGTTCTTTTACATATTTACAGGGTTGTGTTGAGTTATTTTTGATAAATAAACAGAATTAAAACACATTTTTAATCTTAAAATAAATTGTATTAGAAGTACAATAACAACTTTTAAAAGAACATACATATAATTCTTACTTTGAAATATAATTTTCATCCTTTCAAGTATCGTCGTTTTATTAAAAGAACAAAGAGATCTTTTAAAAGAACATAGTTATTGTTTTATGTGCAATTGAACGGGTTTATTTTAAAGTGCATCCGTCGTTATATTATTTTAATTATAGTTGGAAAAGAACTAATTAAGAATTTAAAAGAACAAGAAAAAACATATATCTGATTTTAAAGTCCATCCATGTATTGTCGTTTTATTTTTTTTAGTTAGAACATAAAATGGATGGAAAAGAACAAAAGAAAATATAGATCTGGTTTTAACGTCGTTTTATTTTTTTACTTAGAACATAAATTGGTTGAAAAATAACAAATCCAGAACTTAAAATAACAAGTTAAAATATAGATCTGGTTTTAAATTCCATCAAAGGTTCGTCGTTTTATTTTTTTAATTAGAACTTAAAATGGTTGAAAAAGAACAAATTAAGAATTTAAAAGAACATCTAACATTTTAAGAATTTAACTTCTAAATTGAAACTGGATTATTTATTAAATTCATAAACTAGAATAATATCGCCATTTTGGTTAGAACACAAATTGGTTGGAGAAGAACAATTCAAATTTAATAAAAGAACATAGATCTAGTTTCAAATTGAAAAAACAACTTACTTATCTTCCTTCATCGGATTTTCTTCTGATTTGGAAGACTCATTGTTCTTCTTTGTTTTTAAAAGTTCCAGAGGAATATCATCACTTCTGTTTACAATTGTAAATTCTTTAGCGTAATTGCCAAAATAATAAGAATTGAGCTAAAATGAACAAAATTTGGAAGAAACAAAATAAACACTTACTCAACAGAAGTCTTTGGTTTGTCTGCTTTCTTCGCTCTACCCATTTAGCTGATTTGTAGTAGAAATTGAGTTAGAATTGTAGTAGAACTGTAGAAGTTGAGAAGCTTTTTGAAAAGTTAATTTGCGAAATGAAAGATCACTGGTTTTTGTTGCATGTAAAGTGTACATTGCAATTGGGCTATTAATAGAGGAGAGATAAATAACTGTAAGTTTTTGAATTTTATATTTTATAAATATAACATCTTTTTTGCGGTTTTTTCTATTTTATCTTTAATTTTTGTACTTTTCGTCCTTATCAGTTTGTTCTTTTCTATTTTAATTTTTGTACCATTTGTCTGATTTGTTAATATTAGTGTTTTACTTGATATGTTCTTTTCTGGTTTTTGTTAATGTTATTTTAGTTTTCTTTATAATGTTCTTTCTGATTAATTTTCTATGTTTTTTTTTTCTATTTTTTTGCGTTTTTTATGTTTCTTGCGTTTTATTGTTATTTTTGTGTGTTTTGGTGCAGGTGCACCTTCCTCTAGGTGCACACCCCTGCACCATCCACACATTGAATGGCAATGGATCGGACTCGGATCGGATGTAGTAGACTCCAAATCCGATCCATTTAAAATACGGACTCCAAAATTGCATCTATATCCAAATCCATTTAAAATTCGGACTCTAAAATTGCATCTATATCCATATCCAAATCCAAATCCAAATCCAAATTCGAATAATGCGTTAACTTTACTTACATAGAACTTGTATTTTTTTAATTCTAAAATAAATTGGAAATCCTATTTCTCATTTGCCAAAATCTGATGAGTTTCTAATAAATTAATAAATTACACATATACGCGCTTTAATTAAATATATTAGATTTAATTGAGAACTTTCTTTAAAAAAAAAAAGTTATATACGAAAAATAATACACTTTGAAATAGTTTCGGATCGAATTTGAACTCGGATTCGGATTCGGACTCGGATCCGAGTTCGAATCCCCTGCAAACTCCATGTCCGATCCGTATCCATTCAAATTCGGGTGTTTTTAATCGGAGGATCGGATTTTTTCCTTTGGATCGAGCCGAATCAGTTCGGATTCGGAGGTGATCGCCATCCCGTTGAACACTTCCTCCCCCGTCGCCCCATATTACAAGAAATACAGACTGAGAAGAGGAAGAGGTGGAATTGTAGAAATGATGAGAGGGAAAATGAGAGAAAGGGGGACGATGAACGCCATGAGATCAGGCTTGGTTGTGGTCGGAGCACTCGCTTTTGGATATCTGAACTTACAACTCGGCTTCAAACCCTTCTTAGAAAAAGCCCAACGAACTATCGAATTGGAATCCGAATCGGAATCGGAATCGGAATCAGACCGCTCTAATTCTCAACAACAACAACTACCACCCTTTGATTCATCTTCCACTCTCCAGGATTGAACTTGCAATTCTTTTTTCAGGTAATTTTTATTTTTTATTTTTAACTTCCTTTTACTGTGTTCCATTTATATGATTGATCTATTCATATTTTTCAGAGCTTACTTTGTTGAATTCTAGGAATTCTTGATGAAATTTATGGGATTTTATGCTTTCCCTAATTGCCCTAAGTCTGATTGATGGGTTTTTGTATTTTGTAATTGCAAGTATATTGAGCTCGTTTGGAGAAATTGATGTTTTTACACTTTCACTTTCTTGTATGAAATTGCAAGGGTTTAAGGCTTTATGGAGTTCTCAATATTGCTTTTTATGAGCTAATTTTATTATAATGTGTGTGGAAACGAAGATATCTGTTGGGTGAAGGGTGGATTTCGAGGGTTCATGAACCTAAGCCCTAATTCTTGCTGATAACCCCTAATTCTCACTACTCTATTAGGGTGCATTTAGTTTGATTGTAAGAAACTGAATGGGATGAACCCAAATGAGAGGAGGAATGGATTAATAATAAGTTGATAACCAAGATGATTTGTTTTGTTTATCTGTAGTATAACATCACTGTATCTCATTCCGGAGCCTTGTCTGGCTTTAACTATAATGTGAAACTGGTTTGTATTTGAATCATCTTGGATCTAATTCTGGAAGTACTGGAACCTTGTTGTTTGGCTTGACTATATTGTGAAACCAGTTTGTATTTGAATCACTTTGATAAAGTTTGATTCGATCTCTCAAAAGTCATGTGTCCTTCAAAATTATTCCTCTGATGACAAAACCCCCAATCGAGCAAAATGGAACTTAATTGTTCCTTTTGTGTTTATTTGAACAAAGTGATAAATCTAGCTTCTTCTTCTTGACCTGCTGATATTGTCATAGTCATTGCATTTAGAATCATTTGATTTGGCTCCACATTTGCATTAGGTACCATGTTGAAAAATGTGTTATTTCCCTCAAACCAGCCTCGTTTTATTGAAATCAGATCGAGATCAAATTATTAAGCCAAATTATCATTGGCTGTCCCTAATTTTTGTAACTTAGTTTTGGTAAACCAAAAAAAATCTGAAATTCTGAAAAGAGCCTTTTGCTATTGGTTATTTTGTAAAAATGACATTAATGATGCTAACAATGGTTAACACAAGAGCCTGTTTTACTTGAATCCTCCTACATTACTTTTTACCCACCATTAAAATCACAACAGTCACCTCTAAGGAATCTTCTCCTACACTAACAACAACAACAGCTCCTCTATCTCTCTCCTCTTTCATCACTCTTCCCCAGCTTCCCCACCCCCACCCCCCTTCCTCCGACTCTCCTCTTCCCAACCTGATTCCTTAAACCCAAGCCCCAACCTTTACTTCCTTCTTATAATTCAGGTTTGTGCTTTATACAAGAAAAACTTAAAAGTGACAAATACAAAATTTGAAACTTTCCAATAGTAAAGTTCGAAGCAATCATTAACGCGTTCATCAAGCGTCAATCCATCGTCAGCAAACAAACACTGCAGTGGATCGAAAAACACAATAGCATAATAGGAGAAGATAAGAGAAGGTGAATTAGAGTAGTAGAAGGAAGAAAATGAGGTTGGCTGGGACTGGAAAGCCCCAAAAATAACTAAGCGTACTTTCAAACGCTCAATGTCTCCATTGGCATGAAATTTGATCTTATAAACCCATTTGCATCCAAGAGCTTCCTTTCCGGGGGGTAATTCTTCCATAACCCTAGTTTCATCCTGGGTGGGCGTAGTTAATGACGGTTGTTGGGTGATCAAGTGGGTCAGACTGTGAGAGGAGAGGATGGAGCCATGGTCTTATAGGATGGCTGTTTATACTAAAAATTATTTTTCCTGTTATTTTAAATATTTTAAACATAACTACCATTACTAGTTTCTTTTACACCAAAAAACTAAGAAAAAACCCTCATTGATGCCATTTTACACAATAACCAAAAACACAAGGCCATTTTTAAAATTTCGATTTTTTATGGGTTACCAAAACTAAGTTACAAAAATTAAGGGCTATTAATGAGAGTTTTCCAATTTTTAATTTCAATTAAGATCGCATTGAATAATGAAACAGTCCCTCCATTGATCCATTCAGACTTAATTGTCACCTTGATATTGTACCTTAGACCTTTATGTGCTTTATGTGACTAAAAAAGGAGATAGCAGCTACCTTTAATTCTCATTTCACCTCGTTTGTCACCACTCTCCGGTGACCAGTCAAACAAAATTTTCCTTGTAGTTGTCCCCTGCCTTTTAACATTTGTTAACTGCAGAAATTTTTATTTATGTTGAAGATCAAAGAATATTCTAAAAGTAGTTAAACATTAAACTTTTCTTGACATTAATAGCATCAAGATTTGAAACTATCAAGGAAAAACTTAATAAACTTGTATACAAGCTTTGGAAAAATCACTACTAGTTTCTCCGAAAGGGTTGCCAAGGGAGGGTTATAGTTTGATGAATCAGCCACCACAATCCTTTAAAGTACCACCTCAATAATTTGTTACTACAATGATCCAAGGTAAATGGTTTGGTAAATGATAATAAATGGTGGTAATGGTAGTGCTTTTATTTGTAAATTTGTGAAGAAAATCTCATGCCAATATTCATAGTAATGGTAGCATATCTCCAAATATCTCATTCTTCATAAATTTTCATTTCCGTACAGTACCACTTAAGTGGTGATATTGTGTGGTAATGGGAGTTTATGAACCAAAACACATGTTCGGGATGGAGTTCCATTGACATGGTAATGAACATGGGCTTTCCTTGCAAAGTTATATGCAAATTCATAATCATCCTCGCAAGTTGTGAAAGCTTACCAAACGGGCCTTAATCTCTTGCGCCACCAAATGGGATTCAGCTGCTATATTGATCTCCCAGATAAAGTACGAGTTTCTCATTGTTGGGGTCCCTAAGTCATACTCCCTCCGTCCCATTTTTGTAGTCCTGTACTCTATTTCGGACGTCCCAAAATTACTTTGTTTTGTGTTCATAAAGCTTGCATGGTTGTTAATCAGAGAACGAATCAGAGGGCAGAGGAGAATATAGCCCAAGTATGGGGTCGGGGAGGTCCTTTACTTATTTTCTGTATTTCCTTCCTGCCATCTCAATTGCAAACAGGCAATAGAATATGTAATTAGAAGTTCTGGGACAAGTTTCATATCCTAGAACAGGGCAATAGAATATGTGATTATAAATTTCATCTTCATTTTTCAGGGGAACACATTTGTGAACCAGCGATTCTTTGCATTCTACATTCTGGCTTTGTGAAGCTAAATGCCGATGAAATGTGATAGAGTGGATGTTTGGAAACTACTCCGTGTACTGCTGAAACATAGTGTTTCCTGTTCTTTCCAGTTGATGGATAAATCTGTGCAGCGATTGTTGTAGTCCATAGCTGTATATTTGTGACCTTTTTTAATCTTATCAGCAGAAACATGTAATTTGAGGTTTACTTGAAAATATCCTAGAACTTGGTTATAACTTATAGGGATATGGAGGACCAGGGACATCGGAGGACCATCGATCTCAGGTTGAGTGCTTGCTTTTCCAACCCGGAGTGGATTGTTTAATATGTGAAGCTGATTAACTCACAAGTACCACAAACCTTCATCATGGCAGAGCTCCTGTACAAGGGTGTTTATCAGGAGCAACTTTATGCTTCCATGTTTTTGGGTTCTTGTTATGGTAAGTGATACCAAATTTACAACCACTTTTTTTCGGGTAAATACAGATTGTGATTTTAGTGTAATAAATTAAAAACCGGTATTTCCACGAAAGACAAGTGCTTATGTGTTTTAGAAAATGTCCCTAAAACATGAGAGTTTAAATTTAGTGTGACAACAATGGAATGATCCTAAACAAAATTAAAAGCAGCTTGATGAAGCCTCAGCTGGAAGTGAAAACAAATAAGATTTTGAATAGTCCGTCTGAGCAGATGAATGAGGCAATCTAGCCGGTTGTTGGAGATATAAAGGAGATGGCTAGCTGTTATGGTTTTGTTTCATGCCAAAAAGTGCAAGGAGATGAGATCGGAAGAGTTATACCAAGCGCTTTCTTGTAAATGATAATAAAAGATAAAGTCCTTTTGAAGAACCAACCAATGTACATGCTCTGACACATTTCTTTAAGAGTTTACTATAAATATTCAAGAGAACGGTGATCCTGATCAGACCTCTGGTCCCTTAACTTTACTCTTATGCTTTACTTCTTTTAATATGGTCTTCTTTCTAGCTTTACTCAGCCGGGGTGTGCAAAAGTATCCGATTTTTTTGATCTAATCCCAAAATCCGACAGTTCAATTCGGTCTCAAGATTTCAGATATTTTGGGTCAAATACCCGGAAAAAAAATAATTGATTTTCAGATCTTGGATCTACTTTTTTTTTTTTTTCCCATTTCGGACATCCAAAATATGTTACTCCCTCCGTCTCCTTTTGTTTTTTACGTTTTTCTTTTTGGGTGTTTCAAAATGTTCTTTACATTTCCTTTTATATTATCACATAAATACTTTAATATTCTATCAAAATTTGTGTCCAATTATTATTTTAACCAATTAAATCCATTGGATCATTTAATCTCTCACACTTTTCCATTATGACATTAACTTTTTTTCATTTCCCCAATATCAGAATTTTGATAAGAGTGAAAACATTATAAATAAACATAATTTTCCTCGTTTACATAAAAACTAAGAAGAATCTCAATGCACATTAATTAGTCGTTAAAACGCGTGCAAAATACAAAATGTAAAAAACAAAAAGAGACGGAGGGAGTAAAATTTTTAAAAAAGAATAGAAAAAACCATAATTTCGGATGTCCAATCCGATTTTAAGGGTTTGGATCGGATATCCGGGTATTTTTAATGTAAATCGTGAATATTATTTTAATGTTTCTGAAATTCGGATCGGTTTTCCAAATTTTCGGATATCCGATCCGAAACCTTAAAATCGGATTGGATATCCGAAAGTTCGAAACCGACCTGAATTTCAAAAAACTTAAAAAACTATTCAAGTTTTACTTAAAAATAATCCAGACATCCAAACCGAAACCTTAAAATTAGATTGGATATCCGAAATTTTGAAATTGATTCAATTTTCAAAAAATAAATAAAAATATCCACTGTTTACATTTAAAATAATCCGGATATCCTATCCGAAACCTTAAATTGTTGAATATTCGATTTTGATGTTAACCGTGAATATTTTTTTATTTTTTTGAAATTTGAATGGGTTTCGAACTTTCGAATATCCAATCCATTTTAAGGTTTCGGTTTGGATGTTTGGATTATTTTTAATGTAAAATTTGAATAACTTTTTAATTTTTCTGAAATTCGGATCATCTCACATACTCATACTATTATTTTATTTAGCAAAAAGACAAGACTACCAATCCACTTGCTTTTGTTTTCCTTTCTTTCTTAATAAAGTGAAAATTATGGTTTGGGACGATATTTTAGGGACGGATGGAGTAGGTTGATTGGAAAGTTATTGAGTAAAGAGAATATAAAAATAAAATAAGTGGAATGTTGTAAGTAAAGGGGCTTGCTAAACCCCGCCCTAGTATTACTCACCTCTCTATATTACTGCCCTATTAAATGACCCAACTACCCTTTTTATATTTCTTCCATCTTTTACACTTTGTACCCCATTTTAATTAACATATAAACAATAATGAATAAACTAATCAAATAAATAATTATTACATTTTTCCGAATTCAACATTAAATTACAAAACACTAATTAAAATCACAAATAAAAATTGAAATAATTTTTTTTTTAACATGGAGACTTCCACAGTATGAGCTTCTACCGTGGTAGAGACTTCTTTTGTTTGAACTTCTACCATGGTATGAGCTTAAACAGCAGAAGTCTCAACCATGGTAGAAGCTCAAATCATGGAAGTCTTTGTAAGTTTTGTTATAGAAAAGAACAAACTTTTTAACATGGAGACTTCTACAATTTGAGCTTCCACATGGAGAATACTTCTTCTGTTTGAGTTTCAACCATGGTAGAGATTCTTCTGTTTGAGCTTCAACCATGGTAGAGACTTCTTCTGTTTGAGCTTCAACCATGGTGGAGACTTTTTCTGTTTAAGCTCTCACCATGGTGCAAGCTCAAACTGAAAAAGCCTATGTGAAGTACCATTTTTTTACAAAAAAATATTAATTAGATTTTTATTATTGAGGGAACCAAATTAATTATTATTATTATTATTATTATTATTATTATTATTATTATTATTATTATTATTATCATCATTATTATTATTTATTATTAATCGGATTGATATTTATTATTATCATTAATTAAAATTCGATTATTTTGTTTAAACACGTGGACTTCTTCATTTTGAGCTTGGTCCATGGTTGAGACTTCTGCACTTTAAGCTTCTACCGTGGACGGAGCTTAAAACGCAGAAGCCTCTACCATGGACCAAACTCAAAACGAAGAAGTCTAAATTTCTTTAAATTATTGTTTTAAAATTTTTGGATTTTTATTAAATTTATGAACCAAATTCATTCAATTTTAAAAATACATTAACTAAATTTATTAACAAGTTTGATAGAGATATTAGGAGTAATGTGGGTGTAAAATGGGGGAGAGAGAAAGCTAACATAATGAAGGGTATTTTAGTAACTATATAGGGCGGGTAAGTAATAATGGGGCGGGATTTAGTGCTCCACTAAGTAAAGTGGGAAAAATAGTGAGAATGCATTAAATATGGTGAGTCATCTACAAAAATAGAATAAAGCATATTTCCCTATTTAAGGAAACTATTTCTATTATTGCAAAACACAGAGAGTACCTAATAGCTGTCTACGAGGCCTATGACTAAAAAGGCACCAGGGAAAGTCAGGGTTGGACTGAATTCTGATGCAAATACACCGAAGTTCCTTATAAAAATAAACTAGCTCTTGAGCCTGTTCCAAGAACGGGCAATTAGTGATTATTGAACTGTCTTTTAAAATTCCAATTTTTGGAGGGCTTGTATTTGAGTAGAAATACATGATTTAATAGAGGTGAGACACTACAAGAAAGCGCTTGATTACCGACTAAATTTACCGACCGCCAGAAAAGTAGTTGGTAAAACAAAATTTACCGACCACTTTGGAAGCGGTCGTTAATTTACCGACCGGTTTAGAAGCAGTCGTTATTTTTTACATTTACTGACCGCCTCTATAGCAGTCGCTAAATTAACGACTTCTCCCCCATGTGTCCCGACTAAATAGCAGTCGGTAAAAATCCGACTATTTCCAAAATAAATTTAACATTTTACCAACCGCCCAAGCAGTCGGTGAAAAGTAATTTACCGACCGTAGACAAGGTAGTC
The DNA here is from genome assembly GCF_020520425.1 of Spinacia oleracea. Taxonomy (NCBI): domain Eukaryota; kingdom Viridiplantae; phylum Streptophyta; class Magnoliopsida; order Caryophyllales; family Amaranthaceae; genus Spinacia; species Spinacia oleracea. The sequence goes on from NC_079489.1 coordinate 24,877,450, forward strand.
GTTAAAAAATTATTTACCGACTGCTTGAACAGTCGCTAAAAAAACTATTTACCGACCGCACATAAGGCAGTCGGTAAAAAATCATTTACCGACCACAATAACAGTCGGTAAAAAAAGTTGTTTTTCCGAGAATATGTAACTTACTGCTCTCGTTTTAAAACCCTAATAAATCCCATCCTCTCCGCCTCTTTATCCCTATTTCTCTCACAAGCTCCTCTTTCTCACACCAGGAAACCTCCCCCTTCATCTCCCCCACTTTTTTTCCTACTAAAAATTCAACACAATAACATCAAACTTTGGTGTTTTATATCGATTTGCCTACCTTTAGTATCAACCCCAACCATCGATCTCCGCCTCCTCTCTTAATCAAAACTCTCTGCCCTTTACCTTCGACCTCCGCCTCCGCATTGCGGCGGCCCTATAATCCCCAAAAAATATCGTTCTATCTACCAAATCACATGTGGAAGAATGGAGGATCCCGACTTGCATTTCCATCTCCGACAAAATATCACTGGAAAAGGTTGGTTTTTAGGTTTTAGTCAAAGAATGGAGGATCCCGATTGATGTTTTATGGTGAAAAAGATTTGGATTTCTGATAAAGAATCCAAGATTGATGTTTTTTGGTGAAAAATCCAAGACCAGTGGTTTTTGTACATGATTTTCATGTTTTAGTTGTAGATCTAGATTTTTTAAGATTATTCTTGATATTAGTCTTAATTTTTGGGTGGTTATTTTTTTGCATCCTTGTAATTAATTTTATTCAGATATATAAATCTATTTTTTGAATTGGATTTATTTAAGCACTCTCTTTATAAATTGTTATTTTATCTCTATATATGTATGTTGGTAATTAATTCATACCATTTTCTTTGTTCTGTGTAATTGTTCTTAATTAAGTTGGGTTATTGTTTTGGGAATTAATTTATCCCCAATTGTGAATCTTGGATTTGGATATTGAAGACTATTGAAGCACGCCAACTCAAATTATTTTGCTTTGAAGAAATCAAAACCATTCGCTGGTTTTCTTTCCAGTTGGATGGTTTTGATTTTTTTTTTTTTAATTAATTTTACCGTCTGCCAAAGCGGTCGGAAATTTACTAATTTACCGACCAACTAAGCAGTCGGTAATTTACCGACTGCTTAGTTGGTCGGTAAATTAGTAAATTGCCAACCGCTTTAGCAGTTGTTAATTTAGCGACTACCAAGGCAGTCGTTAAATTAGCGACTGCTATGGCAGTCGCTAAATTAAATTACCGATTGTAACGACAATCGATAAAATACCAACTCCTAAGCAGTCGCTATTTCAGACGGTAAAGTTTAGCGACCGCTTTACAGTCGGAGTTTTCTTAATTACCATCCAGGTGAACACTGACCGCCCGCCCTTTTACGACCGTTGGCGGTCGCTAAAACATTAACCAACCGTATTTCGTGTTTTACCAACTACTTTTGGCGGTCGGAAATTAATCAATTTCTTGTAGTGAGAAATTTGAAGGTTAAAAAACTATATAAAATTAAATTATAGATGAATTAATAATAGTGTTAAAGAAAGAGATGAAGTGGAAAAGATTGAATAATGTTGTATGAATTAAAATTGAATGGAGAAGATGAAGTGGAAAAGGTGCTAGAGTTGTAAATTATAAACATGAGAAACAATTGAAAAAATAAATGATGGATGAAAAAAGGGGATGCCACATGTCAAAGGATGAATGAAAAAAGGGGATACCACATCTCATCTAAACATCTATGGTTTTGCTTTTTAACATCTGTAGTTTTGCTTTTTAACATCTGTGGTTTTGCTTTTTAAATACTAGGTATAGATCTGCTACACAGTCCTTTAAAAGCCAACTGAAATGAGGAACTAATGAAGTCTCCATTAGAAAGGAGAAAAGGTATACTGATGCAAACACCTATGTAGTAGTTTTTTTTGGAGATTACAATTTACAAAGTTCCGTGCCATGAAAGAAAAGCATCACAGAGTTTTTAATCAAGTCTGTTAAGAGTTACCAAATGCTGAAAAAGAATGCAGAATTATTGTTCTTTTACATGAAAATACTCCCGAATAAAAAATAACTTTATTGTCAAGTTTTTCTTAGAAGGGGAAAATCATATTTACCAGAGAAATCTGAAGCAACCAGAAATACTATTGCTAAATGGGAATTGAGAAAGAGATGAAGATACCATATACAACTATACAAGTATCAGATAAAGTTGACAGCTCTGAACAGTCCTTAAGCTAAGCCTTTCAATATCAGCCATAAGTTAAAGAACTGATGAACTGTTGAACGTACCTTAATTAGTGGAAGTGACTCCATACTAATTAGCTTCAGATTAGGGGTATGTGTATGTGTATTAAAGTCCAAGCCAAACATCTCTTCCTTGGAAATTCTTCTCTAAAGCACTGCTTTCAGGAAACTTCAGGTGTAGGCACAAAGCATTATGCTAGTTCCCTAAATATTACTTACAGGGTAAAGCATGCCACACCACCACAATAATGATGCCATTGAAATATCAAAGTACGATTACTCCAGAATACAGCAAATCAATTCCCAAATTTAAGTCAGGAAATCACTAAATTTAAGTCATTTTGGCCATAGTTCAGAGGAGAAAGCTGGAGCAACCCTATTGCAGGCATTCTACTGAGCTAGATTCTGGAGTATCTGAACCAATATACAAAACAGAGGAATCCCATTCCTTTGAGTTAGATTCTGAATCAATATAATAAGGGATATCCATATCCTCATGTTGTGAAAAAACAGAGGAATATTGTCCCCTTGAACTATATTCTGGACCAATATAACCACATAAACCAATTTCTTCATCCTCAGAAATCCTACCCAAACAACTTGAATTGACTTAGTAGACATCCAAATGTAACACAAAAGTATCTAGGTGCCAGGGGCTCCTTCAAATATTTTCTTAACAACATAGTTATCTCCATAAGAAGTAATTGATTCTTAGGGAACAGTATGAATTCCCTCAAACAATTCCTGGCAGACGATCAGTTTCAACAAAGAAGCACACATCCTACGTCACAAATATCTATATCTTATCTCCCAAACTATACACCTCCCACTTGTGCAACTTCTCATTAAACCTAAAACCCAACACTTGAAACACCATTTAACAATAAGTCCTCCTCGTGTACGGCAAAAGCCTTGCTCTTATTATCAGCACCATCTGAAAACAACAGCGGTTCGCTTAGCACTTCAGCCATCCTTCAACACCATTGATGAGGTAAACTTCCCCAGAATGATTTACAATCCCCCAGAAAATCAACGCCGAATTGCACTAATTTCCACCTCCAGAATGTTGTTAAATGATAATGATTCTTGATTAGGTAAATCAACATGTCAAGCTGAGCATGTAATAACAATGAACACGGAAGAAAATATCAATCCAGCAAAGCCAGTACCGCATCACCACAGCCACAGGGGAGGGTAAAGCTATATACTCCGTACAGTAAAGAAGTTGTTCACAGCGACCTATTTTCTTGTTATTGTATCCGTTTTCAAACTAGCAGACATAGACTAAGCTCTATTCTACGCAAGACGGACCATGATTTCCCGCGACCCTGCTGTCAGTTTAGTATCTATACCACATTAAACAGCTAAAACTTTTCTTCCATATGTTTCTTATAATCTAAACAAAGTAAAGTTTAGCACCACAACACAAATTACATAAAAAAATCTTCCAGAGTAGTTGCTTTGTTATGTTCATCACAAATCTAGTAAAGTTGAAACAAGAGAACTAATTGAAGAACAGCAACAGCATTAGCATTAGCATTTAGCAATATATTTCTCATCAAGCAGCATAATCATTATACTTTGAATCAAGGGGAAAAACTAAACTCAATCCCCATGGATACATGTTAATCATCTCATACTACTATAATCATATATTTCATATATACACTCAATTAAATGCTTTGCAAAAGACCCAATCAAACATGCTTAATCATAACAAAAATCAGCAACGTACATGATTGCGGGCAACGATTTCGATCCACTCCGAAAAACCTAGCTGATTCGATCAATCTTCTCAAACTACCCCCAAAAATTGAAAGAAACTTGTTCACAGTCCAATGTTAAAGCTTTTTTCATCATCATCTTCTTCTTCTTCAAAAAACCTACATCTATTATCAACCCTTTTAACCAAACACACCCTTTTACCTCCTCTACAAACCCCATTTCGGAGCTCCAAATCATCCAAACCACCCATTTCCACATCCTTTTTCGTTCCTCTTAACCTGAATTTCACTCTCTCTCTCCTCCCCTGCAACATTAACTCCTTTTTACCCTTTACTATCTTCGCCGCCATTGATGGACGATACTCAAGCCTTCTCTTCTCCCACAAAACCTCCCCATCTTCGCGTCTCGCGTCACCGTCATCGGTTTCTATAGCAGGAAATTCCGGTAACCACCTAGGAATCTCAGGGCCCCTATTATCAATCAAAGAATCAATGTTCCCCGAAAAGACCACCACCGAATCGGAGTTTCGTTGGTTGCGAGGATTTCTACGAGCGGATGGAGGCTCAGCGTCAACGAAGTGACGAATATCTTGTAGGGTTTTAGAAGTTAGAAGGGTCTGGTTGATGTCTGCAGCTCCAGAAAAGCCGAAGGAGAGGGAAAATTGTTCAATGGCGTGGACGGCGTCGAATACATTGGATTGAGTACGGGCACAAGAGAAGGCAGCGTGAGAGGCGGCGGCGGTGGTGAGAGATTGGAGGAAGAGGGCGGAAACTCGAGTAAGGGCATCGAGGGCGGAGGATTTACAGGATTTGAAGCCGGTGGATTGAAGGATTTGAGCGACGGCGAGTTTTGTGATGGTATGGTGAAATTCGGAGGGGGTAAGAGTGGTGGTGAGGGTGGTGGAGATGGTAGATTTTGGGGGATTTGGAGCTGAGGAGCTCACGTGATCGGCGGCGGAGACTGTCTGGAATTCGGCGGCGATCATGGCTCGCCGAAGGGAGTTGGCGGCCATGCTTGAGTCGGTGTTGCTGAGGTCAAATTTCACGAAGACCGTCTCGCGTTACTCGGATGAATTTGAATGCCTGGGGTTTTGGAGGTATGACAATGACTGGTAAAGCGGTAAATCTAGGAATAGCCTAATGGGCAATATAAAAACAGGCAACATGGGCGGGTTTTAGCCAAGTATAAAATCATATTTTGGGTTAAGAGATCGTGCGTTACTTAACTGCCGGGCTATAAATTACATTAGATCCAAATTTAAAATACATCAATAAAGGCCGACAATTTTTTAGACCTATGGGTTGGATCAGGTTTGGCCCAACCCAGACGTTGAGTCTAAAACCCCGTCAAAGCGCGGACTTTTAAATGACTCAAAATTTGCTGCTATAATAGTTTAAGCTTCCTCAACTTGATCTTTCCGTAATATGAAATTATATATTTTCCGTTTTATTTTAGTTGACACTTTAGGTAAAGTTAAAAGGCAAATTTGTGAAAGACAATCTTTTATAACCACTTTTTTGCGAAAGACAACCTTTATAACTTTTTTTTGCGAAATCAGACCTTAAACTAAATTAAATTTGCGAAAGACAACCTAAATGAGTTTTTAAGCGTTGACCCTACGTTTTCCGGTTGACTTGCCTGGTTTTACTACTTACACCCTCTTTCCCTCCCTTTTCCCCACTTAAAACTAATTTGGAGCCAAAAGTCAATGAAAAAGTCCCCCAAAATTTCTTCCTCTTATGTGTTCTCCCTTCCCCCAACAGAGAATAACTGTGTGCCAAGTTAATGGTCTCCATTCCTGGAAGGATTTGCTACTATCTCTACATCACTTCCCTAATTTAAAGGATCTTACAGTGACTAGTCAGTGAGCACCGAAGATTGATATCACAACAATCGAGCATGCGTATTGGTGTGCGCCGGATTTTGTACCAGATTGTTTGGCTCGTAATCTCAAGACAATTGCAATCACAAAACTTGAGGGGAATGATGCTGATATTAAGCTGCTGGAATACATTCTAGAACACGTGACTGTTCTAGGAAAGTTTTACATACAAATGAGTTTATCATTATCATTCAATTCACAAATTTGGGGGGGGGGGGACCCTAACTTTTCTTCATCAAAATTACACAAAATTAATTAACAAAACTTATCGAAATTTAGTTGTAGAGTGTCGAAAAACAGTTAATTGAGAAGCAATTGCAGCAACTTCATCCCAATGATTCAGCAGGAAGCTAGATTGGGCGGAAAAAAAATTGGGGGAAGGAAGAACACAAAAGATAAACAAGTTTTGGGGGATTTTTATTTTTGATTTTTGGCTCTAAGTTAGTTTTAAGTGGGAACAAGGGAGGGAAAGAGGGTGTATGTAACACCCCGACCTCTAAATCACTTATTAAAGCATAATTAGCAGCGGAATTAACCTAATTTGGTCGGGACATTACCTGCCGTAATTCCCTCTTGGAAATTACAAGGCAACATCATACATAAGCCACAAAAACCTCTAATTTAATATAATAATCCTTTATATTCCCAAAATAAAAGTACATAACTTACTAAAATTCTTTAATTAAACTATTAAAACATTAAGCATAAACTAGGTGAATAATATAAACGTGAAAATCCTGGCCACTACTCGTTTCCATCGTTCCCCGCAGTACCTAAAACAGAAAACAAAACGGTGAGCCGAAGACTCAGTAACGAACTATTCTAGCAGCGTAAATTCATTTCAATTCATTTTATTTAATAACATAGGGAGAATAGAATGGTTAAAACATTTAATAAAACATCATATTTAATTCATCATAAACTTTGCAATTTAACATGCTAGTTGCCGGCAAGTACGAACCGTGAAGGAATTCTCCACTGGGCCTGGGCCCATAAGAGCCTGGGCTCATCATCGTAACATGGGCCTGGGCCCTGAGCCTGGGCTCATAACCATGGGAGCTTGGGCTCGTGATCCATGGGTGGACAGGTGTCCGTGGTGCATGCATGACCGGTAGATAGGAAGATGATAGTTTATATACCGCCAGACAAACCATGACTTTCACTTTCATTTATCATGTTTTATGTATTTTTACTAAGCCTTGGCTTGTATTTCAGTTGAAATAACATAACTCTTTTATATCATAAATCATCATTTTGATCCTGGGATCAATAAAATATCATTCTTTCATGGCATCACATAAATATCATTTTATGAGAAAACTCAATCAAATCATATTATAGGAAACAATTTAATTAAATCATATTTCATCTCACAATCCATAAAACACATCAAAACATTTAATTTATAAATCCAATCATAACGTCATAATTTCATAATACATTTATAAGGGGATTGCGGGTACTAGCAATAGCCGTTACCTAACTCCGCGATTTGCTAGGGATTTTCCTTGGTTCGTTCGTCCTGAGCGCCGAGTCCAATTTCTTTAAAAATATTAAATAATTGAATTAGTACTAGATGGATAAATAATTTAAAATCAATATTTTATAAATCATAAATTTATAAGTAATAAATTTATAAATAAAGAATTTTAATAACATTGTAATTTCGAAATTTAACGAAAATGTTATTATTAATCGTATTTTCAATCGAAATACATATATATTTTATTAATCGATTTTCATGTAAATAATATTAAAAATTCCTTTTTGTGCTAATTCGGGCTAGTAATTTATTTTAGTAAAAACGATAATTAAACCTGAAAATAATAAACAATTCATTAGTAAATAATTATATGATAAAACTTTGTTGAAACATGAAAATTAGTAATTAGGAAATCTGAAAGTAACAATTCAGTTTTCAACTTACCAAGGCCCAATTGAAATGGCCCAAATCCTTAAATTGGGTTTTAAAGAAAATAAAAACCCAAAGTTTACAATCTGATTTTTTTTTTGGCTTTTGGTTTTTCTGGGAAGGGCACGAGCAAAACAGAGGAGAAAGGGAGGAGAGGAGGAGGGAGGAAGAGAGCGTGGAGGCTGGGCTGGGTTGGGATTCGCCGGGGGTTTCGACGGCGATGGTGAGGTGGTTGAACGGCGGTGGAGCAACTAAGGGGAGATGGTGAGTGGCGCGAAGAAGGGAAAGAAACAGGGGAGATTGGTGGGTTTGCGGCGGTTCTAGGAGGAGCAGGGGAGGTGGCTCGCTGGTGAAGTTGGGCGGCGGAGGTTGGTGTGAAGGGTCGTGATGGTGGCTGGAGGTGGTGTGTGGCGTGGGTGGTGTAGCGTGGCAGAGAAGGGGAGGGAGACAGGGGAATGGGGCAGGGGACGCGAAAGGAGGAGAGAGCAGGGGAGGGAGTTGCGGTGGGGTGGTGGTGTTCGGTGGTTCTGGGTGGTCGGGAGATGCGGGGTGGTGGAGTGGTGGTGAGAATGGTGGTGCACGGTGGTTGAGGTGGTTGGTTGGTGGTTGGTTGGATTGAATCACAGAAAAAAAAGCAATAGTGGCTTAATTAGTGAACAACAACACACGATTAAGATATCATAATTTATTATTTTAAAATTTGCAAATAATACAAAAAAATACTTTATATTTTAATTATTAAAACTAGTGTGTGGCTCGGGCGATGCCCCGATCGCTACATTGAATAGTTAAAATTTTAGATTTTTCTTGAGCTCAATATTTGACGAAATGCATGTATACCTTAAATGAAAAACATCAATTAAGTTTGTCAACTACACAGACACTACGTCATTTATCATGCCAAGTAATTTTTCAATTAGATCATCTTACAATTGTATAATTTGTTTTCTAGTGGAACTAAGTGCTTCAAATTAATAACACCAAATTAGATATAAGCAGCCATGCAAGGTATTTCTATAGTTGATGCTTATGAGATTCATGACATCATGTTTCTTCATAGTTGTCCTAATTATTTATTTTTATTTTTTTCAAAATATTCCATAGAAAATAAATAATCAAATAAAAATTTAGTTGGTTTAGACTTCATGTTAACATTTATTTATAAATTAATGTGAAGAAATAAACCACAATTGGTGGTTGGTTAAGATGGTAATGAGAATTATCATTCAGACATGAGGTCTAGAGTTCGAACCTCGTTGTATTGATTTTTGGTTATCCATGACATGACATACCACTAGTTGAGTGAATGATGTGGCGCAAAGGGAAGAGTACTACGTGACACATAGACATTTTCCAAAACGCCTTTTAATATATTAGTATAGATATAAAATTTGTTGCTAATAAGATATCCACTGCCGATTTATTAGGAAGTATATTTCTCTCTCTCTCTCCTTCATTTCTTCTTTCTTTTTAAGGTTTATAAAGAATTGGGTTTTCTAGGGCGGAATTAGCCCAATTTCTCCGGAAATTTGGTTATTTGCGCTCTTTCTGTTCAATTCTATTTTGTTTTTTTTTTTTGCGTTAGATCTCAATAAAGCTACATAGTTTCAGTGTAGTAAGTACCTCTATGGTAGGTTTGATTCTAGTTAACTTTTGTGTGTTTAGTTTAGTTAAGGTTGTTCTTTGGTAAACATTTGTGCGGGATCGAAGAGGAGGTCAATCTTTCGACTACAATCAGACGAATCAGAAGAAAATCATATTTGTCAAGGCAACAACAGATCTATAGACCCACTTGTCGAAGAAGGCTGTAAATCACAACGATATAAAAGAGCATATATTGAATGTTTGATATACTACGATCGTAGCTATGGTGAAAGGAAGTTTTTATCTGATTTGGTTGTTATGTACTGTACTTGTTGTTAGGTTATGAAACATATGATATTACATAAATCATGCGGAAACAACCATTAACCCAGGATTACATATTATTTAGACATAATCATATAGCATAATTTAGATGCATACTCTTTGTTGCGTGCCCTCCCTAGCTGCGCCCGAACCGAACAAGAACAAGTCTTTAGGACTCCAAGTGTCGTCCCTCCGTAGATAGTCCACAGCACGTCCGGATCCGCCTTAAGATTGACCAACTAGAATCGCCCTTAAGGTACTAGAATTTTCGGCACTTTTGAGCAAGATGTGTGGCTGAATTTTTCTCTCAAAAACTCACTTTGAATACTTTGAAACTCGTTATAAATTGTGAACCCAGGCCACATATTTATAGGGGTATGGAAAGGGAATCGGAATCCTATTCAGATACAAATTGACTAAACCTAGAATCCTACAAGAACTCTAATTTAATTAATTTATCAAATAGAATTAGGAATTTAATCATTAACCGAACTCTGCACGTTTTAGGAAACGTGCACGAACACAAACACTTACACACGCACACACGGCAGCCACGATGGGCCGCCCATGCGTGCGCACGAGCAGCAGCCCACGCAGCGAGGCCTGCGCGAGCTGCAAGCCCACGCAGCTCCCGCGCGCGCTGTGCGCGCTGTGCGCGCTGCCACGGCCTGTTGGGCCTGGCCTTGCGCTGGGCCTGGCGTGGCTGTTTGTGCGGCGCGCTTGGCTTGCTGGGCGATGGCCTGGCTTCGTGCTGGGCCTCGTCCGGCAGGCCTCGTCCGATGCTTATTCGTACGATACGCTTCCGATTAAATTTCCGATTCCGGAATTCATTTCCGATACGAACAATATTTAACATTTCCGATTCCGGAATTAATTTCCGTTTCAAACAAATATTTAATATTTCCGTTTCCGGAATTATTTTCCGATTCCGGTAATATTTCCGATTCTGACAATATTTCCGTTTCCGGCAATATTTCCGATTCTGGTAATATTTCCATTTCCGATAATATTTTCCGATACATACCATGTTTCCGTTTTCGGCAACATCTACGACTTGGATAATATTTATATTTCCGATACGATCCATATTTCCGTTTCCGGTAATATCATCGTTTCCGGAGTATTCATTTCTTGCCTGTGACGATCTCAGCTCCCACTGAAACCAAGATCCGTCGGTTCCGAATATCCATAGATAGAGTATTTAATGCCATTAAATACTTGATCCGTTTACGTACTATTTGTGTGACCCTACGGGTTCAGTCAAGAGTAAGCTGTGGATTAATATCATTAATTCCACTTGAACTGAAGCGGCCTCTAGCTAGGCATTCAGCTCACTTGATCTCACTGAATTATTAACTTGTTAATTAATACTGAACCGCATTTATTAGACTTAACATAGAATGCATACTTGGACCAAGGGCATTATTTCCTTCAGTCTCCCACTTGTCCTTAGGGACAAGTGTGCATTTCCTAATTCCTTTGTCGCTCGATGCTTGCTCTTGAACATAAGGTAAGAGTTGTCATCCTTATTATGTCCAGAGGTGTTCCTCGGTTTCAGAGTTCAACTGATCAAATAAACAGATAATCATAGCCTATGATTCATCCGAGCACGGCCATGCATTTCACAGTTTCTAGCTCTCCGAGTGGCCTTGTACAACTTTTAAGCATCTCCTCCCGATTTATGGGAGGACAATCCCAATCTTGCGATCTTGAGATTAGACTTCGTTTGATAGGTGATTACCTGAGCGTTGCCTTTATAGCCTCCTTTTACGGTGCGACGGTTGGTCAACGTCGAAGCAACCAGTTCTCAAACAAGTAATCTCAAATCTCTCAGGTATTGAGGATTTAGTGTCTAATAATTTAATGAAATTTACTTATGACAGACTTTCATCTCTTACAGTAAAGTTTCATAGGTCTTGTCCGATACTAGTCTTCCCAAAGTAAGTATCTATGCAAATGATTATGACATTGCCATGTCCACATAGTTCAAGAAACAGAACTACTAGTCATCTTGCATTCTAATCGTCTAACGTTTTCTATGCGTCCAATTTTATAGAAAACTCCGATTAGGGACCATTTTCAACCTTTGACATTCAAGTTCACTTCATAGACATTTCTTAGTCACAGGACTGGTCCTGACAGTCTATCTTGAATATATCTTCAAATTGAAGGGACTCATCATTTAATAAACCACAAATTAAATGGAAAAATGAATTCTTTTCATTTATTGTGAATGATTAACCAATAATGTTTTACAAAGATTTAAACTCTAAAACTTTAAAACATTAAACAGAGACATCAAAGCCATTCTCCAATATGCTTGATTCCCAAAGCTGCAGTGTGCGAGTTGTGCTTCGCTTGCGGCAGAGGTTTAGTTAATGGATCTGATATGTTGTCATCAGTTCCAATTTTGCTCATCTCGACTTCTTTTCTTTCAACGAACTCTCGTAGAAGGTGAAATCTACGAAGTACATGCTTGACTCTCTGGTGGTGTCTAGGCTCTTTTGCCTGTGCAATAGCTCCGTTATTATCACAATACAGGGCTATTGGTCCTTTAATGGAGGGGACTACACCAAGTTCACCTATGAACTTCCTTAGCCATATAGCTTCCTTTGCTGCTTCATGTGCAGCAATGTACTCCGCTTCAGTTGTAGAATCCGCAATGGTGCTTTTCTTAGCACTTTTCCAGCTTACTGCTCCTCCGTTGAGGCAGAAGACAAACCCAGACTGTGATCTGAAATCATCTTTGTCGGTTTGGAAACTTGCGTCTGTATAGCCTTTAACAATTAATTCATCATCTCCACCATAGACCAGGAAGTCATCTTTGTGCCTTTTCAGGTACTTCAGAATATTCTTGGCAGCAGTCCAATGCGCCTCTCCTGGGTCTGACTGGTATCTGCTCGTAGCACTGAGTGCGTACGCAACATCCGGGCGTGTACATATCATATCATACATTATTGAACCAATCAATGATGCATATGGAATCCCATTCATTCGTCTACGCTCATCAAGTGTTTTTGGGCACTGAGTCTTGCTTAGAGTCATTCCATGAGACATGGGTAGGTAGCCTCGCTTGGAGTCCGCCATCTTGAACCTATCAAGCACCTTATTGATATAAGTGCTTTGACTAAGTCCAATCATCCTTTTAGATCTATCTCTGTAAATCTTGATGCCCAATATGTACTGTGCTTCTCCTAGATCCTTCATCGAAAAACATTTCCCAAGCCAAATCTTGACAGAGTTCAACATAGGAATGTCATTTCCGATAAGCAATATGTCGTCGGCATATAATACTAGGAAAGCAATTTTGCTCCCACTGACCTTCTTGTATACACAAGATTCGTCTGCGTTCTTGATGAAACCAAAGTCACTGACTGCTTCATCAAAACGTATATTCCAGCTCCTGGATGCCTGCTTCAATCCGTAGATTGACTTCTTTAGCTTGCATACCTTCTTAGCATTCTTTGGATCCTCAAAACCTTCAGGCTGTGTCATAAACACAGTTTCTGTTAAAACGCCGTTTAAGAAAGCAGTTTTGACATCCATCTGCCATATTTCGTAATCGTAATATGCAGCGATTGCTAAGATTATTCGAATAGACTTTAGCATTGCAACTGGTGAAAAGGTTTCATCGTAATCCACACCGTGGACTTGCCTGTAACCTTTTGCAACCAATCTAGCTTTGAAAACTTCAAGTTTCCCATCCTTGTCCTTTTTCAGTTTGAAAACCCATTTGCTTCCAATGGCTTGGTAGCCATCTGGCAAATCGACCAAATCCCATACTTGGTTTTCAGACATGGAGTCTAATTCAGATTGCATGGCTTCTTGCCACTGCTTGGAGCTAGGGCTCGTCATAGCTTGTTTGTAAGTCGCAGGTTCATCACTTTCAAGTAATAGAACGTCATAGCTCTCGTTCGTCAAAATACCTAAGTACCTTTCCGGTTGAGATCTATATCTTTGCGATCTACGCGGGGTAACATTTCTAGATTGACCATGATTCTCACCAGATTCTTCTAAAGATCTCTGAGTTTCATCCTGAATGTCATCTTGAGCATTCTCTAGAGTTTGTTGTTCGACTCGAATTTCTTCGAGGTCTACTTTTCTCCCACTTGTCATTTTGGAAATGTGATCTTTCTCCAAAAAGACACCATCTCGAGCAACAAACACTTTGTTCTCAGATGTATTGTAGAAGTAATACCCCTTTGTTTCCTTTGGATAGCCCACAAGGATACATTTGTCAGATTTTGGATGAAGTTTGTCTGAAATTAATCGTTTGACGTATACTTCACATCCCCAAATCTTAAGAAAAGACACATTTGGAGGCTTTCCAAACCATAATTCGTATGGAGTCTTTTCGACAGCTTTAGACGGAGCTCTATTTATAGTGAGTGCAGCTGTATTTAGTGCATGTCCCCAAAATTCTAATGGAAGTTCGGCCTGACCCATCATTGACCTGACCATGTCTAGCAAGGTTCTGTTCCTCCGTTCCGACACACCGTTCCATTGTGGTGTTCCAGGAGGAGTCAATTCTGATAGAATTCCACATTCTTTCAGATGGTCATCAAATTCATAGCTCAGATATTCACCGCCTCTATCAGACCGCAGTGCTTTAATCTTCTTGCCTAATTGATTCTCTACTTCACTCTGAAATTCCTTGAATTTGTCAAAGGATTCAGACTTATGCTTCATTAGGTAGACATAACCATACCTACTGAAGTCATCAGTGAAAGTGATAAAGTAGCTGAAACCACCTCTAGCATTTGTACTCATTGGTCCACATACATCTGTATGGATTAAACCCAATAGTACATTTTCTCTTTCTCCAACTTTAGAGAAAGGTTGCTTTGTCATTTTGCCAAGTAAACATGATTCGCATTTACCATAATCCTCTAAGTCAAATGGTTCTAGAATTCCTTCCTTTTGAAGTCTTTCTAAGCGTTTCAAGTTTATATGGCCTAATCGACAATGCCACAGATAGGTGAGATCTGAATCATTCTTTTTGGCCTTTTTGGTATTTATGTTATATACTTGTTTGTCGTGATCTAATAAATAAAGTCCATTGACTAATCTAGCAGATCCATAAAACATCTCTTTAAAATAAAACGAACAACTATTGTCTTTTATTAAAAAAGAAAATCCCTTTGCATCTAAGCAAGAAACTGAAATGATGTTTTTAGTAAGACTTGGAACATGGAAACATTCTTCCAGTTCCAAAACTAGCCCGGAGGGCAACGACAAATAGTAAGTTCCTACAGCTAATGCAGCAATCCGTGCTCCATTTCCCACTCGTAGGTCGACTTCACCCTTGCTTAACTTTCTACTTCTTCTTAGTCCCTGTGGATTGGAACATAAGTGTGAGCCACAACCTGTATCTAATACCCAAGAAGTTGAATTAGCAAGTATACAGTCTATAACGAAAATACCTGAAGATGGAACGACTGTTCCGTTCTTCTGATCTTCCTTTAGCTTCAAGCAATCTCTTTTCCAATGCCCCTTCTTCTTGCAGTAGAAGCATTCGGATTCAGAAGTGGGTTGACTGACCTTCCTCTTTGCAGATTTGGCGCCAGTTTGCTTAGTTGGGCTGGCCTTGTTGCCACCTTTCTTAGCATTCCTCTTCTTTCCAGATTTCTTGAACTTGCCCCCACGCACCATAAGCACATCCTGCTTATCACTTTTGAGCGTCTTTTCAGCGGTCTTCAGCATACCGTGAAGCTCAGTGAGCGTTTTGTCCAGACTATTCATACTGTAGTTCAGTTTGAACTGATCATACCCGCTATGAAGAGAATGGAGGATGGTGTCTATAGCCATTTCCTGAGAAAATTGCTGATCCAGCCGACTCATATTCTCAATGAGTCCAATCATTTTGAGAACATGTGGACTTACGGGCTCGCCTTTCTTAAGTTTGGTCTCAAGAATTTGCCTATGAGTCTCGAATCTTTCGACTCGAGCCAGATCTTGGAACATGTTCTTCAACTCACTGATGATTGTGAAAGCATCTGAGTTGATGAACGTTTTCTGCAGATCCGCACTCATGGTGGCGAGCATTAGACATTTCACATCCTTGTTGGCATCAATCCAACGATTGAGGGCTGCCTGAGTGACCCCGTCGCCTGCAGCTTCGGGCATCGCCTCATCTAGGACATACTCCTTTTCTTCCTGCATAAGAACTATTTGCAAGTTCCTTTGCCAGTCAAGGAAGTTTTTCCCGTTCAACTTCTCCTTTTCGAGAATTGATCGAATGTTGAATGAATTGTTGTTTGCCATATTAAAAACTACAATTGAAAAGAATAAACAAATAAATAACCATTCACAGTTTCTCTTAATAAACTTAAATTCTAGCATACATGCATAATTCAATGTTTATTAAGCATTTTATTCAAATTATGTGTTCCGGCAGGTGTGAATAAAATGATTCCAAGATCCTAAAATCATTGAAGAACTAAGCACAGTTTGTCGACTTAATCCTAGAACATCTTAGGTAAGCAAAAGCCTTTTGCTAATAGTCTAGAAACTATTCTTGGTTGATAGGTACGTCTAAGAACTTATTAGGTAAACCTATCGAATTTGCCACGACATAAAAGGACTCCTTACTTATATCGTTGAGTTTCACCAAAACTAACATGTACTCACAATTATTTGTGTACCTTGCCCCTTTAGGACCAATAAGTAACACCTCGCTGAGCGAAAACTATTACTAGATTGATGTAAAGGATATCCAAGCAAGTGTATATTTTGGCATGGCACCTTTTAACTCAATTTTTAAGTTTGGAACTTAAAGCTCTTACTATGTTGGTTAGATTTTAAGTGAACTAAAATCCTTAATCATGCAACATAATCAAGCTTTTGATCTCATGCATTTTAAGACATATTTAAAAGCAATAAATAACTTAAAACATGCATAAGATATTTGTGATCTAGTATGGCCCGACTTCATCTTGAAGCTTTAACTTCAAAGTCCGTCTTGAAAAATCTCCGTGGGAGGCACCATTTTCTTCAAATAGGATAAGCTATAACTAATTACAACTATTTGATGGTACACAGACCATATTTGAATTGAAAAATAACTTTGGTACTTCAGACCAATTACATTCAAATTAATGGTACGCAGACCATATTTTCTATCCTATTTGGGCCATACTAGTCACTTCATAACCTGCAAAATAGTACATATACAATATATACCATTCACCCATTCATTATCATGAATGGCCCACATAGCTGGTTAGTAAAACACATTATGCATCACGTAAACATTTGCAGCAATTAATCAAGGGCACCAATAATCTACCAATTATTCAGTCCTTATTAATTCTAATCAAGTTGTTTTAACCTTAAGGATTTGTAGACCTAATCAAGAGTTTATGACTAAAAGCGCTCCCACTTAAACCAATAAATTCATATGCTTTACTAATTTTAAACATAAAAATGTATTTCTAGTCTAACCGGAAACATACAAATTTGTTAGGTTATGATACATATGACAATTCATAAATCATGCGGAAAAACCATAAACCCAGGAAAACATATTATTTACACATAATCATTTAGCATAGATTAGATGCATACTCTTTGTTGCGTGCCTTCCCTAGCTGCGCCCGAACCGAACAAGAACAAGTCTTTAGGACTCCAAGTGTCGTCCCTCCGTAGATAGTCCACAGCACGTCCGGATCCGCCTTAAGATTGACCAACTAGAATCGCCCTTAAGGTACTATTATTTTCGGCACTTTATAGGCAAATGTGTGACTGAATTTTTCTCTCAAAAACTCACTTTGAATACTTTGAAACTTGTGTTATAAATTGTGAGCCCTAGCCTCATATTTATAGCGGTATGGAAAGGGAATCGAAATCCTATTCAGATACAAATTAATTAAACCTAGAATCCTACAAGAACTCTAATTTAATTAATTTATCAAATAGAATTAGGAATTTAATCATTAACCGAACTCTGCATGTTTTAGGAAACGTCCACGAACACAAACACTTGCACACACACGCACGGCAGCCACGATGGGCCCCATGCGTGCGCGCGAGCAGCAGCCCACTCAGCGCCCGCGCGCGCTGCGCGCTGCGCGTGCTGTGCGCGCTGTGCGCGCTGCGCGCTGCGCGCAGCCTGCTGGGCCTGGCCTTGCGCTGGGCCTGGCGTGGCTGTTTGTGCGGCGCGCTTGGCTTGCTGGGCGATGGCCTGGCTTCGTGCTGGGCCTCGTCCGGCAGGCCTCGTCCGATGCTTATTCGTACGATGCGCTTCCGATTAAATTTTCCGATTCCGGAATTCATTTCCGATACGAACAATATTTAATATTTCCGATTCCGGAATTAATTTCCGTTTCGAACAAATATTTAATATTTCCGTTTCCGGAATTATTTTCCGATTCCGGTAATATTTCCGATTCTGACAATATTTCCGTTTCCGGCAATATTTCCGATTCTGGCAATATTTCCATTTCCGATAATATTTTCCGACACGTACCATGTTTCCGTTTCCGGCAACATCTACGACTTGGATAATATTTATATTTCCGATACGATCCATATTTCCGTTTCCGGCAATATCATCGTTTCCGGAGTATTCATTCCTTGCCTGTGACGATCTTAGCTCCCACTGAAACCAAGATCCGTCGGTTCCGAATATTCATAGATGGAGTATTTAATGCTATTAAATACTTGATCCGTTTACGTACTATTTGTGTGACCCTACGGGTTCAGTCAAGAGTAAGCTGTGGATTAATATCATTAATTCCACTTGAACTAAAGCGGCCTCTAGCTAGGCATTCAGCTCACTTGATCTCACTGAATTATTAACTTGTTAATTAATACTGAACCGCATTTATTAGACTTAACATAGAATGCATACTTGGACCAAGGGCATTATTTCCTTCAGTCTCCCACTTGTCCTTAGGGACAAGTGTGCATTTCCTAATTCCTTTGTCGCTCGATGCTTGCTCTTGAACATAAGGTAAGAGTTGTCATCCTTATTATGTCCAGAGGTGTTCCTCGGTTTCAGAGTTCAACTGATCAAATAAACAGATAATCATAGCCTATGATTCATCCGAGCACGGCCATGCATTTCACAGTTTCTAGCTCTCCGAGTGGCCTTGTACAACTTTTAAGCATCTCATCCCGATTTATGGGAGGACAATCCCAATCTTGCGATCTTGAGATTAGACTTCGTTTGATAGGTGATTACCTGAGCGTTGCCTTTATAGCCTCCTTTTACGGTGCGACGGTTGGTCAACGTCAAAGCAACCAGTTCTCAAACAAGTAATCTTCAAATCACTCAGGTATTGAGGATTTAGTGTCTAATAATTTAATGAAATTTACTTATGACAGACTTTCATCTCTTACAGTAAAGTTTCATAGGTCTCGTCCGATACTAGTCTTCCCAAAGTAAGTATCTATGCAAATGATTATGACATTGCCATGTCCACATAGTTCAAGAAACAGAACTACTAGTCATCTTGCATTCTAATCGTCTAACGTTTTCTATGCGTCCAATTTTATAGAAAACTCCGATTAGGGACCATTTTCAACCTTTGACATTCAAGTTCACTTGATAGACATTTCTTAGTCACAGGACTGGTCCTGACAGTCTATCTTGAATATATCGTCAAATTGAAGGGACTCATCATTTAATAAACCACAAATTAAATGGAAAAATGAATTCTTTTCATTTATTGTGAATGATTAACCAATAATGTTTTACAAAGATTTAAACTCTAAAACTTTAAAACATTAAACAGAGACATCAAAGCCATTCTCCAATATGCTTGATTCCCATAGCTGCAGTGTGCGAGTTGTGCTTCGCCTGCGGCAGAGGTTTAGTTAATGGATCTGATATGTTGTCATCAGTTCCAATTTTGCTTATCTCGACTTCTTTTCTTTCAACGAACTCTCGTAGAAGGTGAAATCTACGAAGTACATGCTTGACTCTCTGGTGGTGTCTAGGCTCTTTTGCCTGTGCAATAGCTCCGTTATTATCACAATACAGGGCTATTGGTCCTTTAATGGAGGGGACTACACCAAGTTCTCCTATGAACTTCCTTAGCCATATAGCTTCCTTTGCTGCTTCATGTGCAGCAATGTACTCCGCTTCAGTTGTAGAATCCGCAATGGTGCTTTGCTTAGCACTTTTCCAGCTTACTGCTCCTCCGTTGAGGCAGAAGACAAACCCAGACTGTGATCTGAAATCATCTTTGTCGGTTTGGAAACTTGCGTCCGTATAGCCTTTAACAATTAATTCATCATCTCCACCATAGACCAGGAAGTCATCTTTGCGCCTTTTCAGGTACTTCAGAATATTCTTGGCAGCAGTCCAATGCGCCTCTCCTGGGTCTGACTGGTATCTGCTCGTAGCACTGAGTGCGTACGCAACATCCGGGCGTGTACATATCATAGCATACATTATTGAACCAATCAATGATGCATATGGAATCCCATTCATTCGTCTACGCTCATCAAGTGTTTTTGGGCACTGAGTCTTGCTTAGAGTCATTCCATGAGACATGGGTAGGTAGCCTCGCTTGGAGTCCGCCATCTTGAACCTATCAAGCACCTTATTGATATAAGTGCTTTGACTAAGTCCAATCATCCTTTTAGATCTATCTCTGTAAATCTTGATGCCCAATATGTACTGTGCTTCTCCTAGATCCTTCATCGAAAAACATTTCCCAAGCCAAATCTTGACAGAGTTCAACATAGGAATGTCATTTCCGATAAGCAATATGTCGTCGGCATATAATACTAGGAAAGCAATTTTGCTCCCACTGACCTTCTTGTATACACAAGATTCGTCTGCGTTCTTGATGAAACCAAAGTCACTGACTGCTTCATCAAAACGTATATTCCAGCTCCTGGATGCCTGCTTCAATCCGTAGATTGACTTCTTTAGCTTGCATACCTTCTTAGCATTCTTTGGATCCTCAAAACCTTCAGGCTGTGTCATAAACACAGTTTCTGTTAAAACGCCGTTTAAGAAAGCAGTTTTGACATCCATCTGCCATATTTCGTAATCGTAATATGCAGCGATTGCTAAGATTATTCGAATAGACTTTAGAATTGCAACTGGTGAAAAGGTTTCATCGTAATCCACACCGTGGACTTGCCTGTAACCTTTTGCAACCAATCTAGCTTTGAAAACTTCAAGTTTCCCATCCTTGTCCTTTTTCAGTTTGAAAACCCATTTGCTTCCAATGGCTTGGTAGCCATCTGGCAAATCGACCAAATCCCATACTTGGTTTTCAGACATGGAGTCTAATTCAGATTGCATGGCTTCTTGCCATTGCTTGGAGCTAGGGCTCGTCATAGCTTGCTTGTAAGTCGCAGGTTCATCACTTTCAAGTAATAGAACGTCATAGCTCTCGTTCGTCAAAATACCTAAGTACCTTTCCGGTTGAGATCTATATCTTTGCGATCTACGCGGGGTAACATTTCTAGATTGACCATGAGTCTCACCAGATTCTTCTAAAGATCTCTGAGTTTCATCCTGAATGTCATCTTGAGCATTCTCTAGAGTTTGTTGTTCGACTCGAATTTCTTCGAGGTCAACTTTTCTCCCACTTGTCATTTTGGAAATGTGATCCTTCTCCAAAAAGACACCATCTCGAGCAACAAACACTTTGTTCTCAGATGTATTGTAGAAGTAATACCCCTTTGTTTCCTTTGGATAGCCCACAAGGATACATTTGTCAGATTTTGGATGAAGTTTGTCTGAAATTAATCGTTTGACGTATACTTCACATCCCCAAATCTTAAGAAAAGACACATTTGGAGGCTTTCCAAACCATAATTCGTATGGAGTCTTTTCGACAGCTTTAGACGGAGCTCTATTTATAGTGAGTGCAGCTGTATTTAGTGCATGTCCCCAAAATTCTAATGGAAGTTCGGCCTGACCCATCATTGACCTGACCATGTCTAGCAAGGTTCTGTTCCTCCGTTCTGACACACCGTTCCATTGTGGTGTTCCAGGAGGAGTTAATTCTGATAGAATTCCACATTCTTTCAGATGGTCATCAAATTCATAGCTCAGATATTCACCGCCTCTATCAGACCGCAGTGCCTTAATCTTCTTGCCTAATTGATTCTCTACTTCACTCTGAAATTCCTTGAATTTGTCAAAGGATTCAGACTTATGCTTCATTAGGTAGACATAACCATACCTACTGAAGTCATCAGTGAAAGTGATAAAGTAGCTGAAACCACCTCTAGCATTTGTACTCATTGGTCCACATACATCTGTATGGATTAAACCCAATAGTTCATTTGCTCTTTCTCCAACTTTAGAGAAAGGTTGCTTCGTCATTTTGCCAAGTAAACATGATTCGCATTTACCATAATCCTCTAAGTCAAATGGTTCTAGAATTCCTTCTCTTTGAAGTCTTTCTAAGCGTTTCAAGTTTATATGGCCTAATCGACAATGCCACAGATAGGTGAGATCTGAATCATCCTTTTTGGCCTTTTTGGTATTTATGTTATATACTTGTTTGTCGTGATCTAATAAATAAAGTCCATTGACTAATCTAGCAGATCCATAAAACATCTCTTTAAAATAAAACGAACAACTATTGTCTTTTATTATAAAGGAAAATCCCTTAGCATCTAAGCAAGAAACTGAAATGATGTTTTTAGTAAGACTTGGAACATGGAAACATTCTTCCAGTTCCAAAACTAGCCCGGAGGGCAACGACAAATAGTAAGTTCCTACAGCTAATGCAGCAATCCGTGCTCCATTTCCCACTCGTAGGTCGACTTCACCCTTGCTTAACTTTCTACTTCTTCTTAGTCCCTGTGGATTGGAACATAAGTGTGAGCCACAACCTGTATCTAATACCCAAGAAGTTGAATTAGCAAGTATACAGTCTATAACGAAAATACCTGAAGATGGAACGACTGTTCCGTTCTTCTGATCTTCCTTTAGCTTTGGACATTCTCTTTTGTAATGGCCTATTCCATCACAATAAAGACAGCTTGATGTGGACTTGTCCTGCTTTGATTTAGCATTGCCCTTGGACTTTTCACCTTTCTTGAATGGTCTCTTTCTAGCCTTGAGTAAATCTTTGGCTTCACAGTCCAGTACTATTTCAGCCTTTCTGACAAGGTGAATAAATTCTGCAACTGTTTCTTCTCTTGGTTCACTTAGGTATAGTTGCTTGAAGCGACCAAACCCACTGTGTAGTGAATTGAGCAAGACAGAGACTGCCATCCTTTCGCTTATTGGTGTTCCTAGTAGACTTAGGCGATCAAAATATGAACACATAAGATCCACATGGAACCTCAGTGGGACGCCTACCCTTTGTTTAGTGCGAAGGAGCTGAACATGTGTTTCTTGGACCTCCATCCTATAACACCTGTTGGGAGAACTAACCTTTAGACCAGACATTGATTCAATCAACTCATGGACGTTCAGGTCCCTGTCCTCCGTACTTCCACGACAGATATCCCTCAGATTCTTGATGAGCGTAAAAGGTTCATAGGCTACAAACCTTCTAGCCCAATCATCAGGGATATTGTTCAGCATGAGACTCATAACCTTTTTGAGATCCGCATCCCAGGCGTAAAATCTCTCAGGGGTCATGTCTCTGGCATAGTAGCTTGGCATGGGATGTGACAGTACATACTCAAGTCCATTGAGTTTGACTATTTCAACTAGCTTAGCTTCCCATTCAAGAAAATTTGTCAGGTTCAGCTTGACCATAAGCTCAGAACCCATGATGATGTTTTGATTGTTGTTTGCCATATTAAAACTACAATTGAAAAGAATAAACAAATAAATAACCATTCACAGTTTCTCTTAATAAACTTAAATTCTAGCATACATGCATAATTCAATGTTTATTAAGCATTTTATTCAAATTATGTGTTCCGGCAGGTGTGAATAAAATGATTCCAAGATCCTAAAATCATTGAAGAACTAAGCACAGTTTGTCGACTTAATCCTAGAACATCTTAGGTAAGCAAAAGCCTTTTGCTAATAGTCTAGAAACTATTCTTGGTTGATAGGTACGTCTAAGAACTTATTAGGTAAACCTATCGAATTTGCCACGACATAAAAGGACTCCTTACTTATATCGTTGAGTTTCACCAAAACTAACATGTACTCACAATTATTTGTGTACCTTGCCCCTTTAGGACCAATAAGTAACACCTCGCTGAGCGAAAACTATTACTAGATTGATGTAAAGGATATCCAAGCAAGTGTATATTTTGGCATGGCACCTTTTAACTCAATTTTTAAGTTTGGAACTTAAGGCTCTTACTATGTTGGTTAGATTTTAAGTGAACTAAAATCCTTAATCATGCAACATAATCAAGCTTTTGATCTCATGCATTTTAAGACATATTTAAAACAATAAATAACTTAAAACATGCATAAGATATTTGTGATCTAGTATGGCCCGACTTCATCTTGAAGCTTTGACTTCAAAGTCCGTCTTGAAAATCTCCGTGGGAGGCACCATTTTCTTCAAATAGGATAAGCTATAACTAATTACAACTATTTGATGGTTCGCAGACCATATTTGAATTGAAAAATAACTTTGGTACTTTAGACCAATTACATTCAAATTAATGGTACGCAGACCATATTTTCTATCCTATTTGGCCATACTAGTCACTTCATAACCTGCAAAACAGTACATATACAATATATACCATTCACCCATTCATTATCATGAATGGCCCACATAGCTGGTTAGTAAAACACATTATGCATCACGTAAACATTTGCAGCAATTAATCAAGGGCACCAATAATCTACCAATTATTCAGTCCTTATTAATTCTAATCAAGTTGTTTTAACCTTAAGGATTTGTAGACCTAATCAAGAGTTTATGACTAAAAAGCGCTCCCACTTAAACCAATAAATTCATATGCTTTACCAATTTTAAACATAAAAATGTATTTCTAGTCTAACCGGAAACATACAAATTTAATTAAAATTTAAAGCTCATATAAATTTATAATTGAATCCAAAAAGTTTAATTTAATTTCAGTCGCATTTAAATTAATTCATGATTTTAATTTTAGTAAAATAATTAGAATAAATAACATTTATTATAATTATAATATTCAAAATTAAAATCCAAGAAAATAATTTAAATTATTAATTTTAAAATTAATTAAAATTACGTGAACTGAAATTTTCAAATTAAACATTCAAAACGATCTAATCGTAACGCAAACACCCTACGCGTAGCACGCCCATGGGCCGCACGCACACAGCCATTGCTGGCCATGTGCGCGCAGCCCATGCGCTCGTCGCATAGCTGCTGCATCCCTATCGCAAGCCTCCGCACGCATTGGTGCTCGCTGCGCGCGCCAGCGCTCATCGCACGCGGGCTATCGCTCGCAGTGCGCGCGCGACATCGCTCGCTGGGCGCGCGAGCCATCGCTCGCTGGGCGCGCGACATCGCTCGCTGGGCGCGCGACATCGCTCGCTGGGCGGGCGACATCGCTCGCTGTGCGCGCGAGCAATGCTAGGCGCAGCGCTCGTGGCACGCGAGCTTGCGCTCGCTGCGCGCGAGGCTGCGCGCTCTTGTGCGAGGCAGCGCGCGTTGTGGCGCAGCTCGCTT
The DNA here is from genome assembly GCF_020520425.1 of Spinacia oleracea. Taxonomy (NCBI): domain Eukaryota; kingdom Viridiplantae; phylum Streptophyta; class Magnoliopsida; order Caryophyllales; family Amaranthaceae; genus Spinacia; species Spinacia oleracea. The sequence continues at coordinate 24,902,683 of NC_079489.1, forward strand.
GCTGCCCACACGCGACTGCCTTGGCTCGCCCTACGCCCATGCCCATTCGTCCATTGGTCGTGGCACACGACACAAGGCAGGGCTGCTGCCTTGTGCTCGTGCACTACGCCCTTGCTCATTGCATTCGTGCCGCATGGGCGACGAGCTCCCTTGCTCGTCGTCGCATGCCCGCATTATACAACACCCCTTAAGGGTAACACGAAGCGTCCATTGCTTCGTGCGTGCAAGTTATATGAACGAATCGCATAAAATTTTAAAATTTATATTTAAAATTAATGACAAATTAATAAATAATATTAATTTCATAATTTTAGGGCTAAAAATCGAAAATTTATTATCCAATTGATTTCCGATTGTTATGGATTCAAGTCTAGGTCATAAAAATTTAAAATTTATCGTAAATTTACAATTTTTATGGTGGTTTTTAATCATAGGTTTCTAATTAAATTACAATTAATTATGAAAATCAAATTAATTCTAAATTATTCTAATTTTCAACAAATTAATCATAATTACAAATTAGATTGCATAATTAACAAGACTAGGCATTCAAACTTGTTAAACATATGCAGTAGGTCAATCAAAAATTCAAGATTTATCAACAAGAATCGCAAATATTTAATTTAACATCTTAAATTTACGAATTTTGCATTCGAAAAACTAAAACCTTCGAAAAGTCATAGTTAGGCTTCGAATTTGAGAATTCTGGGTTCGGCAGAAAAATACTATTTTTGTCAAAATTTTAGAATGCCTTTTACATGCGGAATTGACACAAAAATCACTCAATTCGGATGAGTAACGAAGAAACTGCCGAAAGACTGCGTACGTATAATTAAATAAACGCAATTTGCAATTAATTAACAATTACGAAAATTAATCACCCCTTTTAATTCTTGCAAATTTGTAATATTTAACCATGTTCATGCAATTTAGATTATGAAAATAATAAGGGGCTCGTGATACCACTGTTAGGTTATGATACATATGACAATTCATAAATCATGCGGAAAAACCATAAACCCAGGAAAACATATTATTTACACATAATCATTTAGCATAGATTAGATGCATACTCTTTGTTGCGTGCCTTCCCTAGCTGCGCCCGAACCGAACAAGAACAAGTCTTTAGGACTCCAAGTGTCGTCCCTCCGTAGATAGTCCACAGCACGTCCGGATCCGCCTTAAGATTGACCAACTAGAATCGCCCTTAAGGTACTATTATTTTCGGCACTTTATAGGCAAATGTGTGACTGAATTTTTCTCTCAAAAACTCACTTTGAATACTTTGAAACTTGTGTTATAAATTGTGAGCCCTAGCCTCATATTTATAGCGGTATGGAAAGGGAATCGAAATCGTATTCAGATACAAATTAATTAAACCTAGAATCCTACAAGAACTCTAATTTAATTAATTTATCAAATAGAATTAGGAATTTAATCATTAACCGAACTCTGCATGTTTTAGGAAACGTGCACGAACACAAACACTTGCACACACACGCACGGCAGCCACGATGGGCCCCATGCGTGCGCGCGAGCAGCAGCCCACTCAGCGCCCGCGCGCGCTGCGCGCTGCGCGTGCTATGCGCGCTGTGCGCTGCGCGTGCTGTGCGCGCTGCGCGCTGCGCGCAGCCTGCTGGGCCTGGCCTTGCGCTGGGCCTGGCGTGGCTGTTTGTGCGGCGCGCTTGGCTTGCTGGGCGATGGCCTGGCTTCGTGCTGGGCCTCGTCCGGCAGGCCTCGTCCGATGCTTATTCGTACGATGCGCTTCCGATTAAATTTTCCGATTCCGGAATTCATTTCCGATACGAACAATATTTAATATTTCCGATTCCGGAATTAATTTCCGTTTCGAACAAATATTTAATATTTCCGTTTCCGGAATTATTTTCCGATTCCGGTAATATTTCCGATTCTGACAATATTTCCGTTTCCGGCAATATTTCCGATTCTGGCAATATTTCCATTTCCGATAATATTTTCCGACACGTACCATGTTTCCGTTTCCGGCAACATCTACGACTTGGATAATATTTATATTTCCGATACGATCCATATTTCCGTTTCCGGCAATATCATCGTTTCCGGAGTATTCATTCCTTGCCTGTGACGATCTTAGCTCCCACTGAAACCAAGATCCGTCGGTTCCGAATATTCATAGATGGAGTATTTAATGCTATTAAATACTTGATCCGTTTACGTACTATTTGTGTGACCCTACGGGTTCAGTCAAGAGTAAGCTGTGGATTAATATCATTAATTCCACTTGAACTAAAGCGGCCTCTAGCTAGGCATTCAGCTCACTTGATCTCACTGAATTATTAACTTGTTAATTAATACTGAACCGCATTTATTAGACTTAACATAGAATGCATACTTGGACCAAGGGCATTATTTCCTTCAAAATTTAATTAAAATTTAAAGCTCATATAAATTTATAATTGAATCCAAAAAGTTTAATTTAATTTCAGTCGTTATTTAAATTAATTCATGATTTTAATTTTAGTAAAATAATTAGAATAAATAACATTTATTATAATTACAATATTCAAAATTAAAATCCAAGAAAATAATTTAAATTATTAATTTTAAAATTAATTAAAATTACGTGAACTGAAATTTTCAAATTAAACATTCAAAACGATCTAATCGTAACGCAAACACCCTACGCATTGCACGCCCATGGGCCGCTCGCACACAGCCATCGCTGGCCATGTGCGCGCAGCCCATGCGCTCGTCGCATAGCTGCTGCATTTCCATCGCAAGCCATCGCACGCTGCGCGCGCGCCAGCGCTCGTCGCACGCGAGCCATCGCTCGCAGTGCGCGCGAGCCATCGCTCGCTGTGCGCGCGACATCGCTCGCTGGGCGCGCGACATCGCTCGCTGTGCGTGCGACCCATCGCTCGCTGGGCACGCGACATCGCTCGCTGGGCGCGCGACATCGCTCGCTGTGCGTGCGAGCCATCGCTCGCTGGGCGCGCGACATCGCTCGCTGGGCGCGCGACATCGCTCGCTGTGCGCGCGAGCAACGCTGGGCGCAGCGCTCGTGGCACGCGAGCTTGCACTCGCTGCGCGCGAGGCTGCGCGCTCTTGCGCGAGGCAGTGCGCGTTGTGGCGCAGCTCGCTTGCTGCCCACACGCGACTGCCTTGGCTCGCCCTTCGCCCATGCCCATTCGTCCATTGCTCGTGGCCCACGACACAAGGCAGGGCTGCTGCCTTGTGCACGTGCACCATGCCTTGCTCATTGCATTCGTGCCGCACGGGCGACGGGCTCCCTTGCTCGTCGTCGCATGCTCGCACTATACAACACCCCTTAAGGGTAACACGAAGCGTCCATTGCTTTGTGCGTGCAAGTTATATGAACGAATCGCATAAAAAATTTAAAATTTATAAAATTAATGACAAATTAATAAATATTATTAATTTCATAATTTTTAGGGCGAAAAATCGAAAATTTATTATTCAATTGATTTCCGATTGTTATGGATTCAAGTCTAGGTCTTAAAAATTTAAAATTTATCATAAATTTACAATTTTTATGGTGGTTTTTAATCATAGGTTTCTAATTAAATTATAATTAATTATGAAAATCAAATTAATTCTAAATTATTCTAATTTTCAACAAATTAATCATAATTACAAATTAGATTGCAGAATTAACAAGGCTAGGCATTCAAACTTGTTAAACATATACAGTAGGTCAATCAAAAATTCAAGATTTATCAACAAGAATCGCAAATATTTAATTTAACATCTTAAATTTACGAAATTTTGCATTCGAAAAACTAAAACCTTCGAAAAGTCATAGTTAGGCTTCGAATTTGAGAATTCTGGGTTCGGCAGAAAAATCCTTTTTTTGTCAAAATTTTAGAATGCCTTTTACATGCGGAATTGACACAAAAATCACTCGATTTGGATGAGTAACGAAGAAACTGCCGAAAAACTGCGTACGTATAATTAAATAAACGCAATTTGCAATTAATTAACAATTACGAAAATTAATCACCCCTTTTAATTCTTGCAAATTTGTAATATTTAACCATGTTCATGCAATTTAGATTATGAAAATAATAAGGGGCTCGTGATACCACTGTTAGGTTATGAAACATATGATATTACATAAATCATGCGGAAACAACCATTAACCCAGGATTACATATTATTTACACATAATCATATAGCATAATTTAGATGCATACTCTTTGTTGCGTGCCCTCCCTAGCTGCGCCCGAACCGAACAAGAACAAGTCTTTAGGACTCCAAGTGTCGTCCCTCCGTAGATAGTCCACAGCACGTCCGGATCCGCCTTAAGATTGACCAACTAGAATCGCCCTTAAGGTACTAGAATTTTCGGCACTTTTGAGCAAGATGTGTGGCTGAATTTTTCTCTCAAAAACTCACTTTGAATACTTTGAAACTCGTTATAAATTGTGAACTCAGGCCACATATTTATAGGGGTATGGAAAGGGAATCGGAATCCTATTCAGATACAAATTGATTAAACCTAGAATCCTACAAGAACTCTAATTTAATTAATTTATCAAATAGAATTAGGAATTTAATCATTAACCGAACTCTGCACGTTTTAGGAAACGTGCACGAACACAAACACTTACACACGCACACACGGCAGCCACGATGGGCCGCCCATGCGTGCGCACGAGCAGCAGCCCACGCAGCGAGACCTGCGCGAGCTGCAAGCCCACGCAGCTCCCGCGCGCGCTGTGCGCGCTGTGCGCGCTGCCACGGCCTGCTGGGCCTGGCCTTGCGCTGGGCCTGGCGTGGCTGTTTGTGCGGCGCGCTTGGCTTGCTGGGCGATGGCCTGGCTTCGTGCTGGGCCTCGTCCGGCAGGCCTCGTCCGATGCTTATTCGTACGATACGCTTCCGATTAAATTTCCGATTCCGGAATTCATTTCCGATACGAACAATATTTAACATTTCCGATTCCGGAATTAATTTCCGTTTCGAACAAATATTTAATATTTCCGTTTCCGGAATTATTTTCCGATTCCGGTAATATTTCCGATTCTGACAATATTTCCGTTTCCGGCAATATTTCCGATTCTGGTAATATTTCCATTTCCGATAATATTTTCCGATACGTACCATGTTTCCGTTTCCGGCAACATCTACGACTTGGATAATATTTATATTTCCGATACGATCCATATTTCCGTTTCCGGTAATATCATCGTTTCCGGAGTATTCATTTCTTGCCTGTGACGATCTCAGCTCCCACTGAAACCAAGATCCGTCGGTTCCGAATATCCATAGATAGAGTATTTAATGCCATTAAATACTTGATCCGTTTACGTACTATTTGTGTGACCCTACGGGTTCAGTCAAGAGTAAGCTGTGGATTAATATCATTAATTCCACTTGAACTGAAGCGGCCTCTAGCTAGGCATTCAGCTCACTTGATCTCACTGAATTATTAACTTGTTAATTAATACTGAACCGCATTTATTAGACTTAACATAGAATGCATACTTGGACCAAGGGCATTATTTCCTTCACTTGTTAGATTCAAATCTTTATGTAGATGTCGTATGACTTTTTATCAATTAATTAATTTGATTATTAAAAAAAATACCCACTGCGATTTCTATTATTCCGTTACCGCTTTCAATTTTTTCTAACCATTTTCTATACAAATTATAAATGTAATTTTAAAATATAAAAAGTTGTTGCTAATATAGGACTCCCTCTGTTCTCGAATATTAGTCTCATTTTGATCTGAACATTATTCACAATTGAAAAGAATCTTCTAATTTCATTCCAACGTACTTCAAAACATATTCATGTGAGATCTTATTTTGTTCGTCTTAATGTGTAGTTTAACAATATGAAATTTGTATATTTTTTAACATACGTATTTGGAGATATTTACGTTTAAATATTGAGTTGAAACGAGGTGAAAAGTCAAAACATGACTAATATTTAAGAATGGAGGGAGTGCTTTTTTTTTTTTCCTTCTAATTTCTATACAAATATAGATTTTTTTTGAAACAAAAAATTTACCTTATTCAATTTGCAAAGAAGGATATTAAAATTTCCACCGTTTTTTATAACATGTAAAATATGGTATATAAGTTAATATCTTACTTTCCAATTTCAAATATGACACGTGAGCGTGTTATGTCACCATTGCGATACGTATTAAAGGTCGCAAGTTGTGAACTTTATCACTTTGCTAGTATAAATTAATGAAAATTTTGTGAAACAGTACCTTTAAGTTTGGTGGTTTTGTGAATTGCTATCTTTTAAAAACTTTATCAAATTTAATTAACTACTTTATAAGTTTGGTTTGTTTGACTAACACTACCATTTGACGTTTTCCGTTAATGTTTTTCGTCATGTATTTCTTCTATTATTTTAAAGGATTTTTTGCCAAAAAGTGTTAGGTTATGATACATATGACAATTCGTAAATCATGCAGAAAAACCATAAAGCCAGGAAAACATATTATTTACACATAATCATTTAGCATAGTTTAGATGCATACTCTTTGTTGCGTGCCTTCCCTAGCTGCGCCCGAACCTAACAAGAACAAGTCTTTAGGACTCCAAGTGTCGTCCCTCCGTAGATAGTCCACAGCACGTCCGGATCCGCCTTAAGATTGACCAACTAGAATCGCCCTTAAGGTACTACTTATTTTCGGCTAAATGGGCAAGAGTTATGGCTGATTTTTCTGCTTAAAAATCCTAGTTTTGAATACTTGAAAACTTGTGTATAAATTTATGACCCTAGGCATATATTTATAGAACCTTGGAAAGGATTTCGAATCCTGTTAGAATAATAATTAATTAATTAGAATCCTATTAGAACTCTAAATAATTAATTTAATCTTTTAGGATTAGGATTTAATCTATTCACGAATCCCGATAGCTTTAGGATTTGTATAGCACGTACACACGCACCGCACGAGCATCGCACGCCCATGCGCAAGCCTTGCGGCCCACGCTGTGCGCACGGCGCACAGGCCCACTGCCCGCAGCCCATTTGTGCGCGCGCGCCAGCCTTGGCTGGGACTGGCCTTGCGCTGGGCCTGGTCGAGGCATTGGCGTGTTGTTGGATGCGTGTGGCTTGCTGGGCGATGGCCTGGCTTCGTGCTGGGCCCTCGTCCGGCAGGCCTCGTCCGATGCTTATTCGTACGATACGCTTCCGATTAAATTCCCGGTTCCGGAATTCATTTCCGATACGAACAATATTTAATATTTCCGATTCCGGAATTAATTTCCGTTTCGAACAAATATTTAATATTTCCGTTTCCGGAATTATTTTCCGATTCCGATAATATTTCCGATTCTGACAATATTTCCGTTTCCGGCAATATTTCCGATTCCGGCAATATTTCCATTTCCGATAATATTTTCCGATACGTACCATGTTTCCGTTTCCGGCAACATCTACGACTTGGACAATATTTATATTTCCGATACGATCCATATTTCCGTTTCCGGCAATATCATCGTTTCCGGAGTATTCATTTCTTGCCTGTGACGATCTCAGCTCCCACTGAAACCAAGATCCGTCGATTCCGAATATCCATAGATGGAGTATTTAATGCCATTAAATACTTAATCCGTTTACGTACTATTTGTGTGACCCTACGGGTTCAGTCAAGAGTAAGTTGTGGATTAATATCATTAATTCCACTTGAACTGAAGCGACCTCTAGTCAGGCATTCAGCTCACTTGATCTCACTGAATTATTAACTTGTTAATTAATACTGAACCGCATTTATTAGACTTAACATAGAATGCATACTTGGACCAAGGGAATTATTTCCTTCAGTCTCCCACTTGTCCTTAGGGACAAGTGTGCATTTCCTAATTCCTTTGTCGCTCGATGCTTGCTCTTGAACATAAGGTAAGAGTTGTCATCCTTATTATGTCCAGAGGTGTTCCTCGGTTTCAGAGTTCAACTGATCAAATAAACAGATAATCATAGCCTATGATTCATCCGAGCACGGCCATGCATTTCACAGTTTATAGCTCTCCGAGTGGCCTTGTACAACTTTTAAGCATCTCATCCCGATTTATGGGAGGACAATCCCAATCTTGCGATCTTGATATTAGACTTCGTTTGATAGGTGATTACCTGAGCGTTGCCTTTATAGCCTCCTTTTACGGTGCGACGGTTGGTCAACGTAAAAGCAACCAGTTCTCAAACAAGTAATCTCAAATCACTCAGGTATTGAGGATTTAGTGTCTAATAATTTTAATGAAATTTACTTATGACAGATTTTCATCTCTTACAGTAAAGTTTCATAGGTCTTGTCCGATACTAGTATTCCCAAAGTAAGTATTTATGCAAATGATTATGACATTGCCATGTCCACATAGTTCAAGAAACAGAACTACTAGTCATCTTGCATTCTAGTCGTCTAACGTTTTCTATTCGTCCAATTTTATAGAAAACTCCGACTAGGGACCATTTTCAACCTTTGACATTCAAGTTCACTTGATAGACATTTCTTAGTCACCGGACTGGTCCTGACAGTCTATCTTGAATATATCGTCAAATTGAAGGGACTCATCATTTAATACTAAACCAAGATTAAATGGAATATGAAAATACATTTCATATATGATAAATGTTCAACCCCATTGTTTTACAACCATGGGCCTCAAACCCATCTTTAAAACAATTCATGGAATTCAAAGCTATGCTTGATTTCCGGTGCCACAATGTGAGTGTTGTTTCTCACTTGTTGCATAGGTTTAGTTATCATGCTTTGCCAATCTTAATATCCTTTTCATCGAATGTTGTTCGAGATAGATGATAAGATCTTTTGAGTTTGTTTATTTTGTGATCTAGTCTTTCTTGCTACAATAGTGGTTCTACGCATTTTGCAATGAAGAACTATTAAGTACACAGACATGTGATCTACCCAAGTTCAGTGAAGAACTCTTTAACTTAAACAACCCTGTTTCATTGCTTCTTAGGCAATAATTACTTTTACTTCAACTGTATAGGTTGCTAGTGATGCTTTGTTTGGATTTGCTTATCCAAGCAGTTCAAAGATATGTGGAATACTTTCCAGCTGTATCTTAGAACATAGAAATTAATATTTCAATATCCCACGCAACAACTCATGGTCTCCAATGCATGTTGTTATTTCAAAACACGATGCTCTATAGCTCGTCCTTATCAATGGTTAACTCCAAAGGGTCTTGCTTGATCCTTTGCCAGTGTTTATGCGTGTAGCATCAATATTTAGCATATCTTTATTTCCTTGAATCAAGAACTATTCCTATGTACCTTTTCAAGTACCATAAATATTCTTGATCTCAATCTAGTTGATCTTCACTTAGATCAATAGAGATTGGTATATGTTCGTCATGCCTAAAGTCATACGATACGTTTTTGGCGATCCTCATATTATATCATACATGATAAATTCTTTTGCAGAATAATTCCCAATTGAATTCTATTCATGTAACTTTAGCTTATCTAGTTTTAGTAGATACTAAATTCAGCTAAATTCTTTGACATATAATATAGGTTAAGAATCTCATTTAGACTCTTTGATGTTTAACTTAGTAAATGCTTATACATAGTTCAAACATCCTTTACTTAGATTTATTCACATGGGTCGAATATCTCCAATGGAGATTTTCGTGTTTGATTTAGTAAATGCCATTACTTAATCCAAAACAATATCATAAGATCTTTGTAAATAGATCTTAATACCCAGTATGTACTAAGTTTCGCCATGGTTCATCATTGATGAATAATCTCAAATCTAAGTATTTAGCATTTGAATGTTATTTCACAATAGAGAGATATGTGTGTGATACACATAGGACCAATTAAGTTTTATGTACTCCCACTAAACTTCTTATATATCTAAAAGAATCATGTACATTTTATGAAACTAAAATACTTATTAGCTTCACTAAAATACATTTCTAATTCCCAATTGCTTGCTTAAATCTGTACTTAGATTTTATAAACTAGCTTTTCTTTTCAAGCATTTATTTGAATCCACAAATCCTATGACATATCATGTACATAGTTTCTTCCAACATTTGACTGAGGAAGATGTTTTGTCATCCAATTGCCATATGTACCAATATGCAATCATTGCTTGAATTATAGACTTAAGCATTACGATTTTGCATGAGGTTTCAACACAATCCACATCGTGAATTTGCTTGTAACCTTTAGCAACTAATCTAGCTTTGTGTGTGAACACAATTTCATGTTTGATGGTTTTTATCCTTAAAACAAACTTTGCAACCAATAGGTGTGAAACTATTCTTGCAAATCAACAAAATTTCAATTTTGTCATCAAAACATTGAGTATGTTTTATGGCCTCTAACCATTTAAAACATTTGAGTCTATATATGGCCTCTAACCATTTTAGGGAATCTAGGTTTCGTCATAGCTTTCTTACAAGTCACAAACTCATTAATCTACATGATAATAGTTTGACTGCAAGTTGTAGGTTTCTTCACTATCTAATAGAAGAATCGCATAGATTCAGTGACCTAAACTCTATGCCTACTTGGGTATAGAACATCAAACAATAGAATATCAATAGCCACTTGAAAGTCCTTTGAATATTCTGTTCTCCTTGAAGCACTTGTAAAGTCTTCTAAGAGATGTCTATTCTTTAAATCCACTTCTAAAGTCCTTAAAGAATACGTGTTCGGATTTTCTAAAGAACTTCGAAAATCCTCCGGAATGTCCGTCTATGTTTGTTGTTCGCCTCGAAGACTTTCGAGGTCTATTTTCTCCCACTTGTCATTTTGGAAACGAATCTCCAAAAGGACATCATTTCGAGCAAACAAACATTATGTTCTCAAAAATTCGTGGTAGAAACAATACCCTTGTGTCTCATTTGAATAAATCACAATGAAACATATATCTATACTTGGGCCTTAGTTTGTTGAATAACAAACACTAAGCTCCCACTGAGATTTGCAACTCTCTAGATATATTTTATGAAAAGTTATTCTGAAATTACTTTTCAATAGCTTTGACGAATTTGGTTTAGTTTGGTGGTAGTTGAGCATTTTGTTTTAGAAATTATAGGAAAAGTCTTTATGATTCATCATTGATCGAATCAAGTACTAATCGACTTCGATTATTCCAACTTAGATATGCCATATCTTATGGAGCTAGATTGTGAATTTTATTTCACACAATCATTGATGATCATTCTTTAAGTAATCATCAACATGATCTAACCTAGATCTTTATGATTTCTTGCCAAGTGGATTTTATACTTCTGAATCTTTGAACTAGCCAAACAGATTCAACTTATATCACATTTGAGTAAATAAACCTATATTCACTCAAATCCATAAAGTCATAAAATCTTTCTTTAGCTTTGAACTCTATTGTCTAGGCGTTCTAACAATAGTTCATATCTTTTGTTACTTTCAACAAGTAAGACTAGTTGTCTTAAATTGATCTAGAAATCAATCAACTTTCAAAAGTCTATCAAAATAGAGCTTTTGAATGTTAACTTGTTGATATGGTCTAAGCAACAGTGCCAAAGATTAGTGGAACTCAAATCAAGGGGTTGATTTGAACCTAGTAAAGTTCTTTAAAGAGTTGTTTGTTTTAATCAAGCATATTGACTCAACCCGTAAATGACCATTTTATTCAAATAAACAAACAAACAAGCATTGTTTTTGTTCTTCTGAATGTGAGTCTTTCTGTGTTTGAAGCAGAAATTTAGGTATGCTGATTATGGAACAAAATAGCCATTAAGTTCCAGCCTTGAAAGGACTTAAAACAAACTAGATGACCCTACAACTAATGTAGCATTGCCATGCTTCATTTCCCACTTGTAGGTCATTAGTGTAGCCTAGCTTCCATTGTTTGATTTATTACCGAAGTAAGAACCTCAAGCGGTATATGATACCAAGGAAGTTTGATTGCTAGGTCACTTCTCTTTAAATATAAACTTATAGGTAGAAACGGAATCGTAAATTCCTTTCATTTGTTCCTTGTTTTCCTATTTCTTGTACCCTTTCTTATAGTCTTAAGAATTGAATTCTATAGTGTTGACTTTTATACTTTGTTAGACATGTCCGATGTCATTCCAACAGAGTTCTTACCATTTTATTTATGTTGAATATTCTGTTTCAACTAGATGATCTTACCAGAAGCTTCTAAAGTTCTCTAAGCATCAATCTATTCGAATGTCTAGGGACTAGACTCATTCGAGAATTAAATGGACAAAGATATTAGGTTGTTAACCATTGGTAAAGCTGAGTGTTTAAACTCAATGCTTTATGATCTCAAAACTACATTGTATTTTGAATTCACAAGCACCAATTGGTTTGCCATTCGACTTTGATGTTCGAAAACAACCATAAAAGTCGCTATAAGAAACGTACATTTTAAATTGCTCACTTTCTCTCATTTCCGTTAATCGTTCTTGGATTCACTACCAATCGAGGAAATTTACTGTTACCTTTCTAAAAGGATTTATTGCAGTGCAAGATATTCAATAATAAACAATAATTAAAACATACATTGAAGCATGCAAAGTCTAAACATTTATCATGAATAATAACTTGAAAATTAAAGCAATCATGCAATTTAAACAAGTCATTAGCATTTTATTCGAATTATGTGTTCCGGCAGGTGTGAATAAAATGATTCCAAGACCCTAAAATCATTGAAAAACTAAGCACAGTTTGTCGACTTAATCCTAAAACATCTTAGGTAAGCAAAAGCCTTTTGCTAATAGTCTAGAAACTATTCTTGGTTGATAGGTACGTCTAAGAACTTATTAGGTAAACCTATCGATTTTGCCACGACATAAAAGGACTCCTTACTTATATCGTTGAGTTTCACCAAAACTAACATGTACTCACAATTATTTGTGTACCTTGCCCCTTTAGGACCAATAAGTAACACCTCGCTGAGCGAAAACTATTACTAGCTTGATGTAAAGGATATCCAAGCAAGTGTATATTTTGGCATGGCACCTTTTAACTCAATTTTTAAGTTTGGAACTTAAGGCTCTTACTATGTTGGTTAGATTTTAAGTGAACTAAAATCCTTAATCATGCAACATAATCAAGCTTTTGATCTCATGCATTTTAAGACATATTTAAAAGCAATAAATAACTTAAAACATGCATAAGATAAATGTGATCTAGTATGGCCCGACTTCATCTTGAAACTTTAACTTCAAAGTCCGTCTTGAAAATCTCCGTGGGAGGCACCATTTTCTTCAAATAGAATAAGCTATAATTAAAACTAATTACAACTATTTGATGGTACGCAGACCATATTTGAATTGAAAAACAACTTTGGTACTTTAGACCAATTACATTCAAATTAATGGTACGCAGACCATATTTTCTATCCTATTTGGGCCATACTAGTCACTTCATAACCTGCAAAACAGTACATATACAATATATACCATTCACCCATTCATTAACATGAATGGCCCACATAGCTGGTTAGTAAAACACATTATGCATCACGTAAATATTTGCAGCAATTAATCAAGGGCACCAATAATCTACCAATTATTCAGTCCTTATTAATTCTAATCAAGTTGTTTTAACCTTAAGGATTTGTAGACCTAATCAAGAGTTTATGACTAAAAAGGGCTCCCACTTAAACCAATAAATTCATATGCTTTACTAATTTTAAACATAAAAATGTATTTCTACTCTAACCGGAAACATACAAATTTAATTAAAATTTAAAGCTCATATAAATTTATAATTGAATCCAAAAAGTTTAATTAATTTCAGTCGTATTTAAATTAATTCATGATTTTAATTTTAGTAAAATAATTAGAATAAATAAAATTTATTATAATTACAATATTCAAAATTAAAATCAAAGAAAATAATTTAAATTATTAATTTTAAAATTAATTAAAATTACGTAAACTGAAAATTTCAAATTAAAATTTCAAAACGATCTAATCGCATCGCAACAATCCTACGCAACGCACGCCCATAGGCCATACGCACACAGCCATCGCTGGCCATGTGCGCGCAGCCCATGCGCTGCGTCGCATCGCTGCTGCTCACCTTCGCAAGGCATCAAGCGAGCTGGTGCTCGCTGCGTGCGCCAGCGCTCGATGCACGCGAGCCATCTCTCGCTGCGCTCGCTCGCCAGCGCTCGATCCATGCGAGCCATCGCTCGCTGCGCGCGCTCGCCAGCGCTCGATCCATGCGAGCCATCGCTCGCTGCGCGCGCTCGCCAGCGCTCGATCCATGCGAGCCATCGCTCGCTGCGCGCCTGCCTTTCCCGCACGCGAGCTTGCTCTCATCGCACGAGGCAGCAGTATGCGAGCTGGCGCTCGCTGCGCGCGAGGCATCGACGCTGGGCGTAGCACTCGTGGCACGCGAGCTTGCGCTCGCTGCGCGCGAGGCTCCGCACGCTTGCGCGAGGCAGTGCGCGCTGTGGCGCAGCTCGCTTGCTGCCCACACGCGACTGCTCGGCCTTGCTCTCGCCCTCGCCCATTCGCCCATTGCACACAGCCCACGACACAAGGCAGGGCTGTTGCCTTGTGCTCGTGCACCATGGCCTTGCTCATTGTATTCGTACCGCATGGGCGACGAGCTCTCTTGCTCGTCGTCACATGCCCGCACTATACAACACCCCTTAAGGGTAACACGTAGCGTCCATTGCTTTGTGCGTGCAAGTTATATGAGCGAATCGCATAAAAAAATTTAAAATTTATATTCAAAATTAATGACAAATTAATAAATAATATTAATTTCATAATTTTAGGGCGAAAAATCGAAAATTTATTATTTAATTGATTTCCGATTAACATGGATTCAAGACTAGGTCATAAAAATTTAAAATTTAACATAAATTTAAATTTTTATTGTGGTTTTTAATCATAGGTATCTAATTAAATTATAATTAATTATGAAAATCAAATTAATTCTAAATTATTCTAATTTTCAACAAATTAATCATAATTACAAATTAGATTGCATAATTAACAAGGCTAGGCATTCAAACTTGTTAAAAATATACAGTAGGTCAATCAAAAATTCAAGATTTATCAACAAGAATCGCAAATATTTAATTTAACATCTTAAATTTACGAAATTTTGCATTCGAAAAACTAAATCCTCCGAAAAGTCATAGTTAGGCTTCGAATTTGAGAATTCTGGGTTCGGCAGAAAAACACTATTTTTGTCAAAATTTTAGAATGCCTTTTACATGCGGAATTGACACAAAAATCACTCGATTTGGATGAGTAACGAAGAAACTGCCGAAAAACTGCATACGTATAATTAAATAAACGCAATTTGCAATTAATTAACAATTACGAAAATTAATCACCCCTTTTAATTCTTGCAAATTTGTAATATTTAACCATGTTCATGCAATTTAGATTATGAAAATAATAAGAGGCTCGTGATACCACTGTTAGGTTATGATACATATGACAATTCAAAAATCATGCGGAAAAACCATAAAGCCAGGAAAACATATTATTTACACATAATCATTTAGCATAGTTTAGATGCATACTCTTTGTTGCGTGCCTTCCCTAGCTGCGCCCGAACCGAACAAGAACAAGTCTTTAGGACTCCAAGTGTCGTCCCTCCGTAGATAGTCCACAGCACGTCCGGATCCGCCTTAAGATTGACCAACTAGAATCGCCCTTAAGGTACTACTTATTTTCGGCTAAATGGGCAAGAGTTATGGCTGATTTTTCTGCTTAAAAATCCTAGTTTTGAATACTTGAAAACTTGTGTATAAATTTATGACCCTAGGCATATATTTATAGAACCTTGGAAAGGATTTCGAATCCTGTTAGAATAATAATTAATTAATTAGAATCCTATTAGAACTCTAAGTAATTAATTTAATCTTTTAGGATTAGGATTTAATATATGCACGAATCCCGATAGCTTTAGGATTCGTATAGCACGTACACACGCACCGCACGAGCATCGCACGCCCATGCGCAAGCCTTGCGGCCCACGCTGTGCGCACGGCGCACAGGCCCACTGCCCGCAGCCCATTTGTGCGCGCGCGCCAGCCTTGGCTGGGACCGGCCTTGCGCTGGGCCTGGTCGAGGCATTGGCGTGTTGTTGGATGTGTGTGGCTTGCTGGGCGATGGCCTGGCTTCGTGCTGGGCCCTCGTCCGGCAGGCCTCGTCCGATGCTTATTCGTACGATACGCTTCCGATTAAATTCCCGGTTCCGGAATTCATTTCCGATACGAACAATATTTAATATTTCCGTTTCCGGAATTATTTTCCGATTCCGATAATATTTCCGATTCTGACAATATTTCCGTTTCCGGCAATATTTCCGATTCCGGCAATATTCCCATTTCCGATAATATTTTCCGATACGTACCATGTTTCCGTTTCCGGCAACATCTACTACTTGGATAATATTTATATTTCCGATACGATCCATATTTCCGTTTCCGGCAATATCATCGTTTCCGGAGTATTCATTTCTTGCCTGTGACGATCTCAGCTCCCACTGAAACCAAGATCCTTCGATTCCGAATATCCATAGATGGAGTATTTAATGCCATTAAATACTTAATCCGTTTACGTACTATTTGTGTGACCCTACGGGTTCAGTCAAGAGTAAGCTGTGGATTAATATCATTAATTCCACTTGAACTGAAGCGGCCTCTAGTCAGGCATTCAGCTCACTTGATCTCACTGAATTATTAACTTGTTAATTAATACTGAACCGCATTTATTAAACTTAACATAGAATGCATACTTGGACCAAGGGCATTATTTCCTTCAAAAAGGACCTTTTATAAGCGTTTTTTTTTGCGAGAAATGACCTTTTATGTCAAAATTGGTGAAATGGGACCTAAAATAAAATAATTTTTGTTGAATGGGATCTTTGCCCGGATTCTTGGAGTTGACCCAAGTTTCTGGCATTGACTTTGACACGTGGCAACCGGAAAATGCCACGTGTCCATTTACTCATTAAAAAAAAAAATAAAAAAAAAATCCCCAAAATTTCCCTCCAAAACCAACTCCCTTACTGAATCATTTTTTACCTAAAAAAAAACGCGATTTTTCTCTCTCCTCTTCAATTGATACACGACGGCATTGAAGAGGAAGATTCAAGCTTGAATGAAAGTGGTTCTTCACTCAAATTGCTTGCCACGAATTGTTACTCAGGCCTCAACGAATCAGGTATGCTATTTTCCCCCCTCAAATTCCTCTTCAATTGTTGTAATTTTGGGTCGGGAATATTAGGGTTCTTCCCAAATTGATTGAAAAAAATGGGGGGGGGGGGGGGGGGTGAAGGAGGCTCAGATTGGCATAGCATCAAACAAACAATTTGGTGAGGCAAATCAAGCAAGGAGAAATCTACCATGGCGGCAAAGCAAAACTGAAAAGGGGCACATTTGAGGAGAGAGAAAATCTCATCCCACCAACATGCAAAACACCCATCAAATTGCTGCCAAGCCAAATGGCGAACCACCCAAGATAAGAAATGCTCACAAACCCAAAATTGAAAGTTTGAATACTGTGAAACGATTCTTTATCATCACTGCCTCATTATTACTACGAGTACTACTACTACTGTTGCTGCTACTGCATGTTCATTTTCGTTATTTCTTTTCATCTTCTTTGCATCTTCTTTACAAACCTTTCTTCCTAGAATCGCGTTTTTTTTAAGGTAAAAAATGATTCAGTAAGGGAGTTGGTTTTGGAGGGAAACTTGGGGATTTTTTTTTACTTTTTTTAATGAGTAAATGGACACGTGGCATTTTCCGGTTGCCACGTGTCAAAGTCAATGCCAGAAACCTGGGTCAACTCCAAGAATCCGGGCAAAGGTCCTAGTCAACAAAAATTATTTTATTTTAGGTCCCATTTCACCAATTTTGACATAAAATGTCATTTCTCGCAAAAAAAACGCTTATAAAAGGTCCTTTTTGGCAAAAAATCATATTTTAAATAGCTATATTCATTTGTTGTTTTGCTCATTTTCCATAATAATTAACCGTTGTAGTGGGGTTTAAAGACGGAAAACATTAACGACAAACGTCAAATGGTAGTGTTAGTCAAACAACAAATAAAGTAGTAAAATATATATATTTTTAAAAAAAAGTAGCAATTCACAAAACCACAAAACTTAAAGGTAATGTATCACCAAATTCCTAAATTAATTATTGTTATCAATTTTGATTTTTGTTCCACATAAACATGTAAAATCTTTGAAGTTAATGATTAATAATGACCACTACTTACTACCTAAACGTTGTCCTAAATTAAATAAATGAAAGTTGCTTAAACGTCAAACACCACATTGCTAATTATAGAGTGTTGAATTGACTCCCACCAAACTATCTTTCTATAATCTCATTTACGTCTAATGATTTTGTGTCTTGTCTCTTTCAATTTATAATTATCTTTTTCCAATTCATTTTTAATTTATGAATATCTTAGATATCTTAGAATAATAATAATAATAATAATAATAATAATAATAAAAAAAAAAAGCTTGCAAGCATCTCCTTCTGTATTGCCGGATACTTGGGCCATATATTATGAAGTTAGCGAAGAAAAAGCTCGAACTTTTGGCACAAAATTGAGGACGACACAACTTCCCATTAACCTCCACCAATTACTCTCATAATTTCAGCCATTTTTAGGTATGTTTGTTCTTCCTTGATTAATATGCTTTTTTTGTTTTTTTTTTTAAATTATCGATATTGTTAATTTTGTTTAAAGGCTAATTTATATGAAGTATTTTGTAATTTGGGTAGTGTAGTTTAGACATGGAATTTTCACTTTTACTTGATTGCAGGACGTAAATAGTATTTGTTGCTTCGAGGGTTGGATTCGTGGTCTACGAAATCCAATCTTGTACCCGGGAATGCATAGAGTTAGACATACTCAAGGGAATATTCTCATTTCAAAATTTTCAAAAAAGTAAAATTGATGGAATCCCAACACTTATAAAACTTATAAAGCCAATAGTGCATTTACGTGCATGCCCTTCATTTCCTTCTTTTGTACAAAATGTATTGTTTTCTTTGGGTATAATTTCCTATATATTGTACTTTCGAACTATCAATTAAAACGCATATGGTTTCTATTTCCCGTTACATGTAAATCCAACATCCAACATCTAACTTTAACATATCATTTCTAGCATATACCATAAATTGTAAGTTCCTAGCTTTTAAGTTACATTTTTACAAAAATAATTTTGTATGGGTAGCGCACGATCCAACAACTAGTGATTAAAAAAGTATGCATGGTACAAGATGATGGTGGTGTTTTTTGTGTTTAGAAGCAGAATAGCGCCAAAACCTTAACCGAACCCAAAAGGATGCCCACTAACAATTTTGGAATTATCATAACGGTTTCTGTTTTTGTTTAGTTGAATATTTGGAGCTGCACAGCGATTTTAGCAAGGGTGATATGATGATTTGTTTGTTTTTAACACTACCCTTACATTAACTATGTTTGTTTGTCTGGATAAAGTTAGAGAATTAATGGCCTTGGCTATGGTTATTATGGCAGGGTCCATAATGTTGAGTAAAATATGAATTCCAGTATGTAGTTTGTGAAAATTGTGATGGAGGGTCTATTCTTAGATTCTTGTTTAGGACTTATTAGATTTATCCAACATTGTAAGCTGCTTTTGGCCTATAGTTGTTCTTCCTTCTACCCTCTAGAATGCCAGTACTTCGTGTTTGATGGCCTTTTCATGATTGTTAATGGTATTGGTGTCATTAGTCATTAGTCATTAGTCATTAGTCATTAGTCATTAGTCATTAGTCATTGGGTTATTTCTTCTAAACTTTAAAGTTCTCTTGAGAGCGTGTGCTGTGTTCTGCTACATGTAGTCTTTTGAACTCTGTAACATCATCCTTTCCTTTCCCTTTCCCTTTCCCTTTTCATAATTCTAATTTTTGTGTTTCATGTTTGTTGGTTTGATCAAAATCATAGATGACAAGAGGACATTAAAATGCCAGTTGAAGCTGAAAGCATATGTCCGCTAAGCAATGATATATTGTACGATATATTGGGGCGTCTTGATGGGGCAACTTTAGCTAGTGCAGCATGCACTTGTGCATCATTTTCCTCTATCTCAAAAGAGGAGAAAATATGGGAAAATGTTTGCAATTCCCTGTGGCCATCAGTTAACAGGGATGATGTCAGGAACTTGATTAGATCAATTGGTGGGTTCAGAAAGTTCTACTCAGACTCTTATCCTCTTATTGTAAATAAAGATTTAGGTTTGGATTCCTTTCTGGAATACCCAGAAGAATGGCCTGAAGCTGACTATTATGAAGATTTTGAAGAATATGAGAGTATCACACCATCAGATTTTGTTTCCCTTGTTGATATAAGGTACAAGGACAAGACAATATTCTCAAAAGTCCTTTGGGGTATTTCTGAATCAGATGTTCTTGGCCGCTGGTTCTATAATGCACCATTTCACATTGAGCTTGGCAGTTCAGATGTCAGTAACAACGCCGGAAAAGTGATCATTTCAGGGGAGGATGGTTTGCCCCAAATTGAATCTGTAGATAATGAAAGAAAGGAAGGAAAGCTCTGGGTAGAGCTACGAGATAGGTTAAGACTTAGTTGGATCATTGTAAATAAAAAGGTTAAGCAAGCGGCCAATGTTTCGAGTTTAATCCCACTAGGAGTTCAGAGGCATTGGCCAAGTGATAAGGATTTTCTAGTACGATTTGGTTCAGTTCTCCCTGCCAAAGGTATACTGCCTTGTCAAGTGGTAGAATGCATTCTTGTTGTCAAATTTAGAATGTTTAAAAATACTACTAGTAATTTTGTAAACCTTGAGATGACTCAAGTGAGAATGCAGTTGGAAGATATGGAAGGTTTTCATCTGAATGGTAGAAACACTCTGATGGTTCTTAAAAAGGCGTTAAGCTGCAGAAAGACCAGGAACTATAGTGAAGTTCTCGAGTCTTGTAATCTGTATTCCAGAGTTCGAAGTGAAATAAAGGAGGAGAAGTTGCGAAATGAAAGCCGGATTGATAAGATGTGCATCTTAACTGGAGTTGTAGTTGTTGTTACTTTTTGGTTTTGCATCCTCTGAAGTTGTTTGTAAAGTTGTAATTGTAAGTATCATTATGTTTGGATTTTTACTTAAAATTATATACAAAATATTCGTTATTCATTTAGAACCATTTCTGCAAGATGGAATTACATAAAAAATCGTTCAAGTTAACAGCTCTTACATTTCTTTGATTCTGCAATCTGCACCACTTGAGCTCGTTGTCCTTTTAATTGTTTGATAGCATAAATTTTCCATATTTCAGTACGTTTTTGAAAATTCTAAGCTAGATCTGATTACCTGAGTTTACTGTTGGCACCTAGATTGCACTTTCCAAGTGCAGAAGTGCTTGTGTTGTTGTACCTTGTACATGCAGACGAGCAGTAGTAAAATTATTCAAATATCAGCAAATTTGCTATTGGAACTTCTTTTTTTGGCAATTGATAATTATATTAATAGCCAAAGGCCCAAGAGGAAAAGAAATCAAGGGGAAGCAGTTACAGCACTGGCCACCACAACTCCAGTAACACAAGCCAACAACAGCTAGCTACCAACTCCTAATTCAAAAGTTTCTCTCTAAGTTCATCAGAACATCTACAAGAAACCTTAAAGATGATTTCTTTTACAATACTAGAGACAGTTTTACTAGAACCACTAAAAACCACTGAATTTCTAAGCAGCCAAATAGCATAAAGAGATTCAGAGAAACACATAGTGTAAAGCTGAGAACAAGCACTAGCTTTCCTGCTATGATGAATAGCAATATGGAGCTCCATAACTGCATCTGTTAATACCCAAAATCAGCAAGACTTTCTGCCATATTTCAGCAGAAACAGAACAATCAAAAAATAGATGTTCAACTGATTCTTTACCAGATCTGCATAAGACACATTGATCAGAGCACTGAATCCCCCAAGACAGAAGCCTATCAGTAGTAGCCAGCCTATTGAGAGTGGCTAACCAGGTCACAAAGATACCTTTTGGACTGGCTTTGTTGTTGCAGATCAGTCTCTTCCAAGGAACTTTAACAAAATCCCCTTGAAGCTGCTTATAAACTTTAATAGTAGAGAAAGAACTCCCCTTAACAGTATTATGCCATCCACCAACTTGATGAACTATGTCTTTACAGCTCAGAATTTTCTTCAGTGCCCAAGAACAAGAATTAGGAATAGAAGCTCAAAGGGTCTTGCCCTTTCATATAATAATTATCAACCCATTTCACCCACAACTTGTCTTTTTTATGAGACAAGGCCCAAAGCAGCTTGCTGATAGCCACTTTATTCCAGATAGCAATATTCTTGATGTTCCAACCACCTGCAGACTTGGGCAGATAAAGTTTGTCCCATGCCACTAAAGCTTTCTTGGAACTAACTGTATTCCCTGTCCATAAGAAGATTCTACAAAAAGCTTCTACTTCGTTAATGATCCTTTTTGGCAAGATAAAAATTTGACACCAAAAGGTCAGTATCCCAAACAGAACTGATTTAATAAGCAATAATCTACCAGCATAAGAGAGGAATTTAGCTGTCCATACTTTAGCTCTAGCAAGAATTTTGTCCACCAGTGGTTTACATTGGTGATAGTTCAGCTTTCTAGGAGATAAGGGAACTCCTAGATATCTAAAAGGTAAAGTTCCCTCTGTAATCCCCCCACATGCTAAAATTTGACAAGAAACCTCAGCAGGGGTACCTCCAAAGTAAATATTACTCTTGGTCAAGTTAGCCTCCAACCCAGAAGCAGAAGAGAACTTCTGAAAAGCATTCATAAGCATCTGAACTGAAACCACATCTGCTCTGGAACAACATCAAATCATCAGCAAACATCATATGAGTGATGTTATGCCTTTCACATCTTAGATGATAGTTAAAGTCTGGATTGAGTTGCAACTTATTCATACACCTTGAGAGATATTCCATCCCAATAGCAAAGAGAAAAGGAGAGATAGGATCTCCCTGCCTCAGACCATTTTTTGCTTGGAAAGGAACAGCAGGAAAACCATTGATCAATATTGAGTAGGAATAGTTACACAAGCCATAACCCACTTTATGTAAATCCAGGGAACCCCAACTCTTGCATAACCGTTTCAATGAACTTCCATTCAATAGAATCATAAGCCTTCTTAAGATAAATCTTCAAAACACATTTCTTCCATCTCCAAAAACTTGAAAAACTCACGGCCTCTAGGATCGCATGTCCTGGAGCGTCCAAAATGAATTCTTCTCTTTCTCCCTTACAAGGGTTTCCGGCCTAGTACGACTTGAATCAGTTCTCCCTGCTGAAGATATCCTCAACAGTCTTTGGTACAGTGCATCCTTTTAGTGAAATTCAGAATATCCAACTGACACTGCCACTGGTTGTGTAAACCTTGAGCTGACCCAAGTAACCATGTAGTTAGTAGACTTGGAAGGTTTTCGTGCCAATGGAAGAAACAGTCTGATGGTGCTGACAGAGGAGTTGGCTAGGTTGCAGGGAGAATAGGAAGTTGGGAACTACATTGAAGTTTTTGAGTCTTGCAATTTGTTTATCCTAGTTGAAACTTGAAAGTGCAATACAGTAAATGAAAATCAATTTTTATTATTGTTGTTCTTTCTTGTTTTGCATCCTATTGAATGTTTGTAAAGCTGTGACCTCGTTCTTTATCGGTTTAGAGTTCTACTGGGAACAATGAAATGGTTACTCATCTATGCAAAATAAACTTATATCTAATTAATCAATTATTGTACAGCACTTATATTCTGCAACACTCCAGCAGACATCATTTGAGCTATTTGTCCTGTTTGATAGAATCAATTATCCAAATCCTAGACGTTTTACAAATTCTAAGCAATGCACTCGTTTCTTTAACACTTGTGTATGTTTCTGAAGCCTATATTGCACGTCTGCACTCGCCAAGCGCATTTCGACATGCTGGTGTGACCGTTTTTGTAAATGTACACATATTTGTAAAGAATCAATTTGCAAATGCTGTTCTT
Organism: Spinacia oleracea; assembly: GCF_020520425.1. Taxonomy (NCBI): domain Eukaryota; kingdom Viridiplantae; phylum Streptophyta; class Magnoliopsida; order Caryophyllales; family Amaranthaceae; genus Spinacia; species Spinacia oleracea. The sequence goes on from NC_079489.1 coordinate 24,926,643, forward strand.
GGAACGGACAAGAGTAATAAAGCAGAGTATCCCTATCTTGTTTACAAAAAGGACAGCAATTACAGAGATTCTAAACGAAAATTCAAAGAAGTGGCAGGAAAAGACACAATACAGTTATTATACACTCTTCTCCCAGTGAAATAACATGATACTTCCTTCTAACTCAATTTTCTTTTTGGCCTTTTAGTTTTCCAGCAAAGCTTTTGTTTATCACTTGGACGAAACAAAGTCCAAGATCGATATGTTGAACAATATATATCCCACAGAAGAGGAAATTGTTGGAAACCAAATAGCAAAACTGGGATAGCTGCTAGTAGAGCAATAGGTCCTGGAATCCATATTGAATCTAGTTCAAAGGTGATGAAGAATGTAGCAGTGAAAGCAACCATCATACTCGCAATGGAGACAAATAAAGAAGTTAAGCCAACCATGAGTTTGAAAGGCAGTACCTTAAGAAAGTCTGTTTCTGCATATCGTGATGTCAGTATTGACAGAAACATTAATATGGAAGTTGCAGAAGCAAACAATGAAACTGCATTAGATATTGCAAACACCTTGAAAGAAAGTTTCTTTAGTAGAATTGGAGAGCCAGTCTTGTCATCGTTACCACCAGGTAAGGTAAAAGCTGCTGTGAAAACTACGGTTGTAATGAGTGTAGCCACTAAAGTACATGATTCTGCTGTTTTCTTCATCCATTCCTCCCCTTGTAATCGTAAGTCCTTGTGCTCTTCTGTGAATAAAGCGTGGGGTGTCTTTCCAGATTCTCTTGCATTTTGAGGGGTCTCTTTTGATATATTTTTAGCCACAGCATAATGGGGTTGGACTACATCTTTCACAGCCTGCATGTTTGAAATCGATGATGTTTATTGTCATTATCGAAGAGGTAAAGTGTTTAAACGAAAGTGTAAAGGAAAATAATAACCTCAAACCATAAGAGCTCTCGTTGCATTTGTAAAGCTGCGCCAGAAACACAATTGAGTCTATCAGGAGGCGCAATCTTTGCAGCTAAATGCAGCATGTTATTTTGTTCCTTATCTGTGTAAGAAGCAATCAAATCTTTGATGGCTCCAACCTCGTGTATGAGCTTGAAAATCTCCTCATGTCGACATTCAATAGCAATATGAAATATACTTCTATTTTTTTCATCAACTTTCCATATCACATCAGGATATGAAAGGATTAGTGTGATTAGGAACTCAACATTCCCCATTTCTGCGGCAACAAACAACAGTCGTGATGGATATCCAATCAGTTCTGAAATCTGAGTTTCATCTTGTTTGATGACTTCATTCCAAGCTTTCTGAGTCACTTGAAGTGCAAGTTCCAGCTGCTGCTCTCCTTGATCCTTTCCTTTGTTAGTGCCTGAAAAATTACAACCAGTTTGTATAAGCAAGATATGAAACAAGAAGGTTTATTATTAACTGAACTGGTAAGAGATGAAGGAAAGCATTAGACATACATCGTATCATTAATCTGTCCCATATGCTTTGCTTGCTAGTATGGTTCTGTAAATGCCTTTGGGCAAGGGTGTGCAGCACAGTCTCATCATTCAAATTCCGATGAAGAGCCAAATTGGGATGCTTGTCTATAAAATGAAGCGCTACATCTACACATTAACGAACAAATGTCAGAGAGAATACGTACTAGCTCATTAATGATTGCCTAACAATTGGTAATGAATGTATACATTTTAATTAACAAGATGGAGGAATATAATACCATAAAGATGAGCCTCTATGGCGCTGGTAAGCAACTCTATGCGATCATGATCTTTCAACAGGTTATCATTTGTTACATTGATGAGGTAGTTTACCATATCTCTGTGGCCAAGCAGGATAGCCATATGAAGAGGTGTCATATTTTTACTGCCTTTAATATCTGGAAGTGCTATATTTTTCTCCACCATTACTTTTGCAATATCCACATTTCCGGATGATGCTGCAATGCAAAAGGCCGTATTTCCAAGGGTGGTTTTTGATTCTAGACGATCACCTACTGTAACCATTAGGTTCACCAGGTTTGTTACAAATTCAAGGTCCATGGCTGCTACTGCAACGTGAAGAGTTGTGTCGTTTCTCTTTGTGATTGGTGCTGTTACCCAGTTAGGAACATCCTTAAATATCTTGTCTGCAGTTTCCCAGTCACCTTCAAGAGCAGCTTGGTAGAGAGGCACTCCATGTCTCAAGAAATCATCTCTTGTTTCATCTATTATGACAAGCAAGAGCAGCTAAACTTACTAAGTTGAAAAATTATGCACAAGAGGAAAAGAAACTAAAAAACTTGGTTTTGTTTTCAAATAGCGTTTATCAATTAAGTAAATCTTAAAAATGGAAGAATATACTTACTAAGTTGTGGAGGAATGGAAAGAGTGACCGCATCATTAGTAACAGAAGGTTGGCCATTGTCGTGATGTCTCCGAAGTGCTTTACCTGCAGACGCAATCGGGTCTCCAGCAATCATCTTCTTGGATGAACTTTGCTACTTTTGGCAGTATAAGTGTATCTGATTTAGCATAACTCCACTCAGCTACTGCCTACTGAGTACTGAGCTAGTAGTGATCAAGCTGCAGCCTAACTATATGATCATTTTAGTTAAAGTAGTGATGGAATATTATAATGGGACCTTTGTCGTCATTAACAAAATGCTAATAGAAGACTTATTAGTCTTTAGATTAATTATTTAGTATTTAAAAAGAAAGTTAACGTGGGATCGATCTGCGAGGGAGGAGACAGGACAAGGGGTTAGGTATCATACTATAATGCGTATAAGCCGTATAGCTATACAATTTGCAAGTTAAGGATCTTTTGAAAATGAGATTCGCTTGTTCAAAACTGGCACTCATAAAATGAGTTTCTGGTGACAGAATTCCAACCAATTGCTTGTTGGTTCATTGGTGATTGGGGTTGAACTTGATAGGACAGACTGCGTGTTTGATCCCCGCAACAACAATTGAGATGGAACTGGAACCTATTCACCCGGAACTCGCCCCAAATCCGGATTAGCCATAAGGGTGACCGGGTGATAACACCAAATAAAAAAATAGGATTCAAGTTTTAGAAAATAAAACTCAAAAAACTTAAGTTGTAACCCTTATAAAAATCAGATTATTACAAAATGAAACTCAGACTGTTAACTCATAAAAATAAGTATCAAACACTTGAAAATGAGAATGTAAAAACGAAGGTCAAATAATGACCTTTATAAATAAGTCACATGTTACGGGCACAAAAATGAGACTCGCATAAACGAGATTCGCGATTCTATGATACCAAACTTGATTGAATTAAGAATTGATTGAATTAGAACAATTTATGAAATGAGAATCGAGAAATGGCGGAGGGGTAGAGAAAAGGGTGAGATTACAGGAGTGCAAAGTTAATTTTAAAAATAAAAGAGCAAGAAAAGCGATATATGAACAAGAATGACAAGACAAGCGACTATGCGAGTTGAATAATACTCTGCGTTTGAAGAACAATTTTTAACTACCTTTTACATATATCATTCGTCTTTACAAGCCAAATTCATCGCTTTTATGGGGAATCTCCACCTTGAAACACAGCCTAACAAGTCTGATCTTTTGAGCTTGAAGCCATGAGTTTAAGCCACGTTAAACATTTAAGCTATTTGAACTACAACAAAATCGCACGACTTGCATCAGTTTGGAACACCATAGGAACTTCATCTCAAGAGGATCACGATACCACGACATGATTAATTGATCATCTCTTCAGCTACGATTCACAGCTTAACACTGACAAAAGCAAAACAAACTCAACCTGATGCAAAGGGGTAGCTCAACAAACCAACACCTTGAGCTGTCAAATATCCAGGTGAATTAAAAGTCTATACCTACTAACAGCATATATCATTCGGTTTGAGGAGTCCATAATATAGATACAAAACGCAGGTCAAACCAGAAAAAGAAAAGAGTTAAGGATAACCTTTATAGTGCATAATGTTGCTGGTCTTGACTAACTTTTTATTTTCCACTTATGAGATGATCGAGGGGCTGTTTGTATGCCCGTATAGTACTTGGGATCCAGCTTTTTAGAGTTCCACACTTCTACAAATTCTGAGAACAGTTTTCTTGTTGAATCCGAGGAAAGGTCTGAAAAGAACTTTTGTTTCTTCTCCTTTAGCCATGTAGCAAATTCGTTGTTCTTGGAGTAGTAGTCATCTTTTGACAACTCTTTAAAATCAGGTATCTAAAAAAGAAAGCTTGATATCAGTTTTGCCAAACAAGACCATAAAACCCGTGACTAAAACACACTTTATAACTTACTACAGTTAATTAGCTCCTTCAGTTTAGACAAGAAAGACTCACAGAATGTCGGCCAGATTTAGATCCTTCAGTTTTATGCTTCTTTTCTGACTTCTTTTCTGCAACAATAACCACAGATCAGTACAATAATCTTACTTTCTTTCTTCTTCAATAAATGGGAAATTTAATTTATAAACACAACCAACTGGAATAATTAAAAATAGGATGAATACAAACGCCAAATTTCAAGAGATGCAGAAACTGATCAAGACTCAGAAGGGGTGGGGCATGGTAGTAACCTACAGAATATCAGCAGAAACCATTCTCTGAAATTGTTTTAAACATTTAAGATGGAAAAATAGTGAACTTCGTGAACCTCTATAATGAAGTGATGAATTGATGATCGAGTTGATCCTTATGTGACACTAAATTGGAAATTCATACCTCCTTGTGCATGTACAAATATGACAGAATCAGCAGAGTACAAGTTGAGGTAGATTCTAGCTCTGCTGATAAATTTTGCCAGTAGATGAGGAAAGAAAGGGTTATTAACAAGGAGCATCCCACTTTCACAACGCGTCTAATAGAGCTGAATTTGTTTTCACAAAAGCAATTTTTCCAAATGGCAAAGGACAAAAATTTAAAAAGGAGCATCCTAATTTCCCCAGACATCTAATGAATCCAAGTAAAAACTCAAAAGTGGTACGACAGATTGCTAAAGAGCGGAGCCTAGACTTACCTACAGATTTAATCCATCTTTCAAAGAAAAACCAATACTGATCATCGAGTTTTTCAATCAAGAAAAAAATTAATAATAACAACTATCATTGTCAATCAGATATTAGTTTGCGATACATCCACCACGTATACATCCAAATCAAGCTTAATCACATACTAACAACCACCATGTCAAGTAACCAAGCCAACCACATTCCTTTGATGAAGTGTGAAGTGGCTGAACTCTAGGAAACCAAATAAAATGTCCAGGACTCCTGTAATATAGAAAGCCAAGATAATGGGGAAACCAAGAAAATTATCCTCTCTTTTCCACTCAGAAGTTTCTATATGATTTGTGTAGGCCCTTCCAAAGAAATTGAGAAACATTACTAAAAAACCAATAGATCTGCTTAAAGACTTCAAAGTTGTCAGGAAAAATTCTTAATAACGCAACTATTATGGGAGAATTTGAGAAGCAGATACTTATGCAAGGGAGGATCCATCAGAAAGTCCTTAGGAAGACTACTGTTGACAGATGTTTCCAAAGCCGGGTGTTGTGTTGTGTCAAAGCTATATGATGGAAATAGCTTGTAAGTAATTGAAACAAAGAGGGAAAAAAAGTGCAGAGCAAACCAAAAAGAGGCTTCAAAAATATCTACAAATGCTTAGTTGAAGGTCTTAAAATACATAAAGATGATTTAGGCTCACTATGCATATTAAAAGCTTCATGGCTTAGTTTTTAATAGAGTTAGTTTTTTTCCTTCAGATCAATCGGAAATGTCAGAATATATCTTTTCATTTTCACGGATCGAAGAAAGAAATATACGGAGAATTTTCTAAGAGAAAGTAGGGATAAGGAACAGAGGATACTCAAAAGAGGCTTCTAAATGTCTTCAAATGTTCAGGCAAAGGTCTCAAAACACATCAAAGCTGAATTTCAGAAACAGCGTGACAGGAACCAGACCAAATATACAGAAAATTCATCCAGCAAGATCTGGGCTAGAGGCACAAGAGTCAGGAGCTGCAAAGCGTCAAAACCTACTATACTTCGTATAGCTGGAAAGAAAACAGTTTCTCTAGTGGATGAGCATGAGGCAGCTTTATACAGCTAGCTCGGGACATAAATAATGCTTGTATTGCTGCAGTTGTTATAGTCAATTCACATAAAGCCCGTTCTCAGCTAAGCTAATATTGAAAAAGCAGTTGTTAGTTCACTTAGTTATATTATGGCTTAACTAATTAGCCCAGGGTATTACATTCCTTGTGCTGGTTTAATAAGTTAGCATCAGTTCCAAAATTGATAGAAGGCTCTTTGCACATAAGATTCTTGCCAATAGAAAATTTATCAAGTACAAAGTGTATTTAGAAGAAATTGATAAATACATCAAGAGGTCACAAGGAAGAACAATAGTGGGGTCTAGGCTAATGAAGAACGGATAACTAGAAACTAATATTTATCATCCTTCGACAAAATTTCTATATTAACGACAATTCCGATGCCCTTGTTGTTACTTCCACCTAGAGCAAGGGGAGAGGAGAGATACAGACTGTTAGTACATCCGAGCAGCCTAATTACTATGTAATAAGGAGTCTTTTCTGCTGAACCCTTAATTTAGAGACCAAATGATCAACATACAGTTTCATGACAAATATTAAGTGAATAAGTGATAGCCGGGACATAAAATTTTTCACAGTTAAGAAAATGCTACAACTGCTGTGAAACAAGTGAAATCTTAAAATGCAGCCAAAGCCCAAGGCACCTAAAAAAGTCTTATATGTAGCAAAAGTCAGAGTAGAGGTAGATCAACGTTGAAAGGCCCATGGTCCTAAACAAAACTACAAAAAATTAAGTTAGAAAACAGCAAGATTGCAAGCCCACAGAGGATAGCAAAAAAATAAGTTTGTGGGCACCCGACACCCTCCTCGGAAGCAATTATTTTGGGTGTTGAGAAATGTGTTTTCCTCCATCATTAATCAACAATCAACAATAAACAAGCACGAGGAGGTAAATAACAAGATAGAGCAACTTCACCAGCAACCCAGAAAAAGAACAGTTGAAGCCCCTTACTAGAATCTTCCCCCAACTAACCATAAGCATACCGGGTTCCTCCCCCCCACCCACACATACATATATACAAATCTGGTAAATATCAAGATAAGCACATCAAGATAATATCAGGAATCCGTTGCAACCGAATTCAAAAAGTAACATAAATCATATATGTCCTCCCTCCATTTTGATCATTTTTCACCGCTGAACTTGTGCAACATGACTACATGAGTAATAACATCAAAGTCTGAAGAATAGATGAAGATCCATTTATTCTAGCTTGGAATTACAAAATTGTTTTTCATTGCATATATCCAAAGCATTCAGTCTTAAAGTCAAAATAAATATATCCTTAATAATCTCGGGAGTTCCTGGATACTAAAACATCTCAAGAAGGAAATTGAAAATTGGAAATGTACGCAAAGATCAACCATGACATTCAGCTGAACCCCATGAAGTTAGTGAATCTCTGCGGCACTCTGCCTGGTTTAGCTGAAGATCAAGGTCTCCTACGCCGGCAACCTAAACTAAATGGCAACATTTTCCACCATGAAAAGCTCTGTAGGTGGAGGCACCTGGAGCAAAGCTAAGCTGAAGAAAGTACTACGGTTTCTAGCAGTCATCAGGTGATGGTGGGGGGTCAGAGTGAAGTTCAAACAGAAAACACATTGGCTTTCACGTGACGTACCGATTGGGCGATTGACGGCACAACTTGTAGTGATTTGGCGCAGCAATGAATACAAAAAGGCTGCTGCACAGTGCACACCCACAAAATACACAAAGAAGAGACACAGAAAGTGCACAGCAAAAGAACGAGTAAGGGAGTCATGCTGGCGATCCTAAAGATGTGCAGGCGCTGCAGTGATGGCTGGCTATTCCACAGGCAACATAAACAGGTAGTGTACGAAAGCTATGAAGGCAATCAAGTTGCACAAAATATTCAAAATGAAAATTCCCAAATTCCAATTCTCTTTTCATTATTATCGTAACTAACCCATTTCATCTCTCAAACAACTAGTGCACATAAACAGATTCATTACTTCGTATTAGATAGTATATTATTAGTAAAGAGCCTTGTTAGTTGTTACCCGGTACACCACATTTAAAATCAGTTTTGCTCATTTGTAGAACACCCTAAAATCCATACAAAACATACTTCGGTAACCCCAATCAATATGTAACATATCATGTTTCCTAAACATATTGTAATTCCAGGACCCCATTCCTAAACCCCTAGCGTTTCTTGCCAATAAAGCCCAGAAATGGCTAGGATTTTAGGTGTCCCCGTTTCCTAAACCCGAGCCTTATCAGTGTTACATAGATTTCAAAACATGTATAGAATACATAAGTTGAGATATAACCTTCTCGTTTGGAATGCTTATGAGATTTGGAATGATGGGATTTGTCTCTTTTCTTGCTTCCTTCTCCCAAATCATCCGATTTTTTGTGTCTTTTAGCTTGACCTTCATCTGCAAAATTACGGAAGTTCAGAATTCGATACAGCCACGAGTACCGAAAACCTAAAAAGTTGAGAATGCAAAAAACAAAGGAAAACAAATTGTTTAGGAATTAAAGATGATAGAAGCAGCAAAAAGGAGGAAGAACCTTGAGAATGAGAATCGGCACTTCTTTTCCTTGTTTTATCCTTCGATTTTTTGTCACTACCCATCGTTACGCCTGCTGATTCAACGGATTGCGAGGGAGGGAGGGAGTGAAGGACTGTAAAGTCTGTAATGGTTAGATTGGAGGTTTTTCGCCACCGCTTTTATGACCTCCTGCCTCAACGTTAAAATTAGAAAATTTGCCAATTAATATTAATCCATCTGTATTTAGGTAAGAGATACATTTGTCTTTTACGATCGTATTTATTCAAGGGATACACTTGTCATTTTTAGTAACTTATCAACCCCACCGTCTAATTAAATAATATATCTACACCCCACCCCAACCTCCACTCCCTAAAATGACATGGTCCCCACTTGTTTTTCTTATTAAAATATCTACTTAACCCCACTTGTTTTATTAATTTATTTCTTTCAATTCTTTTTCTTAATACGCATGTCCGGCCAAGTGTATCTCTTAAATAAATACGGGGGGAGTAGATTGTTTGTGAGTGGTCAGTTAAGAAAATATGAATTATGTACTCGGGTGAACAATGTTCATTATTCACCCTATTTTTAAATATAAATTTTTATTGTACACCAGAGTAAAAGTTGACTCAAAATACTTAATGTTACATTTATATAGGTAAAAGTTATCTACTATTTTTTTAGTGATAAATTTTTTCATTTGAATAAAAATTATTTTCTTCAAAATCACTAATAATGTATAAATCGATCATTTAACCCTTTAAAATGTTTATCTATCAACTTTTTGTTTTTATAATATAAAAGTTACAAAAAAATAGGTTAAAGTTTCAAAAAATTGCATAAAAGTTATCTTAGTGTACAATAAATTTATTGTACACCTTGTGCGCGCAAGACCTTTTGTTTTTAAATGAACATATAGTTCAAATTTAAAGAACATATCGTTCATACGCAAATAACATATAGTAAATGAACATATATTAAAATGTTCCACTTGCACGCGTACATTGAAATCATTATCCATGTTCATTAAGAGCTCAATGAATGTTCATCGGGGTGCACAATGAGCATTGTGCACCCAGGTGTATAATTTAAATTGCGGTCAATTACTACCTAGTGTATTTAAAGTTATGAATTATTAACTACCATCACGGCTAGTTTGGTATCCGGTAATAAATGGTGGGAATGAGAATAAGTGTTATTTGGTTAGAAAAATAACACCATGACATCCATGGTAATGAAACAATCTCAAAAATGGGATTTTTCTTCATAAATTTGCATTCCCACCCGAGAAATTCTGAGTTAATCTCAATGATTGGAAAAAAGTTCCAATCAAATGTCATTTTCGTAAATATTTTGCTTGAAAACTGTAGGTGGTATAATGTTAGGTGTTGACTGTATATTTGTAGTTATTGACTACATATTACTCATGTTGATGGTATACCACTTGTTGTTGACAGTATATTTTATGATTGTTGTTGAATTACTAAATACAATATTGTTTATTGGTAAGTTATTGACTGTATATTTATAGTTGTAGATTTTTTTTATTAATAGAAGCTTATTGTATATTGTGAGCTGTTGACAGTATATTATATAGTTGATGATGTGTTATGAAAGTACAATAATGACTGTACATTTGGCCCACATTTGATGACATGTCACTGTACTTTAACCCTCTAATGGCATTTTCGTAATAAAAACATCAATTATTTACGAAAATGCCATTTGATTGGAAAAATTTCCCAATCACTGAGATTAACTCGGAACGGCTCATTCCCACCCAATACCACTCCCCTAAATGCTAATGGTTGGTAATGGAAATTTATGAAGAAAATGAGATAATTTTGAGTGAACTAGCCATAATACGGGAAAGGATGTTGGTTTTTCTTACAAATTTACATACAAATTCATTGTCGTTGATTCCATTTATGACCAACTACCAAACAAGCCGTTAAATCAATTGATATCAATTGTCACCTTATTTCAGATTCCAGTAAATTAGTCCAACATCATAACTAACTCTTAATTATAACTAGATTATGTCCCGTGCATGCACGGATATTTTAAAATTATTGTTTGACCATATTGTTTATAAAATATTTCTTCTCTTAAACATAATGCATAATTAATAAATCTTGAACATATTCATATTTAATCATCTGATGCGAAACTTTACGTATTACATATTTTATATGCGGCTAATTTGATCAAAATATTGACTAAATGTATTTTTTTATTATTGATATACCGATTTGACATAAATATTTCAATATAATGTTAAGCAAGTTATTATGTGGTATTTATTATTGTCTTATTTAGTAAGTCAATATTTTGTTTCCATACATAAATCATTTATAAAAACTGTTAAAAACTAAATAAATAAATAAATTAGATATATTTTAGGAAATAGGCTTTTGGCGGGAAAAAATTGCACCAGGAAGTGACATGTGTCATTCCTGGTGTCTCTTTTAGTATATAGTAAGTAATAGATTTAATCATTTTAATTAATTAATAAATTTAAAATCCAAAAAATAAGTTCCAATATTAAATCCCAAAGTTTACCCAAAATTACCGGAATTTTATAAGGGAATTTTGTGACAAATTTGCGAATTTAAAAACATAACAATTCTAAGAGAAAAACAAAAATGCCAGACAAAGACAAAGACGCAACATTCATATATAGTAGCTTGTTATTTCTCACACAATTCTTTATTCTTGCACGATTTTAAACATTAATATCTTCAAATATATATAGGAAAAAATTATAAAAAATTGATAGTTGAAAAAAAATATTTTTAGACGAATCTAATAAGACCCCACATGACTATATTTTTTTTACGGATTTTTCATGAAATACCCCTGAATTTTTGCAAAATTCACCAAATGCCCCTCGACTTTCAGAAATTCACCAAATGTCCTCCACTTTTTAACAAATGCACAAGATACCCTTATTCATAAACTTAATACACAATATGCCATTAATGAAGATTTTCCGTCAGCTCCGTTAACTTTTCCGTTAACTTTTTTCTTAACTAAACTAATTAACTCCTAATTAATCTAATTTACTATTAAAAAAAATCAACTGCCAACCCACCACTAACCTTCCTCCTCGCCCCTTTTATCTTCCCTTTCTCTTTCTTCCATGGATCTTCCCTTTCTCCTTCTTCCATGGATGTCTAATCTCTGCCACACCATCGATATGTCTATTGTCGTCTCCTACCTCGCATGTGCCTGCCTCTGCAACTTCTCTGATTTTCTGAGCTTCCTCTCCTCTTTCCCTTACAAATTTTGGGGAAAAAAAATCAAACAAACCCTCACAAGTTCAGGGAACATATGGAGAGAGAACTAAAATTCTGGAAATTAAATCAACCATAAATACAATTGGAGAGGAGGAGTGCAATTGGGTTACTTCAACTAATTAATTTACCCTTAGTCCCTTTCAATAACACTGACAAAATCCCTCTCACCAACTCCACAGACATTCGAGAATTTCATCTCCAAATTAATCTTCCAAGATATACCTTCACAATAATTGATTTTGATTTCTTGAAATTAATGAAGAGGTGATTGAAGCAACAACAACTCATACCGACAACCAACCTGCTGCGGCGGTGCCGAAAAATTGAGAAGGAGAGGAGGTGCATCGGCGGAAAAAGCAGGGGAAGACGAAAATCGATCGGAGCACAGCCGTAACAGCCGCGGCAAGCGGGTCTTCAATGCAGCCCCACCTCCAATTTTAGTATCACTGTTACAGTTTCTGGCAACATATTCACCACCGCAAAGTTATAAGCAACAACCATGAAAACAACAACATATGGAAATTCACGATTAACGATGGTGATGATACAATCAGAGGGATGAAGACCTTGTTTGATGGAGTTGTGATGCACCAGATCAAATCCCGTATATAAGGCTCTGCGAATTGGGTCTGTTTATTTTCATAGGTTGGTGAAGGGGAGAGGAATAGGAATAGGGGTAGTGAAGGGGATGAGGAGAGAGAAAGGGGATGACCATGGTGGTGACTGCCATGGCTGCCATGGTTTTCATTTGGGAAAGAGAATGAACGGAGAGAGAGAAAAACACAAGGGATTTTTTATTTTCTATTTTTAATTTAATTAGGATAATTAGATAAGTTAGGAATAATAGAGTTAATTAGGGGTAAAGTTGACGGTAATCTAACAGAATTGACAGAAAATGCTCATTAAGGGTATCTTGTGTATTTGTTAAAAAGTGGAGGGCATTTGGTGAATTTCTGAAAGTCGAGGGGCATTTGGTGAATTTTGCAAAAATTCAGGGGTATTTCATGAAAAATCCGTTTTTTTTATTATAAATCACAAAAGAAAGTCAAATGAGCTTGTATGAGTAGTGTCAAAATCAAATTATGTCAACTAATAAAATACAGAGGTAGCTTAGTATTAGACAATCCTCTAAAAATAAAATCACATTGTATTTGTGATACATTTTTGTTTTAGCCTTTTGTTATTCCAACAAAGCTTTCGTTTATCACTTGGCTGAAACAAAGTCCAAGATCGATATGTTGAACAATATATGTCCGAAATAAGAGGAGATTGTTGGAAACCAAAGAGCAAAACAGGTATAACTGCTAGTAGAACAATAGGTGCCGGAATCCATATCGAATCACGTTGAAAGGTGATGAAGAATGTGACAGTGAATGCGACCATCATAGTCGCTATGGAGACGAACAAAGATGTTAGGCCAACCATGAGCTTGAAAGGTAGTACCTTTATAAAGTCATGTTCTGCATATCTTGAGGTTAGGATTGACAGAAACATTAATATTGAAGTTGTTGAAGCAAACAATGAAACTGCATTAGATATTGCAAAGACCTTAAAAAGAAGTTTTTTTAATAGAATTGGAGTTCCATCTTTGTCATCAGTACCACCTGGTAAGGTAAAAGCTGCTGTAAAAACTACCGTTGTGATGAGTGTTGCCACTAGAGTACATGACTCTGCTGTTTTCTTCATCCATTCCTCCCCTTGTAACCGTAGTTTCTCGTGTTGTTTACTGAATAAAGCTTGTGGGGTTTTTCTGGAATCACTTTTATCTTCATCATTTTCTGACTCACTATTATCCTCATTGCTTTCAGATTCATCACTTCTATACTCATCATTTTGGGCGGACTTCAAGGATTCGCTTCTAACCTCATCAATTTCAGATTCACTTCTAACATCATCATTTTGGGCGGACTTAAAGGATCCACTTCTATCCTCGACAATTTTGTGTTTTTTCATATTATTTTTTTCCCACACATATTGGGGTTGGACAACTTCCTTGACCGCCTATTAGAAATCAGTGATGTTACTTCTAGGCTCCGTTTGGTAGGGCGTAAAACGTTTTCATTGTAAAATGATTTTTCATGGAAAACATTTTTCAAGGGAAAACACAATTCCAAACTAGTTTTCCCTTGTTTGGTAACTTGAAGGAAAATGGGAGAAAATTGTGAAGATTGAGGGGAAAAAAGGAGAAGGAGGTAAGGAGGAAAGAAGGAAAAGTGGTTTCCCTCCCTTTCAAATGGAAAAGTGTTTTCCACATTTGAGGAGTGATGAAAAATTGTTTTACATTCCTTACCCAACCAAACAACGTAAAATGATTGAAAAGAGGAAAATCGTTTTCCGTGAAAATGTTTTACGCCCTACCAAACGGAGCCCTAATGTTAGAAATAAAATTAAATAAATTAAAATGGAAAAGATTGTAGTAAGAAGAACAATAGCGTACCTTAAACCATAGTAGCTCTCGTTGCATTTGTAAGGCTGCACCGGAGACGCAGTTGAGTCTATGAGGAGGTGCAATCTTTGCTGCTAAATGAAGCATGTTATTACCTTGGTCATCCATGTAAGTAGCAACGAAATCTTTTATGGTTCCGATTTCATGTATGAGCTTGAAGATCTCCTCATGTCTATACTTGATAGCTATATGGAATATACTTCTTCTTTTTTCATCAACTTTCCATATTACATCAGGATATATAATGATTAGTGTTCTTAAGAAATCAACATTCCCAATTTTAGCTGCCACAAACAATAGTCGTGATGGATATCCAATCAAATCTGAGATATCATCCTCATCTTCTTCGATGACTCTTTTCCAAGCTATCTCGGTTACTTGAAGTGCTAGTGCCAGCTGTTTCTCGTCTTTTCTATCGTTGCCCATGTTCGTGCCTGAAATTAAAAGATAAACTACGTAAATTAGACATGAAATAAGACGATATGTATTATCCTGAATTGGTGATTAATTAATGAAATAGGCAATAGAGGAAAACAATAAACGTGAATATCCCCATAAAAGTACTATACCATGATGTAGATGCCTTTGAGTAGCAAGAGTGTGTAGAACAGTCTTTTTCTTCGAATTCCGTAGGAGTGCCAAATCGGGACGCTCCTTTATGAATTTAAGAGCTAATTCTACGCATAAAATGAAAACATGTAAGCATAATGCTATTTTCAAATTTCCATAAACATTACTCCCTCAGTATCTTTTTCTTTTGCCTCGTATTTCTCTCTGAGACATCCTTTAAAATTGCTTCATTCATTAAGTGGTAAGCTTTGCCACTTGTTTTCTCTCTATCACTCTACGGCTTAATTTATCAAATTATGTGCATATTTTACACGCAATTCTGACTATAAATTAATAAAAGAAGACAGGGAGTAGTCAAACTCACGTGCGTTGCACGTCCACTAAGTAACTATAATGTTGGACTAATTTGTTTGCTATAGCACAGGTAGTTCGTCATTGGTACAACAAACATAAGCAGCGGTTAAAACCTTGTAACTATTTTGGGTTACGTAGCTTAAAAAAATATAGCTCAAAAAAATATATTATTTAAATTAAATATTATATGAAGCTACAAAGTATTGTAGTCCACCAATGTGATAATTTGAACTTTAATCAATTGTAGTTAGAAATTTAATGTGGCAAACTTAGCCAAAACATCTGTAGCTCACTGTTGGAGTTGCTCTAAGATGTCATAATATTGTTGTTTACATTAACGAATAGTATTATTCTTATTTGTAAGCCAAATATGTACATATGCATACTCTTGCCTAGATATATGAGAAATACATTACAGTTCATAACTTTTTATACCTTCTATCATGGGGAACACTTCTACAATTCTTTGACTCCCAAACAATATACTTCGTAAAGAAAAAGCCAACCTGTTGGAGGAAAAAATTAATATATCCAAATATGTAAAGTTGGTGATCTTATTCTTTATGTTGATATGCACGCGTTTTAACGACTAATTGATGTGCATTGAGATTACTCTATTTTTTTTATTTAAAAAAATCAACTTACGATTATTTATAATGTTTTCACTTTTATTAAAATTCTAATATTAGGAAAATGAAAAAAAATTATGTTATGATAGAAAAAGTTTGAGAGATATTAAATAACCTAATGAATTTAATTGGTTAAAATAATCATATGACACAAATTTTGATAGAATATTAAGGTATTTATGTGATAATATACAAGAAATGTAAGAACATTTTAGAACACCCAAAAAGAAAAACTTAAAGAATAGAAAAGGACTGAGAAAGTAGTATTTTTTTTTGCCCTTAGATGACAACGAGGCACTAAGGGAACGTTTATCTTACATGTAAAAATAAAATAAAATTAAGTAAAGTAAATGACTTGTGTTAAATTGTTGCCTTGTTGGCTTTGTTTTGCGGTAGTCAACTTGGCAAGTCATGCATGCAAAGAAAGAAAACTAATGAATTAATCATTGTAATTAATAAAAGACTAAAGGGGTAAAATTGGAACAAAAAATTACGCAAATTTTTGTATCACCTTTGATCGGCTTTTTTATAGAAGTAGGGAAATAAAGTACCTTATAAGATTTTTTATTTTATTTTAACTACCTTATATCAAATTTTTCTTTCATAACACTACCTTAAAACGAATTTCGTCATATCACTACCTTAAAACGGATTCCGTCAAAATTTTCATTAGTGAAAAAGAGGAAAATGAATCCAGTTGGTTGAACAATCGATAAAGAGGCACTTCAATAATTTCAAATGTCAAGACAAAATGTGGGAAATCGTTCATGGTGGGCCTTACTAAAGAAAATTTTTACGGAATTTGTCATAAGGTAGTGTTAAAAAATAAAAATGTTGGTATAAGATACTCTCTCTGTCTTTTTTTTATTTATGTTTGGTATTATGCACACGATTTAATGACTAATTAACGTGGATTGAGATTCCTTCTATTTTTTAATTAAACAATACAATTGCGTTTATTTATAATGTTTTCACTTTTATACCAAAATCTGACATTGAAAAAATGTGAAAGATTTAATGTCTCAATGAAAAGGTGAGATAGATTAAATGAACTAATGAATTTAGTTGGTTAAAATAATAGACACAACTTTTGACAAAATATTAAGACATTTATGTGATACAGAGTAATATAAAAAAGGAGATTTTCAATGTAAAAAATAAAATTGGACATCCTAAAATTAATATGTAAAGAACAAATAGCAAAAGAGAGAGTAGTTGTATTTTTTAAGGATTTTTTTTGAAAAGTGTGTCGTATTAATTAAGTAGCTGCTCACAAATTCTTATTCATTACTTCTTCTGTCCCTTTTTGTTTGCCCATGTAGCAAATGTGTTTTTATTAAGATACGAGTGAGTGAAATTGAGAAGAGATAAAAGTGGTATGCCAAATGTATTTTATGTGAGTGTAAAGTTGTAGCCATATGATCATTTATAGTAATGGTGCAATATTTTAGGGCAGACACAATAGTATATGCCTATATGGAGCACACAAATAGAGACGGATATATAAAAATAGTACTTCCTCTGTCTTTTAATACTCGCAACGTTTGTTAGTTTCACGCATGCCAATGCACAACTTTGATCATTTATATCTTAAATTCTCTTAATGCAAAAATTATAAAAAGTTGATATTTTGAAAATACACATTGAGACGAATCTAACAAGATCCCACGTGACTATGTTTTATCTTATATAAAAAGCACTAGGATCGGAATAGTCAAGTAAATTATATGAATAGTGGCAAAAGTCCAAACGTTGCGAGTATTAAAAGACGGAGGAAGTATGTGGGACAAACAAATAGGAACATAGAGAATTACTCTAGTAAGATGAAAAGAAAGTTGAAAAGTTGATATACCAAACAAACCAGCCTCAACGGCACTGGTGAGCAGCGCAATGCGATCATGATCCTTTAATTGTTGATGATTTGTTACGTCCATGAGGTAATCCACCATCGGTCTATGGCGAAGAAGGATGGCCATTAAAAGAGGTGTCATATTTGCATTCCCTTTAATGTTTGGTAGTTTTTGATTTTTCTTCACCATTACTTTTGCAATATCTACATTTCCGGATGATGCTGCAAAGCAAAAAGCCGTATTTCTGTTTGTGTTTGTTATTTCCAAATCTTCTTCAATCATAAGGCCCAACAGTTTTGTGACAAAATGAGGGTGTTTGGACGCTGCTGCAATGTGAAGGACTGTATCTTCATGTTTTGTGATTGGGGCTGTTATCCAACTCCGATCTTTCTCGAAAATGCGGCTCGCCTTCTCCCAGTCACCATCCAAAGCAGCTTGGTACAGACGCACTCCATATTTTACGAACTTTTTTCTTCTAATTCTTGCCTCATCTTTTTTTGATAAACAACAGTAGAAATTGTCAAAGTGAGATACTTGAGACAATTAACATCACGTCCTTATTTGGTTGGGAGGAATTGAAAGGAAAATAAAAAAGGAAAGGAAAAATAAAGTTTTTTGTGTTTGGTTCCAAAAATTATATGGGAAGCGGAAGGAAAATAAGAGAATTGAAAAGAAAGCTTTATAAAAGTTTCACTTTCCTTTCCTCTAAAAATGGGAAGAATTTGAAGGAAAGAGAAAACAAAATATGTCAAACAAAAATATTTAATCCTAAATTCACGTTTTTCATACCTTTCTCTTCCCTTCCTTTCTACTAATGTTGTACGTAGTATCTAACATGGGATTCCTATCATTTCTTTCATTTCCTTTCTCTTCGCAATTTAGAAGGTGGACCATGGTGCACCTTAAGAACACTAATATATAATTAAAAGAACATCTGGTTACATGAAAAGAACATGAATAATTTTTTTATTTATATTTTAAATCAATAGTGAAATAATATATTATTTTTTTATAACAGAAAAGTGAAATATTATACCGCATAATGTTCTTTTATGTATGCACATATGTTCTTTTAGCGCATCATGTTCTTTTATGTATGCACATATGTTCTTTTGGTGCACCATGGTCCATAGTCCACGGATTGCTCTCTCTTCCATTCTTTTCCCTTACTTTCTCATCCCTTCCTTTCCTTTACTAATATTGAACCAAATGAGTCTACCATGTACAATATCTTATCTTTCTTAATTACTCCATGTTATCCACTCACAATATTTTACTTTATTAATTTTACATCTTATCGTCTTTTTACACACAATCTCTTATTTTATTCATATTTAATTTACAGACTCACCTTTTATATGCTCTTCATTTAATTTATGTATTAATATTTGTACAAATAATAAAGGTAAAAATTATTACAAAACAGAGGTAGTATATGTGTGGATGTATAAAAATCAACATAATGCATGCAATATTTAGGGAAATAATCGAGGAGGTATAAAATTTTAAAAATTTCAAATGAACATTAACTTCTTTTCTTTTTTTTACGGAAAAAAATGAACATCAATTAAGAACGAAGACTCGAAGAAGATATATCCCCTAAAAATAAAAATAAAAAGAACGAAGACATATTTACTTACTAAGCTTTGGAGAATCCGGATCTAGTGTAACAACAACCTCCGGTGAGTCCCTTGTATGTGGAGCTTCATTGTTGGTCTGATGTGCCCATCGTGCCTTTAAATCAGAAGCTACCGAATCTCCAGCAATCATCTTCTTAAACGGTTTGGTGGTAAGTTTGCTACTTTTGTTTTGTCAAGGTGAACTGTAGCAGTAGAGCACTACTCCAGTGCCAACAATATTTTATCATTTAAAAGATGGACGAACTGAAACAAGGCTCTGAGGTATGGACACTTTATGGAGTATTGACTAAATGCTAATTTAAGTGGATCTACATACGTTGATAATTTTATACTTTTTCAGATTAGAAATATATAGACCTACTGACCTAGTTCGACCATTTTAATTTTTTATGTACTAGTTTAATTAAAGACAAGTAAACGTCAATACAAAAACACTTAAACAGTCTACTAAATTCAGCTAACCATAATACTCAAGAAAAAAGGATAAAACTTTACGTTCAATTCATGCCATACAACTAATGCTACCGCTTGATACATGCGATACGTGCTGATATTTTCAGATATAGTGTATGAAAACATATAATGTCACACCAATTTATGTTCTTTAACAATTTAAACACATAGCTTTATATATATGTTTCCTCTGTAATCTATTAGTTGCAGCGTTTTGACTTTTTTTAGTATTCATATACTGTTATTTGATCGGTTTTGATGCATAAACTATCACATAGTAATGTGAGAACTTATTAGATTCATCTTGATTTATATTTTCACAAATATAAACTTTTATATTTTTTGCTTATATTACCTCCGTTTCAAAATGTTTTTTACAGTTACTATTTACACAAATATTAAGACAAAAGAGGAAGTGTGTGTAAAAAGATAGGTGAATATAATAAATAAAAAATAGATAAATTAAGTAAGAGATATTTGTAAGAAGGTGGATGTGTGTAAGAAAAAATGAATAAAACAAGAGAAATTGAGTGGAAAATTATAAATATTGTGGGATAAGAAGGGTAAGATAGTAAGTTTCATGTCAAAAAATAGTGTAAAGCACGTACAATAAAACAAACAAAAAGTGTAAATATCATTTTAAAACGAAAATAGTATACAATTAAAAATATTAACAGTTAAAGATGTGATTTGGCTAAGATAAAAATCAAAACTTTGCACCCAAAAGAGAACGGATGCGTAACAAAAATAAAAGGGGCATGCATGCATGTGGGTATTCTCTGTGTTTTTCTTTAATACTGTAGCAGCTAGTCACCTACACTATCACATTCACTAATCCAATTAAGTCAACTATTTGGCCTAGAAATTAGAACCCAGATGTGTTCTTATTAAGAAAATACGTTAGAACAATTTTTTAATAGTTATTTGACTTGACTTGAAAATCTTAACGCATTATCCAATCTTTCAAAATGTCTAATTTAGCCCGAAAGATCAAATAACAGCTCAACGGATTAAATAGATCAAAGCATTGGACTTGGGCATTACACGGACCACGTTTATAAGCGCGTAAATACTATTGGGCCACTAGCTAGCCTTGGTGCGAGCTGGTAGCATCACTCGTACAAGGCCATGATACGTTGGGTGCTGCCGCATGCCCACACGCAAGTGCTTGACAGCATACCCAAAAGCGTCGCATTGCTCACAAGCCTGCACCCAAACGTAGGCGCAATAGCAGGTCCATTAGCGTTTGGCGCTTGAATTCAATTTTCCGTCCTCTTTCAATCTGAAAATGAAGGGTATTTATACCATAACACATTATGCATGGCCAGCTGTTGCGCTTTGTAAAATCCGATGCGCTTGGCGTAGTAAGTTGCGTTGGTCGTCAAAGCTGGGTGCTTAGCACTCTGGATGGCCAGACCTTACTGCGCCTGGCGGAGCAAGTTGAGCCAGCACACCTTGATGTGCTCGGCGCACCTTAGCTTGTTGTATCCTTGACGTTTGACGCAACTTAATTGCCAGGGCTTTTCGACTCGGTTTTGAGTTTTAATTTGATCAGTTGATTTTTAAGGCATTCAGGATTTGACTGTGTGTTTGTAATGGCGGATCTTAGTTTGTGTTGGGGTGGGCCTGGTCCTCCGGCCGGAAAATTTTATAGTGTATTTTTTAGTTACGACCCCTAAAATTTGTGTATAATTGTATAATTACATAGTTTATTGCTAAATTTTTTTCTAACCCCCCCACGTAAAACTGTTCAAAATCCGCCCCTTTGTGTTTGGGCTTTGTGGTTAAGTCTCATTCTTGACGACACTTTTGCTCGTGTTAGAAACCGGACCAATTAAGTCAGTATTTCTTGTCGTCATCGATTGCTAATTGCGGAGACATGGTTTTGGTTTATCGCATTCTTTTTCTACCATTTTCTCTGTTAATTTAGTAGTTTTAAGTTTAATCTAAATAACTTTCTAAAAAAAATATGTACGTAGTATTTGATTAATAAGTGATTAAACAGTAAGAAAAACTTTGTTGTCATAGGACCATTCCTAGCTGCAACCTCATATTCGTCTTCGCTCTAATATGTCAAAAAAGCACCTTCTCCGCCTAATTAAATGGATCTCTAGCAACCATCTTAGCGAAAGTTTAGGTGATTTTTCCAATAAATTAAGCTACTAGCTAGTTGCCTAGTTGCACCGATAAAAAATGATGCTGCTAGCTAGTTGACTACGGAAATTAATTACTTTGGTAATACTCCGTATTTCATAGCATAAATTCAAGCGCAAATTATTATCACCCTATTAAGAAATGACTATAACAATAACTTAAGGAGACCTCATATGGTTTGTGTGATCATGTGAACACGTGAGGGCTTATAGCGAACTACAACTTCGTGTAAAATTTGCACAAATATTAAAATAAAATAGAAAATTGTGTAAAAAGGTAGATGAATATAATAATATATGGATAAAGTAAAAGAAATGTGTAAAAATGTGGGTGAGTGTAAGAAAACAAATGAAAAAAGCAAGAGAAATTGAGTGGAAAGTTGTAAATGTTAGGGATTAAGAAGAGTGAAATAGTAAATTTAATGTCCATATATAAATAAATTAAAATAAAGCACAAGGTAAATAAAATTATAAAATAGACTATACGTACGGAAAGTACAAATATCATTTTAAACGAAAGTAGTACATAGTAGTGTTCATGTACAACAGATCCGCTCTTACAAAGTTAAGCCCATTATTGGGGGTCTAAGTTTTGCAATAAATCATCAACTAGGACCTCATTTTTTTTGGGTCAATAATTGGGACCTAAGTTTAGATTTATGGTAGTTTAACTCACCTTTAACTCAAGGTTGACTATTCAAACTAATCAAATAAACCAAAAATAAATTATAAGAGTTACTTTGTATGAGTTAATAAGTAGTATTATTTGCCAATTTTTAGGGGTTTTATTGGGTTTATTTTGTTTGTCTTTATATTTGAGTTAATTGGTACTTGTTAATTTTGTGATTTTTTGTTCCCCTGAAGAAAAAAAAAGTGATTTTTTGTGAGATTTATGATTGAATTGGTTAATTTTGTATTTTGTATGATATTAATGCTGCTAAATTTTATTGTTTTTGTGTTGATTTTGATCGATTTGTTATGGTTTGATTTTTTTTTTATGTTTATTTCGTGATGTTTATACCTTAATCACCTAAAGAGAGCAAACTTTTTGCATGATTTCTAAATTGATTGAAAGTAAATGACATTCGGCTATTGTTTTAAATGAAGATGCCTTTTAAAGGGGTGACATGCAAAAGTATGATAGATTGATACAAACTACTGAGTAATTTTAGGATGTGACCCGTATACTCATTTTCTTTAAAAAAATATGGGTCGGAGCAGGTTGGGTATGCTAAATAGGTCACTTGAACTGACTAAATATGACTTGTTTATGACCCGAACAGACCAATTTCATTAAGTTTGGCCCGAGCCGCCCTTGACATGACCCATTTTATAGCTCTATGTTAAAACATTCATTGAACATTTTGGTTTTGTTGGTTTCGAATTAAGTAAAATTATGTAAATAATAGAAATTAGTTACTTAACATTTTTTTTATCAATTTATCGTTGAACTGTGAACTATAATGGACGAACTTCATTAATAAAGAAAATATAAATTAATCCGGTGTTGGTAGTTTCCGATTATGTTTGTTCAAGAGGGGGATATTTGAGGTGTAAGAATAACAATTAATTAATTTAATTAATTAGTTTTGTATTTTTACAAAAATAAAATGTTATAATTATATTTCTTATTTCTTAACCCAAAGACTTAACATCTTTTTAACTATTATAGTTAACTTTGACTAAAAAAGTAAGGGGTGATGATAAAGGTCGTAAGTTGCGACAACATTTAGTTGTAACAATCTTACGTGTCGCAGTTTAATTGGTACATATAGGCGCCACGTGGGCTATGTGTCATCGGAATATTTTTACTATCAATTCAATATTTTTACTATGAAAATATGTAAATAAGGTAGACGATATAAATAAGAAAACAAATTAGAATATTAAGATTTTCCTACCTTTTCTGAAACATGTATAATATATTATATAAGTTAAATATTTTAGTTTCCAATTTAAATCATGACACATAAGCATGTCATGTCATCATTGTGACAAGGCTTAACCTTTATCGTTTTCGAAAAGTAAGATGAGGTCCAAATTATTGACCCAAAAAAAAGCGAGATCCCAATTGGTGATTTTTTGTAAAACTTGGACCCCAATCATGGGGTTAACTGATCACTAAAATCTTTTCAATGAAAATGTTTTACACCAAAACAAAATTAGCATTAATCACAATTAGAATACCAACTACGATTATGATAAATTGTGAACGTGTCATGTGACACTAATGATTCGAACTCAACCCCTCAAGTTTGAACATTAAAAACTTATCTATATATTATACGTTATCTTTTACACAAAATAGTATAATACTCCCTCTGTCCCGGAATACTCGACCCGGTTTGACCGACATAGAGTTTAAGGGACTTGAATTGACTTATTTAATTTAATAGGTAGTAGTTGATAGTGGGGTATAATTTTAATGTAGTTAGTGGGAGGTGGGTTAAGGGGTGGGGTTGGGGGGAGTAGGGGTTGAATTTTTAATTATTTTTTGTATGGAGTAGGGGGTAGGTGGGTTAATAGGGGTGGAGTGAGAAATAATATAATATTGTTAGAATATTTCCATTTTTAGAAACAGGTCAAGTATTAAGGGACGACCCGATAAGGAAAACAGGTCAAGTATTCTGGGACGGAGGGAGTAAGTAATAATAATAATAAAATAAACAAATGTACGTATTAAAAATAAAATCGCGATCCCGAGTATGATTTTTGTATGCATTCCATAAAACTAGTTCATACTTCCTCCGTCCTTAATACTCGCACCGTTTTGACTGGACACGTTTGTCAATGCACAATTTGACCACCAATATCTTTAACTACATATTATAAAAACTTATAAAATTTTAAAATTTTAAAAATATATATTAAGATGAAGCCAACAATATATTATATAGTAACATTGGTTTTCATATATTATAAATAAAATAGGGTCAAAGTGAATTATGTGAATAGTCAAAAAGTGAATAGTGCAAAAAGTCAAAACGGTGCGAGTATTAAGGGATAACTCAAATTAGACTATATTCCGTGAATCCAAGTACATGAACAATAATTGTGACTTGACTCAAAAACTCAAAAACTCAAAAACAAACCCAGACAATTGTAGAAACAGACCAACTACACTGAGAAAGTGTAAAGTCGTTGAAATTAACATACATACTAGAATTAAACAATTAAAGACAACTGATCGAAATACCTAATTTCCGAGGATTGTACTTGTTTCCAGTTTAGAAATCTGTAACTTTTATTAAAAATATAATAATGCGGAGAGAACCAGAGAATCTGACGAGTTATTAGTTGTTAGTCCTCGCGACGGCGTTTGATGCTAATGGACTTGTCCAGGGACGCTTTGTCCGCTACCTTGGGGGTCCGTCGGTGGCCGTTGTTGTTGTTGTTGGTTGATTTTGGGGTGGCGAAGTCGGATTGATTTGTGGTTTTACGGTACTTCCTTGCTGGTGAGCATGATCTTGGGTTGATCTGATGGTGACATGTCCCAGGGATCTCATTTTTGAGTTTAGTAATGACTACTTTGGGTTTCCTATTTGGACGCTCGCGCTTCAAGCAGGGTGTTTTTGGGCTAATGGTGTGTGAGCCCTTGGCCGTTGACTTCATCTCCTCACCAACAAAATCTTGATGCGACTTGGCCTTTTCTTTTGACGGAGGTGTCGAGTCTGAGTGGATGCCTCTTTCGTCGCACGAGTCCGCTTTGGTTTTAGCACAAACAACAACATTCGCATCGACTTGATTATTAGCACCAGCATCAACAACCTTAGATATTTCACCTCCTTTGATGCCTGTGTCGGCTTGGTTATTAGTACGCCCAACACCCTTGGAGATACCAGTAAAGTGGCATACTAGTGTTTTGGCAGTTTCGCGAACTCCTTTTAAATTGAAATCCATACCCAATTAAGGGGGTACGTATTTGAACTCAGCTTTCTAGATTGAGAAATGAAATTGGAGATTCATCAGTGATACCAATGAATTATATAGGGATACACTATGCGACAACCACGACTTTTACACTAGTATTGTTTATTGGTTTGTACAGCTAATAAATATATAGTAACTTTTGTGTAAGATCGCCTTGCCGGAAAGATCACTTTAACTGTTTACCTATTTGGTTAAATTGTTTAAATAATTAGTTCTACTGCTTCACTGGCTAATTAATTTCATTGTTTAACTAATTGGTTTCAGTACTTAACTAATTAATTCTAGTATTTAACTAATTAGTTTCATTACTTAACTAATTAATTTCAATGCTTAACTAATTAGTTCCAGTGCTTAACTAATTGATTTTATTGTTTAACTTGTATGACATCAAGGTGGTCTTTTGTGTAAGACCGCCTTATATAAAAGTTTGTAATAAATATATCCATCCAGGACAGTGGAGGATCTAGTATTGGGGGTAAACTAAATACAAAAAAAAAAAACTCTACATTACGGTAGAAAACTTGAGTTATTTATTCATTCCACATTTTTTATTTATTCATTCCACATTTTTAACCTTGTACTCCGTAGTGTGTACTAATTTTCAAACAACGATATACTCCCTCCGTTCCATAATGTTCCTCACTTTTCCATTATGCGCGGTCTCCAATGCACTACTTTGACCGTTAATAATTTTAATTTCGTATTAGTAAAAATTATAAAAAATTGATATTTAGAAAATTTATATTGTAACGAACCCAATGATATCCCACAAGTTAACATGTATACTCTTAATCATACTATTAATTACGGTCAAAGTTTTTAAACGTAGACCATATGAATAGTAAACATGAGGTACATTTTGGAACAGAGGGAGTACATAATAATAGTAATATTAACCAGTATTCTATGGCGTACCGATATTTTCAAAAATATGATTTGATATATACGCAAGTAATTATAATTTTTTTAAACAATTTTTGTAAGGGTATTATCGATATATTACGTGGACACCTAAGTGATAAGTTACTAAACTAAAGTTTGATCGTAATAAACTAAAATAATATTTCAATGACTTTCTTCTCTAATGTGTTAATTAAAACATAGTCCTATATACACGCTACACGTGTTTAAAAGTAAGTACATTTGTTAAAACATGTAGTAAGGAAATTTATTTAAAACTAAAAAAAAATGTATTTATATGTAACAAAATCTATTTAGAAATTAATATAATAACAAATTAACTAAAAAAAACGTAATTTTTTTTTGTTTTTTACTTGTTTATTTTTCTTGCCGCAAAGTGCTTGTATAACGATATAAAATTATGGTGTGATTAAGAGTAAGACTAAGTTTGGTTTTGTAATAAAAAAAAATATGCGAGATTGAAGGGATGGATCCATTTTCTTTTAAATGTCTTAATACTTGCTTTCATGTTTATTAGAGGAATTCAATTAAATTATTGTTGACTTTTGGTTGTCACATGCATTGAATTTTTTTTTTTACAACATGCATTAAATAATCAGTTTTTAGAATTATTACAATTAAATGTTTAATTAATTAAATTAAATTAAAAACTTATTAAGGGTATTATAGTCTATTTTATAGGGGGCACCAAAAATCCATTTACTAAAATGAACTCAGGAGTTCCCTTCTAGAATAGAGATAATAATAATAATAATAATAATAATAATAATAATAATAATAATAATAATAATAATAATAATAATAATAATAACCTAGACCACGTGATGAAAGAGCAACCAGGGGATATTGCAGTGGTGAGTGAATTCCTGGACGTGTTTCCGGAAGATATCCCAGGAATTCCGCCCAATCGACCAATTGATTTTACCATAGACTTAGCACCCGGAACTGCACCTATCTCAAAAGCCCCATACCGGATGGCTCCAGCAGAAATGAGTGAGTTAAAAGGTCAACTTGAAGAATTGCTAGAGAAAGGTTATATCAGACCAAGTGCATCGCCTTGGGGAGCACCAGTCTTGTTTGTGAAGAAGAAGGACGGTAGTATGAGACTCTGTATAGACTACAGGGAGCTCAATAAGGTCACAATTAAGAATAAGTATCATTTTCCTAGGATAGATGACCTATTTGACCAATTGAAAGGAGCGGGAATGTTTTCAAAGATTGACTTGAGGTCAGGTTATCATCAGTTGAGAATCGCAGAGCACGATATACCGAAGACTGCATTTAGGACTAGATACGGTCATTATGAGTTCACAGTTATGCCTTTTGGGGTTAACCAATGCACCTGCAATCTTTATGGACTTAATGAACCGAGTATTCCATGCATTCTTGGACAAGTTTGTAGTGGTTTTCATAGATGATATTCTGGTCTACTCTAAGAATGAGGAGGATCATGCGGAACACTTAAGGTCAGTGTTGAGTACCCTGAGAGATAACCAGTTGTATGCCAAATTCTCGAAGTGTGAAATCTGGCTGGAGAGAGTTGCGTTCTTAGGACATTTCGTATCCAAGGAAGGAGTTGCAGTGGATCCTGCAAAGATAAAAGCCGTTAGTGAGTGGCCTACACCTAAGAGTGTAACCGATATTCGAAGTTTTCTTGGTTTAGCGGGTTATTATAGACGCTTTGTGCAAGACTTTTCTAGAATCAAACCAATGAAAACCTTGATGAAGAAAGAGGCGAAGTTTGAGTGGAATGACCAGTGTGAGGAGGCGTTCCAAGCCTTAAAGACGCGATTGACAACCGCGCCAGTGTTAACTTTTCCAGATGAAAGCGGTACTTATGATGTATATAGTGATGCCTCTAAGAATGGTTTAGGGTGTGTGTTGATGCAAAACGGGAAGGTGATTGCGTATGCATCCAGGCAGTTGAAGCCATATGAATCCAATTACCCTACCCATGATTTAGAGTTAGCCGCCATAGTGTTTGCATTGAAGATATGGAGACACTATCTGTATGGTGTGAAATGTAGGATATTCACGGATCAAAAGAGTTTGAAGTACATTTTCACACAGAAGGACTTAAATATGCGCCAACGAAGGTGGTTGGAATTAATCAAGGATTATGATCTGGATATTCAATACCATGAGGGAAAAGCCAGTGTAGTCGCAGATGCCTTGAGTAGGAAATCAAGTCATGGTGTGAATGCGTTAGTAGTTGCTAACGAGCTGTGTAGGGACATACAGCGATTGAATTTAGAGATAATGAGTGGAGAATGCCCCGAGGGTATGATGAATGTCTTAACCATCCAATCGTCGGTGTTTGATGAAATCAGGGAGAATCAGACCGGTGATGTTAAGTTAGAGCGGATAAAGGAAAAGATTTCGCAAGGAAAGGAGATTGATTTTAAGATCCACGAGGATGGAAGTTTGAGGTATAAAGGACGCTGGTGCGTACCTCAAAAGTGTGGTGAACTAAAGGAAAAGTTAATGAGAGAAGGTCACAATACACCATATTCTGTTCACCCGGGAGGTGACAAGCTGTATAAGGATCTGAAGAAGGTCTATTGATGGCCAAGGATGAAAAATGAAGTGGCTGAATTCGTGGCAAGGTGTTTGACTTGTCAAAAAGTTAAGATTGAGCATAGGAGACCTCAAGGGAAGGTCCAACCTTTAGAGATTCCGAGTTGGAAGTGGGACTGTATCTCAATGGACTTTGTCACTTGTTTACCCAAGTCGAAAAGTGGAAATGACACCATTTGGGTAGTGGTGGATAGGTTGACTATGTAACACCCCGACAATTCTCTCTTTTCTAAAATAACCTTTTGATATAAAACGTAGAGAATTATCAAGGCATTATCGCCCGTGTGAAAACGTAACGGCTTATTCAGAATTTTGCAGCGGAAAACATAAAACTAACTTTAGGTTTATAAATAATCGATTACAGATTTAATCCCAAAAATCATCCAACGAAAATAAAGAAATATAAATAGTACGACAAGTTTAAAGTCCCAATTAACAAACCCAAGTCAACTTAGCAAATCAAAACTAAATACAAGCTCTCTATTCCCGATCCCAATGATGCAACATCTTCAAACCTGCAGATGGACAATGCTTATTGATCCTTAGAGACTGCTCACCAAAGATTGGGTCATCACAGGATCAATAAGGCATAGCCATGATCAACATGCACAAGCAAAAACGAGTAATCAGCAAAGCTGAGTACTACATACTAAATCAATAAAAATCCTAACATGATTCTATTAAACGAACAATCCTAACATGGTACTAAATAAAACATAAGCAAGGATAATCAAAATATATTGACTTGAAGACTATATTTGACTGAACTAGACCTTTGTATCATTAACATTATTTTAATTGAAATAGTCAATGGACTGAGTTGTCTACTAGAAACTTCTTCTTCTTCACTAAGGAAGACGAGGTACGGGCGCGACTCCGTAAACCCCAATGACCTGCGATATCGAGGGAATTTTAAATAAAAATAGAACCGGTGATCAATCCGGCCCCAGAAAAAGCCATAGGCTACCCATGACCCCAACTCCTGATTGTCCGTCACTTTAGACGTGCACAGTCTAAAGCTATTGCTACTCATTTTCACTTTACATGACTTAACTTTTAATACTTGGTTATGACTCATCAAACATAAATATTATATTCAACAAGTAAACACAACTTCTTTTATCTTTGAATTAAACCAGTGATCACAACATTCAACCAAGAGTCAATTCCAACTATTTTAATCATTCCTTTATCCATATTTTAAAAATCTTTATTAGGTATAAGGTTCAACTACCAAACAAGGTCCTCGGCCCTTATAAAGTAGTGAAAATCTAAAGAGGAACAACGATCAATAAAGATCTAAACCAATATTAAATAATATAAAGTTCCCCAAAACCAACATGCTTGCATCAATATTCCATGCTAACATGATTCAATTCTTATAAATAAAGTTCTATGCTTAACGCATTAATTCAACGACATTGAACATGAAATTCCAACATAAACAAGTTCATAAATACATTCATCATATTCTCAATACAACACACATCCAAGCACACAAGTATGTACGTACCTTGTGTAAACAAACTGATAGGCCACTTTAACGAATTCAAAAGTCGCCTACAAAGAATTCTCCGCCTAAAAACAACCAATAAAATTCCCCAATCAATATCCAACAATTTACAGCAATACTAAAGTACTCTAAATACACCCTAAACACATTTTGAACCATCCCCAATATCGAAACTTAACTAAATAACCTCCAAGCATAATAACTATTAACCTAATGATCCCAAAACGTTCTAAACTCCAATAAAACATCCCTTTTAAAATTTCCAGCAATATAAAATAATTTCAAACGTCCACAAAACATAATCAACATTCTTAAAATCATAAAAATAATAGCTTTAATAATATATAATCATTCTATTATGATTTTAGAATATTAAAACCTTAAAAATCCATGCTTTAATAATTAAATTCCTTATTTCAATTCAATTACATAATCTGAAAATTAAATTTATTATTTAAACATAATATATAATCTGAAAATATAATTTAATCATGATAACTTATAATTTACATTCAAGGAGTATGAATTAAATTAATAAAACTTCATTAAGACCCTAAATTAAACGTAGTTAATAAATCTGAAAATAATTAAATTAATTTCAACAACATATAATCTGAAATTTCATAACTTAATCATAAAAATCATAAATTTAATTCAAGAAACATAAATTAAATTAATAAACTTAATTAAAACATTTAAATAACTTAGGGTTTAAGAAAAACAACCAAACTAAAGAGAAGAGAGTGGGCGGCCGGCGGTCCGGGGCACGGCGGCGCGGCAGCGGCTGGGTTGGTGGTTGCGACTGTTGGGCGGCGGTTGCTGTCGGCATAAACAGGGCACGAATGAGTGCCACAAACGAAATAGAAAAAGAAAGAGAACGAAAGACAAAAGAGAAGGAAAGAGAGACTACCGGCGGTCAGGGTTGCAGCGACGGAGGCGGTTGTTGCGGCGGCGACGAGAGGGTTGCTGCGCGAATCAGAAACGAAAAAAGGGGAGGGAAGCAATGGTGAGAACTACGAAAGGAAAAGAAAGAAAGAACGATGAAGAAGAAGGACGACGAAGAAGGAGGAGGGATTGGCTTACTGGCGGCGCGGGCGGACGGCGGTGGTCGCCGGCGAGGGTTCAGGGTGGCGGCTGAACAGTAGCAACAAGGAGGCTTGAGAGGGTTTTGTGGTTCACGTGAATAGGGAGAAAAGTTTTGTTGATTTTGTTTTTACGTAATATTGGAAGAGAGGAAAGGAGTAACATGTTTTGGGTCATATTATTTGGGCTTTACCCAATTGGGCTAGCATTAGGATTTAGTTTTAGGATTTGAGTGTTTGAGTCAAACCGAATAGGATTGTTTTTCCGAATTCAACGAGTTTTCCTAATTCAAATTCTTTTCAACATAAAATTCTAAAATTATTCTTGATTGCATAAACGTTAAAATATTTAGAATATATTTAAATAAAATTAAATATGCATTAAATATATAAATATTATGAATTTCAAAAATCGTTAAATATTTAGAACGTACTTAAAATAAAATAAATATACGTTAATTATATATTTATTACTAAAATTCATAAATTATATTTAAATATAAATAATATACGTTAAAATATATTAATAAAATTTATAAATTTACGGGGGATTACAATCTACCCCTCTTAAAAGAAGTTTCGTCCCGAAACTTGACACGAAATTTCCCGCATTTTCCCCAAAAGCTTTTAACTTATTCTTACTAGAAAAGTACTTGTGCCACCGATGTGCACTCTTTTGCCAACTCAAAGCTATTTGTGTTACTCATGAACACCTTTTCTTATGCGGAGAATCTATTTGCTTTGCATCAACTTGTAAAATTTGCTAAAATAAGCAATAAAATGCATAAAAATTCCATAAAATGGGTAAAAAGCGCGAATTTCTATCGTATTCTACCCCCCTTAAAGAAAACGAGTTACGCCCTCGTAACTCACCTCAGGGAATAGCTAACCAAAATTCACTTTCGACGAATTCTATCCTCAAGATTCCTATTTCACTAAAACTACTCACTTTAGACTTTTCACAACAGATGACGAAACAAAAGAACAAGTCACCACGAATTAAATAATGCTTAACTTGCTCGGAGTTAATAGAAAAGTACCAGAATCTATATCGGCAGATCGTTCATCCTCATTCTGATTCATCATGTACAACTTTCCTGGAGTTTTATTCGGGTTGTTGTTATCATTTGCAGGCTTATTATAGTTCTCTTGATTGCTTTGTGCCCCTCCAGGCTTTGAATTTTGACCTCCAGATTGGTTAAACCCCACTTGGTTTCCACTTCCATTACTATTTTGTTCCTTTCTGTGCTTAGTGAAGCACTCATACTCCCTATGCCCCTTTTTCTGACAATAGTTGCAGGTCACTAATTCTCCTTTGCAGTTCTTACCAGGGTGATTGTTACTGCACATCTTGCAATGATGCATTCTCTCAGATTGGTTCGAGTTGTTGTGGTGCCCCTGTTTGTTTCCTCCTTGGAAATTTCCATTTCCATTCCCATTTCCGTTCCTATTCCTTTTAAAGTTTTCTTGGTTACCCCCAGCATTAAAATCTTTTCTCTTTTCCCCAATTACCACAGTTTTCTTGTCCCTTCTAGACTGCAGACCATAAATATGAGCAGCTCTCCCATACACTATGTCTAAGGATGTAAAGGTTTCCCCACCTAATCCCAGTTGAATTTCATCAGTCAGCCCTTGCTCGAACCTTTGAGCTTTCAGCTCCTCCGTAGCTACAACCTCAGGTGCAAACCTCGATAAAGCTATAAACTTGCTATAGTATTCAGCAATAGTCATATTCCCCATCCTAAGGTTGATGAACTCCTGCGCTTTCTGCTTTCTCATAAAAGGAGGATAAAATTTCCCCCTCAAGGCAACAATAAACGAATCCCAATTGAATCCCTCAGCAGCACTTAGTCTAGTTCCATTTTCCTTCCACCAAAGGTCGGCCTCATCTTTCAGGTAAAGGACAGCTTGACTTACTCTCATATTCCCAGGGCAACCCACAGCCTCAAATAGTTTCTCAAATTCCCTAATCCAGTTTTCCAGGAAGGTTGGATCTGCTTGCCCCTTGAAATACGGTGGCTTAACCTTAGAAAGTCTTTCAAACATTTCCCCTGCAGAATCAGGGCGTTCAGTTCTCTCCTGGGTTAGCTTTTCCGCCAAGAGGCGAATCGCAGCAGCTAGATCATTGTTGTTGGCCATTCTAGAACGCGACCTGCAATTAGTATATTTTACTTTAGGTTTGAAACATCACTTATACGTTATCCCATACAATTTAATACTTGAATTGACCATAAAGATCGCCTCAACCAACAATGTTCACATTAATACACATCATTTACGAAGGCACGACAATCGTTTACGAAGGTGCAACGATCATCTACAAGATGCAATAATCATTGAAAAATAATTATCCTCAATAATTCACGAAAGACATTTACACACTGCACATAAGGCATGACATTTTGAATCATATTGTTCATGAGGGTCTAGATTGGCCCTCACTTCCTTTATATACTCAAATCATTTAATATTTTTGTGGCAATTAAATTGATCCACAATTCACACTGAATATGCAACCAATAGGAAGATTAATCCATGACGTACTACCTAGAGGTTGGGGTATTATAGAATCCTCAAAATAGAATAAAGAACAATTCTTTGAAAACTTTAACTTTTATTGCTAACTCCATAGAGGTTTATTACATCCTTGAAAATAATAAAGAATATTTCAAACTTCAATAACCTTAAACCTTAAACAGTTGTAGCTTTGCTACTTATTCTTTAAAACATAAAAGAGCTAATTAACTATTTATGACTTCAAAATATTTGTGGCCTCTTGCCTATCCATTGCTCCTGAAACTTGCGAAGTGAAATTTAGATCTCAAGATTATCGAACTCTTCTTCAGGGTCTTCATCGGGGTCTTCCTCAGGGTTTGCATCTTCACCCATGTATTCATCTTGATTAGGCTCACTTGCCATCTCCTGTTCACTTTCGAGCTCTGCATCCGAATCACTAGAGATCTCAATGGTTGGCTCATGAACCGCTGGGTTAGGATTCTCTGCCTCAACACCTACATTCTCATTCTCCACAGCTACATCATTTTCCTCTAGGTCATTATTTACACTAATTCCCATAGGTTCTTCTGTAACTGAATCCCCAACATGACTCCCTACGATTTTACCGTCTCTAAACCCACTTTCTGCCGCTTCAATAATGGTGGTCAGAATTTCTGAATCATATTTCCATCTACCATCCCAAGTTCCATACTTAGCCAAGTTTGGAGTTCCATTATCAGAATGCATGTTTTTAAACTTTTCCTTGAGTTCTAGGTATGGAAATTTGTTAGGTAAGCAATTAACGATAGTGGCTGCTATGATATCCTTTCTCATTAGGATAGGTTGCCCTTGAACTTTAGCATAATATTCACATCCAAACACAATTTTCTTCACGTAAATATCAGGGGTTTCTATATCAAGTTTCTCGAAGGATCCTATGTTGGTATACTTGGAAAGAAACATTTTATTCCTGAAATAAACAATTCAAGGTCTCACTAACGATTTTCGAGCCAAAACATAAACAAGGTTCAATAATCAATAAGTTTGGTGGAATCAAACAATTCTTTATGCACATGTAAATGTAACACTTAAACAATTAGCACATGCACATACATAACAATCAATTTCTTATCATTGACTAGCTACTAATGCACATATAATTCTATCTTATATGCCCTTCTTATATTACCCATCTCTCATAAACTAAAGCATTAGAATCATTTATATAACGAAATAAAAGAACGAAAATATAATAAAATTATAACATAGAATAACAACATAAATAAAAATATAAAATAAATAAAGTGAAATAAGTTAAGAAAATGCGTAGCGAATAAATTCGAGAATAAAGTTATTAATTCGAAAAGATTTATATTTCCTAATTAACGAATTCTAACTCTTGAAACAACTTAAAAAAAATTGAACTTTTTTTTAAAAAAAAAAAAAAAAAAAAATGTACTCATTATTTTTTTTTTGAATAATAAATAATAAGAAAAATAAAATGTCGAAAGTATCACTTTAACTTGAATAATAATTTGATTTCGAACTTAAATAAGGAGTATTATATGCTTTCAAACAAGATAAAAGGAAATCGGCCCCCCAAAAAAAGTACCAATTTTTGAACACTATAATACGTAGAATCTCGATTTTTAAGAAATTTATTTTAAATAACTAGATAGTTAGGCGCCTAAAAATTTATTAAAGTAAAACCTTAGCTTCTAGATACCACTTTGTAACACCCTGACAATTCTCTCTTTTCTAAAATAACTTTTTTATATAAAACGTAGAGAATTATCAAGGCATTATCGCCCGTGTGAAAACGTAACGGCTTATTCAGAATTTTGCAGCGGAAAACATAAAACTAACTTTAGGTTTATAAATAATCGATTACAGATTTAATCCCAAAAATCATCCAACGAAAATAAAGAAATATAAATAGTACGACAAGTTTAAAGTCCCAATTAACAAACCCAAGTCAACTTAGCAAATCAAAACTAAATACAAGCTCTCTATTCCCGATCCCAATGATGCAACATCTTCAAACCTGCAGATGGACAATGCTTATTGATCCTTAGAGACTGCTCACCAAAGATTGGGTCATCACAGGATCAATAAGGCATAGCCATGATCAACATGCACAAGCAAAAGCACGTAATCAGCAAAGCTGAGTACTACATACTAAATCAATAAAAATCCTAACATGATTCTATTAAACGAACAATCCTAACATGGTACTAAATAAAACATAAGCAAGGATAATCAAAATATATTGACTTGAAGACTATATTTGACTGAACTAGACCTTTGTATCATTAACATTATTTTAATTGAAATAGTCAATGGACTGAGTTGTCTACTAGAAACTTCTTCTTCTTCACTAAGGAAGACGAGGTACGGGCGCGACTCCGTAAACCCCAATGACCTGCGATATCGAGGGAATTTTAAATAAAAATAGAACCGGTGATCAATCCGGCCCCAGAAAAAGCCATAGGCTACCCATGACCCCAACTCCTGATTGTCCGTCACTTTAGACGTGCACAGTCTAAAGCTATTGCTACTCATTTTCACTTTACATGACTTAACTTTTAATACTTGGTTATGACTCATCAAACATAAATATTATATTCAACAAGTAAACACAACTTCTTTTATCTTTGAATTAAACCAGTGATCACAACATTCAACCAAGAGCAATTCCAACTATTTTAATCCTTCCTTTATCCATATTTTAAAAACCTTTATTAGGTATAAGGTTCAACTACCAAACAAGGTCCTCGGCCCTTATAAAGTAGTGAAAATCTAAAGAGGAACAACGATCAATAAAGATCTAAACCAATATTAAATAATATAAAGTTCCCCAAAACCAACATGCTTGCATCAATATTCCATGCTAACATGATTCAATTCTTATAAATAAAGTTCTATGCTCAACGCATTAATTCAACGACATTGAACATGAAATTCCAACATAAACAAGTTCATAAATACATTCATCATATTCTCAATACAACACACATCCAAGCACACAGGTATGTACGTACCTTGTGTAAACAAACTGATAGGCCACTTTAACGAATTCAAAATTCGCCTACAAAGAATTCTCCGCCTAAAAACAACCAATAAAATTCCCCAATCAATATCCAACAATTTACAGCAATACTAAAGTACTCTAAATACACTCTAAACACATTTTGAACCATCCCCAATATCGAAACTTAACTAAATAACCTCCAAGCATAATAACTATTAACCTAATGATCCCAAAACGTTCTAAACTCCAATAAAACATCCCTTTTAAAATTTCCAGCAATATAAAATAATTTCAAACGTCCACAAAACATAATCAACATTCTTAAAATCATAAAAATAATAGCTTTAATAATATATAATCATTCTATTATGATTTTAGAATATTAAAACCTTAAAAATCCATGCTTTAATAATTAAATTCCTTATTTCAATTCAATTACATAATCTGAAAATTAAATTTATTATTTAAACATAATATATAATCTGAAAATATAATTTAATCATGATAACTTATAATTTACATTCAAGGAGTATGAATTAAATTAATAAAACTTCATTAAGACCTAAATTAAACGTAGTTAATAAATCTGAAAATAATTAAATTAATTTCAATAACATATAATCTAAAATTTCATAACTTAATCATAAAAATCATAAATTTAATTCAAGAAACATAAATTAAATTAATAAACTTAATTAAAACATTTAAATAACTTAGGGTTTAAGAAAAATAATCAAACTAAAGAGAAGAGAGTGGGCGGCCGACGGTCCGGGGCACGGCGGCGCGGCAGCGGCTGGGTTGGTGGTTGCGACTGGTGGGCGGCGGTTGCTGTCGGCATAAACAGGGCACGAATGAGTGCCACAAACGAAATAGAAAAAGAAAGAGAGCGAAAGACAAAAGAGAAGGAAAGAGAGACTACCGGCGGTCAGGGTTGCAGCGACGGAGGTGGTTGTTGCGGCGGCGACGAGAGGGTTGCTGCGCGAATCAGAAACGAACAAAGGGGATGGAAGCAATGGTGAGAACTACGAAAGGAAAAGAAAGAAAGAACGATGAAGAAGAAGGACGACGAAGAAGGAGGAGGGATTGGCTTACTGGCGGCGCGGGCGGACGGCGGTGGTCGCCGGCGAGGGTTCAGGGTGGCGGCTGAACAGTAGCAACAAGGAGGCTTGAGAGGGTTTTGTGGTTCACGTGAATAGGGAGAAAAGTTTTGTTGATTTTGTTTTTACGTAATATTGGAAGAGAGGAAAGGAGTAACATGTTTTGGGTCATATTATTTGGGCTTTACCCAATTGGGCTAGCATTAGGATTTAGTTTTAGGATTTGAGTGTTTGAGTCAAACCGAATAGGATTGTTTTTCCGAATTCAACGAGTTTTCCTAATTCAAATTCTTTTCAACATAAAATTCTAAAATTATTCTTGATTGCACAAACGTTAAAATATTTAGAATATATTTAAATAAAATTATATATGCATTAAATATATAAATATAATGAATTTCAAAAATCGTTAAATATTTAGAACGTACTTAAAATAAAATAAATATACGTTAATTATATATTTATTACTAAAATTCATAAATTATATTTAAATATAAATAATATACGTTAAAATATATTAATAAAATTTATAAATTTACGGGGGATACAGACTAAGTCAGCAGTGTTCATACCAATGAAAGAAACCTGGAAAATGGAACAACTTGCCAAAGCTTACATCAAACATGTAGTGAGATTACATGTAGTTCCTAAGGATATCGTATCATATAGAGATTCTAGGTTCCTTTCGAATTTCTAGAAGAGTGTGCAGAAGAACTTTGGTACAAAGTTGTAAATGAGTACAACGTTCCACCCAACCACAGATGGACAAACCGAAAGAACTATTCAAACCTTAGAGGATATGCTAAGAGCTTGTGTGATTGATTTTCAAGGTGGATGGGAAGATAGCCTAGATCTAATTGAATTTTCATACAACAATAGCTATCATGCCAGTATTGGAATGGCATCATTCGAAGCCCTGTATGGACGAAAATGCAGAAGTCCACTATGTTGGAGTGACATTAGTGAAACTGTCGTATTAGGTCCCCAATTGATAGAGGACACTATGAATTAGGTTAGGACTATTTAATCCAGAATCCAAGCCGCGCAAGATCGCCAAAAGAGCTACGCAGATTTAAAGCGTAGGGATGAAGAGTTCCAAATAGGCGAAAAAGTGTTGCTTAAGGTTTCACCAATGAAAGGTGTGATGAGATTTGGGAAGAAAGGAAAGCTTAGCCCAAAGTATATAGGCCCATATGAGATCCTAGAACGGATAGGGAAGGTAGCATATAGATTAGCCTTGCCCATGGACTTGCATAGAGTACACAATGTGTTTCATGTATCTCAGTTGAGAAAGTATGTCCCGGATAAATCTCATGTACAGCAACCGGAGACCATAGAGTTAGACCAAAGTTTGACATTTGAGGAAAGACCTGTCAAAATACTTGATAGTAAAGTGCGTAGTACATGAACTAAGGATGTTAAGATTGTTAAAGTGGTGTGGTCTAACCAAGAGTCCAAGGAAGCTACCTGGGAAGCGGAGGAGGAAATGAGAAAGAAATATCCCGAGCTTTTTCCCGAGGTTAGTTGAGTTACGGGGCCGTAACACGTTTTCTTTAAGGGGGGTAGAGTGTAGTAGAATTTCGCGCTTTTTACCATTATTTACCCAATTTATCCTTTAAGATATGCTTGAATCGTTGTCTCTAGTGAAGTTTCACTGTTTATTGTCATGTTGAATTACTTAAAGAGTACAACAACTAAAAAAAATTTGCAAAGAAAACGCACTAAAGTCTCACAATAGTCTCAAGTCTAATTTTAAAATCGTGATTTCCGTGCCCAAGTTTCGGGACGAAACTTCTTTTAAGGAGGGTAGACTGTAAAACCTCGTATTTTTCTATAATTATAAATATATTTTATTATATTTATAAAGCATTTCTTCGTATTTATAAAGTATTTTTATAAATTAATTTCATTTAATGAGAATTAAATGCACTTTTATTTTTAAGTAATTTAATTTTTAACTAATTACGAAAACCGAATTTTATTAAATAAATTCAACGAATTTATTTAATTGGGATTTGTTGGGTCGGCGAATTTAATTTAATTAAAGCCCAGTTGTTTTGCCATGATCAAACCCAACAAAAGCTTGCAAGGATTAAATTCAACTAAGCCCGAAAGCAAGCCCAACCTTAAACCCTAATCCCTATCCCATGAAGGGATGAGCACCTATAAATACCCCTCCCCTTCATAACATCCCCTAACCTAAAATTTCTGAATTTTCTCTCATCTCTCCTCTCTTTCCTCTCCACTTCGTCCGGCCCTTTCTTGAGCCACAAGGCATGAGCCTCGTTCCCTTGTGTTCGTGCCTAGCCGCGCCTCACGCGCACCTCTCTCTCCCTCTCGATTCGCGTCGCAGCCCCGCAGCGCCCAGCACTCGTGTACGAGGCCGCTGCTGCTGCTGCTGCTGCTTGCTGTGCGCACTCGCGTGCCCCTCTCTCTTGCCCAGCGCACCTCGCGTGCCTCGCCCCTCGTCGCTCCCTTGCGCGCGATGTGCGGTGCGTGCGGCGCTGTTGTTGTTGCTTGTTGTGTTGCGTGGTCGGCGCACAGACACACACACGGAATTGTTGTGAGTGTGTGTGTTGATCAATTGTTTAAATCAAAATTTATTTTCAAAATATTAATTTTCAGTTTTAAATTGATTTAATTGTTGTGATTATTTTAAATATTTGGGTTGTTTAAATTAATTAGAACGGTTATGAACACCGTATTGGGTTAGTGTTGTGTTTTAATTAAAGAGATTAGTTTTGATGATTGAAATTATTATTTTCAGATTTAATAAAGTTTATAAAGTGTTGGTTTTTGAAGTCAAAACATGTTTTTGGGATAAACTATTGTTAGGGTTTTGATTTCAATTAATTAAGCGTTTGATTCTCATAATTTAATGACAATTTAAATTATGGGAATCAACTTAAATTTTCAGATTGTTTATAAGCTTTAAAAAGTTGGTTTCTAATGGTTTTAAAGCTAAAAAAAGTCAATGTTTTTATGTTAGGACTTGAGTTGACTATTTGAGACTATTAAATTAACGATTAACAATTGATTTCTAATTAAACTAAGAGTTTTAGAATCTTAAATAGTTGCTGGAAATTTAGTAAACATGGATAATAATTTAGTTTCTCCTTTTGTGTTTATAGGAGTTGATTTCTAGTGAGTCGTGATTCGCACAGTGGCCCCCGTACTTAGGTATTCCAGGTACCTATAAGACTAGGGTGACCACCCATCCCTTGAGGACTTTGTGAAGTGAATTGAATGCGAATCATGTGAACTCATATGTTGTTATGAATTCATGTTTGATGATTGGGAATGAATATGTTATTATGAATTCATGTTTGATTTTGAGAACGAGCATGTATTATTATTATTATTGAATCTATGTGAACGAGCATGTTATGAATTGAATTATTCTTTATAGATTCTATTGAACTTTCATGTTATGGACTTTTATAATCATTGAATTATGTCAAGCATGTTATTCAAGTTGGTTTGCATGTATGAGTAGTGCGCATGCAAGTTGTTATTATTGTTATGCTATAGTATAGGATGTCTAGCATAATTATGGAGCCAGTCGAATATTGCCATTGAGCAATATATATTCTACCAAAGGGGTAGAATATGTTAGAGAGTATGTGAATTGAATTAAGGACAATTTGTGCTAAGGGCACACCTCGCTTGTTAATAGGCAATGTCGGGTTATCTCAAACAGTGTTTTTGAGAAGGAACAATGGGAGTAATTTCACTTGAGTCTTGTTTGATCACAAGTCCTAAAGAATTCAAATAACGGTTTTTTCATGAAATGCCCCTGAGGTTTGCAAAAACGCACCAAATACCCTCGCGACTTTTAAATCACACAATATGCCCCTATTTTTTTCCAAGTTTGCACTAAATACCCCTAAACCGACCTTCCGTTAGTCCTCCGTTAAGTCATGTTTATAATTCACCAAATTCCCCTATTTATAAACTTATTGCACAATATACACCTATTTGTAAACTTATTTGCACCAAATACCCAAATTGCAGGAATTGAATCTAACGGCTAGTTTTATTACACCTAGGGATCAAAATATAGTCGTTCACTTCACTTGCATATTTCTCACTTGGTAAGACAATTTTTATTGACCTAGTATGATAAATGAGGATCCTTGTTGGTAACCTGGAACAACAAAGAAAGATTGGGTAACTATGTGATGCAACACTATGTTGGTAGGCATCATAAATATGTTATCAAGGTCACTCCTTTGTTGTCTATGTGTTAGAAACTAACTTCCCTTGGACCCTAACAACAGGAAGCATCTGGGAAGGACAATGCAAGTGATAGAAAAATGAAAACTATTTTGTTTTAGCATAGATCATTGACATTAATTGTTTGGGTTAGACAAATTAACTTCATCAATAAGGCAAAATGCAGAGGAATCAGAAGATGTATAATCAAGTTTGATCAATCTGTATCATATTGCTCGTACATAGCTCATGACATATCGTCACAAGATCAAAGAGCTTTGTAAGTAATTGGTTGCTATCATACATCACATTGCACTCGTTAATTAAGAAGACATACCCAAGGAACAGACTAGCTACTAGCTAGTACTAGAATGAACAAAATGAAATCGTATTACTATTTTTGCTACTCCAAAAAAAGAAAAACAATACTGGAGATTGAATTTTCACCATGAAAATGACTAATCAGTCCAGAGAAAGTTAATGATCGATCTAAAAATGAACAAACTGGATCACACTACTTTCTTTGCCCACATTCAAATTCCTTCAACGTACAAGTTCAAGCAACCAATTAATGAATAATTAATACAAACAAATACCTAATCAGATAATTCTAATTATTTAGTCAGAGCAGCCATTAATAACTGATCTTCCTCCGCCTGCTTCCGCTTCCTCCGCTTATAGAAAAAGACAAAAATGCCCACAGCAATCATAACAATTAACCCTCCAAGCCCAATTCCAACCACCGAATTAAGCCGTCGATGTATCCTTCGACATCCCCGAAGTCGGCAGCGACAAAACAGAACTCACGCCCACCGGTGAAACAACCGCTGGAGGTCCAGGCGGTATGGCGGCTGTTGTTCCCGAAGGAGGCGCTGGCGGCGCATCCACTGTTGCGTCATCTGCCGAAATCAACGGCGAAATCTCCGGTGGCGGCGTAGCCATCGGAAAAACGTGCGTGTATGTCGACTTTTGGCTGCAAAGATAACCCTTGCAAAAAAAAAGTAGGAGATAGAAAGTGTGAGTTTATGTCTAAAGTTGCGGTTCTTGCAGATCTACCCAGATTTTTTAGGGTTCCAGTAGAATTCAAGGAGGAGGAAGAACAGGGGAGAGGAGAGAGAAAGAAAAGAAGATTGAGATTTTTTTTTTTGAATTTCTGTAAAACAATTATAGGTAAATCTTGCCAAACCCAAATTAAGGGCAAAATGGTAAAACGTAACTAACGGCGGACTAACGTCCGTTAACTCCAAGTGCATCTCATGAACAGTACGAAAAAAATAGGGGTATATTATGTGATTCAAAAGACGCGAGGGTATTTGGTGCGTTTTTGCAAACCTCAGGGGCATTTCATGAAAAAACCGTTAAAATAATGAAGTGTCATTGTTGAATTGTTTGATTGTTCGATTGTTGTATGTTGTGTCTTGAGTAGAGTCTTGAGTCGCCTTGAACATAACATATTAATTAACGTAAAGTGTAACCCAAAGAGCTTCAAAACTCT
This sequence comes from Spinacia oleracea, assembly GCF_020520425.1. Classification (NCBI taxonomy): domain Eukaryota; kingdom Viridiplantae; phylum Streptophyta; class Magnoliopsida; order Caryophyllales; family Amaranthaceae; genus Spinacia; species Spinacia oleracea. The sequence continues at coordinate 24,971,011 of NC_079489.1, forward strand.
TGGAACGTATATACCTTGAGTATGAACAATGGCACTACTACAAAAATGGGCAAAGAGACCCGTCCAAAATGGCCTAAGAGACCCCATTTAAGGGGGTTTCTAGAGGGGGTCTCTTTGTTAAAACGAGAGACCCTTTATTTAAGAAAAGGGGTCTGTTATGTTAACCATACAAAAAATAATATATAAGGGGAAGAGACCCGTTATTAGAGAAATGGGGTATGCTTGTAAAAAAATTCAGATCCCATATTTAACATATGGGGTCTCTTCGATTTTCTTAATATTACTTTATCCAACAAACTGAGACCCCATATGTAAGATAGGAGGTCTCTTTGAATTTTTTTAATATTTTTATATTTAACAATTCAGACCCCATAAGTAGGATAAAGGGTCTCTTTGAATATTCTACTATTTTTTATTATTGAACTCGAGAGACCCCATTTTATACCTAACGGGTCTCTTTCATTAATTTTTATTAAAAAAAAAACAGCATAAATAAACCATTTTTCGGCCTAAAAAAATCAGCATTTAACCATTTAATAAATTCCAAAATAATTCTTACAATTACCAAAAAAAAATTATTTTCTACTTTACATCAATTATAATCTCCAAAATATAATAAAGCTCAAAAGTCTACATAATTGTGACAATATTAAACAAATTGACAATAATCATCATTAGCAATGCGAGCACAAGCATATCACCTCCAACTCCATTTATTCCTAGTCCACCACCTATTCTTTGAGGCCGCCAGTTATGAAAAGTTCTTCCACGCTCCACCATCCATCAGAACCCTCCTTAGTTCCCTCAAATTTACTTCCATCAATTTGTTTAAACGCATCAAAAGTTACAAAAGATATGTCACATAAGTCATATAAGTCACATAAGAAAAGTTAAAGGAACTTATAACAAATATATTCCACATAATAACCAGCTAGCAACAAACCTTTCATGTCCCTTGTATGCGAAATTATATTAAATCGTAGAATCTTGGTTTGTTTCTCTCCTGTCATAGACCATTTTATCTGAAAGACACAATGGAGAAAGATCTATAAGGACAAGAAATTAACAGACAAAAGAAGCATGCTAGAAGAATTTAAGAACATTTGATTATCATCTACAACAGTGAATTCCTTAACGGCAGGACATCAAGGTGCTATGCCGCACACCTTTAATCATTAAAGCTACACATGTGAGAGGACCGCCATTACAAAAGTTGTAGAAATACTGACGTAAGTGCCAATTTACCAGCCCTTGAACCAACTAAGGAAAATTTATAGATAAAACTGACCCACTTACCAGGGAACCTTTCAATATAGTGTATAAAATTAACTGGGAAGTTTTGAGTAACCGAGAGTCTTTTGGAGGAACAAATGAGCTTAGTAAAGAATTGCATGTGGTGATATATTTTTCAAAACAAAGGGAGAAATTGTACTCCCGATTTTTCTTTTACAGAGTGCAGCTAAAGTGTGGAATTTCATATAAACTGATTATTGTAAGGAATTCAGTTACACGCGTACATATTATCCATAATCACCAATATGAAAATCATACGACAAGACGATTGGTAGTTTTAGAACATGTGAAGATAATGCAGTACTAGGAAGAAGAATGCAGTAGGATCATAACCAGTTCTAGGAAGAAGAAAGTTGTGGCATACTAATATTGCAAAGATCACAGGTACATATCTCTATATTCTGTATCAATTCAGAAATATGCATATAAACAATTAATGCAAAAAATGATATCAGAAGCTAAGGAAAATGAAAGAACTCCGGTTTAAAACATACTCTATACTCTCTATATCATTTCAGAAAATCGGAATATAAACAAGTAATGCAAAAATTGATGTCAAAAGCTAAGGAAAATGAAAAAACTCCAGTTTAATACATACTCATTGATGACCATTTTGGTGAACTAGGGGATCTCCTTTCCTTCTCCAACTTGATCTAACCAATAAAAATATCAGTAAGTTAGAGTTAGCTAATTTATTTACCTTCATCTATGATTCTGCCTTTGCAGTTTTTTCAGTCACTGCTAGTTTGTCCTTTAAACGCTTCATCTCTGCTTGAAAATTGGCATACATGTGTCATTTGTTTGACTGAGATTATATGGTCGATAAGAGGAATTCCATGTACAGGGAGTTGTATACTTGCAAAACCCTATGTTCTTCAACCCATTGCTTCACTGGAATTACCTTATCAACCCCGTCTTTCCATTCATTAGCCAACTACAGTTGCCACTCTGTTTGCTGACACCTTAGCTCGTGCAAGCTCCCCCTCACGAATTATCTTCTCCTCCTAAATATCACCAAAGATAATTTATGATCAGACATTAGAAAAACTACTCTATCTTGAGACATTGAACTAGTTTATTATTCTTTACAGTAAAGAGTATAAAAGAGAAATTAAATCGTAACACACTCACCACCAATAAATATTCCAGCAAATCATATATTATGAAAATTGAGAACATCAAACAAAAGTGAGAAACTGGATGCAATTTATAACCTTCTGTTAGTCAAAGTATTATATCTTACATTGAGCTCAGAGATTTTGCGTTTCTATAACAACATTAGCAGTAGCCCCCACCAGCCAAAACGACCTCCTCAAGTTCCTGAATCGCCTGGCTAAGCTTTTCAACCTCTATGACTTTATGATGGTTGGTCTTTTCGAGTATTTTGTTCTCTTCCAGGTAGATTTCGATCTGTCTCCTTAACTCGAGGTTTTGGTTTTATATATCCTCAACTCCTCAAGATTTTCCTTGTCTCAAGGACAACTGCTTCTTTTGACTTTGTATGACGTTCCATAGCTTTCTTATCCTCTAGCAAAGTTGCAATCTGCCAAAGAAGACAGATCTTAGAATTCAATATAAGTATCTAGCAGGCCATCAGTTGATACTAAAATTATTTCTACTTGTAGTAAGTACCTCATTCTTGTAAATTTTGATGTCAGCTTCAAGAGGATCGATGATCGAATCAATTGGTAGAAGATCCTCCTCCTTGTTGTTTGTGTGTAGCCTCCTAAGGGCTGCTTCAGCTACAAACTGTGCAGCCAAAGCATCCTTCTTCTCGTCAGCTCCTTTCTTCATTTCTAGATTATGCATTTTGATCAGTTCCCAAACACAACCACTGTCACTTTCTTTGGTTCCTTTTACTTGCATGAAACCTTGGTTAACATCTGAAAATCGGCATAAATACCTTAGTTACAGGAAGTTTTCAGTGACTGTAAGTTTCTCATCTAACTTTTCGTAGTTCATTTTGAGTTGTACAAGGGGGGAGAATACATAAAGTAATACACAATGCATATAGACTTAGCTGAAGATCATGGAAAAGTAACAAATGAGGTTAAATAAAAAAATATGACAAAGTATCTCGGAATATATACCTCATCTAAAGCTTTTCCTTCAGCACTTGAGTTGCTCGTAAGGCCTCAATCTCATTCGTGCACCACCTATCTCATTATCTTCTCTGAAGCCATGTTTAAAACCCAAAATAAATTGTTGGAAATCAGACATAGTATACCAAATCCATTGTCTTAAAGGAAGGATAGAATAAGTTCTTAATTATATGATTTTTCGAGAGCTAAATTTTAAACAATGCTAAAGTTGTGGAACTCTAAGCTACTACACTCAGTTTAAGGACATATGATGAGGCATATAACCAAACATCTATGGCTTAATTCATATTATTTGACTGCCTTAGGGTTCAGAACATTTAATGTTTCAGCTCTCAGTCATGTGGTACGGTTACTACACTATAAATTATGAGGCGCAGCAAGTAACCTGATGTTTCCAAACCAGAAAAACTATACTGAATCTTAATTATGTTCATGAAAGAAGCCAGGTTGGGCATCACACACCACAAGAAAAATTAATCCCTCTAAACAAATTTAGCATGACACCAACACCATTAAGCATGACATCCACACCATTTAGAAACTACAAGTCATCAGACGAAATCTGATTTTCCTACTAACTTTTTTGTGGTAGAGTCGACATAAAGATTAGAATTCTGGCATGAATACTTCAAATGAATCTAAAACATCCAATTGACAGTTGACAAGCATGAAGAATTCAAATTCGACTAAAGCCACAATTTCACACAGTCAATTAGAAATTCGTAGAAACTCATAAAAGAAAAAACCTAACTTTGTAGTTGAAATTGAATTTGAAAAATTCAGAAAGAAAGAAAAACCTAACTTTGTAACAACAATTACAAATTAAAATCGAAAATCCCACATGAAAATAACAATTACTAATTTCGCAGAACACACAACCTTAGCCGCAATTCTTCATTTTCCGATTATTACCTAGATTGCCTTTACACCCACGAAGCTTTTAACCAATCTGAAATCCTAATTCCCCTCAAATCCTCCCGAAGAACGATCCCTAAAAACCCTAATCTCACAAAACATAACCGTGCAAGTAAAAAAACCTTAAATTCCGTGAAATCCAGAACAAATAAGAAAAAAACGCAACACAATAGCAACTAAATCAACATGAACTTAATTCAAATGAAATCAACAAAACATCACAAAATCGGATATTGAAACTAAAAAATTACAGACCTGGAAAAGGTTCTTCCGGTTTGGATCTGAGAGAGTGTAGCTTGCTGAACTCTAGATGCTCGCTTCCAGGTTCTTTCAAGTAATGAGGCGCCATTACCGCAGATTATTTTCTCAATCGGGTTTCCAGATCTAGAGGGGAAGTGCAGAGGAAGAGATGGAAGGAAAAGCTCTGGGTTTCATTTTTTTCTAATGTTTTCTAATGGAACAAGGTTGTTGGAAGATGCGAAAGAAGGAAACGAAAGAGACCCGGTATCAAATAAGGGCTCTCATGATTTTCTCGTAAATTGGCTTTGTGGGCCCAGGGTACACAGGAGACCTTTTATCTAAACTAACGGGTCTCACATTTCCCCCTTTTGATTTTCTGTCCAAAAAATGTGGGCCCTTTGATAAATTAGAGACCTGTTATTTAAAATAAGGGGTCTCTCGTTTTTTCCATCTTATTTTTCGCAGATAAATTGTGGGTAATTTCTGTAATTAGAGACCCGTTATCTCTAATATTGGGTTTCTTATATTAAAGAGACCCGTTATCTCAACCAATGGGTCTTTTCTTAAGGGTCTCTTTGGCCATTTTTGTAGTAGTGTGGGGGGAGTCTTGCCGGAAAACTTGTACTCCTAGAATGATACAAGACGTTGTTTCATTCTCTTTTATGCCGTTGTGCATTGGAATTCCTGTCGGTATGGCCCGACTGTCGGTAGTAGCCCGACTTATTTTGGTGTATGGTTGGCTCCCATCACCCTTTTCTTTCCTTTTGAGGATACTTTACTTTACCCGTTCGATGCTACTTTTTATTAATCTGTGAGTCAAGAGTCGTGTCAAGTGTCAAGTCTTGTCTCCATGCTTATCTGTTTATTATATGGCTTTTGCATGTGGATCATTTAATTTTTCGAGTGAAGCATGTTAGGATAGAATGTTATTCTAGCTTGTTCGTACTCAGCTTTTGCTGACTTCGTGTTTCATGTCTTTTGGTCATGGCCTTTGCCTTAATGACCCTATGATGATCCATCAATTGCATTTGCGTTGATGGGAAGTAGATTTTAATAAAGCAGGTTTGTAGAGATAACTTGCGGGAGAAGTTATCATGGGATTCGAGTTGAGAGTTTAATTCTTCCGTATTTTATAAACTCTATTTTTTTATTTATAGTCATGACTAATACTATCTATAGTTAATGGATTTTTAAATGGTTTAATACTTTGGATTTGGGCCTCAACGGTTCCAACTTTTTTTAATGACCTTTAACTATTTATTTAATATGCTTTGAAAGTTAGTTAATTCCGCTGCGTAATTCTGGTAAATAGCCTTAGCCGTTATCACGGTGGCGGTAATATCTTGGTAATTCCTATGTTTTAAGTCGGAAAATGTTTTATAAAAAGCATGGAATTATTAGGGTGTTACAAACCCCCTGCTGGTTACAACCCTTTGACTTTATGGAATTCTTTGACAGGCGTAAAGACTAACTCGATGTAACATTTACATGCTTCTGAAATCCATCACCCCTTCCCAATTTATGGTAAAGGTTTGTAGGATTTACTATTTTTGGGAGGCATGAGCCTCAAAATGTAAGGAGTGAGGAGCTGATGATGTTCTGGAGTTTTGTGCATCATGGCTCCATGCCATACAAGATCAAGGTGGCTTATTATATGACCCTTTATTTTTGGTCGGTGGCTAGGTCCAACTACGCATGACCTATCTACATCATATAGCCATGTGGTTGGTGGGGTTTGTAAAGACAAATATCTACCATGTGCCTAGGCCAATTGAGATTACAAAGGTCTATTTGAACCTCCAGGATTGGATTTTCCCGGCACGTAACGATTTGGTGCTCGGTGAGATTTTATGGGTATTCAAGCACCAAGCTCTCTTTAACATGCCTAAGAATCTCACTGCCTTCCTGCCCAATCAAGCAAGCTGCCTTTATGAGATCCCTAATGAGAAATTCCCAACGAAACTCCACCACCTATGCAACAACAAACCTTCTTTCGTGATGCATCAAAGGCTCAAATGATATGGTTAGAGCTAGAGATGGCCAATGTGGCGGGTTGGGTGGGTCATGGGTAGGTTTGTTGGATCATGGGTCGGGGATAATTGACACACGACCTGCCTCAGTTAATTTAGGGTGGGTCGAGGCGTGGGTTGTGTCGGAAAAAATGGACACAATAGACGATGGGTCGTGTTAAAAAGTAAATTTATATACACTTAAATTAATTAATTTTTAAGTTATAATATACATTATATTTAAACAATCAAATTAATATTTATTATCATTTTAAACATACAAAAAATAGTTTAAATTAGGATGGAGGCTTTGGTGGGTCACATGGTTAAGTGGGCTGGGTACATGTGTGGGTGGGTTGGGTTCTTGTGTTTGGTTGGATGGGTCGGGTGTGCCATGGTGGTTTGTGTCGGATCCGATGGGGTGGGTCGAAATGAGTTGTGTTGAAAAAACTCAACCTACGACACATCAAGAAAAATATCTGGGTTGGGGGGTTATGTAATGGGTCATAAGTGGGTCTGACCCACGTGGCCCAGTACGTGCTGTGTCAAGGAGGGCAGGGTCAAACCCGACCCACTGGCCATCTCTAGCTAGATCTCAACGTACTAAGAGGCTCTTAACACCAGATTTGATCTCTTTGAGAGTGATCACCAGAGAGACATGTTCCTCATATACGATTACTTCGCGGGTCAGGGCGTTATTGGTGAGTCTAGCCCACACCCTTTATGGTTTCAGTATCCATATGACGGGTATGGTTTTCCTGGAACCCATGGCACCTTCAATTCGTTCCTACTAGATACTCGGGTGGTCAGGTGGCTTTGGAGGCTTGGTGGTGCATGAGGCAGTGGTGCTGGAGGAAGTCGTGCCGTGACTAATCGCCATGGTGGTGGTGGCTTCGATGTTTGTTGAATATGATCATGAAGATGAGGGGGAGGATGGCGGCAGAGGCCGCCAATACTAGTGTGGTTCCGTGCCCCTTTAAGCCAATGAGGACATTGTTCGATTTAGCTTAGAGGTGTTCACTCTTCGATGTACATATGGTATGTTTTCTCTTCTTCTCTACCTACATTCTATTTTTAGTTTTGATGCGTTACGTTTTAGATAGTTTTTGGTGTGTTATTGCTTTCTGGATTAGTTTATTTCTTTCAGAAAATGAACAAAAATACAAAAATACGTGTTAGTTGATGAGATTAAGACGATTGCTTCCCTGTGCCCCTACTGGTGTGAGGGGGGGGGGGAGACGTGTTTAGGGTCTCTTCGTTCTCTTCCCTCGCGGATGTGTGGCAAGCAATACCAAAGCCTCCGATTTACTAGACTTTGAGTCGTCATTCAGTTTTCAACGACAATGAGGAAAACTGACAAAACCCGGTTATTGTGGTACAAGAGTAACAGCCGAAACTCAGGCTCACGTATTTGACCACAACGGCCTTAGGTTCTCTTGTGATCCCTGGTGTGGAGATCGCTCAACATACATCCAGCGGAGTAGAGATTGAGGGTTCAGGGGACATTTACTAATACGAGCAGTGCCCATCATTAGCCCATGTGACAGTCCTTACTATTTAATGTAACGATGACGGGACATGCGTTAAAGTACATTACTCATCTGGATTTCTTTTAATCCACAAATATTGACTAAAAAATGTCAAGAGGATGATTTAAATTAATTTAAGGTACATAGCAATAATCTGGATTGTCCAAAGAATATCTTATTAGGCGTTATAAATAACCAGATTAAGGTTTGACAGATTTATAATGTTGATTAAAGCAATAAAACAGATTATGGCACGTTACAATATAGTTTTAGGCTATATTGCGGTTCTCAGAAACTAACCACTTATCTTTACCCGTTTTCGTTTTACGCAACGTACTTTCCTTGACTTAACTAGACTATTGGGCAAGATCCAGGCTTAGTTTGAGTGATTATACGGACAAAGGTTTCGCTTATCAAGAGTTAACACGGAGGAACTACGAAGAATCCGGGATGATTATAAGGACGTATTAAGGCTTAGACTTAGGCTTAACTTGGATATAGTATAGAGATTCTGATTTGGTGGCTTTAATCCGGAGGTTTAAGGTCCTATATATAGTGAAAAGTGCCGTAAAATATAGAGATTTTTTTGCAGTTCCAAAACTTGCTAAAACAGGCCTGTGGGCAAGAAAATTCTTGCGCACAACACCTGGGCGTGATAAATTTCTCGCGCACAAGCGTATACGCCAGATTTGTCAGGCTGGCATTACATGAGATTTCAGAGTTTGTATTTGGATTGGACAGAAATAAGGGCGTGAGAATAATTCTTGCGCGTGGATGTTGGCGCGAATATTTAATTGCGTTGGGCCCTGTGCGCAAGAAAAGTCTTTCGCATGTTTCCTTTCCACACGTTTTATCCAATTTAATCCTGTTTTATTCCGGATTAAAACTCTTTTTTACGCTTCTTAATCTTATTTCGATTTATTTCCAACTAAAACTCTTTTTATGCTTTTTGATCTCCTTTAGGGGTTTAGGTGGAGTGCAACTCTTCCCCTTTGACGTAAATCTTTCTTGGACGGTTTACTATATTTAGCAGATACTTAGAATGGCATCTACTATAAATAGCAGTTACTATAAGGGGAAATATGGGTTTGGGGAATGAGCAAGTCAGTCTTAGAACGTTCGTTGCTTAATTAGGAATACGTTGACAAGTGGATGTTTTGTTTCATCAGTGAACTTATCGCTTCTAGCTTGTGGTCAAATGTAGGCGTCTGCAATTAGCCCCCACTTTGATTGACTCTGATTAAGACGAAGATCAAAGTATTTGTAGACGGAGTGCGTCTAATGAATCTAATTTTTGGGAAACTGATTTGGGTGCGAGGGTCTTACGATCCCCCGGGTGATAACATTTGACTTAAGAGTCGTCACTTGGAATGTCAACAATTTCTCCTCACGAGTCATTGTAGATTTGTTGACTGAAATTATACCTCCTCACAACTCTATTGAAGGTGTTCATAGAGACGGAACTTTTCGAAAACAGATATGTAAACTTGTTCAAACTAAGATAGATCGAAAACTTGACGATCCTGCTTTTTGAGAAAGAAAGCGAAAAACTTACTTGACGGTTCTGATTTTTGAGAGAGAAAGCGGAAAACTATACTTGATTGTCCTGCTTTTTGAGAAAGAAAGTGGAAACTCCATACCTTATTTTTTAGAGAAAATGGGGAAAAATCGATTTTCTCTCTCGCTTTTAGAAGCGGAAAACTTTACTCTCGCTTTTTAAGAAGTGGAAATTTGGTTTAACTCTCGTTTTTTAGAAATGGAAACTTGAATCTGGCTTTTAGAAGCGGAAAACCTGGTTTGACTCTCGCTTTTAGAAGCGGAAAACTTTAAATTTTGAACTTTGACTCTTGTTTTTGGAAACGCACATCTGGACATGGCTCTCGTTTTTTGGAAAATTTAAATTTAACTCTCGTTGGTTTAGAAAACGGAAGCTTTAAACTTAACTCTCGTTTTTTAGATAACGGAAAAAAAATTTAAACTTAACTTTCGTTTTAGAAAACGAAAACGAAAATTTTAGTTTTAGAAATAACCTGGGATTTATTTTTACTTTTTAGCACACCTTGACACAACAACGCAGACCACAGAGGAGGCCACCATTCTTGAAGAACATAACTTTTTTTTAGTTTCTTGCATGTTTATGATCGATCTTTCATTGTTGAACTTCGTCCTTTTGGAATTGTGGAGGAGGCGAGTTGTCCAATGCTTTGGAGTCAGTCAAGGAGGAGGTGTTGTCTTTGTTGCAGCCTTGACAGTGCTACGGTTTATCGCCTTCACTCTTACGTATACTATCCTTATTGTTCGATCATACGAAGACCGGAGATGGAGTTGTTTGAAGACACGGTGGAATAACAACCTAGTGGGGACCAAAACTGAATCATCGCCGTCATCGAAGAGTCTGATAGGAGCTGTTCGTTTGTCCGATAGGAGCTTGTCGAAGACACGGTCCTACTCGCGGAGACCTGAGTTGCCAAGCACTGCTTAATGTCCATGGGACTGTCCGTGAGTAAGTCCAAGAAGATTGAGTTGTCCTCGAGTCCAAGTAGCTTGATCGTGTAGAGGCTGGAGAAGGTGTTGTTCTTGAGTAATTATCCTGGTCTCCGGTGTACTATCCTTGTTCTTGGAAGATCCTAGAAAGAACCGTTTGTGAGTCCGAAGATCTTTCCTTTGAGTTCCTATTTGAATACACGACGGAAGAACGACCTAGTGGAGATTAGCACCGAGCCATCGCCGTCGTCGAAGAGTCCTCTACCGTGAGATACACTCGGCATAGTATAGTCTTAGGTACGTCTTTCTACGCCTATTTTTTTAGAAACCTCGAACTTTCAATTTGATTTCCATGGCTGCTTGTTCGTACCCATTACTAATGAAAAATGATGGATGATAATGGCGGACCCCGCACCTCTTTTGTTTTCTCTTTTCTTCCTTATTCACGTGAATGTACTCTTTTAATTTTTTTTAATTTTTTTTAAGAAAGAATGAACAAGATGAATGATGATTGGTAATATGCTCATCTCTAACTTCAATTGCACCTTCTTCCATGATGATACGAAACTGATTTCTTTTTTTTAATTTCATTGTACCATGCCCCCTATCGAGTCATATTGTTTACTTAATTGACCGCAATTTTCTTATTAAGCTTGATCGTACTTGAATTAAAGCGTCTTACACTTTTGCGTTGTCAAGAATGCAAAAGTCAATCCGCAATTGATGGGAGACACTTTCGTTCATTTCCTCTTGTGGCTGGTCCTTTTCCAAAACTCAATCCTCGTAAGTACAGAGTTCTCAGGCCTTGTCCTTCCATACGCTTCCTATGCATTTGTCCCGCAAAGAAACAAAATGGAGTCCCAACTCATATCCTTGATGTCGATGAGCGATTTGGTGCTTAATTGGAAGCTTACTCTAAATTTCAATGTAGTTTTCGCAAACCCCTGGTGCTTGGAGGCTTTCTCCATATCTCTGGTTCGAGGTGTTTGGTGCTTTTGTCCAAGAAATTTGACGAATATTTCAGGTCTTCAAGAAAATTTGATGAAGTTTTGGTCCTTTTTATTCGTGATGGTTCTTGGAAGCTTTCTCCATCCTTCAATTTATCTCTTTTAAAAATTTCTGGTGCTTGGAAGCTATCTCCAGATTTTAATGTAGTTTTCGGGAACCCCTGGTGCTTGGAAGCTTTCTCCAGATCGTGGTTCTAGGTGCTTGGTGCTTTTGAGCTTTCTCCAAACTTTGAATAAATGACGACAAACTTTCATGGTCATTATTTTACAAAAATAGTTTTTGAAGAGAAAGTAAAACATTTTTTTTGTTTTTTTGTTTTTGCTAATTCCCCCGCTGCGTACTTTGTTTTAAAAACATTTGGTGTTTAAAAAACCTCTGTACCCATTTGAGTTTTTTTATGGAATATATATTTCCAAATTATACTACAAAATTATTTCATTTTTTTTTTGATGTGGCTGGCCTTGAATTTTTTTTATTATCCAAGATGCCTACGTACCAAATAAAGTGATGATTTTTTCACTTTTTTGGATCAAGCCAAACGTAGTTCAAAGTTTTTTGCAATTTTTTTTAATGCAGTTTAGGCTTGTGCTTAGGAGCTTTGAGGACAGTATTTCTCACCTTTGCCCTCAGGATCATTTTTGAAACTCTCCATTTCATGAGCTTGAGTTGCCAAATCCTGGAATGTGTTTAGGCCTGATTCCTTGCAAGATGTAGACCAAGTCCCAATGCATGCCTTGGATGCACATGTCAATTGCAGAAGTTTCGTGCAAATGATCCTTGCATTGAAGACTTAATGTCCGCCAACGATTGATGTACTCCACGATCGGTTTATCCTCCAACTGGCTTGTTTGTGTCAACTCCATCACGCTGACAATACGACGAGTGCTTATGAAGAGATTCAAGAATGATTCCTCCATCTGGTCCCAGCTATCAATCGACTCAGGTTCTAAATCGTTTGCATACCAATCAAAGGCAACATCTTTTAGCGATCGAACAAACTGCTTCACGAGCAAGTCTCCTTCGGTGCCTGCGTTGTTACACGTTTCGATAAAATGTGCCACATGTTGCTTCAGATTGCCTTTCCCATCAAACTGCATGAACTTTGGAGGTTGATAAGCGTTTGGCATCTCCAAGGCATCAATCCTTTTCGTGTAAGGTTTGATGTAATGGCCACTTTCGTCAGGATTTCCATCAAGTTGGTGTTTGATAGTTTTTGCTATCATATCTTGAATTTGTCGGAAGCAAAATGAATCACCATGTGGATTTCTTCTCCTTCTTGGCTTGGACTTCACTGTCGATTTAGACTCATCGCTTTTGCATTCACTTTCGGTTTCACCATTTTTGTATGATTCGCCAATGAGACGTTTTTCCAGCTTCTTGGTCAAATTGGTAATTTTTTCTTCTTGCTGTTTGATTTGGGCTCCCTTTTCTTCACCGTCCTTGACAAGTTTTTCAAGTTGTTTCTTCATGCTCGTCAATTCTTCCTCAATGGTGTTTGCTTCAATCGCCATGACATTTACAACCACGACGTTTATTGCTCCATTGCTAGTCTCATATGACGAACCTTGGACCGCAGCATTGCGTGCCTTCTGTGACGGACGTTTGATTGATTTTGGAGAGAAGAACTTGTTGTTGTTGTAGCCACCTTCTGAGTTTATGAGCGATGGTAAAGTTGCATCAAAATGAATGGATATTTTCTTGGCCACCATGATTGGATCTTCTTTCTTTATCGTCATGCTTTTGTGGCTCGGAAGTGCTTCGGTATTTTGATTTGGGAGAAAGAGTTGAGAGGTAGAAATCGTCCCACCGAGCGTGCCAAATTTGTAAACACAAATTTCAAGTCTGCAAAATAATAAACTCAAAATAACGTGAACAAAATAATTTTATTGATTTTTAATGAATTTGGGTACAATCTCTAATATTTGCTCATCTGATTCGATCTCCACTTTGAATTTGACTTGGCTGACGGACTGTTTTGATTTGGTTCATGAACTGGTTTTATTTGTACTTGAATGAGGGCATTCGGGCTTGATCTCGTCCAAGGATGTTGATGTAGAATAGAATTGCACGTCAGTTTTGTATGCTTGTTGCTCTTCTTCCACCGGGATGATTTGATGTTGTTCACGAACCAATTTGATCTTCTCGAATAAGCGCCTCCAGGCTTGATCTCGTCCAAGGTTGATTTTCTAGAATGGAACGACATGTCGATTTGAATGCTTGATGTTCTTCTTCTAAGGAGAGAGTTGTGATTTGACTGGCAGGGAGAGATTTGAGAGTTTTAGGTTTTGCCGTCCGTTTCTCCTCTCCCCCAAGAATGAGATGAAAAACTTGTATTTATAAGGTGAAGTAGGCTTTTAGAGTTTGATGTACATTGGGCTTTTTTTTTGAAACTTGGTAGACAAGACCCATTTATAACAGTTTACCCGTTTTGTTGGGTTTAACCATTATAAATAAAAGAGTTCAATAAAAATAACTAAAATGAGCTAAATTATTTTGTTTACCCAAATTAATTTAATTAATTTTCATTGACTATTGAATATATACCGAGCCAATATTTTAAATTTTGACCCAAACAATATCCAACGTGGCCCAATAATAAAATTTTCGTGCCTCCATAAGTATTTGCGTAATAAGACATTTTCATAGGATTTTGACAATTAATCGATCACGTGCATCGCCCTAGTAGTCCATAAGATTTGCATTCATTCTAATCCAAAGATAAGTGAATATAATCTATATAATATATTAAAAGGCGTTGTGAAAAATGTATATGTGTCACATAGTACTCTCCCCTTTACGCCACATCATCCACTCACCAAGTGTTATGCCATGTCATAGACAACCAAAACTAATGCAATGAGATTTGAACACAAGACCTCATGTGTAGAAGTGAAGTTTCATTACCATCTTAACCAACCACTAATTGTTGTTTATCCATGCACGTTAATTTATAATACATGTTAACATGAAGTCTAAAACAACTAAATTTTTATGTTACTTCTTATTTCGTATGGACTATATTAGAATGAAAAAAACAGTTACATATTAGGAAAGCCGTGAATTAAACAATTAAAATATTAGAAAAATTACTTTGCATGATGAAGGTAATGTACATGTGTAGATGATGAACTTAATGAATCTTTTCACTTTTATGGTCTACATGTATCTTAGTCAAATATTGAGTTGAAAAAAAAAATCGAATTTTAAATTATTCAAAGTAGCAACCGGGGCATCGCCCGGGCTACACACTAGTTATGCATTAATCGATTGCAAACCACTACTCTCATTTAATTGATTGTTGAAACATAAAAGTAATGCATATAATCAATCAAAATTATTAACACAAAGGGCACGCTTTGTAACACCCCGACAATTCCCTTTTTCTAAAACAACCCTTTTATAAATATAACTATAGAGAATTATCAAGGCATTATCGCCCGTGTGAAAACGTAACGGCTTATTCAGAATTTTTGCAGCGGAAAACATAAAACTAACTTTTAGGTTCATAAATAATCGATTACATATTAATATTAAGTCCAAAACCAATTAACGGAAATAAGGAAATACGAATAGTACGACAACTTTCAAATCTAAGTTAACAAACCAAATCACTTAATAAAACAAATATAACTACGAGCTCTCTAATCCCGATCCCAATGATGTATCATCTTCAAACCTGCAGATGGACAATGCTTATTGATCCTTAGAGAGTGCTCACCAAAGATTGGGTCATCACAGGATCAATAAGGCATAGCCATGATCAACATGCACAAGCAAAAGCACGTAATCAGCAAAGCTGAGTACTACATACTAAATCAATAATAATCCTAACATGATTCTATTAAACGAACAACCCTAACATGATACTAATGAACATAATTAAGGGCAGACAAAACATGATAATTTGACGACCATACTTGACTAGACTAGGCTAGACTTATAACAATAATATTATTTTAGTTGAAATAGACAATGGACCGAGTTTTCTAGCTAGAGGCTTCACTAAGGAAGACGAGGTACGGGCGCGACTCCGTAACCTCAGTGACCTGCGATATCGAGGAACGTTTGAATAAAATAGGACACGGTGATCAATCCGGTCCGAATTAAAGGCCATGGGCTACCACCATGAACCCCAACTCCTGTTTGTCCGTCACTTTAGACGTGCACAGTCTAAAGCTATTGCTACTCAGTTTCACTTTACATGATTTACAAATTAAGACCCTGTTATGACTCAACAATCACATAAGGCATACAAACCACATGTATTCACAACTGTTTTTATCTTGGAATTAAGTAAGTGATCATAAAGGGATCAAACAAGACTCATTCCAATTAAATCCAACCTTTCCTTTAATACTGATTAACCCTCTATATGGGTACAAGGTTTCAACTTACTAAACAAGGTCCTCGGCCCTCATAAAGTAGTGAAAAGCTAAAAGGGAACAACAATCAACTGATCTGAATCAATATATACAAAGTAATCTAGTGTCCCCAATCAAACATGTTTGCATCAATCATCCATACTAACATGTTATAATTCTCATTATGCAATATAGGATCAATAGGTCCATGCAACAGTATTAAACATGCAATTTCAACCTGACTAAGTTCGTCAATAATATCAACATCACCGAGTTCAACAATACTATCAACATAGTTTCAACAATTAGCACACATTCCAAGCACACAGGTATGTACGTACCTTGTATAAATAACTAATAGGCCACTTTAACACTTTCAAATATCGCCTAAAGAAAATTCTCCGCCTAAAACAACCAACAAATAATCCCAATCAATTTCTAATCATTCGCAACCATAATAAAGCATTCTAAATGCATCCTAAACATATTTACAACTTTCCCCAATATCAAAACTTAAACATTTGCTTTCCTAGCATCATAGTTATTGAACTAGTGATTGAAATTCGTTGAAAACTTTTTGCAAACATCGTACTTTAAATTTTCAGCAATATAAATTCATTTAAAAGCTTCACCAAGGTCAATCTACGTTCCCAGTATCCCAAAACAACCAATTCAATAATCCATACTCAACCTACCATGATTAATAATTATAAAAACCTTGAATTTCATACTTTAAACAATCAAAAACCAATATTTCAATGTAATTAGATAATCTGAAAATTAATAACTTTATTATAAAATTCATATAATCTTAAATTTATAATTTAAATCACAAAACCCATAACTTTAATTCAAGAAAACATAATTCAAATTAATAAATCGTGATAAAGCCCTAACTTAATTTTAATTACTCAAAACTAAAAATTAATTCGTTTTTAATCTCAACATCAAATCTGAAAATCATATTCACCATAAAAATTATAAATTTTATTTAAGAACATAATCTAAATTACAAATTTTAATTTAAAATAATTAGTTACTTAGGGTTTAAGAAAGTAACCAATTCAATAAGGAGGATAGAGGGTTGACCGGCGGACGGTGGTGGCTCGCGGCAAGGGCTGGGCACGGTGGTTGCGTGCGGTGGCTGCTGTGCGAACCGGGGTTGCGTGCGTGGTGCTGCGCGAACGGGGTTGCTGCGAAAACGCAAGGATTAAGGGAAGCTCGAAAACAAACAGAGGGGAAGGGGAGAATCGAAAGAGGATGAGGAGAGGACAGGGCTTACCGGCGGGAGCGGTGGTGGTCCGGTGGCTGGGCAACAGCGAGGGCGACGGCGTGGAGGAGAGGAAGGAGAGATGGCTGAGTTGTGCGTGAATTGAAGAATGAGGGCTTCTCTTTTTTTTTTTTTTTTTTTCTTCTTTTGGTTTCACGTAAGAGTAGAGGAGAGAAAGGAGTATTTGTTGGGTTTATTGGTTTGGGCTATGCCCAATTGGGCTAGGAGTAGGAATTTAGGTGAATCCAAATATTTAGTACTTGTTTTCTAATTTCAATAGAACGTGGTTTCGTAATTCGAAATCGTTTTAACGTACAATTCGAAAATACATTTTGATTTCGTAAATCATTAAAAGTATTCCAAATGAAATAAAATAATTATATTTTAATTACATATTCATTTCTAAAATCTGCAAATTATATTTAAATATATTAATATACGTTAAAATATATAAACAAAATGTATAAAATTACGGGGATTACAATCTACCCCTCTTAAAAGAAGTTTCGTCCCGAAACTTGACACGAGAAGTCACGCATTTTTCAAGAGTTTTCAACTTATTCTTACTAGGGGAGTACTTGTGCCACTCATGTGCACTCTTTTGCCAACTTGAAGTTGCTTGTGTTACTCATGAACACCTTTTTCTTATGCGGAGAACCTATTTACTTTGCATCAACATGTAAAGGTTGCTAAAAATAAGCATAAAATGCATAAAAATACCATAAAAATAGGTAAAAAGCGCGAATTTCTATCGCATTCTACCCCCTTAAAGAAAACGAGTTACGCCCTCGTAACTCATCCCAGGGAATAACTTTGGATATTTCTACTTCGACGAATCATGCCCCAAAGCTATATTTCCACTAAAATCATAGCAAGTGGGATTTCTACACTTCTATCCACACAATGCCTCAATAGGTTCCATCTTAAAGCTCGCATAGTAACTATTGTTGAAGAAGTTCAATCACTCTAGTTGGTCTTTTCAATTACCCTTAAATTCAATAACACAGGATCTC
The DNA here is from genome assembly GCF_020520425.1 of Spinacia oleracea. Taxonomy (NCBI): domain Eukaryota; kingdom Viridiplantae; phylum Streptophyta; class Magnoliopsida; order Caryophyllales; family Amaranthaceae; genus Spinacia; species Spinacia oleracea. Next base: position 24,989,235 of record NC_079489.1, read on the forward strand.
AACATGTATTCCGTTAGTAATCTCAATCTGTCTATCGGTTGCAGGGTGGAAGGCAATATTCACTTTCAATGTTGTCCCCAAGATTCAACTGGACCTTATTGCAAAAATTTTAGACTTTTGTTCCCGGTAAGGATCTTACATGTTGCCCTATAAAGGTAATGTCTCCAAATATTCGTAGATAACACCATAACAGCTAACTCTAGGTCATGGGTTTGGTAATTAGCCTTATAAGGTTTCTATTGACGCGACAATAGCTAAATCTAGAAAGCTTCCTTACATTTCTCACTTCACTTGAATTTCGATTCCCTTTTCAACAAGTTGGTCAATGGTTTTGCTCTCTTCGAAAAGTCTTTCACAACCTCCCATAATGGTCATCTAGGCCTAGAAAACTTTAGATATCAGACACGTTCTTGGAATAGGTCACTCACTCACCTCTCTAATCTTAGCAGGATCTACAGAGACTCCTTCTGGTCAATTTTTCCTTTTTACCAAACCTCATTATGCCTTTCATGGATATGTATAACTTTTGGGCACAACTCCTAGCTCTTTCACCAATTCATATATTTCTTTTCATCTTTTTAAGACGCCAAATGATTTCTAACGATCTTGGACCACTCGAATCTTCTCTTAATTTTATTCCCTTAAGTAACGTAGTTTTCAATCAATTCAGTCATTCACTTTTCCGCCAGTGTCACTTATACTCACCTGACATCCAGATTTGTATACTTCATTCATATAAAACTAGATTCTTTCTAAGCGTCTCCAAAATAACTCTCAAGTGTTTACCATGCTCTTTCTCATTCCTTGCTATACGGTGTTTCAGATATAGGTGTCGTCTCAGGATTTAACTCTATAGTGAACTCAAATGCTCTAGTTGGTGACATACTCGCAATTCCACTCGGAAACACATCAATGAATTCATTCACACTGGGAACATCCTCGATCTTCACTCCAACTTATTTACTCCCAACTAGCACACTACAGAAAAAAAATAGCTCACGCTCTCTATTCGTCCATTTCCTCACTCGCATTACAGAAATAACTAAAGGTTCTTGGACTTCTCAAAACATCTACATGAGGTCAATTTCCCAACAAGGTTCCTTAAAATTACTCTCTAAATTTCACAGTCCATCTTAGCCTTGTAAAAACTTAGTCAATCCGTCCCTGGAATTACATCTAGGTCCCTAAAATTAAACTTTTGTCAAATCATAAGGGAAAACGCAATCTTTTGTCTTCAAAGGCAAGTTCTTAAATAATCTTATACACCTTATGGTTACACCGGTGGGCATAATAACAGGTAAATGATACATTCAAAATCTACTAATTTCAGACTTTTAATAACAAATGACAAAATGAAAGAATAAGTTGCTACCGAATCAAATAATGTTTAACTAGCACAAAATTAATTAAAAAAAAAAGTACCATGAACTACGTCTGCAGAACGTTCAGCTTCATTTCTACTCATCACGAATAGTTTGCCCGGAGACTTATCCTGGTTGTTGTTATCATTTGCAGGCTTATTATAGTTCTCTTGATTGTTTTGTGCCCCTCCAGGCTTTGAATTTTGATCTCCAGACTGGTTAAACCTCTCTTGGTTCCCACCTCCATTACTATTTTGTTCCTTTCTGTGCTTAGTGAAGCACTCAAACTCTCTATGCCCCCTTTTCTGACAATAGTGGCAATTCACCAATTTCCCTTTACAGTCATTCCCAGGGTGGTTATTGTTGCACCTCTTGCAGTGATACACTCTCTCGGATTTACTCCTATTGTTGTGCCCCTGACTGTTTCCTCCTCGAAAATTTCCATTTCCATTTTCATTCCTATTCTCATTCATATTCCTCTTGAAATTCCCTTGGTTTTCCTGGACATTAAACTCTTTTCTTTTCTCCCCAACAACATTTTTCTCGTCCCTTATGGACTGCAAACCGTAAATATGAGCGGTTCTTTCATACACATTATCTAAAGATGTAAAGGTTTCTCCACCTAATCCCAACTGGATCTCATCGGTCAACCCTTGCTCAAACCTCCGAGCCTTTATCTCTTTTGTGGCTACAACCTCAGGTGTGATCCTCGACATCGCTATAAATTTGCTATAATATTCAGCGATGGTCATACTCCCCATCCCAAGGTTTATGAATTCCTGCGCTTTTCGTTTTGTTATAAAAGGAGGATAAAACTTTTCCCTCAATGCAACAACAAATGAGTCCCAATTAAATCCTTCCACAACACTTAGCTTAGTTCTATTTTCTTTCCACCATAGATCGGCCTCATCTTTTAGGTAAAGGACAGCTTGACCTACTTTCATATTTTCAGGACAATTTACCGCCCAAAATAGTTTTTCAAACTCCCTAATCCAGTTTTCTAGGAAGGTCGGGTCTGCTTGCCCCTTGAAGTATGGTGGCTTAACTTTCGCAAACCTTTCAAACATGTCCCCTGCAGAATCGGGGCGCTCAGTTCTTTCCTGGGCTAGTTTTTCCGCCAAGAGGCGAATAGCAGCAGCTAGGTCATTATTGTTGGCCATCCTAAAGCGCGACCTGTAAGTAATATATTCTATTTTAGGTTCGAAACTTCACTTAACATTATCCTAGCAATGTAATATCACACCAGCATCTAGAATTCACATACCTAAACAATCATTTATGAATGATATTCGCATACATGACATTCAACTGAGAAACAAGGAACAAATTCAATCATCACGAATAATAAGGCAGAATAAAAGAAGAAAACATTCTCTTGCGTGCCCAAAATAAACTCTTGATCCTTTGGATAATCAATGATCTAACTCTATTCCTCAAAAGAATGTTAATAACAATCCTAAATATCCACAACACACCTGTCCTCAAAATAAAATTAAAAGTTCTATGATATAAACATAAACTATTGTTGGCGAATTATGGAATTTCACATTGGAGACGAATACTTTAACTTTTATTGCTAATTCCATAAAGGTTTAATACATCCTTGAAAAGAATAAAGAATAACTCAAACTCCTATTGCTTTAACTTTAAACTGTTGTAGCTTTGCTACTTATTCTCCAAAACATTTAAGAACAAACTAACTATTACAACTTCAAATGTTTAAGGCATCTTGTCTATCTGTTCTTTCCTTGGAAATTTGTAAAGTGAAATCTAGATCCTCAGTATTCGTCGATCTTCTCAAAGGATCCTATGTTGGTGTACTTGGAAAGGAGCGGTTTATTCATGAAACAAACAACTTAAGATCTTACTAACGATTTCCCAACCAAAGCATAATCAGAATTCAATAAAACAATAAGTTTGGTGGAATCAAACAATTTCTATGCACATTTACATGCAATAGTTAAACATTTAACACATGCACATAGCAATTAACTTCTTATGCTAGCAATTAACTACTAATGCACATATAATTCTATCCTATATGCCCTTTCCTATATTACCCATCTCTCATAATAAATCATAATAGGTCAAACATTGAAGAATTTAAAGAATAAAACAAGAACGATTAGTAAGAAAAAGTTTATTAAACGAATTAATAATAAACGAATAAATAAAATAAAGAAATTTTATTATTATTATTATTTTTTTTAACGAATAATTAATAAGAAATTTTTATTAAACGAATAAATATTAAACGAATAAATATACTTAAGGAATAAGATTTTTATTTTATTTTTTTTCGAATATATTTAATTTAATTTCGAAAATAAAGAAAAACGTACTTAATTCACATAAACGAAAAGTTTCGAATAAATAAGTTAATCCCGAACTTAAATAAGAAATGTTAATATACTTTCAAACAAAATAAAATGAATTTGGTCCCCAAAAAAAAAAAGTACGCATTTTTGAATGATATAATAAGTAGAAGCTCAATTCTAGGAAATTCGTTTTAGGAAACTAGCTAGTTTAGGCGCCTAAAAATTTATTAAAGTAAAACCTTAGCTCTGATACCACTTTGTAACACCCCGACAATTCCCTTTTTCTAAAACAACCCTTTTATAAATATAACTATAGAGAATTATCAAGGCATTATCGCCCGTGTGAAAACGTAACGGCTTATTCAGAATTTTTGCAGCGGAAAACATAAAACTAACTTTTAGGTTCATAAATAATCGATTACATATTAATATTAAGTCCAAAACCAATTAACGGAAATAAGGAAATACGAATAGTACGACAACTTTCAAATCTAAGTTAACAAACCAAATCACTTAATAAAACAAATATAACTACGAGCTCTCTAATCCCGATCCCAATGATGTATCATCTTCAAACCTGCAGATGGACAATGCTTATTGATCCTTAGAGACTGCTCACCAAAGATTGGGTCATCACAGGATCAATAAGGCATAGCCATGATCAACATGCACAAGCAAAAGCACGTAATCAGCAAAGCTGAGTACTACATACTAAATCAATAATAATCCTAACATGATTCTATTAAACGAACAACCCTAACATGATACTAATGAACATAATTAAGGGCAGACAAAACATGATAATTTGACGACCATACTTGACTAGACTAGGCTAGACTTATAACAATAATATTATTTTAGTTGAAATAGACAATGGACCGAGTTTTCTAGCTAGAGGCTTCACTAAGGAAGACGAGGTACGGGCGCGACTCCGTAACCTCAGTGACCTGCGATATCGAGGAACGTTTGAATAAAATAGGACACGGTGATCAATCCGGTCCGAATTAAAGGCCATGGGCTACCACCATGAACCCCAACTCCTGTTTGTCCGTCACTTTAGACGTGCACAGTCTAAAGCTATTGCTACTCAGTTTCACTTTACATGATTTACAAATTAAGACCCTGTTATGACTCAACAATCACATAAGGCATACAAACCACATGTATTCACAACTGTTTTTATCTTGGAATTAAGTAAGTGATCATAAAGGGATCAAACAAGACTCATTCCAATTAAATCCAACCTTTCCTTTAATACTGATTAACCCTCTATATGGGTACAAGGTTTCAACTTACTAAACAAGGTCCTCGGCCCTCATAAAGTAGTGAAAAGCTAAAAGGGAACAACAATCAACTGATCTGAATCAATATATACAAAGTAATCTAGTGTCCCCAATCAAACATGTTTGCATCAATCATCCATACTAACATGTTATAATTCTCATTATGCAATATAGGATCAATAGGTCCATGCAACAGTATTAAACATGCAATTTCAACCTGACTAAGTTCGTCAATAATATCAACATCACCGAGTTCAACAATACTATCAACATAGTTTCAACAATTAGCACACATTCCAAGCACACAGGTATGTACGTACCTTGTATAAATAACTAATAGGCCACTTTAACACTTTCAAATATCGCCTAAAGAAAATTCTCCGCCTAAAACAACCAACAAATAATCCCAATCAATTTCTAATCATTCGCAACCATAATAAAGCATTCTAAATGCATCCTAAACATATTTACAACTTTCCCCAATATCAAAACTTAAACATTTGCTTTCCTAGCATCATAGTTATTGAACTAGTGATTGAAATTCGTTGAAAACTTTTTGCAAACATCGTACTTTAAATTTTCAGCAATATAAATTCATTTAAAAGCTTCACCAAGGTCAATCTACGTTCCCAGTATCCCAAAACAACCAATTCAATAATCCATACTCAACCTACCATGATTAATAATTATAAAAACCTTGAATTTCATACTTTAAACAATCAAAAACCAATATTTCAATGTAATTAGATAATCTGAAAATTAATAACTTTATTATAAAATTCATATAATCTTAAATTTATAATTTAAATCACAAAACCCATAACTTTAATTCAAGAAAACATAATTCAAATTAATAAATCGTGATAAAGCCCTAACTTAATTTTAATTACTCAAAACTAAAAATTAATTCGTTTTTAATCTCAACATCAAATCTGAAAATCATATTCACCATAAAAATTATAAATTTTATTTAAGAACATAATCTAAATTACAAATTTTAATTTAAAATAATTAGTTACTTAGGGTTTAAGAAAGTAACCAATTCAATAAGGAGGATAGAGGGTTGACCGGCGGACGGTGGTGGCTCGCGGCAAGGGCTGGGCACGGTGGTTGCGTGCGGTGGCTGCTGTGCGAACCGGGGTTGCGTGCGTGGTGCTGCGCGAACGGGGTTGCTGCGAAAACGCAAGGATTAAGGGAAGCTCGAAAACAAACAGAGGGGAAGGGGAGAATCGAAAGAGGATGAGGAGAGGACAGGGCTTACCGGCGGGAGCGGTGGTGGTCCGGTGGCTGGGCAACAGCGAGGGCGACGGCGTGGAGGAGAGGAAGGAGAGATGGCTGAGTTGTGCGTGAATTGAAGAATGAGGGCTTCTCTTTTTTTTTTTTTTTTTTTCTTCTTTTGGTTTCACGTAAGAGTAGAGGAGAGAAAGGAGTATTTGTTGGGTTTATTGGTTTGGGCTATGCCCAATTGGGCTAGGAGTAGGAATTTAGGTGAATCCAAATATTTAGTACTTGTTTTCTAATTTCAATAGAACGTGGTTTCGTAATTCGAAATCGTTTTAACGTACAATTCGAAAATACATTTTGATTTCGTAAATCATTAAAAGTATTCCAAATGAAATAAAATAATTATATTTTAATTACATATTCATTTCTAAAATCTGCAAATTATATTTAAATATATTAATATACGTTAAAATATATAAACAAAATGTATAAAATTACGGGGGATTACACGCTTGGATTGAGTGTAATGAATTATGGGGTAATAAAAGTCAAATCACCATAATAAAAGGACAATAAATGTGAATTGAGGTGGTTGCAAGGGGGGTGGTGTGGTGGTATTGTGATGAAAAGTTGTGGTAGTGGGTGTTGTGAGGAGAAGGGAGGAAGGGGGAAGTAATTACCCCCAAATGAGGGTAATAATCACCCTAGTGGGATGGTGGGTAACTATTCCCCCCATGATGAGGGTATTTGTTCCCCTTCCCTTTTACTTTCTTCTTGCCAACACTAGCTTGTTCCCTTTGCCACCACTTCATCCCCTCATCATCACCTTCAATTACCTTAGTTTGACTTTTACTACCCATTTAATACATTACTCTCAATCCAAGCATGCCCAAAGTCAAATTAATACGGAGTATATTATTTTGATATACCTCTGTTTTTGTTGTATTACCGGAAATTCCTTGTCCGAATCTTGTTATTAACCAATGCTAAATCTCCTTCAAAGCTTGCTTCCATTAATTCATGTTACCATCATTTGTATGAAAAAGGATAAATTGTTTTCTACCACCTAAAAAAATCGAAAATTTATGTTTTTTTTACCACCTAAAAAACTAAAACTTGTATTTTACCACCTAAAAATAATAATTAAAAACTTATTTTTTACCACCTGAAAAATGGAAAAATAGATGAAAATGTCCGGCGGCCCACCATAACGGTAATATTTCTGTTATGTTATCTTCTTCCATAATTTCATGTAGTTAACTCTCTTTTCTCCCCCCACTCCCTTATCTTCCCTAAATTCACATAAATTTTCACCACCATTAATTTTCACAAATTTAATGGAAGTAAAGAGAGAAGGGTGAAAGAGTTAAAGAAAATCACACAGGGAGTGTAAAAATAAAGAGGAAAATTATTAGGTAGCCAGACATAAATGTTTCACCTATTTTTTCGTTTCCAAGTGGTAAAAGCAAGTTTTAATATTTTTGTAGGTGGTAAAAAATAATTTTTTGATTTTTATAGGTGGTAAAAAACAATTTGTCCTATAAAAAAATATTGCCTATTTTTAATATTCATTGAAAACGTTGTATCTATATAACCCTAACTCCTAGGATGCGGTGTTGACGTAGAACACATTCAATATTCAATATTTTTTTTGGGTGCAAATGAGCCACAAGGGTGGGGATGAGAATCGATCCCAGGATCACCAGGAATCGGGATTGAAACTCTAACCAACTGAGCTATCCATCACTCTCACGTAGAAGACATTCTTCGTTTAATAATTTCTTTATTAATAATTTAATTTTCTGCATCAAGTAACCCATAGATCAAACTAGATCGGAAAATATTAGACCAGATCACAAATTTTAAAAAATAAACCAAATCAGATCAGGGCCATCAGGCGAAAAACAGAACCTAAACGGTACGGACTACGGAGTGAATAGTCGAGTAGTGGCAGAGTCCAGTATACAAGACTACAAGCTAAACCAAAGTTCTGAAATTAAAAGTTCTTTCGAACAGCCGCTTTTCTTCATCGTTCCTGAGCCGATAGCAATGGTAAGCCTCCACTCTTTCGTCGTCTTCTTTCTCCTCTGCTATTGTTCTTCTCTCTTCTATTTTATTTTTGGTAATCTCAATCTGTTTATACGGACCTTTTGATTTGAAGTTTTGCTTTCTAATTAGGGTGCAGTTTTTTCTCAATTTTTAGTGTGAATATACTTTTAATGTTCCAGCATATTGAGTTGAAATGGATTTCGATGATGTTTCGAGCTCAAAGAAAACAAACACAGCTTCGAATTATACCCTTTTGGACGCCCACATCAATAAGACTTTTTTCAAATGTATATTTTTTATTAATTTATAATGTTTCCAATCATAACAAAATGTTTTAGTTTATCCGTATTCAGTTGTTAGTTTCTGGTGGAATACAGTTTGATTATCTGGGGTGTGAATTGTGTGTTGGGATATGAACTTTTTGATCGTTGAACTGGATAATGGCAGGATTCCGGGGTACCTCTTTCGGCCGAAGAACTTGAGAGGAAGAAGAAGAAAGAAGAGAAGGTTGGTTGTACTCGCATATTTGGTTATGTGGTCAAGTTTTTATTTTTTTCTGAATTTTTAATGCCTGTTAATGTATCGTAGCTTTTTGAAGCCATAAAATCTTAATTGTAGATGATATCTGTCTGATGCAAAAAGTAATTTGGGTATGATGTTTTTGCTGAGTTAAGGTATACCATTATGTGCATGCTGTTGAATGTCCCTCTCGTTTAAGAGAAATAGCAAAATAAGGGGGTTATGGTGGCATTTGAGGGTGAGGATTAGCGTATTTTTTTGTCATAATTTTCCCTTCTATTCTTCATCTTTCCACTGCTCTTCTTCGTTTTAGCGTTGCCTCATTTGCGTTTGTATATCCGCTGCCGAGTGTGTTGATTTGTTCCAGTCTCTCTCCCTTTGTCTTTTTCCTCCTTTTAAGAGTTGGTCATAGTTGTGATCTTTCATTGTGGTATTATGCTGATTTGCAATGATATTTTTCCTATTGCAGGCAAAAGAAAAAGAATTGAAGAAACAGAAGGCAGCGCTCAAAGCAGAAGCTGCAAAACTTCAGGTATACACTTCTAGTTGAAATTGTATTCATGGAAAATGTCAAATTGCTGCAGAAGACAAGAATTATTTATAACTTCTAAGGGCCTAGGTATGAATTCTATGGTAAATTTATCTGGCTAGCCCTCTTAATCATGTAATTCAATTGTGCTAGGCACAACAAGCAAGTAACACCTCTAAGAAGACTGAAAAAAAGAACTTGAAGAAGGATGTAAAGGAAGAGGATCCTGTGAACTTTTTAGATCCAGAGACGTCACTTGGTGAGAAAAAACAGCTTTCACATTTGATGGCAAAACAATATTCTCCTGCCGCAGTGGAGAAATCGTAAGTATCAGTTTTCAAGGCTTCAGCTGAACAAGCTTTGCTCTTGCACTGACCTCTCTTCTGTGAATTGTTTGTGCAGATGGTATTCTTGGTGGGAAAACTCTGGCTTTTTTGTGGCAGAGTCCAATAGCTCAAAACCACCTTTTGTGATTGTGAGTGGCCTGAGTGCTCATTAACTAGCTGTTTGAACTCTTTGCTACTATCTTATAGATTTGGATTTCTATTAAAGCATTATGGTTTGCCACGCCAGCGCTTTGTTGGTGGAGTCGCCCTTAGGCAGACTTACCAACATATTTTTTTGGAAACCTAATTTTTGAACGTCATTTATTTGATTTTGTGTTTTGCAGGTTCTTCCACCGCCGAATGTGACAGGGGCGCTTCATATTGGTCATGCTCTTACTGGTGCAATTGAGGTTCATCTTTTATATCTTTCTTCTCTCTATAGTTTTCTTTTTTTACCTGAGATTTGTCAATTTTCCGTGGCTGTGTGTTTTGTTAATTGAGGGAGTAACCTAATTGTATGCAGGACACAATTATTCGCTGGCGGAGAATGTCTGGTTATAATACATTGTGGGTTCCTGGAATGGATCATGCTGGGATAGCAACACAGGTTAATTTTGTGATGCTGTCTTTTTGTTCGATAAATTTCTTTATGAGCTACTTGGAAGAGGTTGCCTTATTAGTTTATGGAATAATGTGATAAGGAAGTTGTCCCAATTTATTTGTGGTTTTCTTATAACGGTCTCTTTCTGTTGCTGCTGGATATCTTCTTCTTATTATATGATATCAAACTGGTAGAATACTGTCTACTCTTCCTTGTGTGTGTGTGTGGGAGGGGGGGGGGGGGGGGGGGGAGGGGGGTTCGGGTTTATCTTACCTGCTTTTATGAAAATATTTTTTACTATGTTCGGAAAATAATTTTTTTATCAGCATATAAGTGTTTACGGTTGGTATTTTGAACTGTAACTGGTTGATTAGCGATGAGGTGAGGAATAAGGGGTACAAGTTTGCACTCTCTTACAGTGAAGTTTCAGATATGTGAAAGAGTAGGTTAATGTCCGACCTACTGTCTTAGATAGGTCCTTCTTCTTTGGCTCGTTCATTATTTTCCTCTTACTTACCTTGGTCTTCATCTTTGGGTAATTCTTGGAGGAGGAGTTTTGGGACTTAGTTGTAGAGAATGATCCTGAAAAGTTGGATGATTGAAGAGAGTCCCTTGTAATTGGATAAAGGGATGCCCAAAATCTGAAATTTGGAATAGGGCTTGTGTTTTTCCAGGTGATCTTATGAATCTCATTAGATTTCAATGGCTGGACAAGTGGACATAGTAGACTGGAGTGGCTTATAGGGGTTTTTTGTTGTCCGGAGTAGGTGAATAGAAGAGGGATTATTTTGTGAGATGGAGTGCATGTAAGTCAAAAGAGGAGGGACCTGGATTTTGGTAATTTGGTGTTTAAAAGCATCACTTAGTGGGGAAGTGGTTGTGCGTTTCTCCCAAGAGCCTGGTACAGTGTAATTTGGACATGGTATGTTCTTCAACCCTCTGTTTTCTTTACAAACTTGGTGAGAATCCTCCATTCTGTTTCTTTGTCAGACTCCCTGGACTGGAGAGTGGTTTCCCTTAGCTCAATTTATGATAACCTACTGTATGTCTTGTACGTGGGGAGACAGAGACCTTTTGTTTTCGCATTATTGCGCGATGTTTAACTCTTGGCTCTAAGCCTGTCTCTTTTCTTTGTCGTCTTCTCTTCTGCTGTTTCTTTGGCTCAAATACTTCTGATTTTCTTAAATTCTTCCGGTTTCACTTTTTATATCACAACAGCTTCCTTCTAACTGAGATACGATTTTATCTAAGTCACTATTTGCTGTATTTTCCAATATATACTACTATTATAAAATAGGAAGTTTACATGCCACATGTGCTGTCCTTGAAAACGCCTTCGATTTTTTTTTTCTTTTTAAAGAAAAAAACTCTGCCCCATCTTGTGCGCTCTCTCTTATTTCCTGTATTTGTTCACTAAATATTTATTGATTTAAGGAGACTTGGGCAAACCACACTTATGGCTCAAACAGCTAACCTTTCGGTTTCCCACATTTCTACCACCGAGACGTCAAAGAAATTTTAATAATTTGTCATTTCATCACTTAATTTTTTTTTACGATTTTACTATAAACAGGACGTGCGTCGAACAAGCCAAAAAACTAGTTAAAGAATGGCAACTGTAGTGCATTGTGAAGAGCAATTTCCATGATTGGTGCACAACTTTATAGTTTAAAACATCTGAGTTTGTATGGTCTTCATGTTTTCGATGAAGCTTGAATTTTGATTTGTTAATTTCTGTAGGTGGTTGTCGAAAAAAAAATTATGCGTGAAAGAAAACTGACCAGGCATGATCTTGGACGAGAAAACTTTGTCACAGAAGTGAGATTCCTTCAATTTTTTTCCCATCTAAACAGTATCATTGTCCATATGAATCAAGGTTAATTTTTGTTCTTTCTTTGTTTTATTGTTGTAAAAGGTTTGGAATTGGAAAAATGAGTATGGTGGCAAAATCTTGAAGCAGCAGCGTCGCCTTGGTGCATCCATGGATTGGTCCAGAGAGGTGTGGTTGTACTTTGTTTTCTGATTTTCATTTGTCTAATGCAATTAATATACTATGGTTGTTCATTTTGGTTTTTCTTTTCCCTTTCCTTCCGTCTTCAGTGTTTCACAATGGATGAGAAACGATCAAAGGCAGTATCAGAAGCATTTGTGAGGCTGTACAATGAGGGTCTTATTTATAGGTATGTTTGACTTAGATGATTCACTTGGCATCTATGGTGCATTGTTGACTCCTCATTTTGAATGATAAGTAGTGGTGGTTGTTTCTAGTTGAAACACTAGCCTTGATGTAGAAATCACTTAGTTGAATGTGAGGAAATCTTAAATTGGAGCTTGAAGCCAAACTATAAGATGATTATTGTTTATTGAGTGTTGTAATGAATTAGCCTAATAGTAAGGGCCTAAGGGGTAGTAAAGGTACTGCGTAATAAGTTTGTTAAGGGTAGCTTGAAGAGGATGATAGCTCGTTAATTTTAGGGAAACGTGAATCAGTATTCTATAAATAAGGGAGAGTAGGAAAAGAAAACTATAAGAGGGCATCCACAATACTGAGCTTTTGTTATGCTAGTTTATAACAAGTATATGTTAGAGAATATAATTTGTAAAGAAGTCCTTTGGTTAATGATTGGAGATTGGATCACCTGTTAAAAGTCTGACCTAAGGTTGATCCAACTGAAGATTAGGGAATTTAATTTGTTAAGAAGCAAATGTTGATGATATTTCAATGGCCTTAAATCTAAATAAACATTAGCTCTCCGCCTTCTACGAGCTCAGTACTTTTGGGGTCTTTCATTCATTTGGAAATGAACCAGTATGAATATTTCTTCCCCCTCTTTTTTTTTTTCCCATCAAGTGTCGTATTTTTCTTGCAGGGATCTTCGATTGGTAAACTGGGATTGTGTGTTAAGAACTGCAATATCTGATATTGAGGTCTGTTCTCACATTAATGATTTAAAAATTTGGACATGCTCAGCCAGTTTCTGAAAGATGTTTGGTATTTGTAGGTGGACTATATTGATCTAAAAGGAAGGGAAGTTAGAAAAGTTCCTGGATATGAAGATCCAGTGGAGTTTGGTGTCTTGACATCATTTGCGTATCCATTAGAAGAAAATCTTGGTGAGATTGTTGTTGCCACTACTAGAGTGGAAACAATGTTGGGTGATACAGCAATTGCTGTACATCCAGATGATGCGAGGTACAAGCATTTGCATGGAAAATTAGCTATACATCCTTTTAATGGAAGAAGGATCCCGATTGTTTGTGATGCAATACTTGTTGATCCAAAATTTGGGACCGGTGCTGTCAAGGTATGGAAGTCTTTTCATCTTATGTTTTCTACCTTAATCTTCTCTACCTCCCTACACCACCACACCCCCCCCCCCCCCCTTTCCCCTCTCCTCCAACTGATTTCTGTGAATTTGAAATGCTTCATTTCACGCTTTTGCAGATCACGCCTGCCCATGACCCTAATGATTTTGAGGTTGGAAAGCGCCACCAGCTAGAGTTCATCAACATCTTCACAGATGATGGGAACATAAACAGCAACGGGGGCCCGGAATTTGCAGGAATGCCAAGATTCAAAGCTCGTGTAGCGGTAACTAAAGCATTGGAAGAAAAGGTATTGTTACTCTGATCTCTTACAGGCTTATCGTGGCTGCTTCTATTGAAGTGTTAATGTATGTGTATAACATTTGGGAAAGTTTGTCTTACCTTAATGCCTTCTTTGCACTAAGCATTCTCAGCAAGCTTTTTTGAGAACTGGGCGGCTGGGCCTGACATCTGAGATGTCACGTTTTGCATCATTTTTCTATTTATTTATTTATTTATCTGTAAATGTCTCTGCCTACTGTGAAGCAATATGGGCAGAACACAATGGAATTGGTTTCCCTGAGGTTGTGTTGATGTTTTGGTGTCCTATGTTGCTTGAAAACTGCAGAGACATGGCATATGTCATATCTGAAATGTTTCCAAATTGGAAATTTGAATAGACCATTAAGTGGTACTTATAGAAATGTCCTAGTAATGTTTTCCTATTCAGTAAAATCTTTGGGAAATGGGAAACAGAAAGATCTCATGATATATGTACGGAGTGGAAGTAAGATGTACAAGGACATTCCAACTTCTTCCAAAAGAGAAAAGTAAAAGAAAGAATAATCAGACCACCTCCTCCATTCTCATCAAACCCCAAACATCTCCTACGCGAGCCAAAGCAACCCAATTTCTTAATGTTGTTTTCCCATTTATGTCTGAAAGCCAGATGCTATTAGGTGAGTAGGAAGTGTGAAATATAGATTTTGATTCTTTTAGGATGGCGACATCTTTCTCAGTTCAAGATTCCATGCCGCCTCTTCTCTCTACTTTGTTTGTGAAACAAATCTAATAATGAAGTGAAGTCTATGTTTTCAAACTATTATAGCCAATGTTTTTTGGACTCTTCATTCTACCTAAGTACCTTTTTTTATGTACACTCACCGCTTTGTCTTTGGGCCAAAGTTGTAATTTTATCATAAATATCCACGTTTGACACCTAAACACATATCCATAGTTGACACGGCACTAGCAGGCTAGCAGCCATGCATTGATGTGCTAAATCTTTGTTCTCTGTTTTCTCATGTAAAATCTTTAGGGTCTGATTTTGTGAGAGGTAGGCTGTGAGGTTCCTCATTGTATTGTACTTCCTAAAATAAAAAAACCCGAACATCTTTGTTCCCTACATCTGAATTTGTCTGATACGAAGATATTGCTAATATCAAATTTCCATATATTATGAGTGTTCCCTTATTACTCGATACAAAAGTTCGAGGTATAAGTATATGTTTGTTAAAGCTGAGACTGAGATAAGAACTATTGGTTTAAAACTTTTAAAAAACCTTTGCAAACTGTTTCCAATGTATTATTGTGGTATGGTGAACATTCTGTATTTTAGTGTAACAGTCATCAAAAATCTACTCTGAAAAGGAATTAACTGTAGCAGCTCTCTTATCTGCTTCTTTGTAGTCTTTCCATAAGGGTGAAACGTAAAAGATCGCTAACATTCTAACTAAAACATGGAGCAATGTGGCAATTTTTCTTTGATGTATTCTTAAAGTACTGTTCTGCCATATCAACGTGAAGTTTGCAACCATCTTATGGTGTTTATCATTTTAACATGGTTTGAACGTCTGCTAACTCGTGTTATTATTCATTTGTCTTATTGCGATTCTTCCTTTTATCTTGACCTGTAGTCTGCTCAGCATATTCAGTTGGATTTACTATACTTCCCAGTGTCAACTGCTGTCTTCTTGCATGAATTTCACTTGAATATATTTTGTGGATACATATTTTAAAATTATCATATCTTAGATTTCTATGTATATCAGGGATTATATAGAGGTGCTAAGGACAATGAGATGCGTCTTGGCATTTGTTCAAGAAGTAATGATGTTGTGGAACCATTGATAAAGCCGCAGTGGTATGTCAACTGCAACACTATGGCCAAGGATGCTCTTGATGCTGTTATGGATACTGAAAACAGGAAGATTGAGATTATCCCAAAAGAATATGAAGCTGAGTGGAAAAGGTATGCCGAATTTCTTTCTCTGTGATGTTGTCAACAGAGTGACTGCAATGATCTCATGGGAGGTGGTGGTCGTACCATGATCTCAATCTAGGGACTGCAATGGTCTTTTGTTGTTTCCTTGGTGCAACATTATGATTATGTACAATATGTTAGGCAATTTATTTAGTAGTCACTTTTTGTCCTTTTCTATGTCAGATTTGGACGGCCTATAAGCTTTAAAACTTGCTAGTAATCTATCTCTCCTGCAAAACTTCTGCAGAACTTTCTGTATTCCCAAAAGTACATTCTTGACAAGGTGTGTAAATGATCAAATTTTGCACCAAAAAAAAAATTGATCAAATTTTGTTTTCAAGAAATAGAAAAGGGAAGCATTGCATTAAATGGTCTCTTAAAATCCTTTCTAAGAATTAATAGAGGGGGAATGAAGGAAAATAATACTTCCTCATTCCGTTTAATTACAACCTTTTGACTTTCAATATTCACATACTCAAGTTTGACCATATCAATGATATCCTCAACGTGGCGTAGACTGGAACCACGAACCTGGTATCATGGTGAAGCTGAAACTTGTTTATGATATGTCATCATCGTAATGCTGGTGCTCTTACTTTCACTACATTTTTTGTTTCTTTGTGGGTTTTCTAGTTTCTATGTTTCATAATGGGTGAAGTCGAAATTTGCAGGTGGCTCGAAAATATTCGAGACTGGTGCATCTCAAGGCAACTTTGGTGGGGCCACCGTATACCTGCTTGGTATGTCACTTTGGAGAAAGATCAACTCAAGGAACTGGGTGCTTATAATGACCATTGGGTAGTCTGTCGAAGTGAGGAAGAGGCACAAGCTGAAGCTACCAGAAGATATTCTGGTCAGAAGTTTCAGATTAATCAAGATCCTGATGTCCTGGATACCTGGTTTTCCTCCGGCCTCTTCCCGTTGTCTGTTTTGGGCTGGCCAGATGAGACAGATGATTTGAAGAGTTTCTACCCAACTTCAGTTCTTGAAACTGGACATGACATCCTTTTTTTCTGGGTTGCTCGGATGGTGATGTTGGGGATGAAACTGGGAGGTGACGTGCCGTTTAGAAAGGTAAACCTGGTTTATCTGGTCATGCGTAGTGGACAATTACGCTGCATGTTGACATGAATTCCCTCTTTGTTTAGCATTTAAATTTAATAAAGCTAGAACTTGTATTTGGTGCTTTTTATCTTCTTCCTGGAGGAGAGGAATAGGTTTTTTTTGGTGCATAGGTTATAAATCTTCCACTATAGTTCCTGCATTCATCTCTGCCATGCACTTTATAGAAGACTGATTCCATCCTCAAACTTTAAGTTCTAGACTTGTAGGCTTGTAGCTGCACCACTTCATGGTCAAGTATATATGACGAGGATTTCTAGGATGTGTGAAAGAAGAAAAGAAATACATGAGAGTGGAAAGAGGGATAAAAGACATTAACTTTTCATCTTCTTCCTGGAAAGGAAGAATAGGTTCTTTTGGTGCATTGTTTATTAAATATACCACTATTGTCTCTGCATTCAGCTCTGCCATGCATTTTACAGAAGACTAATTCCATCCTCAGAGTTTGTTCTAGACTTGTACCTGCACCACTTCATGGTCAAGTATGAATGTATGATGACGAGATTCCTAAGATGTGAAAGAAAAAAAGAAACAAATGAGAGTGGAAAGACTGAAAGAGGGATAAAATACATTTTTTTTAGAAATAGTGGAGTTCCTATAGTGTTTTCTTAATATTTTTAATTGACACAACTTCTGCTTGTATCTTAAGTTGTTCTGTTTCAGGTAACTTTATGTTGATTTTTTTCTTAAGATGGGAATGAAGGTAGAAACTACTAGGAAGAAATGTGAATATAGGAAATTAGTTGGTCTGTATCTATGTTATTCTAAAGAATACCGTTTGTCTTATTTTAATATGTTGTCTTATTAAATCATTTATTAATGGCGGAGCTTGGATTTCAGTGTTGTGGCGTTGTTCTGTTTTCTCATGATAAGGAACTAAACATTTGCACATGACGTGTTTGTTTTACACTGATCATAGCAGATTGGTCTCTTGCTGATTGATCCAGCAATGACATGATTTGTTGTGTTTTTTTGTAGTTCTGACTCTATCAAGATTATTCATTTTAACTTTTTGCAGGTTTATCTTCATCCTATGATCCGTGATGCACATGGGCGTAAGATGTCAAAATCATTGGGGAATGTTGTAGATCCTCTTGAGGTTATAAACGGCATATCTTTAGAGGATCTTCAGAAGAGGCTGGAGGAAGGAAACTTGGATCCCAGTGAGCTTTCCAGAGCTAAAGATGTACAGAAGAGAGACTTCCCTAATGGAATTCCAGAATGTGGTGCCGATGCTCTCCGTTTTGCGCTTGTTTCATATACTGCTCAGGTCTGGGCAAAATGCCATATTCTATCGTAGAGATTGAAATTTTGTTTAAAAGGGGATTTTATTATTTGATTACTGATTATATGTTTTTGTTTCAGTCCGATAAAATAAACTTAGATATTCAACGGGTCGTTGGGTACCGTCAGTGGTGCAATAAACTATGGAACGCTATCAGGTTCGCTATGAGCAAACTTGGAGATGATTATTCCCCTCCAACCAGTGTAAATCCCAATGTGATGCCATTCAGTTGCCAGTGGATACTCTCTGTCCTGAACAAGGCTGTTGCTAAAACCGTGTCCTCACTTGAGGCATCTGAGTTCTCTGATGCTGCTACTACTGTTTACTCGTGGTGGCAATTCCAACTTTGTGATGTTTTTATAGAAGTAATCAAACCCTATTTTTCCAGCAACGTGGAGTTATTTGTTTCTGAAAGAGGTTTTGCTCGCGATGCATTATGGGTTTGCCTTGATAGTGGGCTTCGACTATTACATCCATTTATGCCATTTGTGACAGAAGAGTTATGGCAGAGACTTCCTCAACCAAGAGGTTCTACTAGAAAAGCATCTATTGTGATAAGCGAGTATCCTTCTGTTATACAGGTAAGGTCTAATGTATTTCTGGCTTCCTAGTTTGGTCTTAACTAATTAACTAGTTGCATCCTTTCGTACCTGTAAATATTTTCTAATAATCAGTTTCATCTTCTGTCATGTGACTGGTTTTATGTTGAGCTGCTTTCTTATGCAACACAATATTGCAGTCCTGGACCAATGAAAGTGTCGAGCGGGACATGGAGTTGATTGAGTCTGCTGTAAAATCTCTAAGGAGTCTAAAATCATTATTGCCGGCTAAAGAAAGAAATGAGAGGTAGGTAACTTAAGAGAATTTCTGGTTCATTTTTCTTCATTTGTTGGTAGAATAGTGCTCATTCAAGTTGGCTACAACTTCCTTTGTGATAACTAATAAAAGATTTCAGGAAATTATGTGGAACGCTCTAGTTGTCTTACATTGACCATTTTGAAAGAACACATAAATGTGGACATGCTACACCATAATCCTCCGTTCTAGTCTCTTTCAAACTTGTTTCTGTAATTGTTTATCGACATGTATCATCTTTATTTTTATCATCAAAATTTTATAAGGTATTGGTTAGATGAATGGGACTTATCCACTAATCTTTCGTAATCATATGGCTTCTTTTCTCAATATCAAAGAAACATAATTAGCAGGGGCGGATCCAGGAATTTACAAATGCGGGTCCAAAAAAAATTATAGAACATCATTCTTAACGCTTATGGGGCATTATGCTATTATATACGAAGGAATTAATTAAGCCTCTAAGTCTAAGAAAACATCCAACTATAAGTCTATAAAAGTGGAGTATAAAAATACATTACTATAAGTATATCTTATGAAAATTACTAAATCTTTTTGAAGAAAAAATAACATTACTACGTATTTTTTTTGTGTTTTTGTAAACGCAAAATCATGAACCATTATAGGAAAAAGAAAAAGCGATGAAGGAAAAACGACTTGCAAAGGAAAAAATAAACATGCATGAAGAATTTAGATGATCAACAAAGGACAAGTGAAGGACAAAAAGACGGGGGAAAAGTCATATTTAACGTCCTTTTAGGAGGATTTGAACCCAAACAACTTGTGTAGTATAGTATTCAAGCAACCATTATGCTACAAGTGTATTTCATTGTCATCAATATAAGTTAATTACGCATAAGTTAACTATTCAAGTGCAATTAATTACCCCAATATCAATTGTACAAATTTTTTCCAAAAATAATGGGGGTCCCTTTGGACCCCTCCGGTCCTATATAGGTCCCCTGATAATTAGTATTTAATGGAAATCACGTATTAAGAAATAGTGATTTAAGTGAAACTCCCTCATTCCCAATTTAATCGTCACACTATGCTTGTCCCATTTTAATCGTCACACTATGCTTTTCACAGAGTTTTATGCGATAAGTTGTTGTAGGCTTATCTATTATAGTTTAATAGAAAAGTAGGTGGGGTAGGAGATAATGAAAAAATATTTTAATTGAATGTGAGAGGATGTTGGATCATAATTTTGTGTTTACGGAGTTGGATTATCATTTTTTGGGTGAGCAACACTATGTATTTAGCATCCATATTGTTTGAAAGATATGTCTTTAGTCATGTATTAACTTTTTATTACTCCTTTTTGCAATTTTGTAGGATCTTATGATCCATACGATCCTATGATCTGATTCCGCCGATTCGAACCTACCCCTTCACCGATCCAAAGTGGGATCCCGATCCTCTTGTTTACCTCAGATATAATTTGACCACAACAATTGTCCAAAACTCACTAAAATTTATTCATATTATGATTTAAATGAATAATAACTTAATAAAAGATACTTCCTTCATCTTTACTAAATTTAGATCACATATAATCTAACCACAACAAGTATCTTAAACTTGCCAAATTTGGGACACACAACCCTCGGAGCATTGGGCCAGTCACTAGTGTATTTTTTTATTTCTATTGTTTGGGTCTTAAATTTTAGTGCCGTAGAGACTATATTTTCTCTACCAACCTCTTGTTAAATCTTTCTCCTATCCTTTTATAACAACATCAAAATCATTTGAGAAAGGTTTCTCTATTCAATACCATAGTGGGGTACCATGTGGTATGCCCCCTTTCTTTTCTTCCCTGCTCCACTATGTTCTCTTTCACTGCAAGTCTGCAACATCCTTGTATACCAAATTTCAAATTCGTATACCAGTACCAGCACTCCTCCATTATTCTGTTTCTCCAAAACCGAAACATATTTGTTGATCAGAGGTCGTTTTAATCAAATTGCAGATCTCATACCCCTAATATCTTATGCTAGGTCACATGTTGTCATTCCTATCAATGCATTTCATACTGGATTGCTTGTGTTCTGCGATGAAGATTTGGGTTGAGTATAGGTCATTTTGCGATCCCTATGGTCCTCTATAGCTTGGGGATGTGTCTCGATCTTCTACGTGCGAAATCAGAAGGACTAGTTCCTACTTGAGATACCCTTGGTAAATGAGGGGTTTGTGAAAATTGAGGAGGAAAGAGAGAGAAGTTGGTTGGGGAAGGGGTTGGGTTAGGAGAGACTGATAGAAAGGAGAGGTTAGGGACACTTGTGGAGCTGTGTTGCCAAGCGCCACAATGTGTCGGAATCTGGGGGACTCGTGTATTGTTCTGCAGACTGGAGTAGTAGGTGGCAGTGTGGGTAATCGGTTGAGGAATTGATAGGAAGAGAGCAACAGCACTTGCTGCCGCTGCATTCTGAGCATTTTTCTCTTTAATTCAAAGGGTATGTGACTCCAAACATAAAACAGATTCGATTATTAGGTCTAGCTATGAATACTGTCGAACGGTAAAAGAATTTAGTGAAAATTGAGAAATGGTCACATGGGCTAAGATAGGGTCCGTCTGACAAGGTTGTTGTACTTCTGTAAAATTTTGTTAAAGGCAATAGAATTTTGAGCAAGTTTCAAAAGAAATAAAGTAAGACAATCAAGTGGAGCTCAATGGTTAAGCTGTCCTCTAGGTTTGTAATTGGGGTATTGTAGATTTGTCGTGGTTTATTTTTGGGTTAAACTTTGGGTTCTAAGGGGTCGTTTGGTTCGTTAAAATTTAATGGAGTGGTATGGAGTCTCATACCAAGGAGGTATGGATTCTATTTCCCATACCACTATGAAACTGTTTGGTTTGATATAAGAATGGATTCTATCTCCCATATATTGTTTGGTTCATTCTTGGAATGGATTATGTATCTGATTTTTTAAAATATATACTTCATATGTTAATTATACTTTTATGTATTATAAGAACTATATATACAAATAACTAGTAATATATCATTATCAAATTTGAAAACTATGATGCCACATCGAATAACCAATAATTATACAGATAGATGTGCGTAACTAAAAAAAAAAAGTCCAAAAATAAACCTTTCCACAAGCACAGAATCAATCCGAGATCCAAAATTTCTATGGTTACGCTTCGAGATATACCAAAGAGACATAAGAAAGAGGAAGATAACAATGGCGACACCCACTGAAACACCAACTGTAACCCATAACCGTATCCCGAAAATCGAAAGTTGCTAGAAAGAATGTTACCGGTGTTGGTCATCCGATTGAAGGTCGCCAATTATGGTTGCCGGATCGAAAGGTCTTCGTGATGGTGGTCGGTTGAAGATGGTGGGCGGCTGTCTCCACTTTCTTGTATGAGTTAGGGTTAGTAAGTTTGGTGGAATGGATTGTGAATCCTAGGGTAAGAGGTGGGTATCAAATTCTAGGGATATGACTATATGAGGGGGAGATAGGACCCCTTTGGTATGAGACTCCATTCCAAAAAAGCCCAACCAAACAGTTAAAATAGATGGAATGAATTCCCAACCCATTCCAAAATGCCCAACCAAATGACCCCTAAATGGTTGAGGTTTCCTCTGGCTGGATTCCTCTTTTAAAAAGAGAAAGAAGAAGGAAAGCAGTTTGAGTACCTATAAGTCAACTTTGTGTTATCTAATTCGCTAAACCCCTTCATGAACCACAATCCGAAACGTGTGAACTGGTAGACTTGTAGACTAGTTTAACAAAACTAGGCAGCGAATTGTGTTCCCGCACCCGTTCTGCATACAAACGTATCCCGATTTCTGTAACTTTGTTCGGTTTGTTGCAAATAATATCATCATTAAGAAAACTACTCAGTAGTTGAAATTGGGAGAATGTCGTCCTCTTGAAAGATTGGCTAGGCTGTAATTGGTGAACTTCAAATACATTTCCATCAATAGATTTCATTTTTCTTAAATTCTCTTGATAATCTCTCATCTAGTCTCCCTTCTGTTTTCTTAGTGGAAATCAGCTAAGGATCAACTTGATTCTTTGAATACTGCTAAGAAACGGAAAATTGAAGCATAATATAAGAGAGATATTGGATTGATAAACTAGAAAGCAACTGAAGGGATAATTTCTGGCATGCAAGCAATTTAATCAAAGTAAATGAAAACATCACAAATCAATTTCTTGAATCTTCCAATTCTATCTATTCATAACCCTTATGATTTTCTCTCCTCTCTCCATAACTATCTTCCTAACAAACTCTCCTTTGTGCTCTTTGCCTTCTTCCTCAAGCCCCAACAATATACTTTTCCCCTTTGAGCCAATGTTTAGCAAATACATCCGCATTTTAGGTTCTCTTGGGATATGCTAGGCTTTTTTACAGGCAAATGGTTATGTTTTGAAATTATAGTAAAGATAAAAGCGTATTATTTTTTGTTGTAGTATTTGTATTAAATACTAAGGGGCGTTTGGTTTGCAAAGGGTATAAAGGATGCTAACAAGAAAGGGATGGAGAGAGAATGAAAAACAAAACCCTTTCTTATTTTAACTTGTTTGTTTTACCAAAAAGAAATAAAAAATACCCCATAACTAGTGGTGCAAACGAGCCGAGCTGAGTACTACCTTGTTCATGGTCATTTAATTTAGGCGAGCTTGAGACCGAGCTTTCAATCGAGCACAAAAATCTGTTCAAGCTCGTTCGTTTGAGAGATTTTGTGTTCGTGAACGGTTCATGGACGTCTCGTTTATTAATCGAGCCGAGTTCATAAACGAGCTTTGCGCTTTAGAGTTTAACCATTGGAAAACATAATTTTGAATGTGTAATTTAGCCTTTTAAATTCAAATTTTTTTATTCAATGATATATTTTTTTGATGTTTACAGTCAAAATACGATTTTTATCCATAATAAAACAATTATGTATGGCAAATTTGATTATGAACACAAATAGACGAGCTTGTTCATGAGCATAAATAAACGAATTGTTCATGAACTTAAATTAACGAGCATGCATATGCTCATGCTCAAGATCTTTTATTAAAAAAGCTTCAAAAGCTGTTCAAACTCGGCTCATTTATTAATAAACGAAAATGAACGTGCTTTAACCGAGCGCGAACCCGAGTAGTTTATTGAGAGTCTCGGCTCATTTGTATCCCTACTCATACCCACCCCTCCTTCCACCACTGTTGCCCGTACCCTCCACCGCTGTACGCTGCCACTCCATGCCTCCTCTCTCTCCTTTTCGACCTTTTTCTCTCTTCACCTTTATCTTCATCTCTTACATCTAGTAGTTTGGTGGGTTTTATTTGCAATTGGTGATATTTTTATGGTAGGAACTGTGTTTTCCAAGTGGTTTAAGTAGTGGGTTGGGTGGGTTAGTTTTTGAAGTAGGTAGGTATGGTGGTTTTTGCGGGAGGTTAGGGTTGTTCTTGGGGGTGGTTGAGGTGACTTTTGAGGGGAGGTGGGTGGATTTTGATGGTTGGTGGATTGTTTGGTGGTAAATTGGGTAGATTTTCGGTGGTGGTAAGGTGATTTCATGGTGTTGGGTGGGTGGGTGTTGAGGTTGGATTGTGTTTTGGTGGTAGTTCTAGAGGTGTCCGTGTGGTTTATGGGTAGTTGGGAGGACTCGCCGGTGGTTGGGTTGGTGCTAGCCAGCTGGTAGTTGCCGATGGTGTACTCAAATTGGTAGTTAAGAAATTCAAGGGTAGTCAAAGTGGTAGTTAAGGAGTTATGTGAGGAGGCCTTTGGGGCTAAGGATGATTCCTGGGCCGGGGGTGATCAAGGTAGAGGAAAGTTGGGGAATCATATGGGTAAAGGAAATGATTAAATTAGTGTAACAAACAACATAAAAAGGAATCAAGGTAGTTGATTGTCCTTCCCTTTGATAAATCCCCAAACCAAACTCCCCCTAAGGTTTATCGTTTGCATGTATCTTGCCTTTGTATAATTTCAATGCGTCCTATGACCATGTCATAAAATTGTTGGTTTAAAATAGTTTTGTAGGACTTTAGCGAGTGAAATGTTAATTTTGGAGATTACTTTTACATTGTTGTTCTAAACAACTGTTGATTTTTATGGTATATTCTGACTAGTATATACAGTCTGTCAATTAATGAGTTGTATATCATGCATTACAAGTAGTTTTTCTTATCACCTTCAAATACTGTACTATGTACTCCGCTGTTCCAAAGTACTTGCTGCATGTTACTTCTTGGGACTTTACAATGTAGTTGTTGTGTACTACTTCCTTCGTCCCACATTAGTTTTGACACTTACCAAGGCACAGAGTTTAGGAGATAAGTTGTTGTTTGGTTATCAAATTTTATTTTATTGGAAAAGTAGACGTGAAACAAGATAGTGGAGTATTTTTTAGTTGGATGTGAGAGAGTAGGGGTGTTAATGAGCCGAGCCGAGACCGAGCTTAGGTAGGCTCGGCTCGAGCTCGAAACTCTTAAGCATAGGCTCGGCTCGAGCTCGAAGCTCGACGAGCCTGAAAAATTGAGCTCGAGCTCGAGCTCGGTACAAGGCTCGACTCAACTCGAGCTCGACTCCGCTCGAGCTCGAAACTCGACAAGCCTATAAAAACTCAAGCTTGAATCTTGTAGACCGCTTAGCTCAATTGCTTAATTCAACCCAAGTAAAATTTTAAGGCCCAAATTGTTGCAATTGAAGCAGGTTGTTTGATTGCAAATGTATTGGTTATTTTATAACTTCTCATTTCTCTCACTTTTAGATATACAACCGATGTGGGACATGTTATTTTGTTTTTTTTAAGCAACTCTTGAATACTTTTTTCTATTTGCTACCTCTGTATGATTATTTTGTTTATGATAATCCATGAAGAACATAACACCAAAAAAATAAGAAATCTAAAGGTAATTAAACCATAATCTGCACGAAAAAAACTCAATAATTCAAATCACAAAATTACATTTTAACTAAACTGAACAAATAATTGTGCGCTGTTTTGGCAATTGAAGCAGATTGATTTGCGAGAATCGGGTTTTCTATTTCTTCAGACATCAAGAATAAGAATTTTTTGGTTCATCAAAATCAAAATCAAAAGTTTTCATTGCTTACAAGACTGCAGTAATCAAAGAAGAAGGATACACAAAATCTTCAAATTCAACATTTTAGGCAAAACCAATAACATTAATTGAAAAGATCATACTAAAGTTACTAGCAGGAGATAAAGGAAGAAAACATAGATGTTTATCAATCTATTTGTAATGAAGAGGTTGCCATTGATGCGTAAAGAAAAAGACATCTTTCTCTTTCACCAACTTGGTATACTAAGGAAGCCAATTACAAAGTGTATAACAAACTCCTAATAATCAAGAATAGGTAGAGATCTTGGGTAGATGTTAGATGATATGGATAACTGAGTAAGGAGAGGTCAAGCGAATTGGTGGAGGATAGAGTTAGGTCGGATGAAGGGATAGAAAATGAAGTGCAAAAAATGAAGAGACAAAAGATGGGCGTCTAAGAAAATGGTAGAATATTAGTGAGAGAGCTTAATTAAGGTTGTGGTTACCGAGTTGTATCAATTAACATTATACTCACATGTAGACCGTAGTATAATAAATGAGTCACTCATCTATTAAAAATCGTGTTATGACTTATGATAAAGGTGCCTTATATATTCCACAAAACTTTTCAACATATGTATATCCACCGATGTGGGACTCTAAGTCACAAAATATTTTTACACTATAAACAAAGTCGAGCTTGTTCACGAGCTTTCGAGCCGAGCCATGGATAGCCCGGGCTTGGCTCGTTAAGATCTCGAGCCGAACTCGAACTCGAGTCGAGCCCACTCGAGCCGAGCTTTGACCGAGCTTTGCCGAGCCGAGCATCGAGTAGTTCACGAGCAGGCTCGGCTCATTAACACCCCTATGAGAGAGTGTGAGACCCTAACTTTTTGATAGTGGGGGAAGATAGAAGTATTAAAATAATTGTGGGGTCTTTCCTAAAAAATAGAAGTGTAAAAACTAATGTGGGATGGATGTAAAAAGAAAGTGTAAAAACTAATCTGGAACGGAGGAAGTATTTAGTACATACTTTTTTCCTACTTTTTTCTCCGAAGTTGGTTCCTACACGCACCCACCCACATTCTTCTCTCTCCTTTTCCCTGTCTTTTATAAAAAACTTTGCAAACTATATGTAGCAACATTGTTGGGATGGAGGGAGTACTTAATTGCAATTCATTGGCAACTTTATAATCTTTGTCTTGTTCGTATTAACTAATGCGAGTACAAATTTATAATTTTCAGGAGACAAGCTTTTGGAGTTTCCCTGAATGAAGAAGTCGCAGACAATGTTCGGAGTCATGAGTTAGAAATTTTAACTCTTGCTGGGTTGTCATCTTTAAAGGTGTGTTATCTATTGTGATTGGGATGCTTCTTATCATCTTCTTAATCAGATATTGGTTCTAGTTTATGCATGTGCTTTATTGTCATCTTGATGGGTTGTCATCTTTATGCATGTGCTTTATTGTGTTTCTTGATAAACCAATTTAATCCTGTCTCTTTCTGTGAGGATTGATGTATGTTATAAAAGTTTCCATTGCTTTTTTGTGTTAAATTTTCATTTTTTTTTCAAACTAAGGAGTTCAGGTTTTTGTCAGTTTGCTGAAATTGTACATGGCACATTCGCACATGTGAGATTCACAAGGATGATCTCCTAGGAATGAGTTTATTAGATCCTGGAATATTATTTCTAGTATCTTTTCATGTAGGATGCATCGCATTGTTTCATCCTCTGCCTTCGAGATTCCATTATGATTTTCCACCTGCAGAATACCTCCCTGGTCAACGTGACCAAGTCCGTTTAACCCTTTATTTTCTTCTGTCTTTGAGGTTTTGTACTGTTTTTTAATCTTTGATGCACAAGCCACTCTCACCTTTATAGCTCAATTCACCCCACTGTGGCTTAGAGGCACGGTTCCTAATAGTTCTAATAAACGACCAGCATATTGTTATCTGGAGTCCATGGAAGGGTTGCTCGTGTAGTGGTACTATTACTGCTGTGGACTAACAGGTCAGACCATAATTTATATCACATGGCGAGTTTTACGTGCACTAGAGTTAGAAATACAACGGAAGTCTTGAGTGAATCCTAATAGATATAGATTATATAACACCTTGTATATATTTTCATAAATTAGCTTAGCCCGCAGGCTGGAGCAGTTCGAATTCCTGGTTTCTGTGGCAATGTATAGCCAGACTGGTTATGGTTTCCTGTGTTTTCTTCTTTGAGCATTGAACTGTTAAGGCAAGTCCTACTTTCTTGACTGTTTTCAAGACGTTGTTGGTGAGCAAGTGTCAGTGGTATTGCATTTGGGTCCATAAACATGAGATCATCCCATCGGAAAGTGATGGTTTTGAATGTCAGAAAACGATAGTGATCTGACTCATCTAAGGCAAGAAAATCCTTCTTACTCAATGGGCTAGCTTGATTTGAGACCTTTCATGTGGATACAGATATCAGAGCTGCTAAACTAAAGAAAGTGACATAAAACCTCCCTTGCGCTCTTTTTGACTTGTCGAACAGGTTGAACCTAGATAAGTGAGAAGAATTGGACAAATAAAGGCATATATGCAGAAATAGGAGTATAGGAAGAAGCTGGTTTTTGTCAATTGTTGGAGCTGGCCATTCATGTTTAAATAGACCAAAAATAGAATTTCTTTTATTTCCTGCTGACTAGCTGGACTTGATATGTGTATCTATCATGCGCAAATTCCCGATTTCTCTATCAATGGACCAGGCCGTAAAGGTTCATATTGACGCTCTTCCTGGAAATTGACTGGGTTGGATCTGGATGTAGTCCTAGAATGATAATACATCTTCATTTTGAGGTTGTATGCTTACTTAGTAACTGTTAGGTTTTCTAAAAAAAGTTGGACCCATCGGATGGCTGGGACAAATATGTCTTCCTTGATCTTGGAAATGATTTCCTATTTGAACTTTGCAGTATTTTCTTTCGTATTCTGAATCCTGCTACTTTTAGTTTTAACAATTTCATTTGACTGAACCAACATAAGTTGGTGGAGTTGGTGGGGAACTCACCTTGTGACTTGGAGGTCACAAGTTCGAGCCCCATCAACTGCGAAATGCTTGGGAGTGGCTCAAGCGATGACCTGCGGAGCTGGGCTGGTTCACCTGTGCTAGGTGCTGCTTCAGTTAGGGTCCCTTCTTCTTACCTAAAAAAAAGAAAAAAAAAAAATTCATCTGACTGGGATTTCGCAGATTGTGAATGAGAATGAAGCTGCTCTTGCCAGATGTTCACGAGATGTTGTAAATGCGCATCTCAGTGTTTTTCTCGAGCTTAAAGGAACAATTAATGCAGAAGTAGAGCGTGAGAAGCTGAGGAAGAAGATGGAGGAAACAAAGAGGTGAGAGACTGTGTTCGATTACACTTAGAATGTTTTCATCAGTTTGGTTTCAGCTTATTTCATATTTGTTGTTTCTCGCTTTTCCCCACTTTATTTTATACTGATATTGAAAAATCAAGTAGTGTTTACATGCAGTTTTTGCGGTATAAAGTGCAACACCTCTAAAATACTAGAAACTATCAGATTTTTTTTCTTCTTTTCATTAGGATTCCTGCTTGTGAATGATGCTCATGTTTCCTTTGTGATTCTGTGAACTTTGGATAATGTACAGGCAAAAAGATACTCTAGAAAAGATGATGGAAGCTTCTGGATATAAAGAGAAGGTTCGGCCTCAAATCCACGAGGAAAATGTGGACAAGTTGACCAAACTCAAAGAAGAGGTTGTGTCACTTGAAAAGGCAAGCGAACAACTTGAAAAAGATGTCGCTGCCCAATCAGCAATGGAGAAGAAAGAATAGTTTTCGCTCTGGAAACATGCAGACACAAGAATTAGAGGCAAAACAGAGATTACTTTTTTCCTGTATTCTTCCAGTCATTGTGTGAGACTAACCCGGAAGAGATGTATTTAAGATTAAAGAATGTTGTTGGTGAATTTAAGACTATCGTATTGCAAGATGCAGTTTTTCCTAATTAGCTGCGGCTTTAAGTAGCAGAGATGATAGGTAAATTGTTAATTGAAATCCTGCAATTTTCCTTTTAAGTATGAAATAGACCAACAGAAGTTTTGAGTCTTTTGACCTTGTGAACATAGCTCGTTGTTGAGCCATTGTTATTGTCTTTAGTAGTCACAAGTTTCCGAGTAGATTTCTCAAAGTTCTACTACCTACTAAAGTAGGAGCTTTGTCAAATGCTACATTTTAAAATTAAAAAAAAAATAAAATTATTGTGAATTATTGTACTACTTTTTGATGACTTAAGTTTGAGAAACGTCATGTTATTATTGTGCTGTGGTAGACTTAGATTTGCCTATCAATATTTGACATGAGACCTTGTATGGCGTATTAGGGTTTGAGAAC
This sequence comes from Spinacia oleracea, assembly GCF_020520425.1. Classification (NCBI taxonomy): domain Eukaryota; kingdom Viridiplantae; phylum Streptophyta; class Magnoliopsida; order Caryophyllales; family Amaranthaceae; genus Spinacia; species Spinacia oleracea. The sequence goes on from NC_079489.1 coordinate 25,019,672, forward strand.
ATTTCCTCGATTAAGGCCAGCCGCCTGTGAATCTTTAATGGATGATTTGTATCCTTTTAAGGTTTTGATCAATAAACTAGATTGATTTAATGAAACAAATAACACTAATTTAATAGGGATATATATCTTCAATTAGTAAAGATAGCTAATCTATTTGTCCATAATTATCTAATTTATGTGTGATGAACGACTGACCGATCCTTATTAGCAATCGAATATAGTGATGAAAAACAATTAAAAGCACGATACATATATCAATGACATGAACAATGACATAAAATATACAAATATACAAATACATTTTTTTTAAAAAAACATACAAATATACAAATCATGCAATTATAAGAATTCTACAAGCAATAAAATTATACAATATTACAGAAGCAATAAAATTATATAAAAAAAGCCTTTACCTTGCTTTAATTAATTTCCATATTATATAATTAGTGATAATTTGATAATTAATTATGTTTATACAAGGAATTTTCAGAATTATGTTTTAATGTTTAAAGCATGAATTTTTACGGGGCATAAAACTAGTTATTAATACGAAGTATTGTTTTATCCTATGGCTTTGAAGGAATAACTATGGTTGATTAACTATTATAAAATGACGAATTTTCAGATTAATTAGGAGGTCTTAAAGTGATTAAAAGTTGCTGGAAATTTATTGTGCATACACTTTGATTTAGTTGATTCCCAAGCAAGGTGACTCCTTATATTACCTATTCAAGGTACGCATATATGTAGGGTTTGATTACACGATAATTGTACCATATTAAAACGAATATTTGTATTTTTGTAGTGTCATGACTACGTTGTGGATTACTTGAATTGGGTTTTGGTTGTTTTTGTTTAATTTAATAACAAGCATGTTAATAGAAGTGATTATGCCTTGTTGATTTTAACAGCAAGTATGCATGTTGAAGCAAGTTTATTTATGTCTTATACTTTTAATTTTAAGCATGCTAAAGAAGTTTAATATGTCTGGTACTCTTAATTATAAGCATGTCAAGGAAGTGAAGGGATTCACTTCAAGGAAAGTGTAGGCAATGAAATTAAATTATTCCCAAGGCAAAACTCTCATGATAATATTAACATGTTGAACCAAGTAAGATCAAAAGTGAAAGTCTATTTGTGTTTTATGATCATAAGTCCTAAAAGATTAAAAAAGATGTTTGGTTTAAGTGTTGGTTTTATTGTTTTATTGTTTTATTGATGAGTCATTGAGTCGGCCTTTGAAAAAAATTATTAAACGCAAAAAGTGAAAGAGGATAAGCTTCAAAACTCTTGGAACGTATGCACCTCAAGTACGAACATATGGGGGAGTACACGGTCGTAGCTCCTGGATTCTGTTGTGATACAAGATGTTATGTTATCAATTATGTTTTGGAATCCCGTCACTAATAAGTGACACAGGTTAATTTTTTAATAGTATTTGGGTAGATCCTAAATGCTAGTCCATTTTGGACACTAGTAGGTAAGAAACACGTTCTATGCTTTATCCAATCTTATAAAGTAAAATGGAAGTATATAGTTAGGAGTGGTGTCAAGATCAAGTCTTGTCAATTAATTATTTATTCATGTTAAGGTGATTTAAGGAAGTGAATTTTGCATGTGACATTTGTTATTTATTTTGGAGAGAAGCACACTAGTTTCTAGATACTCCTATTAGTGTGCATGTGATCAGCTTTGTTGATTACGTGATTTGTTTGTTCTTTTGTCATGACCTATTCCTTAATGACTTTGTGACAATCCATCTTTACACTTGCGATTTTGGTGAGTAGTCACACGGGATTATTAGAGAAGAGTTACTTGCAGGTGAAATAATGTCAACATTTAGATTGGGATGTTAGGAGCTTTTTATTTCAATGCATTAATATTTTAAACTTTAAGTTTAAAATAATGTGATTTGAAAGTATGTTGAACTATTTCATTTGGATTTAAGTACCTTGAGAACTCTTGGATATTCTTTTCTAATCTGCTTCATTCATACCACAACATACAAAAGCTAGCAGATTTACCTTTATTAGCAAACAAGCCAGAAGTTTAGAAAACAACTAAAGACGCCTGAGCATTAATGTGGTGGACTTTATGTCTCATTTACAGAACATAATCACATCATCAGCAAAGCTAAGGTGTGTGAGTTTCATAGCTGCACACCTAGTATGAAAGTCAAATAAGGAGAAAAACCTTTCAATTGAACAATGGAAAGTACTCCATTCCTAACACTAAAAGAATGGGAGAAATAGGGTATCCATGTCTTAAACCCTATTTGACTAAAAGAACCCATTCAACGAACCATTAATGAATAATAAGAATCGGGAGGAGGAAATACACATATGTGAGGGAGGTTGAAAAGAGTGATGTAATCCCAGATGCATAACCTATCTTTTACAAGAATGGATTGCGTACTGATATTGATTGTCTTAATTATTCCCTCATCTTGTGGCAATCTATTAAGTAAAAAGGATACGCCTAGGTGTCCATAGCCTCCATTCACTGGATTGTACAGACGACATTCAGTCTTTCCTACGTTCTCGGAGAAAACTAACAAAATCGAGTTATCGTGACACAAGAGTACCGCAGATGTTTAATCCACCGAGGCTCAAGTATTTGACTACGACGACCGCAGGTTCCCTTATGATCCTTAATTGGAGATCTCCCAAGATACAACCGCATAGTAGATCGAGATTGGGGGTTTGGGGGACATTTACTAATACGGGGAGTGCCCAATATTAGCCCATCTGTCGGTCCTTACTAGTCTAAAACATCGTAACGAATAACATGAAAGGGCGTTATATCTACATTACTAATCTGAGTTGATTTTAATGCACACATAATTAACTAAACAATGAGTAGAAAGATTGTTTAGATTAATTAAAGGTACCTAGCAAGATCCAATTATCCAGAATATCTTATTAGGCGTGATTAATATATCTGGATTATGTTAGAAATTTATAACGGTGAGGAAAGCAAGTAAAATATTAAGCACGTTACAATACAAATTTGGCTATATTGTGGTTCTCAGCTACACTTACCACTTGTCCTTGCTAGATCTCCTTTTAGGCTTGGAGATCCCTGTTGGCTGACTGATTGCTCCCGAGTGTTGGTGTAACACCCCCGATATACTAACTAGAAATATATAACAAATATAAAAGACTTTATAAAAATAGCGAAAGCTTACACCTAAATCGGAGGTATCACCGCCACACTTGACCACATTGTCAAGTGCTAAGGCTTACAAAACTCAAAATATTACAACTCAATTACTATGTGATCTATTTACAACTGTAAAACTGTTATAAAAGACTAAACGGTAACACTTGAGCTCCTTTAACTTCTAACTGCAATCCTTCACGATCAATCTGTTCCAATCATCTTGACTGCTCACCATAGAGGACAAATTCCAAAAGGATCGTCGTAGGGCCACCATAAGAAAAGACATGGCCGCAAACACACATAGCAAATAAACACACACATCAGCAAAAAGCTGAGTAATCACCTGTGACAAACAGAAACATAAAATATAGAATAATAAAGGCTCATGTAAACAATGTAGTATGAAACTACATTTCAAGTATGATCCCAAAATAAAACTAACTCCACACTCCATGGAAACAATAAATCTTCTCTATATATGAACCTCAAATATATTGATATGATCTTTTCCTCTACTAAACGTACTCAAACCAATAGGTGCCATGGTTGCTCTTTGTTTTATACCTAGCCTTGGACATGGGTAATTTGAATAAATAAGCCAACAAGTATAAAAACTTGAAACTCTCAATAGCTACTAGAAAGACTCTCTGAGTCAAGGCCACTTTTGGACCAAATCCCACTTTTGGAGATATTAAGAAAATAATAAAGATTGTATCTTGCTCCTCTACTAATGGTTATCATCTCCTTAGAGCATCTCCAATGGTTGTAGCTAGGGACTTGCTTGCAATTTTTAGAAATTTCAAGCTACTAGCACTAGTGGAAAAAGGGTCATTTGCATCGCACTTTTAAGCACATTTGCGTCGCACATCGTGCGTGGCAAAAGCTCTCGACGCAAATGACTAAAAGTCAAATGTGCGACGCAAATGAACCTTATTTGCGTTGCACAATTAGCTAATGTGCGACGCAAATAACTTTTCAGGCATGGTGCTGAAAAGTCATTTGCAACGCACATTAGCTAAATGTGCGACGCAAATAAGGTTCATTTGCGTCGCACATTTAGCTAATGTGCGTTGCAAATGACTTTTTAGCACCATGCCTAATAAGTTATTTGCGTCGCACATTAGCTAAATGTGCGACGCAAATGACTTTTAGGCGCAAAAAAAAAAGTCATTTGCCACGCACAATAGCTTAATGTGCGACGCAAATGACAATTTTAGCGCCAAAAGATTAAGTCATTTGCCTCGCACATTGAGCTAACGTGCGTTGCAAATGACTTATTTTTTTTAAAAAAAAAATTCGTTTTTTAATATTTTAGTTGGAAATTCCGACATGATCGTCTTTGAAATTAGACGCTTCATTCCCAATACCGGGAATACATTTATAATTAATACCTGTCACTAAAGTTTACAACGTAATTAACGTTCCCAATAAAAGGCAATTAAATTCGTCATAGATCGATCAACCAACATGTTACAACAAACATAAAATTATTACAACAAAGGTACGTAGCTAGCTAGAGATCAAGTTCATATTACAAATTAAGCTAAAAATTCGACATTGTTCATGAAGTAATCTGCCCAAAAATCTTTCACCTCATTAATCTCCTCCGGTGAATAAGGCAATGTTCTTGAAAAATCCTAAAAAAGTGTAAATAATTCAATTTATCAACGATTGATCAATATAATAGTTTTGTGTACTTCAATTTATTATATAAAGTACGTAGTTTATGAGAACATACCTTAGTAAGATCTTGACTATTACCATGATTCATTATTATGTCGTACATAAAACGCATGACGTAGTAGCCACAATCTAGTGATCCCGGTTGTTGAGCACACTAAATGCATTAAAATAAATAACACAAGTAAAATTTCTATCACATTGTATGTTATAATTTTGAAAAACTTATTTCTTAGGTAAATAATAAACTAATTATATATATATATATACCTGTGCTGGAATCCATGTTAATTTAGTTCCCTTAGATTGTCAACCTAGTCTCTTGTAACTCCGAAAAGCACTACACATTCGATAAAATATGCAATTATATATACTTTGTTTACACATGTAAATGCAAAGAATATTTTACATGTAAGTGCAATTATATACTTTGTTTACACATGTAAATGCAATTATATACGTAGTAGTCACATTTAAGGCTAATTGGGTCGTTCTAGGTCATTTTTAGGCAAAAATGATGTTTTCGAACCCAACTTTGAACCAAAGAACCTAAGGAATGTTTTCAAACTTATTACACGTCTCATATGCATAGTTATAACTTTCTAAGTCTCTTTACAATCTATTATTTCACATTTAAGGCTAATTGGGTCGTCCTAGGTCATTTTTAGGCAAAAATGATGTTTTCGAACCCAACTTTGAACCAAAGAACCTAAGGAATGTTTTCAAACTTATTACACGTCTCATATGCATAGTTATAACTTTCTAAGGCCCTTTACAATCTATTATTTCACATTTAAGGCTAATTGGGTCGTTCTAGGTCATTTTTAGGCAAAAATGATGTTTTCGAACCCAACTTTGAACCAAAGAACCTAAGGAATATTTTCAAACTTATTACACGTCTCATATGCATAGTTATAACTTTCTAAGGCCCTTTACAATCTATTATTTCACATTTAAGGCTATTTGGGTCGTCCTAGGTCATTTTTAGGCAAAAATGATGTTTTCGAACCCAACTTTGAACCAAAGAACCTAAGGAATGTTTTCAAACTTATTACACGTCTCATATGCATAGTTATAACTTTCTAAGGCCCTTTACAATCTATTATTTCACATTTAAGGCTATTTGGGTCGTCCTAGGTCATTTTTAGGCAAAAATGATGTTTTCGAACCCAACTTTGAACCAAAGAACCTAAGGAATGTTTTCAAACTTATTACACGTCTCATATGCATAGTTATAACTTTATAAGGCCCTTTACAATCTATTATTTCACATTTAAGGCTATTTGGGTCGTCCTAGGTCATTTTTAGGCAAAAATGATGTTTTCGAACCCAACTTTGAACCAAAGAACCTAAGGAATATTTTCAAACTTATTACACGTCTCATATGCATAGTTATAACTTTATAAGGCCCTTTACAATCTATTATTTCACATTTAAGGCTATTTGGGTCGTCCTAGGTCATTTTTAGGCAAAAATGATGTTTTCGAACCCAACTTTGAACCAAAGAACCTAAGGAATGTTTTCAAACTTATTACACGTCTCATATGCATAGTTATAACTTTATAAGGCCCTTTACAATCTATTATTTCACATTTAAGGCTATTTGGGTCGTCCTAGGTCATTTTTAGGCAAAAATGATGTTTTCGAACCCAACTTTGAACCAAAGAACCTAAGGAATGTTTTCAAACTTATTACACGTCTCATATGCACAGTTATAACTTTCTAAGTCTCTTTACAATCTGTTATTTCACATTTAAGGCTAATTGGGTCGTTCTAGGTCATTTTTAGGCAAAAATGATGTTTTCGAACCCAACTTTGAACTAAAGAACCTTAGGCAAAAATTTAGGCAAAAATGGCATTTTCATATGCATACTTTACTTACTTGTTTAGTGGCTCCTTAATCATCAAATTTCTCTTCTTCTGTTGAGAATCAAATATGTAGACCTCACGTTTAGACAAGCAAAGAACTAAAAGCATCCAGTGACTCCTACATACAAACAATAAACGTATGTAGTTAGAAAAAAAAAAGTTAAATTTATAACAATCAATTAAAAACGAAGTTCAAAGTAATTTTCATACTTTTCGTAGTATGGACATAAGATGAATGTCTTAGAACTAAGTGCACTCATGGACCTCGTCATGTACAATAGAATTCGATCTGCATCGGACTTTAACATGGTGGCCGAGATCATCTCCGGGCACATGAATCCAATACTATTGGGGTGACAATCATCGTGAAAACACAACTCACTCAAAGCCCTATAATATAGAGTGTAAGAACGTTAAGACAATCATAAAAATCAAATTTAGGGGCAAAATATGAATTTAGGTAACTCACGTAACAAAAACTTGTATTATTGATATATTGAGCCATGCTCCCGAGAGAAGTTGATCGGTGTCTTCAACGGTGACACTAATTTCAAGTCCTTTTCCATATTGAATGTCCTTTTAGTGCAATGTACCTTAACGTGCTCCCCTTCTTTTAATCCCAACATCATAGTTTTCATCACATTGCACTTACCACTCAAATTTTGCACTTTATAATTTTCAAGGAAATAGGTTTTTGATTTAGTGTTGGACGCTTTTGTTCCACTTCCCCCAACCACTATCTCTTTCCCTTTGTTCCCTTTCCCTTTAGGCTCTTTACTTGTAGGCTTGTTTACCTGAGGTATGATTTTCAAATAACGATATACATATTAGTGAGCATACATGGTATAATAGTTCTACTTCAAATTATCATGCATATGTTAGTTACCTCCTCATTCGTAAGCGACACCAAATGCTTTGGCCACTGAGTGAAGGTACCATGAGCTTGAGCAAGTTTCTTAATATATTGAGAAGGCACGGGGACGGGAGCTTCTTTGTACGCGGGCTCAAAATCATCAACGCTCACTTTCACGTTATCGGACGTGACGTCGTTGTGGTGATCAAGGAGCAACTCTGGACATATGGTACCATAGGCAACAAAGACTTTCTCAGAGCCTATGTTCAGGTATAGATGGCACGGGACAGGTTCCTTATTATTTATTTTGAACAATAACGCAAATACAATGTAACATGTTAGAAAAGTTCAATAGAATTAACTAGAAACAAATTACTTGAAAAACAAAAATTATCATACCGTAATGTCGGCAAATGGATCTAAACCTCCGGAACGACAACTACTATGAACATTTGCGTCTATCCTCATATGGCTTGGTATTTGGACACCAAGTTCTTTAGCAAATGTGATAAATTTCTCCATGACCATGGCATCCATCTTGGAGTTCATCTCTTGTATTGTCTCATCTTTGACCCTTTTGGTCACTCTTGCTTCCATTTCCTCCATCTCCGCATCTCCATACCGTCGAAAGCTACGCCGCTCTCCGGTCCCCCACACAGCTTTGATGCCTACTCCACCACCAAATGTTAGTGGTCTCCCTTCTTTAGTCTTACCAAGTGCACGAGATAAGACATCATCTCGTGCACTTTTGGGAACAAATTCCCCTTCATCTTGTTTCCTTTTCCATTCATCCTACATGAAATCAAATGGTTTTGAGAAAAGTTCAACACTTGGTTTCATATTTAAGAACATATATGAAATTAGAGGAATCACAACATTACGCAAAATTGTTAAATGAACTTACAATATTTTCTTTGACCTTTTGTGTGCCCTCATCCGGCAAGTAAGGATTTCCTTTCTCATCTGGTACCGATCTTGCAAGAAGCCATAAACATGTCCTACTCGGCAAACTTGAAGAAATTGTAGACGCAGAGGAACCTTCAGATGACGAAGAAACTGAGGGAATGTACCCTTTTCTCTGCCATTCACTTGTCATTTCAGCATATGATTTCTGTCCCATATGATGAGGATATATGTTGAAAGATTGACTTTGTCTTGCTTTCTCACTTATTTCCTAATTTTAGGGGGGTAAAAGAAATTATTACAACAAAATAAAACTTAGATTATAACAAGACTTTAAATAAGAATAATTTTTATACCTCAGCTTCTTCGGAGGTACGTATCTTCACAAATTCCTTCCATATATCCTTAGTTATATAACTATACAAATCATATGGCATCTTTTCATCTTTTGGCCTTTTTCTTGTACCCCGGATCCAACCAGTCGTCAATCTTGATTTGAATTCCCTCCAACGCTTATCACAACTCTTTAAGACAACTTCTTTCTTAGTTTCATCTGTGATATGAAATTCTCTCTAAATGAAAGAAAAAGAAAAGGAACAAGAAAGTCTTTTAGCACATGAAAAAGACACGTAGATATGTACAACTGAATTTCCAAAATAAAACCGGTTACCTTGACGTCTTCCCACAAAGTGTCTTTTATTCCTTGTGAAACATCTTCCCAGGTTCTGATCAATATTGAAACCTTTGCGCGACTTATCTCGCCAATGTGATTCTTGTAATCCGTTGCCCATTTCCCTGTGGGTCGGTCCAAGTGATCCCATTCAATTATTCTTGGAACCCCGGGCATGGATTTTATTCCTTTTGTAGGGCCTCTTGGCTTCTTTTTTTGCTTTTGGGGCACTTGATTTGGTGATTTGTTAGAAGGACCTGAATTTGCGTGTTGATCTTCATCCATGCCTGACGCTACTGCATTGGAAAATCATCAAAATTACATACCTTCAAAAGCAGGATTTTAAAATAAAAATAAAGAACTGACCAGTTCTGTGCACTGATCTGCACAGCTCAGATCAGAACTGTGCAGATCAGTGCACAGAACTGATCAGAACTGACCAGTTCTGTGCACTGATCTGAGCTGTGCATATCAGTGCATAGAACTGGTCAGTTCTGACCAGTTCTGTACACTGATCTGCACAGTTTTTGATCTGAACTGTGCAGATCAGTGCACAGAACTGATCAGTTCTGATCAGTTCTGTGCACTGATCTGCACAGTTCTGATCAGAACTTTGCAACATTTTGGAACAGATCGAAACCCATAAAAGACACCATCAATCATGCATGTTGTCATTATTTCGATTCTAACCCATAAAATGACGTTTTCCTAGGTCATTTTTAGGCAAAAATGATGTTTTCGAACCCAACTTTGAACCAAAGAACCTAAGGAATGTTTTCAAACTTATTAAATGTCTCATATGCATAGTTATAACTTTCTAAGCCTCGTACTAATCTATTATTCCACATTTAAGGGTAATTGGGTCGTTATAGTACATATTTAGGCAAAAATGACATTTTCGAACCCAACTTTTAACCAAACAACCTAAGGAATGTTTTCAAACTTATTACATGTCTCATATGCATAGTTATAACTTTCTAAGCCTCGTACTAATCTATTATTCCACATTTAAGGGTAATTGGGTCGTTATAGTACATATTTAGGCAAAAATGACATTTTCGAACCCAACTTTTAACCAAACAACCTAAGGAATGTTTTCAAACTTATTACATGTCTCATATGAATAGTTATAACTTTCTAAGCCTCGTACTAATCTATTATTCCACATTTAAGGTTAATTGGGTCGTTATAGTACATATTTAGGCAAAAATGACGTTTTCGAACCCAACTTTTAACCAAACAACCTAAGGAATGTTTTCAAACTTATTACATGTCTCATATGCATAGTTATAACTTTCTAAGCCTCGTACTAATCTATTATTCCACATTTAAGGTTAATTGGGTCGTTATAGTACATATTTAGGCAAAAATGACGTTTTCGAACCCAACTTTTAACCAAACAACCTAAGGAATGTTTTCAAACTTATTACATATCTCATATGCATAGTTATAACTTTCTAAGCCTCGTACTAATCTATTATTCCACATTTAAGGTTAATTGGGTCGTTATAGTACATATTTAGGCAAAAATGACGTTTTCGAACCCAACTTTTAACCAAACAACCTAAGGAATGTTTTCAAACTTATTACATGTCTCATATGCATAGTTATAACTTTCTAAGCCTCGTACTAATCTATTATTCCACATTTAAGGGTAATTGGGTCGTTATAGTACATATTTAGGCAAAAATGACGTTTTCGAACCCAACTTTTAACTAATCTACAAATTAACTTGGTGAAAAAATAGTTGCCAAAATAGTACCTATCTCACTATTTCTCTTTTTCAACATAAAATCCTTCATCATGATCTCGGCGTGTATAACTCATGTCAACATCGTCAATCATTTGAGGGATATGCCAGGAGGAAGGTGGAATCTCATTAAACTGCTCATCATACTCTTCTTCATCATCTACATCCTCAACGCCAAGTATTCTTCTTTTGCCTTCCAGAATAACTGACCAACTACGATCGGCAGGGTCAACCATGTAAAAGATTTGTTTTGCCTGTGATGCTAATATGAAAGGATCTGCAAGATGCCCAACTCGACTAAAGTTTACAAGTGTCAGGTACCCATGTTCATCCTTTTTGACACCGCGACTAATATCAACCCACTTGCACCGGAATAGAGGAATCTTAAAATACTTATATTTCAACTCTAATATTTCTTCAATGACTCCATAGTAAGAGTTCGTCTTATCTACAAGTGTTCTATCTTTTACACTAGCATACTCTGAAGACAAACATATTGCCGTAACACCACTATTTTGCATCGTCGTTTTGTCATCTTGTCGCTTCGTGTAAAAAGAATAGCCATTGATGTCGTACCCCTCATAAGATATGACTTGACATTTAGGACCATATGCCAACCATCTCACCATGTCAGATACCTCATTAGGCGTGTCGGAAAATTGATCCATCACTCGACGCTTGAACCATGCGAGGAATGAACGATTATGCTCTTTTATCAGTTGAGGACCATTTTTTGAAGGATATTGCTCTCTAAGAAAGTTCATGTGCTCAGCCACGTATGGATGGACTTCACTAAGACTTTGCACCACAAACAGCTCAACCTTACACATCATTTCAGAACTGATTGATATCCTTTTCTTGCCAATTGTACCTTGACCCCCAAGTCTCCCATCATGTCTAGACTTTGGTACTCCGACTTCTTTCAAACGTGCCATATATTGAGAAACCCATGCAGCAACTTCCTCCGCGACGGTTCGTTGGACAATACTAGCTTCAGGTTTGGCCGGATTCATCACTCTATCTTTCAAGGTACCCATTTCCCGTTCAAAGGGATACATGTACCTCATACAAACTGGCCCACAAAGCTTAATTTCACGAACAAGATGAATAATCAAATGAGGCATCATGTCAAAGAATGATGGCGGAAAATACTTTTCAAACCGACACATGGTCTCAAGTACATCAGCCTGCAAATCATCCAGTATTGTTGGATTGATCACCTTGCTACAAATTGTGTTGAAAAAAAAACACAATCTTGTAATGGTATACCTCACTTGTGGCGGCAATATCCCTCGAATTGCAACCGGCAGCAATTGTTGCATCAACACGTGACAATCATGAGATTTCATTCCAACTAATTTCAAGTCAGACATGGACACAAGTCTACAAAAATTTGAAGAGTAACCGGCAGGGACCTTTAAGCCATGCAAAGACTCACAAAAGCTAACTTTCTCCTTTTTAGACAAGGTGAAACAAGCTGGGGGAAGATACCAGCGTTTTCCCCTTTCTTGAGGTGCCAACTCGGAGCGACCCATAGCAGCCATATCTTGTCTAACTTTAGGCCCATCCTTCGTTTTCCCTTGCATATTCAACAATGTCCCAACAATGGCATCACAAACATTTTTCTCAATATGCATTACATCCAAACAATGCCTAACTTCCAAATCTCTCCAATATGGGAGATCCCAAAAGATAGACCTCTTCTTGTAACCACCACTTGGCTGACCTTTATAAGGCTTACCAAACTCTGTCTCAATGTCTTTAACCCGTTCATAAACCTCACACGCACATAAGGGGGCAGGAGCTTCTCTCATCTCCAATTCTCCATTAAAAGCTTCCTTCTCTTTTCGAAATGGGTGATCTTCAGGAAGATACATCCGGTAATCCATGTACACATCTTTCCCACAAAATTTTAGGCGCCTCGAGACCAAATCATCATGACAAACTGGACATGCCTTCTTTCCCTTTACAGAATACCCTGACAAATTTCCATAAGCCGGGAAATCATTTATCGTACAAAAAATCATGGCACGTAAAGTGAAATTGGTTTTGGTGTATGCATCAAACATCAACACCCCTTCATCCCACAATAATTTCAAATCTTCAATGAGTGGCTCTAGATACACATCTATGTCATTTCCGGGTTGTCTAGGCCCAGAGATTAAGAGCGACAACATGATGTATCTACGCTTCATGCATAACCAAGGAGGCAAATTGTATATGGTGAGAAGAACCGGCCAAGTGCTATATTGGGTACTAAGTGTCCCAAATGGGTTCATTCCATCCGTGCAAAGACCAAGCCTGAGATTCCGAACTTCTTCCCTAAAGACCTTGTACTTTCGATCAATGTTCCTCCATTGTGGAGAATCAGCAGGATGCCTCATTAACCCATCTTTCTTCCTCCCTTCGGCATGCCACCTCAAGAGTTTTGCAGTTTTCTCTTCTGAGAAAAGGCGCTTAAATCTTGGTATAATTGGAAGATACCAAAGCACCTTAGCCGGAGAAGGTTTCTTCTTAGTTGATGTTGCATCATTCTCCACGATCTTGTAACGGGACAATCCGCATCTTGGACACTCATGCAGATTTGCATACTGCTTTCGATACAACACGCAATCATTTGGACACGCGTGTATCTTCTCATAATCCATACCCAAAGGACACATAAGCTTCTGGGCCTCATAGTTAGACCTTGGAAGTTTGTTTCCTTCAGGAAGATTACCAGACGTGGCCTCCAAAAACTGTGAAAAACTCTTGTTGGTCCAACCGTTTTCCACCTTTAAGTTGAAATATTCGATGACGGCACCAAGTACAGTTTGTGTAGAACCAGGATATAATGGTGTTGGGGAAGCTTTGATTATACTATCATACATATGGGGACGCTCAACGAAATGATGGTCTTCCACATCATGCATCATATCATCTATCCTATCTTTCTCCTCTTCTTCCTCACTTTCAACACCAATATCATCCTCAATTTCATTATCATCACCATTATCACAATGATTATGCTGACTCGAGCTCGGCATACTAGAACTTGCCCCATGATCTATGCTCTCACCATGCCATGTCCACGTCGTGTAGTTACCCTTAAAACCGCGACGAACTATGTGATCAACAATATCATCAATATCCCGATACCCCCTTGAATTATTGCAATCACAACAAGGACACAGAATTAAACTTGATTCATGTTCTGATTGATGTTTCAAGGCAACCTTAATGAACTCTTGAATCCCTTGTAAGAACCTTGTAGAAAATCGTTTACTACCATACATCCAACTCCGATCCATTTTCAACCACTAAAGATAAAACAATATGACCAAATTTTGTCAAAGGTTAGAATATAAACTAGGCTATTCATATCATTATAAATCCATGGCTTCCAACAAAACCTACCATAACTAATAACAAGTTCCCATAGTACAATTCATTTCACATCACAAATTCACAAACCCGAATTTTGTAGCAAACCCAAAACATCATTTCATAACCTACACAAACCATCTCATAAACCTACACAAACCCAAAAATTCATTTCATAACCTTAATTCAACAAAACCTAATTCTAATAAACAAATAATTTCAACAAAACCAACTATTACAATTCATCAAAAACTACAATTAAAATTCAACAAAACCTAAATCTTAAATGTGCACAATTAAAATTCAATTAAATAATATCCACAATTAAAATTCAATCTTAAAATTCAACCTTAAAATTCAACTAAAATGTACCATTAAAATTCAAACATAATATCCACAATTATAATTAAAATGCACAATTAAAATTCAATTAAATAATATCCACAAAATAAAATTTAAATGTACCGAATTAATCGATGGAGCAATTGAAGAGAGGAGGGCCAGCGGCGTGGCAGCCGACGGCGTTAGCAAGCAGCGGCGACAGTATAGGAGGAAGCGGCGACAGTGACCTGTGAAGAGGCCGGGGGTTGAACGACGATCAGGGGGCGGCGACGAGCAGGAAGTTGGAGGACAATGAGCTGTGCGAAGAGGAGGTTGACGCGGCAGGAGGACGAACAGCAGGTCGAGGAAGACGGAGGTTGACGGCGGAGGACGAGGTTGACGGCGGAGGACGAGGAAGGCCGAGGAAGTTGGAGGAAGGAATTGAAGCAGTGAAGGGGTGAAGCTTTTGTAATTGGGTTTCAATTTAGGTCGCTGTGGAATATCGAATTGGAGAGCTAGCGCCAACAAAATTAAATTTTAGAAAAATTCAAAACATCATTTGCGTCGCAGAATTACTAAACTGCGACGCAAATGACTCTAGGATGCCCCCCAGAGTCATTTGCGTCGCAGATTAGTAAATCTGCGACGCACTTGATTGAGTTAATTGCGTCGCAGTTTTACTAATCTGCGACGCAAATGACTCTGGGGGGCATCCTAGAGTCATTTGCGTCGCAGTTTAACAAAGCTGCGACGCAAATGACTAAATTTTATGCTAAAATTTGTCATTTGCGTCACATGTTCAGAATGGCGTGGCAAATGCGGGGATGCAAATAAGCCTTTTTCCACTAGTGTAGCTTGACCATTGGAGTTGGAATAATAAATTAGCTTGGCCAAGCAAATTAGCTTATTTAAGCTAATTTGCTTGAAAAAACTTGTCCAATGAAATAATTTTAAATCAAATTAAATTTAAATATTAATTGACAAATATGACTACATTAAATATCAAGCTAGTAGCTAACCATTAGGGTACTAACTAGCTAGAAAGGAAAATAGCTTGAAATATTATGTGGCATGATAAGCTAATTTAGAAATTAGCTTACCATTAGAGATGCTCTTACCAACATGCCCAGGACTAAGGTCTATAACGCTGAGCCTCAAACCAAAAATATAATAATTATCCTCAACCGTTTTCTCATAATATGATCAATATACCCATCATGAGTTAAATTTATACACTTCTCAATCACGGCACAAGATCCCAAAGTTAAACAGTATATAATTCTGCTGGGTAACTAATAACACTTATCAAGATAAACAATCTAATATTTCCCAAACTAATTGAGTAAAACTCACGCATGCCTAATATTCTCCAAAAGACCATATACATCTAGCATCATCGGTAACTCATATTACTTATCTAAAGAATTTAAACCAAAACTTAATGATATGATATTATAAAAAATAAATAAAAAACTAAACATAATTCCTAAAGAGTAATCGAAACATGGATTACACTCATGTATACTCAATCAATGAAGCAGCACACTTTGAATCATATATCATAACAATATATATCGCATTAGACTAAACAAATAAAACTAAATAACACATTCCAATGCCGCATAAACGAGACCCTAATTCAATAAAACTCCAAGAGATGCATGATTACTCATAATTAATACGAAGAATAACATAAAAATCTCCGACGAGTACCTGTGATTTCACACGATAAATATACACAAACAACTCTAATGTACTAAGTGTGTGTGATTACCTTCTAAGAGTAAAATACCAAATCATAAAACCGGATATGTGTGCAAACATATCGCTCTTGTACTCGTCTACTTTGCTGTAACTCTATAAGAATTGGGTTATGGGTAAACTTAAATAAAATTGGGTGATGGTGGAATTTTGGTCAACTTTTGGCTGATTACTATCTTATAAATGAGATTGAGACTGATGAAGGTAAATGGATGTTAGGCGCATGAAATATGGAGAAGAATAATTGCTATTATCACCTAGGTAGCACCGATACGGATACGGGAACGGATACGGGGACGGAAAACGGCAAAACCAAAATTTCTAAAAACGGGTACGGTATGGATTCGGCAAAAAAAAAAATATATATATATATATATATATATATATATATATATATATATATATATATATATATATATATATATATATATATATATATATATATATATTACTTAAATATATTACTAGTAACTAATGATAAAAATTACGAAGTACATTGTAACTCAGTATAAAGTTTCTACTGAGATGGGTGGTGGCCCCCAATAAATAGAAAAAACTAAAAGCTACAAAGTATTTAAAATTGTTTAAATAATAATAATAATAATAAATAAGAAGAGTGGACCTTTTGACCACTTTCTTTAATTCACTACTCCTTCAATATTTTGGATGTACTAAAGATACCAGTGCACTTTTTGACGCACCCTATTTCACTCACCTTCTTTTCTCTCTCCTCCTTTAATCCACCGACCAGCAGCAACCACCTTCTTTTCTCTCTCTCCTCCTTCAGTCCACCGATCACCAACCACCGACCACCTTCTTTTCTTCTTTTCTCTCTCCTCCTTTAATCCACCGACCACAGCAATCCACCGAACCTGCAAGTCGAAGCCTCGAAGGATCCGAGAACTTAAGAAGAAGGCCGGCCAAGAGAACGACCGGCAAGGAGAAACGGCCGGCGGCGACGAACACCCGCTACCCCAAGTCGCCAACGGTCCAGGTGAGAGAGAATTTGCCTCAATTTGAGGATTTTGAAAAATAAACCCTAATTTATGAATTTGGGCTAACATAATACTCTGGGTACGTGATTTCAAGCCCGAATACGTCCCCACCCGTCCCCAAAAACGAATCCAACCGTACCCATTTCCTACCCGCGTACCCACTATTTAGATTCGGCCCGGGGACGTATTTGGGGCGTACCCGTACCGTACCCGTACCCGGTACGGGATTCGGCACCCGGGCAACGTACCCGTGCTTCATAGATTATCACTTTGTTGCAACGGCGAAGGAGATATGACTAATTATAATTAGGGTTAAAAGCATATATATATGTAGCTCGAAAGCAAGAGTTGTATTAAAATAAATAGGGTTTTAAAACTTGCCGAAAATAGGAACATACTATATAATTTATGAAAGATCATTTAACAAATAAATATATTTTTATTTTGGATATAAATATATTTTATAAAATCATAAAATATTGGGGTATTACAGTTGGTTTGGATCCTCCCGAGTATTCCCTTAGATTGCTCCTTAAACCCCTATTTAGGCTAGAGATTTGACTATAATTTGGCTTAGTAACGCTGCGATTTGAGTATGGACGTTGACAAGGGTTGAGGCAATTACGAGGGTATGAAAGTAAAGTAAGCTTCGTTAATACTTAAGCTTAGAATGGTGTATAATTGGGTTATTGATGATTAGAAATTCGGAGGTTATTTATAGTTTTGTTTGGGTGTAGAAAGATAGAAGTACGAAGAGCTAGAAGCTGGCTGAAACCCGCCTGCAAGCGCTAGAATTAACTCGCGCCTGCCTGGCGTGCGCTGGAAATTAATGGCGCTGGGCAGGATGTGCCGGATCTGTTGGTTTGCGCGTCAGACCTGGAATATTTGTATTTGAATAAAATACAAATTGCGGCGTTGGAAAGGAATTGCGCAACAAAGGCAGCGCTAGAAGTGTGTTGCGCTAGCTTCCTGCCAGCGCTAGAACTGTGTTGCGCTAGCCTGTCAGCGCTAGAAATATCTAGCGCTGGTAGGTTGGCGTCGCGCATTCTAGATTCTCCCGGTTTATTCCAAAATCTATCCCTTTTCTCATAAATTAGGCTCTTTTAAACGACTTATTGGAGTGCAATTCTATCTTTTAGTCTATTTCTATCTTGTTCGGGTTCTATATTAATTTAGTAGCTACTTAGCATAGAAGTTACTATTTTGGCAATTACTATGAATCGAAATCTTGCTTCGAGGGGTATTTTAGTCAGCTATAGGATGCCCGTCTGCCTAGTCAGGAGAGCATGAACAAGTAGGTCATCATCGAACTTTTCACTTCGGGTCAAGGGTCAAATTTAGGCGTCTATAGTTAGCCCCTACTTTGATTGAGTCTGGTTAAGACGATGATTAAAGTATGTTAGACGAAGTGTGTCTGGTGAATCTAGTCTTTGAGTGAACCAAATTCAGATGCGAGGGTCTCACGAGCCCTCTAATAATTACATTTGACTTAAGGGTCATCACTTGGAATGTCAATATTTCTGTTCACGAGTCATTGGAGATCTGTTAACTTGAACTTATATCTTCTCACAAAGTCATTGAAGGTGTTCGGGTGACGAATAGAACTTTTTGAAAACGGAGCACATGGCCTTTTGAAAGCTTAGGAGGATATAGCCTTTTGAAAACTTGGGTGGACTGAACCTAGAGAACTTGGGGTGGACTGAGCCTAGAGAACTTGGGTGGATAGAGCCTTTGAAACTTGGGTGGACAGATCCATAAAAACTTGGGTGGACAGAGCCTTGGAAACTTAGGTGGTTAGTGTTAGAGTAGTCTTTATATATGGTGAGTTTTTGTTGTTGAGAATTATCCGACATTGATAGAATGGAGATGGAAGGAGTTGTTTATATTAGTAGGCCACCTTTTATGTTTGAATAGAAGTGGGCCTACTAGTTGGGCTGGTGTGTGCTTTGGATTTTGGAGTGCTTGTGGTTGGTTATTAATATTACTATATATTAATAATCAAGATTAGCACTTTGCACGAGGCGCGAGCGTGAGATTTAATTATGTTTTTTGCTTAATCACGTAATAAGAGGTTAATTAGCTTCCTCTATCTTATCTCTTTCTGTTGAACAGTTACATTGTTTCAAGTCAGTTTCTCTGGCTATTTATATTCCTAACTGTTCTCATTAATCTTCATCTTCTTTTCTTCCTCTCTATCTCAAAAAAACTGATTTTACGTTCATATGTAGATTATTGTTTTGCTACAATTAATCTCAGCCGGTAACCCATAGCAAGAAATAGTGGGGGCTAATATTACTTTAAGGACAATGATAATCACGACCCTAATTCTTCATCCCGTGTATTTATTTCTAACAGTCAGAGCCTTGGAAACTTGGATGGACATAGCCTAACTTGGTTTAAGATTGTTATAATAAATTACATCTGACTCTGTTAAATAGTTTAAACCCGTTGACATCAATGTCATTTCTGTATTAGTATACTCAAACATATTGAGCTTGTTAATGTATATTACCGTTTCTGTAATTTCTCTGTTGTGTCATATTGTTTGTTACATGGATATAGTCAAACCCTTTGGCAAAATAACATCAAGGAAGCTCTTTCTAGGGGAAAGAGAAATAGGGAGAAGGTAAGCAAGGGAGACGTGGAGGTAGAGAAGCAGAGAGACGGGTGTTTGAGTGAGAGAAAGAGGGAAATGGGGAGATGGGAAGGGAAAGGAACATAGAGATGAGACGAGGGAGAGAAAGGAGGGGAGAGAGTGAGCACTTTTTTTGGTATGTAAAGATTCACACAATTAAATAACACGAATTTCCTTAAAACATGTAAAATTAGAAAAGATGAGCGAATAGGATGAGGGAAAGAAGGAGAGAGATGTAGAGTTATCCAATACTAATGAGAGAAATGGAGATAGACAAAGAGCATGGCTGTTGTATCAAAGGCAATAATAATTGTTATTATAAGTCTGACGAGTCTAATACAATATTTTGAGGAAAGATATAGTAAAAAGTGTTTGTGGTTTGCCTTTTGTTTATGCATCATATGAAGCTCGGAAATTTTGTGTAATGTAATGTAGGTTATCGCATTAGCATGGCTACACGCCTACACGCATGTGAAAGTTTCGGAATAAAGAGAACAAAGAGCAAGAAAAGGTTATGCCGAACAATGATGATTCTATGGAAACTAACTTGGTAGGAAAGTTGAAAAGGATGTGCAAGAAGTCAAGGAAGAACTTCTATAGACTTATCTGAAAATTAATACAAAATACGCACAGAAAGAGATAAAAGCTCATCTCTTTCCAAGTATTCAATTGACGTATCACAAAGGTGTTATATTGTACTAGAGCCCTGTCTTCTACTTATCTTTTGTTATTAAATTCTTCTTAATATTGTCACGTGTATAGGTCATTTCAATTCATAACATTTATATAGACGCACATAGAATATTTGACCGACCAAAGTTGGTGTCATGTAGCTACTCCTAGCCATACTACGCGCGTGCACGCGGTCAGACCACTAGTTAAAAAGAAAAATGCATGAAGTACTTGATGTCCAAAATTCTCACAATCATTAACATCATTAGTTCTATCAAACAGTCAATATAAAATTATGATCGGAGTAATGAATACGGTTCCCTGAAACTCATAAAATTATGTAACTAATACGATCACATTCAGGGAAAACAAGTACTACAACAAGAAGTCGATAATCCTCACTGCTAATAAAAACAAGAACAAGAACAAGAACGACACCGATACCGATACCAATACCAATACCAATACCAATACCAATACCAAACTAAATATTACCCAACACATATTACCAGCAATTCATGTCACCTAATAAACCAAAAAGTTATTACAAATGCTAGTAGTTATTTTCAGACGGTCGCAAAGGAACGATATGAAGAAACCCTAATCATCCAAAATTACAAAGACGTATCTTCTCAACGAGCGGTCCTATCTTCTTTCGCTTCAAGTGCCTCTACTTCCTCATTTGAGAGGATATCAACAATCGGTTCAAACACATCCCAATCTTTCCTTTTCCTGATTTTCACAAAAACTTCAACTGTTAAAATAGTGGGTCTACTTTTTTTTAAATGCAAAATGTGTAAGCAGGTCCTGACCCTGACCCTAATAAAACCCTCAAATATTGAACTGTAACAGCGATAGCTGACATCTTAAGAGTGAGGGTCGGGAACAAACAATAGGCTAGGGTATCATGGGTTATCAACGGGGAAGGAAAGAGAAGAACAAATAAGCCCCATAAAGATTACCGGTTTTCAGGTTTAATTTGGCAAGAAAATGTCATACGGGGTTTGATTGCCCTAATGATAGAAGGTATGGGGCTGATTTGCTACCATTGGAAGTAAAGGGGTTAGATTGCACACAAGACCTAAGTTATGGGGCTCATTTGCCACAAAGGCCTAATAAAAATCTGCATTCTTAATATTGACTTTTGACATCTTTAAAGGATCATCGAATCAATGCCAGCTTCACACAAAATAAGAAAAAAGGTGGAATAATATGAAGTACCTCTTTCTGTTAAAACTGAAGTAGCTAACAGCTATACAGACATCAACCTCTTTCTGTTTCCTCTAAATCAGTTAGCTACTTCAATTTTTCTCTCCATCAACCTCTTTCTCTGTATAGAAACTGAAGTAGCTAACAGCTGTACAGACACACTGGTTTATGGTAGCAGTACGAATCCCATGAATTATTAGGTTTACCATTAGGGAGAAAAATCTGTTTGCATACTATGTCAAGAGGATACAAATACACTGGCAGGCAAAGCTTACCACATGTCAGCATTGTTAGAAACACACTGACTGAATAGAGTGACTTCTATATTTACCTCAACATATCCGCCAATAGAATGGTATCACTAGTTAATTTACCATTCAAGTCTGGAGGTAAAATTAATCAAGCCAGCAGAAAAAACAGATATTTCTTAAGCATTTAAGGGTAAATCGTAAAGATACTTGTATTAATCAATATCGAAATCTTACCGAATGACACTTGATTTGCTGCCAAACAACTTGGCCAAATCCACTGCAGTGACACCAGCTTTACTGTAAAATAAAAGTGCATGTCAATGTTGAAAGTAAAGCTACCCAAAATGGGAAAAGGACCAGTTATCTCACAAAAGAATACATTTATCATACCTAACAGGTATGTACTCAATTCCACGACGACCCTTCTTGTTTAATTTTATCTCCTTTGCCGAGGTTACATTTTGCACAGCAATCTGCAAGACATGATTGATGCCCTCAGCAAATGAAGGAAAAAGGCACCAATAATAAACATGTTTAGAGATTACAGACAATATTAGCACCTCATAAAGTTGCTCCCTTATGGCAAAAGCAATGGCAGGCTGCAAAAAAAATAAACTCAGTGACTTATATTAAGACATGATGACATTTCGAACAGGACTAGAACAAGTGAAACTAAAATAGCAAAGGGTAAAAATATAAGATATCTCACCAAGTTAGCATTGCAAATGTACAGTAGGTTTCATAATTATTTTAACCCTGGTATCAGGTAGAAAGAGCCAGTAAGGGGAATCGTCATTTTCCAAATGTCAAGTGTAACTCGAACAATGTTGGGTAGCTAATAAATATTCAATAAGTCTATATAAGCAAAGTATTCTCTTGGTTTGCTTTCACTAAGGTTATAATAGCAGTCTTTAAATTCACAAGTCCTAAGGACCACCATCGTCTGTAACAATACGTGCCAGCTTCAGACAAATCAAAGACATGTTATGCTGTAATCCCTTTTCATATTCTATTGTTACTGGATTACTGCTCTATCTGTAACAATCCATGTCAGCTTCAGAGCAATCAAAGACAAGTTATGCCATAATCCCTTTTCATATTCTATTGTTACTGGTTTACTGTTTCATCTTCACGTTTGCATATTTGCTACATCCACAGCACCATTTATGTTTTTACTTAGTTCACAACTAGAAATTACACCTTCAACGGCAATATAATAACAACCATGCTAAATTACTGTTGTTATTGACCCATTTTAATGATGACTTTGTCCGGTCATTGTAAATAACACGGCTCAAGATTGAATAGTCCAACTGACAACAATTAGACCATCATTATATGCATACTGATTAAAAAACCAAACGAAAGGGGAAAAGGAAGCCGTGGTTGATGAAATCAAACGTGCTTTTGTTAAATTTTTTGGCGGAAGTTAGAATTTCAAGAGAGAAATATGAGGCAAAAATCTTATGTACCCAACCTCATGAAAGTCATCATTTGATGGTAGATGTCATTAAACACAAATTTTGGGATTGTGAAAAAGGAAACCAGGAAAGAGAGAGAGAACATTTATATAGCATTCCACCCTATTATTACATCTTGGATGTTTGATTGAGCTTTTTTATTAAAATAATAAAACCAACCCTTTTGGTTCTTCCTGTAATAATTAGCCCAAGAATACATGTGTAAGTGGTGTAGCAGCTACAACTTTAACTTGAGTTTTTAAGCCATATAAATTTGTTTGGAATTTTCTGATCTGATATTAATTTTAAGCTCAATTTAGTTTGGTTAGTTGTAGTAGTTTTCTACTTTTCTTCCATGCATATTTTAGTTTGTTCTGTTATATTTTGTTTTTACTTTTGTGGTCAAGAGTTTGTAAGTAGAACCTATTTTCACTCTTGTGTTTTTTTTCCCCTTAAAGGTATTATTTAGGATATCTTTACAGATGACATATGGAAGCTTACAATATCTTTGTTGTCAATGAAATATGGAACAAGAGAAATTTGCATTGAGTACAGGAAACCTAGCTCACATAGTCACATAAACCAAAATTAAGAACTGATGACACAAAGCTAGAAATTTGCTACATCTCGACATTAAACTACCCATCTGGACCTGCTAACAACTACTGAAATAATTATAATTACGCGAATAGTTAGTTTCTGGTAAGAAAAGTTGAAATAGTATTGTCAAAGTGTTCTGGAAATTAATATAGAAGATAATTCGCATTGCATATCTTAATTCAACATACTGGGAACATTTGATCTAATTTGTGAAACCCATACACTAGATGTAAAGTGAACTTAATGTAATTGCAATAACACTTGATTTCAAAAATCTTCTCTGGAGTTCTGGGCTCACACATTATTAATACCTCTGTTCCTTAATGTTGGTTACACTTTTTATTTTCGTCCGTTTCTTAAGGTTCTTCTATTCCTATTTTGGCAAACTTTTTTCTTACACAAATCCCCCTTAGGCACTTACGGCAGTATTTTTCTTTTTCTTACAAAACCCCCCACTTTTTACACCTTCTACTACTCTTTCTTACGCATGTTCTTTATAGTTTATAAGACCTTGTAATGATACGTTAAAAAATAATGAACTAACACAAAGCAAAAATTCTCATAAACCGGTTTTCTTTTGGTGGTGGTGGTTTGGGGAAGGGGGGGGGGGGGGGGGTATAGGGGAAGAGAGGGTGCAAACCTCCCTTTCCACTCTTAATAATGCGTCTGGGTCCTGCCAATTGTGCAATGAATGTTGATCCTGACAAGATCTTTTACCAACTTAACTCTCTGGAAGTTTTCCTCATCTGGTTTTGCAACCACTGTCACTAGAAAGCTATGTATCATGGCATCCCACAACCAGTTATGATTGTTTCCTAGTATATATCTATTTTCGCCCAACCCTAACCATACTGATAGGCTTCCTATTACAGCATTACACCATCATGAACCAAGTGTCCCATTTCCCAGAAAGAAAACCTCTATGACACCATATAATCTCATAGATGCTACAAAGCTCTATAGTGCAAACAGATATGAATGCATACAAAACATTTCCCTTCTCACATGCTCAATATCATGAAGTCCAATAGCATGATACAACTTCACATTGACCAAGCATCCTAAATTCCCTTACGTGGGATCTGGTCCCCTGATTTTGGAGCGCCATATCCCACGAGGTCATTACTTTGAGCTTGTAAGGTCCTAAATTAAGAGACCCATTGGACCTTTTATGGTCTTCAAGACACACATTTGACCAACAATTTCTCTCGGTTTATTTCAAGTTTAGGCTTTTAGGTGGTCAAAAATGGTCTTTCACCCTACCACTCTTTCCTTTGCTTTAGTGTCCATTCATTGTGTCCTAAGCGGTGAAAATTAAAAAGTTTCTATTTAGGCTCCATTTGTTTTGATAGGAAATACTTTCCCGGAGATTTTTCCATTTCCTTTGCTTGTTTTTGTTATAAGCAGATAGGGGAATTAAGGAGGAAATAGAAGCCCACTAACATAACCCAAGTGGGGTTACATCCTAAAACTAGAAGCTCACTTAGGTTATAAACAAGAAGCTCTTTGCTTGATCTTCCGATGTGGGACACAATTACTCACACTTACATTCTAACAAATCCCCCCTAAAGGGCATGCTTGGATTGGGTGTAATAGATTATGGGGGTAATAAAAGTCAAACCACCTTAATAAAAGGACAATGAAGGTTAATTGAGGTGGTTGCAAGGAGGGAAGTGTGGTGGTATTGTGATGAGAAGTTGTGGTAGTGGTGGTGTTGTGAGGAGAAAGGAAGGAAGGAAGGGGGAAGTTATTACCCCCCAAATGAGGGTAATAATCACCCTAGTGGGATGGTGGGTTACTATTCCCCCCATAATGAGGGTATTTGTTCCTCCTTTCCTTTTATTTTCTTCTTGTCAACACTAGCTTATCCCACCACTTCATCCCCTCATCATCACCTTCAATTACCTTAGTTTTCTTTAGTTTGACTTTTATTGTCCCCTTAATGCATTACCCTCAATCCAAGCATGTCCTAAGTGTAAGTCACTCCCCCTTGAACAGAACGGGCTAAAACACCCATGCCCTAGCAACTCAGGAGACACCAATAGACGGGCCATAACTGGAACAAGCCCACATACAACGGTGTTTAACAGATGGTGCAATGGCCCAACCAGCGTTACCTGGTTCGCGGCTAACCCCCGCGAATCTCGAACCGGTTCGCCGTACTGATTCGCGGTTCGTCGGCGATCCAATTCGCGATGTTTCGCAAACCAAACCCTAGGTTTGTTAATTAGGAAGAGGGAGAAGAAATTTCATTTTTTTTTTCCGATGATCAAACCCTAGATCTGTTAGGGTTGAAGATTACCCAATTTCTTGTTGAAAGGTTGGGGCTTTTGTTAGAAACGAAATTCCGAATATGATGGTGTAATTTTTGTCGACCACCCCGCTGATGGAACCCGCCGGCGACAATGAGAGAACCGGTGGTCTATGCATTTTCTGTCTTGTTGGCTTGTTTTAGGAAGGTGAAAATATACACGTGATCAGTACTTTTATTTTCTTGTCCTCTGTACAGCTTGACTTCTTTTTTGGTGGAAGTACAACTGCTATTCTTCTATTAAAAAAGGGAATATTTTTCCCTTGTTACTTAATCTAAATAATTTTTTTACAATGAGAGATTGTGGCCGCCACAAATCCACAATGTATACTTAGTATCAATTTTAGTACTACTATTATTATTTTTTATTTTTTATCGCATATTACACTTCATACTTTAAAGTCCTACAACGGGCAATACATAACAACTAAAATCCATACCCCACTCGCGAACCTAAAATCAGCTACCCGCGAACCGCGATCCCGTGCCCCGTACCGAAGCGAACCACAAACCAGGTAACATTGAGCCCAACTGACCGAAAGCCCAGCTGTGATACCAGTTTATGATACTGGTTTGTTATTTCATATATAACATATAGGAGAATCAAGTAGGAAACAGAAGCCCACTAACATAACCCAAGTGAGGTTCCATCCTAAAACCAATTGGCAATAGGAGGAGTAGCCCACTTAGGTTATAAATTAAAAGCTCTTTGCTTAATCTTCCGACGTGGGGCACAATTACTCACACTTACATTCTAACAGTTTTGTTAAGGGTGAAGATCTATTTTTCAAAAGGTGTAAAACAACTTTCTCTAGGGAAACTAACTTTCCTTTTGAAAAAAAGAAATGCCACATTTTCCACTCTAATCTTTTACATTTTTTTTCTCTCATCTCATTCCCACTTGTATGTTCTTTTTCTTTATAATTTTTCTTGTAAAGAAACAAACAAAGGAAAACTATTTCCCTTGATGTTTTCCGTTGAAACAAACGGAGCCTTTAATCTTATATTACTGGCTTTCTATTTGTACCTTTAAAATGTCCATGTATTTATACTACTAGTACTTTCCATTTTCATGTTGTTTCCATCGTAGAACATTCAGATCCTAAAGAAGTTCATACTCTCAGACATCCATTTCATAGTTTTCCTTTCTTAGATAACTGCAGAAAATTAAGCCAGAGAAATGTAAAGTTGCAATAAAAAGGATGATTATTCTGATTCTCTTACTCCAACTTCAGGATCTTCAATACCCATATCAGCACAGAATGTCTTGGCAAAGTCCTCAGGATCACTCTCTGTATTGTTCAAGTCCTGGCGATGATAATGAATGCCATATCCATATGAGGTTCAGTACAGAAAACTAGCAGTTAGAGAGCAATAACCAGCCAGAAGATCTCATATCATCTTACCCACAAGAACTGGTCCCTGATAAGAGTCTGATTTATTCGAAGATCTAGCTGCAAAATGGTAACAGCTAATCAGTAACAAAAAAGGATTAGCTACTGCATCAACATTTACAGATGCTTCCACTAGAAAATCAAACCTTGATGGGGACAATCTTCTCACCAACAATCATATCTTGGCCTTCATATGACCGAAATTCAGTCAGCTGTGACTGCAATGATCAAATGCCAGCACAGAAGAACAATATAGTAAAGTTTTTTTAGTTAAAATTTTAAAAGAACACATTTCCCACAGTAGGTGAATGATGGCAAGCTGTGATTCCCTTTAAAAAAAAAGGGTGAAGACTATACAAGTTTGAAAAGAAAAGGCACACCTCCGGGGGGAAGTAGAGAAAAGAAACATAAAAATTTGCCAAATCTCAAACTGAAATTTCTTCTTGCAGTACAAAATAAAATGCAACACAAATTAACTTTAACACGAGTATGGAGGGGATATGTAAAAGGATGTTAACGTTAATAAAAACCTTGCTCCCCTGATGTAGGCATATACCATCAAACACACCACATTTTGCGAGGTTTTCAACCCAAGCCTTAGAAGAAAGAAAGGTTCCCTCTTTCCTGATAAATAAATCATCACATAGTTCCATGTCTCTATAACTCAGATATTAAATGTGATTGCCAAAATGCCCTCAGATTGTATTCTCCTTGGTGCTTACTTGCATATGTTGAACACCATTTGGTGCTTTCCTTCATCAACAACTGACAGTGTCTTAGTGATTATGATAATGAGCATGGAAAAAGTTTCACCCTAATTGGGAGTTTTAGGATCCATGTGAATAGTGAGTCTCGCACCATGCCATGTGGTCTACGCCAGCTTAAATGTATGGTTATACTTCCTCCGCTCTTTAATAGTTGTTCCACTTTGACTTTCACATTTTCTAACACACGATTTTGACCATTAATATCTTTGACTATGTACTAGTAAATTCAAATGTTGATATTTTGAAATTTTGCATTAAACCCAGTAACATTTTACATGAT
Source organism: Spinacia oleracea (assembly GCF_020520425.1). NCBI lineage: Eukaryota > Viridiplantae > Streptophyta > Magnoliopsida > Caryophyllales > Amaranthaceae > Spinacia > Spinacia oleracea. The sequence continues at coordinate 25,048,578 of NC_079489.1, forward strand.
AAAATTTGTTTTTATAAATAAGCAAATAACATATGGTCAAAGTGGGATACGTGAGTAGGCAAAAGTGTAAGTGAAACAACTAATAGAGAATGGAAGGGGTATTTCTTACCTACCTTAAGTATATACAACAATAAACGTAAAAAATTATGGTTATATTCAATGAGCTTTTTCTTCTGGACATCTAAACGTATATACAACAATTTGCTGGACTCTTTTTCTTCTGGACATCTAAAAATTATGGTTATATTCAATGAGCTTTGAGCGCTAAATCCTACACCTCCAACCCATTTCTTTCCTCTCAAACACGAACAGATCCACAGGCTCTCTCTCATGGCTTAAATAATGCACCCTTATTAACTGTCTCGCTTCTAGTTATCCAGACATTATCCAAGCAGAGATATCCTTGACTACTACACTAAACCACCACTTGCTAATTTCGTCCCCATCCCTTTCTTTATGCCACTACATGAGATCACAACCGTAGCAAGGAAGTTGGCAACTTTTGTTCCTCCTACAATGATTCATGGAAAATGTACATCCTTCTTTTGTTCGCTTATGAATGTGGTTAGAATTTATGAGTTTCTATTTCATAGCCCGTCTAAAACTTCTCTACTATTACATATGAACTTTAAAATAGTGTCATGGAGTAACAAAAGAGGAGGATAAATTATACACAAAGTATTATTAAAAGGGCTTAAAGCAACAGATTGAGACATGAGGAATGGAAATAAGCAATTTTCATACTTATAGCATGATGCATCATCTATTCATTAATTTTAAAGTTCTCTTTTAATTGTCCGAAGGAAAGAGAATTTAAAGATGGTTTATGCATACAGTAAAACTTCACTCACTTGAATGGATTGAGCAATCTGAGTGATAAATCCAGTAGGAAGCTTCAAGTCCTTTACTGTCTTTTTGGCAAACACTGCCACCTCTGAATCGGGGTCTGCAAGTCAAATCAGCAAGTGGAGGTGAACAGAATTTTGAAAAACACCTCCCTCTTTGACAAAACAGACACACACAGAACACACACAAACTGAAAGTAACAGTAAATGTAATAGTATAGAAAATGGTGAATACGTGCACAAAAATGGAGAAGATTACACTCAAGGAAAACATTGAGCCATTGAGGCGAGCTTGATCTACAAATCCAACATGAAAACAATCAAGCACGATCAATGGTTGGTTTCCTTAAAAGGGTGAAGAGTCAAACAAATGAAAGAAAATTATTTGGTTCCTCCTGCTCCCCCTCCATCTTTAATAAATATTATACTGGTTCAGAATAGAAGCGGAAAGGTTGTCTACATCTACATAGATCAACAGATAAAAATACTATTGCAATGGCTTAAACATACTAAGAACACCGTGAATCCAATCTTCATATATGAGCCAACTAGAAAGTCTAAACATTGGCAGACTTTTCCAAGATTCTTCTAGCTGCACCGTTCTTTCATAGTCTGATATTCTTTCTTGTACTAGCAAAGTCTCTATACATGATCTTCAGAACACAAATTTACAAACAAATGAAGGTTGATAACATCTCCAAAAGTGCACTTTTTGTATTAAAGTTGCAAGGAGCATAAACATCAGTAACCAATCAACATTAAAATCCATTTGTATCCTTTAAAAAAATAAATCTGTCTCCTTTGACATATCTCAACTTGTCAACACTTCCTAGTCATTTTGTTTGGACCTTAAACATAATTTCTTCCCAAGTAGTCTAAGTTTTGTAGTCTTACTCAAATCTACATTATTTATGTTATCAATGACATTATTGGAAATTCAAGTTCAATTATCTCCTATACATCTCCAGTGACTTGCTAACTATTTATGTAAATCACAGCTTCAACAGGAGAATATCACAACACTTAATGTGATAAGCCATAATTTATTAACGCGTTATCAAAATGAGCCTCCCCTTCTTTGGATCACCTTGCTACCTATTGGACTATGTATATTGACATATTGTCCTTTCCCATGTTATCATTCTTCATCATCAAAATGGGTATCCTTATACCTCTTACCTCTTTCTCCAACCTATTCTCTATACCACGAGATTAAAGGTCTCGTCATCCTCACCTCTAAAAGGGCTCATACTAGTAGCATGTCTATCTATCTCAATGATTTTATTAACTTTCAAATGCGGCTTGTTGTATGAAATGCATAGATCACACCTACATCTCAAGCATACAGTTTAAACCTGGCTTTCTGAAACCTACTTATGCTCATAATATCGGGATTTAAAACTCTGTCTGGTCGCCCTCAGCCACTAAACCACCAATGGCCTTTGGAATCTTCAATTACAAATACCCCACCTCCCTCAATATATATACATTTGAAAAAGACAAAAAAGATAATGTTGCTACCTAGTGGACTTCTAATATTCTCCTTTCCCATTTTTACCATTATTTTGTTGTTAGTAAGATTTTTTTCCTCAAAGGGATATCCTAATTATCTCCTTTCCTTCTCCAGGTTGCTCTCTATAATAACAAGAGATTGAATGCTCATATTCTTCGCCCCTAAAAGGGCTCATACTAATAGCATCACTGCCTTTCTCATTGCTTTCCTTACCTAAAAAAAATGTGGCTTGCTGTTAAAAAAACAATGATCACATCAAAATCAATAACCCTTCCAATCACCCGTAAGCCAACAAACCCTGTCCCAACTCTAAAGCATACAATTTAATTCTAAAACCTACTTGTACCGCTCATCCAAAAATCGAAAAATCGAGACTGATAAGTAGACCTGTCAAAAATCAACCCGACTCGAAATACTGGGCCTTGAACAAGATTTTGTGACCCATAACCCGATTTTATCCGAACTCGAACAACTCCAAAAGTAGTGGGTCAAAACCTGACCAATTGTTGTATTTACAGTAATAAATGAGACCATAAGAAATTTGAAGCACAATAAACACGTTGTTGTTACTATTGTTTAGTGTAATATCATTTTGATTTGAATTATACACCACTTTATGGTTGAATTTGACTAAATATAAACTTGTCTATAAAAAATTGTTATTTTGTGCGCATATTTTGTATATTTATTACACAAATTAATGAAAATATAGTACGCGTTTTAAAATCTCTCAACTCGTTGGATAACCCGAAAGTTCCGGTCATAAACAAGTATTTGTAAACCCGAACCCGAAAGTGAACAATCCGAATTAACCAGAACCCTAAATTAACTTTTTACAACCAAACCCGACCCGACCCATTTGATAGGTATAAGTGATGACCATTTCCAGCCACCTATAAGCCACTTTTCTCCAATTACCAACACCCTCCTCCCTCAACCCAGAAAAAAGAATTAACAAAAAAAAATTACAAGTTTCAGAGTGAATTAAGCAATTGAATTCAAGAAAGGAGAATTCCATACTACTGCAAATTAATGAATCAAAATTACTTGGTTGCACTGTTTAATGGGGGCCAAAAAAAACCTGAAGGGTTCCAAGTAAAGGCATCTTTATAACGCTGACTATCAATTTCAATGTCCAATCGAATTGGAACCAGATTATCTGCAGTTGGCCTGTAACCAATGCAAAAAGGGTGACAAAAATTTCAACTTTTAGCTGCTGCAACACAAAATAAAATAACTAAAATTAAAATTTATACAAGAACAATAGAAAGAACATAAATTTAGAGGGTGTACATCCTGAATTTAACTGGATGGCGGTATGCAGGTGCAAGTTGGGACTTCATGCTTTGTTTGGAGCTGTGTTTGGCGCTTAATTTGTAATACACAAACTTGCAGCGCAGTGGACTGAGCGGACTATTTAGGAGAGAGTGGTCAAGAGACTTGGAGGGAAGTTGTTTTACTCTTATCAGCCTCCTTCAATGGTTTACGATTAGAAACCACCGACCCTAACTAACTCTGACTCGTTTATAATCGGAAATTTGGTGAAATATTAATATTTAAGCCGGCAAATTTGCCAAAAACAACTTTTTAAAATCACTTTTTTGCGAAAAATAATTTTTTAAAAGAAAATACGAAAACAGACTTAAAGGTAAAAATAATTTGCGAGAGACAACCTTTTGGTATTTTCAGGCGTTGACCATCGATTTTCCGGTTTGACTTGGCCGGTTTTACTTATTGCACCCACTTTCCTTCCCTTTTTCTCACTTAAACTCATTTGGAGCCAAAGTTTTTGCCAAATAAAAACCCCCCAAATTTTAGATTTCTCTGTTCTTCTTCCCCGACCAATTTTTTTCCCCTCTCTTCCTGCTTTATCATTTGCATAAAATTGGTAGATTGCTTCTATACTAAGTGATTTTCGACACTCTACCATTAACTTTTGGGAAGTTTTGTTCATTAATTTTGCCTAATTTTAATGTAGGAAAGTTAGGGTTTTTCAGAAAAGAGTGAAGAAAAATGGATGTAAAATCAATGGCAAAATCGAAGAGATCTAACACACAACACCATCAACCAAGAAAATCCAAAACTTCCTCTTCAAATTCTGCAGCAACTAAAGACGGCAAAGACAAAAATAAAGCTACTCAACCACCCCCACCTTCATTGCCCTCAAATTGGGGTCGATATGGAGATGAAATAGATGAACGAGTATTAATTGCCCGGTAATTTCTCCAAATTTGCCAACTTGAATATTAATATTTCACCAAATTTCTCAATTTCTCAAATTATTATCCATTAATGATAGATTGCCCGGTAATTTCTCAATTTTTGGGTTTTATTTTTGAGAAACCAAGTTGAAAGTATTGAGTTCAGGTTTTATGTTTGGTGGAATTAATGGATAATAATTTGTCATTAGCAAATACGATTGTTGAGCTTCATTAATGGCGGTACAAAGAACTTCATTTTCCAGTTTTTATTTTTTTAAAGGTTTTAACCAAATAAATTCCATTTATATGGGAGTAAAAGGAGGGAAAAGGGTGTGAATAAGAAAAAAAAAGAGCACGTGACCGGCACAAGGAAAGTCAAGCCGGAAAATCGATGGTCAACGCCTGAAAACACCAAAAGGTTGTCTCTCGCAAATTATTTTTACTTTTAGGTCTGTTTTCGCAAAAAAAAAATTAAAAGGTTGTTTTTCACAAGAAATTGGTTTTAAAAGGTTGTTTTTCACAAGAAATTGGTTTTAAAAGGTTGTTTTTGGCAAATTTCCCAGTTTTTTTGGAGGAATTGGTGGTTTTGTAAATTGGTACCTTCTAAACAGAAACTAGTTAGTTTCTTGGGCGAAGCCCCAGATAGTGATCAATTAGATTATGGATTATTTACTTTTAATAATTCAACTTTTGAGTGATTTTTCAACATTAATCCAACCTTTTGATTATTATCTATTAATCTAACATTTATACCTCCTTTACTTATATTGCTCCAAAAAACTGGGAACCGGTTGAACAAGTCAACCAAAGCGTAAGGTTTCTGTTTACCTTTGTTTTGTTTTTTTTTTTATTTCCCCCCAAAACCCAAAAAAATAAATTTAAAGACATTAATTTCTTCCAACTACGTTCGTCAGCTCGCCTCTTCATTCACTCTCATTCTCTCTCCACACCATTACTGCAATCAACATCCCCAACTTAAATCTGTACTAAATTTCCAGAAATTCAATGAGGGGAGTGAAATATATGAAAGATAAGCGATATCACTTGTTCCGGTGTTGAAACAATGGGCTTCGGATGAAGTCCCTATTCGTTGGGGTGGAAGATCTAGCTTGCTTGAATGAGTTGTGTCCGAATTTACCTGCACAATTAACAATGTAACTAGCCTCGGGGGTGTTCCGAGGAAAGCCCCTCCGATGCCTGAGTAAGAACAATGTTTGGATTCTAGAGAGAGTTCTCTAGAGAGTAGTCTTAAGGCAATAAATTGGACGTACCTTGAGGTGTGAGCCTTGGCGGCCAATTTATAGTATTTGAGTAAATGCCCCATAGGTCATTTATTACTTGGTTGGGCCTTGGACCTTGTTGGTGGCTGAATAGCCTTTAGAGGGGTAAATAGCTGATATGTTGTTGTGTTGAGACCATTGGGCCTTTGGACTGCTGACCCAATTGGTTTCCAATTGGGAGCCCAAACAACATGCCCCCCAGACCCAGTCCATTTAGAATTAAATGGGTGGGTATTTTCCATACTTTTTCAGAAGTTAAAAGGTCCCGCCTCTTTATTAAAAAAGGTGGCTTTTTGAATTTGCGAATTGATGACAAGTGTTGGGACTTGTTTTGAGTAGTGGAGATCGTGGGTTTGAAGGAAGTTCAGGCGGTTCCTTTCTTCTATAAATATTGAGCTTGATCCCTTCTTTAAAACCTTTACTTCACTTTCTCTCTCTTTCGCAATTTCTCTTTCATAATTTCGGCGGTTTCAAGCTTCCAATTTCTTCAGGTCTACGGCTTTTGGTTGACCTTCATCCTCGGTAACCCGTTTCGTTTGCTTTGTCGGAGAGTTCCGCTTCGAAAGGAGGTAACTTGTTTGTGATTTTTTTTAATTTTTTTTTTGCATCCTCTTTTCTACCCCTCCGTCTGAACCCTAGATTTAGGATTCCCGCCATGGCTAGGGATAAGGGCAAGATTAAGTTTTTTGTCGGATCTTCCAGTGAGAGGGAAGATGTTCCCTCGGCGAAGAAATCCTTGCAGGGTTGGGATGCTTCGAAAGACGTCGCCGCTAGTGGGTCTGGTGGCTCTGCTCGTGTCGATTCTGGTAAGAAGGTGTAGACACCTACTTTTGTCCCCATTCCCGAAAGGGAAAGGTTCGATGATGAAAGCATAAATCTCCACTTGACAAACGCATCTCCTATAAAATAAACGAATCTCAATTCCCCATTTCATTTCACCCGAAACCTGCTATTTATGGAAACCTGCTAAAAATAGTAACTGCCGTAAAAGGTAGCTTCTAAAAGTGGCAAATCATAAAGGATAGAAACCTGTCAGAATTAGGTGTTGCATTCCAACATAAATCCTAAATGAGATAGAAAACTGCGAGAATCCTATTCCTAATATGATTCGGAAATAAGAGTTACGTATTAATTAAAATCCTAACGAGCCTAGAGTTCGTAACGGGCCCAGACGCATTCCGTCATAAAATTGATACGCACTAAAAGACTCGATTAAGTCTCCAACTCTACGAATTTCAGGAATCCGAATCTGACTAAAGAAAACAGCCCAGACCCTATTTTCAACGCCTGGCTCTGGGCGCCGAAATCTTCGGCGCCCAGGCCTGGGCGCTGAAAATACCTGGGGACGTGTTTTTTCCTAATTATTTGTGGATTAGAACTCTGCAATTCTATCTTTCCACGAACTCTTCCCTATAAATAGACCCCTAAATTCGACGTGAAAGGAGACAACACACAATTATATTCTGAGTATTGACTCCAACGGTCCAACCCTTAGCCTAAGCCTCACGCTGCGAAATTGTTCACGCGTTCTGTCGCAATCGATCCATAAATCGAACAGAACGTATCCTGTCCCATAATTGACATTCGTTAAATAAAAAGGAGAAATAGCAAAGTCAAAGTGGTTAGTTTTCTGAGAACCGTGACGCACCTCTCAAGGGTGCGTCGTAATGTGTCCCTTTTCGATGATTTAACTGCTTTCCTCGCCCTTTTTATGAACTGTTAAACTAACTAAATCTGATTGTTCTATCACGCCTAACAAATATAATATTTTTGGGAAATCGGATTATCATGCTAGGTCCCTTAATGCTATTTAAATCAGATAATCACGATCGAATTAGTATTATATGTTGCATATTGCTAAAATCAATTCAGATTAGTTTAATAGTTAACGCATGTCCCTTCAATTATTTATGCTGAGCTAGTAAGAATATCCTGCCTCTGGAGTTATCGACGAGCGAAGTACTCCTCTCGGTAGTTACAGTTCCCTGAACCCTCAATCTCTACCTTGGGGGTGTATGTTGAGAGATCCCCACACCAGGGATCACAAGGGAACCTACGGCCGTCGTGGTCAAACATAATTGCACTCCCTTTATGTCACGATAACCGGGTTTTGTCAGTTTTTCTCATTGTAGTTAAAAACTGAATGGCGGACTCCTATATTACTAGTCAATTGGGTGTAAACTCACAGGAAATCCAATTACACTTGTTTGAATAAAAAGAATCGTCACACCCACGAGGGACGAGGTCACGCATTAGCCTCGTGCTTTTTCGACCCCCTCACAGAAGGCTAGTTCTTCGGGAGAGCGCCGAGTCTATCCTCAATATCCTGCGCACTTCTCTAAGGCGGATCCGAATTCTAGACTTGCTCCGACGATTATGCATGAGCGTACTCAACTGACTGGCCCGTTGAACAAGTCGGTGGACGGTAGTTGGCTGGTGAGAGCGAAAAAGGGCGCCTATCATCGGCGCGCCGAAGAGCTGTATGGAATCCAGTACGCTCTAGGGTACTGGTGCGAGCTTCCCGACCAAGAACGCCCTCGGGTGACTCATCCGCCGAAGGGTTTCATTGTCGTGTATACTCATCACTTGGAGAATGGTCTTAGGTTTCCTTTGGATCCGTTTGTGGCCGAACTGTTGGTGTCGTACAGCATTAGCTTGGCACAACTTACTCCCAAGTCTATGAGGCACATCATCGGGTTCCGATGGGTGTGCGACTTCATCAATTTTCCCTGTTCAGAGGTTGTTTTCAGGGATCTTCATGAGCTGGTGAAGAATCACGCTTCTCAGGGCGATGGGTATGGTTGGTGGACCATTGTCAACAAGAAGTCGAAGAATAAGGGTGAGCCCAACTATATATATTACGGCGTATCCCTACCTCAGCTCTGATCATAAGTGGAAGACGGAGTGGTTGCTCGTTTGTGTTCCCAAGGATCCGAAGCATCCTAACTTTTACCGTCCGCCGAAGTGGTTTGTGGCTCCCGAACCTGAAATGACTGGGGTGGCTCCTCCGAATAGGAGGAGTCAGCATTATGTGGATCTCCTTCAGTGGTTCTTGGCTCGGGACGACAATTATAAGCTTCCTGCGAGCTGGCTCCCCAATCTTAACTATGTCTTTCGGGAGGTCATTCTAGCTGCAGCCGGTCTCAGCAGGATGTATGAAAAGGGTGAGATTTCCTTCGGCTGAGACCGTGTTTCAGTGAATTTGGCCTATGCTCCATTTTTGTCTTATGGCTGACATTAACTTTGTTTTCTTCGCAGATTACGGGTTTGCTCATCTCGACCCCGAGGTCCTTGGCATTTCCTTAGATTTGCGGACTATCTACGACTCGGCTCCCGAATACAAGTTCGAGGGGAATCCTTGTAATCCTCACCTAAAGGATTACAAATTGTCACCCGAAGCAGCTGCTCGGAACGGGGAGGTTCGAGCTGACCCTTTTGATTCTGCCGCTTCGCCGGAGGCTGTTCCAGTGAAGGTTGTCCTTCGTCCTCTTGAGACGAATTCGGATTTGGTAAGGATTCCGAGTATTTACTTTTCTTTTATTTGTTTAGTTGGCCTTCGGCTAACGTCTTGGTCCTGGCCTATTCTTAGGGTCATGTGACTGACGCTGCGCCGCGTGTCGTTCCTTCAGTTTCGTCCCCGGCTCGGCTAGATATTTCTTTATTTAGGACCCGGGTACTCTTTGTTTAATTCTTCTTCGTCTTCTTTTTCTCTTCTGTTCTATTTTGGGTGCTAATTCTTCCCTTCCCTTCCCCTTAAGAGGAAAGACAGAAGAAAAAGAAAGAGTTCTACTTCAGAGAAGTCTTCTCTGCATCCGAAGAAGCACAAAGTTTCCCACACTTCGGAGAAGGTAAGGCCTGATCCTCAGTTTGATTGAACCTTCCATCACCTGCTTCTGCCGAGGCTGACTTGTTTTTTGATAATTTATTCTACAGGGAACAGCTAAGGAGATGCTTCCACCAAAGAGTCTTTTGGGGCTTCTTCCCTTACCTGGACAGAAGCTGAAGAGTGTGGTGGTCTCGGTGGCGAGAAAACCGGTAGATCAGTCTGTCACTAAAGAGCCTGTTGTGCCTTCCTCGCTGAAACCGCTCACTCCCTCGGAGGTGTTAGTCGAGGACATTACACACGAGGTGGAGGCGCTTGAAGCTGATGTTGTATTGGGTGTTTTCGAGCCTGTTCTTCCTGAAGCGGGTGATGCCGCCTTTGGTCATCATGAGGATCCTCAGACTCCTCTGAAGATTTTCGTGGATCTCACGGACTCTGACACGGCGGTGGCTGACCCTGCGTCTGTTGAGGGTGTTAAGGATGTTTCGCCTGTGGCCCCCGAAGGGAATGAAGCCGAACCGAAGACGTTGGGCTCTACCTCTACTTCAGGTTTGGAGAGGTTAGTTCATGTTGACCCTTGTTCGGACGTTCCTCTGAAGAGGGTGCCCGAGGAGGTTCGGGAGATAATGGCTCGGTATGCCCGGTCTTCGGTCATGGGAGAGGATCTTTCAGCCCACGCGACACCTTTGGTTGGGCCTGAGGCTGCGAGGGAGAACATGCTTCAGGCTAATCCTTAGTGGCGAGTTCTTGGAATGGAGGAGAGGAATCCCACCCTGATGGCCCAGTGTCATTTGAACGAGGTAAGTACTATATTTAGTTCTTTCATCGTTACTTCTTTTCCATATCGATTTCCCTGATTTAGTCTGAGCTTCGTCTGCTTTTCCTCTTCTTTTCAGGCCAGCTTTTGGTCCTCGTTTGCTGCCAAGTGCAGTTATTGGGAGGAGAGGAGGCTGAAGAAGTATGAGGAGGCTTATGCTCGTGATATCCCGGTCCTCGATCAGAAGGCTAGCTTGCTTCTCTCTAAGCTCGAGGGGATCAAGAAGATGTTCGTCGACTATAGCCGAGAGGCTGATGTCATGGCAAACAAGATTGGGAATGAAGTTGGCAAGCTCACCTTCCAAGTTGAAGAAAATGCTGAGGCGATTCGTCGCCTCGAGAAGGAGAAGGGTGAGATGTCTGCCAAGTTCGAGCAGGAGCTGTAGAAGAAGGATAAAATCATCAAGGAGGGGGAGGATAACTCGCTCGGTTTATCGAGAATCGACAGTTGGTTCAGAACAAGGCTGACAAGGTTCCTATGCTGAGGGAACGGCTTCGTGAGAAGACTGCCGAAGTTCAGAAACTCGAGAAGGAGAAAGCCGAGCTTTATACTACTGATCAGTGTCGAGAGCAGTATTGGAATGGTCTCTACGGTGCTCGGCGTATGTTTGCGAAGCACATGCCTCATTTTCCTTGGAATGAGAAGGTCCCTATTTGGTTTAAGGCCCAAGATCATCTGGAGGAGTGCCAAGCTGACCGCGAAAAAGCTGAAGCGGAGCGTCAGAAGGCCATTGAGGATGCTCGGGAACAAAAGGTGGCTTCCGAGGGTGATACCAATGTTGGTGATTCCTCTAAGGCTGCCCCTCCTGGATATGATTCCGAGGCTCCTCATCCTTAGGACTTCGGGCAGTCGTCTTCTTCAGAGTCGGTTGGTTCCAGTTGAGGACTTTCGAACTTACGCTTAAGTTTCTCCCTTTTTTGGCTTCAGCTCTGCATTCTACTTAATAATTTTTAGCTTGTTTTTGCTTCCTTGTATTCCGGTAGGCTAATATCATCTGTTGATGGCTGCCGATTTTAGCTTTAAACCCATTTTTATTTCATTTGAGGATTCCTCGGGTAGTGCCGAGTTTGTTGATGTAATTGTACTTTTCTCCCCCGAATATTGAATGGAAAATGGTTTCAATTTGCTATTCGACTGCTTTGTCTATTTTTGAGTTTCAAAGTCTTCGGTTTTACCGTATTTCTTCAAATCCGAAGGTCTGTTTATCCGAGTTCTTCAAATTGTTTAGAAACTTGTCTTCGCTTTGAGTTCTTCAAATCCGTAGATTTGTTTAGAGACTCGTTTTGTTTTGAGTTCTTCAAATCCGTGGATTTGTTCGGAGACTGATTTTGCTTTGATTTCTTCAAATCCGTGGATTTGTTCAGAGACTCATTTTCTTTTGAGTTCTTCAAATCCGTAGATTTGTTTAGAGACTCATTTTGCTTTAAGTTCTTCAAATCCATGGATTTGTTCAGAGACTCATTTTCTTTTGAGTTCTTCAAATTCGTAGATTTGTTTAGAGAATCATTTTGCTTTGTTCTTCCGACTTCTTGCGGTTCGTGAACCTGGGCAAGAAATCGCTAGTCTGCCTCTTAGTTATGACCTCGGCGATCCGTAGACTTGTTCCGAGGTCTTTATAACTCGATTCGAGCGACCTTTGTTGCGAACAAAATTTTCCAAGGTATCGCAAATCCGGGGATTTTGGACGATACTTTGCGTGTTGATTTCCGAGTTAACCATTTCTTGGAATTTTTTCAAAGGAATGGTCACCTCGGGTTGATTTTAGCTTCGGTGATCCGGAGATCATTTCCGAAGTTGCATTCATATAATAAATGGTGATAAAATAACATAGGGAGATACGTTTAATGAAACACATGGGGCCAATGGCTTTCCTCTTCTCATTAAACAACTTACTTGGATTACAAGGGGGTATTTGCTTATACAAAATATTTCTTGAGAACATCGGCATTCCAATGGTTCTTCAAGATTTGTCCATCTAACTGTTTAAGCATGAAGGTGTCAGATCTGTTTTCAGAGTGAATGATATATGACCCTTCCCAAGTTGTCGAGAGTTTCCCATCGATCCTTCCCTTCTGAACCGCAGCAGCGTTTCTGAGCACTAAATCCCTGACCTTTAGAGGTTTAGCATTGACTCTTTGGTTGTAGTGTTTGCTTACCCTTAGCAAATAGGCTGCGTTTAGAGTTCTGGCGTCGTTCCGAGCTTCATCTAGTAGGTCTAGAGCTTCGGACAAAAGTTGGTCATTGCTTTCTCCATGGACTCCATCGTACTTGTTGTATGACTGGATCCTTAAGCTTTCTGTTCCGATTTCTACAGGGATGATAGCCTCGGCCCCGTATACCAAACGGAAGGGTGTTTGCCCAATTTCCTCTTTCTTGGTAGTCCGAAGGGACCAAAGTGTTCCTAGAAGCTCTTCTAACCATTTTCTCTTTTCATCTTCCACTCTCTTTTTGAGTGCGTTGAGGATCAGCTTATTCACGGCTTCGTCTTGCCCGTTGCTCTGAGGGTGGCACACTTCTGAGTAAGCTAGGTGGACACCGAACTGCTTGCACCAATTTTGCAGTGGGGTATTATCGAACTGTTTTCCATGGTCGAAGACCATCAGCCTCGGTATGCCGAACCTTGTGATGATGTTTTTCCAGATGAACTTACGGACTTGCGTTTCAGTGATGGAAGAAACTGCCTCGACTTCAATCCACTTGCTGAAGTAATCAACTCCTACGATCAACCACTTCTTCTGGTTCACAGCCGAGGGGAATGGACCGATGATGTCCAACCCCCATTGTGCAAATGGTAAGGGGTATAGCGTTGATTGTAGGGTTTGAGCTGGTTGGTGGATAGCCGGTGCGAATTTCTGGCACTTCTCGCACTTCCTCATCATTGTCTTTGCTTCGGAAACCATGGCGGGCCACCAATATCCGGCCCGAAGTGCCTTATGTGCCAAGGCCCTACCTCCAATGTGGTTTCCACATATGCCTAGGTGGATCTCTCTCAGAATGTAGTCAACATCGATTGGTCCGACATACGCAGTGGAGATGAAAAAGACTTTCTCATGAGCTCTCCATTGGCATCGATGATGAACCATCTGTTGAACCTTTTCAACTTTCTTGCTTGCAGCTTGTCTTTGGGAAGTTATCCCCTCTTCTTGTATGCTATGACTGCGTCCATCCAGCTCGGCTCGCGGCGCAGGTTGCATACTATAGGGGGTGGCATATCAATGCTTCTTTCCTGGTAAACTTCCACATGGACCGACCTGTTTAGGTCGATGAGCGTTGAGCTTGCAAGTTTTGACAGTGCGTCAGCTTGTGTATTTTGACCTCGGGGAATGAGGATGACTTCGAAGGATCTTAACTTTGACGTTAAGGATTTAATTTTTGCTAGATAAGCTGTCATGCTTGGCCATTTGGCCTCATACTCCCCTCGTATTTGGTTGGCTACAAGTTGCGAATCAGTTTTGAGGCAAACATGTTCAGCTTCCAGAGATAGGCAAAGCTTTATTCCTGTGATTGCGGCCTCATATTCGGCCTCATTGTTGGTTGCTTTGAAGCTAAACTTCAAGGCATACTCTATGCTTTTTCCTGTTGGAGGTATCAGCACCGGCCACCCCGGCTCCCGAGCCGTTGATTGTGGAAGATCCGTCAATGTAGACCTCCCATGTTCTCTTGGTGTCATCCAACACTTCTTGATACGAGCATTCGGCCAAGAAATCAGCGAGTGTTCGCGCCTTAATGGCTTTCCTCGGCTGATACTTGATGCCGAACTCCGAAAGCTCGAAAGCCCAAGAAGCCAATCTTCCCTACCTCTCTATTTTGTGTAGCACTTTTTCGAGTGGTTGGTCGGTTAACACCACGATCTGATGAGAGTCGAAGTAGGGTCTCAGTTTTCGTGCAACTACCACCACTGCATAAGCTACTTTCTCGATGAGTGGGTACCGAGTTTCGGCACCCGTTAGAGTTCGGCTGGTAAAATAGATTGGTTGTTGCTTCTTTTCTTCTTCTCGAAGGAGTATTGCGCTTACAGTCCCGGGGCTAACTGCGACATATAAGTATAGGGTTTCCCATTCTTTCGGTCTAGCTAGCGTCGGCAGTTGGGCCAGGTGGTCCCTGAGCTGTTGGAACGCATATATTTGCTCTTGCTCCCATGTCAGATCGGGATCCACCTTCCTCGGGACGCCTTTGTTTTTCATTGGTTCTGCTTCTCCTCCTGGGAGGGTTTTTGGTTTGTGAGCTTTGAAGAAGGGGGCCCCTTTGTCCGAAGCTTTCGAGATGAACCTTGACAGTGCTGCTAACCTGCCAGTTAGTCTTTGCACGTCTCTCTTTGTCTTCGGCTGGGGCAGGTCCAACGCTGCCTAGACTTTGTCTGGGTTTGCATCGATCCCCCTCTCGCTCACCATGAATCCGAGGAATTTCCCTGATTTCACCCCGAAGACGCACTTCTTGGGATTCAGCTTTATCTTATATTTACTCAAATTGCCGAAGGTCTCGGCCAGGTCTTTGATGTGATCTTCTTCCTTGACGCTTTTCACTATGGAATCGTCCACATAAACCTCGACGTTCCTTCCCTTCTGATCAGCAAAGACGTGATCAACTAGCCTTTGTACGTTGTTCTTTTAAAGGTTTTCAAAACTCCAAGGGAGGGGCCCTTTACCAAAGAGGAGTTGCATGAAGTTCGAGACAAGTGGGATACTTACTTCAACGATTGTGAACTACCCTCAGTGTAAATAGAACAGGTTTGTAGTTATCCGTGACTCTTACATTACTTTGTTATTTATTGATTTAATTAATTATATTTGAATTAATTCGGTAATATTATTATAAATTTGAAATTTATATCATTTTTGAGGAATGTCAAGATGATGTTTGGTGAAGTATTCTATAAATTATAATGCAAAATTTTATATTGCAAAATCAGAAATTATATTGCAGATTAAAAAAAAAAAAAAAACTCAAAGGTTGCTCTTGTTTGCAACAAGAGCAACCTATGTGAAGCTTATAGGTTGCGCTGGTTGCAAACAAGCGCAACCTTTAATAGGCTCAAAGGTTGCGCTTGTTTGCAACAAGCGCAACTTATAAGCTTCACATAAGTTGCGCTGGTTGCAAACAAGCGCAACTTTTGAGCTTATAGGATGCGCTTGTCCAGCGCAACTTTTGTAAATTTCACAAATGTGACCATGCCATATGATGCCCTTATAAAGCGCTACCTATAAGCCTATTTCAAGCGCTACCTTTGATGTTTTTTCTACTAGTGTATATCTTTGATTAAGTGATACGAATTTAGCCTATCACTGCGCCTGACGCAGGTGACGCTGCTTGGTACAACTTCGTAAATGATATTTTTTGTATAAACAGGGGGCTTGGAGAAGGTGCTTGGTGCACTTCTAATCCCCTTTCTCATTGTTGTTCGAAAATGTCTCAAAGATTTGAAAATACCATGAAT
Source organism: Spinacia oleracea (assembly GCF_020520425.1). Taxonomy (NCBI): domain Eukaryota; kingdom Viridiplantae; phylum Streptophyta; class Magnoliopsida; order Caryophyllales; family Amaranthaceae; genus Spinacia; species Spinacia oleracea. The sequence goes on from NC_079489.1 coordinate 25,064,491, forward strand.
GAGTGACTTAATTCCTTGAATAAGTTAGAAAAAGAGAGTTGGAGGGCATGAACCTAGGGGTATTAGCCTCTATTCGGTATGTGAAGCTAGATTGGAACTTCCTTCATGCTGTCATAAGTTTGTGGGAACCCTAAAACCATGTTTTTCGGTTCAAGACCGATGAAATATGTCCTTTGCTAGAAGAATTTGGGGCTATAATTAGGTGGCCAACCTTAGCGAAGCCTTGTATGCCGAGCATGGAGGATCATTTTCTCCTCGTATGGGAGGATTTTGGGTTTGGATCCCCCAACCTTGAGTGCTATTGTATATGGGAGAAGGGTTTGATCTTTCCCTCCAAGTGTATTTTGTATCTTGAATTGGCTTATTGAATGTTGCTTTCTGTATTCTTTCCAAGGTTTGTCTCATGGAGAGACACATGTTGGTGGCACCACCGGAGAACATGGGGAGCTACAATAGGAAAGGCTTCACTATGCGTCATTTGATGTATGGCCGACTGTCTCTACATGAGTGGGAGAGCATCCTCCAAGAGGTTGAGTCTTCCATTAGATGGGTGATTCCTTGGTGGAGAATTGTTTCCATGAGGTATGCATTCGGTTCTTTTGTTTTGAGGGTGCCTAGCCTTACTGTTTTGAGCTTCTACTCTCATGTTCGAGTGATGAGGCAATTTGGCTAGAGGCAATAAGTTCTGGACTGTTCTATGGAGAGCCTAGAGCCAACCATGCTGAATGTTGACGTCTCAAGCGGTGGGGAAGGTACTAGGTTGCCAAACCCTTCCTCAGTGTCCAATTCTCGTCTAAGCCTGCTACTTTACTGTCGGGTATCTTGTATGGATGAAAGACCAAAGCCAAAGGTATGCCCCTCTCCCCGAGTCCATGAAAGCCAGAGATTCTAAAGCTAGACACCTTGCATCATCAATCAGTTTTGAAGGTAGTGATGAGAGTAAGGGTCATCCGGTTCGCGATCGTTTGGGACCCAAAAGAGGTTCATCATCGACTCACCTTGGTAAGCTTGCTATTACTTCCTCCCGCCGCTTGCGCAAAATAGAAAATGGATGTTGATGATTGCGGGAAGGGTAAGGGGAAAGTACTTAAGGCGCCAAGGCTCAAGAGCATCATCACCAAACCCGGAAATGATTCCGTTTTCCCAATCTCCGAAGTTGGATGGTTCAATGGGTATTGCTGGGTTAGTGTCTTTCATAGGGGATTTGAGCTAGATAAGATGTTTTTGTTGTATACTAATTTTAGCTTTATCGGCGGGGTAGGTTCAGGGAGGAAGTTTTTTGTTTTGCAGCCCTATTTCGTATAACAAAAGGTCTTGTGGCACAAGATGTACAATAAATTTATTGTACACCAAGATAACTTTTATGCAGTTTTTTGTAACTTTGACTTATTTTTCGGTAACTTTTATATTATAAAAATAAAGAGTTGATAGATAAACATTTTAAAGGATTAAATAAGATTTTGAAGAAATAATTTTGATTCAAATGAAAAAAATTAACATTAAAAAATAAATAACTTTTACATATATAAATGTAATTTTTAAGCATTTTGAGTTAACTTTTAATTTGGTGTACAATATTTATTGTACAATGCTTATTTACACCCATTATAAATAAGAATTTGTGTTCGCACAAAACCCTTTATCCGTTTCGATAGTTTTTTGCAAATCAGTTTCGATAGTTAAAGTAAATATAATATAATATCTTTGCTTTTGCGTTAGAAGAAAAGAAAAGGGGTTTTCAAAGTCGGAATTTACCCCATCACAGGCGCAAATTGACAAGGTCGCAGCTGCCGGAGTAGAGTTACAGACTACAGAGCACCCATTACCAACAGTGCAAACTGAGGTGAAAAAAGTGAATTCCGAAACAAAAGCGTATAAACAAAGCCAAATTACTATTCTACAATCAGCCCAAATTTATGCATACTGATTCAGATATTCTTGAACTCGAGGACGCTGCGCAAACTTGCACTGACGTTCCAATGGTGGAATCTACTGCCAACAGCCGCACCAGAGACCTCGATAGGCTTCTACTGCGCTCCGGCCACCTAGTTGGACCTAACTTTGAACCCAGCGTCGAGGTCTTCTTCTTTTTCTCTCTCTTCCCTTTTATTTTCTGAACAAATCGGTTTTGAATTCGTTTGGCCTTTCTTCGAACACTTTGTGTGCATATAGATGTATACAGTTGTTTAGTTGGTTTTATTTCATGATTTGCTCTAATTTTTGTGGGTTTTGATTGAATTTTGCAGTTGAGGGATTATCTTCAGGAATATGCTAGAGTTTTGGTGGTTGGGGCTGGTGGGTTAGGATGTGAATTGTTGAAGGATTTGGCTTTGTCTGGGTTTAAGAACCTTGATGTTATTGATATGGACCGTATTGAAGTTACCAATCTCAATCGTCAATTCTTATTCAGGTTTATATCCTTGTTCCTAATTATGAAATTTGTATGATGTTTCAATATTAATTAACTTTATTGTGCATTTTGCTACGTTAGTTTTTCCGGAATTAGAATATGGTTTGATTTGAATATTTTCCCCAAAGGAGCTGGTGCTGGGTTTAAGTGTTAGTCTAGAAAAGAGCAGAGACATGAGCTCTCGCAAATATTGTTGTACAATTCTTATCAATGTAATCAATGATAAAAATACAATTTTGTTATACAATTGAGGTCCATCAAAAATGATAAAAATACAATTTTGTTATACAATTTAGGTCCATCAAAACTTCCACGTGTGTTACCAAAGCATTAGCTAGTATGCTAATGACATGAGATGTATTTTGAAGAAAATTTTGAAGTTTGCTAATGACAAAAGCATTAGCAGGATGGTTGTTGACATGAGCACCAATAACAAAATAAACTAATAAAAGGTAGGTATCGAGAAGATGGAGGTTGGTAACACGGGTGCCAACATTAATGAAACTCGAGCGTTCATGTCGATTGGTGGTTGGTGACAAGTGCATCAACGAGATTTTCGAAATATGAAATATTTTTAACGTACAAGATTTTTCTAGATTAAGGGGGAGTGTTAGAGGTTACTCTAGAAAAATTTATCTTGAAGCATCTAGGACATGTGATATGCAATTATGTAATATTAAATAAGTGTAGAAAAATCTAGAAAGTAGGATACACCGACTATAAATAAGTTGTATGCATAAGTTGAGAGAGTGAGCCAATCAAGAGAGCTATGAGGGGTAGAAACAAGGGTTCTACCAAAGAGATAAGTGAGAGACATGAGCTCTCGCAAATATTGTTGTACAATTCTCATCAATGTAATCAATGATAAAAATACAATTTTGTTATACAATTGAGGTCCATCAAAACTTCCGCGTGTGTCCTCAAATTTCTATTATTAAGCTCGTCTAAGCAGTGTGTTGTTGGCATTCTGGCGATTTTGTGTATATTTCTTATACTCTATTGCAATCAGACCGCCTTGATGATGCCTAGTTGCCTATTGCCCTTCTGTTGAAAATTTTTGTGAGCACCTTATTTGTGTAACTTGTGTTCCAATTATTAATTATCGAACAGGTTCAGGTATTATAACAAACTACTCCCTCCATCCCTTAGAGTTTGCCCGACTTTCCTTTTTGGTTTGTCCCCTTTGAGTTTGCCCCATACCATAAATGGTTATAAATAACCACTACTTTACTCTCTCATACGTTACTTTTGGTCCCACCAATTTCCTCTTTCATCAACTCTACCCAACCAAAACTTAATAAAGTAAATATAGGAGTATACTGAACCTATAGAGGCACATCGCAGTGTGGAAGTGTTTGTAGAAACACCATTTGAGGGCTAGAATCTACATTTACACCACCATAGATTACTTCTGTCAAACCTTTCACCCCTTTCACTGTAGATGAACAGGTAGAGAATGCTTATCTTGTTATAGGCTTCTTATTTCTCAATTCATTTCAATACCGGAGAGCATGCTTATCTTTTCATGGGCTTCTTATTTTTCAATTCATTTCTAATTACATGATTGGGTACAACTAAACTCTTGGGAATATCAATGAGTTTCAAGTAAGGAATTAAGTGTTGTGTGGGGATGTATTGACTATTGAGTTCCATTTGAACTGGGAGTCACTACAGTTTGGGCACACATTTAATTCTATGTTAGAGTGTTAAATTTGTCAACCTCAAGACTTGCAGTGTAGTGTTTTGATAGTTGTGCTGAAATTTGGTTCCTTATTTCTAAAAACATACACGGCATACCTTAAGCGACCAAATCCCTCGGTTGGTATTTGAAGGAGGGGTAGTCACATCGATATCAAATTATGTAGGTAATATATTGGTATTAAAATAGGCAATACTTGTAATAAACTAAAAATTTGATAATGTGGTGTGTGTATAGTACTTTGAAATTTTGTTATACATTCTCCCATTTTTCCCATGTACAATACTCACTCTTTCACTTTGACTTTCGCAAGTTTCTCTTTCCCATTTTTCCGTGTACAATATTAATAAATAGTTATTTTTTTGTAAATTTTTAGTTCACGGTTCCCCTAACGTTTCCTTGCTTTCAGAATCGACACTTCCTCGTTTCGAAAACCCCTTTTGTAATATATGGCCATTATCATGCGACCTAGGTCTCAATCACTCTTCGAGTCTTCTCTCTTTCTCAGTACTCTATATCTCAAGTCCACTGATACCCCACATGGGTCCACATCTGTCTCTGTTCTCTCCAATCTCCTCTCTCTTATATATCAATTTCTTTTCCCCCTAATACTATGTAGTGTCAGCAAAGGGCACTTGAGTAACGAGAGAGAAGAGAGGAAAATCTATTGGATAGAAAAAGCAGTTGCGAGCTGAAAAATTTAGGTACAAACAATTTTTTTTCTTTCTCAAATTTCGTTTCAAATATTTAGTTTATATGATATTGATAATATTATCTCACTGAATTTGGAAATAATATTTTTATTATTTTATTGTTATTCTAGTTGTATACATTTATTTATGCCAGAAGCGGTGAATTATTATGGCCTGAAAAAAAAATCCTTAAGATCTGCCACAACATATAACCCTAGATTTTTTCCCCCTTTCTGGTGTGTTTATTGTAGTTTATTAGGTGGTAGTTTGGAAACTAAGTGCTCAATTTGAGTAGGCCTTAAAAACCCTTCCTAGAAGAGATGCTTTTCTTTTTCCATGTTGCCCCTTTTTAGTTTAAGTGGAAATAAATTGTAATTGTGGGTGTTTCCTGTATGTGCTTACTTTGTTGCTTGGTATCAGTAAAATTGTATTAACTACCAAAGGAACAAATTAGACTTTTCCCCCTCTTAAGTAAAAGAGAGAGAGGGGCTTAGTACGGACTAGGGACATTAGACTGAGTAAGTGAGTGGTTTGGTGAGAACATGGAGCAGTGAAGATAGGGACCATATGAAAGCTTCTCTAATAGTCCTTCCTAAAATTTGTGGAGTCTGAACTCTGAAGTGTTGCATCAGCATAAACATACTTATTGATATATAAACAACCTAATACACTCCCGTATTTGGTGAGCAAGTCAAAATACCTGTGCTTTTTGCTATAGGTCTTAGGTTCAATGGTATTTGTATAACTCCATGGATCATGAACCTTTCAACTACTTCTTTTTTTCCCTTTTTTTGAGTGGATCCTCACAGTTACTGTTTTTTTTAAAAAGCCGTGATTTTTCCAATGGTTCTAAATGCATGATTATCAAACAAAGCTGACTAGTCCTTGATCATGGTCTCGAAAGGCTGGAACACAGTTTCTTGCGAAAGGTTTGTAACCAGAAGAAAGAGAAAAGACAATAGAACATATTTGGACATAGAAATGCCATTTGTTTTGGACAACTGCTAGGATAAAACTGTTGACGATGACATTCTTAACAATTTCTGCATACCACATGTTGCTTGTTTGCTTCAATATCGAGGCTATAAGGTTTTTGGTTTCTTCATGAAAATTATCAGCTGCTGCTACAGCAACTTGAACTAATAATGAAATACTGTAAATCTTTAATTATAAATACAACATTCAGATTCAATTTCTTGTAGAAATACATCAAGTATAAAAGCTTTCCACGACAGTTATCACTATAGAGGCCTAACTGATTATTGTTTTCAAAGTTAATTTGCAGACAAGTGATTGTTTGGGGTTTTGATCTAGATGTGCCGTGGACTTGCTTGGCATGGGATCTGGATTATATTGGTGTTTGAGAGTTTCTGATGGTTGGGATGGCTAGAAGTTGTGCTATTGTATCATACTGTGTACTTCAGCACAGACAAGTTGTGGTCATTAAAGAACAAAATATAGTGATTATCAGCAGCGCCACATTCTGGATTTTCAGGTAGCTAGAAGATCGATTTTTCATGACTACTGTGGAGGATATAAACTCTTTTTCAAAAGGACCCTTTTTATTGCAGAGGGAGAACAATGACTTGGAGGGGTCGATGCTGTGTTGGTGGGAGAAAATGATTTTGCATTCATAGATATTTCTCTTAAATAGCATAACAAAACTTCTCTCTTATTCATAACCCACTCGAAGTTTCCTCTTAAAGAACATGCCATTTGTTGAATGAATCCCATTCTTCTCTCCAACCATATTTTTGCACACTTCTTATGAACTTCCTGGTACTAATTTTCTCATTGTTGGACACAGGCCCACATGGCGTGGGAACAAGCTAATCTGAGTACTTGTGAATGAAATATTGAAATTGAGACCTCCACTTGTCATGTGCTATCACAGAAAAAAACGATCTGTAAAGCACTTGGTCAATGTGAATAGTGAAAACTATGTGGTGGAAAATCAAAGTTCCTTACAACTATGGAAGGTGGATGACATATAGACAACACGAAGACCCATTCCCATTTGCACAACGAAAGAGAGTAGTATCAGATTTAAGGCAAGGATTTGGGTGTCTTTCCAAATTAAGATTTAGCCTTAGTTAGATGAACGTAACGATTCGAGGAAAGCAGGTGTGGCTGTGAGTTTATTGGCAGTAAGTCATGCAAGGACCAACTACCAGGCTCTGACAAAATAGAACATACCTCATGGCTCCATTGATTATAGGTGGCCATAGGTATAATAAAACAAAAAGAACAGAGAGACCATCATAGATCATTTTATCAACATATTCGGGGCTCATAGGAGACTGCTTTGCATTTATTACGCCATTTGTGCAGTTCGCTACTTGTGTGATATGGAACTTCGCTACCTTAGGACAGTTGGGGACCTTAGTGTTACTGCCGCAATTACATGGACCTCCCTTCAAAGCTTAAAATTTCCATCCGAGATAGGGTAAAAACAAAATAGTTGACTTTGAAACATAGAATGGTGTGGAGCATTAGATCTCATGTTTACTGTCAACCAGAACTTGTAGTTAAAGTGAATGGCAACTTGAAGATTCTTTTATGTGTTGAAAGTCAAATCCTTATGCCTGGTCAGGATTAGGGGTGAAAGTTTGGTAGCAAAAAACCGAAAACCGAATCGAACCGAACCAAATAAGAAATTCGGTTCGGTTTTTTTTCTATTCGGTTCGGTTTGGACTGAGATTTAAAAAAAAATTGGTTTTATGGTTTGGATTGGACTGAAAAGTTTGAAACCAAATAAACCGAACTAAAACCGAATAAACCGAACTCGGCTAAAAATTATAATAAGGCCCGAAAATTAGCTCAAAAACAAGTACTTCCTCCGATTTTAATACTCGCAACGTTTGTGATTTCTACACTATTCACATATTATACTTTGATCATTGTTTGTGATTTATACATAAGATAAAACATAGCCATGTGGGATCTTGTTAGATTCGTCTTAATGTGTATTTTTAAAATATTAACTTTTTATAATTTTTGCTTAAAGAGAATTAAAGATATTAATGATCAAAATTGTGCATTGACATGCGTGAAAGTGACAAACGTTGCGAGTAAAAATGAACGGAGGAAGTATAATATAGGCCCAAAAATAGGCCTAAATGAAAGGCCCATGAAAATTCGGTTTTATGGTTTGGATTGGACTGAAAATTAAAAATCTGGTTTGGTTTGGTTTGGATTAAAAGGTTATTTGGTTTGGATTCGGTTTCAAAAAATGAAAACCGAATTAGTTCGGTTTGGGCCTTAAACCAAACCGAAAACCGAACTTTCACCCCTAGTCAGGATTGGATAGCCAGGATATTTGAGTTTCAGAGTTCAGGCAGAAATTTGCTAGATATTAATTGTGCATGATTTCTCTTCCTCGTACCCCCCCCCCCCCCCCCCCCCCCCCCCTCTGTCAAGTTTATGCTGCTTTTTGTTCCCTATTGTCTCTAATCCTCATTCCCCTTTGGAGGGGAAATACAGAGATGTTTCACAGGGCCTTATTTTTATACTGTACCTGTAAGAATACTCAAGTAGTCAAGTCTATGAACTCTTAAGTAATATATAATAATTCATCTCTGCCTCTCCTCAGGCTTGAAGATGTGGGGAAGCCAAAAGCAGAGGTGGCTGCAAAACGTGTCATGGAAAGAGTTAGCGGTGTCAACATTGTTCCGCATTTTTGTCGGATTGAGGACAAGGATATTGATTTCTATAATGATTTCATCATAATTGTTCTTGGTCTAGACTCTGTTGAAGCACGGAGCTACATAAATTCAGTGGCTTGCAGTTTTCTAGGTATGTCCCTCTCATCTATGTATATCTTACGAAGTATCTGCTTACAGAAAGTTACCTTCGGTATGCTGCCATTTTTTTCACTTATATATTTTATATTTGCTGATGGAAGCAGCAGTGTTTGGTTGGTCTAACTTGTACCTGAAACCTAAACTATGATAATGAGATTATATTCTTACTTTTATGTTGTTCGTATCTAATTAGAAGAAATGTTTGGTTAGATGTTGACAATGATGTTATTGATAAAAACTTATTTCGATGAATCATATTCTAGTTGACCCCTGCATCGAATTCCTCATGAGACCAGAGGACAAATTACGAAGCTAAAAGTTCCATCTTTGTGTGAGGTCATTATGAAAGCTGCTAGACTATACCTTTATCAAACGAAAAAGAACGATTTATTTCAGATGTTTAGTTGTCTAGAGTGTAAAGGAGGTTGTAGTTGGTAAGTGGTAGCATTTCTTTTCTTTGTAGTCATCATACAGACCCTATCTAGTCGCTGCTGGTAGCTGTCCTCGTAATCACATTAGTATTTAGTTTTCCGTGGAAAAGGAGACATGTTTCTATTTGTTCACGAGGAAATTGAGTTCTGTAATGTGGGAAAATTGGTATGTAAAGCAACCGCACAGCAAGCATAAAGCATGTCAATAGAGAGGCTGAGAAATTAAAAAATTGGGATGGTTCAGGAAAAGTGATTCGCAATAGATTTGTCATGTTAAGCATGGCCCTTAATTTGTTGGGCATCCAAGGGAACAGAAGAAGTCTTTTGATTGTCTCTGCTACTGACTTTTTAAATCTTATCTATAAAAGTGGTGGAAAAAATACAGTTTGAAATTCTCCCGTGTCCCATTGGCAAGCTGAAGTCCAATTCTGGAAGAAATCTTCTTATGGTTTATAAATTGGTTCTCATGTATATATGTTGAGTAAAAGGTGGCAAAATTCTCCTATGTGAGGCCTTGCTACTTGACACTTGTGCTTATAGCGGCTTGGTTTTTGTTACTACAGAGTATGATGAAAAGGACAACCCAAAGGAGGAAACTGTTAAGCCTATGGTGGATGGCGGAACTGAAGGTTTTAAGGGTCATGCTAGAGTTATTGTACCAGGAATGACACCTTGTTTTGAATGTACCATCTGGCTTTTCCCTCCTCAAGTCAAGTTTCCATTATGTACTCTTGCAGAGACGCCTAGAACTGCTGCACATTGTATAGAATATGCCCATCTAATTAAATGGGATGAGGTTGTTCACCGGTTTATTCTCATCTTTTGAATCCTTATAATCTTGATACCTCTAGCTTAATTATACTTTTGATCGATGAGCAGGTTCATAGTGGCAAAGCTTTTGATCCTGATGACCCGGAAGATATGCAATGGGTCTATAAAGAGGTAGTCTAAGTGAAGCTAACTGAGTTGAATTCATTAATGTTTGTACATCTTTTTTATATGATATTTACTGTACTTTGTAGGCTCTCAAGCGTGCTGAGCTTTTTGGCATTCCTGGAGTCACATATTCTCTAACTCAGGTATGTGGGGAGTTTAAGGGGATAAAAAGGAGATGAGGGGAAAAGCCTAACTCTTTTACCCCTATCTCTAAAGAGTTACTTTTACTTTAATTTTGTTGCCAGAATAAATCAGTGGTATGGTTCCCTGCTTGATCTTTTAACATGAGCAGGGTGATATTTTACCTGGTATCTCCACTGTCTATTTGTAGTCCCTGGCCAAGTCCTTTTTTTTGTTTGTTTCTTCCGTTTACCTCCTACCTGCTGTTTTTTTTGTGACCCTGCTTTTTCCCGCAAAAAGTATGGAAGTGGCTATCAAATAAAAGAGCTTCCATTTTCTGTGTGTTTAATCAGTGTGGGAGGACATCTTATTGTTTTGATAAATAAGGATTTTGTCTTTTGAGGAACTGCGAGTTCAAAATGTACAAAATCTCCCCCACTCTCCCTCCCTGACCAAAAGAGAGCCCTTGTTGATTAATAACACGATTATGTTTTCTGTTGTGATTATGTGATGTAGGAGCAGCCAAAAAGTCCGATCCCTTGACCTGATGTGATCCAAGAACATGGATACACGATCCAGGTTTTTTACATTCAGATGTTTGGGATCGGATATCCGGATATTCGGATATTTTTGGATCGGATTTAAAAATTTTGGGTATCCAAAATACGCAATTTTTCTGTTATTATTATTATTATTATTTTTTTGCTGAACAATCACCTTTTAACATCTTCGAATACCCAAAGTATCCGGGAAAAAGCCAGATATCTGATCCGATTTTCTACATTTGGATATTTTGGATCGAATTGGGAATTTGGGATCAGATTTTACCCATCCGAAACTTTCAGATGATTGGATATCAGATATTTCGGATCGGATCGGATATCCAGTTTGTGATGTAATTCATGTAACATGTATTTGCTTTAATTTTTTTCAGGGAGTAGTAAAAAATATAATACCAGCTATCGCTTCAACTAATGCTATTATATCAGCTGCTTGCTCACTGGAAACTCTGAAGATTGTATCTGGATGCAGTAAAACCTTATCCAATTATTTGACGTGCGTTCTACATCCTCTCTTTGTTTAAGTTTCATTTAGCGTTCAATTTAGTGGAATTTTTTTTGTTAGAATTTGTTCTTGAATATGAATTGGGATATTGTAGTTTTGAATTGTTATAGTAACTGTAGTTTTGATTTTTTTTTTTGAAAGTTCACATCATTTGCTTGTTATAATAACTGTAATTAGAAACGAGGGGAAAATAATACTTTTCAGATATATCCTTGATCATTATCAGTGCTTTTGTCAGTTGTAAAATAACTTTATTATTATTTCAGGTACAACGGTGTTGAAGGTCTACACACGGAAGTAACAGACTTCGTCAAGGACAACGATTGTATTGTGTGTGGCCCTGGAGTTCTTATTGAGATGGATACTTCTTGCACTCTGCAGAAGGTTATTTCAAAACTTTCCTTATCTCCTTCTTCAAGTACTTCCTTATACTGTGAAGTTCATGTGTATCAGTGATTCACTGTTTCATTCCATGTTTTATTGTACTGTGATCTGTGTCTGAATGCTGATGTGATGCATTCCATTAACTTAAAGTAAAGGATGACAATGGGGCACGGGAGGGTGTTTCCCCTGTATTTACCTGCCTTTCATACTGCTACCAGTCGCTAACTGTAACAGGTACAAACTCCAACGAACTGGCGGCAGCTAAACTGGAATCAGATTCGCCTTACTAATAATTTGAATAAAAGTTACTTGCCCACCCGCCCACCATCTGTTCGAAACAAATAAAACCACCTACTATATGATCCTTAACAAAAAAAGGTTAAATCAGTGGTGCAAACTCATGCATGTTTATTGTGGATGAGCTTCTTCTTTGGCTATGGGCACACAATATAGTAATATTGCATATTTGTTTTTTTCCCATTTTTTACGTGCTTTACTGGTTGTCCACATTTTATGATCGATAAGAACACCAATTCTTTTAAAGAAAAGTGTAACGTGTGTGGCAGCCTGGCAGGTGCGTATGGGGTGTGTAAATTTATATATCCATATCTTCCTCAGTGCCTCACCCCATAGCCGCCCCCTGTTCACCAAAGTTTTATCCAGAGTTACCCAATAACGGTACACTTTCCAACTGCCGCGCATACCCTTTACGCTATGCCTATGGAAATTGACCTTATGCTGGTTCTAGATTATTCCTGTGTACCCAGGTCCCAGTTTTTTACATGCTGGAAGAAGCTAAAGGAAGACTTAATCAAGGTACTTTGCGGGTGTTTACAAATTACAACAATGGTTGTGGTTATAGAAAGGGGATTATGTTTGAGAACTTAGACGTATTAGTCTCTTGACTAGTGTGTATAAAGTTTTGGCTGAGGTTCTTTCAAAAGGCTTTGGGGTTCTCTCTTTGGCAACCTTAACGATTGATAGAGTCTTTGTGGATTGTAGACCTATTTTACATCGTTCTTGTGGCTAATAGGTAGTAAATGGAAGGATCATGCCTACGAGGTCATATTGTTAAATAAGTTAGAGTTTATCTGGAATAAGTTACTGGGATAAAAGTTTTGGATCTAGGTTGTGGTAGTGGGTAAGTGACTGCTTGTCGTCAGTTGTATGGTCTCAGTATGGAGAGCCTAATAGTTGGTTTGGGGCTTAGCTTGAAGGGATCCTCATTTTTTCCCTTGATTTATTTTTAATCTTTAATGTCAATTTTCTTGGTACGAGAAAGATGATAGTTTAATTTCCCGTCGCTCCTTTTTGTCTTTTTAATTATATTTTGAAGTTCAAAAGTATCCTCCAAACTCATAGGGTTTTTAGGCTGTTTTGAGGCCTCACATGAATCAAGAAAAATCATGTGTCTTGATGTTCCTCTCTATTGGGTTTGTGAGTCACCAAGAACCTCTTGCTTACCTATTCATTATTTTCTTGAGAGGTTGTAGATTTGTAGAGGAACTAGGAACAGAGGTCAGGCATGCTACGTGTTAGAACTCAGGGTTTGGGACTCACCAAGCAAAATGTGGTTTATGTACCTGGGTGCACAATGTTCAACGTGGACCCTGTTTTTAAATGAACATATAGTTCAAATTTAAAGAACATATCGTTCATACCCAAAGAACATATAAAAAGAACATATAGTATAATGTTCCACTTATACGTGTACATTGAAATCCTTCTCTATATTCATTAGATGCTCAATGAATGTTCATTGGGGTGCACAGTGAGCCGGGTGTATAATCCAAATTGCGATCACCAAGTGCCTCTTGCTTACATATTTATTCATTTCTTCAGGGGTTGTAGATCTGTAGAGGAACTATGAACATTGGGCATGTAATGTGTTGGAACTCGGGAGTTCATATGGGAAGCCCTGGGGATATAATATCTTCTTGGTGGGGAAGTGGTTACTCTGACTCCCGCTTAGACCAGATTCCTTATTGTATAAAGAGATCAACAGCTAATATGGACTGCTATTTTTCTTACGTTCTGCAATGAACTGATATTATGGAGATCGGAGAGGCGTATTTTAGGAAATAGCTTTATAAGTTAGTATGGGTATCTTGGGGAATAAGTTAGGGGGGTTAGTTAGGGAAGAAGTACTATATATATAGAGCTTATTTTAGAAGGGGAGATATGTTGAGTATTGATGAGTTTTGTAATATTGAGCCTGTAAGAGTTCACTTGGGATAGAAATCAAGCCTCTCGATTGCTTGAATATTGGTTACTTCTTGTAGTTTCTGTTTATTTATCAAATCTTCATTAATCTACTGTTTTTGGTCTGTTATCTATGCTAATTCATAGCACTTTCTTTTACATTAATAATAATAAAAAAGTACACTTCAGTATCATAATCAATCTTCACTGAACAATGACTTACCCGTTGCCACAAGATAATTCCTTAAACAATGGGCATTCTGTTTAGGGACGGTGGGAGTTTCATTTATGAGACTTCTATTCCGATAAAATACTCCATCCAGAATTGCATCTCAAGTAGGAAAAGTATCAGTATGCGTAAATGCAGTAAGTTCAGTTTTAAACTTTTAATCATGATTGGTTGTACGTATTGCATGTTGCACTACATACTTTCTCCGTTCTTTTGAAGGGAATGATCCTTTTGTCTATTTTCTCTCAATAGAATTGAATGGATGTTCTTCCTATCATGCTTGGTGGTAGAATTATTGTTTACTTGTGCACTTGCATCGTCTAGCACAAGACAAATATGAACTTTTTAGTTTAGTCGCAGACATTGTTTCAAAATTGCTTGATTGTGGTAGAAAAGGGGTGTCAACACTTCCACAGGGCATGTTTTATGATTTCAGTGAATAAGAGTCGGTGTTGTTCCTTTTCTTTGCTTTCATCTTGAAAGGGGTACCTTGGCTAATATGTTCCTCATGGTTGTATGGTGTGACAGTTCATTGAACAACTAGAGGAGCATCCAAATCTGCATCTGTCAAAAGTGAGTGTGACACACCAAGGAAAAAACTTGTACATGCAGGCACCTCCTGTGCTGGAAGAGATGACTCGATCCAATTTATCACTAGCGCTATTTGACTTGATGGGAAGAATATCCGGTGGTACTGTTCATGTGAATGGTACATCTATCAAGAACAACAAGAAAACGTCTGGTTTAAGAAAATTACGCGTTGTCTTCAAGGGAGTTGATGGGATGGCAGATATGGATACTGCTGGTGGTGCATAGTTGCACTGATTGCATTTGTATGATACTCCGTAGTATGCAAACCATATAATCTTGGTGTCACCTCTTACTCCCATGAATTCATTTTTTGTCTATTGGTAGTTGTAATCAGGATCTTGTTAGGAGCCCTGTCCATCATTTTTGGCTGGGTATAGCTTATCCGCTATTTATTTTTAGTTCGAGAAGGGGTAGGTTTCGTAGCTGATTACCCTTGAATGTCTTTCAAGGAAAGAACCTGAAGCAGGCTTGTTCTTCCGTAATGTAACTGACAACAGGTTGAGCTGCT
The DNA here is from genome assembly GCF_020520425.1 of Spinacia oleracea. Taxonomy (NCBI): domain Eukaryota; kingdom Viridiplantae; phylum Streptophyta; class Magnoliopsida; order Caryophyllales; family Amaranthaceae; genus Spinacia; species Spinacia oleracea. Next base: position 25,079,561 of record NC_079489.1, read on the forward strand.
TCTTATGTAATCAACGAAACTCGTCTACACTATTTGTTTATTTTGTAGGAATTACATCATTGTGGTACTAGTTTGAGGCTTTGAGCTGCGTCTAATAATTTTAGCAGTGGTGTTTTCTGCTGCATGCATATCAGATCCTATTGAGTTCCAGTTTCATTGGCTGTTGAGAGTGATGGTTTTTTATTCAAGTGTGCTCTAATTTTAGTGTTTTTTAATAAAATCTTTTTGGGTAATTGGGTTGTATGTAATTGGGTCGGGATTAAATCAGTTTGGGTAGTATGGAATATGGATGCCTCTAGGTTTGATTGAATTCAGATTAAGTTTGTATTTATTTTGGGTTTTGGTTCGATTTCAAGGGAGTAATTATTGAATCAAACTCGATTTGTTTTCTCCAATTTTACGTTACTTTCGGCCAGATTCAATTTCCAAGTTCAAAATCCTTAAATGAGTGAGGGACGACGGTGGACCACATGCGAAGTTGAGTACTAGTTTAGTGTAAAATTTGAGGTTGTTGCAGTGTTTTGTACCACAAACACACATACATTGTAGATCAAGACTTTTCCTTATGCATCAATAATTCGATACTAAATACTTATATTTTAATACAACATAGTGGGCCCCACTTTAAGATGAATTTTAAAACCTCAATATATGGATATGAGGGATATACACATCCACCCTCAACCAAGTATTAATAACACAAACAAGATTAGATGAAAAATTCAAAAGTCTTATCTTTTGTACAATATCTAATATCTTTTGGAGATCATTCTAACATGGTTGTGGCTACTTATCACCATCTATAGCAATCTCCAACTGGATAAATCCCAACTTGTTCCCATCATTCTTGTAGGGTTACAGTTACATCCGATCCTCTAGACAGATTGTCCAACTCCCCCCACCACACCCTCTTGCCACCAGCCCGACCCGAACCCGACAGAATGCAACCCCTCATCATGTGCTCCAACTCACATGACCCTTCCTTTTTCATTCTTATTTAAGGCTTATTCATTCTCCCCCCTTTCCCACTCAATAAAAGCTTACAAACAAAGATAGAAAGAAGAAGAAAAAAAAGAAAAGGTACTAGTACGTCTTATAACAATTAAGTGTCTTCTTCCTTAACAAGAAGCAAGAAGCAAGAAGCAAGAAGCAAGAAGCAAGAAGCTAATTAAGGTCCATTTTTGGTACTAAAGTATCCCACAAAAATATGGCTGTTGAAGTTGCCTTGGAAGATGATCTTTTCTTTGCTGACTTAAATAGGCAAATCTCTCTGTTGATAGATGATGATGATAACGATTGCCACGATTTCCCCGTTGCTCATTTCCCTTGGATTTCTCATCAGGTACTTGTTATCCTCCATGTTTTTTCCATAACTCGAGTTGTGTACACTATCTTATACTAACAGAGAAAAAAGTTGGTCACGTTTCCTATAAAAACATAGTTATCGTGATTGGATTAAAAGAATTTGTTATAAACATATATATGGATACAATCAAATGAATTCTTGTAATTGTCATCAGTGGAAAAAGTTGTCCATGTTCTTTCAATAACTCGTTAATGGTACTTCAAAGTAAGACTTTTCTTGCAATACACCCACACAAGATATAACTATAACAATCTTATCTTTATATAAACAAGTAGGAGAAATATTTAGACATTTGACTGCAGTCTAATAATTGAACTAAATATCAACCAAAACTTGGCTCATGGTCTGTCGATTTATTGGATTTGGATTGCAATATATGGCCTTGTTTGGTTACATATACTACGTATATGTTTACTACGCAGTTGTTATATGATTTGGTTTGTTTATTGAATATGCAGGGCTATCCAGGATCAATGAACCATCATCCACAAATAATGGGATCACAATATTTGTACCAAGAAAATAGCAGGATAAGCAAAGGAACAGGTGTATTTATTCCACAATCATCTCAGCCAAGGAGAAAATACAAGCAAGGAAAGCGTAATTCACCACCATCCTACACCTCCAAATCTAACAACAAACAACAACTTGTTAATGCCAAGGGTAGGGTGGCAAACACGCCTGCTCATACTAATCTCTCCGCGGATAATTACGCAACTAGTTACATTAATACTTAATAGGTACTAACCAACTTAATTCATCAAGATTATGGCTAGCTATTTATAATTTTTAGGGATTGAAATTCAATAATTACCAGTATTCTTTTCAGATGATGATGTAGTTTGCTAAGATAAATAAGTAAAATTAATGAGCTACTTAAATTATTATAGTTAATTAGTAGCAGCTTGATTTTTGTAACATAATTTGTTATAAGGGAGGTCTAAGCAATGGACTGCAAGACCTTAATTATATTGTAAGCCTCATTTTCCCATTGCTATTTTTCATATATAAACAATTATTATTTGCCGTCCGAAATTCGTTTTAAATTATTCTTGTAACTAGTCTGTATAATTATTATTTGTCTTATGATCGAATGAGTATCACATCATATTGTTTTAACCTGTTTTATAAGTTTTACTCCTTTTAATTTCTCAATGAGCTAGCATAAAAATGGATAAAAGAGAATGTTACTTTTTTTACATGAATGGTACTTCCTATTTATCATTTAGCTATTTGTCTTTTAGCTGATATGTGTGTTCGATTTCTCGCTGTTGCGGAATCGAGAACTCATAAGCGTCGTAAATAGTCATAACCCTTACTAGTCTAATACCCTTCTATAATTTTTGTTCTTATAAGTAACTACAAAGTGTTTGGTTATTTCTGAAGAGCAATTGTAATAACTTTGAAGTAACTACTCCGTATTTGGTTTTTATATGGATGTTTATCACTCTTTTGATTTTTTTTTTTTTTTTTTTTTTCCCATAAATTAGTTAGTAATGGGTAATAGGTTTGTGGATGGTGGTGAGACCACACGTAAAATCCTGAATTCGTTACTGATGTCATGTACTACTAGTACATTACAACAAAAATCCGAAACATTATCGCATGATTGCATGAGAGTTTGAATAAGAAGGGGATTAAAAAAGGCTAAGGTTTGAATGTTTGATGTAATACGGATGAATTAGAATCAATTCTTTCTTGTAGTATAAAAATAGATAAACAATGACATTTTCAATTTTGTAAGAGGAAAAGAAAGATCACTGTCGCTACTTTTCAGCCCCCAAGATCCAATTAATATGTACTACTCAACTAACGGTGTGGCAAAAGATATTCCAAAAGATCTAGATCCACGATGTTATTTCTTCATTCTTTTAAGGTGTTCTTCACTTTATTGGATTCCCAATACAAATCGTTCTCGAAGCTCCTTATATACGTAGTGTATTATTATTTGTATTCCGTACTTTATACATTATATTACTCCTATTTTTTTTAAGCATTACTTTGTCTTTCACAATTTTTTTTTGTAATGCATAACTTTTATATTATTTTTTTTATCATATTTTACTCCCTCCGTCTCTTTTTATTCTTTACGTTTGGTATTTTTCACGCGTTTTAACGATTAATTAATTTGCATCGAGATTCCTCAATTTTTTTTTATTTAAACAAGATAAATTACGTTTATTTATAATGTTTTCCCTTTTATCAAAATTCTGATATTGAGAAATTAGAAAAATTTAATGTCCCAATGGAAAAGTGTGAAAGATTAAATGACACAATGAATTTAATTGGTTAAAATAATAATTGGACACAAATTTTAATAGAATACTAAGCCATTTATGTGATAATATAAAAGAAAATGTAAAAAACATTTTAAAATACCAAAAAAGAAACGTAAACAACGAAAAATAATAATAATAATAATAAACTGGTGGTTTCCCTCGATTTGGGCTATTAGGGTAGGCGACTCCCGGCCAATGAACGCTGGTGGTTTCTCCGGCCAACGTAAGTGGTTTCTCCGACCAACTGTAAGTGGTTTCTCTAGCCAAGCGTGGGTGTGGTGGCGACGCAAACACACGGTGAGAGTCAAGTGCAACCAACGACCTGTTCTGACGTTGCTCTTGGTTCGTCGGTCTGGGATTTGCCGTTGCTCTCGTAGGGTTTCTCTGGTAGTCTGTTTTTGGTAAGTGCATTATTTCCAGCGTGCGTTGCAGTACATTGCGTGGTTCTGTGGGTTCGTTTTAGCGGTACTGTTGGTGTTGTGCGGTGTTGTTGGTTTGTTTCATCGGTATTGTTGTGCGTTGTTGTGTTATTGCGTTCGTTGCTGTGTTATTGGGTTCATTGCAGGGAGTTGTTTCTGCGTGGTGTTGGGCAGCAGTAATCAAGCCAAACAATGGCAAATAACTACAGCCATGGCCTGACAGTGGGTCCTACTGCTGGGGCTGTTGTTGTTCTCGGTTCGGTGGGTTGCTGTGGTTTTTTTTTTCAATCTTTCGTGGGTTGTTGGACTTTTGTTGCTTGTGTTGTTTCTACCTTGCATTGTTGTTGCTGCCATTTTTGGTTGTTGTTGTTTTTCATTATTGTTGTTGGTGTTTGGTGGTCGTCTCCTTGTTGTTGTTGGTGTGTTGTTTTTGTTGGTGTTTTTTTTTTTTGGCTTCTCTAATACCATGGCTGCCCGGATCTCTTGCCCTCTCCAAGGGTATGATGGTTGCAATAGCGGTGGAGGTAGGGGGCTTACCAAAACGTATTTTATTGATCATTTGGGGTCTCGTCATTTTAAAAGTGATTTAAAAGCTGCTCACAAAGCTCGTATTGAGAGTGACTTTTCTTTATTTTCTGCTTTGGACTCTGCGCTTCATCAGGCTGGCATCTGGCTTTGTGGCGAGTGTTTTTGTACTCACACTTTTAGCAAGAATTGTAAGCATGTCGATGGTGGTGTGATTCGTGCTCCTAGTTTTGATGATGTTGCGATCCATGGTATTCCCGATCCTTCTAGACCTGATTTGTTGGTTGTTGATGGGGAGGTTGATGAGTCTGTTTGCTCGCTTAATAGGGGTCAGAGCGTTGGTTTTGGAGAGAGAGGAGATTTTTCCTCCTTTTCTGCCAATATTGTTTTGTTGCATAACGTTTTGGCGGGTAAGTGTCGTACTGTTAAAAGCATCCCCAAAGAAAATCGGCTTGGTTTTTCACGGTGCCTTAAAGATGCTCTAGACAAGGTCGTTGCTTCCCCTCAGGACCCTACCTCATGGATCCTTTTGCTCCTTTTCCCCTTATGCACCCTTAGGGTTATCCGGCCACACAACGATAACAAGACGGGGAGGAAAGGTTGTTGTCCGGTTTAGGAAATTTTGCGGGCTTTACAGGTATGGAGAGAGCCAGGTGGGCCCGAGACTTTGGTCCAAGAGCTTCTCAAAGAGGGTGTTCGTCATTCGCCCACTTTGGAGGTTGAGGATGAGATTGCGAGAAAGATGGCTAGTTTTGATGTGCTGAACATAAGGTAGTGTATGAGGAAAGTCAGTGACGGGCATTTCACTGCGGTTGTTAGGGTGTTAACTTCGTCGGGGGTTGCACCCAAGAATGAGGAGACTCTGTGGGAATTAGAGAAGAAGCACCCCAGCGGGCCGTGTCCAATCCTGCCTACCTTTGGTGCTGATGTTGAGGCTATTTTTGTCACTAAGGAGGTTGTTTTAAGCAGGATTCATAGTTTCCGTAAGGGAACGTCTTGTGGACGTGATGGTTTTCGGGCTCAGCACCTTGTTGATACGCTTGGGAAGGCTTCCGTTGCAGTGGTTGATGATTTATCCACCTCAATTATTGAGGTGGTTAACCTATTACTTGTCGGGAAGTGTCCTGCTGCTTTGGGGGAGTTTATTGCCAATGCCCCGCTTACGCCCTTGCTCAAGCCCGGGGGTGGGATTCGGCCCATTGTTGTTGGTACGCTATGGATGAGAACTTGTCTCCAAGGTGGCTGGTGTCGTGGTCGGAAAAGAGGTAGGAAAATATCTTGAGGATAACAGTTTGGTGTGGGTGTGCGTAATGGGAGTGAGGCTATCCTCCACGCTATCAACAGATTGGTTGAGGCCAAAGGAGGTGTGCGCAACATGTCTATGCTTCTGGTTGATTTTAGCAATGCCTTTAATATGTTAGATCGAAGTACTATGCTTAGAGAGGTCCGGCGACGATGCCCTTCTCTCTCCCCTTGGGTTGAGTTCTGTTATGCGCGTCCCGCGAGACTTTATTATGACGAGTCTGTTTTGTTGTCTTCTCAGGGTGTTCAACAAGGTGATCCTTTGGGGCCTTTGTTGTTTGCGCTTACCTTGCATACACTTGTCCATTTGATCAACGATAAATGCAACCTGGATTTCATGGCTTGGTACCTAGATGACGGTGCCATTATTGGAGACACTGCATTGGTTTCGTCTGCTTTGCACATAATCACTACATAAGGTCCGGCGATGGGGCTGCATTTAAATGTTGAGAAAACATAAATCTTTTGGCTGATCCAGATCCGAGGAGCTACGATCCCGCACTTTTCCCTCCTAATATAGCCCGCCCTTTGGATGGAGTCAAGCTTCTTGGTGGCCCAGTCAACTTGAATGCTGATTTCTGCAGTCGCTTGATATATAGAGGACAAGGTCTCCAAAACTGTGAGTTTTATGGAGGTCGTTGGTGGCCTTAATGATCCTCAATCGGGGATTCTCCTTCTACGAAGTTGTGTGGGTGTCAACCGATTGTACTTCTCTCTTCGAACTTGTCCACCACATATGCTCGGGTCTGCTCCTCTTACTTTTGACCATGCCTTAAGGAATGTTCTTCAGGAGATTATTATAGATGGGGTTGCAGGCTTTGGTGATTGGCAATGGCGTTGTGCTAATCTTCCTTTTGGGTTTGGTGGCTTCGGGGTCTATACCGCGCAAGATTCTTCAGAATATGCGTTTGTTGCCTCGCGTCTGCAGTCTCTTGGTCTCCAGAACATATTGCTTCGCCGTTGTGGTGTCCCTATTTCGGGTCATGCATGTGATTTAGCTTTGAATAGCTTTCGGGATTTGTGCCACTTCGACCCTCTTGATCTCTGCCGCGTTGTACCAGCCCCCCCGTTTATGAAAAAGTTGGCTACAGTGTACTTTGATATGGTAGAGAAGAAGATGGTGATCCAGTACAACCCAAGTGCTAGAGAAAGGGCTATCCTCATTGGCAACCGAGCTACACACTCTTTGGATTTCTTGAGAACACTTCCTATTGAGGGTTTAGGGCAGACGATGCACCCAAAACAATTCAGGTGTGTTTTGTGTTATTGCCTTGTGATTCCTATGTTTCCTGCCGCCTTTATTTGTCCTTGTTGTTCATCAAAAATTATAGATCGCTTTGGAGATCATGGTGTGCATTGTGGCAATGATATTGGCATTAAACTCCGTCATAACTTAGTTCGTGATGTGCTGGAGAATATTTGCACTCAGGTTGGGGTTGTTGGCAAAAGAAGGTGCCCTTAGGTTTTCTGTCCGAGGAAGGGAAAGATCTTCGACCAGCGGACCTTCTTGTCTATTCTTGTATGCTTGGATGTCACAGGGGTATCCCCCTTTAGTGGGCCATGTGTTGATGCTCTTGTTCCTGGAGTTGTTGTCTCTAATGTTGTTGCCAGAAAGAAGAAGAAGTATGAAGCAAAGTGCATAAATAACGGCTATAGTTTTATTGCTTTTGCCTTCTCGACTTTTGGATAACTGGGGAATGATGCCCTCGAGGTTATGTCTAGGGTCACACGTGCTGCTCAGAGTAAGACGGCTATTGCTAACGTTCGATCTGTTCTTTTTCAACGGTAAGCCTTGAATAAGGGTGTCGGAGCTCAGTTAGTTGCTAGGCTCCCATCCAACTTTAAAGGTCCTGAAATGATGTGAGTAATAAGGTCCTGAAATAAAGTGAACTAAACAGGGCCTTATACTGCGTACGAAGTATTAGTTTTGACACTTATCAAGGCACATAGTTTTATGAGAAAATTAGATGTTTGCTTATCAAATAATATTTTAATGAAAAAATAAATGTGTCCGGCCAAGTGCATACTTTAAATAAATACGAAGGAAGTAATATGGAACGAATGGAAATAGAAAGTGTAAAACTAATCACCTCTTGAATAGTAAACTCGAATGGAGCAAACATTAATTTGTTATATTTTTGTTTAAATAAGCAATAAGTGTAAAACAAATTAAAAGAACGAGGGATTTAAATTTATAAGTCTTCATTATTTGTCACTATGTTAAGATCTCATTGGCGGATACAGTTGTAACTCAATACGACAATTAGCCAAATGATAGAAGCTAAAACAAGTGGAAGAAGTGTAAGACGCGCATGTCCCTAGTCTTTAACATTGGTTGTGTTGATGAGAAAAAAGGCCCACCTAATTGTTTGTAAAACACAAAAGTCCAGTTAAATATTGTTTGTAAGTATCCAATTGTCCAAATAAGCGTGTAAGCTGGCAATTTACAGCGCAATTACGACCTGGCCTTCGTTGCCCACACGGCCACCACACCCACTCGCCACTCAGCTCCCACTGCGTTCGTTATTACTTTCTTCTGAGTATTTGAACATAGTAGTCTACTACGTAGTACGTACTTGTGCACATTGCATTGTCGGCTCAGCTTTATGTTCCGACTCTTTCCCACAACCTGATCGAGGGCATTATTCTTGTTTGGAACTCCTATTGAATACTCCCTTCCAATGTTTTTAGGAGTTATATGTTAATCGGCATGTGTATTAAAGAATGAGAGTTGCATTTAATAAACAAATAAGAAAAAGACGATGGGAAAAGTATTTTATTCAAAATAGAGAGAGTTTATTGTAGTGGTGGTCTCTACATGAAATTAGATATATTAAATAATTACAAGGCTAGGTAGAAAAGTTAATAAAAATGAAAGTGGGACTACTAATAAAATACGGTCGAAAATGATAAGTGTAACTCCTAAAACAATACGGAAGAGTAGTCGTTATGTGCGGGCAAAGAGTAGCATCAATAAAACAAAATGTTAAGTTTGTCGAGACTACAACACGTCAGAACCATTGTAACTATAAAAAGCATCAATATTCACACCATTAGTACTATTACAATACACATTGCATCATTAAACTATTTATTGGCATTGATATCAAATTTGTACCATCGGTCAATTTGGAGTATTAAAATACGTAGATAATCTTTGATCATTATTGTGTAAATATTCTTTGTATGAAGATATTCCCTGACTATTCCTCATTGCAGCAATTGCTAGACAGAATAGATTGATATACAATGCATATACGGAGTAGTAGGCTAATTTAGGTAAACTACATACAAAGAACATTTATACAATAACAATCAAAGATTTATTTACATATTTTTATAATGGAGTACCATTGTATCATAAAGACATACCTCAAGTGTGTCGCACCATCAATTTGATGGTGTGGCGTGTTTACACTTATAAATAAGGTCAGCGCGTTTAAAGCCTATCACTTTGGTTAATGGAATCTAAAAGTAACATCAGTCTATACAAGGAACTTCTAACATGAAACTGCAATAAAACAAGAAAGTAACGACGAATACAATGTATAAGTAGCACCCGCATAGAAAGTCAAGTAACACCAGTCTATATAAGGAACCTCTAACATGAAATTAAATAAATTAATCTGGAATAAAATAAGAAAAGTAACAACGAATACTCTATATAAGTAAGACCAACATAGAAAGTCAAGTAACACCAGTCTACAAGGAACCTCTAAATGAAATTGCAATAAAACAAGAAAAGTGACAACGAAAATAAATAACACCATCATAGACAGTCAAGTAACATCAATCTATATAATGAACCTCTAGCTAACATGAAATTGAATAAATTAAACTGGAATAAAATAAGAAAAGTAACAGCGAATACAATGTATAAAGTAAACATCAACATAGAAAGTCAAGTAACACCAGTCTATACAAGAAACCTCTAATATGAAATTGCAATAAAACAAGAAAAGTAACAACGAATACAAATAACACCAACATAGAAAGTCAAGTAACATCAGTCTATATAAGGAACCTCTAGCTAACATGAAATTGAATAAATTAAACTGGAATAAAATAAGAAAAGTAAGTATAAGTAAGACCAACATAGAAAGTCAAGTAATTAACACCAGTCTATACAAGGAACCTCTTACATGAAATTGCAATAAGCTAGATAAGAAAAGTAACAACGAATACACATAACACCAGCATAGAAAGTCAAGTAACATCAGTCTATATAAGGAACCTCTAGCTAACATGAAATTGAAGAAACTGTAGTAAAACAAAAAAAGTAACAACAAATACAATGTATAAGTAACACCCGTCAATAACCTTCTCTATAGTAGATGCGCGCATCACAACATCAAGTTGATGGTGTGGCTGGTCACACAGTACACACGCTGAAAAACATAATTAATAAACATATCAAAAATACCATTTCCTATTACACAACTCTATGATATCATGTCTCTTTTTTTTTTTTTTTTGACAATAGTTTCAAAGAACAAAAGTAAACAAATTAAATGACCGAAAGTCCAAAAATCCTACATCCTCTGGCTACATTGTGAGCTTTATCCACCTCATGTCTTGGAACTTTTAGAATGGTGCATTGTAGGAATGTGGATCCCAGTGCCTTGATGTCTCCTATAGTACCCACAATCGAGATATCACTTACTTTCCCCATACGTAGATACGAAATAAGAGAATCTGAGTCCGTACTAACCCGCAATTGACTAATTTGTCTGTTTGACGCCCAAGTTAAGGCAAGAAGGCAAGCTTTCGCTTCTGCATGATCCGAAGAAACCGCCCTAGCTACCATGTTGACCTTTCGACTCTCCCTCGAACGAATAGTTAGTAGAGACTGTCATTCCCCATCCCGCCTTCCCTGACTTCTTGTCCCATGATCCATCAATCTGAACCACCAACCCATTATGGAACGTTTTCTCTCTCCCAATGTGCACCATATGGTAACCCGGGGGCTCTCTTGGCCCATCGATTGAAACCTCATCTCTGCACGCTGTGAAGGTACCCACTTCCTGTAGTTGATTTTCCATCATAGCCAAAACAGCACTTGGATGCCCTCCCTCCCCTCTGAAAACCCTTGCGTTCCTCATTTTCCACAAGCTCCAAAGCAAAGCAATAAAGCTTTGAACACGTCCCCCGTTCCACCCGTCCTCGCTATGATAAAGCAGGATATAGCTACGTACCCATTCTTTCAATGGCCACGATTCATTTTCAAAAGGATTGATTCGAAGCGAACTAGTGTTCCAACTCAAATGTGCCACCGAGCAAAACCTCAAAACATGTTGTAATCTTCCTCTCCTAAGCCACAGTAGCTACACATAGTCTCACAATTCAAACCCCTCCTTGCCAAATTGACCTTCACAGCAAGGCCATCATAAAAAATCTTCCACACAAAATACTTCCATTTGGGTAAAATGTTCATCTTCCAGACAAGTCGGAGAACAACTAGGTCATGATCATCTAAAGTCCGAGCGTCCACCGCATATTTATTAAATAAATAGTCATACCCTGAGCTTACCGAAAATCTACCTGATTTTGTGAATTTCCAATATCTGTAATCCTCCCCTACTTCTCTCGGGACTTCCATTGCCAAAATGGACCAAGCATCTTTCCAAAAAAACCTTTGTCGAACCAAATTTTCTTTCCAAGAAGATGATTCCCTATCAATGAATTCACTGACTCGCCATTTCGAAGAGGGTCCAATTGGCTGGTTCGAACGAACCTCAGGAATCTTGCCTCCCACCCAAGGCATACTTGAAGCCAAAACCTTAGTTCCCCTACCTATTTTCCAGGCCAGACCTCCCTCAAACTTGCCTTGGGCCTGATAAAGGCCTTTCCTTCCCCACGAAATCCCCACCCCTCTGCCCTCTTTACTACCCTAAAAATTATTCACCTGACCATCGAAGCTGGAAATTACCCTTGTAGCTAACAGTTGTGGGTTATTCACCAAGCGTTGAACTTGTTTAAACAACAAAGTATCATTCAACAAAGCTGCATCTCTAACACCCATAAAACTGACATATCATGTCACTGCATAATGATGGTGGTTTCAAATATTAGTATCATAAAACTGACATATCTATTCTATTCTATTTTGCGCGAAAAGTTTGAAATACCATATTTTATCTCACGCGAAATAACGAATATGTCAATGCTACGTACTTACGTAGTATATCATAATACTGACTTATGTATGCTATTTAGTATTTACCCAAAATGACTCATTGTTCTTCTTCCCATTGTAAGGTTAGAGCATGTGTTCTATGATACTTCTATCACTTATAGATCTGCATTGTGTATATGTGCAATTGTTTTGGTCATCAAAGAGCGATTTCCGATAAAAATGCTTTAAAATGTTAAAATTCTCAAAATATGTCTATTTTTTAGATAATTTTCATCCTACTGTCCACGTCAGCAATTAGACCGCCCACTTTTTTCTTTAATGACTTAGCACAAAGTCGTTAACTCAATAAGCGGCCGGTTTTGTTGCAAGAACCGCCAACTCAGTCAGCAGTTTTGATCGTGTTGAACCGCTAAATCAATTAGCGATTTTATTATTACTCTGTGTTTTTAACTCCCTTCTTTCACTAACAATTGGGGGAGTTTAAACTCCCTGCTTTCACTAACAAATGGGGGAGTTTAATAAGAAAAAAAGCAGAGCATCTTCCTCTTCCTTAAAGGAAACAACTGTATGCAATCCCTCGATTGCTTCTCACCCACATTACCGAAGCTCGTCAACAGCCCGCTTACCACCACCCCTCACCACAACCGCCCCTCGCCTCCGTTTGACTATTCCATAGCTTCGCCTTTGCACCACCCAATGAATAAATTGAGCCCTATTTCTGCTCTTTTTAAATTGATGTATGATTATGGTATGAATTGCTGATTTTGGGGAAAACTTGTCTATACAGTAGGAGAGAGATTGAGGGTCTTGATTTCAACAATGAAGTTCTTTAATTTTCTACCTTTTTCCCTTATTTTTTCCCCATTGTAAATTTGCTTGAAATCTTGAATAGAAACTTCAAGATGTTTAGTATTCTGAATTGAACAAGTAGAAGAGTTTTAGTAGTAGCTGTTGAATTCCTCATAAATATGTCGGTGTTGTAGAGTAACACGACGAAGTTTGTTCAGCAAATTGGCAAGCAAGGAGTGAAAAAAAAAGGTAAAAGGATCTCAGCCTTTTGTTTTCCATTTTACGTGACGTGATCTTCGTTGGTTAAATCCATACACTGCTAGTTGAATTCGGAGCTGAAGCTAGTACTCATACCGCCATCTGAGTCAGCGGGTTTAGGAAACCGCCAATTCAGGTGACGGTTTATAATAGGACTGCTGGAAAAAAAATATATAAATTATTGTCAACGTGGATGGTATCTAGGGAATTATATAAGAAATGAACATATTTTGAGAATTTTAACATTGTTAAGCATTATTGTCGGGACTCGCTCGTCATTAAAGGCATTCTAGTTATTTATCTCAAAAAATAAAAGGCATTCTAGTTATATGTGCAAGACATTCTAGTTGTATGTGCGTGTTACGTCCATTCCATAATGTTGCTCATGTTTACTATTCATATGGTTAAAGTTTAAAAACTTTGATCGTAATTAGTAGTATAAGTAATAGGTAAAGTATTTACTCGTGAGATATCATTGGATTTCTTTCAATGTAAATTTTCTAAATATCAAATTTTTATAATTTTACTAATGCAAAATTTAAACTATTAATGGTCAAAGTAGTGCATTGGAGACCACGCGTAATGGAGAAATGAGGAACATTATGGAACGGAAAGAGTACATAACTATCAGATATTCAAAATTATCTTTACACTTTTAATTTTAATCTGTTTTATAATGTTTTTTATGTTGGAATTTATTCTATTTTAGACATGTAAATTTACTATCTTACTTCTCTTACCCCATAATTAATATTTTTAACTTTTCACTCACTATCTGTTATTTTTTTTCTTTTTTTTTACACCAACCAATTTTTTTACACATTTATCTTATTTTACCAATATTTTATTATATTCACCACCTTTTAACACACTTTTCATATTTTGTCTTAAAATTTGTGTAAATAGTAATTGTCAAGATCATTTTACGTATTCATGTCTCAACAAATCAACATGTTATACAAGGTAAGTAAGTAAAGTAAAACCAAATAACCTTGGTGAAAATGGTGGGAAATTCACTTTTACAAATTCAAATCTCATCATCTAGCTGTGCTTGAGAATGAGTTTTCACCTTTCCCTTATTTCCCTCCTTATTCTCAAGCGTCGTCCTAAATAACTACTCCCTCCGTCCCTTAATACTCGACCTGTTTTGACTTTTTGCACTATTTACATAATTCACTTTGACCTTATTTTATTTCTATATGAAAATAAATGTCAGTATATAATATATTGTTGGATTCATCTTAATATATATTTTCAAAATATTAATATTTTATAAGTTTTTATAATATGTAATTAAAGAAATTAGTGGTCAAAGTTGTGTATTGACAAGCGTGTCCGGTCAAAACAGGTCGAGTATTAAGGGACAGAGGGAGTATGACTTATGAGTATGACATGTGTTAAAGTACGTTTAGAAAGCTAGAGTTGGTTTAGTTAGAAATCTAATACTAAATCTATTATAGTTTAATGAAGGTGGACTTTGAGTTGTTCAATAAAGGTGTGGCTAGGCGTTATTTGGACCTAGGGCTGCAAATGAGCCGATACGTTCGCGAACAACTCGCGAACAAGCTCGGTCAAAACTCGGTCAAAGCTCGTTTATTAAGTAATGAACGAGCTTGAACAAAATTCCTAGGCTCGATAAGTAAACGAGCTAAGCTCGTACAACATCACGTTCAGCTCGTTAATGTTCACGAGCACTCGTTTATAGCTCATTAATTACTCGTTTATAAGCTCGTTTATGAGCCCGTTTATGACTCGTTCAAGCTCGAAAAGATGATTTTATTATGAAATAAAATATAAGTTTTCTTAATAATTATTACCCTTAAATATCAACAAATATATTATTTGAAGAAAGTGAACAAATCATATAGTATAATATCCCCTAATCCCGTACAATATTTCATTCAAAATCATATATTTTGTCAATTTTCTCCATGATTATATAATTTACCCCAATTTGAGGATTTGATTGATCGATCAATTCCCAACTTTCAGATGAAGAATTTCTTGCCTCTCCTTGTTTCCAATTTCATTCCATTATTATTGCTTCCCTTCAAATTTCAATGCGTAGTATAAATGCACCTTCAAATTCATTACCCTCCCTCAAGCAAAACCAGAGATTTGTTTTAAGGGCAAGACAATTGGTTGCTTGGTTGTTTATTTTACTTCAGTTAGAACTCTTAGTGTATTGTTTTGAGTCTTGACCCTTATAACGAGTAGCTAATTATAAATATTCCTTTAATTTGGTAATTGTTTGCATGCTTTATAAAAATAAAAATTGCAAGTTAATTTTTTTCAAAGCTCGTTTATTAAGCTGGAGCGCGAACTTGAGCTCGAGCTCGAGCTAAACGAGCGAGCTCGAGCCGAGCTCGAGAAGGTAAGAAGCTTAACGAACAAAGCTCGAACAACAAATTGCATAGCTCGGTAAAGCTCGAATCAAGCTCGAACATTTAAAATCCTTATCAAGCTTGGCTCGAACAAGGTAAAACTCGGCTCGATTCGGCTCATTTACAGCCCTATTTGGACCTGAGATTTGCCAAAACGCAGGTCTAATTTGGGCCTGATCTGCGAGAGAACTTGCAAAATAATTACATAATTTATGGTATTCGACCCAAAATACGTGGGCCTCAAATGCAAGTTCTCCAATGAGCCTTTAGCTATTTACTATTACATTTTGTTTTTTAGGGAAAAACTTTAGTGCATGTATTAGTCAAATGACAATCTGTCCACCCAAGTTAAGAGTAAGATGTGTAATTAATTATACATTAATTTTACTTGATCGGAGACGATCTCTAACTAGACATTTCGATCACTTGATCTATTTGAACAATTAACTCGTTAATTAATCCGAACCGCATTTATTAGACTTCGTATGAGTACATTAATTGCATATTTAGAGCAAGGAAATTTACTGCAATTTTCCACTTGCATTTGCTAATTTCTTTTTTTACTTGATGCCTACACATGAACATAAGGTCAGACTAGTCATCCTTATTATGTCCAGAGGTATTTCTCGATGTAAGATTTCAACTGATCAAATGAACAGATGATCATTGCCTATGATCCATCTAAGCACGACCATGCATTTTACAATTTCTAGCTCTCCAAGTGGCCTTGTACAAGCTTTGACACCTCTTCTTGATTTATGGGAGGATAATCCCGATCTTGTGATCTTGAGGTTAGACTTCGTTTGAAAGATAAGTACCCAAACATTGCCTTTATAGTCTCCTTTTATGGTGCGATGGTGGTCAACGTCAAAGTAAGTAGTTCTCTAACAAGTTATCTAAAATCACTCAGGTATTGAGGTTTAGAGTTTAATAGCTTTAATGAAATTTACTTATGACAAACTTTTACTTCTCTTACAGTAAAGTTTCGTAGGTCTATCTGATACTAATGTTTTAAAGTAAGTATCTAGGCAAATGATTGTGACATTCCCATGTCCACATAGTTTAAGAAACAAAACTACTAGTCATCTTGCAATCCAGTCGTTCAGGGTTTTCTATGCGTCCACCTTTATAGAAAACTTCCGACCAGGGACTATTTTCAACTTTTGACCTTCAAGTTAACTTGATAAAATTTTCCGTGTCACAAGGCTGATCCCGACAGTTTATCTCGAATATTCATCAAATTCAAAGGACTCATCATTTAATAAACCAAAATTAAATGGACAAATGAAGATATATTTCATTTATATGAATGGTTAACCATATATGTTTAACAAAGTATTTAAACTCTAAAACTCAAGAATACTTAAAGGGCATCAAAGCCATTATCCAACATGTTTGATTCTCACAGTTGCAGTACGTGTGGGAGTTGTGCTACACTTGCGGCTGAAGTTTAATTAATGAACCTACGATGTTGTTGTCAGTTCTAATCTTGATTATCTCGAGTTCTTCTCTTCCAACGAATTCCCGTAGGAGGTGAAGTTTATGAAGTACATGTTGACCTTCTGGTGGTGTCTAGGCTCTTTGTCTTGGGTGATAGCTTCGTTATTATCACAATAGAGAGTTATTGGTCCTTTAATGGAGGAGACTACAACAAGTTTTCGAAGAAGCTAAATTAATTTTGGGATGGTTAAAAAATACTAAGTTAAAATAACTTTTCAGGTAAATAAGCTAAGTATTAGAAGCTAGCTTACATAAATTTATCTTTTAGTGCTTTATTTTAGTTTTTCTTTTTATTTAATAGACTTAACATAAAAACTAACACCGTTAGCAAAGTTAGTGGTTTCCACTCATTTTGAGAGACTAAACTGACACTTTGAAACTTGTGGGACTAAACTAAACTTTTTATGAAAGTTTAAGGACCTTCATTGTACTTTACTCATTGTTTTTCTTCATTACATTTTACAGAGCTCTTAAAGATTTGTCAATTTTTTTAAAACATAATCCCTAAAAGATTGCTCAGTGTCTTTTTCTTGTTTATATAACCATCTCTTTCTCTTCAATGAGTGAGGGTGTGGATGGAGGAGTGTCCCCTGCATGTTGTTCTCCTTTTCTTTGTGGATAGGTTGGGTTTAGTTTAAATACAACGAATCTAGATTTCTCGTCAAAAAGAAAGAAAGAAAGGTTTCTCAATGGTTAGAAATAAGGTTAATTATGAGTTCGTCGTGATTCTGTACTTAGATGTGGCAATAAATGTATCCATATAATTAAATAAAAGTGACGGTTAATGAGAGTTAAAATAAAAGATCTCTTCTTCTTTCGGTGCGCGCCCGATCGGGCGGTCCTCGCCCGGTCTCCACCGGGCGGTTTGCAAAGTACTCCGTTTCAGCTATTTTTCGCTTTTTCGAACTTGGAGCCTTAAGCCTGCACACCACTAAACACCCAAACAGCAAAATTCCCTCTTCTCACCTCTCCAATACTAAGGACTATATTAAAAACACACAAAAGAAAAGAAAAAGGGGAAAATCACACTACTATAAGCGATAAAAATACGGGTTGCCTCCCGCAAAACACTGGTTTATTTCTAGGTCCCGCTCGACCTTATTACCTCAAATATGCACATCATGGGGCGGAAGGATTGAGGTGTTGAACCTCAACCACTCCTACAGTAGCCCCTTCATGGTACACCTTCAGACGTTGCCCATTTACCTTGAAACGCTAACCATGGTCACGGTGAACGGCCTAGACCATCTAGACTTAAGTTTTCCGGGAAAAAACTTAAGCCTGGAATTAAACAATAGAACCTTGTCCCCCACCGCGAACTCCCTATGAAGGATGTGACTATCGTGACATCGCTTAGTCTTTTCCTTGTAGATACGGGCACTGTCATAGGCTTGCAATCGAAACTCATCTAGCTCACTCAACTGTAGTAGCCGCTTTTCACCGGCTAGCCTAGCATCCATGTTGAGTTGTTTGATGGCCCAGTAAGCCTTATACTCCAATTTCACCTGCAAATGGCATGCTTTACCATACACCAGCCGATACGGGGAAGTACCAATAGGTGTCTTGAATGCAGTTCTATACGCCCATAGAGTATCATCAAGCTTGTCGCTCCAATCCTTCCTAGACTATTCCACCACTTTCTCAAGTATAGATTTGATCTCTCGATTGGAGACCTCAACTTTCCCACTCGTCTGAGGGTGGTAGGCTAGTCCTGTACGATGGTAGACCTCATATTTGCGCAAGAGCGCATCCAGATGCTTCTCGTGGAAGTGTGAACCCCCATCACTGATCAAGGCCCTTGGTACTCCAAATCTGGGGAAAATGATTTTCTTGAATAGGGAGATGACTGTCTTAGCATCGTTGGTAGGCGAGGCAACGACTTCTACCCACTTGGACACACAGCAACAAGGATATACAGATTACCCTTGGGCGATGGGAATGGTCTCATGTAGTCTATCCCCCACACATCAAAAATCTCGACCTCAAGAATCCCGTTCCGTGGCACCTCGTGCCTCCTCGAAATAGTGCCGGCCCTCTAGCACGCATCACAAGCCATAATAAAAGCCTGTGCATCCTTAAACATAGTAGGCCAGTAGAAACCGCACTGCGACAACTTAGCATTAGTCTTTGAAGGTCCATGGTAACCACCATAAGGTGAAGAATGACACCTATTGATAATACCATGGACTTCCCATTCTGGAACACATCGCTTGTACAACCCTTCAGCAGTTTCACGGAACAAATAAGGATCATCCCAAAAGTAGAACCGAACATCATGTAGGAACTTCTTCTTCTGTTGATATGTAAGATCGGACGGAAGAATACCCCCTACAATGTAATTCGCATAGTGTGCGAACCATGCTGACTGACTGGCAAGTGCAAGTAAGTGATCATCCGGAAATGAATCATCGATTGGTGTAGACACTTTACCATCATCATACCTTAATCTAGAAGTGGTCTGCAACCACATTCTCAGCCCCTTTCTTGTCGTGGATCTCTAGATCAAAATCCTGTAGCAGTAGTATCCATCGAATAAGCCTATGCTTGGCTTCCTTTTTAGAGAGCAGATACTTAAGGTCCACATGGTCAGTATAGACTATCACCTTGGACCCAATCAGATAAGTGCAAAATTTGTCCAAGGCATAGACTATGGCTGAAGCTCCTTCTCAGTAGTAGCATAATTAACCTGAGATTCATCTAAGGTCTTACTAGCATAGTATATAGCATGCAAGACCTTTTCTTTTCTCTGACCCAAAACTGCCCCAACTGCGTAGTCACTTGCATCACACATTATGTCGAACGGAAGATCCCATTCGGGAGAACGGATGATAGGAGCCGAAATTAGTGTTTGTTTAATCCTGTCAAAAGCCTCAAGACAAGCATCAGTAAACACAAATGGGGCATCCTTGAGGAGGACCTGGGTCAGTGGTTCAAAATTTTTAGAAAAATCCTTGATAAAGCGGCGATAAAACCCCGCATGACCAAGAAAACTTCTAACACCCTTCACATTAACCGGAAGGGAAATTGTTCAATCACTTGGACCTTAGCTCGATCCACCTGGATGCCCTTATCAGATATCAAATGTCCCAAGACCACCCCTTCAGTAACCATGAAATGACACTTTTCCCAATTTAAGACCAGGTTACATTCTTCACGTCTTTTCAACACTTTAGTCAAATTAACCAAACAGGAATCAAAAGAAGTACCATAGACACTAAAGTCATCCATAAACACTTCCATGATGGACTCAATAAACTCAGAAAAGATTCTCATCATGCAACGTTGAAATGTAGCAGGTGCATTACATAAACCAAAGGGCATCCTACGATATGCAAAAGTACCGTAGGGACAGGTGAAAGTGGTCTTTTCCTGCTCGTCTGGATGTATAGGGATTTTGAAAAAACCAGAATAACCATCCAGATAACAGAAAAACTTGTGACAGGCTAGCCTTTCTAACATTTGATCAATAAAGGGAAGGGGAAAGTGGTCCTTTTTAGTGGAAACATTCATACGCCTATAGTCAATGCACATGCGCCACTCTGTAACCACCCTAGTTGGGATTAATTTATTCTTCTCATTCCTATCCACGGTCGTCCCCCCTTTCTTTGGCACTACCTGAACAGGACTCACCCACCTAGAATCAGACACATCATAAACAATACTCGCATCAAGCAATTTCATGACTTCAGATTTTACAACATCTTGCATGATGGGGTTCAAACGACGCTGGGGTTGAATGCATGGCTTTTGATTATCATCTAAATGTATCCTATGCATGCAAAAATAAGGGATAATACCCTTTAAATCGTCAATACTGTACCCAATAGCCTTTTGTGCTTTTTCAACACATTAAGAAGTTCGGACAATTGGTCTGCATCAAGTGCAGTACTGACAATTACAGGGCAAAGTTGTTCATTATCCAAAAATGCATATTTCAGGTTGGCCGGTAGAGGTTTAAGTTCAGGTTTCTTTACCTCTTTTGCAGAACAAACCGACTGAACTAACCTCCTCACCTTGTTGCTCTTTTTGGGTTCAAGCTCTCCATCATCAAGAGCTAACTCTAGAGCGACCACTTCAGCATTCCAAGAACTGCTATCACCTGCAGGAGATTCACAACAAAGCACTGCCTCCAAGGGATCCCTTTCGAGAACTTGGGAGACGTTATCTCGCACAATAAAATCAACTACATCAATTCGATACCATTGTTCTTCCTCTAGCACGGGAATCTTTAAGACACTATTCAGATTAAAAGTAACCTTATCATCCCCAACAGACAAAGTCAATTTCCCACTTTTGACATCAATGACCGCCCCTGCCGTGTGAAGGAAGGGTCTTCCTAAGATAATGGGAATTTGAGAGTCCTCTTGCATGTCTAGTACTACAAAGTCCACATGTATATACAATTTACCTACTCTAACGGGGACGTCCTCTAAAACACCTAAGGGGTATTTAACAGAACGGTCGGCCATTTGCAAAGTGATATTAGTAACTTTAAGCTTACCCATGTTCAATTTAGTGCAGACAGACAAAGGCATATCAGACACACTAGCACCTAAATCACATAAAGCCTTATCAATAAAAACGGTGCCAATGTTACATGGGATGGAAAAACTCCCGGGGTCTTTAAGTTTAGGTGGGGACTTGTTCTATAAATAAGCACTACATTCCTCAGTAAAAGCTACAGTCTCTACCCCACAAAAAGCACGTTTCCTGGTCAAAATGTCTTCCATAAACTTAGCATATGCAGGAACCTGTAAAATCAATTCAGTAAAAGGAACCGTTACCTGCAAGTTTTTGACCACATCCAAGAATTTTCCAAACTGCTTGTCTAGCTTACTCTTGAGTTGCCGGTTTCGGAAGGGGTGTACAATAGGTGGTACTTGAATATCTGTCCCCTTCTTAACCTAAGTTGTAGCCTCTTTTTCACATACTATTTTCTCAGCTTGCTTACCATCCATGACTACCTTTGGTGTTTCCTCATTAACCAGACCATTAGCAGACACCTCAGAATCAACCTCAACGGGCATAGAAGGACCGTCATACTCTTTTCCACTCCTCAATGTAATAGCATTTGCAGTTTCTCTATTCTCAGGATGTGAAGGGAGTTGACCTTGGGCTCTCCCTGCAAGAGTAGTAGCCATTTGTGCCAACTTTGTATCAATGATCTTGTTATGGGCGGAAAGAGCATCAATTTTAGCAACCTTTTCACTCATAGACTTCTGCATCTACAACATCATGTTCCTCGTCTCTACTATCATAGGGTCAGGCTTTGTGGGTTGAGGTTGTGGTGGTGGAGGTGACGTGTGTTGTCTAGGGAACCCATGTGGTCCACTAGACTGTGGATTGTAGTTATTCCGTGGTTGGTATGGTTGTTGTGGTGGTGGCGGATGTTGAACCTGATGGGGGTTCTGAATATTAGTACTCATGTATGATAGTAGGGGATTGTTTTTATACCCCTCATTGTAAGAATTAGAGTACGGGTTATTCTGTTTGTAGGACTGGAATGCATTACATTGTTCAATAGAGCTCCTACATTCCTGTGCATAATAACGAGACATCCCACAACTATCGACATTGACGGTTTGAGAATTCATTGCAGCTACACTAACAGGTTGAGCAGATTGAGCATTTGCTGCTTGCATATTATCAAACTTGTAATGTAAAGCAGTCAATTGAGCAGTTAGTTGTTCTATGGAATTCAAGTCATGCTTACCACCCCTATTAGATAGACCTCTAGGATTCCCATACTGGGCATTATGAATGGCCATCTCCTCAATCACCTACATAGCTCTAGTCACAGCAAGTTGCATGAATCTCCCACTAGCAGCTGAATCCAGAATAAGTCTAGACTCATTACCCAGACCATTATAAAATTGTTGAATCAAGAACAAGTCACTCAAACCATGGTGTGGGCACTCGCTTTGTAGATCCTTGAACCTTTCCCAGACCTCGAACAAACTCTCATCTGCTTGTTGAGTAATAGAAATGATCTGGCTCCTCAGACGAGCTGTCTTCTCAGGCGGAAAATACTTCACATAAAATGCAAGGGCCAAAGACTCCCAGTTATTAATTTTCATGGCTGCTCGATTCAACCTATTGATCCACAACTTTGCCTTCCCACTCAGATAGAACGGGAAAAGCATCTCCATAGTTTGCTCCGGAGTCACATTCTTCTGCTTAATGGTAGAGCGGTATTCGATGAAGGATTGAATGTGAAGATTTAGGTCTTCACCTACTTCCCCACCGAACAGGCGTCTCTCAATCATGTTAATCAATGCAGGCTCAATCTTGAAAGTCTCAGCTGCAATAGAAGGCATGATTGCCTTGGGTAGCACGGACAGACTTGGCTTAGAATAGTCTGTATGCCTTGGTTCAGCTGGTGGTGGTATTTCGTCACCCATCTCTATCTCTGAAACTGTATCTGTATCTGAAGGAAAAAGACCGCCAATATTATGATCAGAATCAGAGTTAGAGTAATTCCCACACTCTACGATGAAATTTCTTCGTCTACGAAAGGTTCTTTCGGGCTCAGGATCGAACGGAGTAAGATTACTAGTACCTACGGTCCTGGGCATAGACAAAGAAACTACAAACAGGTGTAAGATCCGGTCTCAAGGAACGGGGGTTCCTTGAGAAGTAATAAACAATAATCTAGAATAAACAATTAATAACAGAAAATAAAACTGTTTCCCCGGCAACGGCGCCAAAATTTGCCAGGCTAAATCGCACTCCTATCAAAGATAAACCTAGCGTTCACCAACTAAAATATAGCAAGGGAAGTAGGGATCGTATCCACAGGGAAACAAGCGTTCTTTCTATTACTAAAACTAAAGTCTAGACTATTGCTAACAAGGAATTGGTTGGTTTTGATACTAAAACTACGACAGTAATAAAATAAGGATAATTCATATATAAAAGGGCCTAGGGCATAGGTTCACCGATGAACAACAATCCAGGATGATAAACAATCAATAATAGTCAATAAAGCAGTTAATTAGACTAGCATGCTCTCTCGAATCGATACTAATCATAGACTTAGAATTAACGGGCTCTCGCTACGTATTAATTCCAATTCTACCTATTGAAACAAGCCTAAACTTCAAATTGCATCTCTCGAATCTTAACTTGATATCGCTTGACTAATACAATTAAACCCGCGCAAATCTAATTGCAAAGTAAATGAAATCAATCAATAGGAATTAACCACAACACCAACAATCAACAACATTCAATCATCCCTTCATATTAATTCATGGATTCCCAAAACCCTAGAAATTAGACTACTCACACATGATTAAAATAGCTAAGACAATTTTAATCAATGAAAACATAATTAGAGCAAAATAATAAAGCAAAGTAAGAAATAATACCTAAGGAATTGAACAATGAAAAATGAAGGCTTGAATTTTTTTTTGGAATTAAAACTAAGTGTTTGCAACAAATTGAGAGAATAAACTAAGCTATGAGAATAAAACTAAGTGTTTGAAACTAGAAAATAAGATGTCTACTAAAAATAAAAGGGCCTAGTATTTATAGTTTGCCCAAAATACAACTCAAAACCGAAAACAAAACTCGCGAAAAAGGCGCAGAGGTTGGCGTCGCCCGTTCGGGCAAACGGTCGTCCGATTGGGCATTCTGCTCGACAAGCAGGTCGATCGGGCGAAATTCCGCCCGATCGGGCGGATGAAAAACGCCTTGTACAACTTCCAGAATGACCGCCCGTTTCGGATCGGGAAAAGCCCGCCCGATCGGGCGCGCGTTGAAACTTGGAAAACTCTTTTTCTTCGCCCGGTTTTCTCATTCCGCCCTCCACTCAAAGGGCGATTTGCAAAATGCCTCGTCCTTCAATCAAAGCACCAAGTCTAACTCTCGGGGCTCGAACATAGGCATCCTAGGCTCCCAAGGGTCGACCATAATCATCCAGAACCTACTCGGGATCCGTGTAGTGGCCTATATCATCGCGAAACAAGCCTAAAAAGGCTAATTTCTCACCAAACAATCCTGAAACTCAAGGCACACTTTCAACACATATTAGTACTAAAAACGGCTCCTAAGAGCTCATTTGATGCAGAAAAGTACTAAGGGACGGGGGTAAAAACTCTATATAAAACACACATATCAGACTCTTAGCAAGACTCAGTGTCCAAAGACTCAGATGAGCGAAGATGAATGAGTGGGATTCCATATGCATCATTGATTGGTTCAATAATGTATGCTATAATATCTACACGCTCGAATGTTTTGTACGCACTCATTGCTACGAGTAGTTACCCGTCAGACCTAGGAAAGACACATTGGACTGCTGCCAAGAATCTTCTGAAGTACCATAAAAGGCATAAAGACGATTTCCTGGTCTATGGTGGAGATGATGAATTAATTTTTAAAGGCTACACGGATGCAAGTTTCCAAAACAATAAAGGTGATTTCAGATCACAGTCTGGGTTTGTCTTCTACCTCAACGGAGGTGCAGTAAGCTGGAAAAGTGCTAAGCAAAGCACTATTGCGGATTCTACAACTGAAGAGGAGTACATTGTTGCACATGAAGCAACAAAGGAAGCTATTTGGCTAAGGAATTTCATTGGTGAACTTGGTGTAGTCCCCTCAATTAAAGGACCAATAGCTCTATATTGTGATAATAATGGAGCTATTGCACAGGAAAAGGAGCTTAGACACCACCAGAGAGTCAAACATGTACTTCGTAGATTTCACCTTGTACGAGAATTCGTGGAGAGAAAAGAAGTCGAGATAAGCAAGATTGGAACTGATGATAATTGACATCTCAGATCCATTAACTAAACCTCTGCCGCAAGCGAAGCATAACTCGCACACTACAGCTATGGGAATCAAGAATGTTGGAGAATGGTTTTGATGTCCTAATTAAATGTTTTAAAGTTTTAGAGTTTAAATACTTTGTAAAACATTTTGGTTAACCATTTATAGAAATGAATAATTTCATTTTTCCATTTAATTTTGTGGTTTATTAAATGATGAGTCCTTTCAATTTGACAATATTCAAGATAGACTGTCAGGACCAGTCATGTGACTAAGAAATGTCTATCAAGTGAACTTGAGTGTCAAAAGTTGAAAATGGTCTGTGGTCGGAAGTTTTCTATAAAGGTGGACGCATAGAAAACACTAGACGACTAGAATGCAAGATGACTAATAGTTATGTTTTTTGAACTATGTGGACTTGTCAATGTCGCAATGATTTGCATAGATACTTACTCTATAAGATTAGTATCAGACAGACCTATAAAAATTTACTGTAAGAGATGAAAATCTGTCATAAGTAAGTTTCATTATATTATTAGACACGAATCCTCAATACCTGAGTGATTTCAGATTACTTGTTTGAGAACTGGTTACTTAGACGTTGTCAACCGTCGCACCGTAAAAGGAGACTATAACGGCAATGCTCAGGTAATCACCTATCAAACTAATTTTAACCTCAAGATCACTAGATTGGGATTGTCCTCCCATAAATCGGGATGAGATGTCGAAAGTTGTACAAGGCCACTCGAAGAGCTAGAAACTGTTAGATGCATGGTCGTGCTCAGATGAATCATAGGCTATGATTATCTTTTTATTTGATCAGTTGAACTCTGACACCGAGAAATACCTTTGGACATAATAAGGATGACTACTCTTACCTTATGTTCATGAGCAGGCATCAAGCGAAAAAGGAATTAGGAAATGCACACTTGTCCCCAAGGACATGTGGGAGACTGATGGAAATAATGCCCTTGGTCCAAGTTTTCCTTTAATGCATTTATGCTAAGTCTAATAAATGCGGTTTAGTATTAATTAAACAAGTAAATTATTTAGTGAGATAAAGTGATCTGAATGCCTAACTAGAGGCCGCTTCAGCTCAAGTGGAATTAATAATATTAATGCCACAACTTACTCTTGACTGAACCCGTAGGATAACACAAACAGTACGTGAAAGGATCAAGTATTTAGGTGAATATAATATTCAGTAAATACTCTAATTATGGACATTCGAAAGTGATGGATGTTGGTTCCAGTGGGAGCTAAAATCATCAAAAGGTAAAGATGGAATATTTTCCGGAAATGAAGATAATGTCGGAAATCCATGACGGAAATATAAATATTATCAAAGTCGAAGATATTACCGGAAACGGAAATATGGTTCGTTTCGAAAAATATTAACGGAAATAGAAATATTGCCGGAATCGGAAATATTGCCGTAAACGAAAATATTACCGGAGTCGGAAATATTGTCGAGAACGGAAAATATTGTCGGAATCGGAAATATTATCGGAAGCGTAAATATTGTTCGAATCGGAAAAAAATTATGGAATCGGAAGCACAACGAGCGACAGGGCGGCAAGCGAGCCAGCCCATCGCTCGACAAGTAAGCCCGCAAGGCTCGACAGGCCAGTGCCAGGCACAAGGCCTAGTGTCAGCATCAAGCGCAAAGCCAAGCGCCAGCGCCAGGCCTCACGTGTGGGCTTGAGGCAAGCGCCAAGGCAGAAAAGTAGGCCTTGCACACCAAGGCTGTTGCCCGCATGGCTCATAGGCTTGGGCGCCAAGTCTACTTGCGCGGCAAGTAGCTTGGGCCACAAGCTAACCGTTTTCCTTTTCCTACTTAGTTTAGAACTTTAAGATAATCCTAATACCTAAGTATTTGGATGATTCTAAAATACTAAGTATTTGAGATTAACTTAAATCCTAATTTTAAGGGTTTTAGTAAATCTAATCCTATAAATAGATGATACATGATCATAAATTTATATCATACATCACAAGTTGAATTCAAATAATTCAATACTTTAGCCTATCACTTATTGTGAGTTCCCGAGTGCATAAAAACCTTAGATTATATCCTAGTAGGTTGAACCTAAGGTGGATCCGAACGTACTGTGGACTATCTACGGAGGGGCGATATTTGGAGTTCTATACTTGTTCTTGTTCGGTTCTGGAGCAGCTAGGGAAGGTACGCATCACATACTATGTATACTAAATTATGCTAATTGATTATGTGGCAATCAATTTAGATTATGGATTTATGGTTTTTCCGCATGAAATATATTGTTCATAACCTAAAAATCCGAACACCTCTAGAAAAATCATCAACGATGGTTAAAAATAAACGCGACGCACAAGACAAGACAAAAGTGTCTGATATAGCCCCCACAAATCTATGAGAACTAGTTCAAACACACGACTAACCTTATTCTCACTAACAGAAAAACTCTCTCTACATTGTATTGCACGTGGGCATACGTCACAAGGTTTATTATTTTTCTAATAGAATAACTCATAGGCGGTAGGAACTTAAATACCTTTTCCGAAGGGTGCCTCATACGTTGGTGCCATAAATCCACCACACAAATCTCCACGAACTGCCAGAACAAGAACTTGCGACACACCACGAAAAAAATATAGTCCATCTTAATTTGCGTTCACCTACGCCAATCACCAGCCTCGTCGACCGGTCCTGTATAACACAAATTTCGTTAGTAAATTGAACCTCACATGAAGACTCGTCACTCAACTGAGCTATAGAAATTAAATTGCATGTGAATTGAGTAACAAATAAAACATTATAGATTTCTAAACCACCCTCTAATATGACAGACCCAACTTTATTTGAATTAACCGATTGACCAACTGGCAAAAGAATTGGAGAATTGAAAATCTTTTTAATATTTCTCATGATTGATAAATCAGCAGTCACATGATTTTAGGCTCCCGTATCAACAATCCAAAGCTTATCAGTGTTACCTGTTAGCTTTGGTTTTGTTTTATTTGGAGTAAGCAGATCAAAGATTTGTTGAACCTGATCCGTAGTCACTCCTGCCAAGCCTTGCACATCACTTTTTGTCGTTGCACTTTGAACTCCAGAGGATGTAGGCTGTTCGCCTACCTTATTGGCACATACATGAGCATTAGCACGCTGCCCCTGCCCTCCACCATTTCGTCCTCCTCTTTCTCGTGCACCCCCTCTGCCAGGTCCTCTCCCTCCTTTCCTCTTGTCATCCCACCATTCGGGAAAGCCGACCAATTGGTAACAAGTAGCCTTCTCATGCCTTTCTCGTTGTAATAAACACAAAATAACTCACCCTTATATTCATACCTTTATTTTGGTTGGACATCAACCTTAAATGCCATGACTTGTTGCGCATGTGCTTCCTTCTCTCGGTGTATCTCGGTATTGATTACCATTTGGTAGGAAACGTCCAAAGTAAGCAGAGGGTCTTGTGCCAATAATTAATCCGAGATTGGTCCGTAGTATCCATCCAGCCCAATCAAGAAATACTGCAAGTAATCCTCAGCTCAAATCTCACCTACTTGGCTTGCAATGTTGCACTTACACGCCCCACAAAAGCACTTTGGAACCCTCGCACATTGCACAAAATCCTTCCAGATTTGTGATAGACGGCCAAAGTACATTGTGATCGATTCACTTGCAGCCTGTTTGCACTCACCTAGAGAGGTCTTAAGTTGACAGATTCTTGTTCCACTTACAACACAAAATCTCGTTTTTAGATGCACACATAACTCATTGGCTAATCAAAGTCATCAATCTGGCTACGAAGATCTTCCTCCAACGTATTTGTAATCCACGACACGTCGACACTAGCATCGAATGGACAACCATCCAATGCTTCATTTTCTTTGTATCAGTCGTGGGTTCGGCAATGGAACCATCAACAAAACCAAACTTCCACTTTGAAATCAAAGGAAGTATCACGACTTTAGCCCACTCATCATAATTTATCGCGCCTCGTAGTTGCACCGGTGTAATTACCACACCCGGATTATCGCTCGATCCGATGTAGTACTCCTCATCCACCGTTGGTTTTGTACTCACATTATCGTCTTTCCCCATTGTACGTGTGGGTATGCATGACGTTGATGAGCTAATTGCTAGAAACAATTATGGAAAAAAAAAAATCATTGTTCTCTATCTCAATCTCAATCTCACAGTTTATTTTGTGAAAAAAAAAACCAGGAACCCTAACCTTGACTTATGATACCATGTTAAATAAAACTTAACTCATACTCTTCAAATTTATATCGTACAATAATTCCTAAACTCACTAGGTAACGTATTAAGGAAATATACTATGACATAAACTCTAATACTAGAGATTGTATTATGATAGAATTATAATGACTCCCTAATTCTA
This sequence comes from Spinacia oleracea, assembly GCF_020520425.1. Taxonomy (NCBI): domain Eukaryota; kingdom Viridiplantae; phylum Streptophyta; class Magnoliopsida; order Caryophyllales; family Amaranthaceae; genus Spinacia; species Spinacia oleracea. The sequence goes on from NC_079489.1 coordinate 25,109,676, forward strand.
TCTTAACATTTACGTTGGATGCTAATTAACTGGGTTTTTGTATGGCTTAAGTGGGGTACTTTACCTATTTCTCTAGGGCTAGCATCCACGGGCTAAAGAAGTAGGCCTATACTTCCTAGCTTCGAACGCCGGCTGTCTTAATGTTCACTACACAATCTCAATACCGTACCACTACGGCCGGGGATGAGAAGACAACTAACCGTTATGGGTTTATAAACAAATAATAGGGGCATGGTATATTTTTTTTTATATCATTAATCTTTTTTTATATCATTGTTCTTTTTTTATACAATTGTTCATATTTTTTATACCATTTAAGTTCAATGTATTTACAAAATTGTCATATTATTATATTTTTACTTATCTATAACAATTATTGATATTTACTTCCTCTACGGAGTACATTACTCATTACTCTGTAGGCATTACCATTCATAATCTCAGATGTACTACGGACTACGCCACTACGGAGCGAGTAGCTATGTAAAATTATTATATTGGATGACTTGTGTTCGATTTGGTCAACCGACGTTTAAATACTGTAACACTAGGTAATGTCCCGTGCAACGCACGGATGAACTAAATATTTTTTTTCTGTTTAAAAATAAATTATATAAAAAAGAATTTTTAATAAAATAAATTCAAGTTTTATCAACGCGTATTGGGAAAATCAGAAAAATATTATTTATTTGAATTATAAAGTGATTAATGCGATTCTAGGAGTTTAGCGTTTCGACAAAAAATACATAAGTTGGGAAAATATGAGGAAAAAAAACTTATCAAGACAATTATTAGATACCCTTTTGTTTAGGAATTGAATAATTATCCATAACCGTAACCATACACGTCCTCATCGATCTATCACTTTTTTTTGGATATGGTATTGATTTGATAAGCATATCAGTTATAATAACCTATTTTCTAGATCGGGTATATAACTGGCTTTCGGGTTTATAAGTAATTTTGTTGAACCCACTTTTTAACACTTGTTTTACCTAAAATAAAAAATAAATATATTTTTTTGTTTGGGTATGGTCGTATTATACTCTGTCACACATTTCAAAGTAATCTATTTATTAACTATTGTAGGTTAAGAGTATAATGAATTTTTTGAAAATTTTATATGATTTTTTTTTTGCTATTTTTCTATTACGGAGTTTCCTTAATAGCTGACTACGGATATTATACAAACAATAATATCAAAAAATTGTGATTTTTTCCATTCCCAGCATATATGTTCTTCAAATCAGTATTAACATTTTTCTATCCCTAACATATATGTTATTCAAATCAGTATTAATAATTTATTTTTATCTTTGTCATAATACATGAAATAATAATTTAGTTTTTCATATATACTTCTATTATATTAAACAGAAGGAAAGAATAAGAAGAAGAAAAAAAAAAAAAATCAGGAAATCATATATTCTAAAAGATTCTCCAATTAAAATATTTTTTTTTCCAAAAAGGAAAAAAATACTAAGGACTCACCAGGATGTTACACGTGTCATTTATGGTGTGTCTTTTACTCCCTCCATTCCTTTTTGTTGTTCCCCTAAGGAATGTTGGGTGGTTTTTAAGAAAACTGGAATCTTGGGTTGTATTGGGATATGAGTAATGATTGGGTGTAAGAATAATAATTGGGGGTAAGAGATTATATATATATAAAAATAAAGTTAAGTGAGAGATAATATTAAAAAAATAAGATAAATGGGAGATATTTTATTATTAATAACAAAAAAAAATCAGATTAAATTCAAACCAGAAAAATCATCAAAATTTTAAACAAAAAAAATCAAGAAAATTCAAACCAGAAAATCAACAAAAAAATAATCAAGAAAAATAACTAAAAAAAAAACCCTAGAAAATTCCACAAAATAAACCAAGAAAATCAAACAAAAAATCGACCAAAAAATTGGGAAAAAATCAACCAAGAAGATTCGACAAGATAGCAACCCAGAAAATTCATAAAATTCGACAAGATAGCAACCCCGGAAATTCGACAAGATAGAAACCCAAAAAATTGAGAAAAAATCAACCCAGAAAAGATACCAACCCAAAAAAATCGAGCAAATTCAACAAAAAAAAACCCAAATTCAACCCAGAAAATTGAGCAAATGCAACCCAGAAAATCGAACAACAAATTAAACCCAAATCGAACAAATTCAACCCATAAAATCGAACAAATTCAACCAAAAATCTAGCAAAATTCAACCCAGAAATATGAACAAATTCAACCCTTAAAATACGAACAAATTCAACCCAAAATCAACCACCAAATTCGACGAAATTTAACCCAAAAATCGGCCAAAATCAACCCAAAAACTCAGCCAAAAATCGACCAAAATTAACCCAAAAATTCGACGAAATTTAACCCAAAAATCGGCCAAAATCAACCCAAAAACTCAGCCAAAAATCGACCAAAATTAACCCAAAAATTCGACGAAAATCAACCGAGAAATTCGACCAAATTCAACCAGAAAAATCGACAAAAAAAATTAATACTCACTTGATCCTTGCTATCACTCACGATTTTAAGGATTTAGAGGTTAAATTCGACCATAAAAACTCTAGATCTAGAGTTTTTATGGTCGAATTTCACCATTTAAAGCCATAATACGCATTCTTGAGAGAAACAGAGAGAGGAAGGAGGGTGGTGGCGGTGGCGGACGTGTGGTGGTATAGGTGGCGGCGAACAAGAATGAAAAATGAAGAACATTTTAGTGTTCTTGAGAGAAATAGAGAGAGAAAAGTGAGAGAGGAAGGAGGAGAGAGAGAGAAAAGTGAGAGGAGAAAGATGGAAAATGAAGAACTAATGTTCTTGAGAGGAAGGAGGAGAGAGAGAAACAGAGAGAGGAAGGAGGAGAGAGAGGAACAGAGAGAGGAAGGAGGACACGGTCGAAAATAGGAGAGAGATGAAGATAGGGACGGGTCAATTGGATGAATAAAATAATGAAAGTGGTGAAATTTAGGTTGGGAAAAGGGTAGAATCTTAGGGTTTTTTGGTAAATAGTGGGGAATCTTAGGGTAAATTGGTAAAAAAACTATGGCCAAAAATAGTAAAGATTCAGTAGGGGAACAACAAAAAGAAATGCCAAAAAAGGAAATGGGAACAACAAAAAGGAATGGAGGGAGTAGTATATAGTAACTAGTCTTATTTGCACGCGATGCGTGCGGGAGTATACATATAAAAATTAAAGTCGTGTTATTACAACTAATTAATCATCACAAACAATAGGCAAGAAAAAAAACATTCACAAAATTCATCTAATAACACGATCTTACCTAGTTTATAGTTTTACTATTTTCCAAACGATTTTCATTTTCCCGATAAAATTATAATTTTGAGAATTATATGTAAAACTTTGTATTAGAATAAATTGGATGCGTATATTCGCATAAAGCCATCCACTAATTCCCATCTAATCGTTGAAGCAATATACTCTCTCCGTTTTGAAATAATAGGGACACTCTGACTTTTGACACTATTCACAAATTTCAATTTGACTATCATTTGTGATTTATGAGTAAGAAAAAAATATAGTCGTGTGAAGTCTTATTTGATTCGTCTCAATATGTACTTTTGTAATATCAATTTTTTTTATAATTTTTACAAATACAAAATTAAAGATATTAATGTCAAAACATTTACATTGGCAAACGTGAAAAGTTAAATTGTCCCAATTATTTCGAAACAGAGGAAGTACGAAATGTATTCCGCTAAATGCATCAGATCTCAAAAGCAATTGTATATGATAAATTATAATTCCCCCAATTATTTGTTTCTCTCTCCTCTTGTTTCTCCCTTATCGTCTGTATATCTCTTCGTGGCATTCATTTTCTTCATTAATCCAATTGGAGTTGGACACTTTTAACTTTGGATAAAACAAACTTATCGACTAATGAAGAACCTGCAATGAATGATGGATGCTTTTAATTTTGGAGCAAAATAATGATGACATTGACGAGGACGGTAAAATTGGCCGGCAGTGAATGATGGATGCGTCGACGCTTATCGACCGACAATGAAGGTTGGAGACGTCGACATTAGCGCGACTATGGGGTTGATTCCGGCATCAGGCAGGCTTGAGAACTACGAAGATATTGAAGAGGAGAGAGATATGGCAGACACCTGATTTATAAAACGGCAAAACAATAATTCACAAGTATTAGTGGGAAATAGCTCTCAACATAATAAAATTAGTAGTATATAATCAAGATTATAATACAATATGTTAAACTTGGTACAAATATTTGATTATGTCTTATTGACTCGCTCTATGAGCATGAGTAATATACTACATTCTGAAGATGTATACTTTTGTGATATGTACCAAAGTTGTATATTACAAGGTCATTGTATTATTTTAGATAATGGACATCCAAGGGGGAGTGTTATAAATATATTGTATTGTGGATGTCCATTATACCCTTGACATTCTTAACCTATATAATGTACGTATGTGTACATATGATAAAAACGTGAAATAAGATTATAACCGTCCGTTTTTCTCATCCTCTCTTCCCTTTTCTCCCTACTTTCATAACACGTTATCAGCACCAAACCCTAGCCGACTGAGCGAACAAGAAATAAACAATCATCTACCATTGAGGTAAGTATTATCACTTTTCTTGTTATCAAATTAGCGACTATTTTTATTTACTGGATTTGATTAATTAAGAAACAACAAAAACTTTTGATTGTGTTTTAATTTGCCGCAAGATGAGTCGGAGACTCGTACAGTTATGTTTTCCGTTTACCGAAATTGAGAAGATGCACAACTAATTTGCCGCATGTTTGTGTATGTTCCTCACCACATACTTTTGTTTATGATTATGTTACTCCGTAATTATTTATCTCATGGCAAAAGTTTAAAGATTTTTGTTTGACTATGCACGTTACTTTGTTTATCTTTATTCTAATTTTTCTTCCAAAGTTTATGGATTATGCCGCACTATACATGACTAATACTATTAAATTGGCAAAAGTGAGATGACTAGAGTCATTGTGATCCTCTAATTGTGAATTTGGTTGAGGGACTCAATATAATATTACTGCAATTGTATTATTTTTGTCGCATTATTCGTGCTAATTATCCGTATGTCAGTTCGTGCAAATTATTTTCAGCACACGTATGATTAATTAAGAAACATGTAAATTAATCCTTTGTATTCACATTGCTTTTGTTTTGTTTTAACTAGTCAAGTATTATACGATGTATCGCATGATTTGGTTAAACATAAGTTTTTTTTAATCAGTTTATTGTTGTAGATGTTCCCCAATTTTCAATATTTTGTATAGTGAGCTATGTCGAATCTTCGAAAACTTGAATTTGCGGCTCTTGATATTAAAACTATTTGTCTTGGGTGGTAGATAATTAAATTCAGCTAGATACAAAAGACACGAGGGTCTTAAAATTTAGTATTTTACTGTAAAAATATCCACAAGTCCTTTGTAATAATCTAAAGGAGAGGTATGACCACCAGAAAACTGTAACATTACCTAAAGTTTGATATGACTGATTAAATTTAAGACTACAAGATTTTAAGTCTGTAAGTGAATATAACTCAGTTATGTTCAGACTTACTTCACAGTTGAATTTATGTGGAAAGAAAATCATTGATGCAAAAAAATGATGGAGAAAACCTATTTTAACTTTCACTCAAATAAGTTGTCCTGCAGACACAATACAGTGAAAAGATATTAAGAAATATTTTGAACTTATATCTTGTCTTCTTGTGGCTGAAAAATAAATAAATTAACGAGCTATTGATTAAAAAATAAATTAAGATTCACGTCCAACTGGTCGTGCTACATTCCCTTAAGCGAATGTGACATCCCATAATGGGAAAGAAAATACCACACAACAAAAGTGGTTGAGGACGTGGTCATGGATACGAATATGGTCGAGTTTGAGGCTGAGATAGTTCTCTCAATAACTCATATCCCCACCAGAAGTGGGACAAAGATGTCAACAAACAAGAACAAGATAAAAATGATACTTGACCAATGTATGTTACCGCTATGGAGAAAGAAAAAAAAAGAGGTATTGGTCTACTAAAACAAGTAGAATTCATAATAGAATTTTACTAGATAATATTGAAGAACTTAAATATGTGGTCTTGCCCTTCCCTGAAGAAAATTATTTATCAAGGGTGTTATATGTTGAAATGCGAATATACCATTGACTGTTGTTTACAAGTCAAAATAGGTTCACGACTTCAGTTTAGACTTTTGACCATTAAAGGCCCGCAGACCTTTTGGAGAAGTACAAGAAAATATGGCCTAGAAAACTATAATAGTTTCTAAATCTTGTTGTCAAGATACCCTACATTTCTTTCATGAAACTAGTGTGGTCCTGCAGACACGATATTTTTGAGAGAGATTTAAGCTAGAGTGTTTTTAAATAGTTATATATTAATTTTTGGTGGATGAGACAATAACGAAATCCTGAAGGAAAGTATTATGATCACGTTCAATTAGGTAAACCATTCCCAAAGTGAATGAGAAATTGTATGACTAAAGATAGTGAAGATAATGTCAATAGTCATGATCGAGGATGTGAAAGTAAAATATAGTATAATCATGGGTGAATAAATGAGTACAAATGTAATTTCAAAATACACATATACACACCAGAAGTGAGATTGTAAATGATGAAAGCATGTGAAAGTTAATGATGAGAAAATACAAATTTTATATTTTTGGTTGGTTGTAGAGGAAAAATGAACAAATGTTTGGCCCATTACACCAAAGCATGTTGTTGAGCTTTATTAGCACCCATCAAAAGGGAATAAATTGTAGATACACATGGTGTATGAAAATATATGTCTAGTAAACATTGTAGCGCTCTCCGAACCAAATTTATACATGAATACATGCAAGGATTAGTGGGAAATAGCTCTCAACATAATAAAATTAGTAGTATATGATCAAGATTATAATACAATATGTTAAACTTGGTACAAATATTTGATTATGTCTTATTGACTCGCTCTATGAGCATGAGTAATATACTACATTCTGAAGATGTATACTTTTGTGATATGTACCAAAGTTGTAATGGATACTCTTGAAGAGTACAAGCTATCTTCCACAAGTTTTGTTTAGATTGTCTTGCCGTTATAATTGAGACACCAGTTTGTGTCGTTATATCACATCACAATATGTTCAAATTATAGTATTCTATAATTACAGTGATCACTTTGAGAAGATAACCAGCAGTTATCGAATGAAATATTTTATATGATATTATATACGCATGATGTGATAATCCAGGCCATCCGGGTTTAAGAACACCCGTTATGAGAATTTGAAAATTCTTATCAAATAAAATTTTAGGTGCTGACACTCCCTCATATGTTGTATATATATTGAAGGCAGGACAAAATGATGAGGTAGAGTTGTATTTCAATCGAATAGTTATAATGAATCGATTGAGAAAATAAATACAAGAGATATTAATGATTTTGAAAAAATTGTATAATGATAGGTGATTTGAAGTTCACCATGATAGTAAGTGACCTGAAGTTCACCAGAATGATAGTAGGTGACTTGAAGATCACCAATAAGTTTACAAGTATTTTGTGATTGATTTAAGTATCATAAATAAGCATCATAAATCTCTTGATCGGGGCAATCATACGTCAGCACGAAAAGAGAAAATATGAAGAAAACAACTGCATATTATATCTACTCCCCATAATCAATGTTGATCTCCAGAAGAGAACAAAAGTATGTAATATTTATCAAAATACACGTTGAAAAGTGTATTATTTAGTTGGTGAAATTTTTTATGCCCCATAACATATTGAAAATATTTTCCCAACTTAGGGGGAGACGAGCAAGAATAAGTTGGCAAAATTGAAAGATAATAAATTGATCCCCATATGAGTAAGTGTACATGCCAGCTTTATGTCCTCTAAGTATGTTTGGACATAAATATCTATGACTTGATTTTGTTGAATTGTTACATGTTCAAAGGCATAAAGGTGTATGATAGTCATAGTGCTCGATGTTACATACAGTAAGTGTTGAGAAATATATATCTTGCCAATATTTATTTAAATCTCTACACCTGAAGTGTAGATTATATAAACGGTTCCATCATAGTGATTATATGAAAAGGATGGCAAGATAATGCAGTTGATGATATTTTTGAAAATAAAGAAAACACTATTAATTATATAGTGTATGAAATACCCTTGAAGTGGTATAGATATCTGAACAATAATAGATGGCCCGTGAGAAAAATGAATGGTACCTATTGAATAAGTATTCAGATATCATTGATGAATATCATGCAAAATATATGTTGAAGAATTTTGATGATACCGGTAGATGATGGAACCGAAATATAATGCATATGCGAGAAATAATGGATTTTGAATAGGGGACCGTAAATCTATGTCTGTTTCGATGTAGACATAACGATAACGATCAAATGAGCTCATGGACCTGAAGTCCAACAAGTTATGGATTTGAAAAATCCACACTGTACAGTGTTTTGCATTTGAGTCTTACATTCATATATATATGTGTAGTTAATAGGTAAATGCATCATTCATCATACATTTAGTTTGTTTTATGTTTTATCATGGTATGATGTAGAATTATCTAGTTATAATTTCATATAACATGTTTCAAAACTATTATGATATCGTATATGAAATATGAATCCAAAGAATGGTAAGACGGATTTGCAACTTTATGGAAATTTATAAGATGAGATTCTTGCTTCATTGGGCTCGTAGTTGCAAAAGAAATATAATACTGATTTAATGGTATGTTATGAATCATGCAAATAAGAAAAGTTCCTGAAGAACTTATACATGATTTTCTTAAACATCTAGCCCTGTGAGTTTTGCATATGAATTTTACAACATTGATGAGATATTATCAAAACTTTAAAAGAGTGTTTTTGAAGACAATTCAACCTGAAGTTTGAGTACGTACGAGTTATGAAATACACATACTCAATTATTCAAAGACGAATTCTTGTACAAATACGAATCATCTTAAAATATAAGATAAAAGTATGTAATGTCCTTATGATGAATTTTATTTTATGGTCCAGAAGAACCATAGTATAAATAACATTATTAGCTATATTATACCTCCAAGTTGGACGATGATATTGTTATTTATCTTGAATTTTCATGACCAAAGAAAGTTTGATCATTATTGATTGAAAACTACTATTTATAACCTCCAGAAGAAGGTATATATGTCCAATATGTATGGATAAGTTTCATACAAGAAAATGTATCTATCTAAGGTGAAGCTAAAGTATTATGCATCGAGAAACTCGAAAACAAACGTATCAAATGAGATAGAGAAAAGCAAATGATCTTAGAGCATCTCCAATGGTTGTAGCTAGGGACTAGCTTGAAATTTATAAAAGTTTCAAGCTAATAGCTAGACCATTGGAGTGAAAATAACAAATTAGCTTTGCCAAGCAAATTAGCTTAAACAAGCTAATTTGCTTGACAACTAGCTCTCAAAATTGCCAAATAGTTAATTGACAAGTGGACAAGTGGAATAAATTTAAATAACAAGCTAGTTGCTAGCCATTGGGGCACAAATTAGCTATACAATAAAATAGCTTGAAATCTTATGTGGCATAATAAGCTAATTGTCAAATTAACTATCATGTATAAGTTCTTCAGGAACTCTTCTTATTGCATGATTCATAACATGCTATTAATTCAATATTATATATATACTTCTTTCGCAACTATTCGCCCATTGGAGTAAGAAACTCCTCTTATAATATTCATAAAGTTGCAAATCCGTCTTACCATTCTTTGGATGCATATTAATATATGACATCATAATAATTTTGAAACATATATAACTCGATAAATGAAAATCAATCATGATAAAACACAAAACAAACTAAATGTATGATGAATGATGCATTTACATATTAACTACAGATGTATATGAATGTAAGACTCAAAATGCAAAACACTGTACAGTGTGGATATTCGAATCCATATCTTGTTGGACTTCAGGTCCATGAGCTCATTTAATCATTATAGTTATGACTACGTCGAAATAGACATAGATTTACGATCCCCTGTTCAAAACCCATTATTTCTCGCATATGCATTATATTCGGTTCCATCATCTACCGGTATCATCAAAATTCTTCAACATATACTTCGCATGCTATTCATCAATGATATCTGAATACTTATTCAATAGGTACCATTCATCTTTTCTCATGGGCCATCTATTATAGTTCAGATATCTATACCACTTCAAGGGTATTTCATACACTATATATTAGTGTTTTCTTTCTTTTCAATAACATCATCAACTGCATTATCTTGCCATCATTTTCATATAATCACTATGTTGGAACCATATATATAATCTACACTTCAGGTGTAGAGATTTAAATAAATATTGGCAAGATATATATTTTTCTCAACACTTACTATATGTAACATCGAACACTATGACTATCATACACCTTTATGCCTTTGAACATGTAACAATTTAACACAATCAAGTCATAGATATTTATGTCCAAACATACTTCGAGAACATAAAGCTGACATGTACACTTACTCATATGGGGATCAATTTATTATCTTTCAATTTTGCCAACTTATTCTTGCTCGTCTCCCCCTAAGTTGGGAAAATATTTTCAATATGTTATGGGGCATAAAAAATTTCACCAACTAAATAATACACTTTTCAACGTGTATTTTGATAAATATTACATACTTTTGTTCTCTTCTGGAGATCAACATTGATTATGGGGAGTAGATATAATATGCAGTTGTTTTTTCTTCATATTTTCTCTTTTCGTACTGACGTATGATTGCCCCGATCAAGAGATTTATGATGTTTGTTTATGATACTTAAATCAATCACAAAATACTTGTAAACTTATTAGTGATCTTCAAGTCACCTTCTACCATTCTGGTGATCTTCAGGCCACTTACTATCACGGTAAACTTCAAATCACCTATCATTATACAATTTTTCAAAATCATTAATATCTCTTGTATTTATTTTCTCAATCGATTCATTATAATTCGATTCAAATACAACTCAACCTCATCATTTTGTCATGCCTTTGAATATATACAACATATGAGGGATAGTCAGCACATAAAATTTTATTTGATAAGAATTTTCAAATTCTCATAACGGGTGTTCTTAAACCCGGATGGCCTGGATTATCACATCATGCCTATATAATATCATATAAAATATTTCATTCGATAACTGCTGGTTATCTTCACAAAGTGATCACTGTAATTATAGAATACTATAATTTGAACATATTATGATGTGATATAACGACACAAACTGGTGTCTCAATTATAACGGCAAGACAATCTAAACAAAACTTTTGGAAGATAGCTTGTACTCTTCAAGAGTATCCATTACAACTTTGGTACATATCGCAAAAGTATACATCTACATAATGTAATCTTGTACTCATGCTTATAAAGCGAGTCCATAAGATATGAACACATATTTGTACCAAATTCATTATCGTTGTATTATAATCTTGATCATATACTACTAATTTTGTTATGTTGAGAGCTATCTCCCCCTAATACGTGCATGTATTTATTTATAAATTTGGTTCGGAGAGCACGCTACAATGTCTACTAGACATATGTTTTGATTATCTTCATACACCATTATGTGTATTTTGAAATTACATTCATACTCATTTATTCCTCCATGAGTATAATTTATTCTACTTTCACATTCTCGATCATGACTATTGACATTATCTTTATTATTTCTAGTCATACAATTTCTCATTCACTTCTGGGAATGATTTACCTAGTTGAACATGATCATTGTATTCAGGATTTCTTTATTTTGTTTATTCACCCAAAAGACAATATATGAACTAATTAAAAACTCTATTGAATATTTCTCACAATTATCGTGTCTGCAGGACCACACTAGTTTCATGAAAGATATAAAGGGTATCTTGACAACAAGATTCAGAAACTATTATAGTATTATAGGTCATATTTTCTTGTACATCTCCAAAAGAATTTACATGCTTCTAATAGTCAAATGTCCAGACTTAAGCCGTGAACTAAAATGAAGGCTATATATTTGCATCTCAATTTATAATAGCTTTGATTATAATTATCTTCAAAGAAGAGCAAGACCCACTAATTTATGTTTTCAACATTATATAGTAAATTATTATTAATTTTTCCCTTGTTTCCATAGACCAATGTCCTTTTCCTCCACAGCGGTAACATACATTGGCCACATTCTCATTTTATCTTTCTTTTGTTTGTTATCATCTTTGTCCCACTTCTGGTAGGAATATGAGTTATTGAGAGGACCACCTTGACCATATTCATATCAACGCCTACGTCCTCGACCACTACTGTTGGCATGATATTTTTCTTTTCCATAATGGGATGTCGCATTCGCTTCAGGGAATAGAGTAGAACCAGTTGGGCGTGATTCATGATTTTTCATCAATAGCTCGTTATTTCGCTCCCACAAGGGGACAAGATATAAGTTCAGAATATTTCTTAAATCTCTTTTCACGGTATTGTGTCTGCAGGACAACATTATTTGCGAGAAAGTTAGAATGTGTTTTCTCCAACATTTCTACACCAATGATTTTCTTTCCACATAATTTCAAGTGTGAATTAATTCTGAACATAGCTGGGTTATATTCTTCACATACAAACTTAAAGTCTTGTAGTGTTAAATATAATCAATCATAACTAGTTTTGGGTAATATGACAATTTTCTGGTGGTCATGTCTTTCCTTTAGATTACTCAAAAGATTTGTGTATCTTTTACGGCCAAATACTCGATCTTAAGACCCTAGTGGAGGTGATGCCGAAGAAATATCATAGCCTTTGTCTTGTTTTGACTTGTTCATATATTTACTTCTTTGATTGTATAACCAATATCCTTTGCATCTAGGTGAATTTCAACATCTAACACCCAAGACAAATAATTCTTTCCAGTAATATTAAAGGCCGCAAAATCAAGTTGTAAGATTCGACATAATTCACTATACAAAATATTCCAAATTAGGAATTATCTACAACAATAAATTAATTAAGAAAAAACCTTATGTTTAACCAGATGATACAATAGACCGTAAAATACTTGACCAGTTAAACAAAACAAACACAATAAGAGAATCAATTGCAATATATATTGCGTATATAATAGTTGTGGCATAATACAATTGCAAGAATAAGAGATTAATTAAACGATCATAATCGAATATATGCGAATATACAAATGCGGCAATATATGTTTGTGTTTGTGTTTGTGTTTGAAAATTGCGACAAACGGATAATTGCTCCAATAAATTGTGCAAAAATAACATATATACTCCAAATTTTGGCCGCATATCTGTCCGTGCGACACTAATCCACAGATCTGTCCCAACATTAAAAGGAAAAAAACCACCAAAGCAGCCAAAGTTTATTCCTAAGCTAAACAAAACCTAGTAAAAAAAAAGCAATAAAGTATAAGAAACCTGAAGATTATTCCTCACCAGATATTTGGATAAGTTGATGCCTGCATTTCTTTTATAGCCATTGGCGAGTCAGATCAAGTCAGGTATAAAATAGCTGCTTCAATTCATCTGCTAATATTGTGTAATCGCTCACCTGAATTGATTTGAGGAAGGAGAGAATATGAGAGTATTTTAATACAGGTTGAAGGAGAGGATTTGAGGAAGAAAAACGGGAGGGAGGAGAGAGAAGTTCAGATGTCAGAAACTCACCAGAGGCAGGCGTCTCCACGATGTCAGAAACATCATCAACACCAAAGAAGTTCAGAGAGTTGTGAAGGCCCAAGGCAGCAGTTGTTTGGGCAAGGAGTCGCTGGATCTCATTCATGGTTCGACCTATAAATGACCAACAATGGAAGCAAGCAGACTGTTGAGTTCATATTTTTGTCTTTCATCACACCATGTGGCGTCATGGTCATGGTTGTCACGATAAACAGGAACACAGCCAAGGGGACTGACCTCCAGCACTACTTCAAACTACCATAAACAAAATATGCTAAGGCCATAAAATATCACAGAACTTCAAACTACCATAAACAAAATATGCCAAGGCCATAAAATATCACAGAACTTCAAACTACCAAAATCAAAACGAAAATATGCTCAAAATCAAAAGAAATTTCACAAAATTGACGCTACACTTTTCATATTCAATAATTTACCAAAATAATCATAAAAATTAAATTATCAACACCTGATTAAAAATCCTAAAAATAATTACAAAACGAAATTAAATTATCAACACCTAATTAAAAATCCTAATAATTATCAAAACAGGGGAAAAAATCCCAAATATTTTATTATTCAAATTCAAAATCCATACCTGTATATTTTAAGCAGATCGATTTTGGCAAGGAAATTGAAGAAATTGGGGTAGAAATTGGAGCGAAAATAAAAGAGAGAAATTGGGGGTTCACTGTTCCTCATCAATAAATCCGCTCTCCATTGAGCGATCTGATCCATCGGCGAAAAAACCTATTAGGAATCCAAATCAGATTTCTAAAACCTAATCAAAAGCAAAACCTTGAAATGAAAATTGCAAAAACCAAAACAAAATAGCAATTAAAGTCCCTAGTTTGTAAAATCGGGGTCGCAAAAACATAACCAAATCCGAAGAAACAACAAAATTAATGCAAAAAAATAGAAAAAAAGGAATTGATTGTATGAATTACCTGAGGATGAGATCGAAGATGAGAGAGGACTGGAGATTTGAGATCTTGAGTGAAGGGAGGAGACAAAAAACGGGAGGAAGAAGAAGATGGAATGTAGAACGGATTTGAGGAAGATCGAAGGAGAAAGAAGATCGTAAAGGAGAGAGAAAACGGGAGGAGCAGGAAGGCTGAAGTTGAGAATAGGGTAGCTTAGTTGCAGGGGTAGTTTAGTAAAATACTAAGGGGACACGAAAAGTGTTGTTACGATTTTAACCTCAGCCGTTCCTTTATATAATAGAGATAATAGAGATATAATAGACAAACGGAAAACAGCAAACACTACCGAGGGTAATTTAGTATTTTTGAAAGGAGATACCCCACTCAGGCACTCATACTCAGTACTTCCCAAAAGTCCAAAACCCAACTATAAACAATCCCTCTAAGAGCTAAAACGACCACAATTGCAGAACAAGAAGAGTGACTTCCCTCAAAAACGCCATTTCCTTTCAATTTGATCAACTGTAAAAAGCTTAAAGACTCGAATCTTTAGCTTCTTTCAATATTAGTTCCTTGCTTGCATAAAAAAAAGCTTAAAGAATAAAATGGCATCAACGCTGATTAAGCAATCGTCAATTCTGAAAACGCTAACTGGAGGGCTGAGATTCTTTGCATCAAAGGAGCTTATATCGTCTATAGTGGGATCTGACATAGTCTCGGCTGCACCTGATGTTTCCCTCCCTAAGGCTTGCTCATACGATGAAGGTGTCTCTTCCAAATTCGCCACCACCCCTTTGCACGACATTTTTAAGGTTTATTTCAAAATTAATTATTTGTTTTTTCAATTTAGTTTATTTAATTTTTGGAAATGATCTTAATTTCATTTAATTATTTCTTCAGGGGAAGAAAGTTGTCATCTTTGGCATCCCTGTAAGTCAATATTTATCTATTCTATGATTTTTTATTGGTGTGATGATTACTTTAATGTTCACTATATAATTTTTTAATTCAAATTTCTGGGTTTTTCTGGGGTTTGCTGTGTTCTTGACTGAATTCATGTTATTGTGGAACTTAGATTAATATAATTGAATATTGTTATGCAAATTTTAGCTGTGATTATTGAGATTTTATAACATGAAGATGTTTAGCAAGATAGCTTGATTTGCTGTGTTCTACTTTAAGTCATGCATATAAAATTTGAATTTGAAGATGTCACGGCCGCTGTGCATTATGTTGTACGGAGTACTTGTGAACATTGATCCTGTAATTGTTATTGTGGAGGTTTTACTGCAACGAATACGAGGGTGTATAACTGTATATGTTGGTATTTTACAGGTGTAAATTTGTTCCGGAGTATATTTGTTTTGTTATATTTATATGTTTTTCAATTAGAACAAAAGATAGTTTTTATGGTATTGCTATCTTGAAATTGTGTGAATAGTATGAAGAACGAGCAAAAAGAAATAATATAATAATAATAACAAATAATAATAAGAAACGATGTTTTATCTTAAGAGTGTTATTTGTGTTAAAACATTGTACATATTTTTTCTTTCGCTGGTTTTAAACATTTGAATTATGAGAAGGAATTGGCGTTAGACATTGTTGGCACAAAACAAATTATCTTAATCAACTTAAGGTTAAATGATTATAAGGCATGCATTGGAATCATAAGAATTTTCAAATACTCGCATATCCTTTAACATTAGGTTGGAAGTAAATGGTTTTGTATTGCCAAAGCTCACAAGTTTGTAAAATGTGCACCCTCAGAATTTAATCCCCGTAACAGTTAAAATTAGTATCGAAAGCTAGGTGAAGCTTTATTTTTTAACAGAGTGAGTAGTCTACTTCACCTTTCTGAAACATCTTAAATAGTGGTGTAAGAACATCACAATATCGTTAATATAGGAAATGGAGAAAGTGAGTCCAAGCTTGAAAGGAAGATACAATGTGTATATGAAGCAAAAATTTAATTCCAAGTTCAAGAGTTATAGAATACTAGGGGGTAAAACCAAAAGGTCGGAACCAAAATGCTTATACCTATTGAGCGTTAATTATGATGATGTTTCAACCAATCACAATTACAGAGAGAACATGAATCCACCATACTACTGTTTGTAATAGTTGTCCCTTACATCTTCCTTTCATCGCTTGTTTTAAGTTGGTGTTATTTGAAACACTCATGCTGTACAACTATTTGTTGCACTTGTCATAGCTTTTGCCTAGACTTCACATGACATGAGGTTTAGTTATCCTGCCGTGGTCGTTTTACAAAAAACATTGCTTCATAAGGATTGGTTATTATTTTGGTCACTACTGCATTCTCAAGTTATACAGAGTATCTAATGCTGGATGAGCTTTATTTATGAGCGTGATTGTTGCTGGGATCAGGGTGAAATAACTGATGTAATATAACCAAGGACTTATAGTAACCCAAATATAAACAATCAGGGCCCTCATGGTAGGAGCGTAACTCAACCTAGAGAGTGGCTTGGTGTTGGGATTAAGAGGTCCACCTGAAACTTTTCTTTTGAGGGACAGATTTAAATGTATATTTGAAAATATATTCCCCCATAATCCCATGTCAAATGGAAAGGAAAAGCCTTTCTTTGTTATGGGAGCAACAAGGGAGACTGCAGACTTTACAAAGCAATGATGGTCTGGTGTGAGGATTTAGCACTGATACTAAAGCTAAGGATGTCTGTTGTTTGAACCACTTTTCTCACTCATACAACGGAGAGTCTGGATGTCATTAAGCATTGGAGATAGGTTTCCCTCCCTTCTTTGCTCCACTGGTAGTTATGGGGTACTTCCTAGACTTTTAATACCTATGGGTATTGCTTCTGATTTTACTTGGTGAATCCTGGATCTTGATCTGCAAGGGTGGTTGTAATCTTGTCAATGAATTTTTTAACAGAAAATGCTGGAAAATAGTTTTAGGTGACCAGCAACGCTGACCATGCATCTATTATTCTATTCTCTTTTCTTAGTCTGTTTTGATGTGACAGTATGATTATAGTGGTGCTAGAGCTTAGAGTCATTTGGATTTTTATTCTCTTTTAGAAAGTGGGGGGGGGGGGGGGGGGGGGGGGAGTGTCTATTAGGATTTTAATGCTGCAGTCAAATAAAGTTTGAAATGTCGAGATAATATTTTTGAAGTTACAAAAACGTCTCTTCATTGCTATAAAGTGGACTGAAATTGCCCTTAACCTATTTTTAAGGGTAAAATGAACAAAAATATATTTCTGCTGTTTCATAGGGTAAAGAAGAATAAAAAAGGCAGGGTCCTATTGTTAGGATTAAAAATCAATAACGAAAGACTTATGTTTTTTTTTTGGGTGAAAAATATACTTATGTTGACAATTAACTAAGAACAACTTGTAATTTTGTAAAGCAGACCTGTCTTCACACACACAACACAGGAATACAGAGAAATAGGGAGGAAAGCTTGTTTGATTAAGACTCAAAAGGTCGTACGGATACAAGGGAGTAGCTTTAGGCTACCAATCTCAAGTGAGTAACTTTAGGTTACCAATCTCCAATACACTCTACAATTCTCAATGCCTTTCTCTCTCCTTAATTTCTCTACTTATACTACTAGCTTCCTGCTACCAGCTTCCTGCTCATTTAATGCTCTGTTGTTTCTTTTGTCAGTTAGCTCCAACGGTCCCTGCTAGTGCTTCCACTTCCTCTACTGTGCTGGTGTTGTTGTTGTGGTGCTTGCCTTTCTTTTTGTGGCGCCTGCAGTAGACCAATAGGGGTGTGTCAGGGTTGTGTTGGTCCATTACAACACCCCGCCCCCAAACCAACACCTTGTCCTCAAGGTGGAACTCCGGAAAGCGATCATTAAGCAAGGTAGCATCCTCCCACGTAGCTTCAAATGGAGCCAGCCCTTTCCATTTGATTAACACCCTCGTGCCTTCAACTTCCTTGTTGCTTACTTCCAACAGTTCCTCAGGTTCCACCATAAGTTCCAACTCCGAAGTCAATTGTGCTGGTAGAGTTGGTGAGGCCACATGAACACCAATGGCCCTCTTGAGCTGGGAGACATGAAAGACCGGATGAATCTTGCTTGTTGGTGGTAACTTGAGTTTGTAAGTAACATTTCCCAATTTTTTGAATTATGTCAAACGGTCCATAGAAGCGTGCTGACAGTTTCTCGTTGGGTCGCTTGGCCAATGAGCGTTGTCTGTAAGGTTGTAATTTAAGGAACACTTTATCACCCACTTCAAAGTTCTCATATCGCCTCTTGTTGTCTGCATTCTGTTTCATGATCTGTTGCGCCTTTAGAAGATTGACCCTAAGCTCATCCAACAACCCATCTCTCTCACGAATCATCTCCTCTAAATTGTCCACAGGGGTTTGGCCTGCTCCTATGCGCATGAGTTTAGGGGGGTCCCTGCCATAAACCACCTTGAAGGGTGACATCGAAGTGGACATATGAGGGGATGTGTTATAGGAGTACTCTGCCCATGGCAACCAGCTTGCCCATGTCTTCGGTTTCTCACCTGCAAAGCACCTAAGGTAGGTTTCCAGCCCCTTATTCACAATTTCAGACTGGCCGTCGGTTTGAGGGTGGTACGATGTACTCCTCTTCAGTTCCGTGCCGTGGAGTTTAAACAGCTCTCTCCAAAAAATGCTAAGGAAGACCTTGTCCCTATCAGAGACAATGGAGGCTGGAAAACCGTGTAGCTTCACAACCTCCTTGATGAAGGCGGTGGCAACTGATAATGCTGTAAAAGGGTGCTTTAGCCCGATAAAATGAGCATATTTTGATAGTCTATCCACCACCACAAGAATGGTGTCCACCCCCTTCGAAAGAGGCAGCCCCTCTACAAAGTCCATGGTGATGTCTTCCCATACTGCCGAAGGTAAAGGAAGAGGCTGCAGCAAGCCGGCGGGTTGCTGTTGCAAGTGTTTGTTCTTCTGGCACACCATACACTCCCTCACATAGCGCGCCACATCCCTCCTCATGCCCTGCCAAAACCACTCGAAGGCTAACCGGAGATAAGTCTTAACCTCACCCGAATGGCCTCCTGTTGGGGAGTCGTGGTATTCACGCAGCAACAAAGGAATGAAGGTGGATGACTTAGCTAAAATCATGCGCCCTTTATAGAGTAATTTCTCATTTGACAGAGTAAACCCAGGAAGTTGCTTCCCTTCCTCTGACTCTTTCCTGATCTTGGCCAGCCCCGTGTCTCTCTGTACCTCTTCTTGCAGCTCAGCCCAATTCACCCCCTGTGAGGAGAGCAAAGCACCGAGTTCTAACTCCCCCAATTCAAGTTCCCCTTCCCCTTTTCTGGACAGAGCATCAGCAACTCTATTAGCTGTTCCCGGCTTATATTGAATCTCAAAATCGAACCCAATTAACTTCCGTACCCACTTCTGATAATCTGCTCCGATCTCCCGTTGCTGGGTGATATACTTAAGGCTCTGTTGATCTGTTCGTATCACAAAATGTCTACCGAGAAGGTAGTGCTTCCATTTTTCCACTGCCAGACATATTGCCATCAGCTCTTTTTCGTAAATCGATTTTCCCCTTGCTCGTGGGCCGAGCACACGGCTGTAAAAAGCTATAGGGCGACCATCCTGCATCATAACAGCACCCAATCCATACCCAGAAGCATCAGTTTCGATCACGAACAACTTACCGAAGTCTTGCATTGCTAGGACCGGGGCAGTTGACATCGCCTCCTTCAACTGCATAAAAGCAGAGGTGGCTTCCTCTGTCCACCCAAAGCAATCTTTGCGTAACTGATCTGTGAGGGGTTGCGCAATTTGGGCGTAGTTCGCAACAAATTTCCGGTAATACCCAGTCAGCCCCAAGAATCCCCTTAACTATCTGAGATTTTTTGGGATACTCCATACCTTCATTGCACTCACTTTTTCTTGATCCACGGCCACCCCTTGCTGCGAGATGACATGGCCTAAATATGCGATCTCTCTCCTGCCGAATTCACATTTTTTTGAATTCGCAAAGAGCTGGTGTTCGGCTAGAGTAGCCATCACTATTTTCATGTGCCTGACATGTTCATCCTCACAAGTACTATACACCAAAATATCGTCGAAGAATACAAGAACAAATTTGCGTAGATAAGGGCGAAATACCTCGTTCATTAGCGATTGAAAGGTGGCCGGAGCATTAGTGAGCCCAAAAGGCATTACTAGGAATTCGTAATGCCCCTCATGTGTTCTAAAAGCCGTCTTGTGAGTGTCTTCGGGTCGAACCAATATTTGGTGATACCCGGCCCGAAGGTCGAGTTTGGAGAAAATGTTGGCTCCGTATAGCTCGTCCAATAACTCGTCAATAACAGGAATCGGATATTTGTCTGGTACCGTCTCCTTATTCAAGGCCCGGTAGTCGACACAAAACCGCCATGAACCATCTTTCTTCTTCACTAATAGGTCTGGGCTCGAGAACGGGCTAGTGGATGGTCTGATGATTCCGGCCTCCATCATCTCCCTGATCAAACGCTCGATTTCATCCTTTTGAATTTGGGGATATCTGTAAGGCCTGACACTGACCGGGTTACTGCCGTCTTTGAGCACTATGGCATGCTCGTGATTACGGCCGGGAGGCAGGCCGGTGGGTGGCTCAAATACACACTGGAACTCTTCCATCACCTTTCTCAAATATTCTGGTGGTTCTGCCTCCACCCCCTTCCCCTTTTCTATTTGATTGAACTCCATTAAGATGCCTCCTCCCTCTTTTCTTAGCACCCTCATCATAGCTTTCAATGAAATTCGCGAGCGGCTCAATGACGGATCCCCTTGTAGAGTCACCGTAGCGCCACCATATTCGTAACGCACCTCCTGAGTCTTCCAATTCGTGATAACTGGTCCAAGTTTTTCCAGCCACTGTATACCAAGAATCATGTCAGAATTCCCTAACTCCAGTTGGAGGAAGTCCTCCTGTATTTCTATTTCCTCACTCAGCTCCACCTTCACTGCCTTACAAATCCCCGTTCCTCTCACTGCATCTCCGTTACCCAACGACACACCGAAACTCGATGACTCCACTATTGGTATCCCCAACTTCTCGACGGCCTGTAGGGATATGAAGTTATGGGTGGCGCCGGGATCCACCATGATCACCACCTCGCCGCCCTCCACCTTTCCGACCAGCTTCATTGTCTTTGGGTTAGTCAAACCCACAATGGAATTAATTGAGATGGCTGCCGGTATTTTCTCTTCCTCCGGTACCTCCAAGGCTTGAAATTCGCCGCCCTCCTCCTCTTCGTCTCCTTCCCCGTCTTCCACCAACAGAACACTCAACTCCCTTTTTTTGCACTGGTGGCCGATCCCCCACCGTTCATCGCACCTGAAACACAGACCCCGAGCTTTCTTGTCTTGCAATTCTCGTTCCGTTAGCCGTTTGACTTCGCCTGAGAAGCGAGAAGTCGTTACCGCCGGACGGGACGTCACCGCAGCGGTGTTTCCGTTTGAGTTTGAGCCGTAAGACCCAATCGAGCTTGTGGGTTTAATTACCCCACTTTTTGATAAAGGATTAAAGTGGTTGGAAACTAAACCATGTGTTTGGGGCCCACTGTAAACCTGGTTTTGGTGTGAGTTTGCTGCTATTGGACCCTTGCTGAAGTAAGAAAAAGGCCCACTCCTGTTGGGTCCATAACTCCCCTTCTTCAACCCATTTACTCTGATCTTTTCTTCAAGCTTGACTGCTAAATTCATGTCGTCGTTCAGTGTATAGGGATTAAGAACCCTAATCTCTGCCTTAATTTCCTCCTTCAACCCATTCACAAAGTGCCCCATCATTATGCTTTCCGGCACATCATCAAGGGGGGACACCAACTCAATGAACTTTCTGAGATACTCCTCCACCGTAGTCGTCTGGGTGGTAGACAACCATTGTTCGTGCAGTGTACCAGCGTTGCTCGGTCGGTATTTATACAGAATTCTTCCCTTCAAGTCAGCCCAATCATGTATCGGATTCCGGCGATTTTCAAAAGTAAACCAACGAAGAGCATCTCCTTCCATGGAAACTATGGCGGCCTCCAGCTTCTCGTTCTCTGCTAATTGGTAGAAGTCAAAATATTTCTCCCCCCGAAGTATCCACCCATCCGGGTCCGCCCCTTCGAAAAGCGGCATGTCTAACTTCCTGTATTTCCAACGGCCACCACCACCACCTCCTCGGTCGTCGGACCCTCTGTCTCTCTCCGGGAACCTCCGGTTCTCCCTCCAGTTTTCTCTGAGTGTGCACCCTCCTCTTGGTGTTGAGGTGTCGCGGCCGTTGGTCGGTTGGCCATCAACTCCTTCATCTCAGCTTGAAACTTCTCCTGACTCGCCTTCATCAAATTCATCTGGGCTGTTTGATCTTCTCTGTAACGGTCAATTCGGCCCTCTAGCCTCATGGCGGCAGCCTCCATGGTCTCCTTGTTCTTCTGGTTCTCTTCCTCACTTCTAGCCGCGAATTTTTCAGCCATTGTTTTCTGGAAATTCGCCATTCCCTCGGCTAGGATCTGTTGGATCGTATCCTCAATGCCAGTCACCCGTCGGTTCACTTCTGCCACAGAGGCCTCTATGGCTTCTATTCTCACGGTGTTGGAATTCACCATGTCGTCCGATTTCTTCACCGCCCAGTTCGAACGGCTCTGATACCAAATGTAAAGCACAGACCTGTCTTCACACACACAACACAGGAATACAGAGAAATACAGAGAAATAGGGAGGAAAGCTTGTTTGATTAAGACTCAAAAGGTCGTACGGATACAAGGGAGTAGCTTTAGGCTACCAATCTCAAGTGAGTAACTTTAGGTTACCAATCTCCAATACACTCTACAATTCTCAATGCCTTTCTCTCTCCTTAATTTCTCTACTTATACTACTAGCTTCCTGCTACCAGCTTCCTGCTCATTTAATGCTCTGTTGTTTCTTTTGTCAGTTAGCTCCAACGGTCCCTGCTAGTGCTTCCACTTCCTCTACTGTGCTGGTGTTGTTGTTGGTGGTGCTTGCCTTTCTTTTTGTGGCGCCTGCAGTAGACCAATAGGGGTGTGTCAGGGTTGTGTTGGTCCATTACAAATTTGTTACCATAACTATTTCATATACAGTAAAGTTTTTGGAGCCAAAGCGATAGTCCTACAAGAAAAGAAATGAAAAGTTAGCTGGATAATAGATCTAGAAATGTGAAATTACAAAAAAAAAAAAAAACACCTTAGTTATTAGATCAAAATAAAAAAAAGGAGACTAGTTGTCATTGAACATACGACATCACTACGTGGAGTCCTGCATAACCTATATGCATCTCAGCACACTAGCACTCATCCGAAGCAAGTTATGGAAACTCAACTTGTTGACTTTAAGGTTACTATATCCTCCTCTGTGTGGAAATTCTAACAATGTATCCATTTCAGGGAGCGTTCACTGGAGTTTGTTCTGCTCAACATGTCCCAAGTTACAAGACTAATGTCGACAAATTCAAGGCTAAGGGGATTGAATCTATTGTTTGTGTTTCTGTAAATGACCCATATGTGATGCATGGATGGGCTGAAAAACTAGAAGCAAAAAATGTTGTAAGTTCTTGCCAATCTTACTGTCTTTGTTATGCTAATTGTTATGAGTTTTTCCACTCTAAATTATGTTGCTTGTAACACACTAAATATTGTGGTCTATGTGTTCATTTCTAATGACCCTACTCTGGATAATAAACGTTAAGCATGACGCAAGGGAAAAGTTAAAGAAGCTGAAAGGCATTAGATGCAACATGTGTTCCCTCCTATATTTCTTGAACTTCAGTACTTGTTTTTGATATGAATATCTGTCAAGTTTCAGACTCGACTGTATAATGAAAAAGAATTCGATGTTTTCAGTCAAAATTGAAGAACTTCCTCCGTTTCTAAATACTCGTTGCGCTTGTGTTTGCATGTAGTTTCAAGAACTTTTGTGGGTAGTACATGAAAATGAATAAGGCTCTGTTCTATTCGACTTATTTTGACTTATTTCATACAAAATAAGTTCAGATAAGATAAGTTCAATTAAGTTCAGACAACATAGTCGAATGGAATGGAGCCGAAACTAATGTGTAAGTGAAGTTAATGTGAATATTTTAATTGTTTGTGGGAGAGAAATAAAGAATTGTGCAAGTGGGATTAGTACAAGTGAGAAACAATAAAGAATTGTTACAAGTGGAGTTAGTAGGACAAAAAGCAGTAAAGAAATTGTAGTCCCATGCCAAATATTCACAAACGTACGAAAGAGGCAAGTTTTGCGAGAATTCAGGAAGGAACTGGAGGGAGTATGCCGGAATATCAATGATTCAATACGAGTCTTGAGGTGAAATAAGTAGTTTGAGTAGCATAGGTTCCTCTTAGATATTTATACATGCATCTCTCCTGATCCATTGTCTGAATCCATTGAGGAAGAAGATTCATTTTTATGGCTTTGGATAACTAAAATGTTTGTGTTCAATGAATGGGCTGATAAGATGACACTTGTGGGTATGACTATAGTTTTGGGTATATCTTTTTATTTATTGAGATTTATGTTTTTACCATACACATAAAGGAAGTAAAGTATGACAACATAGGCATCATTGGATGATTTCACATCATAGCTAATGCTTGACTATTGATACTAAATTAGTAATTTGCGATTAGCTAACTTCAACCTGCAATAATAAATTGAAAAAATAAGATGGATATATATATTATCAAACCCCAATACAACAAAGGTAGCAAGGAAAATATAGATTGTACAGTTAACTCGTGCATGCAAGGGAATCTAAAGATCCCGGTAGGAGATATAAAACACAAAGGGATATAAGGAATTAAAACTTTATAAGTTCCAAATTTAAGTTCCAAATTTCATACAGATATCATCCTTGTTTCTTTTAAAAATAACAACTCTAGTTAAAACAAATAAGCAATTCACAAAATTAGGGAGGGAAAAGGGAACAGTTTATCAATCTAGTTATGTTCCACAATAATAATATTTCAACAACTTCCAAAATCAATTACCTATAATTTTAAAAATGTAGAAAGAGAAAAGGAATCACCTTTGCTAAAGGAAGAGAGAATAGAGGAATCACAAGGACTTCCCAACCACACACCTAGCCAAAATTAAATTGATAAAGCAACAAAAATAACACAAACTCTAGTACTCTACAATTTCCAGAGAGAGAGAGAGAGAGAGAGAGAGGCAAACTCCTAGCTATTCTAATCAGTTGATAAATAAATGCAGTACAACCAAGATCAGTTAAGCACAATAATTAAAATAGAGAAATCGGGCTAATTATGCGAAAGTAGGCGGTGAGGAACTCCTTGCTATGCACAACCAAAATGGAATGGTGATATAAGAAATAAGTCAAGCATAAGAATATTTGAAGCTATTATAGAGTTTGGATTCCATCGACCCTATTGAATATGTAACTGAAGGCTATGGGAGGAGGGGGAATGGTTAAGAGTCGGGGGATTCGGTTGAATTGAACGAAATGGAGAATGGGGAAGATGAAGTTGGTCTCTGACACAGTTGGAATAGTGAAAGTAGAGGATTACTAGGAACGGACATGTGTCCCTCATGGTTTGGGTTTTAAATACTAGAGCTATAGATATGTAGTGGCAAACATTCATTGTGTTTTTTCATCAAGTGTTTAGTCCAACCCCCCCAACCTGGCTTAGGCAAGAGTTTTTAAGTTAATGGATCATGTTGATGTTTAAGAGGCAAATCTCGCTGCCATGTATCAGTGTCATGAACAAATAAAAATATATTTTTGTTTTGAGCTGCAAAATACCATGGCTACCTTTCCATAATCCAATTTTCTGGGGTTACTTCATACTTCTAGGTGGCCATATTGACCTGAAGTTTGAAACTTATGCTTGTGTTAGCTTCAATTGAATGCACATTGGTAATGCGAGGCTTCTTCACAAGATTCCAAGAAACTGATTTGGCAGCATCCCAAGTAGTTCTTATCACTTATTTTAAATATTGGGAGTGGTCCTTTTCTTTTGTGGTATGTATTTAATATGCTTGGATCTTATGACTTTTTTGGTATGGTTCTTTTGCTTGTCATGGCTTCTTTTGGAGGATGAATTACGTGGTCTTGCAGCTGGGTGGTGGGAACTGGAAACACTTTTGTTGTTTTTCATTGGAGCATGCATATGGCTGTATGTGCAGCTTAATTGTTAATACGAGTTCACGCAAAATGAAGAAACCACAAGAAGGAAGCAGATGTCCTTTTACTCAGTTTTGTTTTGATTCAGCTATTGAGACCTTCTACATGCTAGTGGGATTTACATGATGTTTATATACAGCATCTTATTCACAACAAAGCCAAAAGCTCTAGCAAATCTTACCTTTGTTATTATCCAGGGAATTATTTTAGTTGTTATTGGTTAGTTTAAGATGAGTTTTAATCTTCTTTTGTTATAATCTTATGGGTTTTTTACATTTGCTGGGTTTTCACTTATGAGAGAGTTCTTGATCTGCAAGGTTTCTTTGTTAGTATAGGAGTATGGAAATGAATTTTACGTATGACTGAAATTCAAGTTATAACAAATTTAACATATTTCTAGATTAGATTTTCAGAATACTGAAATTATCTCAATGCGAAATTTTGTTTTGGCTATTCTCTTGATTTAGATAAAATTAATTGAGTGTTGGCTGAGTTTCTGTTCCTAAGCAAGGCAAGTGAGGATGTAGTGACATTAGATGCATGTAGGAGAGATGCATATGTCGAAATGGGGAGTTAAAAAGGATCTTATTAAGAAGATGAGCAAATGTTGAGATGGGTTTGTGGGATCACCATAAGTGATAGAATTCATAACGAGGTTACCAAAGTAAGGTTGGAGTTACAGATATTGAGGATAAGTTAAAGTACGGCGGAAGACGAAGATGCATCTGTTAGTGTTATGATACTTTACAAGTAGCCGAGGAGGCCATCAATTCATTGTACTGGTTGATTGAGCTACGACATTTTCGTTTCTGGCAATCAATTTGTAATGATGACTGTTATTCATAGTGTCATATTATGGTTGGTGATTATTCAATGGGACCAGGCCTTAAAAATTTCTGTGAATATGCTCCTTTTCCAGATTGATTTTTATGGGGACTTTGATGCTAGCTTTCACAAGAGCTTGAGCTCGGACTTAACAATAGACCTATCTGGCGCTTTGCTTGGAACTCGCTCTCACAGGTAAGAATCTTATGCACTTCCAATAGTGCGAAACTAGCAATGGCTATAGCTGACCCATTATAGTCTTAAGTACCCTTTCATCACTTGTTGTCTTCACTGATCGATCATGTGTCATGGGTTCTGCTGTGTACGCAGATGGTCTGCTTATGTGGATGATGGAATAGTCAAGATTCTGAATGTGGAAGAAGCTCCATCTGACTTCAAAGTCTCAGGCGCTGATCATATGCTTACTCAGCTCCATTATCACGAGATAGTCAGTAAAAAGTTAACTAATTAGGAATATGTAATATTTCAAATGCAATAATTTTACAACTATTGCTTTTGGATGCTTTTTGATTTATGATGAAAGGTGACTCATGTTGGAGGAGATTGGATCTTCTGTTCTGATGTGGGTAGCATAATGATAGCCTAGTTGGCTACTGGCCATGCTCTTCCCACTTTGCTGCTATGCACATTTTAGTGAAACATTTACAGTCTGTTTAATGTGTGTAATGTCTTTCCTGCTACAAATGGTTCATTACTCATTAGGTTAATGTGTTATACGACGGAGAAAACTATAGTTGACCTGGTGGGTCATCTACCCTTTCTTAGGCTATTTAATTGTTATGGAGTAAAAGCTTGCCCATGTTTCAATGCTAACCCTTTAAAAAGCAAGAGTTGCCAAAAATTTTCCTTAAGAATAGTGAGATTACTGCTCTACCCTTACATTCCTTCTTGAAAAATATTAATTTTCTCTTAAGAATAGTAAAATTACCGCATTGCCCTTTCACACTTTATCTGAATCTTCTAACAGAAAAATGTCCTCTCATTGTGTTGTCTCCAACCCCCCTCTCCTCTAACGACTACCACCGTGCTCTCGGCTCTCCTCACAATCTCACATAGTGCCTCTCCTCTTATGCCCAATTGATTGATTGTAAGTTTGTAGAATTACATACATTAGATTCAAAGATAAAGTCTCTCTCACCTCAATTTATCATACCCCAATTCAATTCTTCGTCTACTTCATCGTCTGTTGATGCTGATGCTTATGATAATTTCGTCCTCATGGCGCTGCCTCGCTCAAGGTATTTAATTTTTATGGTTCTAGACTGTTTAGTTTGATTGAGTTAGTTGTTTTTGTGATGTGGGATTTATTCGATTTTATTTACTAGATTTTTTGGATATGGGTTTGTTGTTATTTCGGGTTTTGTTTGATTTTGTTTTTTGATGGGTCAAGTTTTGAGCATTTTTTTGTTTTGAATGGTGGAAGTTATGCTTTTGGTGTTAATCTCGCAATGTTTGTGTTTTTGGTGGTATGGACGAATTTAGATTTTCGTTTTATGGATTGATTAATGAAAACAAGCTCCATCCCAAGAAAAATTGGTTAATTTTATTTTTATATTTCCAAGTAATTATTGAATTGATTCTTACATGTTTGTGAATAAATTTTTGTAGTTGTGATTTTTGATTGTATTTGTATTTGGTAAATCTGGCTATATCGAATTGATTGACATTGTTAGTGGGTTGGTAATTAGTTGAGCTAACACTGATTAATCATATAGAATTGATTGCCTTAGGGAAATTAAGAAGGTCAAGGATTTGATTGATGCTTTATCCTCGGGTGTTGTAAGCTTATTAATCGTATTATGCTGATGTATTTGATTATTTCCGTCCTTATGTGGACACCGCATGTTTGCTTGGATGATTAAGCAGTTTTTTTTTACCTAATATATATGTAACTAATTGATTGTGCTGATATTTTGTTTGGAAATTTTACTTATCTTCACTCTTTTATAACCAACAAAACATGCAGCTCCAACGAATTTTTGGGTATCAGAAATGTCCCGCTACTTTTTTTTTTTTGCTAAGCAAGTGAGAATAATATTATAGCTCAAAAACCAATACAACCTAAGTGCACTTCAAGGGAGACAAACCAACTAGGTTGGACCATCTCAAACAAGAAGCAAACAGAAAACACATAGGCTTACAAGACTTACAAGTTCACAAACCAGTTACCATCTTTCCTATTCACAAACTTAGGCAATACTGCCTGAATTCTACTTCTCACTGCTTGCTTTAAAGCACCTATAGTACTCTTGACAGTAGGGATACAACAATCCCAATACACAGAGTTCCTGCATTTCCAGATAAGATACACAGTGGCCACAATAGCAGCAAGATAAACCTGCTTCCTGAACATTGATCTTCTGCCATGTCTGATGCTTCTGTATAGGAGATGGAGATCAGTTGCTGCAGTTCTAATATCCAGCCATATTTTCATCTCTGCAAGGCATTGCCTGCTATAAGAGCAATCAAAGAAAAGATGATGGTGGGTTTCATCACCTTGACCACAAATAAGGCAACTTGAGGAACTACTGATGCCAATGTTAGCTAGCTTAGCTGTAGTTTGCAGTCTAGACTGAATTGCCAACCATGCAATGAATCTATGTTTGGGAGTGCTAAGCCTGTTCCACACAAGTTGATCCCAATGCACCTTAGGCCTGTCACCAGTTAATTTTTGATATACTTGCTTCACTGAATAGTGAGACATTGCCTCCAATTCTGCTTTAGTGTAAACTGATTTCAATCTCTCCTTTGTATTGCAAATCTGCTTCCAATACCAACTAGCAGAATTGCTAGGTTGGTATTCCCACCAATCCCCATTCTTTAAGTACACTGAAGTAACCCACTTGATCCAAACATTATCCTGTTTGGTAACCAGAGCCCAAACATATTTGCCTAAATTGGCAACATTCCACAGAAAAACATCTCTGAAGCCCAAGCCACTGGCTTTCTTATCACAACAGATATTATCCCAAGAAATATTGCAAGGCTTATGACTAAAAGCTTGACCACTCCAAAGGAATGCCCTACAAATCTTAACAATACTCTGCAGTACACTCTTAGGAAGAACAAAAATCTGAGCCCAATACATATGAAGGCTAAGTAACACAGAATTTACCAGTTGCATTCTAGTTGTATAGGAGAGATTTCTGGAACTCCTAAGCTTAATTCTGCTAGTCATCTTATCAACCAAAACCCCACACTAAGCAGTAGAGATTCTTTTTGAGCAAATGGGTACACCAAGATATTTGAAAGGTAGACTACTTCTGGTGAAACCAGAAGTCTCCACCACTCTTTGAACCTCACTTTCCACCATGCCATGACAGAAAATGGAGGATTTCTGAATATTAGCTTTCAAACCAGAGGAATTAGAAAACAACTAGAAAGCTTGCAAGATAAGGTAAATGGAAGGAAATTCACCTTTACAGCATAGGATCAGATCATCAGCAAAACACAAATGTGTGAGTTTGGTGTCTTTACATCTTGGATGATACTATAATTGAGCTAAATTGCTCATTTTATGCAAGATTCTTGACAGATACTCCATACAAATAACAAAAAGAAGAGGAGAAAGGGGATCCCCTTGCCTCAAGCCTCTCTGGGATTTGAAAAACCCATGCATGGACCCATTGATCATAAGAGAGAACATGGGTGTGGTGACACATTCCATCACTAGGTCCACAAATTTCTTAGGGAAATCCAAAGCAACCATCATCTCTTTTAGGAAAGACCAATCCGCTGTGTCATAAGCTTTTTGCAAATCAATCTTCATTAAGCAACTAGGCTTCACCCCCTTCCATCCATAATGTCTCACAAGATCCTGCACAACCATAATGTTGTGAACAATGTATCTGCCATGAACAAACCCCCATTGATTCTCTAAAATAAGATCAGGAAGGATTTGCCTCAACCTACCACATAGAACCTTAGTGATGCACTTGTAAATTGTGTTACAGCAAGAAATAGGCCTAAAATCACTAACATTCTTAGGACATTTGGTTTTAGGAATCAGAGTGACAACTGTGTGGTTCACCTCTTTCAGTAATTTACCATTCCTCAATACATCCAAAACAGCCTCAATCACCTCACTCCCAACAACATGCCAAGCATCTTTATAAAAAAAAGAGCCAAAACCATCTGGACCTGGTTCCTTGATACCAGAAATAGAAAATAGGGTTGCTTTCACTTCTTCAGCAGTATAAGGAGCAGTAAGGATTGTCTTATGATAATCCTGACACACAGGACCAGTATGAACTACCTGTGTGATAACAGGAGTTCTGTCTTCATGAGCACTCCCCAATAACATCTTGTAGTAATTCAAGAAAGCTTCTGAAACATCTGCATGCTGATCTTTCCATTCTCCTCTCACATCATGAATGCTATAAATCTGATTCTGAACTTGTCTGCTTCTTATACTTTGATGAAATAGGGATGTATTCTCATCACCAGCTTTAATCCAAGCCAACTTAGCCTTCTGACTAAAAAAATCAAGATATATCTTGTGTTTAAACCTTATAATCATGAATGGCCTGTAATTCTAAATCTGCAAGAGTTTGATCTGTAGGAGCTAAGTTCATAGCCTCCCGAGCAGCAAACATTGTATGATAGGCACTAAGATCAGCAGCCTGAACATCTGAGAAGCCAGTTTTGTTGAGCTCCTTAAGAGAAAACTTAATTAACCTTCTTAAGTTTACTAACCACACAGAACATTTTACTGCCAGTTATGTGAGTATTCTAAGCATCAGTCACAATTGCATTGAAACTAGGAGATGATTTCCACATTGTAAAGTATTTAAATGGCTTCCTCCCTCCATTAACCCTAGGATACACACTCAAAAGGCTAGGAGAATGATCAAACTGGCCTTTTGGAAGAAAGCAAGCTTCTGCAGAAGGATAACAATCTTGCCAATCAACATTGGCAAGTATTCTGTCAAGCTTTGAAAATACTCTGTCAGCCCCTTGTTGTTTATTATTCCAAGTGTAGAGATTCCCCACACATTTGACATCCTCTATACCATATCCATGCATACAATTATTGATATCAACAATTTCCATATGCCTAACAGGAGCACCAATTCTCTCATTAACTGCCATGACACAGTTAAAATCCCCGAAGATAATCCAAGGACCTTGAACATTCAAAGTGCTTAGATCACTCCATAAAGCCTGTCTCAAGTTGCTCTCATTGAAAGCATAAACAAAGGTGTAGTAAAAACTAGGCATACCACTTACAGGAGTGATATGACAATGCAAGAATTGGCTTGATGTTGCTACAATATTCACTGTAAAACACCCAGCCTTCCATGCTACAATAATTCTACCACCAACATGATAGCTAGAGTTACTAGTGAAACACCAATTTGAAAATATTTTATGAAACAGTGACACTCCCAAGGTTTGGACGATGATTTTATGAAATAAAAACAGGGTTTTTGATTATATAAAAGGTCCAAATTTTGGGGTGTTACAAATTGGTATCAGAGTTTAGGTTTTTCTTGGTTACCGCTAGGATCTTCATATCCTAGTGTTGTTTTTTTTATTAGGGAAAATGAAAATAATTAAGAATTAGGATTAATAAAATGAATTGGGTTATTTTAGATAAATGAAAATATGAGTAATTAGGTTCTTATAAAGCCGTGAGCGCGGGACGCGAATAGGGTCTTATTTTGACATTATGTGAAGTACTTAGTTCTAGTACTACCATGTGTTATTTTCTTTCTTTCTATTGTTTTCTAAGTGACCTTGAGAAATAGTATTGCTTAATCGAAGGCGATAAAAGAGTCTCCCACCCAACCCAACCCCCATGCGAATATGAGACTACATCAACACTAGAATTCAAAAGGGCGTACCTCCTAGATCAAAACTTCGAATCGAGCGATTCTTAAGCCTAAATTCATTAACTTTTTGAGATCTCCGAATTTCATGAAGGAACCATTATCTGAAAACGATCACATGATTGCCAAAAGAGGCGACTAGAAGCTCGTGCTGCATCCCTTAGCGTGTTACTGGTTACGATTTTTGGGTTACGTTATCGTTTTTTTTTTCTTTTTAACAGATTCCATGCGTAAATGATAATATATGTTACAATTTATTGTCTATAAGTCTACTTCATCCTTAGAATATTGACGTGTGTGAATTATTTTTGGGTTTATATGACGTGTCATATGTGGTGATATGTCTTGATAGTAAGCGCATGGCAAGAGTAGCACATTTAAGATTAGAGTTTCGGGGACGAAACTCCTTTTAAGAGGGGTAGAGTGTGATACTAATTTATTCATTTCTTTTGTACAAAGTAGTCGTATATAGCTAACCTTAAAGTCTTAGGACGAACTTAATTCTAGTTAGGGGACCGACCTTATTTTAAGGAGTAGTAGGTGTAATATCTCTAGTTTAGTTGTTTCGAGTATCCATCATGAGAGCTAACATTAAAGTTCGAGGGCGAACTTTGTTTTTAGAGGGGGTGAATGTAATTCCCCGAAGTTTTATTATAAGTGGTTCTTATGTGAGAGCTAACTGTAAAGTTCGAGGACGAACTTTGTTTTTTAGGGGGGAGTAGATGTAATAACCTGAATTTTTGAGTATTTTTTAATAAATTATTTTAGTAATTTAAACTTATTTTTACAATTAAAATAAAGGTTTAAATGAGTTTTAATTAAAAGAAACAAGTAGTATATTTTAAGATTTATTTTTTTGGGTTTTCTGAAATTAGTCTCCTAGTCAAACCCTAATACCCTAAGTTATATATACCCTTATACCCTAAAAAATTTCCCTACGTGACTCTCAAAGAAACAAAAACTTCATCTTTCTAAACGCTCTTCTGCCGACATCATTGTCTCACCATCTCTCGTTCTTCCATTCTGGTAAGCAATGTTTACCTTCTTCAACTTCTCTTTTATTCTCTTTTAAGAATTGTATAATTCATGATCATGGTAGTATTTTAATTGATGTAATTAATCTCCCTTGATTTAGAACGTCCAACTGATTATACCTAAAACAAATACAAATTTGGATTTCCTTCATGATTGATCATCGTAAACGAATTTTCCACCGCCTTCATTAACCAAGGAAACATACTTTTCTCATGTTCTGTTATGTTGCCTTCGAATTCATATACGCAGCCCTTAGTGTCTGTAGATTTCCAAAACACAATTTAGGATTGGTTTACCTTGATTCTTTATTTAATGATAAACTATTAATGGAGTATTATGTCTCTAAAGTTGACTTGATTTCCTACTAGTTTCCTTGTCTCAAATTCACAGTATTGTAGTGCCACTAAGCTAAATCCATCCCCTTAATTAATTAGTCTTTTTATAAAGGTTGAGTTAATATTATGTGATCACCTTCTCGTAGTAGCTCTAACATATGCGTAAAACGCCATTATTGATTCAAAATAGTTGTTTTGGTTAGGTACTAATCGTATACTGATTTAGGCTCATTAATTTGTGTAGTCATAAACGGGGCTACATAGGGACTACGAAAGAGAACTACTAGTTTGAAGTACGCGCATGTTCAAGGTAATTTTCAATGTCCATCATCTTTAGGTCCCGTTAGAAAAATATATTTTAGACATGTTTATGTGTTATTATGTGATAAAGAATTAAGTGTTATGTATATGACCTTTGCAATGTGAAATTATAGACATGTATACTAGTAGTATTATTATAAGAATATTATTTGAACTCTATACGTATTTTAACAAACATTATTTGATTTACGTATTATGAACTGAAGTACGTAGTACTAATATTGAGGAACTTGAGAATAAAATTGGTTGTTGAATACTGTAGTCATTAGTTGTTGGAGAATAATGACACATTTGAGTTCTTTGATGTGAGTTGCGTAAGTCAACAAATTTGAGGTTGTAAGTAATAAGGTTGGACTTGTTATGTTCCAATTTTATGTGGCTACTTAATCAGTTAGTTGTATTGTTTTGATCTGTGAGTTGGTCATCTGTGTGTTTAACCTTATTAAAATACTAATGACGTAAAGCGTAATCTCAGAGGGAAAAACCCGTAAGGGTTAGGAACAGGTTGCCCTTCTAGATGTTGTTCTATCGGTGCACTTTAGTGGAGATCCGGTAGGCTTCTAGTAGGTTTCTATTATTCTGTATTAAACTTTCTGCTTAGTCTTCCTCCTAATTCTATTGGTGCGCGGTCGCGGAGACCCATAGTTAATTAGTGAGGGGTGTGCACACTAGGGACATTCTGTACTCATCTTACTTTGGCCATTCTCAAGGGTTACGCGCGACCCTTAGCGTTCTATTTCCCTCACTTAATTAACATTGATATTTATGTGATAAGTTTAATAATGAGATTATTAACTTGATACTTGTTATATACTTATTTTATGTGCTCAAAACATTTTCAAAACTAAAATTATTTATTTTACGGGATGGAGTTGGAATTACTCAGTTTATCTGATTTTTGGGAGTTCGTCTCTCTTGTCTCTTTTCTATTTATTTTTGCAGGTTGGAAAAGGTACTTGGCCTACGAGTGAGGAGACGCTTAGAATAATCACCTAGTCAAGGGATAATTTCTATTCTAGTTTAAGTTGGATTTTGTTATTTATTTTATGGGGATTAATTGGTTGTAATATTTTATTGGCCACCTTTAAACCACTTAGTTAATTTTGACTTTAATAGTTCTAAAATTATTTTGTTGCTTTGCATTTATTTTCTAAGGAGAATAAATGTAACAGTGACACTCCCAAGGTTTGGACGATGATTTTATGAAATAAAAACAGGGTTTTTGATTATATAAAAGGTCCAAATTTTGGGGTGTTACAAATTGGTATCAGAGTTTAGGTTTTTCTTGGTTACCGCTAGGATCTTCATATCCTAGTGTTGTTTTTTTTATTAGGGAAAATGAAAATAATTAAGAATTAGGATTAATAAAATGAATTGGGTTATTTTAGATAAATGAAAATATGAGTAATTAGGTTCTTATAAAGCCGTGAGCGCGGGACGCGAATAGGGTCTTATTTTGACATTATGTGAAGTACTTAGTTCTAGTACTACCATGTGTTATTTTCTTTCTTTCTATTGTTTTCTAAGTGACCTTGAGAAATAGTATTGCTTAATCGAAGGCGATAAAAGAGTCTCCCACCCAACCCAACCCCCATGCGAATATGAGACTACATCAACACTAGAATTCAAAAGGGCGTATCTCCTAGATCAAAACTTCGAATCGAGCGATTCTTAAGCCTAAATTCATTAACTTTTTGAGATCTCCGAATTTCATGAAGGAACCATTATCTGAAAACGATCACATGATTGCCAAAAGAGGCGACTAGAAGCTCGTGCTGCATCCCTTAGCGTGTTACTGGTTACGATTTTTGGGTTACGTTATCGTTTTTTTTTTCTTTTTAACAGATTCCATGCGTAAATGATAATATATGTTACAATTTATTGTCTATAAGTCTACTTCATCCTTAGAATATTGACGTGTGTGAATTATTTTTGGGTTTATATGACGTGTCATATGTGGTGATATGTCTTGATAGTAAGCGCATGGCAAGAGTAGCACATTTAAGATTAGAGTTTCGGGGACGAAACTCCTTTTAAGAGGGGTAGAGTGTGATACTAATTTATTCATTTCTTTTGTACAAAGTAGTCGTATATAGCTAACCTTAAAGTCTTAGGACGAACTTAATTCTAGTTAGGGGACCGACCTTATTTTAAGGAGTAGTAGGTGTAATATCTCTAGTTTAGTTGTTTCGAGTATCCATCATGAGAGCTAACATTAAAGTTCGAGGGCGAACTTTGTTTTTAGAGGGGGTGAATGTAATTCCCCGAAGTTTTATTATAAGTGGTTCTTATGTGAGAGCTAACTGTAAAGTTCGAGGACGAACTTTGTTTTTTAGGGGGGAGTAGATGTAATAACCTGAATTTTTGAGTATTTTTTAATAAATTATTTTAGTAATTTAAACTTATTTTTACAATTAAAATAAAGGTTTAAATGAGTTTTAATTAAAAGAAACAAGTAGTATATTTTAAGATTTATTTTTTTGGGTTTTCTGAAATTAGTCTCCTAGTCAAACCCTAATACCCTAAGTTATATATACCCTTATACCCTAAAAAATTTCCCTACGTGACTCTCAAAGAAACAAAAACTTCATCTTTCTAAACGCTCTTCTGCCGACATCATTGTCTCACCATCTCTCGTTCTTCCATTCTGGTAAGCAATGTTTACCTTCTTCAACTTCTCTTTTATTCTCTTTTAAGAATTGTATAATTCATGATCATGGTAGTATTTTAATTGATGTAATTAATCTCCCTTGATTTAGAACGTCCAACTGATTATACCTAAAACAAATACAAATTTGGATTTCCTTCATGATTGATCATCGTAAACGAATTTTCCACCGCCTTCATTAACCAAGGAAACATACTTTTCTCATGTTCTGTTATGTTGCCTTCGAATTCATATACGCAGCCCTTAGTGTCTGTAGATTTCCAAAACACAATTTAGGATTGGTTTACCTTGATTCTTTATTTAATGATAAACTATTAATGGAGTATTATGTCTCTAAAGTTGACTTGATTTCCTACTAGTTTCCTTGTCTCAAATTCACAGTATTGTAGTGCCACTAAGCTAAATCCATCCCCTTAATTAATTAGTCTTTTTATAAAGGTTGAGTTAATATTATGTGATCACCTTCTCGTAGTAGCTCTAACATATGCGTAACAGGTTGCCCTTCTAGATGTTGTTATATCGGTTCACTTTAGTGGAGACCCGGTAGGCTTCTAGTAGGTTTCTATTATTTTGTCAAATTTTCTGTTTAGTCTTCCTCATAATTCTATTGGTGCGCGGTCGCGGAGACCCATAGTCAACTAGTGAGGGGTGTGCACACTAGGGACATTCTGTACTCATCTTACTTTGGCCATTCTCAAGGGTCACGCGCGACCCTTAGCGTTCTCTTTCCCTCACTTAATTAATATTGATCTTATGTGATGAGTTTAATAATGGAGTCATTAAATTGGTACTTGTTTATTTATTTATTTTATGTAATCAAAACGTTTTCAAACTAAAATTATTTATTTTACGGGATGGAGTTGGAATTACTCAGTTTATCTGATTTTTGGGAGTTTGTCTCTCTTGTCTCTTTTCTATTTATTTTTGCAGGTTGGTAAAGGTACTTGGCTATGAGTGAGGAGACGCTTAGAATAACCACCTAGTCAAGAGACAATTTCTATTTCAGTTTTAAGTTGGATTTTGTTATTCATTTTATGGGAATTGCATTAAAACTAGGAGATGATTTCCACATTGTAAAGTATTTAAATGGCTTCCTCCCTCCATTAACCCTAGGATAAACACTCAAAAGTCTAGGAGAATGATCAAACTGGCCCTCTGGAAGAAAGCAAGCTTCTGCAGAAGGATAGCAATCTTGCCAATCAACATTGGCAAGTATTCTGTTAAGCTTTGAAAATACTCTGTCAGCCCCTTGTTGTTTATTATTCCAAGTGTAGAGATTCCCCACACATTTGACATCCTCTATACCATATCCATGCATACAATTATTGATATCAACAATTTCCATATGCCTAACAGGAGCACCAATTCTCTCATTAACTGCCATGACACAGTTAAAATCCCCGAAGATAATCCAAGGACCTTGAACATTCAAAGTGCTTAGATCACTCCATAAAGCCTGTCTCAAGTTGCTCTCATTGAAAGCATAAACAAAGGTGTAGTAAAAACTAGGCATACCACTTACAGGAGTGATATGACAATGCAAGAATTGGCTTGATGTTGCTACAATATTCACTGTAAAACACCCAGCCTTCCATGCTACAATAATTCTACCACCAACATGATAGCTAGAGTTACTAGTGAAACACCAATTTGAAAATATTTTTTGGTAAAGCTTACCTAGATTAGGTACCTTCACCTTGTGTTCCAGAAGACCCACCAGACCCACCTCATACTTTTGAATGAAATTTCTAACTTCATTCTACTTCTGAGGTGAATTGAGCCCTCTGACATTCCAAGTTAATATTTTTATCCATAAGAATGGGAAGAGTCCCCCCTTCCACTGGCTTTACTCTCATTCTCTACTTCCACCAAATTATCCAATCCAACACTGACATCACCTTCCTTCTGCATCTCACCCTCAAAAAGCTAACATGTATTAGTTATGTGAGTTGGAACAACTGGTGAGTTCCTAACTCTGATGGGTCCGAGGGTCCTTTGAAAACCTTCTGGATCCATGATTGGCATCTCACTGACACCATTTTCATTCACCTGAATTGTACTCACAATTGTGTGTTTCCTAACCCACACTTTCTTAGTGTTTCCTTGTCTACAATCAGTAGCCATGTGTCCTACCATCTTGCATTTTGAGCATAAAGTTGGTCTCCATTCATAGTGAACCCCAACTCTTATCATCTCTCCATTCTCATTCCTAAAAGAGATGGCATCCACAAACTCCTGAGATAATGGCACATCCACTAACACTCTGGCAAATTGTAACTTGTCTCTACATGAAGTTGCATAGTCTCTCTTAATGGGTTTCCCAATCTGGCTTACAATTTTGAACAAAGCTCTCTCTCCCCAGTATTTGAAGTTCAGTTTCAGCTGTAACCAAATGGGTACTGATTTCACATCATCCTTCTCCATGTCCATGTCAACAGACCATGGCTTAAGAATCAAAGGTTTGCTTTCAAGAAAGCAATGCCCTGCTACAACTTTGTCCCTAGAATCCATGGTCAAAAATTGAACTAAGAATATACCCTTTTTCACCATAACCACCTTGTCAACATTCAAATTCCTCCATATCACCCTTCCATCACATTCAAAGGGGGATTTGATCCCACAATGTAACACACAACTGCAGAGTTCCAGAAATCAACCTCCTCTTGAATGTCCTCAAAATCAATTTCAATCGGATTAACATTGGAATCCAGCAAAACAGGTTCATCATGGTTCATGTTTAAATCAGGTTCAAGCAATTCATTTGTATTCACAGTATGATTAGAGTCATCCTCATATTCATTATCATTCATCGAATCAATTTGGTGCAAAATAGGAATTGTACCTACGTCAACATTTACTCTGGATTGATTGCCAACATTTCCAGTTGATTGATGAATATGCTGCATAAAATTATTGAATGAATGCCTCATTTCTGATCGAACTCGTAACTGGTGTAAACCCGATTTCGGAGTGAAAATCTCATTCCCAATCCCAAAATCAATTGCCTCCACTCCAAGAACTTCATTGATCGAACGCGTACGTTGTGCTTGAGAATCCGAAGTAGGTCCTCTTGGTTTCGCTTTTCCATTGCCATCTTTGTTCCCTTGAGTTTTCGATCTAGACTTCCTTGCCATGGCGAAGGTGTACGGTAAGCTACCATACACCCGAGAGAAAACGTAGAGAGAAAGTTAGGGCTTGAAATCGTTTAGGTTCTTGGAATCGTTAATTAATTACATATAATAATAACTACTTCATACAGAGTATATGATAGAGACTAATCAAGTATGTATCAATCATAAGGCTTTTGAGGGTAAAGTATCTGCTAATGTGGGTGTGCTGTAAATAATTGGAGAGGTTATATTACTAGAGAGATAGTTAGAGTAGTGATATTATGTACGTATTAAGTTGGTATGACCTTGTAGATAATCAATTAAAGATACCCAACTCTGATTTTCTGTTCCTTGGATTACTCTTCCTTTAGCTTATGTCTGCAAGTCTTCTCTATTATCAATGGCAGCCTAATAAGTTTTTGAAGGTCGTAATTCAAATTACTACACACCCTCGGGATCAGATACATGTCATTTCTAAAACTTCAGAATATGCGAGTACAACTTGCTATGATTTTTAAAACTATAAGCAATGGCAGTAGTTGTGGATTTTTACAATGAACTCTACTGGTTTCTATTACGCTTTGTAAATATTTAATACAAACGACTAACAATAAATAATTGATTGCCAAACAAAACCCCTCTGCAAATATGATCTAAGCCAGCAAATAAACCTACCCAGTGAGCACGCCAATCTTGGTTGCTCCTAATGTCTTTCCTTTAACATTTAGGAACTGTCAATCTACACCGAAGCATTATTTTCTGTTATAGCTCTGAACAACAGTACTTCATCGTTCCAGCAGAGTTCCTTACCTCCATGTTCTATACTTCATGATTCACGACACCAAATATTAAGCTTATTGTACGACCAGACCACGTCTTGCAGCTCTTAGAATGAAGAAGGTGAATTCAAATGTAGTTAATAGTAAAACAAAACTTATAGGTACAAAACAATGGACCTATATTCCGTTTTATAACCCTCTTGAAAGCCAATTAAGTACCTATACACATACTTCCATCGTGCCAATTTAATCCATTTTTAGTTCTAACAACTTCAACGTTTTTTAAATACCCTAAGATTAGCTCTTGTTGTTTTGCCTGCACCACTTTTTAATGATTCCCACCCCTCCCTTTTTCTCTTAGTATTGTGGTTTTGGTCTCTTAGGCTTACATGGTACACTAATTTCAGAGGCGAAAGAAAGACTTTTCCTTGGTAAGGGATGGCAGGTATAATAACAATTGTTCTCCTTTGTAATTTAGTTTTTTTATTTCCAAAGTTGGTTTTTGGTCATGGATATATTTCTTTGAGTTTATCCCTCTGAAAGCATCTAATTGATGAGATATGAGTAGATAAATTTTATTTCTTGAAATAACATTTATATTTGGGGACATCAGTAAGGAATTAATATTTATTAACAAAAACTCACAATCTGTGGTTGGTCAATGACTAATTGACTTACGTGATACACACTGAGTAAGCTTGCAGCTTACTCTGTACTTTTGATTGTTATTTATCAGTGTTTCATCACTTTTGTCTTTTACATTGCAGAGAGAGAGATAAGAATCATCTTGACAAAGTTGTGAGGGGGGGAGTGTGATTGAGAGAGAGGGGGGGTGATATGAGGTTATTATGATAAATTATGTATGGTTAGAATCCCACAATAAATTACAAATCAGAGTTAATATTTATAACATTAGAAACCATTAAATTCGATTAATGAACAAAAAAAAAAGGAAAGGAACAACAAGGCCAGTTTTCCAAAACTTGTGGCTTTTTCCTTCAAAAAACTTGATACAAGTGTCTCGACTCTCTAACTCTTTTAGCCTTCCAAATTATGTTTTGGTGAATTTATTTGATGAGTAGGAATGCAGACATTTCCTTTATATATTGATTGCGTGATCTGTCGTATCCGTTCTTTTACAGTTTTAAGAGTCTTCACACGATCGATATATTCCAAGAAAGTGATCAACTGTGGTCCTAAACTCCTAAACTAGGCTTCACATGTATTATGGTGTATGTTCTTGTGAATAGTATGATATCGGGTTATTTAATTATGCCGATTTTATTATTTTTAAAAGTTCAAAGGAGGTTCATTGGAGCGTATAAGGTTTCCTTGATTACTGTTATTAAGATGGATTACAGGCAACTACACTTGTAGCTCTATATTCTTCTATTTTATGTAGAAAATGATCAAATTCTGGTAACTATTTTATCGTGTCAATTTTTTTGGTTATGGGCCATTATGGGTTGGGTTTTAAAGTTTGTGTCCAGGTTAGGATGTGGGATGGGGGATGGATTGAATATTGACATGGAACTATGTTAGATGATGATCTGGAAACAAATGAAGTGGCGGAGGAGGGTTAGGAAGAAAGAGAAAGACATGAATTTGAATAGGCCTGTTAGCTATCACCTTCTTAGGCC
This sequence comes from Spinacia oleracea, assembly GCF_020520425.1. Taxonomy (NCBI): domain Eukaryota; kingdom Viridiplantae; phylum Streptophyta; class Magnoliopsida; order Caryophyllales; family Amaranthaceae; genus Spinacia; species Spinacia oleracea. Next base: position 25,153,057 of record NC_079489.1, read on the forward strand.
AAAAAAGAGTAGCAATTATTTCTCGGTTGAATTATTAGGTAATGGGCTCATTTTGGGAGTTGGGTTTTACTTAGTTTGTTGTTCTTGTTCATAAAAGGGGTGTTGTTCGAATATGGGATTTCATTTTAAGATTTTTCTTCACGATTTACAACATCTAGAAGGAGGTGAAGTGAAGTGCACCTCATAGAAAATAGATGAATTTAAGGTATGAATTTCAATCACCCTTCTTCTTTAGTTTCTGGTTTTGGTATGCTCCATCTTTTTGTTTTGCTACTCCGTACAATTTAATTTTTGAAGTGTTTTTCCCCTTTTCTTAATATATTACTAATATCTAAATATACCCCTTTCAAATGTCTAAAAGTCATTATTAAATTTGAATATCTTTTATCAGGCCAGTTCGTGATTGGAGTACAACTTATATATGCTCCCTTTCCTTTCTATACGACATTAAAGATGATATCTCTTTATTTTGAATTATATTAATACACAATACTCGATTAACAATGCAAGACAAAGTTCAGATTCAGGTCAATCATGCTAATTAATTATAATGAATTAATGACTAAGCACAATCTTTTTATAATAACCAATTGGATTGACTACCGTTATGTTTCACTTTTCTTTTAAGGTTAGAATTTTTGGATTTACAATCATACTCTTACAACTTATATTGTTACATTGGATATAAAGGTACATGGAAATTCGGTTGCAGGAGCAATATTGTACAAGAATTCATCTATTGAACTCATCATAGAGAAGACCTCTTTGAATTCCTCATTGGAATTATATCAAAGGCCATCGTTGTACACAATACATGGGACATTCTTAAGACTTGTAATGTTCCCATTTCATCATTCTGGATGCAGGTAATTTCTAATGCATATAGAAGAGAAGAAAAGTAGAGTTGGTCAAGTATGAGTCGGGTTTCTTTTAGGGTGGTAACCCATCCCGAATATATTTATTCTGGGATTCTCATGTAGTCAGTCATATATTTACTAGATGGTGTAGGAACTCCTGAAATAGGAATGTGAGGTTATTTTGGGTTTAGCGATAGGGTCTTCAATTTCTGGGAGAGAGATAAGAACCCGACACACAGTGGAGTGCTCACTTGTCACAAGCTGGCCGTTATGTGCCTAGCTGCTCGAGCTCAACTTGTGTTTAGTGGTTCAACTGATAAGACCATATCTGTGCTGCGTTGGGATGGCAGGATCCACACATGTTTGTCTATATGTATGTCTCTCTGTCTTAAAAGGCCACAATGGACCGTTTAAGTGATTGGCCGTGGAGAACAACAATGAAGCTAAAGGTCAACGATATATTATTTACAATGGAAGCATGGACAAGTTTGTGACGGTATGGAATGTGGAAGATTAAGAGGCAATGTAGATGTCCAGCAGCAATAGGTGAGTGGAGGTTAATTCTGCATCAAAAACGTTGCGGTCACAAAGTAGCTACCAGTGACTGCAATCATCTGATTATTAATAGATCCACCGCGGTAAAGTTGTTGGACTAACTAGGCAGACTAACTACCAGTAGCTTGTTTTTGTTTTTAAGAAGGTTTCTTGACAATTTGTACTATGTATGTATGAGGGAGGAGGGTAGAGAAAGAAATTGTGATTATGGAATTATCATTCTGTTAGGTATAAGTTATTTGATTATATTGATTGATCTAAGTGTATTGTGTGTTCTTTTAAATGTTTTTGAAATCCTCTGCAGATTTTGAGGAAAGCTACTTGTTGCTACTCTTTATTTGCATTTTTGATATTTTATTATGTAAATTATGTTTTCATCTTTCAATAAAGCTAAAACTGAAAGACAATTTGGAAGGCGTATTGCAGTACCATTTGGAAGGGGACAATGTGAGTTTCCACTATAAGTATTCTACATAACTTCTTCTGCTAAGATCGCTAACAGTAGTTGCTCTGTTAAAAATTTCTCGGATTTTAGTAGTCAGCTGAGACTATTAGGTAATGGAAGTTGTCTTTTTATATAAAACCTTATCTAAAACTATGTTGATAAATCTATGACAACATGAAAACCTTTTGTACATTTTCTTTACTAAGCAAGGAATGGAAACATAACATGAAAATTAGGTCACACAACAAGTTCTAGGTCATGCAACTAACTCAATATTGACCAAGTTAGGTACGATTTCAAACATGAAAACTAGGTCGGTCAATCAACGACAACATGAAAGATTTCTTAAGGTGGTTTGACTCGCTCGTTTATCCTCTATCTGATTTCATCATTATTGTGTTACCCTTATTTTCTAGGAAGTCCCTAATTTAGACATAGGGGCTACATCTGAATCAACCCCCATTAACTAAATGCGTTGTCCACGTGATATTGTCATTAAATGTTAACAATATTTCACAAAATTTAGACCTTATTTTAGACAAATATCACGCCTCCTCCTCTATTAGATTATTGAGTTAGTACTTAATAACTATATGTAAGTAGGTTGTTTTAGGAAACATTCAAGGGGAGTATTTTTTTGTGCTTTTACACGAGACTACACTTTCATATAGTAGTTGAGTTGTAGGTAAAAAAAAGGTGAATTGCATGTATTACACAAATCACAAGTCACATAATACTTTCAGCTCAAAAATTACAGAGTACTCTATCATCAATTCATCATTCATGTTTTAGTCATACAACAAGCTCTCCTTTGGCTCATTTGTATAACCTTTTCATACTATTCCTTTTAGCCAACCATGTTTCTTCACATCACCTTTTATTACATGTTGTTGCAAAAAACTTCGATATTGTATAGGAACGGTACTTTAATAGAGGTCGGAATAACACCATTTCTGTCCAAGTGTAATGTTTTGCAATGATGCTTGAAGCAACGATGCTTTGTATACACCTTTTGGCTTGTTATTGTACTTTTGAACTATCAACGAAACCTACATTGTAGACATACGTATGATTTCATATTGTCTATGGCATGCAAATTGAACATTAGCATTACGTTTCTAGCATCTACCATAAATTTGTAGATGCTCGATTTTTACTTAACAATTTACACAACAAATTTGTATAACTTGGGCGCAACTTACTATAGTTGTCAAGATTTCCTAGGCCAACTGTTATTTTTTTTCTTTCTTTTTTACATTCAACCACCTGTTATATATTTTCTACTAAGGGGAAATTACTGCTGTGTATAGTCGTTTTAAGTTTGTAAGATTTGATGTAAGTTTTATATATGGAGTACAATTCTTATTTCATTATTTACCTTTCAGATTTTTCATGAGATACCCCCGAGGTTTAAGTTTATTCACCAAATACCCTCGCAGTTTCAGTTATTTATCAAATACCCCTTAGGTTTCATTTTCTTGCATTAAATACCCTTAATGACGCTTAGAGGCTAACGACGTTAACTAGGCGTTAGTGTACTTTTACTATTATACCCCTGCAAAGACCCCGCCATTTCTTCTTTTGAAACCCTAAAACCCCATTCTTTCTCATCTCTTTCCTCAAACTCATCAATTCCATTGATTAGAAGAAGATTACCCACGTTCCGATGCGATTCTTTCACCTTTCAAATTTTCACTTTTATAAACTCAACCCAATTCAAATTGTCACCTTTCTAAAATCAACCCAATTCAATTCCGTCGAGTTTTCGATGCTATATCTGACGCAATTCAACTTCGTAGTATCTCCTGGAGGTACGTTCCATGGTAGATCCTTCGCCTCCCACCCTTCGCCTCTACAAATCCTTGGGTTCCTCCTCGACGATCGAAGAGAAAAAAACTCCAAATCGCAGCTGGCCTCCATCTTCCTCCTCCGGCAAAACATAAGATGTTAATTCAATTGCTGAAGAATTAAGGGGTTTTAATTTCTGAAATTCATATTCTCCGAAATTTATCGGCTGCTTTATTGATTGTTGCTGCTTTCTAGGCTTCTTTCGGATTGATCGGTGATGTATTTGCTCAATTTTTGAGATGGAGGTTGTTAATTCAATTGCTGAAGAATTAAGGGTTTTAATCAATTTTGATAACCGATTTTTCCTAGTTTAAGATGGTTTTATTCAATCTTCATTATCGATTCAATTTTGGTTTAATTTTGATGATTATGCAGGTTCGTGTTAGATTATGATGATTATGCAGTTGCTTCGCCTAAATGTTTGTCTTAGATTTTGGTTTGACTTTTGATGAGTATGCAGTTGGTTGTATGATAGGTGATCAAGTAGGTCGGTTGTTGATATGCAATTACATTTACCACACTTGGTTGGGAAGATGAAAATACACTGTGGAATCGTGACTTGAAATATTATGGAGATACACTGTGGAATTGATATGCAATTTTGTCATCAAAACATTGAGTCTATATATGGCCTCTAACCATTTTAGGGAATTTTGGTTTTCGTCATAGTTTTGTTACAAGTCACAAATTCATTAATGATAATAGTTTGACTGCAAATTGTAGGTTTCTTCGCTAGAAGAATTTCATAGTCCCGTTACCTTGACTCTATGCCTACATGGGTATAGAACATCAAACAATAGAATATCAATAGCCATTTTGAAAGTCCTTTGAATATTCTATTCTCCTTGAAGCACTTGTAAAGTCTTCTAAGAGATATATTCTTTAAAGTCGTTTCTAAAATCCTTTAGAGAATAAGTGTTCGGATATTCTGAAGAACTTCTAGAAGCCTCTGGAATGTCCATTTATGTTTGTTGTTTGCCTCGAAGACTTTCGAGGTCTATTTTCTCTCACTTGTCATTTTGGAAACGAATCTCTAAAAGGACACTATTTCAAGCAAACAAACATTATGTTCTCAAAATATGTGGTAGAAATATTACCCTTTTGTCTCATTTGAATAAATCACAATGAAACATATATATATATATATATATATATATATATATATATATCCCACTGAGTTCAGGAACTCTTTAGATATATTTTATTGAAAAGATATTTTGAAATTACTTTTCAATAGCTCTGACGAATTTGGTTTAGTTTGGTGGTAGTTGAGCATTTTGTTTAGAAATTCTAGGAAAACCTTTATGATTCATCATTGATCGAATCAAGTATTAATTGACTTCAATCATTTAAATTTAGTTATACCATATCTTATGGAGCTTGATAGTGAAATTACAACACAAATCATTGATGATCATTATTGGTCTAAGTAATCATCAACAAGATCTAACCTAGATCTTTATGATTTCTTGCCAAGTGGCGATTTTATACTTTTCTATGAATCTTTGAACTAGCCAAACATATTTAAACTTATATCACATTGAGTAAATAAACCAATATTCACTCAAATACAGGTGAAATAATAAAGTCATAAAATCTTTCTTTAGCTTTGAACTCTATTTTCTAGGAATTCTAACAATAGTTCAATTCTTTTTTTTTACTTTCAACAGGTTGTCTTGAAAGATCTAGAAATCAATCAAATTTTAAAATTCCATCAAAATAGATCTTTTGAATATTACCTTGTTGATATGGTCTAAGCAACAATGCGAAAGGTTTGTGGAACTCAAATCAAGAGATTGATTTGAACCTAGTAAAGTTTTATTGTTAGAGTTGTTTGTTTTAATCAAGTTTACATGACTCAACCCGTAAATGACCATTTCATTCAAACAAACAAACATTGTTTTTTTTTCTTGAATGTGAGTCTTCTGTGTTTGAAACAAAAATTTAGGTATGCCGGTTATGGAACAAAATGCCCATTAAGTTCCAGCCTTGAAAGGACTTAAAACAAACTAGATGACCCTACAACTAATGTAGCATTGCCATGCTTCATTTCCCACTTGTAGGTCATTAGTGTAGCCTAGCTTCCATGATTTGAGTTATTACTGAAGTAAGAAACTCAAGCGGTATATGATACCAAGGAAGTTTGATTGCTAGGTTACTTTTCTTTAAACATAAACCTATAGGTAGAAACGGAATTGTAAATTCCTTTCACTTGTTCCTTTGTTTTCTTATTTCTTGTACCCTTTCTTATAGTCTTAATAATTGACTTCTCTAGTGTTAACTTTTATAATTTGTTAGACATGTCCAATGTCACTCCAACAAAGGTCTTACCATTTCATGTTGAATATTTTGCTTCAACTAGTTCATCTTACCAGAAGCTTCTAAAGTTCTCTAAGCATCGATCTATTCGAATGTCTAGGAACTACACTCATTCGAGAATTAAATGGACAAAGATATTAAGTTGTTAACCATTGGTAAATTTGAGTGTTAAACTCAATGCTTTATGATCTCAAAACTACATTGTGTTTTGAATCCACAAGCACCAATTGGTTTGCCATTCGACTTTGTTAGTCGAAAACAGCCATAAAAGTCTCTATAAGAAACGTACATTTTAAATTGCTCATTTTGTCTCATTTCTGTGAATCATTCTCAGATTCACTATCAATCGCGAAAATTTACTGTTACCTTTCTAAAGGATTTACTGCAGTGGAAGATATTAATTATAAATAATAATTAAAACATATATTGAAGCATGCAAAGTCTAAACATTTATCAGGAGAACAACTTGAAAAGCAAACATGCAATTTAAACAAGTCATTGGCATTTTATTCGAAATATTTAGTTCCGGCAGGTGTGAATAAAATGAATCCAAGACCCCAAAATCATTGAAAAATTAAGCACCATTTGTCTTAATTCTAAAATATTTTAGGTAAGAAAATCCGTTGCTAATAGTCTAGAAACTATTCTTGGTTCATAGGTACGTCTAAGAACTTAATAGGAAAATCTATCCCATTTGCCACGACATAAAAGGACTCCTTACTTATATCGTTGAGTTCAACCAAAATCAACTTGTACTCACAACTAATTGTGTACCTCAACTTTTTAGCATCAAGAAGTGACACCTCGCAATGGCGGAAAACTATCACTAATCGACCTAAAAATGTACTCACAATTAATGGTGTACCTTACCCTTTTAAGATCAAGAAGTGACACCTCGCTATGGCGGAAAACTATCACTATCTTGATATAAAGGTTTTGGAATGCCACCTTTTAACTCAATTTTTTTAAACTTTGGAACTTAAGGCTTTTACTATGTTGGTTAGATTTTAAGTGAACTAAAATCCTTAATTATGCAACATAAGCAAACCATAATCTCATGCATAATATCAACACATATTTAAAGCAATAAATATCTTAAAACATGCATAAACTAAGTGTGATCTAGTATGGCCCGACTTCATCTTAAAGCTTCAACTTCAAATTCCTTCTTGAAAATGGATTGGAACTTCGTTCTTGAATTTCACCATAGGAGGCTCCATTTTCTTCAAATAGGATTTGCAATAATTAAAATAATTACAACAAATTGATGGTACGCAAACCATATTTAAATAAAAACCATGGTACTTTTGACCATATTTTACATTCAAATTTAATGGTATGCAGACCATATTTTCTATCCTATTTCAGCCATACTAGTCACTTTCGGTAACCTGCAAAACAATGTATTTACAATATACCATTCACCCATTCATTTATCATTGAATGGCCCACTTAGCAAGTTAGCAGAAAAATGCATCACATAATAATTGCAACAACTAATTAAGGCTCAAGAATCTACCAATTATTTGACCTTATTAGTTTAAATCGAGTTTATTAATCCTAAGGTAACAAGGACCTAATCAAGAGTTTAACCATTCATGAATAAAACTCTCACTCAAACCAAGAACTATATGCTTTACTAATTTTTAAACATAAAAATGTCTTTCCAAGTCTAATCGGAAACCACATATTTAATTAAAAATCTAAAGCTCATATATTTAATATTTTAAATCCCTTTTGATTAATTTTAGTTGATTAAAATAAATTAATCATAATTTATTTAAGGTTTTAATTTTATTAAATAATTAGTATAAAATTAATTATAATAATTAAACTAATAAAATTAAATACCGAGAAAAATTATAAGCACAAATTTAATTAATTAAATTCAACGCTCAACGAAAAATTAAACGTATATCGAAAAGCCGACGCAGTTCCACGAGCAAAACGCCCATGCCTTGCCACGCTAATCTCTACGCCAAGCAACCATAGGCCGCGTGCACAAGTGCATCGCCCATGTGCATGCTCTTCGTCGTCGCATAGCACAACATAACACGCTAGCACACCCAAGCAGGGAGCGTGAGGCATCCCTCCGTGGCTCGCACCAGCGCGCGCTGGGCAGTGGCGTGGCGCAGCAGCGCATTGCTCGCCATTGCACTGCCTTGCTATGCTGCTGCTTGCACAAGCAGCGAGTGCTACGCACAACGCGCACACGGATGTGCGGCTCGCCCAGCGATGTTGCCTTGTGCTTGCTTGCTCGCCCAACGCTGTTGCCTTGTGCTTGCTTGCTCGCCCTCGATCACTCGCACAAGTACACACGCACAGGCCGTAGCCCATGTGCGTGCTTGTGCCTTTTCTCGCTGCCACAACACCGCATGGGCGAAGAGCTCCCTTGCTCGTCGTCGTATGCCCGTACTATTGCAACACCCCTTAAGGGTAACATTAGGCTTACATTGCTTCGTGCGTGCAAGTTTTGTGAACGAATTTATAAAATCAAAAATCAAAATTTTATAACTTTTCAAAAGGTTATGACAAATTAATAAATCATATTTATTTCATAAATATTTAGGCGATAAATCAAAAATTCATTAATTAAAATAATTTCTGAAATACTTTAGGGATTAAATTTAGGTTTCATAAAAATTTAAAGATTCAAACTTAAAAAATTTTAGGTGGTATCCCAATTATATTACTAATTAATTATGAAAATCAAAACAAGTTCCAAATTATTTGAATTTCAACAAATTTATTATAATTAAAAATTAGGTAGCATAATTAACAAATTTAAAACTTAAAATTGTTAATCTTATGCAGTAGGTCTTTTATAAACTCAAGATTATTAAACAAGATTCGCAAATATTAATTTTTAATATCATTAAAATTTAGTTATGCATCCGAAAAACTAAAAGCTCCGAAAAGTCATAGTTAGGCTTCGAATTTGAGAATTCTGGGTTTGGCCGAAAAATAATTTTTTTGTCGAAATTTTAAAACGCTGTTTATATGCGGAATTCACTATAAAATCATAAGATTTCGATCATTATTGAAAAAACTGCCGAAAATCCTGCGAACATATTAATTAATAATCGCATGAATTTGCATTTAATTATACCAAATTAATTCACCCCTTTAATTCTTTGCAAATTTATAAGATTAATTCATATTAATTTAAATGATTATGCAATTAATTAGAGGCTCATGATACCACTGTTAGGTTATGAACAATCTAATGTCATGCGGAAAAACCATATATGCCAGAATCCAAATTAAATGCACATAATCATTTAGCATAATTTAGTAAACACACTTTGTGATGCGTGCCTTCCCTAGCTACCCCCGAACCGAACAAGAACAAGTTAGAACGGCAAACGTCGTCCCTCCGTAGAAAGTCCACAGTACGTTCGAATCCGCCTTAGATAGTACCAACTAAGATATAATATAAGGTTTATGATTTCGGGATCTCACTTTTAGGTGATAGGCAAAGTGTATTGAATTGTATTTCAATTTATGTGTATTGTACATGACCATAGGCCATGTATTTATAGGAAATAGGAAAAACCCTAAGAGCCAAAACCCTAGGAGCCAAAACCCTAGAACGATTTTAGGAAAGTCTAGGAAATATACCAAAAACCAATATTCCTAAAATGCTAGGGCTGGCCGGCTGCTTGCAAGGCAAGCCAAACGACCAGCAGCCTTGTGGCCCAAGCAAGCTTGGCGCCATGGGCCAAGCAACGCACAACCCGCACAAGTCCAGCACTACTTCGCACTGGGCGTTGGGCTTGGGCGTTGGGCATGTGCGCTGGCGCTGGCGCGCTGGGCCATTGTGTCTGGCGTGCTTGCGTTGGCGCTAGGCCTTGGTTCATCGAGCGATGGGCCATTGCTTCGTGCAACGGTTCGTCGCTCATTTCTTGCTTCCGACTCGTTTTTTCCGATTCCGGAATTTATTTCTGATTCGAACAATATTTACGTTTCCGATAATATTTTCGATTCCGACAATATTTCCGATTCCGATAATATTTCCGTTTCCGGTAATATTTACGATTCCAGTTATATTTCTATTTCCGATAATATTTCCGATACGAACCATATTTCCGTTTCCGGCAATATCTTCGATTTCGATAATATATAATTAATTAGGTGCCACATAGATATTTAAATTAATTAGTTACTAATATATACAACTCCATCCAAAATCAAAGACTCTAATAATTAAAAAATAAATCTAAAATAAAATCCATCCAAAATCAAACACTAATCTAAAATAAAATTCAAAAATTAAATCAAACATTAATCCAATATTAGAGCTCCACTTAGGAAATCTAATGGTTCCGGCCAATGAAAAATAAGACTTAAAAATTATTTTTGAATTAAAAAAGTCGAATGCCACGTAGATAATTAAATAATTAGGTGCCACTACAAGAATTTGTATCTTTAACGACAACCTAATTGCGACGGGTCAAAAGTCCCGTCGCAAAAGCCTTTTGCGACGGGGCTAACAACCAAACAATGACGGGAATAACCGTCACAAATGTCTTTTACGACGGGTTTACGACGGATTTACGACGGGATTTCTATTAACGACGGCCCCCTTTTATGACGGGTTCGCGACAGAAAATCCCGTCGTTAATCAACGATTATTGGCCTTTCGCGACGGGATTTCCCGTCGTTAATAGTACAATTTCTTGTAGTGCACATAAATATTTTTATCAATTAATTATTAATATTGCGCATATACTCCGTACAATTTCAACCAAAATCAAACACTATAATAATTTAAAAATAAATCAAAATGAAATTCAATCCAAAATCTATAACCAATCTAATCTAATATATAAAATATAGCAGTTGGTATATATATAGGAGTTTTATTTTAACGTAAAAATTTAATAGAATCCGTGAATCGCCCGAGCTAAAATCTAGTGAATAATATTTAAGACACTACCTAATTTAGGAAAAAACACACGTTTATTTTTTTTCTTTGAGGTAGGAAAAAACACACACGTTAGTGTAGTGTGTGATTCTCATTTCATGCAAAGTCTTTCTTGCCAACCCTTAAGAAAGAATGAAATAAATAAAAACAAATTCACACACGTACGTACTAGTGTATACTCCTCTTCCAAAATAATTCACAAAAATATCTCATTTTTCTTAGATTATTGTATACATATTAAAAACCACAATTATTTAGGAAGGGGACCGAGGCACTAACTAGCATGTTATCTACTCCGTATATATATATATGATTTATGGTTGAATGGTTGGTCTATCTATCTTGGAAGAAGTCATAAATTTATCAAAAAAGAAAAAGAATTTTGTAAATAGTCGCAACTGAGAAACTTATACTTCCTCTGTATCTAATCAAAAGATACACTTCTAATAATCGGTCGTATTTAATCCATCATTTAATGTTTTACATTAACGTAAACTTATACTTCCTCTATATCTATTTAAAAAATTCACTTCTAATAATCGACAGTATTTAATTAAAAAATACACTTTCTATTTTAGGCATATCATGATTTCCACTTCCAATTATATTAATCTTTCTCCCTCTCTTGTCGCTCACACTTACTCACAATCTCTTTATACGACAATAAATAATTCGCCACATGCAATAAATAATAACTCAATATCCCACTTTCATCTTATTTTAATAAATTCAACTCATTATCCTAAAACCACGTGTCAGTCAAATTGTATATTTTAATTAAATAACGAGGGAGTATTTTAAAAAGAAAAATTTGATCAAATACAACCTTTAAACGGTCTGTTTAAAAACGGATTAGCTTCGTCAAGCTGGATCGTGTCAATGCTAGAGGGCTCTCGTACTAATTTTTAAGATTTTTTGTTAGTTGCTTAAAAAATAAGAGTGTAATCACGCGGATAGGTCCGTCGTGATCGTGTCAAATTTCTTAAATGATGTCCATGCATAACAGATAACTCTCGGGTTTGGAAAAACTGGCTCATGTCGCGCCTGGCCAATCTCGTGGCGGGCTCGGGCTGTCCGCATGCTGGCTTGGAAATTCCCATCTCTATCCACAATAGCTAAAGCGGAGCGCTAATCCCGCCCCATTATTATTCACCCGCCCTATATAATTACTAAGACTCCTGCCTATATTATAACTTCCTCTCTCACCCATTTTTATCCCCACCTCCCTCCTCATCTCTCCATGAATCAGGTTAATAAATTTAGTTAATGTGTTTTAAAAGTTAATGAATTTGGTTCATAAATTTAATAAAATCCAAAAATTAAAAATGACAATTTAAACAGGCTTAGACTTCTTTTTGAGCTTGGTTCCTTCAAAAAAACAAAAAATCTAATTAATATTTTTTGTAAAAAGAGTACTGCATATTAGAAAATTTAATAAAAGATGTTAATAGGTATTTTATGATTTTTTTTATCCGTTAAATATGTTAATAAATTTGGTTAATAGTTATTGTAAAACTTTATATTAAAGGTATTCAAACACACATAGACTTTTGCATTTTGAGTTTCCACCATGGTAAAGACTTTACAGTGTGAGCTTCTACCATGTGGAAGCTTAAAACGAAGAAGTCTCTACCATGGTTGAACCTTAAAATGCAGAAGTTCTCATGTTAAAAAAGAAAATTAGAGCTTACATAGACTTTCGCAGTTTGAGCTTCCACCAAGGTGAAAGCTGAAACAGAAAAAGTCTCCACCATGGTGGAAGCTCAAATTGTGGAAGTCTCCATGTTAAAAAATGTTTTTTTTATAGCAAAACTTACAAAGACTTCCACATTGAGCTTCCACCAGGATTGACACTTCTACTATTTGAGCTTAGAGAAAAAGTCTCTACTATGGTTGAAGCTTATATTGTGGAAGTATCCATGGTAAAAAAAAATTATTTCAATTTTTATTAGTGATATTAACTAGTTTTGTGTAATTTAATGTTAAATTTATTATCCCGGCAAAATGTAACAATTATTTATTTGATTGATTTATTAATTATTTGAGTATTTGATTGCAAAAGAGGTAGGAAATATAGAAAAGGTAGTTTGTTGTAATTTAATGTTGAATTATTATTCCAACAAAATTTAATAATTATTTATTTCATTGATTTATTAATTATTTGATTATATGTTAATTAATTAAAATGGGGTACAAATTGTAAAAGAGGTAGGAAATACAGAAAAAATAGCTGGATCATTTAATAAAGAGGTAATATAGATAGGTGAGTAATATTTAGGGCGGAGTTTAATAAGCCCCTAGCTAAATTAACCACAACTTATCTAACAAATCGTATGCATCGACCTATTCATAGACGATGGCCCTAAAATTCAAAATTTATAATATATATAAATAAATTTAAATTTGTTTGTAATATGTACATCTCCATCCAAAATCAAATATTCTAATAATTAAAAAAAAAAGAATTTAAAAAATAAGATTTCTAAATTATTTTTGAATTAAAAAAGTCGAGTGTCACGTAGATATAGGTGCCACGTAGATATTTTAATTAATTAATTATTAATATCTACAACTCCATCCAAAATTAAGTACTCTAATAATTAAAAAATAAATCTAAAATAAAATTTAATCAAAAATCAAACATTAAAAAAATTAATCTAAAAAAAAATTTAATCCAAAATCAAATATTAATCTAAAATAAAAAAATTTCCAAATTCAAACACTAATCCAATATTAGAGCGAAACGTAGGAAATCTAAAGTTTTCCGCCAATGAAAAATAAGATTTCTAAATTATTTTTGAATTAAAAAAGTTGAGTGTCACGTAGATAAATAATTAGGTGCCACATAGATATTTTAATTAATTTATAGTAATAAATACAACTCCGTCCAAAATTAAATACTCTAATAATTAAAAATTTAATCTAAAATAAAATTTAATCCAAAATCAAACATTAATCTAAAAAACAAATCTAAAATAAAATTTAATCCAAAATTAAACATTAATATAAAATAAAATTCTAAGTCAAACACTAATCCAATATTAGTGCGCCGCGTAGGAAATCTAAAGGTTTCTGCCAATGAAAAATAAGATTTCTAAATTATTTTTGAATTAAAAAATTCGAGTGCCGCGTAGATAAATAATTAGGTGCCTCGTAGATATTTTAATTAACTAATTACTAATATATACAACTTCATCCAAAATCAAACACTCTAATAATTAGAAAAATAATGGAATTCAATTCAAAATCAAACACTAATCTAATCTATTCATAAAATATAGGAGTTTTATTTTAACATAAAAACTTAATAAAATCTAGTATATTTTCTGAATTATTAGAGCGCCACGTAGCAAATCTAATTAATAATATTAATTATATATGACACTACCTAATTTAGGAAAAAACACACGTTTATTTTTTTCTTTGAGGTAGGAAAAAACACACACGTTAATGTAGACATGTAGTGTGTGATTCTCGTTTCATGCAAAGTCTTTCTAGCCAACCCTTAAGAAAGAATGAAATAAATAAAAACAAATTCACACACGTACTAGTGTACTAGTACTACTCCTTCTCTTTCAAAATAATTCACAAAAATATCTCATTTTTCTTAGATTATTGTGTACTCCCTCTGTTCCATAATGTTAACTTGTGGGATATCATTGGATTCGTTTCAATATAAATTTTCTAAATATAAATTTTCTAAATATAAATTTTTTATAATTTTTACTAATACGAAATTAAAATTATTAACGGTTAAAGTAGTGCATTGGAGACCGCGCATAATGGAAAAGTGAGGAACATTATGGAACGGAGGGAGAACATATTATAAACCACAATTATTTAGGAAGGGGACCGAGGCACTAACTAGCATGTTATCTATATATATCTGATTTATGGTTGAATGGTTGGTCTATCTATCTTGAAAGAAGTCATAAATTTATCAAAAAAGAAAAAGATTGTTTTGTAAATAGAAGCAACTGAGAAATTAGAGCAACAAGACGGACAATGGCGAGCGAAGATCAGAAATTCCCAGCACAAAGCCAGGAAACTCAACCAGGCAAACAATATTTGATGAATCCACTTCCCATTTCTGTCAATCCGAATTATAAACCATCCAACAAACTTCATGTAAGCCTTACATTTCCTTCGTATGCATGAGATTCTTATATTAGATGTTAGCTAGAGAATACGACGTAGTTTTTGCGAGTCTGTGAAGTTTGCATCTAAACTCCTACATTTCGTACAATCATTTATGTTTCTCGCATATTATTATTATTATTATGATAAAGGTCGCAAGTTGTGGCAACATTTAATTGTCGCTATCTTACTATTCGGAGTTTAATTGGTACATTTAGGCGCCACGTAGGCTATGCGTCATCAGAATATTTTTACTATGAAAATATGTAAAGAAGGTATAGTCGGGATGAAGAAGGAAACAAATTAGAATATTAAGATTTTCTAACCTTTTTTTTTGAAACATGTATAATAGGTTAGGTGAGTTAAACATTTTAATATCCAATTTTCATCATGACACATAAGCATACCATGTCATCATTGAGTCACGGCTTAAAGGTCGCATGTTGCGACCTTTATCATTTTTGTATTATTATACCTAAGACAGTACGTACGTTATTCTTTATTTTTATTTTTATTTATATTTTTTTGGTACAAACAGTACATACGTTAATGTTGCAGGGAAAGGTGGCATTAGTAACTGGAGGAGATTCGGGGATAGGAAGAGCAGTTTGTTACTATTTTGCACTCGAGGGTGCAACTGTTGCCTTCACTTATGTTAAAGGCCCGGAGGATAAAGATGCAGAAGATGCCTTGGAATTGATAAGAAAAGCTAAGGTCAGTAATGCACATGAACCAATTGCCATTCCTGTTGATCTTCGAGGTGAACAGAATTGCAAGGAGGTGGTTGAGAAGGTAGTTAGCAACTTCGGATGCATCGACGTCTTAGTGAATAATGCAGGAGTTCAATACTATGCAAAAAGCATTGAAGAAATCACTGAGGACCAGCTCAAAACGACATTTGAAATCAACATTTTTGCATACATTTTCTTGGCAAAGTATGGTTAAATCAAGCAAAAGATTTTCCCAAAATAAGCATATATAGTCAATAATAAGGATAATTATGTAATTCCTGCATGTATGCAGGCATGCAATAAAGCACATGAAAGAAGGAAGCTGCATAATCAACACAGCCTCCGTATTGGCATACAAAGGAGAAGAAACTCTTGTTGATTACAGTGCCACAAAAGGAGCCATTGTGACCTTCACTAGAAGCCTCGCCCTCCAACTAATTAAACGAGGAATTCGAGTGAATGGGGTAGCACCAGGTCCCATCTGGACTCCTCTGGAAGTAGCTTCACTTCCTGTAGAAAGGGTTGTCACTTTTGGTTCAGAGGCGGCTATGGATAGAGCAGGACAACCCTTTGAACTCGCACCATCTTATGTATTCCTTGCAAGCAACGACTGTTCATCCTACTTCACTGGACAATTCCTCCATCCTAATGGTATCTTGTGTTATTTCTTTGTGTTGTTGCATTATACAAATAACTTATCTCTTTATTTTCCACTCTTTCACAAAAAGGTACTCCGGCCGTAACTAAGTTGAATAAGTTTTATAGTCTTCATATAAGAACTTAACAACTACAGTCCTTCGTGCTCCTAACCTCTTTAAATATATGTCGGTATTAAAAGTTAATGTTGGTTGAATACTCAAATGTGTTATATACCCTAATAATTGATATTAAGGAAGACATAATTATTACCCCGTACACTAACATTTCTCCCCGTTTCTCTTTATTCCTTATAAGATACATATTATATAATACTTTATCTATGAGATTTAATTAGATGTATAAATACTAGGATACAAAGTATATTATAATGGGCCCTAATCTCTAACTTTGTCTAGGGCTCTTAAATTCTCGGGAACGGGCTTGTAAATTAGTTTTATAGATGAAGCTAGCCAGCTAGGCCTTGTAATTTCTAACTAGTTGTTGATTGTGTTTCAGGTGGGATGATCGTTAATGCCTGATCGGATCGATCCAAGTGTATCCTCGAGCTAATTCAACAAATACAATTATGGATTGGTTAACTAATTCGTGCTACTCTCTCCGTCCCATTTTTATAGTCTTGTATTCTATTTTGAGCGTCCCAAATTATAGTCATTTTTTATTTTTGGCCATTAAATTTTTACTTTTCCATGTACTATATTAAATAAAAATACATTAAAAGTACGACAAAACAAAAACATGTACTATATTACAATCTATCTATACTATATATTAAAAGGCGTTTGTAAGAAAGTTTACCATGCCATGTGGTGCTCTCCTCTTCCAATTTGACACATGTCATTCCATGTCATCTATATATTCCAAAATTCCAAAATCAATTAGAAACACTTGTACTCCCTCCGTATTTTTTTAAGAGATACACTTGGTTGGGCACGGGTCTTAAGAAGAATAAAAGAAGTGGGATTGGGGTAGATATTTTAATAAATAAGTACATTGGGGACCATGTCCTTTTGAACAAGTGGAGGTGGGGGTGGGGTGGGTGTAGTTGTAAAATTATTTTGTAATTGGATGGTGGGTCATGAAGTGTAGTAGATATATTATTTAATTAGGTGGTGGGGTTGATAAGTTACCAAAAATGGCAAGTGTATCTGTTAAAAAAATACGGCCGGAAAAGGCAAGTGTATCTCTTAACAAAATACGGAGGGAGTATTAGTTTATACAAGATTTGAACCCATGACCACTTGGTTCAAATGCAAATGCCTTATCCACTTGGCTATGTCATGCTAGGTGTTATTTTTTGCAAATGAAATATAGTTAGTGATGAGAAAATCAATAACTTAATAAGAGTAGGAGTTAATTATGTTTTTTATTTGCAAAAAGGTATAGTTAAAGTTATCCAAGTAATGACTCGGGGCATCGCCCGAGCCAAAAAACTAGTTGACTATAAAATGGGAATTTTGGATCATCTAGAGTTCTAAGATAACTATACAAGGTAGAGTTAGAGCAATATCAACCGTTGAATGAAAAATGAATGGCTCATACTATTATCTTTCC
Organism: Spinacia oleracea; assembly: GCF_020520425.1. Lineage (NCBI taxonomy): Eukaryota > Viridiplantae > Streptophyta > Magnoliopsida > Caryophyllales > Amaranthaceae > Spinacia > Spinacia oleracea. The sequence continues at coordinate 25,171,087 of NC_079489.1, forward strand.
GAAATTCCCCCTATTTTTTCTCATTAATATTCACCCTCTGATTTCCCCTTTCCACTAATATGAGCCATTAATTTTAAAATGTGAGATTTAGATACAACTCTATCTTGTAGAGTTTTATTAAAACTCTAGAGGATCCGGACTCCACTGCTTATATCTATAACTAGGCCTTAAAATGAGGGCCTCGAGTTATAAGACATGGCAGCGCATGATGTTTTCAAATTCATTGCATGTGTGATCTACTTTTTACCAATTTGTCCCACAATGTTCACCTTTTTTTTTCTTTTTTTTTCTTTTTTACCAATTTGGTCTAATGGTCCAATAAAATCTTCTACAAGCAAGGCAACTATTCAAAATCGTACAAGAGGTTCATCATTCAAATATTAAAAGGATCGAATTCTACTACAAGAAATATGAAAATGGGCCACAAAATTAAGGCTATGTTTGACAACCACTTTCATTCACCTTAAATGATTAGATGCTAAAAGTTTAAGTAATCTTAAAAGATTAGAAGCGTTTGATAAAGAGCTTGAATAAAATTTAAGGTAGATAAGTTGACTGAAATCGTGTTACGATAGTATAGGAGTATACGGAGGATACGATAGTATTATTATGTTAATATTGTAATATTCTAGAGATACGGAGTTACCTAATTAGCCTTCCTAATGTAATATAAATACGGAGTAAAGTAATGAGAAGAACGACAGATTGGAAATTACACATTATTTGTCATGGTATCAAGAGCTTAGGTAAAAACCCTAATGTTTTTTCCGCATCGAGAATTGAGAACGCAATCCAATTGATTGCGAGTGAGATTTAGAAAATTTGTTACGATCAGTTATTGATTGCTAGCAAACGAGAGGTTAATTATTTTTTGTGTGAAACAAACGTTAGTGTTTTGTAACAAAAGCTGCAATTTTTTTTTGTGTGCTTAAGTTATGGGCAAGGATGATGAGGTATCCCTAGTTCACACCACGGCTGGCCTAGATTACTATCTCGGGTCGGGTGATGGTCCGGGTATTGTGATTACGCCGGCCGTATTACGAGGGGCTTCGAACTAGCTGTGCGTCGTTCGCTAGTCTCCAAGTGGAAGTACGCGTTCATCGAAGGGACGATCGTGGAACCTACGTTAGATGCTAAGAATATGAAGTATTGTCTTGCTGTCAATTCGATGGTCGTTTCTTGGATCACGAATACAGTGGATGAGAATTTGAGGTCCACCTTAGATGATTTTGATATTGCGCTAGAGTTGTGGGCACACTTGAAAACTCGTTTTTGTGTGGTCGGTGGTACAAGGGTCTGTCAACTGAAAATTTCATTGAGTGAGTGCAGACAGACGCCAACAGAAACAATCACAGAGTACTTTGGCAGGTTGTCGAAGGTCTGGAAAGAGGTAGTACAGTATTCTCGGGTTCCGAAGTGTTCGTGCGGAGGTTGTAAGTGCAATATTGCTAAACAAGTTGATGAGATTCGCACCGAGTATTACTTACATTATTTTTTGATTGGCCTTGATAATCATTACGAGGCTATACGTGCTTAATTGTTGGCACAAACACCTCTGCCATCTGTAGATGAAGCTTATCATACGATCTGTAATACGGAGAGTATGCGTGTGAAGGCAGGAAAGGATCGGAGAAGTAGGCAGTCATGGCTTTCAAAGTTGAATCGAAGCCTAAGCAGAGGTTCGAAGACACGAGTGATAAGTTTTGCACTCACTGCAATAGAGAGGGGCATGATGTGGCAAGCTGCTATCAATTGATAGGTTTTCCCGAGTGGTGGGATAAGAAGAAACGTGGTGGACGAGGGCCTGGACGAGGTGGTTGTGCGTCTGTCCGTGGAGGCAGGGGAGGTCCGAAATTGCTGGTCCGTCTACTGCACTGGCTCGTGCTCATGCAGTGAGCAGCAGCCCTGTCGAGGCATGTGACAGTGAGGGAGTAGCTACAACAGGGCTCGTGGGAGTTACAAGCTCTCAAGTTCAACAGATTGTTGACATCTTATCTAAAACTACAATTAAGTTGCAAGGTAATTAATATAGCTTTAATATGGATGATTGACACTGGAGCTTCAAATCATGTGATGGGTGATATTTCGATTTTGACAAATATCAAAACATCAGGAGATTGTTCGGTTGTGTTACCGTATGGTCAATCGGCAAATTCAAATCAATATGGCATCGTCACATTGGCGGGTGGATTAGTACTTGAAAATGTTTTATTTGTGCCTACATTTAACTGCAATTTAATTTCCGTAACTCAATTAAGTGACAAATTAAATTGTTCTGCTCAGTTTACTAACAAAATATGTGTTATTCAGGACCGCACGACGAGGATGGTGATTGGCGTGGGTGATCGACATCAAGGACTATATTTTTTCCGGGGCGTTCCGAGAGTACGGGTGCTAGCAGTAGAATGTGTTGTGGATTTGTGGCATTACCGAATGGGACATCCGTCGGAGAAAGTATTGAAGTTACTCCCTCCTGTGAGTAATACTAGTAGGAAAAATAATAAAGTTTGCGATGTATGTCCGCGTGCAAAGCAATGTAGACATAGTTTCCCAATTAGTGACAATCATGCTAGCAGAATGTTTGAGTTAATTCATGTTGATTTGTGGGGTCCCTACAAGAAACCTTTGTCTTGTGGAGCGAAGTATTTTTTGACAATTGTTGATGATTTCTCTAGGGGTGTTTGGATTTATTTAATTATCAATAAAACAGATGTTGAGTTGATATTTCTTAATTTTGTTGCTATGATCAAATGTTAATTTAATCAAGTCATCAAGATTGTTCGGAGTGATAATGGGACTGAATTTAATTATTTACACGGATATTTTTCTAAACACGGCATGTGGTTTGAGTCATCGTGTGTTGGAACCCCACAACAAAATGTGAGAGTTAAGCGAAAACACAAACATATACTAAATGTAGCGAGGGAATTGCGCTTTCAAGGAAATTTGCCAAAGAAATTTTGGGGGGAATGTGTTATGGCCGCTTGTTACTTGATTAACCGGACACCCACTCCGCTTCTCAATAATAAAACTCCTTACGAAATGTTATTTAGTTAAGTTCCTTCGTATGTGCCCATTCGTGTTTTCGGTTGTTTGTGTTATGCTTATAATCTCCGGAGTAAAGGGGACAAGTTTGAGTCGAGAAGTAGAAAGTGTGTGTTTCTTGGGTATCCGTTTGGACGGAAAGGGTGGCAATTGTATGATTTAGAGACACGAGAGTATTTTGTCTTGCGTCACGTAAAATTTCATGAATATGTGTTTCCGTATAAGGTTGCCTCAAACGAATCGATAGGTGTCCAAAGTGAGAATGGTGTGACTGACGGTGTGTGGGACGATGATGTTGGATATGAGCGTTGGCACCTAGGGTCTGTGGTGCAGGGAAGAGTGCACCAGTGCTGCCCCACAATGCAGGATGTAGGGTGAGGGTGAGGTCTTGGAGGCGACTGACGAGGCACAAGGAGAGGCGCATGGGGCGTTGTGTGATGCAGGCGAGGCGCTGCAAGGTGAGGCACAGCAAGGCCTTGCTTCTACTATGCTTGGCGCTGCTGGTCTGTCTTCGTCTGCTGCTACGAGTGAGAGTGAGCAGGTACAACAGCTTGGTGTGCGTAGCAAGCAAACATTAGAGAGTATACATGAGAGTGTGAGAATGGGTGATGTAACGGGAAGTACGGAGATGAGGGAGGAGGATACGGTGTTGGGAAGAGGGAAGCGTGAAAAGTTTTCATCTTCAAAATGACGAGATTATGTGATGCATACAATACGGAAAAAATATAGTGCTCCTGATGAAGGAAATAATGCCCTTGGTCCAAGTATGCATTCAATGCTAAGTCTAATAAATGCGGTTCAGTATTAATTAACCAAGTTAATAAATTCAGTGAGATCAAGTGAGCTGAATGCCTAGCTAGAGGCCGCTTCAGTTCAAGTGGAATTAATAATATTAATCCACAACTTACTCTTGACTGAACCCGTAGGGTCACACAAATAGTACGTGAACGGATCAAGTATTTAAGTGAATATATTATTCATTAAATACTCCATTTATGAACATTCGGAAACGACGGATCTCGGTTCCAGTGGGAGCTGAAATCGTCAAAAGGCAAAATATAGAATGCTCCTGAAATGAATATGATAATTATAATTTGCTTAAAATGATTAATTTGGTAATATTTTAGTCAAATAGGTATATCAAATGGAAATTTTATTTATTAAATATTTTGGTCAAATTACTTATTAAACATATAGAATATGTAATACGTAGTATGACGAAATTGCATTTTAATGATTAAATGAATATGTTCAAGATTTATTAATTCTACATTTTTCTTTATGAGATGAAATATATCTTTATGTAGGGGGTTTATTTTTGTATTAATTTCCCGTAGATACCTCTTAAAACTTCTTCATATTTACCATGCTCTTAGATTTCTTAAGGGAGGATCTTCTTCCTAAGGGATCAAATTTGCCAAAGTCTTATAATAAGTCTAAGAAGGTAATGAAAGACCTTGGTTTGTCATATCAAAAAATTGATGCATGTGTCAATGATTGCATGCTTTATTGGAAGGATAATGAAAAGTTGAATGCCTGTGACATATGTGGTGCATCAAGATGGAAGAGTAACAAACACAATGAGGAAGAGAAGTGTAAATCGAATGGTAAGAGAATACCTCAGAAGACACTACGATACTTTCCATTAAAACCGAGGTTGCAAAGACTATTTATGTGCTCCAAGACTGCTTCTTTTATGACATGGCATCATGGGAAAAAGAAGAAAGATGGTACAATGAGACATCCAGTTGACGGAACGGCTTGGGAGCCATTTGACACAGAGCATCCTAATTTTGCATCAGACCCTCGAAATGTCAGGCTCGGGCTTGCTAGTGATGGTTTTCAACCCTTTGAAAATTCAAAAACATCATATAGTATATGGCCTGTTATCCTTATTCCGTATAATGTGCCTCCCAAACTTTGTATGAAGCAGTCTAATATGATTTTGTCAATGCTTATTCCTGGTCCTAAAGGTCCTGGTGATGCAATTGACGTATATTTGCAGCCTCTAATTGAGGAATTGGAAGATCTGTGGGAAGTTGGTGTGGAGACCTTTGATGCAGCAACACAACGTCATTTTTCAGCTACGTGCAGCTTTAATGTGGACCATTAATGATTTTCCAGCCTATGCGATGTTATCTGGTTGGAGCACTAAGGGGTATCTAGCATGCCCTTGTTGTCTTAGGGATACTCGGTCAATGAGGCTACCTCACGGAGGTAAGGAATGCTATATGCGTCATAGCTGCTACTTTCCAATGAATCATAGATGGAGAAAGGATAAGAAATCATTTGATGGAATAGTCGAGCGTGAAGGACCTCCACAACCTTCTTCAATAGATGATATTCTTAATGAACTTAAGGATCTCGAGAACATTATATTGTCTAAGGATCCAAGTGTGAAGACAAAAATATCTCATGAAGTTAGGGGGGACAATTGGAATAAGAAAAGTATTTTCTTTGAACTTCCATACTGGAAGACAAATCTCTTACGACACAATTTAGACGTGATGCACACTGAGAAGAACATATGTGATAGTGTTCTTGGGACAATAATTAATATTCAAGGGAAGACAAAAGACACTTTTAAATCACGTCATGACTTGAAAGATTTGGGGTTGCGGCCTACATTGCACCCTATCAAAGTAGGGGACAAATGAAAGATGCCTCCAGCTCCATATACTTTTTCCTCCTCCGAAAAACAATCATTATGTAACTTTTTGAAAGAGCTAAAAGTCCCTGATGGTTTTTCATCAAATATATCTTATTGTGTAAACTCGAAGGAAGATAAGATTTCGGGTTTGAAGAGCCACGATTGTCATGTAATACTTGAGCATCTTCTTCCTTTAGCAATACGTGGTCTTCTCACTCCACTTGTACGTGAAGCATTAATTGAGTTGTCATTGTTCTTTACTTTATTATGTGGGAAAGTACTTAATGTGGATGATTTGAAGCAACTAGAGTCCCAAATTCCTATAACTCTCTGCAAATTGGAGAAGGTTTTTCCTCCTTCCTTCTTTGATGTGATGATGCATTTACCTATCCACTTAGCTAACGAAGCTATAATGGGAGGGCCAGTTCAGTTCAGATGGATGTATCTAATAGAACAATACATGTATAAGCTGAAGTCTTACATAAGGAATAGGGCTCATCCGGAGGCTTCGATTGTAGAGGGCTATGTAGCAGAAGAGTGCATGAATCGTTGATCTAGGTATATGCAGAGTATAGAGACCCGATTTACTCGACTTGATCGAAATTATGAAAATAGCCAAGGTCATGATGATACCCTGCCTATTTTTAGTCATTCTGGTCGAAGCCTAGGGGCTGCAAGTGTTAGAGATCTTGAGAAGGTGGAATTGGATGACGCTCACATTTATATTTTGAAGAATTGTGATGAGGTTCAGCCTTTTCTTAGGTAAGAGAACGAGTTTTATTAAGTTCATTTCACTTTTCTTAATAACTTCCTTTCCTTTTTTTTATAAAGTTTGTCACTTCAAATGAATTTTTATTAATATATTCACAGAGAGTATTCTGAAATACAAGCATTGACGAATCCTGGAATCTCTGAAGAGGAATGGTGCAAAAACTTTAAAAGTTGGTTCAAGATGGAAGTAAGTACTGAACTGTTCAAGAACTGAACTGTTCTGAACTGATCAGAATTGTTCAGAACAGAACAAAATAGTTCTGATTAGTTCTGATCTGAACAGAACAGAACTGATAAGTTCTGAACGAACTGAACTGAACTAATCAAGAACTGAACTGTTCTGATCTGATCAGAACTGTTCAGAACAAAACAGTTCTGATTAGTTCTGATCTGGTTAGAATAGAACTGATCAGTTCTGAACGAACAAAACTGAACTGTCTTTACAAATTAATAAATTCATTCTTAAATATTTCTTTTTGGTAGGTTGCGCGGTTATATGAGAATAATAAAAGCATGGAAATGTAAAATTTGCTTGCATTATCACGTGGGCCAACACGATATGTTACTTCTTTTACTGGTTATATTGTTAATGGATATAGGTTTCACATAGAAAGTCGTGAAATGTCTTTGAGTACACAAAACAGTGGGGTGGTTGTTATAGGAAACACAGGGGATGGAGATGAGAACATTGATTATTATGGAGTAGTAACAGATATAATAGAGATCCAGTATCTTGGGCGAAACCGAGTTGTGTTATTCCGTTGCAAATGGTGGGATGTTTATGATAAGGTAAAGGGAGTAAAAGTTGATGAATATGGAGTTGTTAGTGCTAATTTCAATAAGCAATTAAAAACTAATGAACCATTTATTTTGGCTAGTCAAGCTAGGCAAGTTTTCTATGCCGTTGACAACCTAAATAAGGGTTGGAAGCTCGTTTCAAAGACTCAACCGCACAACTATGATGATAATGAGGAAGGTGATGCGTATCAGCACGGTGAATTATTCAAACCTACATACGTAGCATCCTCTTTGACAAGCGCTAGTGCTGAAGTTTGTAGAAGCAGGGATGTCGTGGATCTAATTATTGTGACAGATGATATAATAAGTGGAGAGCAAGGACCCATGAAGAGGCTAAGAACAGAATAGTGCAATTACTTATTTTTTCTTTAAAGATTTTCTTTTAGGATTTGTTTTAAACTTTTGAGTTATTTTTAATTCTTATTTTTTTGATTTTATAGTTTCTGAATTTTTTCACATTTAAGCTTGGTCACGACTTTGTTCAACTGGTTATTGTTATTATGACTCTTATTGTTATATTTATTGTTATTTTGCTGCTCATTTCTAAATAGTCATGTTTTTTGCTTGGTGGTACTTACTGCTTCTGATTTGCCTTGGTACCTTGCTCCATTTGCACCTCATCTGATATTTCAAATGTCAGGGGTTTGTATAATATCATAAGTGAGGTTTTCTAGTTTGGTTACATAGTTGTTTTCAGCAAAGTATAGTGAAGAAGGGACAAAATTCATGCTCACACAACTGTAATGCATGCTCACATAGTCTGACATCAAATTATTAATATGCCTTTTGATCATTCTCCCCTGTGTTCCTTTTTCTTAATGTGTGTTTTGAATGTTGTTCGTGCAGACTTGCACTTTCTGATATTCTTCCTGTTCGTGCACATAATGCAGAATGTTAGCGATAAGATACTCGATTTGTCATTTCCTTTATACATTACTAGGTTTATTTATCATGCTATTGAGATAATACTATTGTTTATGAATACTTCAAATATTTATTCATTTATTGTAGGGAAAATGGTTCGTTCAAAGGAGGAAGTAGTCCGTCTACATGAGAAAACGGTTCATCCATCACATAAAACCTCTTTGCTGGGATCTAAAAGGAACTATGTCCCACCGCAATTGTTGGCTAGGGGACGTGGACAAAGGTTAGCGGATATGTATACTTTCAAAAAACAAGCTACAACCGCTTCTTTAATCGGAATTGGAGTTGGGGCTAAAACATCCACTGGAGTAGGCAGTGAGGTATTAAAGCCCATTCAAGGTCAAAAGAATAATTCCAAAGGGCTTCTTACTGGGGATGATTCTTGTAACACCCCGACAATTCTCTCTTTTCTAAAATAATCTTTTAATATAAAACGTAGAGAATTATCAAGGCATTATCGCCCGTGTGAAAACGTAACGGCTTATTCAGAATTTTGCAGCGGAAAACATAAAACTAACTTTAGGTTTATAAATAATCGATTACAGATTTAGTCCCCAAAAATCAACCAACGAAAATAAGGAAATATAAATAGTACGACAAGTTTAAAGTCCCAATTAACAAACCCAAGTTAACTTAGCAAATCAAAACTAAATACAAGCTCTCTATTCCCGATCCCAATGATGCAACATCTTCAAACCTGCAGATGGACAATGCTTATTGATCCTTAGAGACTGCTCACCAAAGATTGGGTCATCACAGGATCAATAAGGCATAGCCATGATCAACATGCACAAGCAAAAGCACGTAATCAGCAAAGCTGAGTACTACATACTAAATCAATAATAATCCTAACATGATTCTATTAAACGAACAATCCTAACATGGTACTAAATAAAACGTAAGCAAGGATAATCAAGATATATTGACTTGAAGACTATACTTGACTGAACTAGACCTTTGTATCATTAACATTATTTTAATTGAAATAGTCAATGGACCGAGTTGCTACTAGAAACTTCTTCTTCTTCACTAAGGAAGACGAGGTACGGGCGCGACTCCGTAAACCCCAATGACCTGCGATATCGAGGGACTTTTAAATAAAAATAGGACCGGTGATCAATCCGGCCCCAGAAAAAGTCATAGGCTACCCATGACCCCAACTCCTGATTGTCCGTCACTTTAGACGTGCACAGTCTAAAGCTATTGCTACTCATTTTCACTTTACATGACTTAACTTTTAATACTTGGTTATGACTCATCAAACATAAATATTATATTCAAGAAGTAAACACAACTTCTTTTATCTTTGAATTAAACAAGTGATCACAACGTTCAACCAAGAGCCAATTCCAACCATTTTAATCCTTCATTTATCCATATTTAAAAACCTTTATTAGGTATAAGGTTCAACTACCAAACAAGGTCCTCGGCCCTTATAAAGTAGTGAAAATCTAAAGAGGAACAACGATCAATAAAGATCTAAACCAATATTAAATAATATAAAGTTCCACAAAACCAACATGCTTGCATCAATATTCCATGCTAACATGATTCAATTCTTATAAATAAAGTTCTATGCTCAACGCATTAATTCAACGACATTGAACATGAAATTCCAACATAAACAAGTTCATAAATATATTCATCATATTCTCAATACAACACACATCCAAGCACACGGTATGTACGTACCTTGTGTAAACAAACTGATAGGCCACTTTAACGAATTCAAAAGTCACCCACAAAGAATTCTCCGCCTAAAATAATCAAGAAACGTACCCAAATCAATTCCTAATCATTGGCAACCATAACAAAGCATTCTAAATGCATCCCAAACATATTTAGAACATTCCCCAATATCAAAACTTAAACCTTTGATTTCCTAGCATCATAATTATTGAATTAGTGATTGAAATTCGTTGAAAACTCTTTGCAAACATCGTACTTTAAATTTTCAGCAATATAACTAATTTCAAACTACTCCAAAACATAATTAACATTCTTAGAATCATACAAATAATAGCTTTAATAATATATAGTCATTCTATTATGATTTAATCATTAAAAACCTTAAAAATTCACACTTTAATAATTAAAAACTCTTATTTCAATTCAATTATGTAATCTGAAAATTAAATTATTAATTAAGCATAGTATATAATCTGAAAATCTAACTTAATCATAAAAACTTATAATTTATATTCACGAAACATGAATTAAATTAATAAAACTTAATTAAAACCCTAATTTAAACGTAATTAACAAATCTGAAAATAATTAAATTAATTTCGACAACATATAATCTGAGAATTAGTAATTAAATCTTAAAAATCATAAATTTATTAAATCAAATCATGAATTAAATCACTAAACTAATTTAAACCCTAACTTATGTATTAATCAACCAAAACTGAAAATAATTAATTTATAATATCAATACCAAATCTGAAAATTATAATTTAATTATAAAGATTAATAGTTTAATTCTAGAAACATAAACAAAAATCAATAAACTTAATTAAAACATTTAAATAACTTAGGGTTTAAGAGAGTCAACCAAAAGGGGAGGAGGAGTGCTGGCCGGCGGTGACTAGGGCACGGCGGGGACAGCGGCGGCTAGCAGAGGTGGCGCTGGTCGGGTCAGGTGTCGGCACGGGTGGTTGCTGGTGGTTGATGGTCGAACCAAAAACACTGAGATTAGGGGGGAGAGAGTGGAAACCGAATCCAAGGAGGAGGAGGGGGAGTTGCCGGCTTGGACAGGCGTTGCAGGTGGGCGGCGCAGCGTGGAGGGGAACGACGAGTGTAGAAGGCGGTGCTCGGTGGTTGTGCGTGGTTGCCACCAACAGAAACGAGTGAGGAGGAGAGCAATAAAACTAAGGAGAAGAAAGAAGGACGAAGCAAGAGAGGGAGAAGGGAGAAAGGAGATTACCGGCGGCTGGCGAGGGACGGCGGTGGTCCGGCGTGGGTGGCTGGACGGCGGCGACAAGGGGAGCACTAAGGTGTGAGAGTTCACGTGAATTCTTGAAGAGGGTTTGAGGGTTTTTCTGCTTTTCTTTTCACGTGAAGGAGAGGAGAGGATTGAGAGTTTTACATGAATTTGGAATATGGGTAAGGGATGTGGGTTTACTTATTTTGGGCTTTGCTAACTTGGGCTAGGATTAGAATTACGTTTGGTATTTGAATTCAACACCGCTTAAGATTGTTTTCTAATTTCAATCGTGTTTTCGTAATTCAAATTCTTTTCAACATCAAATTCTAAAATTATTTGAATTTCATAAACCGTTGAAATATTTAGAATATATTTAAATTAAATTAAATATACATTAAATGTATAAATATAATAAAGTTCAAAAATCGTTAATTATTTAGAACGTACTTTAAATAAAATAAATATACGTTAATTATATACTTATTATTTAAATTAGTAAATTCTATTAAAATATAAATAACTATACGTTAAAATATATTAATAAAATTTATAAATTTACGGGGGATTACAATTCTGATATTAACGTTGATGGAGCTTTCTTCGATCCATTATTTACTTACCTTTCTGCCACAAGGAATAACATAGAAGGCTGGGAGTTATCACCTGAGCCAGTTCATGAGGAAAATATGGATGATGAGCTCTCATCAGAAGATGAGGATATGCACATTCAAAATGGAAACGAGAATTTTGATAACCATGATAACGAGGCTTGTGAAGACATACTTGAAAATGTTCATGTCGATGAGATAGAGATATCTCAAACAATTCAAGATGTGAACGGTAATGGTTTATCTTTATAAAATTTCCTTGATTATCCTACATACTTAATACTTCTATTGATTATTTGTTTTAGTTGAAGGTGGGGGCTCTTCTTTCGCTGAGAAGAACGTGAATCGGAAAAAGAGGGGAAGAAACAAATGCAAGGAAATTGCCAAGCTTAAACCCGATGAGAAGTTGGAGATTACTTTCTACAACAATAGAGCTGTTGGAATAAATCATAAAGTATTTGCACGACATTTGGGGATCATAGTGAGAGATACAAATATCTGCCCGGTGAGAGTGCGCAAATGGGATGATATTGGAGATAAAAAAAAGGAACACATGTGGAGTGCCGTCACGGTAAGAATTTAATTAGATATGTAACTTTCAGTTTGGGCCTGCTTATAAATCATGTGAATTACTGTTCTTAACTTGTTGGCCTAGAGTGGTGTCAAATCTTTTGTTAGCGACTGAGAGTATTTATATCACTTGGTTCTTATATTAGATATTCCTATTCAGGTTTGAGATCAGACTTTGTTTTCTTCATTTGAAATAAGGTGTTCTGGTTTAAATTAAGGGTTTTGATGCTATGTGTAAATGTAGTCCAAGTGAACTTCTGAAACCAGTCTTCTCTTCAAGCACTCTTCATCTCCATTCCCACAAATCTCCAATCCCATCAATTCCTGATATTCATTAAAAAAGAATAACATGAATCAGTTTTTTGTTTTTTGTTTTTTCCTGACAGAAATATATGTTTCAAAGCTGTAAACTATATGAAATTAAAAAATAAAAATGGCTTATATTAGAAGCTTACATCCATGGAGGTGTAACTTTGGTATCGGTTTTTGGTCATCTGCTGGTTTGTGTATAAAGACTTATAAGATAATGATATGGCATCTTGTCCCGCCCGGTGATTCGCATCTCAAGGTCTTTAAGGGACTCTTCTGTTTTGTCAAGCATCCCTATCTTGATATAAACAGAAAATACAGTGCTGAAACTAGTCCAATTAGGAACAATTGTTGGTTCCAACTTCATTTCTTCAAAAACTTGCTCCACATTTTCAGCAAAACCGTAAGAGCCTCGTGCAAATAGCCAAATATTGTAGGAGTATAAATCAAGCCGGATTCTTTTCTGCTTCATTTCACAAACCAGCTTCTCAACTTGGTCAGGTAAATATTCGGTTGTCTTTAAGTGTTAGGTTATGATACATATGAACATCATAAATCATGCGGAAAAACCTTAATGCCAGGAATCATATTAATTGCACATAATCATATAATTAGTCTAGGATGCATACACTTTGTAGCGTGCCCTCCCTAGCTGCGCCCGAACCGAACAAGAACAAGTCTTTAGCACTCCAAGTGTCGTCCCTCCGTAGAAAGTCCACAGCGCGCACGTCCGAATCCGCCTTAAGATTGACCAACTAGAATCGCCCTTAAGGTACTACTTATTTTCGGCTAAATAGGGCAAGTGTTATAACTGATTTTTCTGCTTAAAAATCCTAGCTTTGAATACTTGAAAAACTTCTTTTTAAATTTGTGAACCTAGGCACATATTTATAGAGTCATGGAAAAGGATTTAGAATCCTATTAGAATACCAAGTAGTTTATTTAGAATCCCTTTAGAACTATATTAAATAAATTCTATCTACTAGGATTAGGATTTAATCATAGAACGAATTCCAATAGCTTTAGGATTCGTATCACACACAAACGCACACGAGCACGAGCACCGCACAACCCGCGCAAGCCCTCCGGCCCATGAGCATTGCTCGCAGCCCACGATGTGCGCGCGCCATGCCTTGCTGGGCCTGGGGAGGCTTTGGCAGCGTGTGTTGGGCGCTTAGCTTGCTGGGCGCGGGCCTGGCTTCGTGCTGGGCCTTCATCTAGCAAGTTTCGTCCGATGCTAATTCGTACGATGCGCTTCCGATTAAATTCCCGATTCCGGAATTCATTTCCGATACGAACAATATTTAACATTTCCGATTCCGGAATTAATTTTCGTTTCGAACAAATATTTAATATTTCCGTTTCCGGAATTATTTTCCGATTTCGATAATATTTCCGATTCTGACAATATTTCCGTTTCCGCCAATATTTCCGATTCCGGCAATATTTCCATTTTCGATAATATTTTCCGATACATACCATGTTTCCGTTTCCGGCAACATCTACGACTTGGATAATATTTATATTTCCGATACGATCCATATTTCCGTTTCCGGCAATATCATCGTTTCCGGAGTATTCATTGTTTGCGTTTGACGATCTCAGCTCCCACTGAAACCAAGATCCGTCGATTGCGAATATCCTTAGATGGAGTATTTAATGCCATTAAATACTTGATCCATTTACGTACTATTTGTGTGACCCTACTGGTTCAGTCAAGAGTAAGCTGTGGATTAATATTATTAATTCCATTTGAACTGAAGCGGCCTCTAGCTAGGCATTCAGCTCACTTGATCTCACTGAATTATTAACTTGTTAATTAATACTGAACCGCATTTATTAGACTTAACAATAAATGCATACTTGGACCAAGGGCATTATTTCCTTCATTAAGTGTGTCAGGTAACCTCATAAACTAATCTTCCGCACTCGAAACTCAATGAACTTTTGCAATTAGGTCTAGTTGGATAGTTGTGTCACTGCTGGTTATTCGGAACCTCTCTATTCTGTTACTCATCCATTCATAGACCTAGAGATACCAAAAATTCATTTAGTTAGAGTTAGCCTGTCAAAGTTTCTAAACATTTGAATAAATTTTATAATTTTTCAGTTACAGTACTTGTTGAAGGACATTTGTTGAAACTTCATTCTTGCTTCATCTTTTAGCTGGAGTTTTCCATTATTCATAGAGTTCAGTGTTTGTTAAGAGATGCACTCAAAGATGAACTAAATGAGTAATTATATGGAGATACAGCAGGAGAAAATTTTCTAGTTACTGCTAACTGAAATCTTATTTCTAAACTACCCATCTACTATAGGTTGGCCGCATTAGCAAATGTAGACAAATATTAATCTTCTTTCTAATTAGCTTCTACGCAAATCACATTATACCAAGCTAACAACCGACTTCTGTATACTCGACCTATTACTTTGGTGATGTGGAATAAGCTAACTGACTAAGTTTCTGTGGAAGCTGCCTGTGATGAGCTGAGTGCAGTGACTTAACAGTTATCAGAGATTGTTATTTCAAATTGTTTATACTTTATACTGAACTGAACTTATTTTTGCTAAACTAACTTAATTTCTGATAAATTAGAGCTTATTTTTCGTGAAACCTACCCTTTGGAGTATGCCAAGGTCCAAATAAGAAATTGGAAAGAAAAAGATTTTTTTTTTCATACTTTAGAATGTCCATTTCTGATGGAGCCAAAGATTCATTTGTTCTTCTTCTTGTCCTTTTGTTTCTTTACTGATGATGATGATGAAAATTCTTTTACATTAGGATGTCTTCACTAATGAAAGCATGGACATTTACAAGCAACATGTCCTTGGCCATATGAGAGAGTTATGGACAAACTGGAGGTCAGACTTGTTAAGGAATAATGTCACTAAAAAGGGAATCACCTTAGAAGTTGCAGACAAAGGTGAACCACCTAGTGGACTTGACGATAAGGATTGGAAGTGGCTTATAAAGGAGGTTTATTCTGACGAAAAGTTTAAGGTAAATTCACTTAACTACATGATATGCTTTTTTTCTTATATATGCAATGATGATAATATTTAAATAAATTACAGGAAAGGAGTGCAAGGAACTCTGAAAATAGGCGCAGTTATGCAAAAGAGCTAATGCATCGAACAGGGAGCAAGCCTACTAGACAAGTCATTTGAGATGAATTGGTGAGAAAGATAATTAAAGTATTATTTTGTGTTTTTTGAGATATATGTGGATAAAGTATATTTGACTATTGGTGCTTTGTTGTTTTATGGAAGGGAGCGAATAAGGGGAAAAAAACCAACTTTGGTAGATGTATTCCACGCAACTCGCAAGAAAGGCACTAACCTCCCAAATGCAGAAACGACACAAAAATACGTATGTCTTTTCTCACCTATGTTAGCTTTATGGTGAAATAAACTACGTTTTCATTAGATTAAACTTTGCAAACTGCTAATAGTTAGATATAATGTGATTATTGATTTCCAAGCTTTGCAAACTGCTAATAGTTTGATATATTCCGTAGACTGGTTAGTGGATTACATGCTACAACATTACAACTGAAAATTTTGTATCAAAATAGCATGAGCTAAATGGAATGAGTAGTTATGAAAGCCTTAAGCTATATATTCACTGACGATGCTTTAAAGGTATTCTTGATCAATATTGAATGTGGTTTACATAAAACTGTTATTATAGTGGGTTAGCAATCATTTATATACTATTGTTGGAGTATAATATTGAATAAGGTACTGTATTTCTTGAAGAGAATTGTAATTATCTAACAATGTTGCCTTCTTTCTTTCTGGTTGGTATTCAAAGTTTCATTCAGTTGTTTATTATCTTTCTCATCATTCATGTTATACTAAACCGGTAAACGAGTTAATTTTTTAACCTATAGTTCAGTAACAGTTAGCTTACAGATATGAATACATGAGCAAAATGAAATTAGTCGGGCGCTAGAGTTGCATTGACCTGAAAGAATAAACCCAGTTCTTGACAATGTACATAGCTCACTACCACTAATCCCCTTATCTAAATACTGGAATTACAGTCAGCTTACAACAGGTATTTACACAACGAAAACAATTGAGCAGAAGTTAGTAAAAGCAGGATTAGACCTATTATCTGCTCATCTATTTCCCAGTATTGGCTGTTGTTATGCAACTTTACAATAAAGAAACCTTAATAGGTCTAATAATCCCAACTGCAACATATCGGTTATTGCTTAATAGGTCTAACAGAGACTTCTGTTCAGATATTAAGTGCTGAATTTCTAGTTTAGCCTCTACCAATTCTTTTTCCTTCACTTCCAGAAGATTGTTGTTTTCTTCAAATTCACTGTTCTTCATATTCAGCTCCTCTCGAAGAGTAGACACTTCACTGGTTACTTTTTGCAAAGAACATTTCTCCTCATCCAATTCCCCCAGTAGATTCTGCAATAAACCCCTCTTCAATGATAGATCAAGCTCAAATTCCTTATTCAGAGCCTTTGCAACTCTGAGCTTTCCTCTTTCACTTTCTATTTCTAGTTGGGCACTTTTCGGACTACTCATGTAAGACACAATTGTTTCCTGTTGATCATCCAGTTCATGCTGTTTCTTCTCAAGAACCAGCTCTTGTTCCTCAATTTTCTGTTTTGAGGTAACCCATGACTTTTGGGATGAGACCAACTCAGATCTTACATCAGCAAGAATCCTTTTAACTCTCCGAAAATCTTTCTTGTTTCCTTGCTCTCATCTACGTGCTTGGATGCCTCCTCACCAAGATTTTTGAGGTCTTCCTGTGCTTGCAACCACTCTATTTTCTGTTTCTCCAACTTGGTCTGCGCAGCCTTTAACTTCTCTCCTTTAAGCTGTTACGTACATAACAATTCTTCCATCTCTTGTTGTTTTCCGTGGAGGACATTTCCAAGTTCCTGAATTTCAAATCTTGCTTTTTCACAACGTCGTTGGCTTCGTCCAAGAGCTGCGCTTTTGAAGGAAATATGTCCTTCACCCAAGGTGCATTAAGTCTAATACCAAAGGTTCAGATTAATTGCGAACAATTAATTCAGTAAGATCAAGTGATCGGAACAGCTAGCTGGAGCAATGCTTCCGATCAGTGAGTTCTAATGAATATTAAGCTCATAGCTTACTCTTGACTGAACCTACAAGGTCACACCAATGGCATGTAACAGATCACCGGATTAAATGAATCGGAAATTCATTTAATAGCTTTTCGGGAATTAGTTGGAAAACGTATTATACGATACGACCTTGCATCGGAATCGTATATCGTATCGCGAATATTCGTAAGCCAGGCGAAACGAATAAATCGTATCGTACGACGGTGATTCGTCGTATACGAAACGATAAATAATATATCAGAAAGATATTAATCGCGGATACGAGGAGGCAACGCTGCCAGCCCAACGAGCCAAGGCGCGCAAGCGTGCAAGGCCCACTGGGCGTAGCAGCGAGCCAGCGCGCAAGGCCCATGCCTTGGCTGGGCGCGCGCGCGCACGCGAGGAACAGCAGAAGCAGAACACACAGCGCAGCCCAAGGCCCAGCGCCTATGTGGCTGTGCGAGTATAGGCTTGCGCGGACGAAGCTGACTGGCGCATGGCCTTTGTGCCTTGGCCGGTTAGTATTATAACCTAAGTGTTATAATATTATTCTGAAGGAAATAATGCCCTTGGTCCAAGTATGCATATAATGTTAAGTCTAATAAATGCGGTTCAGTATTAATTAACAAGTTAATAATTCAGTGAGATCAAGTGAGCTGAATGCCTAGCTAGAGGCCGCTTCAGTTCAAGTGGAATTAATAATATTAATCCACAGCTTACTCTTGACTGAACCCGTAGGGTCACACAAATAGTACGTAAACGGATCAAGTATTTAATGGCATTAAATACTCCATCTATGGATATTCGGAATCGACGGATCTTGGTTTCAGTGGGAGCTAAGATCGTCAAAGGCAAAAAAATGAATACTCCGGAAATGATGATATTGCCGGAAACGGAAATATGGATCGTATCGGAAATACAAATATTATCCGAGTCGTAGATGTTGCCGGAAATGGAAACATGGTACGTATCGGAAAATATTATCGGAAATGGAAATATTGCCGGAATCGGAAATATTGCCGGAAACGGAAATATTGTCAGAATCGGAAATATTATCGGAATCGGAAAATAATTCCGGAAACGGAAATATTAAATATTTGTTCGAAACGGAAATTAATTCCGGAATCGGAAATATTAAATATTGTTCGTATCGGAAATGAATTCTGGAACCGGGTATTTAATCGGAAGCGCATCGTACGAATTAGCATCGGACGAGGCTTGCTAGACGAAGGCCCAGCACGAAGCCAGGCCCACGCCCAACAAGCCGAGTGCCCAACACGAAGGCCACAAGCCTCGCCAGGCCCAGCGCAAGGCCAGGCCCAACAAGGCTGCTGGCGCGCGCGCTGAGCGTGCTCGTGGGCTGCGAGGCAGCGCTCATGCGTGTGGGCCGCAAGGCCTGCGCGGTGCGTGCTTCCCTCGTGGTCGTGCGACGCTCGTGTTCGTAACGAATCCTCATCCTATCGGAATTCGTGCATTGATTAAATCCTAATCCTAAAAGATTAAATTTATTATTTTGAGTTCTAATAGGATTCTAATTAATAAATCCATATCCTAGTAGGATTATAACTCCTTTCCATAAACTCTATAAATAGGTGCCTATTAGAAAGTGAAGAAACATAGAGTTCAAGTCACTGAAACTATGAGATTCTTCTATTAGAAAGTGAAGAAACATGGAGTTCAGGTCACTATGCAATTCTTCTATTAGATAGTGAAGAAACCTACAACTTACAGTCAAACTATTATCATGTAGATTAATGAGTTTGTGACTTGTAAGAAAGCTATGACGAAACCCATATTCCCTAAAATGGTTAGAGGCCATATATAGACTCAAATGTTTTAAATGGTTAGAGGCCATAAAACATACTCAATGTTTTGATGACAAAATTGAAATTTTGTTGATTTGCAAGAATAGTTTCACACCTATTGGTTGCAAGTTTGTTTTAAGGATAAAACCCATCAAACATGAAATTGTGTTCACACACAAAGCTAGATTAGTTGCTAAAGGTTACAAGCAAATTCACGGTGTGGATTGTGTTGAAACCTCATGCATAATCGTAATGCTTAAGTCTATAATTCAAGTAATGATTGCATATTGGTACATATGGCAATTGGATGACAAAACGTATTCCTCAATCAAATGTTGGAAGAAGACTATGTACATAGCATGTCATGTGGATCCAAATAAATGCTTGAAAAGGAAAGCTAGCTTATGAAATCTAAGTACAGATTTAAGCAAGCAATTGGGAATTAGAAATGTATTTTAGTGAAGCTAATAAGTATTTTAGTTTCATAAAATGTACATGATTCTTATGGATATATAAGAAGTTTAGTGGGAGTACATAAAAACTTAATTGGTCCTATGTGTGTCATACACATATCTCTCTATTGTGAAATAACATTCAAATGCTAATGACTTGGGTTTGAAATTATTCATCAATGATGGACCAAGGCGAAACCTAGTACATACTGGGTATTAAGATCTATTTACAAAAATCTTATGATATTGTTTTGGATTAAGTAATGGCATTTACTAAATCAAACACGAAAGACTCCATTGGAGATATTCGACCCATGTGAATAAATCTAAGTAAAGAATGTTTGAACTATGTATAAGAATTTACTAAGTTAAACATTAGAGAATCTAATGAGATTCTTAACCTATATTATATGTCAAAGAATTTAGCTGGATTTAGTATCTACTGAAACTAGATGAGCTAAAGTTACATGAATATAATTCAATTGAGAATAATTCTGCAAAAGAATTTATCATGTATGATATAATATGAGGATCGCCAAAAAAATGTATCGTATGGCTTTAGGCATAACGAACATATACCAATCTCTATTGATCTAAGTGAAGATCAACTAGATTGAGATCGAGAAAAACTTATGGTACTTGAAAAGGTACATAGGAATAGTTCTTGATTCAAGGAAATAAAGATATGCTAAATAGTTGATGCTACACGCATAAACACTGGCAAAGGATCAAGCAAGATCCCTTTGGAGTTAACCATTAGCAAGGACGAGCTATAGAGCATCGTGTTTTGAAATGGCAACATGGATTGGAGACCATGAGTTATTGCGTGGGAAATTAAATATTAATTTCTATGTTCTAAGATACAACTGGAAAGTCTTCCACATATCTGTGAACTGCTTGGATAAGTAAATCCAACCAAAGCATCACTAGCAACCTATACAGTTGAAGTAAAAGTACTTATTGCCTAAGAAGCAATAAAACAGGGTTGTTTGTGTTAAAGAGTTCTTCACTGAACTTGGATAGATCACATGTCTGTTGACTTAATGGTTCTTCATTGCAAAATGCGTAGAACCACTATTGAAGTAAGAAAGACTAGATCACATAATAAACAAACTCAAAAGATCTTATCATCATATCTCGAAGAACATTCGATGAAAAGGATATTAAGATTGGCAAAGCATGATAACTAAACCTATGCAACAAGTGAGAAGCAACACTCACATTGTAGCACTAGAAATCAAGCATAGCTTTGAATTCCATGAACTGTTTTAAAAGATGGGGTTGAGGCCCATGGTTGTAAAACATTAGGGTTGAACATTTATCATATATGAAATGTATTTTCATATTCCATTTAATCTTGGTTTAGTATTAAATGATGAGTCCCTTCAATTTGACGAAATATTCAAGATAGACTGTCAGGACCAGTCCTGTGACTAAGAAATGTCTATCAAGTGAACTTGAATGTCAAAAGTTGAAAATGGTCCCTGGTCGGAGTTTTCTATAAAGATGGACGCATAGAAAATGTTAGACGACTAGAATGCAAGATGACTAGTAGTTCTGTTTCTTGAACTATGTGGACATGGCAATGTCGTAATCATTTTCATAGATACTTACTTTGGGAAGACTAGTATCGGACAGACCTATGAAATTTTACTGTAAGAGATGAAAATCTGTCATAAGTAAATTCCATTAAAATTATTAGACACTAAATCCTCAATACCTGAGTGATTTGAGATTACTTGTTTGAGAACTGGTTACTTTGACGTTGACCAACCGTCGCACCCTAAAAGGAGGCTATAAAGGCAACGCTCAGGTAATCACCTATCAAAAGAAGTCTAATCTCAAGATCGCAAGATTTGGATTGTCCTCCCATAAATCGGGATGAGATGCTTAAAAGTTGTACAAGGCCACTCGGAGAGCTAGAAACTGTAAAATGCATGGCCGTGCTCGGATGAATCATATGTTATGATTATCTGTTTATTTGATCAGTTGAACTCTGAAACCGAGAAACACCTCTGGACATAATAAGGATGACAACTCTTACCTTATGTTCAAGAGCAAGCATCGAGCGACAAAGGAATTAGGAAATGCTCACTTGTCCCTAAGGACAAGTGGGAGACTGAAGGAAATAATGTTCTTGGTCCAAGTATGCATATAATGTTAAGTCTAATAAATGCGGTTCAGTATTAATTACTCCCTCCGTATTTATTTAAGGAATACACTTGCCTTTTCCGGCCGTATTTATTTAAGAGATACACTTGCCATTTTTAGTAACTTATCAACCCCACCATCTAATTAAATAATCTATCTACACCCCACCCCCACCCCCACCCCCCACTCCCTTAAAATAACATGGTCCCCACTTGTTTTACTTATTAAATATCTACCCAACCCCACTTGTTTTATTACTTTATTTCATTCAACTTTTCTTCTTAATACCCGTGCCCGACCAAGTGTATCTCTTAAATAAATACGGAGGGAGTAACAAGTTAATAATTCAGTGAGATCAAGTGAGCTGAATGCCTAGCTAGAGGCCGCTTCAGTTCAAGTGGAATTAATAATATTAATCCACATCTTACTCTTGACTGAACCCGTAGGGTCACACAAATAGTACGTAAACGGATCAAGTATTTAATGGCATTAAATACTCCATCTATGGATATTCGGAATCGATGGATCTTGGTTTCAGTAGGAGCTAAGATCGTCAAAGGCAAGCAAATGAATACTCCGGAAATGATGATATTGCCGGAAACGGAAATATGGATCGTATCGGAAATATAAATATTATCCGAGTCGTAGATGTTGCCGGAAACGGAAACATGGTACGTATCGGAAAATATTATCGGAAATGGAAATATTGCCGGAATCGGAAATATTGCCGGAAACCGAAATATTGTCAGAATCGGAAATATTATCGGAATCGGAAAATAATTCCGGAAACGGAAATATTAAATATTTGTTCGAAACGGAAATTAATTCCGGAATCGGAAATATTAAATATTGTTCGTATCGGAAATGAATTCCGGAACCGGGAATTTAATCGGAAGCGCATCGTACGAATTTGCATCGGACGAGGCTTGCTAGACGAAGGCCCAGCACGAAGCCAGGCCCACGCCCAGCAGGCCGAGCGCCCAACACGAAGGCCACAAGCCTCGCCAGGCCCAGCGCAAGGCCAGGCCCATCAAGGCTGCTGGCGCGCGCGCTGAGCGTGCTCGTGGGCTGCGAGGCAGCGCTCATGCGTGTGGGCCGCAAGGCCTACGCGGTGCGTGCTTCCCTCGTGGTCGTGCGACGCTCGTGTTCGTAACGAATCCTAATCCTATCGGAATTCGTGCATTGATTAAATCCTAATCCTAAAAGATTAAATTTATTATTTAGAGTTCTAATAGGATTCTAATTAATAAATCCATATCCTAGTAGGATTATAATTCCTTTCCATAAACTCTATAAATCGGTGCCTAGGGTCACATATTTACATTGAGATTTGAAGTATTCAAAAGGTAAGATTTTCAAGCAAAAATCAGCCAAACACTTGCAACCCAAATAGCCGAAATTCCTAGTAACCTTAACGGAGATTCTAGTTGATCAAGCTTAAGGCGGATCCGGATGTGCTGTGGACTATCTACGGAGGGACGACACTTGGAGTCTTAAAGACTTGTTCTTGTTCGGTTCGAGCGCAGCTAGGGAGGGCACGCTACAAAGTGTATGCATCTGAATTATGCTAAATGATTATGTGTAAATAATATGTTTCCTGGCTTTATGGTTTTTCCGCATGATTTATGTTTATTCATATGTATCATAACCTAACATATTCCAGACACATGTTTTCCCTAACCTAATGCAAAAATCAGATTCTAACCTAAGGCAAGAGAAACCCTAAACTCTCTGTGCCTCCATTAGAATTGTTATTCCCAAAAGCACATACTCTTGAATGATTGTCTAAGCTACGGTTGTCAAGACGGATCTGAGCATGTCGGTGAACCAAGTAGAGGAACGACAAGTGGAGTTCTAAGTTCGTGTTCGTTGACAAATTTGTGGAAAACACGCTTCAAACGTAAGTCTGCTTAATCTGTGCTTTATACATGTTTCCTGGGTTTGCGGATTGTTTCCGCACATGTTATTATGTTTAACTGTATTCCCCTACAGTGGTATCATGAGCCTTATGTATTCAAAGCATGAATTAGCATGATTTTATTGTTTTTGCATCTGTCGAAAATTTTGAATTTTTTTGTTGAATTTTCGGAATTTTTACGAATTATTGGATAATTGCGTAATAGTCAGGTCCGAAATCAAAAATATTCGTTTTTTCGAGTTTTAAAACCCTGATCTGATTGAAAATGATTTTCTAAGATCAACTCATGAGAACGGAATTGCAAAAACAGGCCTCGCAGTATCGTTTTTTGGGCGTTTGTTGTTAATTTTTCATTAAAAATTAAAAGTGTCGGAAAATAATTCAATTAAAAGGTCGACCTAAACTACTCGGAATCGCTTGAAATTTTGACACAATGTTGCTGGGTATATTCTTGATCTATGGTAAATTTTCAGATTTTTCCGATAAGTATAAATTCTAATTTTGCCTTTCCCTAATTCGTAAAATTTGAAACCCTAATTGAATTTTAATTAATTTTTGTTTAATAATTCGGTTAATTGGGAAAGGGGATATAATTTCATGGGCCAGTGGCTAATTTTAAAAATTATTGGATTAAAATTTTGAATGGTTTCGTTAATTTTAATCGCACTTAAACCAAATTATTAAAAATCTGAAAATTAAATGTTAATGAACGATTTAAAGCTTCGGATTTTATTAATTAAAAGTTCAAAATTTAATTTTGATTCGTTCGTTCTTAAAAGTTTGAATATTGTTAGCCCTTGATTTAATAATTTTACGAAATTGGATTGTCGTTGGAATTTATTAAATCGTTAAAAATCGTTGTTTTTCGAAAATAAAAATCGTAACTTTTTGAAAAACAATATTAATGCAAGTTCGTGAAATTTAATTTAATTTTAATTGAGTTGGTCCGTATCACGAACCAAAGGCACGAACACAAGTATGGTGGACGTATGGCTCGTCGAGCCATACGGGCTGATATGCTTAGGCCGAGGCGCATGCGACACGGGCAGCAGCAAGCATGCTGCGTGCCTCGTGCGCGCTGGGCGAGGAAGGGACAGGCGGGACGCTTGCGAGGATGCGACGAAGCAAGGCGCGAGCCATGCGACGTCCAGCACACACGAACGCACAACACGCAGCGCAGGGGCAGCGATGCTGCGGGGACGCGCGCGCTAGGGCCTGGGGGTGTGTGAGCCGTGCTCGTGCGCCTCTTGGGCCACACGCAAGGCATAGGGCTGGGCGCAAGCATATATACATTCATACATTCACGCATAGTATATATATATATATATATATATATATATATATATATATATATATATATATATATACTATGCGTGAATGTATGAATGTATGTATGCTTTGCATGAACAGGTTGTTTCCTAAGAATCGATTAGTTTTAAGATCACTAAATAATCGAACCAACATAGAAACAACTAGGTCCAAAGTAATATTGAGTTTAAAAATTGCCTTCCAAATCAAGCACTTACAAAAATCTAGGGATCTAAGATAATAAGTTTACGCTAAAGCGAGGTGCTATTTTAGTTGACTTAGGTGGTAAGGCGTCCTAAAGGAGCACGTTGATTGTGGTTTCAACTCAAACAACAATGGCATTATGTTGTGGCAATGGGATAAATTATGGCACTACTTTATTAACCAAGAGTAATTTGGAGATTACTAGCAATAGGCTTTGCTTACCTAAAATCTTAAACTACTTAAGACATGCTAAAGATGCTTAAGGATTTAGGACTTTTGGGGTCTTGGAATAGTTTCATTCATTTTGGACCATGTTTTTGCTTTTTGCATGAATTAAATGTTTAATAGCTTTGATGATTGCGTGAATGCTTTTATTTCAAGTTATTAAAGTATGATAAATGTTTTTCTTTGCTAGTTCATTTTGTAGAATCGTAAATCTTCAACTTTATTGCGTTCGGACGATAGAACTGCGATATTTCCTCGGTCGATTGGTAACTATTTTGAGAGCGATTCTCAATGAAAAGGAGAATGAGAGCGTATCTTGAATGTTATTTTCTTATAGTGATCTTCATGGTTGTTTTCAAACTAGAATTTGAATGGTAGACCAATTGGACCTCATATATTCAGAATACTAAGTAGTTTTGGAATAATGAAGTATTGAGTTAAAGACTCATGTATAACCAATGGTTAACAACCAATTTTCTTTTGATTCGATAATGAATTAGACTCATTGGATGTTGTCATTCAAAGTGAACAAAAGAAAGGGACTTTGTAAGCGTAACAAAGTACGAAGATCAAGCAAAGAGTAAAATCTTTAGGACTATAAGAAAACGTGCTAGAAAGGATAGGAAAGAGGAACAAAAAAAAAAATGAATTCAATATTCAATTTCTACCTTGAAGTTTATGTTAAAGAGAAACGACTTAGCAAATAAACTCCTATGGTATTAGATTACCGCTTGAGGTTCTAAACTCTTGTTAAGAACTCAAATTCCGGGAGCTAAGTCTGGTTATTGACCTACAAGTGGGAAATGAAGCAAAATTGTGCTACATTAATTGTAGGGTCATCATGTTTGTTTTAAAGTCCTTCTAAAGGCTGGAACTTAATGGTATTATGTTCCATTAATCATCATAATTAATTTCTGTTTGGACAACGGAAAGACTCACATTCAAAGTAAACAAAAACATTCGGTGAGTGTTTATTTGAATGCAATGGTCATTTAAGGGTTGAGTCATATGATTGATTAATAAACAAACGAATCTCTTCACACTCAAACTTCAGAAGGTTCAAATCAAACATTTTGATTTGTGTTCCACATATCTTTGGCCATGTCATACGACCATATCAACAAGTCAACATTCTAAGATTCCATGGCATGGATTTCTGAAAGTTGGTTAATTTAAGACAGGTGGGTCTTGCTTGTTGAACATGACATAGAAGTGGACTATTGTTAGAAGTTGCTAGACAATGAAGTTCATGGGCCAAAGATGGATTTTATGACTTTCCTATTTCACAAGAATTTGAGAAAATATGGCTATATTTACTCAAAGTGAAATGTGTGAAATGCTTCAATGTAATTCACAAAAGGGTATAAAATCAACTTGGCAAGAATTTTGGAACATCTAGGCTGGGTCAAGGTGATGTTTGCATGAGCCAAGAAAGATTATCTAGATTGTTTATATGGCATTATAACAATCGAAGCTCCATAAGAATATGGTATATCCAAATGGAGAAATCGGAATCCATTTCGATTAACGATAATCACGACTATTTTCCTATATAGTTTCTAAATGATACTCTCAAGTGACTTTCACACTAAACAAAGTTGTCAAAGCTAAGGATAAGATGTCATAAGGATTGAACTTCGGTTCAGTACATCTTTTCAGTACATATATATCTAGGGTTGTCAAACCCAGTGGGAGTTAATGTTTACATCAAACAAACTCAAGAATAGATATATGTTTCTTTATGAGCGACTCATAGAAACAAAAGGTATTGATTCTACCACAAATCTGAGAACATATGGTTGTTGCTTAAGATAATGTCTTTTAGAAAACCATCATATTTCCAAAAGGCAAGTGGGAGAAAAATGACCTCGAATGGACTTCGAGTCAAGCAACAAACAAATGTAGGATACTTAGGAGTCTTTGGAAAAGCTCCGTACTTAGAAGCCTTTGGAAGAGCTTCGTGAAGACTTTAGAAGTGCTTCAAAAG
The DNA here is from genome assembly GCF_020520425.1 of Spinacia oleracea. Classification (NCBI taxonomy): domain Eukaryota; kingdom Viridiplantae; phylum Streptophyta; class Magnoliopsida; order Caryophyllales; family Amaranthaceae; genus Spinacia; species Spinacia oleracea. The sequence continues at coordinate 25,198,840 of NC_079489.1, forward strand.
AATCCTAATACTCAAAGGACTTGAGTAATGTCTTTATAGACACTAACGTTTGATGTTCAATACCTAGGTAAATCTTATAAGGAATAGAATTCAACCAAGATAGATATATAGATATCTTGAGGAATGAAAACTATGAAGACTTTGGAAAGTGCTTCAAAAACATACGATTTACAGGTTAGCTACGACAAATTAAAAATTCCCAAGTATGGTTTGAGGCCATCAGAAACATAAGTATGGTTCGAGGCCATACAAAATGGTTTGAGGCCATTTTATCCGAAATATCTTCATCTTAAAGAATCAAATCTATGATTTGGTTGATTTGCATAAAGGGTTCACTCCCATTAGTTGCAAACATGTTTTCTAAACATACAACGTTGATTTGCATAAAGGGTTTACTCCTATTGGTTGCAAACATGTTTTCAAAACATACAGAGATGATATTGTATACTCATACAAAAGAGAAGCTAGATTGGTGGTTTAAGATTGTAAACAACTTCACGGCGTTGATAATGTTGAAATCTTTTTCACCAAGTCGGAATGCTTGAACTATTTTGGATAAATCTAGCAATCATTGCATATGGAAATATGGCAATTGGAAAACGAAACACCTTACTCAATTGGACTTGTAGAAAGGAATTGTGTACATCACACAATGTAAAAAATTTTGGATGCTAGATAAAGAGCAAGCTTAAGAAATCTATTCGTAGATTAAAGCATGGAAGTGGGGATTGGACCATATTTGTCTAAAAGGCTATTGAGCAATCATAGCTTTATGAAAATATGGATCATCTTATAGATGAGGAGTTTAGTGGGAGCTAAGTCAAGTTTATTGGTTCTATATATGAGATACATATCTCTCTATTGAAAATGACATTCAAATTCTAAATGATTAGATTTGAAAGTATTTGTCAATATTAGAACCATGGCGAAACTTAGAACATACTGGGTTAAAGATCTATTGGATAGGATCTAAAGCGTTGTTTGGATTCTGTAAAAGTAATTACTAAATCAAACACAATTGAGAGACTCAAAAGAGACTCTCAACCCATATGAGTAAGTCTAAGTTATGAATGCTTTAACTAAGTATAAAGTTAGACTGTTATCACTAAAGTTAAGCATGAAGGACTTGAAGAGGTGCCTTCACCTTATATCACATGGCAATGCCAAGATTTTAGCAAGATTCAGTGTCTCTTGAAACAGAATAAAGCTAAAACATACATGGATAGATTTTAAAATGCGAATGGTTTTTGCATTACAATCAATCATGTATGATGTGATATATAAATCGCCAAGAAAACTCGTGAACATTGGATCGTGACGAGTTTATACCAATCTCTATTGATCTGGATCAAAGATCATTGGAACAGTATCAAGAACATCCAATACATTTGTAGATGTAGGATGAGCACTTGATAAGAGGAAGTGAAGATGACTAAAGTTTTGATGCTACATGCATTTGCCTAAGCAAAAGTTGAATCTTGTTGTTAGGCAAACCACAAACAAACACGGGCAATTAGGCGTCGTGATTAAAAGGTGGTTACATAGGTTCTAAACCATATGTGATGCATGGGAAACTGAATCAATGATTAGTTTCCAAGTTCTCAGTTGAAAGATGTATCTCCCACATCTCTGTGAACTAGTTGGAGTATTCCAAAAGGATGGCATCATTTGCAATTCTACATAATTGAAATGAATTCATTGTTGCCCAAGAAGCAATAAAAGGGAATTGTTTTTAGTGGGAGTTCTTCAATGAACTCAGGTTGATCACAAGTCTGCTACCTGGATGATTTTCTATTTTAGATATGATTATCATTCTAAACAGCAACGAAAGACTAGATCATTCTAGAAACATATTCAAAGATTTTTTCATCTTACATCGAAAGGCTTTCGATAGAAAAGATGCTAAGGATAGCAAAGTATGATAAACTAAACCTCTGCATTGAATGATACACAACATTCACATGCAGATATGGAATCAAGTTTGAGTTCCATGAATGTTTTAAGTATTGGGTGAAAGGCCTATATCTGTAAAACATTAAATGCTTGATTTTGGGTTAGAAGCCCACAAATTGGTAAACATTTGGTTTAAACATTTATCATTTATGAAATTATATTTCATAGTTCATTTAATCTTGGTTTAGTATTAAATGATAAGTCCATGTGATTCAAATCATTCAAATGGGATGTCAAGATGGATTCTTCGACAAAGAAACACCCATAAGTGAACTTGAATATTGAAGTCACAAAGGATCCCTTATCCAGGTCATTGAAAGGTGGACGACCAATGACTAATGAATATTAGATTGCAAGTAGATTACTTAGTTCTGTTTCTTGAACTAGAGTGACTGGATGTCAGAATCTTTTGCATAGATACTTATTGGATCTTGTATCGGATTGACCATGAGAACACTTTAAGAGATTAAAGTCATGTCATAGGTAGTTCTCATAAATGGTGATTAGAAACCGTTCCTCAGAACATGAGCGATTATGTCTGCTCGTTTGAGAATTAGTTCGCTTTGATACTAGCTAAACGTCGCACCGTAAAACGAGGCTATAAAAGCAGTAATTGGGCGTACTATGAATCAAAGTGAGTGTTCATAGATTGCAAGAATGGATTGTCCTCCTATCTTTGATAGGATATGGTGTTGTTGTGTAACAAGGCCTCTCGGAGAGTTAGATACTGTAAAATGCATGGCCGTGCTCAGAATGGTTAAGGCTTAACCTTCTGCAAAAGTTTAACAGTTGAGCTCTGTAATCCGAGAAACACTTCTGGACCTAATAAGGATGGCTTGGATCTTACCTTATGTTCAGTAAGTAACACTAAGTGACAAAGGAATGTGGATGCACACTTGTCTGAATGACAAGTGGGAGATTGAACGAAATATGTCCTTCACCCAAGGTGCATTAAGTCTAATACCAAAGGTTCAGATTAATTGCGAACAATTAATTCAGTGAGATCAAGTGATCGGAACAGCTAGCTGGAGCAATGCTTCCGATCAGTGAGTTCTAATGAATATTAAGCTCACAGCTTACTCTTGACTGAACCTACAAGGTCACACCAATGGCATGTAACAGATCACCGGATTAAATGAATCGGAAATTCATTTAATAGCTTTTCGGGAATTAGTTGGAAAACGTATTATACGATACGACCTTGCATCGGAATCGTATATCGTATCGCGAATATTCGTAAGCCAGGAAAAACGAATAAATCGTATCGTACGACGGTGATTCGTCGTATACGAAACGATAAATAATATATCGGAAATATATTAATCGCGGATACGAGGAGGCAACGCTGCCAGCCCAACGAGCTAAGGCGCGCAAGCGTGCAAGGCCCACTGGGCGTAGCAGCGAGCCAGCGCGAAAGGCCCATGCCTTGGCTGGGCGCGCGCGCGCACATGAGGAACAGCAGCAGCAGCAGCACACACAGCGCGGCCCAAGGCCCAGCGCCTATGTGGCTGTGCGCGTATGGGCTTGCGCGGATGAAGCTGGCTGGCGCATGGCCTTTGTGCCTTGGCCGGTTAGTATTATAACCTAAGTGTTATAATATTATTCCAGACACATGTTTTCCCTAACCTAATGCAAAAATCAGATTCTAACCTAAGGCAAGAGAAACCCTAAACTCTCTGTGCCTCCATTAGAATTGTTATTCCCAAAAGCACAAGCTCTTGAATGATTGTCTAAGCTACGGTTGTCAAGACGGATCTGAGCATGTCGGTGAACCAAGTAGAGGAACGACAAGTGGAGTTCTAAGTTCGTGTTCGTTGACAAATTTGTGGAAAACACGCTTCAAACGTAAGTTTGCTTAATATGTGCTTTATACATTTTTCCTGGCTTTAGGGATTGTTTCCGCACATGTTATTATGTTTAACTGTATTCCCTTACAGCTTTGGATATAAGCTGCATTGCATTCTTGGAAGCTTCTTCATTCTTTCGTGTCAATTCACAAAATCCATTTCATCTTGTTTCAACGGCAATACGGACAGTGATGCAGCAATCTCCTGTTCTCTTTCCTTCAATAGCAATTTCATATCTTCTACATGTCTTGCCTGTGAAATCAACTTCAAATTAGCCTGACTTAACTCCTCCAATTTCTCCTACTTGGAAGAAGCTGCTGCAATTTCCTTCTCTCGACGCTCTAATTCCTCCTTTGCTTGATTCAATTCAGCATGTTCCAACATCACCATTCTTTCTACTTCTTGTAGATCCTCCTCCTTCTTCCTCAAGGCTGTTAGAGCAGCCTCAATACCAGACTCGAGATTTTCAAGGTTAAGTCTAGACCAACATCTTGAAAAAAATGAGAATTCCCATTCAAGTGTTCTTCCAACTTCTGTGTCTGTGCAAACAATCGCTCCAGGAGAGCTGTTGCAGGTTTAGGTGTCCCATTGTTGTTGATGTTGGATATCCCATCTCCCAAGATCGAATTGATGCCATGAAGACCACAGCACTTTGTCGTTGTTACAAATGATAATGACCTGTGACTTTCACGGACCCCAAGAGCAAAACTGCAGAGATGAATAAAAAACAAAAGATTTAGGAGAACGACACTGAGTTTATTCCACAAATGTCAAAGCACAAACTTAGCGAGAAATTTAGACGGATCGAAATCATATATTCAGTGGTGTAGCCCGGTAAAGTTTTGTTTTGTTATACAACGAGACAACTTATAAGAACAGGTTGGAAAATAATGACCCTAAAATTTTGTCACTCAGACTCATCAAAAGTAATGAACTAAATTAAAAGAATATTGTTGGATCTTGAAATTTAACTAGTAGATTAGAACTTTGACAATTGGCCTTTAATTAGAGCCACCCGTGTATGATACTAATTGAGATGGTTACATATGTTGTAGGAGGAAATTCAGAAAATAATGGAAGAAGAACCAACACTTTCCCATGTACAGGTACTTTTTCTTCATTTATATGCTTTTTGCTTTTATTTTTACTTTCCCATGCCATGATATTTAACTTTTTTGCTTCTTAATATAGGTAGCACAAAAGGTGTTTAAGTCGAAGTATCGTGATCGGGTTTTGGGTTTTGGAGGAGGAATAACACTTAAAGAATTATCAGGACCACAACCTCGTAGGGCGGAACTTCAATCTAAGTTGAATGAGGCAAACAAACAAAATCATGTTCTTACCAATCGCGTGGATACGGTACAGGAAGAAAACAATGCACTTAAGAGTCGCATGAGTTCAGTTGAAGAAGAGCTTAATGCATTTAAAGAAGTGTTCTTACAACGCTTTTCAAAAGATGGCACTCCAAGACAGAATACTTCAACTAGTTAGATTTTTAATTTGTTCTTTTAGATTGAACAAGAATTACTTATCTTTATTAGAATTTAAAGACAAGGGATGTGATTTTTTATTTAGCATATAACTTGAAATTCTATTGTCAAAAATATTTTGAGTAATGAAATTTTAATTTTTTTGATTGATTTATAGTTATCTATATTGTTGGACAGGGAAAATGTAGGTGCTTTGAAAAGCGCAAATAATATTATTATGATTGCAATATTAACGACAGAATAGTTGGTCGTTATTGCCAAAATTCAAATTTTTGGCCCGTTGGAAAGGACATTTTACAAGGGATATGTTGGTCGTTATTGCTTAATTGATCATAGTGAATAAGCATTTAACGACGAAATACAGTGTCGTTGTTAAGTATTAACGACGGATTATTATTTGTCGTTAACTTTTAACGATGAAGTTTTAGCTTTGTCGTTAATTATTAACGACGAATTATGATTTCATCGTTAAAAGTTAACGACGAAACAATAATCCGTCGTTAATTGTTAACGACGAACCGGTAATCCGTCATTAATACTTAACGAAAAAACGGTAATTCGTCGTTAAGAAACATTAATAATTATCGACGAACATCGTCGTTAAAGCCAATAACGACGGAACCTGTTACAACGAACATCATGGCCGTCGTTAAAGGTTTTAACGACGAAAATTAAGACTTTTAACGACGAAATTGTTCGTCGTTAAATGTCGTTTTTCTAGTAGTGGTACTTCTGTTAGTTGGTATTGGAAACAGGTTTGTAGTACAAAGGAGAAGGTGAAATTGGTTTATACTGAGGCAGAATTGGGGGCAATGTCTAAATATTATGTGAAGCAGATCTATTAAAAGCTAGCTGGAAACAGACCATGGTGCATTGGGATAAATTAGTGTGGAACAGGCTTAACACTCCAAAACATATGTTTATCTCTTGGCTTGCAGTTCAGTCCAGGCTGCCAACTACAGCCAAACTGGCTAGAATTGGCATCAGTAACTCTGCAAGCTAGTTGTTTAATTTGTGGGCAAGGAGATGAGGATCATCAACACCTCTTCTTTGATTTCTCTTCCAGGAGGCAATGCCTTACAGAAATGAAGGCATGGCTAGCTGGGGATCAAAGCTACTGCTATTAATATGCATCACTTGTGTAGGAGCATTCAACATGGCAGCAGTACAAAATTTAGGAAACAGGTGTTTTATTCAGCAATTGTGGCAATAGTGTATTTTATTTGGAAGTGTAGGAATACCAGTTTTTGGGAGCATTCCATACCTAATGTAGATTACTATAGGTATTCTGAAACAAACTGTGAGGAGTAGGATACAGGCAGTCCTGCCTAAGTATGTACACAGGAAAGATGGCATTTGGTTTGTGAGTTTGTAAGCTTTGTATAAGCCTAGTTGGTTGTTTGTTGATTGCTAACTTCTTATTGAAATGGTCCAACCTAGTTGTTTTTGTTTCTCTTGGAGTTAGCTTAGGTTGTATTTGTTTTGAGCTTTAATATTATTCTCACTTGCTTAGCAAAAAAAAAAAGACACAAATTAGGTTCTACAATAACCAACTAACTCTTTAAAAAGTTTATCCATCAAAAATTACTTCATCCTATTAAAAGTATTCAAAACATGTTAAAAGTTATCAAAAACTGGGTAGAAGTCACACCGACGTACAATAAATTAATGGGAAATTCTCATTGGTAACCCTCTGTTTATGAGTATTACCAATGGTAAACAGAAAAAAAGAGAAATTCACGTAATGGCCTTCTACTCTTGATTTTCTTATGCCATGGCCTTAATGAGCCATTTTAAGGAACATTTGCGTTAAATTGGATTTGCTGTGGTTAATTGGAGTGACTATGGTTAATTAAACATTAAATATTTCCCCACCCAAATGAAAATAAGTTTCCCCCTAAATATTTCATACGGATGGAATGATGGTCCACCCATAATCAGCTAGGGATGCAATAAATCAAGGTTGTCTTCTCGCGCCACATATCGAATTCGTTTCCTCCTTTAACGCTTTTAACCCCAAATTAAAATATAACTATTTATCAGTCGCTAGAACTCGTGCATCGGAGACTGAAAGGAACATATTAAGAAAAACCATGGATTGTGTTACATGGACTCTTCATTACCTTACGTACTCGTATCATATCTTTGACACTCGAATATGGGTATGAACACCGAACACTTCATTTTGACCAAAATCATAAAACTTTACACGAAATAGTAAATTCGGACACTCGGATACGTACCCGTGTATCACATGAGTACCCGTGGACGTGTCGATTATTATTTTTTAGTTCAAAAAACATTTGAGTTTAACATGGTTTATTTAATAGATGCAAAGAATTAGAATGTCGTAGCTAAAACAACTAACCAAATAGTTAATGTTTTCTTTATCATTGTTCAAGAGTTATAATTACTGTTACTTTTGATATAGTTACTCTTTTATATTTCAGTAATTATTGAAAAAATTACTATATGACCTCTAAACCATCTATATCATATTGTTTATTTTTATAATATAGTAATTGTTTTACAGCTAAAGTTATTTTTCTATATAATATAGTTAATCTTTGGATAGAATAATTGTTCTCATCGAAATTACTATATTATTATTATTTTTTTCATAGTTACTATTCTGAAAATATAGTTACTTTACAGAACCTATAGTTTCTATAATTTACTCTTTTTGTCTGCAAGAATGAATATATAGTAGTAATTGTTTTACAGTTAAAATTACTTTTCTATATGATATAGTTACTCTTTGAATAGAATAGTTATTCTTATCATTATTATGTTCATAGTTATTATTCTAGAGATATAGTTACCTTACAGAACCTACAGTTTCTATAATTTACTCACTGTTAAAATTACCTAATTACCCTGGTCCATGGTAATCTTATGGTGGACCGGGTCCATGCAAGTGGAATTGCAGAAGGTCATAACATGAATTTTTTTATTTTTCTGTTTACCATTGGTAATACTCATAAATAAAGGGCTACCAATGAGAATTTCCCTAAATTAATTGCACATTTCACTGGATAAATGTGATACTTAATGCGTAGCATGAGCTTTTAGTAAAATTAAATTGAAAACATGATTTATTATATTTCTTAAAATATCATTGTATGTTGGATTGGATTAATAGTTGGTATGATCGCATATAGTAGGATCATATTTAGATCCTTACATTTTCAAACTGCATCCAAATTGTAAACTACTACCGTATATACCTAAAATCCAGACCAGTGACATATTTTTGGATGGTAGAATTATAAGATTATATGATTCAGATTGGAAATTTAACAACCATATATTCCATCTGTCTCGGAATACTTGACCTGTTTTCCTTATCGGGTCGTCCCTTAATACTTGACCTGTTTCTAAAAATGGAAATATTCTAACAATATTATCACTTCACCCCTATTAACCCACCTACTCCCTACTCCATACAAAAAATAATTAAAAATTCAACCCCTACTCTCCCCCAACCCCACCCCTTTACACATTTCTCACTAACTACATTAAAATAATACTCTACTATCAACTACTACCTATTAAATTAAATAAGTCAATTCAAGTCTCTTAAACTCTATGCCGGTCAACTAGGTCGAGTATTCCGGGACGGAGGGAGTATATAGACCGGATGCTACACATTTGCCACCTCTAAAAATAGTCATAAAGTTGGACAGGTGCGTGCTACGAGTTCAAAAACTACTAGATATAGATAGGAGCCAAAATCGGTACTCCGTATTAATTTAAGCATAATAAATTGCAGGCATTAATACATTCCGTGAAAGATATTGAATCGTATTGATGCAACCATTGACTTACAAGTAGTACAAATTTACACAACTCAATTGCTTGTATAGTTCGCATTGTTCTAATTAATTATGGCCTTTCTTTAATTGGCGGATTAACATAATCACATATGGCGAGGGACTTTAAAATGTAATTTAGTTATATTGGTTTGGTTGAAGAATGAGGAATATGTGGCAACAAGTTGGACTTGCCATTGTGCATATGGTAAATACCGCTACAATATAAACAATATTATGAAACAGATTAAAACAAAAAGTGTAAATATCATTTTGAAACTGATGCAATAGTTTTTAATGTCTATGAATTCTAAAAACTAACAACCACACTTGACGCATCTTCTTATATTAAAGGTTGAAACAAATCATCTTGAATTCAAGAATATGTTTGGGTGTTCTTTTACTCTGTTATTGGAAGGCAAATGTGATCCCAAATTAAACCTAAATAAGTAAATATGTTATCATGCCCTTGTATCATTGTGGACGTACTAGCGAATGTCGTGTCAAGAAGTCTAATGGAAAATGTGAAGCATTCAAGCATAGAATTAAATGGTCTTTTAATTTTGCCCGGTGGCCCAAAAGAAACTTAAAAATCCGAAAAAACACGTGATAATTGTTATCTATATATAGTTTGGTTCTTGGTTGGTGTATATATCAAACTACAACGCTTAGCTTCTTACCATCTTTTTGAAATAAGAAAACGTATTGAGCTTTCCATTAAAATATCAAAGAAAGACAATGACTAGCAAGGGCCAGAAATTCCCACCCCAAACTCAGGAAAAACCTGGCAAACAGTTTTTGATGAATCCACTCCCTAAGTCCGTCAATCCTCAATACAAACCTTCCAAAAAGCTTCACGTAAGACATGCTTTCTCTTTTATTTCTTCGGTTTCTTTTATCAAAATTTATATCTTGTTCCTATTTACGTACTACTCCCTCTGTATTTTAAAAATAGATACACTTTCTTTAAACGTCCGTATTTTATAAAGAGCTATACTTTCCTTTTTTGACATGTTTCTCAATTACGGAGTATATAAATATTTCTCTTTTTTTTGTGGTCCCCACATTTACTCACATCATCTTTTTACTATAATAAATAATTCACTCACTATCTCACTTTCATCTTATTTTAATAAATTCAATTCACTCTCCTAAAACTATATGCCGGTCAAAGTGTATCTCTTTTTAAAATAAGGAGGGAGTAACTTCTTTTTTATAAAGATCTCGTTACTATTTGCACAAATATTAAGACAAAAGTAGAAAAGTTGGTTGAATATAATAAAATATGGATAAAATAATATAAATGTGTAAAGATGTGGGTGAGTGTAAGAAAAAAAATTAATAAAGTAAAAGAAAGTGAGTGAAAAATTGTAAATATTATGGGTAAGAATAGTAAGGTAGTAAATTTACATGTCCAAAGAATTAAACAAAGTGTAAAGAACATTATGAAAACCGACTAAAACGGAAAATGTAAAGACATTTTGAAACGGATGTATATAGTACACCACAAGAGTGGTATCGGTGGTTCGATATTACTATCAGTAATTTTGAGTTTTTTGTTTTGAAAGTCGTGTGATTAGATTTATTTCCGGAGTAAAAATAGTCATACCTATATAGTAATCCGGTTGGTTTTAAACAATGACAACAAAATATAGTAAATTGTTTTTTATGGGTTTCATATTTTAGTTTTTAGTTTTATAAAAATACAGAAAAATGAAAAGAAAAAAAAAACGATACCGAACAAACTCTTAGATACTCCCTCCTTTTTATTTTTAACTCACATTTCTAAACTATGAACGTGTTCGCATTAGCGTTTGAGGTAGCGGGTAGTTTTTTGACCTACAGCTTGTTCGGCAGTAGCGTTTGAGGTAGCAGGTAGCGTTTTAACCTATTTAAGACGCTACTTGTAAAATTCGTACGTAAGTGTTTGACAAGGTAGTGGTTTAGTGGCGGTTAGCGGTGTTGGATAACTTCTGTCAAACGTTAAAATGAGTAGCGTTCCAAAAGTAGCAAGTAGTGTTTGATAAATTTATATTAAAGTTTTAGATAAAAAATATATATTTTATTGTATTTTACAATATTATACCTAAGACAGTACATACGTTATTGTTGCAGGGAAAGGTGGCATTAGTAACTGGAGGAGATTCGGGGATAGGAAGAGCAGTGTGTTACTATTTTGCGCTGGAGGGTGCAACTGTTGCCTTCACTTATGTTAAAGGCCCAGAGGATAAAGATGCAGAAGATGCTTTGGAATTGATAAGAAAGGCAGCCAATGAAAATGAAGCAGGCGAACCGATTGCCATTCCTGTCGATTTCAGCCGAGGTGAAGATGAATGCAAGGATTTGGTGGAGAAGGTTGTGAAGAAATTCAAACGCATCGATGTCTTAGTTAATAACGCAGGAACTCAATATTTCACAAACAATATTGAAGATATATCTGAGAAGCAAATAAGATTATCTTTTGAAATCAACTTTTTTGCCCCATTCTTTTTGGCAAAGTGAGTGCATTATATTTTCACTTGACCTTTACTGAACTTAAATACTTTCTGTAAAAATCTTGATGCATATATATATATATATATGTTCCATAATGGTGCAGACATTCACTTAAGTACATGAAAGAAGGTGGAAGCATCATTAACACAGTATCTGTTGTGGCATACCGAGGTGAAGAAAAACTAGTTGACTATAGTTGCACCAAAGGAGCCCTTGTTACCTTCACCAGAAGCCTCGGTGTCCAACTTATTAACCGAGGAATTAGGGTTAATGGTGTTGCACCCGGCCCGATTTGGACTCCCCTACATGTTGCTTCACTGCCTGTGGAAAGAATTGTGAGCTTAGGTTCATATGCGCCTATGGATAGAGCTGCAGAGCCTTTTGAAGTCGCACCATCTTATGTTTTCCTCGCGAGCAACGAGTGTTCATCTTATTTCACCGGTCAAGTTCTCCATCCTAATGGTATGCTACTTGTGTTAGTTCTTGTTTCTACCCATTCGTTCTCGTTTACATAATGTAAATCTTTCAACCTAAAGATTAACTAGCACGTTATTGCACCAATAAAAATAACTACTATCTCGTTTACGCTTTTTGTTTTACTCTGTTTCATAATGATTTTACATTGTGTTTTATTATATTTTTTGACATAAAAATTACTATCTTACCCCTCTTAACCCACAACATTTACAACTTTTCATTTAATTTCTCTTACTTTATTAAAAAAATATTCTTACACCTACTTACCTTTATATATACCCACTTTTTCTATTTTTTCTTAATATTTATGTAAATAATAACCGTAAAATCATTTGAAACGGATGTAGTAATTTTTATACATATAAGAATATACTAACTAGGTTGTGTTTCAGGTGGGTTGGTCGTCAATGCATAATCCAAGTGTGTCGTTTGTCAAGATATAATCCAATAAAGAACATGAGAGGCAACGCCTAAGTTCAAACAAATAATAACATTCTATGCAAAACATGGTTCAATTAATTAATAAAAGATGCTTTTCGTTTCGAATAAGGTCATGCTTCCGGTTCAAGATGCTTGCTTGTTGGCTGGTCGAACTAGAATTAAGATGGCCATTTCGTTTTTTATGTTTTATGCTGTTATCATATCCTTGTACCGTATGCAATAATATTTGTGTACCGTACTCTTTGGAGTACCTTAATATATAAATAAAGTTGGGATATTTCTTTCATATGAGACTTTTAATTTACTTTTGTTTTATTGGCCCTGTTTGGCAATTGGTTGTTGGCTGTGGTTGTCGGCTATTTTACTTGATTGGTTTGACTGGCTGTTTAAATTGGCTTCTTTTGTTGACTGTTTAACTGATGATTGTTTATAAATATGTTTGGTAAAAACAGTTGTTGGTTGTAGCTATGTAAAATGACATTTAAGGCCATTTAATTGGTTTTTGTTCATTTTTAATAAATGCACTGTATTATGTACGGAGCAAAACGTAATAACAAATAAATCAAATATAAATCAAAAATAAATTATTGTATGGAGTAATATTAATTAGAACTTAATTATCAATTATTAATTGTTAATTGTTAATTGTTAATTGTTAATTGTTAATTGTTAATTGTTAATTATTAATTATTAACTCTTAACCGTTAACCGTTAACTGTTAACTATTAACTGTTAACAATTAACTATTAACTATTATTTGTTAATTAATTAGTAAAAACAAGGATAAAAAAATAATTTAGATAAGAGAAGCCAAAAGCCAACTCCAAAAAGCTAGTAACACTAGCTTTTCATTTTTGGCGGAAAAGATGGCTTTTCAGTTAGCTAAAAAGTCAGTTACCAAACATAAATTTTCATTATGTTTTTTTACAAAACCAACATAAGTTGGTGGAGTTGGTGGGATACTCACCTTGTGACTTGAAGGTCACATGGTCGAGGTCGAGCCCCATCAGCTGCAAATTTTCTTAGGAGTGGCTCAAACGAATATCTGCGTAGCTGTGCTGGTTAACTTGTGTTATGTGCTGGCTCAGTAGGGTCTCTTCTTCTTACCTATTAAAAAAAATTATGTTTTTTACACGAATTAAGTTAGCAACATTCGCATAGGACAACTTTACTAAACGTTAAGGAAAGACCGTCTTGATGGCAGCTTTCTAAAACGCGTGTGTGCTGACCTCAACCATTTATTAAAAAAAATTCAACTTTGTTTTTTATAAAATATTTTTATGTTCAAAATTTGTTTTTTTAAAGTACTAACTAAACTAGAGTAAAACATAACTAATTGAATAACAAAATAGGTAGGTATACAGACATATAGTTACACTTATGAGTCGAATATATGTTTATTTCGATTGATTTTTTAATATGTCTAGCTAATTATTACAGAGTATTCTTTATCGGTAGGGCTGATAGGACCCTAGTAGTATGTCAATAACCCATAAGGATCACCTCCAAGACAATCAACCAAACAATACAACTCCAATACACCACAAATAATCCACCAAACAAACAACCTAGCAATCAACCAATAATGGAAAGCAACTAATAATCAAACACGGAAGATACAATGCAATCAACATACACGAATTATACGTGGAAAATCCCTTTCGTTTTGAAGATAAAATCACGGGAATTGTGAGGAGTCCACCCTTGTCACCTTCTCTTATTATGATAAGATAAAATTGAGGGCAAAATAACCCAAATCAGTCGTACAAAGGTTCACAATCCACCAACACTTCCATACATAAGAGATCAACAATTAAGAGATAAAAGATGAAGATTATCACCCAATTTCATAGGTTCTGTCGAACTGCGACCACGGACAAACAAGGTTTCAAAATAACAATTCAACTGTTCAAAATGAGGACCTATGTGTCCCCAACTAGATGACAAAAAATCAGCACGATTCGATGGTTGAAACTCCAAAAAATGTCAGTTTCGTGAAGCCTATCCTGAAAAATCCGAGCAGCCCCTTTCCTCTTTCGGTCCTCCCCATTTGTGTGTTTTTCTGATTTTTCTTACCACAGTCTTAGGTCAAAACTATCCATCAAAGCATTCCAAGTCTTTCAAGATAAGTCAATCCATTTAACCCCCAAGTGAACTAAAAACATAACCCAACATTTTGGACTCACAAACACGAGTTAAAAGAACTTACTTGTGCAACAAGTGAACTGGACCCACAAACAGGGGAAGTGGTAAGCATTGGATTACGAAATTGCAAGAAAGGATCCAATAAATACGTGGTGCTTCGTATTATTTTGATAATTATGTTTATTCCTTGATTGGGTTGGTAATCTATTTTATTGTCGTGAACTAGTTGAGTTATATTTTAGGCCGGCCATCTTTAGTGTAACTTGCTAGAATATTGACGGGTGATACGTAATTGTCCTTGTTAATTTTTCTAGTAGCAATTAGGTATTTGGTTGGTCACTAGAACTTGTCAAATTGCCTATGATTATTGATCCTTTATGATGCACAATCCATGGTTGTCAGATAGCGGCTTGGTGATTTTGTGGTGTATTAGAGTAGTATTGTTTGGTTGATCCTTGTGGGTAGTTAATTGATATACTCCTCGGGTCCTAATCAATTAAGGGTTTCCTTTTGTCATTAAAGCTATGTTCTGTTCACCTTATTTCCATTTATTTCAAAAAAAATAAGTTCATATAAGTTCAAATAAGTTCAGTTAAGTTCATGAAAAATAAGGGTTGACCAAGTATAAGTTATAACTAAAACAAGTTTTGATAAGTTCAGACAAGTTCAGTTCAAATAAATTCAGGAAAAATAAGTGAAAATCAGGTGAATAAAATGCACCCTAAATATGGGCCGAAAAAATGAATAGTTTGTACATACAAAATATGTTTTGTTATCATTTGGTGAGACATTTAGCAAGCTCAAATAAAATATTCTCCTTCGCGTCATCTGGAAGCACGTGTACGTCATGCTATTGTCAAAGGGCAACACTATTAGCCTAAGTATGGAGTTATATGATAGATTTTCTATGCATTAGGTGAATATTGAAAATAGGCTTGTGGACAATTGATTCCATAAATCATTAGAAGGAAGTTTATTCAGACTTTTTAGACCGAAAGTGTTTTACGCCAAAATCAATTAATAATTTCCGTCTCCAATGCAATCAACTAATTCAATGATATTAATTACATTATATAACAAAACACGTAAGTATGCCGAAGTATTATATATATATATATATATATATATATGTTACGAAGTAACGGAGTATTATTAGTGTTAATATTGTAAAGCGATAAATATGTTAAGTATGTTAAGTTACTGATTTAGCCTTACTAGGTTAATTACATTGTACTATATATATGATTGGAGATTAATGAGAAGGCAGGGATTTTGAGCGCTATTTGTCATGGTATCATGAGCAAGGTTAAACCCTAATTAATTTCCGCAAAATTGAGAATAGCGCCGGTGAGTTTGTGAGACAAGATACGTGAGTTTTTTTTCTCTTAATTCTTCGTCAAAACAGCAGACCTTGTTCTTAATAATGGGCAAGGATGGAGATGAGGTTGACCTGGATTACTATCTTGCTTCAAGTGACGGGCCTGGTGTGATAATTACACCGGTCAAATTGCGTGGTAATGCTAACTACGATGAATGGGCAAAGGCCGTACGTCGGAGTATGATCTCGAAATTCAAGTTCGGTTTTCTTGATGGGTCAATCAAGGAACCTACGACTGATACAACAAAATTGAAACATTGGATTGCTGTGAATTCAATGTTAGTGTCGTGGATTACAAATACAATAGATGAGAATTTGCGATCTACGGTGGAGGATTTCGATATTGCGAGTGAGTTATGGGATC
The DNA here is from genome assembly GCF_020520425.1 of Spinacia oleracea. NCBI lineage: Eukaryota > Viridiplantae > Streptophyta > Magnoliopsida > Caryophyllales > Amaranthaceae > Spinacia > Spinacia oleracea. Next base: position 25,215,243 of record NC_079489.1, read on the forward strand.
ATCTGCGCAAACGGTATTGCGTGGTCAGCGGCACACGAGTGTGTCATCTGAAGATGGCCTTGAGTGATTGCAAGCAGTCAGTGAACGAGTCCGTTACTGATTTCTTTGGACGTTTGTCTGCGGTCTGGAAGGCATATGTGCAATATGCTAAGGTTCCTCGGTGTACTTGTGCGGGATGTTCTTGCAATATTGCACGTCAGGTGGGTGAGATAAGAGATGAAGAGCATTTACATTACTTCTTGATTGGCTTGGAGGAACATTACGAGGCCATACGTGCTCAATTATTGGCACAATCTCCGTTGCCGTCTGTGGATGAGGCATATCAAACCGTCATCAATACAGAAAATATGCGAGTGAAGGGGAGTAAAAGCAAGGAGTCTGTCATGGCATTTAAGGTGGAGGCCAAGTCTGGTACGAAGTACGGAGAGGCGGGTGAGAAGTTTTGCCACCATTGTAACCGAGAAGGCCATACCGTGGAGATGTGTTACCAGTTGATTGGATTCCCTGATTGGTGGGATGAGAAAAAACGGGGTGGTAGAGGTCCGGGCAGAGGAGGTAAGAGCACGAATGGTGGGAGAGGAAGTAGAGGGGGGCGTGGACATAATGGTGCAGCAGCTATCAATCGTGCTAATGCTGTGAGCACCACATGTAGTAGTGGTACGACCCATAATACTGGAGCAGCGGTTACTCAAGGGATTGTAGGTGTGTCCGAAAATCAGGTGCAACAGATCATTGACATCCTCAATAAGCCTCAATCGAAGTTGCAAGGTAACGTGGATAATCGGTGGATTATTGATACAGGTGCATCGACTCATGTGACAGGAAACTTGTCAAGTTTGAGAAACATCAAGACGTCCGGAAATTGTCCGGTTGTGCTACCGGACGGACAATCAGCAAATTCAAACCAATATGGTTCTGTCACATTGGAGGGTGGATTGGTGCTTGATAATGTTTTATTCGTGCCCAGATTAAATTGCAATTTAATTTCTGTAACTCAATTAAGTGACGAATTAAATTGTTCAGCTCAATTCACTAACAAAATATGTGTTTTACAGGACCGCTCGACGAGGACGGTGATTGGCGTGGGTGATCGACAGGAAGGACTATATTTTTTCCGTGGTGTTCCGAGGGTACGAGTGCTTGCTGTAGACTGTGTGGTTGATTTGTGGCATCAGCGTATGGGACATCCGTCGGAGAAAGTACTGAAGTTACTCCCTCCTGTGAGTAATACTACTAGGAAGAATAATCATATTTGTGATGTATGCCCTCGTGCAAAACAATGTCGAGAAAGTTTTCCGATTAGTGAAACGCATGCTAGTAGAATGTTTGATTTAATTCATATTGATTTGTGGGGACCCTACAAGACACCATCGTCTTGTGGAGCGAAATATTTTTTAACAATTGTTGACGATTTTTCAAGAGGCGTCTGGATTTATTTACTTAGCAATAAAACTGAGGTTGAGTCGATGTTTCTTAATTTTGTTGCTATGGTTAAGCGTCAATTTAATCAGTTTATTAAAGTTGTTCGAAGTGATAATGGTACGGAGTTTAATTGTTTGCAAGGATATTTCTTTAAACATGGCATGTTGTTTGAAACTTCGTGTGTTGGTACTCCTCAACAAAATGGGAGGGTTGAGCGTAAACATCAACATATTTTGAATGTTGGGAGGGCGTTACGTTTTCAAGGGAATTTGCCTAAAAAGTTTTGGGGAGAATGTGTCCTGGCAGCTTGTTATTTAATAAATCGTACTCCCACACCGCTTCTTGATAATAAGACTCCTTATGAAATGTTGTTCGGCAAACCTCCGTCGTATGTTCCTATTCGTGTATTTGGTTGTTTATGTTATGCATATAATCAACGTAGTAAGGGTGACAAGTTTGAGTCGAGAGGTCGGAAATGTGTGTTCTTGGGTTATCCTTTTGGGCAAAAGGGTTGGCAACTGTATGATCTAGAGACACATGAATATTTTGTTTCCCGTGATGTGAAATTTCATGAAAAAGTGTTCCCGTATGCTGAAACGTTCAATGAGTCATTGATGGGGAAGTCTCACAACAATGGAAATGAGAATTTAGGTGCAGGGATGGATGAGGTTGATCATTGGACGTTGGATGTGAGTGATGGGTCTGTGTTGGGATCTTTGAGTGAGGGTGTGGGGAGTGAGCTGGGCAGAGTGCTGCGAGATGAGGGAGCGCAGGCGAGTGAGAGTGTGCAGCGTGGGCCAGGCGATGGGGCACAGGATGAGGCGCTGCAGGGAGCGCATGAGGCACAGGAGGCGCTGCAGCAGGCGCTAGACGAGGCGCAGAGTGATGCGCTGCAGGGCAGTGTGTTGCTGAGTAGTGAGGCGATGCAGGGAAGTGCGCTGCTGGGCAGCGAGATGAGGGGAGAGCAGGCGAGTGGTGATGCGAGTACTGCTCCTGCTACTGCAGTGCCAGCACAAGGGAATGCTGCTGCGACTGCCTTGCACGGGCAGCGTGAGGATGAGGGCGTGGATACGGGTCAGGAGTTGGGAAGGGGGAAACGTGAGAAATTTCAGTCGACGAAGCTGCGAGAGTACGTGATGCATACGATACGGAAAAAATATAGTTCTTCTGATAATTCATCTACGGCTTCACCTTCCTCAGGTACTCCTTATCCTATCACATATTTTGTTAATTATGAACGTTTTTCGCCCAAACACAGAAATTTTATTGCAGCTTTGCAGGCAGAAAAGACACCTAAAACATTTAAACAGGCTATGCAACATGAAGGGTGGAGACAAGCAATGGCTGCTGAGATTGATGCTCTTGAGGAGCAAGGCACTTGGACATTAGAAAGTCTGCCAGCAGGAAAGAAAGCACTTGGAAGCAAATGGGTGTATACTGAGAAACGAGACGAAGATGGAAATCTGTTGCGTCTGAAAGCGAGGTTGGTTTGTTTGGGTAATCATCAGGAGGAGGGGTTGGATTATAATGAAACTTTTGCCCCTGTGGCAAAAATGGCAACTGTTCGTACTTTCTTGGCAGTTGCAGCTGTTAAAAATTGGGTGGTTCACCAGATGGATGTCCATAATGCATTCTTGCATGGAGACTTAGAGGAAGAGATTTATATGAAAATTCCCCCCGGATTTCAAAAGAATAACTGTGATAAAGTGTGCAGGATGAGAAAGTCATTGTACGGATTAAAGCAGGCTCCCCGTTGTTGGTTTGCGAAATTGTCTACGGCCTTGATGTCTTATGGATTTCGACAATCACAATCAGATTACTCTTTGTTTACTCTCTCCAAAGGTACGTTCCAACTAAGTGTACTTATTTACGTCGACGATATGATTATTGCTGGAAATAATACATTTGCGTTGGAAAGTTTTAAATCATATTTGAGTGAATGTTTTAAAATGAAGGATCTGGGTGCTTTGAAATACTTTCTTGGACTTGAGGTGGCTCGTAGTAGTCTTGGGTTTTATGTTTGTCAGAGAAAGTATGCTTTGGATATTATTTCGGAGTCTGGATTGTTAGGAGCGAAACCTGCTGATTTTCCGATGGAGCAGAATCATAAACTTGCTTTGGCAGATGGGAAGGAGTTGGTGGACGGAGGAAAATATAGACGTCTGGTGGGACGTCTGATTTATTTGGCTGTTACAAGGCCTGATCTGGCGTATTCTGTTCATATTTTGTCACAGTTTATGCAAGCGCCGAAAGAGGAACATTGGGAGGCAGCTTTGCGGGTTGTACGGTACTTAAAGAAGTGTCCGGGTCAAGGGATACTTCTTCGTTCTGATAGTGTGTTGCAGTTGGAAGGGTGGTGTGATTCAGATTGGGCGAGTTGTCCACTAACTCGTCGTTCGTTGACTGGTTGGTTTGTGTTGCTTGGATTATCTCCAGTTTCCTGGAAAACCAAGAAACAACATACGGTTTCTCGTTCGTCTGCAGAGGCAGAATATCGTTCGATGGCGGCATTGACGTGTGAGTTAAAGTGGTTGAAGCAACTACTTAGTGATCTGGGAGTATCGCACAAGAAAGGTATGGACTTATTTTGTGATAGTCAATCTGCATTACATATTGCACAGAATCCTGTTTTTCATGAGAGAACGAAACACATTGAGGCAGACTGTCATTTTATTCGTGATGCAATTAAGGACGGGATTATTTGTCCGTCGTACGTCTCAACAAAGGTACAGTTGGCGGATATTTTTACCAAAGCGTTGGGGAAGGCGCAGTTTGAGTTTTTCCTTGACAAGATGGGCATTCGAGATCTTCATGCTCCACCTTGAGGGGGGATGTTACGAAGTAACGGAGTATTATTAGTGTTAATATTGTAAAGCGATAAATATGTTAAGTATGTTAAGTTACTGATTTAGCCTTACTAGGTTAATTACATTGTACTATATATATGATTGGAGATTAATGAGAAGGCAGGGATTTTGAGCGCTATTTGTCAATATATATATATATATATATATATATATATATATATATATATATGGTTTTGGGCTGGTTTATGAAAATACGATCTTTCTTTACAATAAGAATTGCTGAGCCAAGCCATTAGAAATTAATTAATTAAAGAAAGAAAATGACGGAATTCCCACCACAAAGCCAAGATAGTCAACCAGGAAAACAATATTTGATGAATCCACTCCCGATTTCTGTCAATCCCAAATATAAACCATCCAAAAAGCTTCATGTAAGTCCATATATTATAATTTCCCATTAATACGTACGTAATATTGTAATTTGTAAATGTTGTGATTACAGGGAAAAGTAGCATTAGTAACAGGAGGTGATTCAGGGATCGGAAGAGCAGTTTGTTATCATTTTGCGCTCGAGGGTGCAACAGTAGCTTTTACATATGTTAAAGGTCCAGAAGATAAAGATGCAGACGATGCCTTGGAATTGATAAGAAAGGCAGCCAAAGAAAATGAAGCAGGCGAACCGATTGCCATTCCTGTCGATTTCAGCCTAGGTGAAGATGAATGCAAGGATTTGGTGGAGAAGGTTGTGAAGAAATTTAAACGCATCGACGTCTTAGTGAATAACGCAGGGGTAGCATATTATAACGAGAACATCGAAGAAATCACTGAGAATCAACTGAGAATGACATTTGAAATCAACTTCTTCGCTTGTTTCTTCTTGGCAAAGTAAGATGTACTTACATGGATACTCCCTCCGTTCCTTAATACTCGCACCGTTTTTCTTTTCGGGCCGTCCCTTAATACTTACACCGCTTCTATAAATGAAAATTATTACCAATATTATATTATTTCTTACACTTACCTACCAATCTACCTACACCCCTACTTCTGTTCGGCCCCCCTGTGGGACCCACTTTCTGCATAAATTACCAAAATACCCTCTTAGGGGACATTACTGAAAATACCCTCAAACACAAACCTCTTGATGGGCTCAGACCAGAAGTTAGGGGTCCATATCTCAGCCCCCTACAGGCCCAAGATTCCATACCCCTACACTTGCTTATATTTACTAATAATGCCATCCGGCATTACTATAAATATGCTTCACATAATCATTACTCAGGTATGCAATTATTCCCACACTGACTCTCTCACTACTTTCTCTCTCTACAAGAACTGACTTGAGCGTCAGAGAGGGTTTTCTCGGGAACCCCCCCGAGCCAGTTTACGTTTGCCGTTTTTGTAGGACAAACCACAACCGATTGGAGGAAAACGACAGCCTGGTTGAAGAGGCTTCCCCTATTTTCACACTTAGCATTTTCTTCGCAGAAACAGTTGGCGTCGTCTATGGGGAAGTCAACTACAAGCCATGGTTAACACTCGACGAACCAGGCAACACTCCTCCTCTCATCGATCAGAGTCCCATCCCAATTACGTGTTGATGCCTACTTCGAGGAACGGAGATGATCACGATGGTGATCAGGACCATGAGAATCAACAGCCCCATGTCGAAGGTCACCCTGAGAACTTGGTCACCCGAAAGGATCTAGAGTATTTGGCTGCTCAAGTCAATGAGGCTATCCACAACCTCCAAGGAATGGGAGAAGGACCTTCAAGGAAACATCCAAACCACCCTACCAGCTCAAAGGTGAGCACAACATCTCATACCATCCACAGGGCACAGCCCCGAAGTGTGAAGGACAGGCTAGGTGACAGGGGTGGGGCACAGCCTCGCCCTCGCCAATCAAGGGCCAGCCAAGATGCACGCCGGGTAATTGAAGATCGACAACTGCACAGAGGAGACCTTGATGCTCGAGACCTCTTGCACAGAAGGCGCCTCGAACAAGCCAGAGAAGCCATCAGGAATGATAGGATCACCCGAGGTCTATCCCCCTCTAGTGCTAAGACTACGGCCTCCGCACGAGACCACCCCACTCCTTCAAGACAAGTCAGACCGATCGAGGTCAGCTCTCGAAGGACATCTCTCAGGAGGCACTCACCTTCTCCTATAAGGAGATGTCACTCACCCTCTAGCCGGGCTAGAGGCCGTTCGCCCAGGACAAGGGTTTCACCCCTCGATCAACAGCCAGGGGCTCATTCATCTTCTCATCGCCCAAGGCATCGCTCACCCTCAAGAATAGGAAGGATCCCTCCACGCCGTGAGCGAAAATACTCGCCTCTCCCAGAGAGTAGAGGTAGGCATACCTCCCCAAGAGGAAGATGGGACTCCCCTCCACCAAGAACTGATAGGCACAGACATACCTCGTCATTGCAAGAGGCTCTCACTCCCTTCTCCCAAGAAATAATGAACACCCCCGCCGAGACAAAGTGAAGGTCCCTACCATCGAGCCTTTCGATGGAACTACGGATCCAGAAGAACACATGGCCGCCTATGCGGCTCAAATGAACGTTCAGACTGGATGCGGAGCTACTTGGTGCAGGTACTTTCCAACCACCTTGAAGGGTCTTGCCCTTATATGGTTCAACAAGCACGTACCAAAGGGAAGCATCAAGAGCTACGGTGAGCTTGAAAAGGTTTTCATCAGCCAATTCGCGGCGGGTCGGAGGCACCAAAGGACAAGTGTCAACTTAATGGCAGTCAGACAGGGAGAGACGGAGACCCTTCGCAATTATATTAAGGGATTCAATGAAGAAGTCCTAAAGATACACAATCTCAAGGACGAAACCAAGTTCGCAGCCCTCTTGGCAGGTCTTCAGCCAGATGACTTCAAGTTTGAATTGGTCAAGTCCGGGGTGTCCAACCTCGAGGAAGCAATGGAGAAGGCCCAAATGCACATTCAAGCCACAGATATTTGTAAGATCAATTGGGGTGGTGAGAGTGGAACAAGGCAAAAACAAAAGCCAAGACCAAACGGCAGCCACGACCAAACTCAGCCCTCCCTCAAAAAGTCGGTTATGGTTGATGACCATGGTGAGGATCCGAGGTACAACCGCAATAGGCGGGAGATTTACCTTGATCTCAAAGGAAAAGACATCCTCCCTAAGCCACCTTCAATCCGTACGCCCGAAGCAAAGCGAGACAAGTCACTTTGGTGTGAGTTTCACCACGAGTGCGGGCACACCACAAAGAACTGTAAGGAGCTGAAAAAGGCACTGGATCACTTGGCTGACAAGGGCAAGCTGAATAATTACTTAAGGAAGTATCCCCCAAAAGCAAAAGCCAAAGAAAAGGAGTCTCTTAGTGATGATACGGGAGACTACATTGGAGTGATAGCCGGAGACTTGGCAACAGGCGGGTCTGTGAGCAAGGCGAAGGATAGCTTGTGGGCACTGGAACATCAAGTCCTAAAAGTGGCATCGGCTTCTCAAACAGTCCCGGTGATGACATTTGGTGGGAACACTAGTCATCCAATTCAAGAGTCCCATGACGATCCGCTGGTCATCGAGATGAAAGTCGCTAACTCAACGGTAGGGCGAGTGTTAGTGGATAATGGATCATCCGCCGACATCATTACTCTAAAGTGTCTAGAAGGGCTCAAGTATTCCAAAGATGATCTAAAAACCATCTCCCAGCCACTCATTGGATTTGGAGGTCAAGCCGTCCATCCTCAAGGCACCATCAAGCTACCTGTCAGGTTTGGTCCTAAAAACAAGGGAAGACGGTTGTTGGTAGACTTTCTTGTCGTGGACGTCTCCCTGCCATACAACATCATCTTAGGCCGACCTCTACTAAGCAAAATAAAAGCCGCAATCTCTGTGTACCAACTTCTCATGCAGTTTGAGTTGGAAGATGGCTCCGTGGGAAAAATCTTTAGGGATCAACAAGTGGGCAGGCGATGCTATGTTAACAGCCTCAAGAGAGGGACAAGTACCCCCCAGCCACTGGCCAAGAAAGCCAAGCCAGAAGGGACTCGAAACTCCTGAAGGCAAGCCCCTCCCTCGCCTAGGGAACGCCGACAACCTTAGAAGGCTTTATGTTCAATCTCCTAAGTATTTCTGAGAAAGGGAGAAATTCTTAGCTTTATAGCTCACAACCATAGTTTTCAGTGATGAAAGTGGGGGTAAGGTACATGTAAGCCCGCCATAGGTTAAATAACATCCCATCATTGTAAACAAAGCTTTATATCTTCAAGGCAATAGTAAAGAGCTCGACCAGTAATGTTACTTAGCAAATTTCGTTCCTAGAATGTTGCAAGTAGAAGGCAAACATTGGCCATGCAAGCGCAGCACACGTCAAAAGGAAAAGACAAGCCAAATTCAAGCACATGAACTCATACTTAGCAAAATAATCTAAGTCATTTTCATGAATGGCGCATCATCGTTCGCCCAAGCATGGGGCTCATTAGTCCCTTTGGAGAACAGAAGCCCATTCCCATATTTAGCAAAATAATCTAAGTCATTTTCAAGAATGGCGCATCATCGTTCGCCCAAGCATGGGGCTCATTAGTCCCTTTGGAGAACATCAGCCCGTCTTCATACTTAGCAAAATAATCTAAGTCATTTTCAAGAATGGTGCATCTTCGTTCGCCCAAACATGGGGCTCATTAGTCCCTTTGGAGAACAGAAGCCCATTCCCATACTTAGCAAAATAATCTAAGTCATTTTCAAGAATGGCGCATCGTCGTTCGTCCAAGCATGGGGCTCATTAGCTCCTTTGGAGAACAACAACTCATTCCCATACTTATCAAAATTTATCTAAGTCATGTGCGGAAAGTAGAAGCCATGGCACCGTCATGTGTATGACAAGTAGAAGCAGAAGCCATGGCACAATCATGTGCGGCGAGTAAAAGCCACGACACTATCATGTGCGGCAAGGAGAAGCCATGGCACCATAAGTAGAAGCCTTGGCACCATCATGTGCGGAAAGTAGAAGCCATGGCACCATCATGTGCGACTCTCTCTCACGCACCGCACCCGACATCGGGCGACAAAACAAACAGCCACGCCAAGAGAAAGCATCAGCCATCATCTTACCCACGTACATACGACGAAAAAAAAAAAAAACCAGCAGCCACGCCCAATCCTGCCTTCCCTACGAAAAAAAAAAAAAAAAAAACCAGCAGCCACGCCCAGAGAAAGGAGCAGCCACGCCCAATCCTGCCTTCCCTACGAGAAAAAAAAAAAAAAAAAACAGCAGCAGCCACGCCCGGAGAAAGGAGCAGCCACGCCAAGCTCAGCCTTCCCTACGCAAAAAAAAAAAAGGAAAAGAAAAAAAAAACAGCAGCAGCCACGCCCGGAGGAAGGAGCAGCCACGCCAATCTTGCCTTCCCAAAAAAAAAGGCAGCAGCCACGCCCGGAGAAAGGAGCAGCCACGCCCAATCCTGCCTTCCCTACAAAAAAAAAAAAAAAAAAAAAAAAACGCCCGGAGAAAGGAGCAGCCACGCCAGGCAAGACATGGGGCTTGGCACGCTCTCGTGCGCAACGACGCCACTCACGCTCGACCATACCCGCTCATCCATAAGTCGGCACCTCTTGCCCAGGTGCACAGCACATGTTGAGGCCCCTTATTTAGAAAAATCTAAGTTCCTTAAGGCTTGGGCCCCAACAACGGAAGCCTCACCCGTATACATTCCACACCTCCGCCCAAGTACATGGGCCACGAGAAACAACAGCCATGTACGGCCTGACACGCATCACCCGTGCATCATATCTCGCACGAGGAAACCAACAGCCATGCGATGGGGCACCAACGCTCACTCGCCCCCGCTTGCTCCCGCCTAAAACCGACAAACAACAGCCCAGCTGGGACCACCCACGTGACAAATAATGCAAAGGCGGAAGCCAAGCCAACCTCGCACCCTCGTGCACACCTCTTGCGCAGTAAGGAACAGCCAAGCCCATCCGGACCTGCACCTGGAACTCCACCCCTATGCTCACGCTCTCCTGTCATCCGCAACAGCCCAGGCTTGCCGAAAAGCAACCGTCCAATTCAATCGGCTTGCCATGCGCACATAAAATAACAGCCAAGCCCGTGCTTGGTCCCCTCACCCAAAACGCCGCAACTAATACGTGCAAACCTTAAGCACGATAAATGCGGACCCTTGAGCACCTCTCCATGCCCACCCATGTGCGTGTATTAAAGACCAAGCATCGCATGTCACTCAAAACACCTGATAACTACGGGGTTGATTTCTTCCGCCAAACTCCCGAGTACTTGGCCAAACTCGCAAATTTGGCGTGGGGCTAATGTTCGGGCCCCCTGTGGGACCCACTTTCTGCATAAATTACCAAAATACCCTCTTAGGGGAAATTAATGAAAATACCCTCAAACACAAACCTCTTGATGGGCTCAGACCAGAAGTTAGGGGTCCATATCTCATCCCCCTACAGGCCCAAGATTCCATACCCCTACACTTGCTTATATTTACTAATAATGCCATCCGACATTACTATAAATATGCTTCACCTAATCATTACTCAGGTATGCAATTATTCCCACACTGACTCTCTCACTACTTTCTCTCTCTACAAGAACTGACTTGAGCGTCGGAGAGGGTTTTCTCGGGAACCCCCCCGAGCCAGTTTACGTTTGCCGTTTTTGTAGGACAAACCACAACCGATTGGAGGAAAACGACAGCCTGGTTGAAGAGGCTTCCCCTATTTTCACACTTAGCATTTTCTTCGCAGAAACAACTTCCTATAAAAAAATCATTTAAAATTCACATTTCCCACTCACCACTCACCACCCACTTACACATTTTCCACTAACTATATTAAAAGAATACCCCACTATCAACTAACATCCATTAAATTAATAAGTCAATTCAAGTGTCTTAAACTCCGCACCAGTCAAACCGGTGCGAGTATTAAAGGAGAGAGGGAGTATAATTTAGGCAAAAGAAAAAGTCTCAACCAGATGACTAAATATTAATTCATGTGGTACAGGCACTCACTGAAGCACATGAAAGAAGGAAGCAACATCATTAACACAGTCTCTGTCGCAGCCTACGCTGGTGAAGAAACTTTGGTTGACTACAGTAGCAGCAAAGGAGCCCTTGTAAGTTTCACCAGAAGTCTCGGTCTTCAACTTATTAAACGAGGAATTCGAGTGAACGGGGTAGCACCTGGCCTATCTGGACTCCACTACCTGTTGCTTTACTACCTGTGGAAAAGATCGTCAATTACGGTTCAATTGTACCAATGAATAGAGCAGGACAACCTTTTGAAGTTGCACCATCCTATGTTTTTCTGGCGAGTAACGACTGTTCATCCTATTTCACTGGCCAAGTCCTCCATCCTAATGGTACTTTGTTTTTCTTCTTTCATATATTGCGTTTGTAACCTACAACTTTCTCATATCTTGACATCGATCTTTACTAATATTTACATGTTGTTCTTCCAACACTGTTGCTATTCATAAAACTTGAAATATTCCTAAATGTTTATGTATTAGGTGGGGTGATCGTAAACGCATGATCCAACTGTGTCGTCCGTCAAGATAATCCAATAAAGAACGCCAGAGGATACGTCTGTGTTCATTCGTACAATAAACATATAATAAACCTATGTATATCATGAATCTAAATGTGTACGTTCTTCGTTTTTATGTTTTACGGAGTATGTTTTTCTTTGCTTTTCTTACATGCAATTGTTATCTTATACTTGTATTATACATTGTATTTTATATGTATATATATGTGTATTATACTCCCTGGGTTACTTAGTACTCAGTATTAAGGAGTAATAAATTGGTGGAACTTTAGTTTTATGGACAACTTTTATAATAGCCACGCAAAAATGGTAGCCACTATAACCAATTAAATCTCAACCCTCCAATATATAAGACAAATCTAGTCCATTAATTCCATTGACTTATTTTTTTGGCAAATAAAGATTTATTACTTTCCAAGTATAAGGATTACACCTAAACACCAACACAACAAACACATACAACTCTCTCCCAACACGTGAAGAGAAATGAAGCAACCTAAGCTATAGAGAGCTTCATTCTGTCATCACTTCCACGTGCTATACTGAACAAGATTCTACAACTCACCACATTTCGAGGATCAATCTGATTAGTAAATAACTTAGCATTCCTCTGAAGCCAAATTGCATAAACTGACCCAATGAAGGTCATGCTGATCCCCTTGTCTTCAGCCTTGGTGCTCCTACTCTTCTTGGCTGCCCTTAACATCTCACTTTGCGAGCACTGAAGTCTCCTGCTAAAACCAACTTTGTGTAACACAATACTCCAAATCTCGGCATAATAATGATACCCACAGAACAAGTGTGCAACGATACACAGCTCACATCTGCCATCAACCTGTAAATTCCATTGCAGCAAGCTGTCTTTAGTAGCTAGTTTGTTCTGAATAGCAAGCCAAGTAACAAAAGGCTGCGTTTGGAAACGAGCAATTCATTTCAAATAACTGAATTCAAATACTGGAATTGAAATGTTGGAAATCAAATTCTAATTCTTTGTTTGGTAAACATGATAATTTCAAATCTAGAATTTCAAATTCTAGTATGATGTTTGGTAATTATTGGAATTTCAAATCCCGAATTTCAGTTCTTGCTGTTCTTTCTATTGAAAATCAGGGAAGCAAGTACGATAACAATCTGAGGTACAAACGAAAGCTAGGTCCTGAAGGAAATAATGCCCTTGGTCCAAGTATGCATATAATGTTAAGTCTAATAAATGCGGTTCAGTATTAATTGACAAGTTAATAAATTCAGTGAGATCAAGTGAGTTGAATGCCTAGCTAGAGGCCGCTTCAGTTCAAGTGGAATTAATGATATTAATCCACAGCTTACTCTTGACTGAACTCGTAAGGTCACACAAATAGTACGTAAACGGATCAAGTATTTAATGGCATTAAATACTCCATCTATGGATATTCGGAATCGACGGATCTTGGTTTCAGTGGGAGCTGAGATCGTCAAAGGCAAGCAAATGAATACTCCGGAAACGATGATATTGCAGGAAACGGAAATATGGATCGTATCGGAAATATAAATATTATCCAAGTCGTAGATGTTGCCGGAAACGGAAACATGGTACGTATCGGAAAATATTATTGGAAATGGAAATATTGCCGGAATCGGAAATATTGCCGGAAACGGATATATTGTCAGAATCGGAAATATTATCGAAATTGGAAAATAATTCCGGAAACGGAAATATTAAATATTTGTTCGAAACGGAAATTAATTCCGGAATCGGAAATGTTAAATATTGTTCGTATCGGAAATAAATTCCGGAATCGAGAATTTAATCGGAAGCGTATCGTACGAATTAGAATCGGACGAGGCCTGCCAGAAGAAGGCCCACCACGAAGCCGGGCCATCGCCCAGCAAGCCAAAGCGCAAACACACGCCAAGCCTCGACCAGGCCCAGCGCAAAGGCCAGGCCCAGCCAAGGCCTTGGGCGCGCGCGGATCAAAGGCAGCGACGAGCTGGGCCGTGCGCTGTGCGTGGGCCGTAAGGCCTGCATGCGGTGCATTGTGCCACTCGTGTGTGTTACTCGGAATCCTAAGGCTACCGGGATTCGTCATGTGATTAAATCTAATCCTAATAGATAAAGTTTATTTAATTAGAGTCCTAGTAGGATTATAATTAAATAGATTTGTATTCTAATAGGAATATAATTCATTTCCATAAACTCTATAAATAGGTGCCTAGGGTCACATATTTACATAGACAATTGAAGTATTCAAAGGTAAGATTTTGGAACAAAATCAGCCAAACACTTGCAACCCATATTAGCCGAAAATCCTAGGAACCTTAAGGGTGATTCTAGTTGGTCAAGCTTAAGGCGGATCCGGACGTGCTGTGGACCATCTACGGAGGGACGACACTTGGATTCCTAAAGACTTGTTCTTGTTCGGTTCGGGCGCAGCTAGGGAGGGCACGCTACAAAGTGTATGCACCTAAATTATGCTAAATGATTGTGTGTAAATAATATGTTTCCTGGCATTAAGGTTTTTCCGCATGATTTATGTTTTGTCATATGTATCATAACCTAACAGTGGTATCAGAGCCTCTTATTATTTTCATAATCTAAATTGCATGAACACGGTTAAATTTTACAAATTTGCAAGGAATTAAAAGGGGTGATTAGTTTTCGTAATTAATTGCAAATTGCGTTTATTTAATTATATGTACGCATTTTTTCGGCAGAATATTCGTTACTCAACCAAATCGAGTGATTTTTGTGTCAATTTCGCATGTAAAAGGCATTCTAAAATTTTGACAAAAAATAATTTTTTGCGACCGAACCCAGAATTCCCAAATTCGAAGTCTAACTATGACTTTTCGGAGGTTTAAGTTTTTCGAACGCAAAAGTTTGTAAATATAAGTTGTTAAATTGAATATTTGCGATTCTTGTTGATAAATCTTGAAATTTTAATTGACCTACAGTATATGTTTAACAATTATGAATGCCTAGACTTGTTAATTATACAACCTAATTTGTAATTATGATTAATTTTTTGAAATTCGAATAATTTAGAATTGATTTGTTTTTCATAATTAATTAATAATTTAATTAGGTATCCATGATTAAAATCCACCATAAAAGTTGTTAATTTATGTTAAATTTTAAATTTTTATGACCTAGATTTAAATCCATGTTAATCGGAAATTAATTGATTATTAAATTTTCGATTTTTCGCCCTAAAATTATGAAATTAATATGATTTATTAATTTGTCGTTAATTTTAAATTAACAATTTTAATTTTTATGAAAACGCTCATAAATGTTGCACGCACAAAGCAAAGGAAGCTACGTGTTACCCTTAAGGGATGTTGTATAGTGCGGGCACGAATGCAACGAGCAGCATAGCATGGCGCGCGCGAAGCAAAGGTGTTGGTCGTGTGTGCTATGCGATGGGCGTAGGCGAGGGGCAGGGCAAAGCAAGCAGTCGCGTGTGGGCAGCAAGCGAGCTGCGCCACAGCGCGCACTGTCTCGTGCCAGCGAGCGCTGGCTCGTGCAGCGAGTAGTGCCTTGCGAGGGAAAGCAGCAGCAGACGCGACACAGCACAAAGGCTGCGCGCAGCGTGGCCAGCGATGGTTGCGTGTGCGTGTGGCATGTGGCTGCATGTTGCGTGGAGCTATGTGTGCCTTGTGCAGCGACCAGTCGTGCACACGATGGGACTTGGGCGCAAGCCCAAGTGCTCGTCGTGTTACGATTGAATCGTTTTGAATTTTAATTTGAGATTTTCAGTTCGAAAATAATTTTAATTAATTTTAAAATTAATAATTTAAATTGTTTTCTCGGATTTTAATTTTGATTATTATAATTATTATAAATTTTTATTTATACTAATTATTTTACTAAAATTAAACCTTGAATTAATTTAAATTCATTTAATTCAACTGAAAAATAAATTAAATAAAATGGATTCAATTATAAATTTATATGAGCTTTAAATTTTAATTAAATTTGTATGTTTCCGGTTAGACTAGAAATACATTTTTATGTTTAAAATTAGTAAAGCATATAAAGTTATTGGTTTAAGTGGGAGCAATTTTAGTCATAAACTCTTGATTAGGTCTACAAATCCTTTAAGATTAAACAGCTTGATTAGAATTAATAAGGACTGAATAATTGGTAGATTATTGGTGCCCTTGATTAATTGCTGCAAATATTTATGTGATGCATACAATGTGTTTTTACTAACCAACTATGTGGGCCATTCATGATAATGAATGGGTGAACGGTATATATTGTATATGTACTGTTTTGCAGGTTATGAAGTGACTAGTATGGCCCAAATAGGATAGAAAATATGGTCTGCGTACCATTAATTTGAATGTAATTGGTCTAATGCACCAAAGTTTGTTTTTCAATTCAAATATGGTCTGCGTACCATCAAATAGTTGTAATTAGTTTAATTATAGCTGATCCTATTTGAAGAAAATGGCGCCTCCCACGGTGAAATTCAAGACGAAGTTTCCAACCATTTTCAAGACGGACTTTGAAGTTGAAGCTTCAAGATGAAGTCGGGCCATACTAGATCACATTTATCTTATGCATGTTTTAAGTTATTTATTGCTTTTAAATATGTCTTAAATATGCATGAGATTGTGGCTTGATTATGTTGCATGATTAAGGATTTTAGTTCACTTAAAATCTAACCAACATAGTAAGAGCCTTAAGTTCCAAACTTAAAAATCGAGTTAAAAGGTGCCATGCCAAAATAACACTTACTTGGATAACCTTTACATCAATCTAGTAATAGTTTTACGCTCAGCGAGGTGTTACTTATTGATCCTAAAGGGCTAAGGTACATAAATAATTGTGAGTACATGTTAGTTTTGGTGAAACTCAACGATATAAGTAAGGAGTCCTTTTATGTCGTGGCAAAATTGATAGGTTTACCTAATAAGTTCTTAGACGTACCTATTAACCAAGAGTAGTTTCTAGACTATTAGCAAAAGGCTTTTGCTTACCTAAAAGATTTTAGAATTGAGTCTAAATACATAATGTGCTTAATTCTTCAATGGTTTTTAGGGTCTTGGAATCATTTTATTCACACCTGCCGGAACAATAAATTCGAATAAAATGCTAATAACTTGTTTGAATTGCATGATTGCTTTAATTTTCAAGTTATTATTCATGATAATTGTTTAGACTTGTAGACACCTACTTTTGTCCCCATTCCCGAAAGGGAAGGTTCGATGATGAAAACGTAAATCTCCACTTGACAACGCATATCCTATAAAATAACGAATCTCAATTCCCCTTTTCATTTCATCCGAAACCTGCTATTTATGGAAATCTGCTAAAAATAGTAACTACCGTAAAGGGTAGTTGCTAAAAGTAGTAAGAATAAAAAGATAGAAACCTGTCAGAATTAGGTGTTGCACTCCAACATAAATCCTAAAAGAGATAGAAATTGTAAAAGGAATTCTATTCCTATCGCAGTTCGATAAAAGAGTTAACGTATTAATTAAACTCATAACGAACCTATAGTTCGTAAAGGGCCCAGACGCATTCCGTCGTAAATTGATATGCATCAAATAACTCGGATTAAGTCTCTTAATGAACTCCGTACTCTAGAGTCCAATCTGACAAAGAATTCTGCCAGACCCTATTTTCAACGCCCAGCCCTGGGCGCCGAAATCTTTGACGCCCAGAGCTGGGCGCCGAAAATACCTGGGACGGATTCTTTTCCTAATCCATTTCGTATTCAAATTCCTGAAAAACTATCTTTCTACGCCACTTTTTCCTATAAATAGACCCCTAAGTTCGACGTGAAAAGAACACACACAACACACAATTATATTCTGAGTATTGACTCCAACCCTTAGCCTAAGCCTCACGCTGCGGAACTGTTCACGCGTTCTGTCGCAATCGATCCATAAATCGAACAGAACGTATCCTGTCCCATAATTGAGATTCGTTAAATAAAAAGGAGAAATAGCAAAGTCAAAGTGGTTAGTTTTCTGAGAACCGTGACGCACCTCTCAAGGGTGCGTCGTAATGTGTCCCTTTTCGATGATTTAACTGCTTTCCTCGCCCTTTTTATGAACTGTTATACTAACTAAATCTGATTGTTCTATCACGCCTAACAAATATATATATTTTCGCGAAATTGGA
The DNA here is from genome assembly GCF_020520425.1 of Spinacia oleracea. Classification (NCBI taxonomy): domain Eukaryota; kingdom Viridiplantae; phylum Streptophyta; class Magnoliopsida; order Caryophyllales; family Amaranthaceae; genus Spinacia; species Spinacia oleracea. The sequence goes on from NC_079489.1 coordinate 25,233,138, forward strand.
TTATCATCCTAGGTCCCTTAATACTACTTAAATCAGATAATCACGATCGATCTAGTATTATATGTTGCATATTGCTAAAATCAACTCAGATTAGTTTAATAGTTAACGCATGTCCCTTCAATTATTTATGCTGAGCTAGTAAGGATATCCTGCCTCTGGAGTTAACGACGAGCGAAGTACTCCTCTCGGTAGTTACAGTCCCCCGAACCCTCAATCTCTACCTTGCGGGTGTATGTTGAGAGATCCCCACACCAGGGATCACAAGGGAACCTACGGCCGTCGTGGTCAAACATAATTGCACTCCCTTTATGTCAAGATAACCGGGTTTTGTCAGTTTTTCTCATTGTCGTTAAAAACTGAATGGCGACTCCTATATTACTAGTCAATTGGGTGTATACTCACCGGAAATCCAATTACACTGGATTGAATAAAAGAATCATCACACCCACGAGGGACGAGGTCACGCATTAGCCTCGCGCTTTTTCGACCCCCTCACAGTGGCGACTCTGCTGGGGACAGTGAAGGAAATACTCGTGCTTGTAGGTAATCAAAATAGCCGAATGGTGAAACGATCCTACCCCGCGTTTATTTCCCCATCAAGTTGGGACGACCTGAAAATCAACATATTAATGTGAACGGGCAGAACCGCATAACGAATCTCGGCTCCCTCAGGAGTTGGGACTAAGGATACCTTTTTTCGCCAATAGGGGGGTGCATACGCCGCTGTAGACACCTACTTTTGTCTCCGTTCCCGCAAGGGAAAGGTTCGATGATGAAAGCATAAAAACTCCACTTGACAACGCATCTCCTATAAAATAAACGAATCTCGATTGCCTATTTCATTTCACCTGAAACCTGCTATTTATGGAAACCTGCTAAAAATAGTAACTGCCGTAAAAGGTAGCGTCTAAAAGTGGCAAATCATAAAAGATAGAAACATGTCAGAATTAGGCGTTGCACTCCAACATAAATCCTAAATGAGATAGAAAACCGCGAGAATCCTACTCCTAATAGGATTCGGAAATAGGAGTTACGTATTAATTAAAATCCTAACGAACCTAGAGTTCGTAACGGGCCCACACGCATTCCGTCATAAAATTGATACGCACTAAAAGACTCGAATTAATCTCAAACTCTACGGATTTTAGGAATCCGAATATGACTAAACAAAACTGCCCAGACCCTATTTTCAACGCCTGGCTCTGGGCGCCGAAATCTTCGGCGCCCAGGCCTGGGCGCTGAAAATACCTGGGTACGTCTCTTTTCCTAATTCTTTGTGGATTAGAACTCTGTAATTCTATCTTTCCACGAACTCTTCCCTATAAATAGACCCCTAGTTTCGACGTGAAACACACAACAACACATAATATACTCTGAGTATTGACTCTAAACCCCTTAGCCTAAGCCTCTCGCTGCGAAACTGTTCACGCGTTCTGTCGCAATCGATCCATAAATCGAACAGAACGTATCCTGTCCCATATTCGAGATTCGTTAAATAAAAAGAAGAAATAGCAAAGTCAAAGTGGTTAGTTTTCTGAGAACCGTGACGCACCTCTCAAGGGTGCGTCGTAATGTGTCCCTTTTCGAAGATTTAACTGCTTTCCTCGCCCTTTTTATGAACTGTTAAACTAACCTAATATGATTGTTCTATCACGCCTAACAAATATAATATTTTTGGGAAATCGGATTATCATGCTAGGTCCCTTAATGCTATTTAAATCAGATAATCACGATCGAATTAGTATTATATGTTGCATATTGCTAAAATCAATTCAGATTAGTTTAATAGTTAACGCATGTCCCTTTAATTATTTATGCTGAGCTAGTAAGGATATCCTGCCTCTGGAGTTATCGATGAGCGAATTACTCCTCTCGGTAGTTACAGTCCCCCGAACCCTCAATCTCTACCTTGCGGGTGTACATTGAGAGATCCCCACACCAGGGATCACAAGGGAACCTACGGCCGTCGTGGTCAAACATAATTGCACTCCCTTTATGTCACGATAACCGGGTTTTGTCAGTTTTTCTCATTGTTGTTAAAAACTGAATGGCGACTCCTATATCACTAGTCAATTGGGTGTATACTCACAGGAAATCCAATTACACTTGATTGAATAAAAATAATCGTCACACCCACGAGGGACAAGGTCACGCATTAGCCTCGCGCTTTTTCGACCCCCTCACAGTGGCAACTCCACTGGGGATAGTGAAGGAAATACTCGTGCTTGTAGGTTATCAAAATAGCCGAAGGGTGAAACGATCCTACCCCGCGTTTATTTCCCCATCAAGTTGGGACGACCTGAAAATCAGCATATTAATGTGAACGGGCAGAACATCATAACGAATCCCGGTTCCCTCGGGAGTTGGGACTAAGGATACCTTTTTTCGCCAATAGGGGGGTGCATACGCCGCGCATGTTTCCCACTCGGTACTTGTGCGGGTAGTACACCTATCCCGAACCCAATCGCTCGCTCATTAGGTCCCTCTCGCCTACATGCCCCCTTGGCTTGCACTTGCGGGTTGGCCTCTTGAGCGAAATTCGTCTGTTGAAGACACTACCTCGACCGGGGCATGTGTTGGATCTACGATAGAAGCGGTACCAAGCCAGGCGCAGATAAACTACCCATAGAAGCCTATCATAAACTACGTGACATATTTAATTTTCAAATCCATGTTTGTAATGTAGTTATGTGTAGCGAACTATGTGACTATGTTATGATTGTGCGTACGAATAATGCTAGACAAATAATGCTAGAAAACTAACGACCTTAAAAATTGCCCAAACATTCATAAACCAATTGGCCAAAGAGTTATACCACAATACGTGTTCCGCAAACCCGAACGATCGCCACAAAAAAAAGCGACATTCGGGATGGCCTGTAACGAATCCCACAAACGCTTCACAACGCGTAAAGGACGTTATAGGGCAAGCACGCAAAATTAAGTCGCATAAAACAAAAGAATATACGCGAACAGAAAACGAGTACAAGTCAGGGACGCATTTTCAGCGCCCCTGGCTGGGCGCCAATATTTCTCACGCCCACTGCTGGGCGCTGAAGTTGCTGCCTGGCCTTTTGGTCAGGCACAGCAGCCTCGGTGCCCACGCATGAAGAAAATACGTAGCAAAAAAAAAACAACTTTTCGTAAAAAACAATTCCTACGAGGGCGTATGAAAAAGCACTCGATTCTAAAAGCGACTTGTAAAAAAATGAATAACTCTTTGTGTCGTTGTTAGGCCTCCTACGACGACGATGTTCGGCACCAAAGCCGAGCATGCTAATTAAACCTTGAATGTCACGTGGGCGAAGTATTCAAAAAAAATAAATGTTCGAATAAAGTCTTCAAAAAAAATAAATGTTCAAATAAATCCGAGTCTAGGCTAGGCTATGCCAAAATACAATCCAAATCCTAAGTCTTAGTTGTCTTATCCATAGAATCGGTCCTAATGCTTGGTGTCGTTCTGCAAGTTAAAAGGTTAAACCATATTGAGTCTCCCTTCCTAACATTTAAATCAATAAGCACCTATATGTAATTGTCATCCCTTGCTAAGAATCCACGGCCTCAATACTCTCTCTCACCAATAAAAAGAATATATTATTTAATTCAAGTATTTGCAAAATGGAAACGGTCACATTCTGAAAATCATTCCCTCATAGTCGCACAAACCCCAAAGTGAACCTAAGGTGTCAATACCGTTAGGAAAAATTAATAGCCTCAAGGCTTAGGATCACATTTGGTCACGACTATCATAGTCCTCTCGAGTCACTCACTCCTTGAAATACTACTAAGTACGGACTAAAAGATTTTCCATGAATGCAACATGACCAACCATGAAAATACCCAAATCGGCATACCATAAGACTACCATTGGGGTAAAAGCAATACACACTAAGAGAGAAGCCGCACTAATGATTCTAGTCTTGCATAAATGAAAATTCAATCTCCCCAATTAACCGCCTTGCCAACATTAAGCAAAATGGCGCATGACAAATGAACACCCAAGGGTTAAAATCTAAAGTGTCAACCAACGAAAGTCTGAGAGTCGCTTGGTCAAGTATTATAGGCTTACGCCACGACATTATTTTGAGTCTAGGCCACCTCCTTGTATTCATACACGGGTTATAATCAGAAAGATTAAAGAAAGTTCGAGTCTAAATCACAACTTCCAATTAAATCCCGAGAACTGTAAAAAATTACTTTCGATGTAATCCTTTCGTTAAAATTCAATAAGGTAAAAACAACATTTTGAATCTACACTATTTGCATATTTTAAGAAACGACTAAATACGCTTGCAAAGTAAGACAATTTAAAGGTCCACCCTAGGCCTACTAAAATTAAAGGTCCACTATAGGCCTACCAAACGAGGCTCACTCAGTCTCGCCTCGTGACTCAAAGACCACAACCATCTACCTTTTAGCCCAAATTAAAAATTGAAGAATTTATGTTGGGGGGGAATCCCAAGGAAAAAAGAAAGAAAAAATAGAAAGAGAAAAGGGAGAGCGAAAAGAGCAAGCCATGGAATACTTATCCCGTAGTGCAACATTTACCTAAGTAAACGAAGGAAAAGAATTGAGTCAACCAATCCAAATCATAAAATTCTACGATGTCTACCCTTTCCAATCCTTATGCTCTTAGACGCCTTCGCTCTGGGGTCCCTGTTCAGCTCATTTAACCTATCCATGTTCTCATTGCCATGACCCAAGAAACCATTACCTCGACTCTTGTTCTTGAACTTGTTGTCAACCGCAAACCATGCACGGCCATTGACACGTGCGTCATACCCATTATTTCCAAAGCCCAAAACCCATTATTACACCACCGTTAGCATAATAACCATATACCTTGTTCAGACACATCCTGTTGATATACCCTTGAGCCGTTTCCATGCTACTCGTTGTCCTTGGTTGATGTAAGCTCATGACACTAGCTTGAGGCCGTAAAATGTGAATCCTAGCAGATGTAATCCTTATGCTTGACCAAAACCTATACAAATTACCCTATCTCATTCAACCCATCTTTCAAACCGTCTTGAGTCACGAATAAAAAAAGAAGACAAATGAAAAGTACAAAAAATAATAAATAATAAAAAAAAAACGAACTTTGCAAAGCGCCTTTAAAAATTCGTTTAAAAAGAAAAAGAACATTTAGCGCACAAAAAAAGATTCACAAATATTTGGCACAAAACCAAAAAAATCTGCCCAGGTATCATTTTCAGCGCCAAGAGCTGGGCGCCGAAATCTTTAGCGCCCCAGCCTGGGCGCTGAATCTCTCTGCCTGCTAAAATTTGTCCAGAAGTGCTCGTCATCTTATCCGCACATGCACGAAAAAATAACGAACACTTGGGGGGTACAGCACGTATTCAGATATACGTACCACCAAAAAAAAAAATACATGTACTCAAACGAAAAATATAAAATAAATTTTTGGCTTACGGCAAAGCAGCAGATTAAAATAATAATGAACTTCACTTATCTCATCCTATTTCAAATAATACGTTTCCACCTCAGAACGTACTTGTTTAAAATCGGCATTCCAAGAAACCATTTTCTAGGCTAAGAACTACGCAAGACCTGATTCCAAATTAAAATTATTTAAGGCGGATACGTAGGCAATCCATGATTCGGTCCAACCAATTTGCAAAAATATTAAAAGCCTATAGAATAACAAGAATAAAAAATAGAAGTCCCTTATTGAAATTTAATTACTTGCAATCCAAGTCGAAAGAAAAATTTAAGTCAAAGCAAGAATCCAAGCCATCAATACGCCAAAATAAGCACACATCGAAAAATAATAAGGGCATGTACCCCTGCCAGAAGGAGCACTCACACTCCTAGGCACTTAGCCAAGACTCAAAAGACCGCTTTGCCTCAATTGAATGGGGGCTAGCGCAAACGTCCATGACCTCTAAAATACTCGACTTGACCCTCCCTAAAAGCAAACTAACTCACTTAAAGACTTTCTTTCACCACTAGACATAGTCGTTCGCTTAAAGACCTTCTTTCACCCCTAGCCACAGTCATGATCGCCAACAAGTAGTAAGGGCAGTAATCTTGCAATAAAGAGGATTGTTCTACGGCATCACCCCATCGTCCCTTCGAACTCAGGGCACCCGTTCATGGTAATTCAAATGCTTGCTAATCTCCTTCGGAAAAAATCAGACATTGTCAATAGGACTTGGCACTTAACCAAGGCTCACCCTACTCAGGCATATGACACGGGCATCTAAAATCAAAATCTGAAAACATTATTAATGGGAAGACATAACAATAACTGGGGGCTAAAAATTGAAATGAAAAGATAGGGAAGGAACTAAGTATACCTCGACCTTTTATACAGACATACACCAAGTAAATCTAAGTCAATTTGAAAACGGTTTATATTCCCGCAATTTTGGAAAAGATGGCCCTAAAAGCCTAAAGCATATGCCAAACGGGCACAAGTATATCTTGACGCCTGCACCCTGGCTTCCGGCAAATCCTTAGACAGCATTCCAAAAATCGTAACAGTATTTTGATTCACTCATGTAATCCTGTACGAACCCTTCTATAAGTCAACCTACTTAGGACACCTCGGATTGTACACAGTAGGACTCGGATTTTAAAAGATTTTCAAATGATTTTTAAAAGACTTCTTCAAAAGTGTCGTTGGTTTAAGCTAAGTATGCGTTTATCTCAATTTTGCAAGTGAGTCAAAAGATTTCTAAATACGATTATGGGTAAAGAAAGGCACCTAGCTTTAGGTCAAGGCACACTTCAAAATGTGACTACCTTGACCATGGCAATGTCGCACAATACGACATTTACAAGAGAAGCAACAAAATCACTACTCGAACAGACCTCGCACTAAACGAGTCTGGTTCAAACTATTCATGATCGGTGTCACCGTGAATGCATAAAAATGTATGCAAAGCATTATAGCACCAAGCCAATCCCGTAGCTACAATTGGAGGTTTGAGAAAAACACTCTAAAAATCCTCGAAATGACGATTTTATCGCAAATTCTCGACGCTAATGCTATACATACATCATAGGGGCTCAATCCTAAGCTTTAATCGTGCAAAACGAACCTTAGAATGGCTACAACTCCTCCCAAGTTCTAAAGCACTACTTAGAATATATAAAGTCACCCCACTAACAAGGGTAACTGAAAATCGCGAGTCACCAAAACTCCGATCAAGCTACTGCACATAACGCTCGCCCTACAAGCGCCCGTTACACAGTCTACCTCGTTCCAAAGCAAAAGCAAAAAAAAATCATCAAAATATACCCAGAAATCAATTTCAACGCCCAGAGCTGGGCGCCGATATCTTTAACGCCCCAGCCTGGGCGCTGAATCTTTCTGCTAGCCATGTTTTTCCCAGATATAAAAATGAGAAAGAAACATCTATGAATCCTCGCATCGAACGAAGTAATAAACCGTGCAAACCCACGCAGAAGGTGCTACCCTTGTTCGAGGATCTGAACAAGGCATGATGAAATACTCCAATGCAAAAAATAATAATATCCCAACACCTGGAGAAATGTTCTAAGACACGCCGTTAGGCCACACAAGCCTACGTCGCACCATAAGTTCAACCGTCCCACGGTACAAGTCTAAAAGAAGAGTAAGGCATGTTGCACTAATGTAGGCACGACCAAGAGCACGTGTAAAAGAGGCAAAGACTACTTATCGCCCAAATGCAAGCCACACGACTTCTATATTAAGGATTAAAGGTAGCAAAATATTACCTACCACGGAAGGGATAGCTCGCCCCTACACGAGCGAAACCCCAAGGCATCTTTCTCGAAAGAACCTACAAAATCGTACGCCAAAAGGAAGTATCCCAACATGCATACTTGGGGGCTCCAAGCTACGAAACAACCATAACAAAATAAAAAAATCTCGAAGCAAATTTTTGAACAATCGAAAGGGCACGATGTTTGAGCCCACTTCATGAATGGACCTGACCCCTATCAAGCTTCTAAGCAAACTATTCAAAATCAGTCATTGCTCAAAAAAAAATGATTCAAGCAAACTGATTAATGGACCGCACACAACGGCCATTCTATGAACGCTCGTTCGCACATACATATCATCATTCACGAACACGTTAAAAAAATATAAGAGCGATCAAATTCTTACACCTCAAGGTATGTTCCTCGGGCCATATAGACTCGCCCGACTATTGCAATAACTGTACACCTTAAGAGCAACAGTTCCTTAAAATAATCGCCCCAAAGCGACAAGCACCGTAGTCCACCAATCGGCTACGACTTCTCAAGAAAATCATCACGTTCTAAAAACAAAGAAAAAAACAAAAGAAAAGAGAATACATAGAACTTCCAAGTGAAATAAACGAATGAACAAGAGGCCAACTGTGTCATAAAAAGACCAGCCCAAACAACACTTTCAACGCCCCACCTGGGCGTGAATTATTTCAACGCCTAGACCTGGGCGCCGAAAATGAACCCAGGCTCAAAAAGGCCCTAACTTCTATTGGGCCCTGCCATATTCATTCGGCTTGAAAATTGCCGATTTCTTCACTGAAAGTCGCACCTCACGGCTTTGTTAAGAGTAGCACACGACTATAGAAGGTCGCTCGCACATACGAGCATGACCCCAAACATGGTTACAAGATGCGAAAAACAACCAACGAGCCTTAGTGCTTGGGGGCTCGCGAAAAAATAGACTTCAACGAGGAGCGCGCGATCAAAATCGCATTCCCAGACTGCGCCATACACCATATCATGTTTGGATGTCTCAAAAAAAAATATTGCTAAACAAAAATATACACAGTATGGACCCACTTATAGGACACATCTAATCAGGAAATATTACGACCCACCAACAGGTTGTAATCACAAAAGCCCTTCTACATAGGCAAAATAAGAAATTCAAAATGGGCTCGCCCACCCTCAGCGGGCGGGGTCTGCGTCACTAGCCGCGCAGGTCCTCAGTTTTCGAAAAATAAAAAAACAAAATAAAATTTCAAAACAGATTCGTCCACTTCTATCGGACGGGGGGGTCCACCCTCAGCGGACAGGCTCGCCATCTTCAGCCGGCGGGGTCTACGGCGCAAACCACGTAGGTCCTTATTTTCAAAAAAAAAACAAAAAAAAATTTCAAAATAAATTCGTCCACTTTTATCGGACGGGGGGTCCACCCTCAGCGGACAGGCTCGCCATCTTCAGCCGGCGGGGTCTACGTCACAACCGCGTAGGTCCTTATTTTCAAAACAAAAATTTCAAACAGATTCGTCCACTTCTATCGGACGGAGTGTCCACCCTCAGCGGACAATGTTCGCCACCTTTAGCGGGCGGGGTCTACGTCACAAACCGCGTAGGTCCTTATTTTCAAAAAAAAATTTAAACAGATTCGTCCACTTCTATCGGACGGGGTGTCCACCCTCAGCGGACGAGGTTCGCCACCTTCAGCGGGCGGGGTCTACGTCAAAAACCGCGTAGGTCCTTATTTTCAAAAACATCAAACAGATTCGTCCACTTTTATCGGACGGGGGGTCCACCCTCAGAGGACAGGCTCGCCCACCTTCAGCGGGCGGGGTCTGCGTCACTAACAGCGCAGGTCCTTAGACGCTGCAGCGATAACTTTTATTGGTTTTCCCATTTTCCAAAAATTAAAGGATTGGTTTGTTGGATTTTCCTTCGTTTTACATCCTATAAAAACAAGGGGGTTTTCTCGTTTAGCTAGCCCTGAAAATGAGAATCTTTAAAAAAACGTTTTACCTCGTGATTGGGCTTGGCCAGGCCCAATTACACTATACAGCTTTAATTTCGAAAACATCTGTAGTTACTCCCAATGACAAAGTGAGGGAGTTTCTACGCATCTTTAGATCCTTCCAATGACAAGGTGAGGAAGTTTCTATACTATCAGTTGACAAATCCCAATGACACGTGAGGGATATGTCGACACTTCAAGTGATGACCCTTAAGTCAAATGTTATCACTCGGGGGCTCTTGAGACCCTCGCAAAACAGGTCACATACACCATGGCTTGTGTGACGCACTCCGTCTAAATACTTTGACCATCGTCTTACTCCAAGACTCAGTCAAAGTGGGGGCTAACTGTAGACACCTACTTTTGTCCCCGTTCCCGCAAGGGAAAGGTTCGATGATGAAAGCATAAAAACTCCACTTGACAACGCATCTCCTATAAAATAAACGAATCTCGATTCCCTATTTCATTTCACCTGAAACCTGTTATTTATGGAAACCTGCTAAAAATAGTAACTGCCGTAAAAGGTAGCGTCTAAAAGTGGCAAATCATAAAAGATAGAAACCTGTCAGAATTAGGCGTTGCACTCCAACAAAAATCCTAAATGAGATAGAAAACCGCGAGAATCCTACTCCTAATAGGATTCGAAAATAGGAGCTACGTATTAATTAAAATCCTAACGAACCTAGAGTTCGTAACGGGCCCAGACGCATTCCGTCATAAAATTGATACGCACTAAAAGACTCGAATTAATCTCAAACTCTACGGATTTTAGGAATCCGAATCTGACTAAACAAAACTGCCCAGACCCTATTTTCAACGCCTGGCTCTGGGCGCCGAAGCTGAAAATACCTGGGTACTTCTCTTTTCCTAATTCTTTGTGGATTAGAACTCTGCAATTCTATCTTTCCACGAACTCTTCCCTATAAATAGACCCCTAGTTTCGACGTAAAACACACAACAACACATAATATACTCTGAGTATTGACTCTAAACCCCTTAGCCTAAGCCTCTCGCTGCGAAAGTGTTCACGCGTTCTGTCGCAATCGATCCATAAATCGAACAGAACGTATCATGTCCCATAATCGAGATTCGTTAAATAAAAAGGAGAAATAGCAAAGTCAAAGTGGTTAGTTTTCTGAGAACCGTGACGCACCTCTCAAGGGTGCGTCGTAATGTGTCCCTTTTCGATGATTTAACTGCTTTCCTCGCCCTTTTTATGAACTGTTAAACTAACCTAATATGATTGTTCTATCACGCCTAACAAATATAATATTTTTGGGAAATCGGATTATCATGCTAGGTCCCTTAATGTTATTTAAATCAGATAATCACGATCGAATTACTATTATATGTTGCATATTGCTAAAATCAATTCAGATTAGTTTAATAATTAACGCATGTCCCTTCAATTATTTATGCTGAGCTAGTAAGGATATCCTGCCTCTGGAGTTATCGACGAGCGAATTACTCCTCTCGGTAGTTACAGTCCCCCGAACCCTCAATCTCTACCTTGCGGGTGTATATTGAGAGATCCCCACACCAGGGATCACAAGGGAACCTACGGCCGTCGTGGTCAAACATAATTGCACTCCCTTTATGTCACGATAACCGGGTTTTGTCAGTTTTTCTCATTGTTGTTAAAAACTGAATGGCGACTCCTATATCACTAGTCAATTGGGTGTATACTCACAGGAAATCCAATTACATTTGATTGAATAAAAATAATCGTCACACCCACGAGAGACAAGGTCACGCATTAGCCTCGCGCTTTTTCGACCCCCTCACAGCCGCGCATGTTGCCCACTCGGTACTTGTGCAGGTAGTACACCTATCCCGAACCCAATCGCTCGCTCATTAGGTCCCTCTCGCCTGCATGCCCCCTTAGGCTTGCACTTGCGGGTTGACCTCTTGGGCGAAATTCGTTTGTTGAAGACACTACCTCGACCGGGGCATGTGTTGGATCTACGATAGAAGCGGTACCAAGCCAGGCGCAAATAACTACCCATAGAAGCCTATCATAAACTACATGACATGTTATTATTGCCTCATGATGGAATGTTAGTTATGTGTAGCGAAATATATGATTGTGTGTGACAAACTATCCTAGAAAAACCAACGACCTTAAAAATTGCCCAAACATTCATAAACTAATTTGCCAAAGAGTTATACCGAAATACGTGTTCCGCAAACCCGAACGATCGCCACAAAAATAAGCGACGCTCGGGATGGCCTGTAACGAATCCCACAAACGCTGCACAATGCGTAAAGGACGTTATTAGGCAAGCACACAAAATCGAAGTAGCGTAAACAAAAGTAGACGCAAACAGAAAACGAGAACCAGCCAGGGACGCATTTTCAACGCCCCTGGCTGGGCGCCAGAATTTCTCACGCCCTACGCTGGGCGCTGAAGTTGGTGCTTGGCCTTCTGGTGAGGCGCAACAACCTCGGTGCCCGCGCAAAAAGAAAATACGTAGCACGAAAAACGTTCGTAAAAAGAATTGCTACGAGGGAGTAAGAAAAGCACTCGATTCTAAAAAGCGACTCATAAAAAATAAATAACTCTTTGTGTCGTTGTTAGGCCTTCTACGGCGACAATGCTCGGCACCAAAACCGAGCATGCTAATTAAACGACCTTGAATGTCACATGGGCGAAGTATTCAAAAAAATATATAATGTTCGAATAAAGTCTTCAAGAGAAAAATAAATGTTCAAATAAAAAATAAATAAATCCGAGTCTAGACTAGGCTATGCCAAAGTACAGTCTAAATCCTAAGTCTTAGTTGTCTTATCCATAGAATCGGTCCTACTACTTGTTGTCGTTCTGCAAGTTAAAAGGTTAAACCATATTGAGTCTCCCTTCCTAACATTTAAATCAATAAGCACCCATATGTAATTGTCATCCCTTGCTAAGAATCAACGGCCTCAATACTCTCTTTCACCAATAAAAAGAATATACTATAGTATTTGCAAAATGGAAATAGTCACATTCTGGAAATCATTCCCCCATAGTCGCACAACCCCAAAGTGAACCTAAGGTGTCAATACCATTGGCAAGAAAAATTAATGGCCTCAAGGCTTATAATCACATTGGGTCACGACTATCATAGTCCTCTCGAGTCACTCACTCCTTGAAATACTATTAAGTACGGACTAAAACATTTTCCATGAATGCAACATGACCAACCATGAAAATACCCAAATCGGCATACCAATAGGGCTACCATTGGGGTAAAGCAATACACACTAAGAGAGAAGCCGCACTAATGATTCTAGTCTTGAAAAAATAAAAATTCGATCTCCCCAATTAACTACCTTGCCAACATTAAACAAAATGGCGCATGACAAATGAACACCCAAGGGTTAAAATCTAAAGTGTCAACCAACGAAAGTTATGGTCCAATTAGCCTAAGTCTGAGAGTTGCTTGGTCAAGTATTATAGGCTTACGCCACATCATTATTTTGAGTCTAGGCCACCTCCTTGTATTCATACACGGGTTATAATCAGAAAGATTAATGAAAGTTTGAGTCTAAATCACAACTTCCAATTAAATCCCAGAAACTGGAATCTGAAAAGAAACAAAAAATTACTTTCGATGTAATTCTTTCGTTAAAATTCAATAAGGTAAAAACAACATTTTGCATCTACGCTATTTGCATATTTTAAGAAACGACTAAATACGCTTGCAAAGTAAGACAATTTAAAGGTCCACCCTAGGCCTACTAAAATTAAAGGTCCACTATAGGCCTACCAAACGAGGCTCACTCAGTCTCGCCTCGTGACTCAAAGACCACAACCATCTACCTTTTAGCCCAAATAAAAAATTGAAGAATTTATGTTGGGGAGGAATCCCAAGAAAAAAGAAAGAAAAAATAGAAAGAGAAAAGGGAGAGCGAAAAGAGAAAGCCAGGGAATACTTATCCCGTAGTGCAACATTTACCTAAGTAAACGAAGGAAAAGAATTGTGTCAACCAATCCAAATCATAAAATTCTACGATGTCTACCCTTTCCAATCCTTATGCTCTTAGACGCCTTCGCTCTGGGGTCCCTGTTCAGCTCATTTTAACCTATCCATGTTCTCATTGCCATGACCCAAGAAACCATTACCTCGACTCTTGTTCTTGAACTCGTTGTCAACCGCAAACCACGCACGGCCATTGACACGTGCGTCATACCCCTTATTTCCAAAACCTGCTCTTATACCACCATTAGCATAATGACCATATAACTTGTGTGGATACATCCTGTTGATATACCCTTGAGCCGTCCCCATGCTACTCATTGGCCTTGGTTGATGTAAACTCATGACACTAGCTTGAGGCTGCAAATTGTGAGACCTAGCAGATGTAATCCTCATGCTCGACCAATACCTATACAAATTATCCTATCTCATTCAACCCATCTTTCAAGCCGTCTTGAGTCACAAATAAAAAGAGACAAATGAAGAGTACATTCTATGCTCAACGTAAAAATAAAAAATATATATGAATAATAAAAAAGGAAACTTTGCAAAGCGCCTCTAAAGTTAGTCTAAAAAGAAAAAAGAAGCATTTAGCGCACCAAAAAAGATCCGCCCAGAAATAATTTCCAGCGCCCACAGCTGGGCGCCGAAATCTTTAGCGCCCTAGCCTGGGCGCTGAATCTCTCTGCTTGCCAAATTTTGTCCATAAGCGCTCGTCATTTTGTCCGCACATGCACGGAAAAATAACGAACACTTGGAGGGGTACAACACGTATTCAGGTATACGTACCAAAAAAACACATGAAAAGAAAATACATATACTTAAAAAAAATAAAACAAAATTTTGGCTTACGGCAAAGCAGCAGATTAAAATAATAATGAACTTCACTTATCTCATCCTATTTCAAACATTACGGTTCCACCTCAGAACGTACTTGTTTAAAAACAGCATTCTAAGAAACCATTTTCTAGGCTAGAACTACGCAAGACCTGATTCCAAATTAAATCTATTTAAGGCGGATACGTAGGCAATCCATGATTCGGTCCAACCAATTTGCAAAAATATTAAAGCCTATAGAAAAATAAGAATAAAAAGTAGAAGTCCCTTATTGAAATTTAATTACTTGCAACCCGAGTCGAAAGAAAAAGTCATAGGAAGAATCCAAGTCATCAAGATGCCAAAACGAGCACACATCGAAAAATAATAAAGGCACGTACCCTTGCCAGAAGGAGCACTCACACTCCTAGGCACTTAGCCAAGACTCAAAAGATCGCTCTGCCTCAATTGAATGGGGGCTAGCGCAAGCGTCCATGACCTCTAAAGTACTCGACTTGACCCTCCCTAAAGCGAACTAACTCACTTAAAGACTTTCTTTCACCACTAGACATAGTCGTTTGCTTAAAGACCTTCTTTCACAACTAGACACAGTCATGATCGCCAACAAGTAGTAAGGGCAGTAAGCTTGCAATAAAGAGGATTGTTCTACGGCATCGCCCCATCGTTCCTTCGAACTCAGGGCACCCGTTCATGGTAATTCAAATGCTTGCTAATCCCCTTTGAAAAAATAAAAAAAATGGTACATTGTCAATTAGGACTTGGCACTTAACCAAGGCTCACCCTACTCAGGAATATGATATGGGCATCTAAAATCGAAATCTGAAAGCATCATTAATGGGAAGAAATAACAGCAACTGGGGGCTAAAAAGTGAAATGAAAGAGCTAGGGAAAGAACTAAGTATACCTTGACCTTTTGTGCAGACATACACCAAGTAAATCTAAGTCAATTTGAAAACGGTTTATATTCCCGCAATTCTGGAAAAGATGGCCCTAAAAGCCTAAAGCACATGCCAAACGGGCACAAGTATATCTTGACGCCTGCACCCTGGCTTCCAGCAAATCCTTAGACAGCATTCCAAAAATCGTAACAGTATTTTGATTCACTCATGTAATCCTGTACGAACCCTTCTATAAGTCAACCTACTTAGGACACCTCGGATTGTACACAGTAGGACTCGGATTTTAAATAATTTTCAAATGATTTTTAAAGACTTCTTCGGACAAATAAAGTGTCGTTGGTTTAAGCTTAGTGTGCGTCCATCTCAACGTTGCAAGTGAGTCAAAAAGATTTTTAAATATGATTATGGGTAAAGAAAGGCACCTAGCTTTTAGTCAAGGCACACTTCAACATGTGACTACCTTGACCATGGCAATGTCACACAATACGACATTTACAAGAGAAGTAGCAAATCACTACTCGAACATACCCCGCACTAAACGAGTCTGGTTCAAACTATTCATGATCCGTGTCACCATGAATGCATAAAAACGTATGCAAAGCATTATAGCACCAAGCCAATCCCGTAGCTACAATTGGGGGCTTGAGAAAAACACTCTAAAAATGCTCGAAATGACGATTTTATCGCAAATTCTCGACGCTAATGCTATACATATGTCATAGGGGCTCAATCCTAAGCTTTAATCGTGCAAAACGAACCTTAGAATGGCTACAACCCCTCCCAAATTCTAAAGCACTACTTAGAATATATAAAGTCACCCCACTAACAAGGGTAACTGAAAATCGCGAGTCACCAAAACTCCGATCAAACCACTGCACATAACGCTCGCCCTATAAAGCGCCCGTTACACAGTCTACATCGTTCCAAAGCAAAAGCGAACGAAAAAAATCAAGGATAAGAACTGTCAAAATATACCCACAAATCATTTTCAACGCCCAGAGCTGGGTGCCGATATCTTTAACGCCCCAGTCAGGGCGCTGAATATCTCTGCTTGCTAAATCTTGCCCTGATATAAAAACAAGAAAGAAACACCTATGAATCCTCACATCGAACGAAGTAATAAGCCGTGCAAACCCACGCAGAAGGTGCTACACTTATTCGAGCACCTGAACAAGGCATGATGAAATACTCCAATGCAAATGATATCCCAACACCTGGAAGAATGTTCTAAGACACGCCGTTAGGCCACACAAGCCTACGTCGCACCATAAGTTCAACCGTCCCACGGTACAAGTCTAAAAGAAGAGTAAGGCATGTTGCACTAATGTAGGCACGACGAAGAGCACGTGTAAAAGAGGCAAAGACTACTTATCGCCCAAATTCAAAATGCAAGCCACACGACTTCAACATTAAGGATTAAAGGTAGCAAAATATTACCTACCACGGAAGGGATAGCTCGCACCTACACGAGCGGAACCCCAAGGCATCTTTCTCGAAAGAACCTACAAAAATCGTACGCCAAAAGGAAGCATCCCAACATGCATACTTGGGAGCTCCAAGCTACGAAACAACCATAGCAAAATAAAAAAAAATCTCGAAGCAAATGTTTGAACAATCGAAAGGGCACGATGTTTGAGCCCACTTCATGAATGGGCCTGAACCCTATCAAGCTTCTAAGCAAACTATTCAAAATCGGTCGTTGCTCAAAAAAAAATGAAACAATTCAAGCAATCTGATTAATGGACCGCACACAACGGCCATTCTATGAACGCTCGTTCGCACATACATATCATCATTCACGAACACGTTCAAAAAAATATAAGAGCGATCAAAGTCTTACACCTCAAGGTATGTTCCTCGGGCCATATAGACTCGCCCAACTATCGCAATAACTGTACGCCTTAAGAGAAACAGTTCCTTAAAATAATCGTCCCAAAGCAACAAGCATCGTAGTCCACCAATCGGCTACGGCTTCTCAAGAAAATCATCACGTTCTAAAAACAAAGAAAAAAACAAAAGAAGAGAGAATACATAGAACTTCCAAGTGAAATAAGCGAATGAACAAGAGGCCAACTATGTCATCAAGAAACCTCGCCAGAAATTATTATCAGCGCCCAGCGCTGGGCGCCGAAATCTTTAACGCCCAGGCTTGTGCGCCGAAAATGATCACAGACCCAAAAAAAACAGCTTTGACTTCTATAGGGCCCTGCCATATTCATTCGACTTTAAAATTGCCGAAAGTCGCACCTCACGGCTTTGTTAAAAGTAGCACGCCACTACAAAGATCGCTCGCACTTACGAGCGCAATCCCAAACACGATCAAGGACATTACGAAATGCGTATCCCCAAGGAACCTCTTCAACAAGAAATGACCATCAAGCACGAATTCTTGGGGGCTCGAAAGAAAATATAGAGTATACAAAGTTAAAAACAATATTCCCAGACTACGCTATACGAAGTCCCGTGTTTGGATGTCTCAAAAAATAAAAAATAAACCGGTTTACGACCTCAAGACAAAGGTCGCCGTTGATACCTATACATAGTCCCCTAATCAAGGACCCAGGTAGTGGCAAAATTGAGCCGTAAGGACTAACTGAAAACCATAAAGGATGATGACCACAAGACAATGGTCCGTCTAAGCATGTTGTCAACCCACATTCAGGTTGCAACTAAATCCGAGCATCCCTCGAAAGAATTCGCTCCTGCAAGAATAAATGAAAAGAAATTCTCAAAAGAAATCACAAGAAAAGAAATGAAATAGGGACTTGCCCACCTCAATCGGGCAAGATCGCGGCACACGAATCCCAAATCGAAAAGACGAATTCAGGTTCGCTCACCTCCAGCGAGCGGGGCGTCCACCCTTAGCGGACAGGGCTCACCCACCTTCAGCGGGCGGGGTCTTGTTTTTATGGGACGTAAAACGAAGGAAAATCTAGCACATCGCTCTTTTTTGGAAAAAACGGAAAACCAATCCTTTTAATTTTTGGAAAAGGGAAAACCAGAAAAAGTTATCGCTGCAGCGACTAAGGACCTGCATGGTTAGTGATGCAGACCCCGCCGGCTAAAGATGGCGAGCCTGTCCGCTAAGGGTGGACACCCCGTCCGATAGAAGTGGACGAATCTGTTTTTGAAATTTGAAAATAAGGACCTACGCGGTTTTGTGACGTAGACCCCGCCGGCTAAAGATGGCGAACCTGTCCGCTAAGGGTGGACACCCCGTCCGATAGAAGTGGACGAATCTATTTTGTAATTTATTTTCTGTTTTTTTTTTTTTTTTGAAAAGGTTTGCGTCGTAGACCCCGCCGGCTGAAGATGGCGAGCCTGTTTCATTTTGTTTTTGAAGATTCTATTTTTCGAAAACTGAGGACCTGCGCGGCTAGTGACGCAGACCCCGCCCGCTGAGGGTGGGCGGGCCCTGTCCGCTAAGGGTGGACGTCCCTGAATTCGTTTTTTCGATTTGGGAACTCGCGCGGTTTGTGGCGCGATCTTGCCCGATTGAGGTGGGCAAAACCCTATTTCATTTGTTCTTGTGATTTCTTTTGAGAATTTCTTTTCTTATTCATTCTCGCAGGAGCGAATTCTTTCGAGGGATGCTCGGGTTTAGTTGTAACCTGAATGTGGGTTGACAACGTGCTTAGACGGACCATTGTCTTGTGGTCATCATCTTTCATGGTTTTGAGCTAGTCTTTACGGCTCAATCTTGCCACTACCTGGGTCCTTGATTAGGGGACTATGTATAAGCATCAATGGCGACCTTTGTCTTGAGGTCGTAAACCGGTTTTATTTTTTGAGACATCCAAACACGGGACTTCGTACAGCGTAGTCTGGGAATATTGTTTTTACTTTGCATAATATATATTTTCCTTCGAGCCCCCAAGCACTCGTGCTTGACGGTCATTTCTTGTCAAAGAGGTTCCTTGGGGATACGCATTCTGTAATGTCCTTGATCGTGTTTGGGATTGTGCTCGTAAGTGCGAGCGATCTTTGTAGTGGTGTGCTACTCTTGACAAAGTCGTGAGGTGCGACTTTCAGTAAAGAAATCGGCAAATTTCAAGTCAAATGAATATGGCAGGGCCCTATAGAAGTCAGAGAGGGTCTGGGATCATTTCCGGCGCCCATGCCTGGGCGTTAAAGATTTCGGCGCCCAGCGCTGGGCGCTGAAAATAATTTCTGGCGAGCTTTCTTGATGACACAGTTGGCCTCTTGTTCGTTCGATCGTTTTCTTTTTTTTCTTTTGAACGCGTTCGTAAATGTTCGATACTTAGAAAAGATGATATGTATGTGCGAACGAGCGTTCATAGAATGGCCGTTGTGTGCGGTCCATTAATCAGTTTGCTTGAATCATATATTTTTTTGAGCAATGACTGATTTTGAATAGTTTGCTTAGAAGCTTGATAGGGTTCAGGCGCATTCATGAAGTGGGCTCAAGCATCGTGCCCTTCTTGATCGTTCAAACACTTGCTTCGAGTTTTTTTTTTATTTTTTTATTTTGCTATGTTCGTTTCGTAGCTTGGAGCCCCCAAGTATGCATGTTGGGATGCTTCCTTTTGGCGTACGATTTTTGTAGGTTCTTTCGAAAAAGATGCCTTGGGGTTCCGCTCGTGTAGGTGCGAGCTATCCCTTTCGTGGTAGGTAATATTTTGCTACCTTTAATCCTTAATGTAGAAGTCGTGTGGCTTGCATTTTGAATTTGGGCGACAAGTAGTCTTTGCCTCTTTTACACATGCTCTTGGTCGTGCCTACATTAGTGCAATATGCCTTACTTTCTTTTTTAGACTTATACCGTGGGATGGTTGAACTTATGGTGCGACGTGGGCTTGTGTGGCCTAACGGCGTGTCTTAGAACATTCCTCCAGGCGTTGGGATATCATTATTATTTTTGCATTGGAGTACTTCATCATGCCTCGTTCAGGTGTTCGAACAAGTGTAGCACCTTCTGCGTGGGTTTGCACGGCTTATTACTTCGTTCGATGCGAGGATTCATAGGTGTTTCTTTCTTTTTTTTTATTTTTTTTATTTTTTATCTGGGCAAAACTTGGCTAGCAGAAAGATTCAGCGCCCAGGCTGGGGCGTTAAAGATATCGGCGCCCAGCTCTGGGCGTTGAAAATGATTTCTAGGCAGAACTTTGACAGTATTTTTTTCTTTCGCTTTTGCTTTGGAACGATGTAGACTGTGTAACGGGCGCTTTATAGGGCGAGCGTTATGTGCAGTGGTTTGATCGGAGTTTTGGTGACTCGCGATTTTCAGTTACCCTTGTTAGTGGGGTGACTTTATATATTCTAAGTAGCGCTTAGAATTTGGGAGGGGTTGTAGCCATTCTAAGGTTCGTTTTACACGATCAAACCTTAGGATTGTGCCCCTATGATGTATAGCATTAGCGTCGAGAATTTGCGATAAAATCGTCATTTCGGGCATTTTTAGAGTGTTTTTCTCAAGCCCCCAATTGTAGCTACGGGATTGGCTTGGTGCTGTAATGCTTGGCATACGTTTTTATGTATTCATGGTGACATGGATCATGAATAGTTTGAACCAGACTCGTTTAGTGCGAGGTACATTCGAGTAGTGATCTGCTACTTCTCTTGTAAATGTCGTATTGTGCGACATTGCCATGGTCAAGGTAGTAATATGTGGAAGTGTGCCTTGACCAAAAGTTAGGTGCCTTTCTTTACCCATAATCATATTTAGAAATCTTTTTGACTCACTTGCCATATCGAGATAAACACATACTTAGCTTAAACCAACGACACTTTATTATGTTCGACAAAGTCTTTGAAAATTATTTGAAACTTATTAAAAATCCGAGTCCTACTGTGTACAATCCGAGGTGTCCTAGGCAAGTTGACTTTATAGAAGGGTTCGTACAGGATCACATGAGTGAATCAAAATACTGTTACGATTTTTGGAATGCTGTCTAAGGATTTGCTGGAAGCCAGGGTGCAGGCGTCAAGATATTACTTGTGCCCGTTTGGCATATGCTTTGGGCTTTTAGGGCCATCTTTTCTAGAATTGCGGGAATATAAACCGTTTTCAAATTGACTTAGATTTACTTGGTGTATGTCTGTACAAAAGGTCAAGGTATATTTAGTTCCTTCCCTAGCTCTTTCATTTCAATTTTTAGCCCCCAATTGCTATTATGTCTTCCCATTAATAATGCTTTCAAATTTCGATTTTAGATGCCCGTGTCACATGTCTGAGTAGGGTGAGCCTCGGTTAAGTGCCAAGTCCTATTGACAATGTCTATTTTTTTTCAAAGGGGATTCGCAAGCATTTGAATTACCATGAACGGGTGCCCTGAGTTCGAAGGAACGATGGGGCAATGCCGTAGAACAATTCTCTTTATTGCAAGCTTACTGCCTTTACTACTTGTTGGCGATTATGACTGTGTCTAGTGGTGAAAGAAGGTCTTTAAGCGAACGACTATGCCTAGTTGTGAAAGAAAGTCTTTAAGGGAGTTAGTTCGCTTTAGGGAGGGTCAAGTCGAGTACTTTAGAGGTCATGGATGCTTGCGCTAGCCCCCATTCAATTGAGGCAAAGCGATCTTTTTGAGTCTTGGCTAAGTGCCTAGGAGTGTGAGTGCTCCTTCTGGCAAGGGTACGTGCCCTTATTGTTTTTCGATATGTGCTCATTAATTTTGGCATCTTGATGACTTGGATTCTTCCTTTGACTTAAATTTTTTCTTTCGACTTGGGTTGCAAGTAATTAAATTTCAATAAGGGACTTCTATTTTTTATTCTTGTTTTTCTATAGGCTTTAATATTTTTGCAAATTGGTTGGACCGAATTATGGATTGCCTACGTATCCGCCTTAAATAGATTTAATTTGGAATCAGGTCTTGCGTAGTTCTTAGCCTAGAAAATGGTTTCTTAGAATGTCGATTTTAAACAAGTATGTTCTGAGGTGGAAACATATTATTTGAAACGGTAGAATAAGTGAAGTTTATTATTATTTTAATCTTCTGCTTTGCCGTAAGCCAAAAATTTGTTATATATTTTTTTTTTGAGTACATGATACATATGACACTACATAGATCATGCGGAAACAACCATTAACCCAGGACAACATATTATTTACACATAATCATATAGCATAATTTAGATGCATACTCTTTGTTGCGTGCCCTCCCTAGCTGCGCCCGAACCGAACAAGAACAAGTCTTTTAGGACTCCAAGT
This sequence comes from Spinacia oleracea, assembly GCF_020520425.1. Lineage (NCBI taxonomy): Eukaryota > Viridiplantae > Streptophyta > Magnoliopsida > Caryophyllales > Amaranthaceae > Spinacia > Spinacia oleracea. The sequence goes on from NC_079489.1 coordinate 25,255,719, forward strand.
GTCGTCCCTCCGTAGATAGTCCACAGCACGTCCGGATCCGCCTTAAGATTGACCAACTAGAATCGCCCTTAAGGTACTAGAAAATTTCGGCACTTTTGAGCAAGATGTGTGTTTGATTTTCTCTCAAAAAACTCACTTTTGAATACTTTGAAACTTGTGTATAAATTATGACCCCTAGGCCTTTATTTATAGAGTTATGGAAAAGGAATCGTAATCCTAGTAGGATGCGAATTAATTGGAATTAGAATCCTACATGAATTCTATTTAATTAATTTATCCAATTAGGAATAGAAATTTAATCATACACTGACTCTTGTAGATTCAGGAATCACGCATGAGCACAAACTCACACACACACGGCAGCCACAAGGGCTGCCCATGCGCGTGCGAGCAGCAGCCCGCGCAGCACGGCCCACGCAGCCGTGGCCCTTGGCGCGCGCTGGGCCTGCCTTGCGGTAGGCCTGGCCGCTGCCTTGGCTGGGCTTGTGGCGCGCATGCTTGCTGGGCGATGGCCCCGGCTTCGTGCTGGGCCTTCGTCCGGCAAGCCTCGTCCGATGCTAATTCGTACGATACGCTTCCGATTAAATTTCCATTTCCGGAATCTATTTCCGATACGAACAATATTTAACATTTCCGATTCCGGAATTAATTTCCGTTTCGAACAAATATTTAATATTTCCGTTTCCGGAATTATTTTCCGATTCCGGCAATATTTCCGATTCTGACAATATTTCCGTTTCCGGTAATATTTCCGATTCTGGTAATATTTCCATTTCCAATAATATTTTCCGATACGTACCATGTTTCCGTTTCCGGCAACATCTACGACTTGGATAATATTCATATTTCCGATTCGATCCATATTTCCGTTTCCGGCAATATCATCGTTTCCGGAGTATTCATTTCTTGCCTGTGACGATCTTAGCTCCCACTGAAACCAAGATCCGTCGGTTCCGAATATTCATAGATGGAGTATTTAATGCCATTAAATACTTGATCCGTTTACGTACTATTTGTGTGACCCTACGGGTTCAGTCAAGAGTAAGCTGTGGATTAATATCATTAATTCCACTTGAACTGAAGCGGCCTCTAGCTAGGCATTCAGCTCACTTGATCTCACTGAATTATTAACTTGTTAATTAATACTGAACCGCATTTATTAGACTTAACATAGAATGCATACTTGGACCAAGGGCATTATTTCCTTCAGTCTCCCACTTGTCCTTAGGGACAAGTGTGCATTTCCTAATTCCTTTGTCGCTCGATGCTTGCTCTTGAACATAAGGTAAGAGTTGTCATCCTTATTATGTCCAGAGGTGTTCCTCGGTTTCAGAGTTCAACTGATCAAATAAACAGATAATCATAGCCTATGATTCATCCGAGCACGGCCATGCATTTCACAGTTTCTAGCTCTCCGAGTGGCCTTGTACAACTTTTAAGCATCTCATCCCGATTTATGGGAGGACAATCCCAATCTTGCGATCTTGAGATTAGACTTCGTTTGATAGGTGATTACCTGAGCGTTGCCTTTATAGCCTCCTTTTACGGTGCGACGGTTGGTCAACGTCAAAGCAACCAGTTCTCAAACAAGTAATCTCAAATCACTCAGGTATTGAGGATTTAGTGTCTAATAATTTAATGAAATTTACTTATGACAGACTTTCATCTCTTACAGCAAAGTTTCATAGGTCTTGTCCGATACTAGTCTTCCCAAAGTAAGTATCTATGCAAATGATTATGACATTGCCATGTCCACATAGTTCAAGAAACAGAACTACTAGTCATCTTGCACTCTAATCGTCTAACGTTTTCTATGCGTCCAATTTTTATAGAAAACTCCAATTAGGGACCATTTTCAACCTTTGACATTCAAGTTCAATTGATAGACATTTCTTAGTCACAGGACTGGTCCTGACAGTCTATCTTGAATATATCGTCAAGTTGAAGGGACTCATCATTTAATAAACCACAAATTAAATGGAAAAATGAATTTCTTTCATTTATTGTGAATGATTAACCAATAATGTTTTACAAAGATTTAAACTCTAAAACTTTAAAACATTAAACAGAGACATCAAAGCCATTCTCCAATATGCTTGATTCCCATAGCTGCAGTGTGCGAGTTGTGCTTCGCTTGCGGCAGAGGTTTAGTTAATGGATCTGATATGTTGTCATCAGTTCCAATTTTGCTTATCTCGACTTCTTTTCTTTCAACGAACTCTCGTAGAAGGTGAAATCTACGAAGTACATGCTTGACTCTCTGGTGGTGTCTAGGCTCTTTTGCCTGTGCAATAGCTCCGTTATTATCACAATACAGGGCTATTGGTCCTTTAATGGAGGGGACTACACCAAGTTCTCCTATGAACTTCCTTAGCCATATAGCTTCCTTTGCTGCTTCATGTGCAGCAATGTACTCCGCTTCAGTTGTAGAATCCGCAATGGTGCTTTGCTTAGCACTTTTCCAGCTTACTGCTCCTCCGTTGAGGCAGAAGACAAACCCAGACTGTGATCTGAAATCATCTTTGTCGGTTTGGAAACTTGCGTCCGTATAGCCTTTAACAATTAATTCATCATCTCCACCATAGACCAGGAAGTCATCTTTGTGCCTTTTCAGGTACTTCAGAATGTTCTTGGCAGCAGTCCAATGCGCCTCTCCTGGGTCTGACTGGTATCTGCTCGTAGCACTGAGTGCGTACGCAACATCCGGGCGTGTACATATCATAGCATACATTATTGAACCAATCAATGATGCATATGGAATCCCACTCATTCGTCTACGCTCATCAAGTGTTTTTGGGCACTGAGTCTTGCTTAGAGTCATTCCATGAGACATGGGTAGGTAGCCTCGCTTGGAGTCCGCCATCTTGAACCTATCAAGCACCTTATTGATATAAGTGCTTTGACTAAGTCTAATCATCTTTTTAGATCTATCTCTGTAAATCTTGATGCCCAATATGTACTGTGCTTCTCCTAGATCCTTCATCGAAAAACATTTCCCAAGCCAAATCTTGACAGAGTTCAACATAGGAATGTCATTTCCGATAAGCAATATGTCGTCGACATATAATACTAGGAAAGCAATTTTGCTCCCACTGACCTTCTTGTATACACAAGATTCGTCCGCGTTCTTGATGAAACCAAAGTCGCTGACTGCTTCATCAAAACGTATATTCCAGCTCCTGGATGCCTGCTTCAATCCGTAGATTGACTTCTTTAGCTTGCATACCTTTTTAGCATTCTTTGGATCCTCAAAACCTTCAGGCTGTGTCATAAACACAGTTTCTGTTAAAACGCCGTTTAAGAAAGCAGTTTTGACATCCATCTGCCATATTTCGTAATCGTAATATGCAGCGATTGCTAACATTATTCGAATAGACTTTAGCATTGCAACTGGTGAAAAGGTTTCATCGTAATCCACACCGTGGACTTGCCTGTAACCTTTTGCAACCAATCTAGCTTTGAAAACTTCAAGTTTCCCATCCTTGTCCTTTTTCAGTTTGAAAACCCATTTGCTTCCAATGGCTTGGTAGCCATCTGGCAAATCGACCAAATCCCATACTTGGTTTTCAGACATGGAGTCTAATTCAGATTGCATGGCTTCTTGCCACTGCTTGGAGCTAGGGCTCGTCATAGCTTGCTTGTAAGTCGCAGGTTCATCACTTTCAAGTAATAGAACGTCATAGCTCTCGTTCGTCAAAATACCTAAGTACCTTTCCGGTTGAGATCTATATCTTTGCGATCTACGCGGGGTAACATTTCTAGATTGACCATGATTCTCACCAGATTCTTCTAAAGATCTCTGAGTTTCATCCTGAATGTCATCTTGAGCATTCTCTAGAGTTTGTTGTTCGACTCGAATTTCTTCGAGGTCTACTTTTCTCCCACTTGTCATTTTGGAAATGTGATCCTTCTCCAAAAAGACACCATCTCGAGCAACAAACACTTTGTTCTCAGATGTATTGTAGAAGTAATACCCCTTTGTTTCCTTTGGATAGCCCACAAGGATACATTTGTCAGATTTTGGATGAAGTTTGTCTGAAATTAATCGTTTGACGTATACTTCACATCCCCAAATCTTAAGAAAAGACACATTTGGAGGCTTTCCAAACCATAATTCGTATGGAGTCTTTTCGACAGCTTTAGACGGAGCTCTATTTATAGTGAGTGCAGCTGTATTTAGTGCATGTCCCCAAAATTCTAATGGAAGTTCGGCCTGACCCATCATTGACCTGACCATGTCTAGCAAGGTTCTGTTCCTCCGTTCTGACACACCGTTCCATTGTGGTGTTCCAGGAGGAGTCAATTCTGATAGAATTCCACATTCTTTCAGATGGTCATCAAATTCATAGCTCAGATATTCACCGCCTCTATCAGACCGCAGTGCCTTAATCTTCTTGCCTAATTGATTCTCTACTTCACTCTGAAATTCCTTGAATTTGTCAAAGGATTCAGACTTATGCTTCATTAGGTAGACATAACCATACCTACTGAAGTCATCAGTGAAAGTGATAAAGTAGCTGAAACCACCTCTAGCATTTGTACTCATTGGTCCACATACATCTGTATGGATTAAACCCAATAGTTCATTTGCTCTTTCTCCAACTTTAGAGAAAGGTTGCTTTGTCATTTTGCCAAGTAAACATGATTCGCATTTACCATAATCCTCTAAGTCAAATGGTTCTAGAATTCCTTCTCTTTGAAGTCTTTCTAAGCGTTTCAAGTTTATATGGCCTAATCGACAATGCCACAGATAGGTGAGTTCTGAATCATCCTTTTTGGCCTTTTTGGTATTTATGTTATATACTTGTTTGTCGTGATCTAATAAATAAAGTCCATTGACTAATCTAGCAGATCCATAAAACATCTCTTTAAAATAAAACGAACAACTATTGTCTTTTATTATAAAGGAAAATCCCTTAGCATCTAAGCAAGAAACTGAAATGATGTTTTTAGTAAGACTTGGAACATGGAAACATTCTTCCAGTTCCAAAACTAGCCCGGAGGGCAACGACAAATAGTAAGTTCCTACGGCTAATGCAGCAATCCGTGCTCCATTTCCCACTCGTAGGTCGACTTCTCCCTTGCTTAACTTTCTACTTCTTCTTAGTCCCTGTGGATTGGAACATAAGTGTGAGCCACAACCTGTATCTAATACCCAAGAAGTTGAATTAGCAAGTATACAGTCTATAACAAAATACCTGAAGATGGAACGACTGTTCCGTTCTTCTGATCTTCCTTTAGCTTCAAGCAATCTCTCTTCCAATGCCCCTTCTTCTTGCAGTAGAAGCATTCGGATTCAGAAGTGGGTTGACTGACCTTCCTCTTTGCAGATTTGGCGCCAGTTTGCTTAGTTGGGCTGGCCTTGTTGCCACCTTTCTTAGCATTCCTCTTCTTTCCAGATTTCTTGAACTTGCCCCCACGCACCATAAGCACATCTTGCTTATCACTTTTGAGCGTCTTTTCAGCGGTCTTCAGCATACCGTGAAGCTCAGTGAGCGTTTTGTCCAGACTATTCATACTGTAGTTCAGTTTGAACTGATCATACCCGCTATGAAGAGAATGGAGGATGGTGTCTATAGCCATTTCCTGAGAAAATTGCTGATCCAGCCGACTCATATTCTCAATGAGTCCAATCATTTTGAGAACATGTGGACTTACGGGCTCGCCTTTCTTAAGCTTGGTCTCAAGAATTTGCCTATGAGTCTCGAATCTTTCGACTCGAGCCAGATCTTGGAACATGTTCTTCAACTCACTGATGATTGTGAAAGCATCTGAGTTGATGAACGTTTTCTGCAGATCCGCACTCATGGTGGCGAGCATTAGACATTTCACATCCTTGTTGGCATCAATCCAACGATTGAGGGCAGCCTGAGTGACCCCGTCGCCAGGAGCTTCGGGCATCGCCTCATCTAGGACATACTCCTTTTCTTCCTGCATAAGAACTATTTGCAAGTTCCTTTGCCAGTCAAGGAAGTTTTTCCCGTTCAACTTCTCCTTTTCGAGAATTGATCGAATGTTGAATGAATTGTTGTTTGCCATATTAAAAACTACAATTGAAAAGAATAAACAAATAAATAACCATTCACAGTTTCTCTTAATAAACTTAAATTCTAGCATACATGCATAATTCAATGTTTATTAAGCATTTTATTCAAGTTATGTGTTCCGGCAGGTGTATATAAAATGATTCCAAGATCCTAAAATCATTGAAGAACTAAGCACAGTTTGTCGACTTAATCCTAGAACATCTTAGGTAAGCAAAAGCCTTTTGCTAATAGTCTAGAAACTATTCTTGGTTGATAGGTACGTCTAAGAACTTATTAGGTAAACCTATCGAATTTGCCACGACATAAAAGGACTCCTTACTTATATCGTTGAGTTTCACCAAAACTAACATGTACTCACAATTATTTGTGTACCTTGCCCCTTTAGGACCAATAAGTAACACCTCGCTGAGCGAAAACTATTACTAGATTGATGTAAAGGATATCCAAGCAAGTGTATATTTTGGCATGGCACCTTTTAACTCAATTTTTAAGTTTGGAACTTAAGGCTCTTACTATGTTGGTTAGATTTTAAGTGAACTAAAATCCTTAATCATGCAACATAATCAAGCTTTTGATCTCATGCATTTTAAGACATATTTAAAGCAATAAATAACTTAAAACATGCATAAGATATTTGTGATCTAGTATGGCCCGACTTCATCTTGAAGCTTTGACTTCAAAGTCCGTCTTGAAAATCTCCGTGGGAGGCACCATTTTCTTCAAATAGGATAAGCTATAACTAATTACAACTATTTGATGGTTCGCAGACCATATTTGAATTGAAAAATAACTTTGGTACTTTAGACCAATTACATTCAAATTAATGGTACGCAGACCATATTTTCTATCCTATTTGGGCCATACTAGTCACTTCATAACCTGCAAAACAGTACATATACAATATATACCATTCACCCATTCATTATCATGAATGGCCCACATAGCTGGTTAGTAAAACACATTATGCATCACGTAAACATTTGCAGCAATTAATCAAGGGCACCAATAATCTACCAATTATTCAGTCCTTATTAATTCTAATCGAGTTGTTTTAACCTTAAGGATTTGTAGACCTAATCAAGAGTTTATGACTAAAAAGCGCTCCCACTCAAACCAATAAATTCATATGCTTTACTAATTTTAAACATAAAATTGTATTTCTAGTCTAACCGGAAACATACAAATTTAATTAAAATTTAAAGCTCATATAAATTTATAATTGAATCCAAAATTTAATTTAATTTCAGTCGCATTTAAATTAATTCATGATTTTAATTTTAGTAAAATAATTAGAATAAATTCCATTTATTATAATTATAATATTCAAAATTAAAATCCAAGAAATTAATTCAAATTATTAATTTTAAAATTAATTAAAATTACGTGAACTGAAATTTTCAAATTAAACATTCAAAACGATTTAATCGTAACGCAAACACCCTACGCGTTGCACGCCCATGGGCCGCACGCACACAGCCATTGCTGGCCATGTGCGCGCAGCCCATGCGCTCGTCGCATAGCTGCTGCTGTCCTATCGCAAGCCTCCGCACAGCGCCCCATCGCACGCAAGCTATCGCTCGCAGTGCGCGCGCGCGAGATCGCTCGCTGGGCGCGCTGGCTCGCTCGCTGTGCGCGCGAGCCATCGCTCGCTGGGGCGCGACATCGCTCGCTGGGCGAGCGACATCGCGCGCTGCGCGCGCGAGCCATCGCTCGCTGGGGCGCGACATCGCTCGCTGGGCGAGCGACATCGCGCGCTGCGCGCGCGAGCCATCGCTCGCTGGGGCGCGACATCGCTCGCTGGGCGAGCGACATCGCGCGCTGCGCGCGCGAGCAGTGCTGGGCGCAGCGCTCGTGGCACGCGAGCTTGCGCTCGCTGCGCGCGAGGCTGCGCGCACTTGTGCGAGGCAGCGCGCGTTGTGGCGCAGCTCGCTTGCTGCCCACACGCGACTGCCTTGGCTCGCCCTTCGCCCATGCCCATTCGTTCATTGCTCGTGGCACACGACACAAGGCAGGGCTGCTGCCTTGTGCTCGTGCACTACGCCCTTGCTCATTGCATTCGTGCCGCACGGGCGACGAGCTCCCTTGCTCGTCGTCGCACGCCCGCATTATACAACACCCCTTAAGGGTAACACGAAGCGTCCATTGCTTCGTGCGTGCAAGTTATTTGAACGAATCGCATAAAAATTTAAAATTTATATTTAAAATTAATGACAAATTAATAAATATTATTAATTTCATAATTTTAGGGCGAAAAATCGAAAATTTATTATCCAATTGATTTCCGATTGATATGGATTCAAGTCTAGGTCATAAAAATTTAAAATTTATCGTAAATTTACAATTTTTATGGTGGTTTTTAATCATAGGTTTCTAATTAAATTATAATTAATTATGAAAATCAAATTAATTCTAAATTATTCTAATTTTCAACAAATTAATCATAATTACAAATTAGATTGCATAATTAACAAGACTAGGCATTCAAACTTGTTAAACATATGCAGTAGGTCAATCAAAAATTCAAGATTTATCAACAGGATTCGCAAATATTTAATTTAACATCTTAAATTTACGAAATTTTGCATTCGAAAAACTAAAACCTTCGAAAAGTCATAGTTAGGCTTCGAATTTGAGAATTCTGGGTTCGGCAGAAAAATACTATTTTTGTCAAAATTTTAGAATGCCTTTTACATGCGGAATTGACACAAAAATCACTCAATTCGGATGAGTAATGAAGAAACTGCCGAAAAACTGCGTACATATAATTAAATAAACGCAATTTGCAATTAATTAACAATTACGAAAATTAATCACCCCTTTTAATTCTTGCAAATTTGTAATATTTAACCATGTTCATGCAATTTAGATTATGAAAATAATAAGGGGCTCGTGATACCACTGTTAGGTTATGATACATATGACACTACATAGATCATGCGGAAACAACCATTAACCCAGGACAACATATTATTTACACATAATCATATAGCATAATTTAGATGCATACTCTTTGTTGCGTGCCCTCCCTAGCTGCGCCCGAACCGAACAAGAACAAGTCTTTTAGGACTCCAAGTGTCGTCCCTCCGTAGATAGTCCACAGCACGTCCGGATCCGCCTTAAGATTGACCAACTAGAATCGCCCTTAAGGTACTAGAAAATTTCGGCACTTTTGAGCAAGATGTGTGTTTGATTTTCTCTCAAAAAACTCACTTTTGAATACTTTGAAACTTGTGTATAAATTATGACCCCTAGGCCTTTATTTATAGAGTTATGGAAAAGGAATCGTAATCCTAGTAGGATGCGAATTAATTGGAATTAGAATCCTACATGAATTCTATTTAATTAATTTATCCAATTAGGAATAGAAATTTAATCATACACTGACTCTTGTAGATTCAGGAATCACGCATGAGCACAAACTCACACACACACGGCAGCCACAAGGGCTGCCCATGCGCGTGCGAGCAGCAGCCCGCGCAGCACGGCCCACGCAGCCGTGGCCCTTGGCGCGCGCTGGGCCTGCCTTGCGGTAGGCCTGGCCGCTGCCTTGGCTGGGCTTGTGGCGCGCATGCTTGCTGGGCGATGGCCCCGGCTTCGTGCTGGGCCTTCGTCCGGCAAGCCTCGTCCGATGCTAATTCGTACGATACGCTTCCGATTAAATTTCCATTTCCGGAATCTATTTCCGATACGAACAATATTTAACATTTCCGATTCCGGAATTAATTTCCGTTTCGAACAAATATTTAATATTTCCGTTTCCGGAATTATTTTCCGATTCCGGCAATATTTCCGATTCTGACAATATTTCCGTTTCCGGTAATATTTCCGATTCTGGTAATATTTCCATTTCCAATAATATTTTCCGATACGTACCATGTTTCCGTTTCCGGCAACATCTACGACTTGGATAATATTCATATTTCCGATTCGATCCATATTTCCGTTTCCGGCAATATCATCGTTTCCGGAGTATTCATTTCTTGCCTGTGACGATCTTAGCTCCCACTGAAACCAAGATCCGTCGGTTCCGAATATTCATAGATGGAGTATTTAATGCCATTAAATACTTGATCCGTTTACGTACTATTTGTGTGACCCTACGGGTTCAGTCAAGAGTAAGCTGTGGATTAATATCATTAATTCCACTTGAACTGAAGCGGCCTCTAGCTAGGCATTCAGCTCACTTGATCTCACTGAATTATTAACTTGTTAATTAATACTGAACCGCATTTATTAGACTTAACATAGAATGCATACTTGGACCAAGGGCATTATTTCCTTCATTTGGAAATAATGGGTATGACGCACGTGTCAATGGCCGTGCGTGGTTTGCGGTTGACAACAAGTTCAGGAACAAGAGTCGAGGTAATGGTTTCTTGGTTTATGGCAATGAGAGCATGGATGGGTTAAAGGAGCTGAACAGGGACCCTAGAGCGAAGGCGTCTAAGAACATAAGGATTGGAAAGGGTAGACATCGTAGAACTTTATGATTTGGATTGGTTGACTCAATTCTCTTCCTTCGTTTTACTTGTGTAAATTTCGCACTTTGGGAGGTACGGGCTAAGTATTTCATGGCTTGCTCTTTTCGCTCTCCCTTTTCTCTTTCTATTTTTTCTTTTTTGCTCGGGATTTCCCCCCTCAACATAAATTTTTTTATTTGGGCTAAAAGGTAGATGGTTGTGGTCTTTGAGTCACGAGGTGAGACTGAATGAGCCTTGTTTGGTAGGCCTATAGTGGACCTTTAATTTTAGTATGCCTAGGGCGGACCTTTAAATTGTCTTACTTTGCAAGCGTATTTAGTCGTTTCTTAAAATGTGCAAATAGCGTAGATTCAAAATGTTATTTTTACCTTATTGAAATTTAACGAAAGAATTACATCGAAGATAATTTTTTGCTTCTTTTCAGATTCCAGTTTCCGGGATTTAACTGGAAGTTGTGATTTAGACTCAAGCTTTCATTAATCTTTCTGATTATAACCCGTGTATGAATACAAGGAGGTGGCCTAGACTCAAAATAATGACATGGCGTAAGCCTATAATACTTGACCAAGCGACTCTCAGACTTAGGCTAATTGGACCATAACTTTCGTTGGTTGACACTTTAGATTTTAACCCTTGGGTGTTCATTTGTCATGCGCCATTTTGCTTAATGTTGGCAAGGTAGTTAATTGGGGAGATCGAAATTTTATTTTTGCAAGACTAGAATCATTAGTGCGGCTTCTCTCTTAGTGTGTATTTCTTTACCCCAATGGTAGCCTTATGGTATGCCGATTTGGGTATTTCATGGTTGGTCATGTTGCATTCATGGAAAATCTTTTAGTCCGTACTTAGTAGTATTTCAAGGAGCGAGTGACTCGAGAGGACTATGATAGTCGTGACCCAATGTGATTATAAGCCTTGGGGCCATTTTTTTCTTTGCCAATGGTATTAACACCTTAGGTTCACTTTGGGGGTTGTGCGACTATGGGGGAATGATTTCCAGAATGTGACCGTTTCCATTTTGCAAATACTATAATATATTCTTTTTATTGGTGAGAGAGAGTATTGATGCCGTGGATTCCTAGCAAGGGATGACAATTACATATGGGTGCTCATTGATTTAAATGTTAGGAAGGGAGACTCAATATGGTTTAACCTTTTGACTTGCAGAACGACACCAAGCATTAGGACCGATTCTATGGATAAGACAACTAAGACTTAGGATTTGGATTGTACTTTGGCATAGCCTAGTCTAGACTCGGATTTTTTTTTTTTATTCGAACATTATTTTTCTTTGAAAACTTCATTTGAACATTATATTTTTTGAATACTTTGCCCATGTGACATTCAAGGTTTAATTAGCATGCTCGGTTTTGGTGCCGAACATCGTCGTCGTAGGAGGCCTAACAACGACACAAAGAGTTATTTTATTTTTTACAAGTCACTTTTAGAATCGAGTGCCTTTTCATACGCCCTCGCAGCAATTTTTTTCGAAAAGTTTTTTTTTGCTACGTATATTTTTTCATGCGCGGGCACCGAGGCTGCTGTTCCTGACCAAAAGGCCAGGCAGCAACTTCAGCGCCCAGCAGCGGGCGTGGGAAATTTTGGCGCCCAGCCAGGGGCGTTGAAAATGCGTCCTTGGCTGGTTCTCGTTTTCTGTTTGCGTCTACTTTCGTTTACGCGACTTCGATTTTGCGTGCTTGCCTAATAACGTCCTTTACGCGTTGTGCAGCGTTTGTGGGATTCGTTACAGGCCATCCCGAGCGTCGCTTATTTTTGTGGCGATCGTTCGGGTTTGCGGAACACGTGTATCGGTATAACTCTTTGGCAAATTGGTTTATGAATGTTTGGGCAATTTTTAAGGTCGTTGGTTTTTCTAGGACAGTTTGTCACACACAATCATATATTTCGCTACACATAACTAACATTCCATCATGAGGCAATAATAATATGTCACGTAGTTTATGATAGGCTTCTATGGGTAGTTATTTGCGCCTGGCTTGGTACCGCTTTTATCGTAGATCCAACACATGCCCCGGTCGAGGTAGTGTCTTCAACAGACGAATTTCGCTCGTGGGCAACATGTGCGGCGTATGCACCCCCCTATTGGCGGAAAAAGGTATCCTTAGTCCCAACTCCCGAGGGAGTCGAGATTCGTTATGCTGTTCTGCCCGTTCACATTAATATGATGATTTTCAGGTCGTCCCAACTTGATGGGGAAATAAACGCGGGGTAGGATCGTTTCACCCTTCGGCTATTTTGATTACCTACAAGCACGAGTATTTCCTTCACTATCCCCAGTGGAGTCGCCACTGTGAAGGGGGTCAAAAAAGCACGAGCCTAATGCGTGACCTCGTCCCTCGTGGGTGTGACGATTCTTTTATTCAATCAAGTGTAATTGAATTTCCTATGAGTATACACCCAATTGACTAGTAATATAGGAGTCGCCATTCAGTTTTTAACGACAATGAGAAAAACTGACAAATCCCGGTTATCGTGACATAAAGGGAGTGCAATTATGTTTGACCACGACGGCCGTAGGTTCCCTTGTGATCCCTGGTGTGGGGATCTCTCAACATACACCCGCAAGGTAGAGATTGAGGGTTCGGGGGACTGTAAATAGCGAGAGGAGTACTTCGCTCGTCGATAACTCCAGAGGCAGGATATCCTTACTAGCTCAGCATAAATAATTGAAGGGACATGCGTTAACTATTAAACTAATCTGAGTTGATTTTAGCAATATGCAACATATAATACTAGATCGATCGTGATTATCTGATTTAAGTGTATTAAGGGACCTAGCATGATAATCCAATTTCCCGAAAATATTATATTTGTTAGGCGTGATAGAACAATAAGATTTAGTTAGTTTAATAGTTCATAAAAAGGGCGAGGAAAGCAGTTAAATCATCGAAAAGGGACACATTACGACGCACCCTTGAGAGGTGCGTCACGGTTCTCAGAAAACTAACCACTTTGACTTTGCTATTTCTCCTTTTTATTTAACGAATCTCAATTATGGGACAGGATACGTTATGTTCGATTTATGGATCGATTGCGACAGAACGCGGGAACCATTTCGCAGCGTGAGGCTTAGGCTAAGGGTTGGAGTCAATACTCAGAATATGAATTGTGTGTTGTGTGTGTTTTTCACGTCGAATTTGGGGCTGTATTTATAGGGAAGAGTTCGTGGAAAGATAGAATTGCAGAGTTCTAATCCATAAAGAATTAGGAAAAAACACGTACCCAGGTATTTTCAGCGCCCAGAGCCAGGCGTTGAAAATAGGGTCTGGGCTGTTTTCTTAGTCAGATTCGGATTCCTGAAATCCGTAGTGTTTGAGACTTAATCGAGTCTTTTAGTGCGTATCAATTTCATGACGGAATGCGTCTGGGCCCGTTACGAACTCTAGGCTCGTTAGGATTTTAATTAATACGTAACTCTTATTTCCGAATCATATTAGGAATAGGATTCTCGCAGTTTTCTATCTCATTTAGGATTTATGTTGGAGTGCAACACCTAATTCTGACAAGTTTCTATCTTTTATGACTTGCCACTTTTAGAAGCTACCCTTTACGGCAGTTACTATTTTTAGCAGGTTTCCATAAATAGCAGGTTTCGGGTGAAATGAAAAGGGGAATTGAGATTCGTTATTTTATAGGAGATGCGTTGTCAAGTGGAGATTTACGCTTTCATCATCGAACCTTTCCCTTTCGGGAATGGGGACAAAAGTAGGTGTCTACAGTAACCTCGATGGTATTCTAGTATTTTGAGGATTACTACGCCGCAAATGGGAGGGGTAACCATTTAAAGCCTAGAGTTTTGAGGGTGGGAAAGTGAAAGTCCAACCCTAGCAGCTGTTTAATTCAATTCAATTCAGTTTAATTCAATTCAATTTAATTTAATTTAATAATAATAATAATAATAATAATAATTATTATTATTATTATTATTATTATTATTATTATTATTAATATTACTTATATTACTACGTATTATTTATATTATTTTATTACTTATTATTTATATTATTATATTATTATATATAATTACTTATTATTTATATTTATATTTATATTATTATATTAATTATTATTATAACTAATTATTTATTAAAAATTAATATAATTTATTATTATTTAGTAATTATTTACAGATTATTAGTTATTTATTATTTAGTTATTAGTTATTAAATATGAATTATTATTTATTAATATTTATCATTTATTGTAATTATTGAGTAATCAGTTACAGATTATTATTATTATTTATTATATAGTTATTTAGTTATTAATTAATAATTATTCTTTAGTTATTAGTTAACATTTTTTATTATTATTTATGATTTAATAATTTATAATTATTATTTATTAATTATTATTTATTAATTATCATTTATTATTTATTATTTATTATTTATTATTTATTATTTATTATTTATTATTTATTATTTATTATTTATTATTTATTATTTATTATTTATTATTTATTATTTATTATTTATTATTTATTATTTATTTCGGTAATATATTCTGTTAAGTTAAGTTAAGTTAAGTTAAGTTCAGTTCAGGAGCATTCAGTTCAGTTCAGTTCAGTTTAGTTCAGTTCAGTTCAGTTCAGCTCTAAAGAACAGGGCATTAGTAGGAAACATCTATGCGAACTCTCAGTCACAAAGCCAAGTTATTAATTACCATGAGACCATGGAAATTAGTGAACATAAAACACAGGTTGGCAAAAGCAGCTACTACAAAGGGAGGGGCTGCAAATTAGGCCTTCGATCCAATCTTTAGCTCATTAGTTTAGATAATTATATGTAAGGGTTTTACCCATTCAGTTCCCTAGTGACTGTCCGAGATCGAAGTTCACTATATTTACCACTGATATGTTGATAAAATAACAATATATCTTCATTTTATCTTCTAACATACATTACTCCGTCGCCATTTTAATTTTCTCTAACATAATAATTCAGGTGATTTACACAACATCAGCTCACCACTTCTAGTGTTTCAACAATATAACGAACACAAATTGATTTCAGTTATACAATAAACCATTAATATATAACTAACTATTGGCTAGGTACCCCTAATTCTACTCGGCATTGGCGAACAACTCTCACATTAAAATTTAATAATCTTTAAAGTTGTAGCCCAAACGCGTGCCTTAGCTTCGTACTGTGAATTCTACGGAATTGCGAAGCTACAAACTTCAATCATTAGGCACTAGAGCAAAGGGATTCGACTTCTGACTCAATTCGTACGTTCTAATCGAACATTGCAGATTATAGACAAGTTTATCACTATAACTGATACTAATCTATCTAACTCCATAAGCAATTCCAATAAAACATGAACAAATCATCATAAACCCATTCACTAAATAGAGCACAAAATTTCCAGAAAATCGAAATAGCCTCCAAATTCGAAACATTTCATACAATATCGCGTTCGCCCGCCGTTCTAAGCTAATCCGAGATTTTTTTAAAAAAAACATTAAAATCCTAGAATTCACGGGCGCACACAAAATTGACGAATGACAAATTGGTTGGGAATTTGAACATCGCCACATATAGAGCCTAAATGATTGAATATAACTAGCATCACGTAAATAGTGTGAGGAAGTAAATCGTTACAACAAGCATCGCATCAATGACGTCAGGAAGAACGTTGAAATAGAATTTAACTGAAATTTCGTCGGTGGGGAGGTCATGAAGCTGGTGAGAGAAAAATTTGGCAGAACAACCGGTACAAAAATAACGAAGAAATTCATCGGACTATTGGAGGAAGAAAGAGATTTGGGAGGAGAGCCATGAAAACCCAAAAGCAAAAGTGTTACTGGCAAAGTGGCCAAGGAAGAAAGGGCATGTTGGTCAATTTGCATTTTTCCAAGTATAAATGTAAGGGTATGCTGGTCAAATCACTTTTGATAAGGAAATTTGTTGGCATCTCTTGCTTTTTAAAGGGTTAAGATCCGGCAAAACTAGCGGTAAATAATACTCCCTCTGTATTTATTTAAGGGATACACTTGTTTTTTCCGGCCGTATTTATTTAAGAGATACACTTGTCATTTTTAGTAACTTATCGACCCCACCATCTAATTAAATAATTTATCTACACGGCTACACCACTTGTTTTACTTATTAAAATATCTATCCAACCCCACTTGTTTTATTACTTTATTTTATATCAATTCTTAATACCCGTGTCCGACCAAGTGTATCTCTTGAATAAATACGGAGGGAGTAGTTTTAAACTTTTAGATGTTCATTAGAGGGTGGCTGTCAGAGTAGTGGGTAGCGGTGAATTAGTAGCAGGTATGTAGTGTTAGTTGTCAATGTACGTAGTTGTTGATTGTATAATTGTTCGTTAAAGTAGTGGTTGATACTGTATAACAGTAATAATACAATAAAAGGCTATACAAATTTTAAAAAAACTTTACAATAATTTGATGAGACCTACTCGCTATCTTTGAATGCTAATATTTTTAACATTTGAGAAAACTATCCAACTGCTACCTGTATCGCTAACTGCTATCTAAATCTCCACCATACCAAACACTTACAAATTTTATAAATATCAATATGTCACTATTGTCGCTACCTTAAATGCTACCGCCAAACACGCTCTAGACGTTTGAGAAAAATTACCCAACCGATACCACTTATAAATTTTAAAAGTATCATTTTAACCTACTCAAAATACTACCCGCTATCTTAAACACTGCCGTCAAACGCACATTATATCATATCATAGCAGAGGTGAAATTGGTTGAGAATAACAATTGGTTTCTTGTAAAGGCTTTCCATATATGAATGTTGTTCATAATTGGAATTTAACTCATTTGTCAACTGCCTACGTCTTTGTATGTGCGTTGAATTTATCTCACCACCCACCCAAATTGAATCAATCTGTGGATTATGGACCATAGTGCACATAGCGCATGGTGCACCATGTGCACCAAAAGAACACATGTGCATAAACAAAAGAACATGGCACTACGGCAAAAGAACATGCAATATAATGTTTTACTTTTTTGTTATAAAAAATCACAATTTATTAAAAATAAAAAAAATATATGTCCATGTTCTTTTTACGTAACCAGATGTTCTTTTAATTATATATTAATGTTCTTAAGGTGCACCATGCTTTATGTGCACCATGATTCACCTTCTAAATTGCAAAATTGAATTGGTAGCACAAATGGAATATAGAATGACAAAATTGTAGCACAAATGGAAATCGGTCTCAAGTAGTTTCCAACTCCGGTACTCCATAATACAAGTAGTTTCCAACTCCGGTACTCCATAATACAAGTCAATGTATTAATAGGCAATAGAGAGGATACCTTCCCACATTTGCATAAAAAAAAAAAAAAAATATAGGCAATAGAGAAGGATAGTTCTTCAAATTTAAAAGGTATACTCTTCGTTTTCTAAAGTTCACTCACTTACATTATACACATTCTCTAACGCATTACTTCGACTATTCATATCTCAAAATATATATTACTAGAAATTATAAAAGGTTGATATTTTCAATTTATATATGTAAAACTTTAATAAGACATTTCATGATTTTTTTTCCTTACACGTAAATAAAGTGACATGGTCAAAACATTTAAGTTTAACCCATAAATAGTAAGCGGGTAGAATTTCGAAAATTAAAGGTCTTCCATACTCTAGGTGTAAAATAAATTTATTGTACACCGGGATAATTTTTACCTAATATTTTTTAACTTTTAACATATTTTAATTAACGTTTATATCATTGATTTGTATGGTGGATAAACATTTTAAAGAGTTACGTAGTTACCTTTATACATTATTAGTGATTTTGAATGAATAATTTTATTAAAGCTTCATCCGTTCCGGAAACATCGCACCATTTATTTTTTTCACAATTCACACTACGACTTTATCCATTTTTTGTGATTGGTACGTAAGAAAAATTTAGTCATGTGGGGTCATTGTAGATTCTTATCGATATATTTTTTTAAAAAAATATTTTCTTTATAATTTTTACTTGCACACGATTTGAGATATAGTCAAATTAACGGTTAGAGGAGTAAAAGTCAATCATGGTGCGATATTTTCTGAACGGAGGAAGTAATTTAATTTTACATTATACCGGGATAACTTCTAAAAATTTTGACTTAATTTTACTCTGATGTACAATATGTATTGTACACTACCTTTGAAAAAGAATTTGTGTTAAGAATAACGGGAGGGAGTCTCATCCCATAATGGCTTGTGTCAAAAAATGACATAAGGGGCAATATAATAATATAAAGTGATGAAATAAAAAGGAGAAATGAAAATAAATATCCATAAAGGTCAGAGAGAAAAAGAAGGGGAAGGAAGAGAGGGAAAGGGAGAGGTGCAGAAAAATTAGCTGAACTAAAGTAACGGGAAGGGAGAAAAAGGGAGAAGGTTCAGGGGTGCGAGAAATGAGAATATTTAATGAATGAAATATTTTATGCATCATTATAAGGGTGTTTAGTGCCAATTGTATTTCGTTGGCATACTAATTTCATTTACTTGGTACTAACAATTAATATTCATTACTTTATAATACAAATTAGACACTCGTTGGTATGCTTGTTGGTATTGCAAGTTACATACTTAGTACTCTAGAGTACCAAATGAATTTCGTTGGTATATCAATTTCCTGTTGCACCGTTTCTCTCGCTTCTGCCACTTCTCCCGTCTTTTTTTGTTTTTCTTCCCGTCTTTTTTCTTTCTCGTTCTTTATAATGTACCCACACTTTATTTATACAATCTATTTTTATCCTCACCTGTGTCCGTTTTTTAAACAAGCAATTATAGTTCAAGACTGTTGGAAGCAATTACAGTTCAAGACCGTTGGAAGTTCCGTTGGGAAACACAAAAGAAAAGAATGTAAAATAAGAGGAGTATTTTTGTCCCGCATTAAAAAAACTCTTCATATTCTCCTTGTTTTTTATTGGGGTGTGGGTGTAACTCTGAAAAGTGTCAGAGTATATGGGTGGACACATAGACGTAACACACGTGTGTGCGCGCCAGCTGGGCTCGGGCCTCGGGTCGTGGGCATTGGTACTTGGGAATGCGGTTCGCGGGCGTGGGGTGGGTTTTGTGGGCTGGGCGATTTTGGTTAAGTCCTTGTTACAGGAATTTGTATTGATTACGTAACTGTTGGATTAATTAGCATTATTTATGTCCGTTACAACCATTGATTATTTTGGCTTTCACAACCGTTAATGTTTTTTTACTGTTGGTTCTCCTTAATTCTGATTGCTTAATCAGAATTTCGGTTCATTTCCAAAACACAGACTACAATTCACAATTTACAGAAACTAAAACACGTTCCTTTCTCTCACACAAAATTGCTCTCGGTTGTGGGCATATGTTCTGACTCCATCCGGTTTAGTGAGTGCACACAAATTCGGAGTTGCGCTAATCCTAGAGAGCGACTGCATTCTGTTCTACTGCACCGAAAGATAGCGCGAAGTCGTCTTTTAGGACAGTGGGTGTCCACGATGCAACAATTGTTCATCAATCAGTTTATCAACCACATAAGTTTGTTGTTATTTCCGTATTATAGCAACAAAGACTTCCTCAAAACAGCGGAGGGGGTACTCCATAGTTAATGTTTCTCCGCTTTTTCAATATGAACAACTCAAATCACATACGAAATAGGAGGAAGTACAAATACATATCAGATATGTATGGGGAAATACATATTAGAACATAGGATAAAATAGGAAAAATGACAAAAAAATAATTAAATGGTACTTTTCTAAACACAAATGGTACTTTTTTTTACATAATGGTACTTTTTTTACATGAATGGTAACTCATTTTTTGTCTTTTAACTATTTGTCTTTTAGTTGATATGTGTGATATGCGAAAAAACGAATCCTGCGGAATAGAAAGGGGTTTTAACAATGACAACTGAATAATAAATAACAATAACACGTAAAGAATTAATATCATCTAGTACTATATATAGTATTTGGTTTTGGGTTGGTCTATCAAAACATGAGGCCTTTTGTAATTGTAACAGTTGATCCAAGCCATTAGCAAATTACTAGTAAGAAGATAATGACAAGCAACGTCCAAGAATTCCCTCCACAAAGCCAGGAAACTCAACCAGGCAAACAGTATTTGATGAATCCACTCCCCATTTCTGTCAATCCTCAATATAAACCTTCCAAAAAGCTTCATGTAAGTCTTGCATTTCTCTTTTACTCCATGTTTAAAACTAGTAACATTATAGTCTTTACTCGCAAATTTAATCAAAGACGCATGTGTATGTGTACTTTGCTCAACCATGTACCCAAGAAACACTACATGTAATCTAAAAGAACACAACGTTTTAATAAAACAACATTAGATATGTTCATTTTTATATCTATTGTCTATTGTTAAAAATAAAAGAGCATATTCCGTATTCTTTTATCATGTTATTTACCTACTGTTTTTTTTTTGTAATAGAGAGTGACTAGATTAGAAACTTAGCAAACCATATACAACATGTTCTAAATGTTATGTTTCTCCACTCCTAGTGGAGGTAAGGATACAGCCACAGATGGCCCAAAAGTTACGAAAAAATTAGTTTCATTGTTTTCTGAAATATCATCAAAAGGACGGGGGGGACTATGTCAATGCACTGATCCAATAGATTCAGCTGGTTCCTGACTTTTTTTGCTATGAAATCCACCTCCATGAGTTGTTGTCTTCTTCTGAACTTCAATCATACGTTCTCTTGGCTTTTTAGCAACTCCCTACATTTGCCATACAAATTTGTGAGTAAAGACACTGGTGCCTGGTCATCACTGGTGATGTTGTCTAATGCTTCTTTACAATCAGAAACTATGGTAACATTCTGCCAGTCCTTAGATATGGTCCATGAGGTGGCCATCAGGATAGTTTGTGCTTCTGCTGCAGTAGCTGTAATGGTAGTGAAGGTTCCAGCTATGCCAGCAAGAAACTTGTGGTCTTCATCTCTGCAAATAATGGCAAAGGAAGCAAGGAGAGTAGAAGTACAGAAAGAGGCATCACATTTAACAATAAACTTGGTTTGGATTGGGGGTTCCATATGCATTGGTTTTCCATGGTGTATGGTCGTATTTTCTGTGTTTTCAAATTCTTTGGCCAACCATATGGTTTGTTTACACCAAGGTCCAATGGCTTTGCTTTCTTTTTGGAAAATCCATAAGTTTCTTCTATTCCACAACCTCCAAAGACAGAAAACAAAAACAGTTTGGTTGGAGATGTCCTGATTAAAAAGATCATTGCATTTCAAATTTTCCAAAAACCAGTTTTCAAAATCATTGTGCAAAATGTTTAAATTTATCATTAAACTCAATGTGATTCCAGAATTCAGTAGCTCTAGGGCAGTGAAGGAATATATGCTCAATATTTTCCTGGGTATGGGGGCAGAACTGACAATTTCCATTTGGGATTACATGTCTGCTAGCTAAGTGGGAAGCAGTTGGAAGCCTGCCCCAAAGGATTAGCCAAAGGAAGAACTGTATTTTTGGTGGGCATCTAGCTTTCCAAACACAACTCCATTTTTCATTGGGGGTAGTTTCAGAGAACTTGTTGTTCCAAACATTGTTGTAGGCACTTTTTAGGTTGAATTTGAGACCTTTGGAAAGGTTGCAGTAAGGGGCATCTTCACCAAAAAGGGGAATTGGGATTGCCTTTATCCAAATGATTAGGTTAGTGGGAAGCATAAAGGACAATGCATTTAGACTCCAATGACCATTCCTCATTACATAATTTAACATTTTTCTCTCCTCTCCTCTATTCAAAGGACCATGGATCATGGATCTAAGGCTACCTTTCCCTGTCCATTTATCATGCCAGAAATTTGTGTGGGTTCCATCCCCAATGCACCAAGAGGTAAGTCTGTTGAATAAGTCTCACCCCTTTCCTACATTCTGCCATATGTGGGACCCTTTTGAAAAGCCTGTTGGGTTGACCCTATTGGTAATATATTTGTCTCTTATTAAACTGGTAGCCAAATTATCCCGTGTTTAGCTTCCAATAGAGTTTGATCATTTGAGCTTGGTTCAAATAACTGCTGATCTCACACTAAGGCCTCCTAAATCTGCATCCCTACAGGATTTAAGCCAAGCTACTAGGTGAGTTTTCCTGTTCTGGCTATCAGAGTCCCACAGAAATTTTGCACAAATCTGGTCAATGTCATGGAGTGTCTTTTGGGGAAGGTACAAAACTTGCATTGAGTAACTAGATGGCACTCAAGGAGGACTTAATGAGGACTAACCTGCCAGCTTTGCTAAGGCATTTAGCCTTCCAAGAAGCAAGTTTACTTTTAACCTTCCTACTGATATCAGAGGTCTGATTTTTTGTTGGTCTTTTGTCAGTAAGGGGAAAACCTAAGTAGGTGCCTAAGTCTGCACTTGGACCAGCATGGAGAGATTCACAAAAAAGATCCTTTTGATTCTAGGGGCTATGTTTAGAAAAGTAGACTCTGCTTTTTGAGTTGTTCACTTTCTGGCCTGAGCACTCCCAAAACTTTCCTAACACTTCTTTCAAACTGCTAAGGGTGGAGGGGGAAGTATCCCCAAAGAGCAAAAGGTCATCAGCAAACATTAAATGGGTGATTGGTATGCCTTTCCTCCTTAGGCAGAAGGGTTTCCATTTTCCTTCATTTGCAGAGTCTGTGATTAGGTCAGCTAGATATTCCATGCATATTATGAAAATGTAGGGAGATATAGGATCCCCTTGCCTAATTCCCCTAGAAGTCTTAAAGGTAGGGGAGGGTTTCCCATTAATTATAACAGAGGTGGTAGGGGAGGCAACACAGTTGAGGATTAGATCAGTTGAGTTTTTGTCAAAACCTTTCCTAGCTAGGCAGAATCTAATGAAATTCCATTCCAATCTATCATAAGCCTTTTCTATATCAATTTTCAAACCAAACCACCCATTTTTACCTTTCATTGATTTCATTGAGTGAAGGATCTCAGAAGCTGCAATATAATTCACCTCACACCCTCTTCCTGGGAGAAAACTGTTTTGGTTTGGGGATATTATGTCCTTAAGGTGGGGTCTGATTCTGTTGACAAGGATTTTGGATACTATTTTATAACTAGAATTACAGAGGCTGGTTGGTCTAAACTGTTTAATTGTTTCTGGATGCTCAGTTTTGGGGATGATGCATATTGTAGTATCATTTATGGAGTGGGGAAAGGTTTTAGATTGGAGGACATTATCCACAAACTTATAGAGGTTTTGCCACAAACTCCCCCAATGTTGCTGGTAGAAATGAGCATGCAACCCCATCAATCCCAGGGGCTTTCAAGGGTCCTAGATAAAAAACTACTCTCCCTATTTCTTCCACATTAGTGGCATAGTCTATGTTAATATCATTAGAATAGTGATGATTCTGGCAGGGGGGAATGCTAATCTCCGAGGAAAAGATATTGGAGAAGTAGTTCACAATATGGCTAATCAAGTCATCTCCTTCTATTTCAGAACCTACCTCTGATTTGAGCTTAGTGATTTTGTTCCTTCTTCTTCTAATAATCACAGAGGTATGAAAGTAGGTGGTATTCTTGTCCCCACTATTAATCCAGTTTGTCCTTGCTCTGGCCATCCAGAAAGCTTCTTCTTGGTCATAGATGAGGTTTAACCCTTTGGAGAGTTCCTCATTTAGTTCCAGAAGATATTTGCTGTTTGGCCTAGCTTCTAAAGCCTTTTGGGTACCACTTAATCTAGCAGACAGTATTTTCCTTTTATGGAAGATATTGCTTATATTATCCTTAACCCGGGAAGCCATTGTTGTAGAAATGTTATTGAGTTTAATGACAAATTCAGAATTATCAGCACTTAACTTAGTATCTACCATGTTTGCAAAGCCTGGTTCTGCGTACCAAAGGGGTTCCAATTTAAAAGGTTTTTGCTTCAAAACATTTTGATTATGGATTTGATCAGTTACCAATTTTATGGGGTTATGATCAGAAGTTTCTCTGAGAAGGGTGTGGACAGTAGTGTTTGGAAAAAGGTTCAATCAATGCATATTAATCCAAGCCCTATCAAGTCTTTGATAAATGGGATTATCTTTCTGTTTATTAAACCAAGTGAACCTACTTCGTACACAGCCAGCATCAACTAGACCACATTTATTCATGACATCCACAAAACTATCAGCTTTATACTGTTTAATAGCATTTCCACCCAGTTTTTCAGATTGGCAAGTAACTTCATTAAAATCTCCCATTACCACCCAAGGAATAGTCATATGCGTAGACATATCTATCAATTCATTCCAAGATTCTAATCTACTCCTATACTTAGTACTAGCATAAATTGCAGAAAGAAAAAATTTAAGAGGGGGGTTAGTGTTTACCTCAACCACACCATGGATAGCATGAAGGTCCCTTCCTATCATCTGGAAGTTGATGAAGGTGGGTTCCCACATGACTACTATCCCACCGGAGAGGCCGTACGGTTCAGCAAGCACATAGTTCTCGAAGGGGGTCTTCCTCATTATTCTTTCAGTGTGTTTCGGGCTTGTTTTGGTTTCTGTTAGGATAAGGATCTGGGGGAGGTGTTCTTTGTAGAGATGGCGGACGTTTGCTTGGAAGCCTCGACGGGCAATTCCCCTGCAGTTCCATGCTACAATGATCATTGGGTTAGGGATTTTGTGAGTTCGAGAGAACTCCTTGTACTTCTTCTGGGTGAGAGGGTCGATCTTGTCTATGAACTCTTGACTCCTCTTGCTCCATAAAAACTGCTTCCTGACCACAAAATCTGAGAGGGATTTTGTTATTCCATAAAAACTGCTTCCTGAGAGGGAATTTATGTTATTTACCTACTTAATTGTGTCTATTTAATATAAAATGGCATCGTTGACATCTGTAACATAACTGTTGAGGATAAATTATATTTATCTTAAAGGATAGAATATAATATGCGATAGATTTATGTTATGTCTTAGCTATATGATATGAGGTAAAAGTCTATATACCTCCATTTCAAATTGGTATTTACAGTTACTATTGCACAAAAATTAAAAGAAAAGGAGTCGATATAATTAAATATGGATTAAGCAAGAGAAATGTGTTTAAAGACGGTTAGATGCAGGCCCGGCCATAGGCATAGGTGGGGAGTGTGACCACCTGAGGCCGGAGGCCGGGAGGGAGCCCGAATTGCTAACTGAAAGTAAATTGAATGTAAAAACAAAATATTTTTTATATTACGAATAGCATATTTTTTGTAATTAGTACTTCTATCCTATCATTTGGTTGATTCACGTAATTAAACATAGTACGAAGCACATATATTATTAAAAAATAAATTATAATTTTAAAAGAGGGGCCTTCTTTTCCTTTTTCGCCTAGAGCCCACAAAATGTCAGGACTGGACCTGGTTGGATATAAGTAAAAAATGAATAAAGTAAGAGACACCGAATGGAAACTTGTAAATGTTGTGGGATATGAAGGGTAAGATAATAAATGTATGTTTATATCCATAAATAGCAAAAAGCACAATGTAAATACCATTCTAAAACAAACTAAACAGAAGGTGTAAATATCATTTTGAAATGGAGATAGTATGAGATAGAAGTGTATAGGATTTAAAAAACCTATAAAATGTAGGATATGTTATCCTCAACATCTACCATCTAGTATTTGCTATTCTATCTATTTTGCCTCCTTTAATGCATCTTGAAAATGAAGATGTCTCGCTAGTAAACTTTCCCCTTCTGCATGCTGAAATCCTTCCA
The DNA here is from genome assembly GCF_020520425.1 of Spinacia oleracea. NCBI lineage: Eukaryota > Viridiplantae > Streptophyta > Magnoliopsida > Caryophyllales > Amaranthaceae > Spinacia > Spinacia oleracea. Next base: position 25,281,979 of record NC_079489.1, read on the forward strand.
TGATTATCTAGTCTTCAACAACATATGTTAATCAACTATTGTCCCTAAAATGTTCTTTCATGTGGTTTATATCGAGGCAACCACCATCGTCCCTAAAATGTTTGTGATTTGTGGGTGTTGTGATCGTAGGGAAAGGTGGCATTAGTAACAGGAGGCGATTCAGGGATAGGAAGAGCAGTTTGTTACCATTTTTCGCTCGAGGGTGCAAGTGTGGCTTTCACATATGTTAAAGGGCCAGAAGACAGAGATGCAGAAGATGCCTTGGCTTTGATAAGAAAAGCAGCCAAAGAAAGTGATGCAGGTGAACCGATTGCCAATCCTGCTGGGCTGCTGATCTCGTAGGTGAAGAGAAATGCAAAGATGTGGTTGATGCGGTGGTTAACCACTTTGGACGCATCGACATCTTAGTGAATAATGCAGGGGTAACCTATTATAACGAGAATATTGAAGAGATCACAGAGAAGCAACTATGGATGACATTTGAAATCGACTTTTTAGCTTGTTTCTTCTTGGCAAAGTAAGACTTACATGAATATAATTTAGAAGCAAAAGTCTCACCCCACGTTATTAAATATTAATTTCCGTGATACAGGCACTCACTGAAGCACATGAAAGAAGGAAGCTGCATCATTAACACAATATCTGCTGTAGCATACATAGGTGAACCAACTATACTTGATTACAGCTGCGCCAAAGGAGCTCTTCTCACCTTCACCAGAAGTCTTGGTGTTCAACTCATTAAACGAGGAATTCGAGTGAACGGGGTAGCACCTGGCGCTATCTGGACTCCACTACCTGTTGCTTCACTGCCTGTGGAAAGGACTGTGAATTACGGTTCATTTGCAGCAATGAATAGAGCAGGACAACCTTTTGAAGTCGCACCATCCTATGTTTTCCTGGCGAGCAACGAGTGTTCATCCTATTTCACTGGCCAAGTCCTCCATCCTAATGGTATGTTTTTTGGTTCTTTCATTGCGTTTATAACCTACAATTTTCTCATATCTTGACAGCTATACAAATATTTACACGTTCCTCCAACCCTTGCTATTAACATAAAACTTGAAAGATTCCTAATAATTTGGTGATTCAGGTGGGGTGGTCGTCAATGCATGATCCAATTGTGTCGTTCGTTCAAGATAATCCAATAAAGAACACGGGAGACTAGTTCGTGTTCAAACATATCAAGCATGAAGCTAAGGTGTTTTCTGTTTTCTTTTGCTCTCATTGGGTGTAATTGGTATCCTATTATTCTTGTATGTATGTAATACATCTGTGTAATACATTCCCTAACTACTTTAAATATACTATAAATAAAGCCTGAACTTTTATATTGTATCCCTTTATACTTATTTAGGAGACCAATATAAAAAACAAAATTATAAGGGAACATTTCAACACCAAGTAATTCTATACTATACCATAGTCTTTGAAGAAATTTTATTGAGTAGATCAAAATTATATACTATACCATCGCATATGAACAAGTACGTATGTCAACACTAGCAATTTACTGATTGATGGAGAAAAAAGTAATACTGGTTCCAATGTGAAGAACTGAAGACCCCCTATAAATTAATAAGCTTAAAGATAGCTACAAATGTGATAAAGGCAGTATCCTTCTGTCAATTGACTCGCTGCTTAGGAAGAAATTCAAAGTAACTCACCTGAAAAACTCATATTTGGTTATAATCCCTTAATTCTGATGGCATTCCATTGGCCAACCAAGTTAATAACCAAGTTTCAGCTCAAGGATAAATATGAGAGGTGAAAGAGGTTACGCCTAAAAGAATAGAGAAAGAAAGGGTGTCGAATTTTCAAATGAGTAGATAAATTTCACTTATCATCTTACAACTGTAATCATCATAAGACAAATCCAAGTTACAAGTCAAAATGAAACAAACCTTGAATCTCAGACATATATACTTGAGATTACAACTTAACAAAAAAAAGGGTTTTCTGTGGAAAGGAAAATAATTTACCACTTGCAGGACGCAGAAACCAACAAGGGCAGATTGGCCTCCTTGATAGACGTCTCTTGCAACGGTGTATACTTCTATAGAAGCCGAATTTGATAACTACACCTTACTGCATTCAGTAGAACCATGAGCCAAACAGCATCAATTACCTCTCTGCAGATCATATAAATATAAACACCATGAGTTCGTTATTTAAACACTAGAATATAAAAGTGAATGTTTTTATCTTGTCTCTTTTCACACACAACGATAGACATGCTTGCACTTGATATATTTGGTGCCACTAATTTAGAAGTAAATTTTAAAATATGTAAAGTTGTGCAAATAATATATATACATATGCAGAAATTAAACCAGCTTGCAAGAAAAGTTAACATGCTAGTGGATGTTTTCAAAGAAAAAGAGAAGTCTTATTTGTAGGAAGATCACTTAGGCTAGAGATCCAACAGTGGTGGGTGCTACTCTATTTGGCGGAAAGAGCTGACATCAGTGATGTAGATAATCATTTGCATAACTGCATACTATTTTATACCTAGTAAAGCCCTTCCATATGAATTGGATCTCATTATTTAAATAAAAACAGGCTTACTTAAATTACCGTGTTTTTCCATGAGAAGCATATAATTTTGTAGATAGGCAATATTTTATCCTCTTAAACATTGGAGTGCAACTCTCTAAGCATGATGCACTAGGACCAAGTGCGAAGTACAGGCAGGGAAAAAAATTGAACTACTGAATCAACTAATCAGCCAAAAGGCCGGGCCCATAAGAAAAAACAGAAAAGTAATTAGCTCTACGGGAATTCAAACGCCTACTACTGCAGAATAATCTGCTAGAGCTCGGAGTCTGATAATCGATCTCTAGTAGATCCTATTCTCACGTTATTTGTCCACAGATGATTGACTATATACACACAACCATTGCATTATGAGAACAGGGTATCATGCATGGACAGAGAGTGTCTGTAAGCCCAATAAGGCAAACAAATATAACAAAAACCAATTAATATTCAGAATTCTCCCAAAAAAAGGAACAGTTTGTTTCTCAGGATATGAGCCCTCAAAAGAAAACAAAGTGTCTATTCTCATGTAGTCTTTTGTAGTAAAGTCAATTTTACATGCTAAAAGAAAGGCAAAGTTTTCTGATATGCACACAAAGAGCAAGATATTTTCATTTCCTAAATCGTAAACAGATTCAAGCAATTTGACTATGGTCAAAATGGCTTCAATCAACCTCATCAACTTTCAGATAAGTGAGTCACTCATGCTCTCACACCAATGTCAGCACAGGACCTGGTAATCATGTATTCATGCAAACATTTTACTATACCAAACTTCCTTAATTATTTCAGATTTAATCCCAATCCACAAAACAGATTACTCTATTAAGTTTAAGCTACACCCAGAATATATTCCATCAACCAGGATGAGCTGTTGTTCAAACGATGCAAAAAAAAATCATGAGAAAACCATCTGGCAGCTGCAAAATTTGAAACAACTGAAGCAAGTGCTTCACTAATTGTAAATTTTGGAGGTAAATATACGAACCTCTGCACAGGAAACATCTTTATGGCTTGTGATGGAACAGGTGGCCTGGGATTTTTTGTGCAAATTCAAATCTCCATCTGTAACCACGCGATTCTCCCGAGAGCTTGCAATAATATTATCCAAAACCCCTTTTCCCTTTGAAAAGAAGTTTGAGGTCTCCCCATCATGACAAACTTCACCAGACTGCATGTTCCGCTTGGATTTGAGGTCTAGCCGCTCAATCATTCGTGCAACACCAGCTATGCTAGAGGTCATCTCTCGCTGAACTCCTTTACTCAGCTCCTTAACAGAGCTATTGCGCGCAAGAAGCTTTTCCCTAAAACCTTGGGTACCTTTTGAAATTGAATCCTTGTATCTGCAAGCAAAAAGGAGCAAGAAAATGCAACTCAAGACAGTTGGAAAAAATTTATCGTGGTTCAAAACAAAAATACATTGTAGCGCCAGGTCCCACATGTTTACCTGGCTGAGGCTGCTGAAAATTTGGATTTAATTGACTCTGAAAAGGCAAGCAGCTCTGATGAATTTGGTCTCTGAGTACAGTCGGGTGATTGGGTTTGAAAGGGTCTGAAAATTGGAAATTGGACTTAATAAGTGAGAAAGTAATCAGTTAATCGAATAAGAATGCTGGTCTAGTCTCACACTCCCACGGAGAATTGAATTTATCTAGTTCATGCATGAAAAATCTTGAGCAACAACCGGCATTTCAAGTATGAAACGAAGTTGCAGGCTATACCTAGAAGGCTGATGAATAACTCTCCTTGAAGCAGAGCCTGAATTCAAATTGACGACTGGTGGACTTGCTGATATAGGGGAATGGGAGCCACGGGCAATGGGGGAGCTTCCTCCAGGTGAACCATAAGCAGAACTACACTCTTCTGGACTGTTTGGATGCAAAGTTGATTCACTTAGACGAGTCGGAAACATAAACTCTGGAGAAGGACTCCGTTCAGAAGATCTCTGTCTCCCATTTCTGTGAGCTTGTCGAGCTCGGCTCATCATAACAGCCAAATGCTGCATTATACGCTCATTGAAATCAGAGTCATCGGTCCAATGAGATCCCTGAAAGAATAAGTTTCAGTTAGTTACATTATTTCAGAATGGAGATACCTTGTGGAATGCCTACAAGCTACAACATATAACTCACATATTGAGAATCAGACTCTTGATACGGATGAGAATAAGTGGTTCTATTAGCCGAAAGACGCCTTGTCCTAGAATTCCTTTCAATCGCAGAAGCAGCTAAAAGCTCTTGGCTACAACCACAAACAAAGTAAATCATAAATGCGGATTATTGGGTATAATCCTCAAACAAGAAATCAATTATCTACCTAGCAGAGTCCTCCAATGACACAGACTGCCAACAAATTGGACATTCTTTACTTCGCTGTGACCTAAACACAAAAAAAAGCCACATGATTACGCCATTAAGCAGCATAAACCTGAATTATACAACACACGAATTCCAACAACGGAAAGGTAAAAATACCATTCAAGTATGCAATGCAGGTGATACTCATGTTTGCAAGTCGTCACCTACACACAGAAAAACACCAACAGAAATATATTACTTCAAAATATCATTGATCTCAACCAACTACACCAATAAACACAAAGTAAAACAAAAATCAACAACTGCAATCAAACAATTCTTAACTTCCGTTCGAATCGATCAATCAGTACAAAACTTTCACAAAATATGCCGACCGATTAGTTTCTATGGAATTATAAATCATCCATCAGAATTTTTCAACAAAGTTTACCAATTCTAAAGAAAAACAGAAGGTAAAACAATCAGTAATATGGATTTCAGATATTTGAACTTGAATTAAGTCAACATTTTAGCAATCAAAATCAACATTGAGCATAGAACAAATATGAAATATGCAATTGAACATATAAAATGAATTAAGTCAACATTTTAGCAATCGAAGTCAAAATCTAGTCTTCATCTCTCGATCAAAACCACAACTCCTACACAATACAAATTCCAGAAGAAGAAAAAAACTAAAACTCGAACTTTAAAACTAAAATCAGCAATGAAGCTCAACAACATTTTCGACATACAATTAGTAAAACAAAAACAGTCGATTAAAAGATAAGGAGAAAAACAAAGAGATCGAAACATACAGAGGCAGGATCGTGAAGCGAGAACGGTTCAAGACAAATACTACAAGCATCCTCGAAATCGTCGTCTATGGCAGGTGCAGAAGACGATGATCCAGATGATGAGGATGAAGTCGCCATTGACATAGACAAAATGAGTGATTCTTTGGCCTTTGTAAATTCCGCCATTGATGCACCAACTTCAGCTTCAGGTAGAGAAAGAGGAGAGAGAAAATGAGGAGTTGAAGAGCAGAGAAGAACCCTATGAAGAAGGGAAGGGGGTTCTAGAGAGCGGGAAGAGGGAAAGGAGTGAAGGAGTCAAAAGAAAAGAATAATTGAGGAGGAAGCGGAAAGGGAAGGTAAGAGAGCAAAATCTTGATCCTATTCAGACGTGACGGTTTGAAGATTCACCGATTCCTTTCCTTGCTTTTTGGCTTTTATTGCTTCTTACTCCGTATTTATGCACTATGATTGTGCTCCCAATTTAATTCTTACCAACCTGTTATAGTCTAACTCCCACCGTCCCTTAATACTCACACCGATTTGCCCGGTGCGGAGTTTAAGACACTTGAATTGACTTATTAATTTAATAGTGTTAGTTGATAGTGGAGTATTTTTTTAATATAGTTAGTGGGAAATGTGTAAGGGATGGGGAGTGGTGAATGGGGTATGTGAATTTTTAAATGATTTTTTGTAGGGAATAGTGGTGTAGGTGGGTTAGTAGATAAGTGTGAGAAATAATATAATATTAGTAAGAATTTCCATTTATAGAAACGGTGCAAGTATTAAGGGACGACCCGAAAAGAAAAGCGGTGCGAATATTAAGGGACGGAGGGAGTATTTGTAAACAAGGTGTATACGGTATGTACAGGTTACTATACGCACAATTATGTTAACACGATTCAATTTGAGCAAAAAAAAAATAACATTAACACCTCTCGGTAAGCAAAAATAATAGCTTTGGGAATATTTACACTTGGGAGTATGATCTGAACAAAAATAGAGATCTTCATATAAAAATAAAAAATCAAATAAGCGACATTACATTGTACAATCTATTGTTTTTTTTTTTTTGTGCAAATGAGCCATAAGGGCGGTGATGAGAATCGATCCCAGGATCACCTGGAACTGGGATGGAAGCTGTACTAATACATTTATTATTTTATATTGACATCCTTAAGGCCAAGAAGCAGAAGACGGGAGGTAGTACTCGTTCCTTCATATCAGCACATCTTCCCTACTAAATCAGGAAGAACTCCAGTTTACTGCCACCACCTCTTTGCTTCTACGTAATCATAGTTATCATCACATACGTGAGAAATCAACTACTTCGTATGATATATGGGCTAACTGTTGGTGTACACACTCATGATCTCACTGATGGTATGATCAACTCAGCCTTACAGCAATGCAGCAAGCAACATTCGTGCAAAAGCTCACCTCAAGCAACAACAGCTAACTGCATCACAACCTTCTAGAAGATTCAGTGTAACTGAATTCTGTTAGGGTAGTTGTTAGCTTTTATTTCTGTAATAAAGAGTGTTAGTTAGAGCTTGCTGATGTGTCAGTTTGGAGCACATTGATTGGCTCCAACACGTCACCTAATCATTGTATATAAGGCCAATCATGTTGTAATCATTATTCATTCATTCAATAAGAAAATAATCTCTCTCTTTTTCTTTCTCTCTTTCTGCATTTTCTGTTTGTTGTTTAACAACTTTCAGTTTGTGATCAACCAAGAAGGTGATCACTAACATGGTATCAGAGCAGTGATTAAATCAGATCCTGCTAGAATTCGCTTCTTCTTTGTATAATCAATCAGCAAAAACACTCAAAAAGATCAATCAAAAATGCCTGATCAGACATATCAATCTCAAAATCCTAGCTCTGCTTATTACCTGAGCAACAGTGATCTAAATGCTACAAAATTGGTGAATATTGAATTTGAGGGACAGTTTTTCAATGATTGGAAACGATCTATGATGATAGCTTTGTGATATGTTCATATTTTATAGTGTGTTTACCCCCGTCCCTTAGTACTTTTTGATCTCAAATGAGCTCTTCGGAGCGATTTTTAGTACTAATGTGCTCCTTGTAGTGTGTTTGTAGTTTCAGGTTCATCATTGTAGGAATTAGCATGTTTTTGTGCATTTTCTACTCATTTTAATCAATACAAGAGATTATGTACTTTCGAGAGCACACACATTGAGTTGGAAGAGTTTTCGAGCAAAGCGGATAGTGAAAGAACTAGAAAACCGACACTCGTCTACTCTTTTGATTATAACTTACGTTCTACAACTCCAAATGAAGTGATTACAATTGGGTTGGATTCTAGCCTTCAGTAGCTTTCCAACGAGTGGTCTCTCGCCTGATTTCGACAAATAACGAAAGAGATATGGTATTTTAAAGATAGAGGATCGTGCAGTTTGTACGCGCGCCCGACGGGCGAATGGCTGCCCGACGGGCGAACGTCTGCCCGACGGGCGGGAGCTGCCCGACCGGGCGCGTGCCGATGATTTCCAGAATTTCTCCCTCCGCCCGACGGGCAGACCTGCGCCCGACGGGCGGGTTACGAGCTGGTCGCCCGACGGGCGAAAGGGTGCCCGACCGGGCGACGACAACCCAGGGCCCTTTTTGCGCGGTTTTCTTTCGGTTTTTCCTTATGTTTATGGGCAAACTATAAATACTAGGCTTAGTTATTTTAGTTGGGCATCTTATTTTCTAGTATTAGCCCCTTAGTTTATTTCTCTTAGCTTTGTTTTCTCTCTAAATTTATGCAAACACTTAGTTTTCAATTTCAATAAAAATTCAAGCTTTCTATTTCTCTTGTTCTTCAATTAAGGTATTGTTCTTTATTTCAATTCTTTGTTTAGCTTTAATTATGTTTTCAATCATGCTAATTGCTTTGTTTATTGTTAATATGCTTGAGTAGTCTATTTTCTAGGGTTTGGGGATCCATGAATAATATGAAGGGATATTGAATAATTGTGATTGTTGGCATTGTAATTAATTCCTATTGATTGATTTATTTCACTATACAATTAGATTTGCGCAGGTTCAATTGTGGTAGTTATGCAATATCAAGTTAAGATTCGAGAGATGCAATTTGATGTTTAGGCTTGTGTCAATAGGTGGAATTAGAGTTAATACGTAGCGAGAGCCCGTTAATTCTAAGTCTATGATTAGTATCGATTCGAGAGAGCATGCTAGTCTAATTAATTACTTTGTTGATTATCGTGATTGTTTATTGTCCTGGATTGTTATCTGTTGGTGAACCTATGCCCTAGATTCCTTAATATATTGATTCCTAGTTGTTTAATTATCGCCGTAGTTTTAGAAAACCACCAAACCAACTCTTGTTCCCAATAGTCTAGTCTAATTGATTAATAGTAGAAAGAACACTATTTCCCTGTGGATTCGATCCTGACTTCCCTTGCTACCTAGCTAGTGGACTTAGGTTATTTTTGATTAGGTGATACGACTTTAGCCTGTCAAATTTTGGCGCCGTTGCCGGGGAAACGGTTTTATTTTCTGCTATTAATTTTGTGGTCTAGATTATTTTCTTGAGTCTCGGAGAACTTCCAGTTCTTTGAGACCATGTATATATTTTATTTTATTTAGTTTATTTAGTTTATTTTTTATTTTATTTCTGTTTTTTTATTTTTTTTGTTTTGTTTTCGTTTTTTTTGTTTTTTTTTTTGAAAATATATGGACTATTATTCTTTCCCTCAATTCGTAAATGAGCCTTTTTTGGTGTATTTTGATAGGCTTAATGATTTTATTGGTTACCACAATCTTAATCTTTGGGATTCTTGTGGTTTTGCTTATGGTGGTTTAAATGAGTATACAAGGAATGTGATAGAAAGTAGATTTAATGGTGATTTTCGAGCCTTGTCTTTGGATGATATGTGGGATTACTATATGTGGTTTGCAAGGGATTTGTATGAGCGTGAAATGGCCATTCATGTTACATGTGCTAATCCAAATTATGAGCATAATCTACATGGTTCTACCCCCTCTCCCTTGAATGCTTGTTATAATGAGGTGCATTCTAATGTTTATGATAATCATGTCTATTCTAATGACTTATCTAACCCTTGCATGGATATCAATGTTTTGCCTCATGATTCCACTATTGCTTCTTCTGTGTATTATTGTGAACCCTTGCCCAATCCTGTTCAACCCGAATCAGAAAGCAGAGATAGCTTCTTAGAGGAATTAAGAAGATTAAACTCTGAGATTGAGATTCAGTGTACTAGATCTAAAGAGGCTACTAATGATATTATTAAAGCTAGTAAGGCTACTCTTGAGAGATTTAGAAAAGTTCAAGAAATTATTGAAAATAATGATTCGAGTTGTGTTGGGGATGGGGGTCAACTGAGTGAACCCATAGGCAACCAAGAGTGGGAGGAACTTATAACAGAGGTTGAGGATGAGTTGGAGGATGATGATGTGACTGTTGGATCAATGGATGAAGGATTTGTTGAAACTGAAAAGCCATATGTTATAGAGCAAGTCCATGAGGAAGTTGAAGTTGATAAAACCCTTGTTGTTGTGTCAACCCCTACCCCTCATATTTCGAGTCCAAGAAGGGTTATTCTTAGCCCCGTTTACACCGTCTCACTCCCCTTGTCTTTCCCCATAAAACCTTTGCTTGAGGATCTTCCTCCTCCCCCCGAAAATCAAAAGCCCAATGACCCAATAGAGTCTGTTCCTCTTTGTGAATCTTTTGCAGTTACTTGCAGTACTTACAAAGAAGAAGTGGATGCTTTGCAGAGAGCTCTATATGGTGAAGAGCATGTCCACCATGAATGCCAAAACACAGAGAGAGCTATTTCATTGATCATTGAGGTTGAAGAATCAATAGTCCGCAAAAACAACTTCCATAAGGAGAGTATGCCTACTTTCTCTTTTCCTTCCTTTTCTTATTCTTCTTTTATTATTGTTTTTTCTTTTTGTTCTTCTTCCTTTAGGCATCCTACTCCTTACTGGCGCAGAGCTCATTCGGACTTTATGCAAATGTTGTTGTTGATTATCGTGCATGTCTTGTTGCAGGAAAGATGTGCGAGTGCGCATGACAAGCTTCTACGCTCGTTGGTTGGTTATTTACTAACCAATCGCTTTGCGGGAGACACATAAGAGTTGGAGCCGGAGGGGTTCAATGAAGATTGAGACCCTCTATCTCCACTCCTTCAAGCACTGAGGACATTGCTGAGTTTGGCTTGGGGGAGGTATGTGTTATTGATTTCTAGAGTAGTTTATCGCTTTTGAAAAAAAAAACAAAAAAGAAAAAAAATACGTTCCGATGAATACAAAATCATGCTTCCTTGTGCCCCTTGATTGAAATGTTTTGATTCTTGGTTTTTGATGACGAGCATTGTTGATATGTTGACCATGATTTAATATTCGACTATTTTGGTGCCTTTGCATGAGTCAACTTTGACCAACTATTTGTGAACTTGGTGCTTGGCTAGTTGACTTGGTTAGGAATGTGTGATAGTTTCCTGGTGTGTCGTTGATTTTGAGTATTGGTTTGCAACTATTAGTAATGTTTTATGACTCATATACATGCACATTGAGGAGGATGAAGGCATTTTTCTATTTAGGTAGCCTTCAGATGAAATTAGATACGTTTGTTCCTTCTTTTTCTACCCATGTTGTTGCTTGTGCCCTTTATTCGGTGACTATCCATATTACAAGCCCGTGAAAGCCCCATTGGTTACTAGTCCCAAGCCTAGCTTGGGGGAGCTAATAGTAGTGAGGTGAGGGAGTTGTAGTGTGGTACTTTCGAGCATAGTGAGTATTGAAAAAATGGAGTTCTTCTTATCATGTTTGTTGTTTGAAAAAGATAAAAAAAAATGAGTTGAAAAATGAAAGAGATGAGAAGAATAGAAAATGTGAAGGTTTCTAAAAGAAAAAAAAAGAAGAGAGATTGAAAAAAAAAAATCGTTACTCTCAGAAAAATTCAAAGTATTGTTTCACTCAAGTATTGTAATTCCATATCTTTATGAGTGGTTGGTCATAATTGTGAAAAAAGGCAAGAAAGTATGGTGTGGCTTGTTTTTTGTTTTATCATGTGTTGAGTGGGAGAGTTGTGGTCATTATTTGTGGTTGATCATGGTTTTTCTAGGATTTATGCTCCCCAAAGCAAAGCTTTAAGCTCACATTTTACCCAAATTTACCGCACCCTTACCTAAGCCTAACATTACAAGCTTTGAAGACCTTCTGACCTTTGTGCATAGAGTCGTACTTATGTGAAAATAGTTGTTTATCAATGCAAGTTATGACATGACACATTCCGAGTCGACCACTAGGTTGAGTGTATGTTTTTTTAGACACACGAGTATTGTCAGTTTGGGAGGGCATTGTTCACTTATATGTTGGGAGGAGAGCGAACGGGTACATCTTTTATCCGCCACATAAATGAGTGACGAGTGTGTGAGCACTAGTCTTGAATTCCATTGTGCATTTGTGGTTCGCTTTGCGTGACGATTGTTAAGGTGGATTAGCGGTCGAATAGATTTGATCGGTTGACATTGATGCATGCTTGTTGGATTTTACCTTGAATCGTATCCATTGTTTTAAGATGTGTTTGGGGTGAAGTTGATTTATGTATTCATCGATGATTTCTTTGCTTAGGGACAAGCAAAGATCTAGCTTGGGGGAGTTTGATATGTTCATATTTTATAGTGTGTTTACCCCCGTCCCTTAGTACTTTTTGATCTCAAATGAGCTCTTCGGAGCGATTTTTAGTACTAATGTGCTCCTTGTAGTGTGTTTGTAGTTTCAGGTTCATCATTGTAGGAATTAGCATGTTTTTGTGCATTTTCTACTCATTTTAATCAATACAAGAGATTATGTACTTTCGAGAGCACACACATTGAGTTGGAAGAGTTTTCGAGCAAAGCGGATAGTGAAAGAACTAGAAAACCGACACTCGTCTACTCTTTTGATTATAACTTACGTTCTACAACTCCAAATGAAGTGATTCCAATTGGGTTGGATTCTAGCCTTCAATAGCTTTCCAACGAGTGGTCTCTCGCCTGATTTCGACAAATAACGAAAGAGATATGGCATTTTAAAGATAGAGGATCGTGCAGTTTGTACGCGCGCCCGACGGGCGAATGGCTGCCCGACGGGCGGGAGCTGCCCGACCGGGCGCGTGCCGATGATTTCCAGAATTTCTCCCTCCGCCCGACGGGCAGACCTGCGCCCGACGGGCGGGTTACGAGCTGGTCGCCCGACGGGCGAAAGGGTGCCCGACCGGGCGACGACAACCCAGGGCCCTTTTTGCGCGGTTTTCTTTCGGTTTTTCCTTATGTTTATGGGCAAACTATAAATACTAGGCTTAGTTATTTTAGTTGGGCATCTTATTTTCTAGTATTAGCCCCTTAGTTTATTTCTCTTAGCTTTGTTTTCTCTCTAAATTTATGCAAACACTTAGTTTTCAATTTCAATAAAAATTCAAGCTTTCTATTTCTCTTGTTCTTCAATTAAGGTATTGTTCTTTATTTCAATTCTTTGTTTAGCTTTAATTATGTTTTCAATCATGCTAATTGCTTTGTTTATTGTTAATATGCTTGAGTAGTCTATTTTCTAGGGTTTGGGGATCCATGAATAATATGAAGGGATATTGAATAATTGTGATTGTTGGCATTGTAATTAATTCCTATTGATTGGTTTATTTCACTATACAATTAGATTTGCGCAGGTTCAATTGTGGTAGTTATGCAATATCAAGTTAAGATTCGAGAGATGCAATTTGATGTTTAGGCTTGTGTCAACAGGTGGAATTAGAGTTAATACGTAGCGAGAGCCCGTTAATTCTAAGTCTATGATTAGTATCGATTCGAGAGAGCATGCTAGTCTAATTAATTACTTTGTTGATTATCGTGATTGTTTATTGTCCTGGATTGTTATCTGTTGGTGAACCTATGCCCTAGATTCCTTAATATATTGATTCCTAGTTGTTTAATTATCGCCGTAGTTTTAGAAAACCACCAAACCAACTCTTGTTCCCAATAGTCTAGTATTAATAGTAGAAAGAACACTGTTTCCCTGTGGATTCGATCCTGACTTCCCTTGCTACCTAGCTAGTGGACTTAGGTTATTTTTGATTAGGTGATACGACTTTAGCTTGTCACTTTGTCTGCAAGAAACAAATTGTGTTTTGTTGATGGAACACTAAATCAACCAGCAATCAATTCTGCAAATTACAGATTGTGGTGCAGATGCAATGATTTAGTGATTTCTTTGATGTTAGCTTCACTTGAGCCTAAAATAGCAAGAAGTGTCTTGTATCTCAAGACAGCAAGAGCAATTTGGCTTGAATTAGCTGACAGATTTTGTAGAGAATCTGGTCCTCAATTGTTTTCTGTACAACATCAGTTGAGTGAATTAACACAAGAAGAGGATGAAGGAATTGCTAGTTTTTTCACTAAAATCAAGCTATTTTGGGACCAACTAGATGGCTTAGAACCTCTACCTACATGTGTTTGCACTGGTTGTAGTTGTAATCTCACACAACAACTTCTGAAAACTCAGCAGAATCAGAGATTGATACAGTTCTTGATGAAATTAAACCAGAAATATGAGCATCCTAAAAGTGCAATTCTCATGATGAATCCCCTACCTACAATTTCTAAAGCTTATGGACTTTTACTCCAAGAAGAGCAGCAGAAAGAGTTGCATACTGTCAGAAATCAACTGCAAACAACAGAATCTACTGCATTCAGTGTCAAAAGGTTTGACAACAAGTTCTACAAGCCTCAATACAGCTCTAATTCTGGCTCTTAGACTACATCCAACACAAATCAGTTCAGAACCTCAACCAGGAATAATCTCTTTTGTGATCATTGCAAAATGAGAAATCACACTATTGATAAGTGCTGGAAGCTACATGGCTATCCAAAAGATTTCAAAAATAAAGGAAAGAGAATTGCAGCAGCAGCACAGCTTGATGAAAGCTTCAACAAAGAGAATCAAAATGAAACAGATTCAGGAATGGTTCATGCTACTTTTACTGAAGAACAATACAGTCACTTGATGCAATACCTCAAAAATAATTAGGTTGCTAATCAAGCTGAGAATTCCAGCTCTCACTCACTTGGATTAGCAACAACTTCTCAGCACAAAGGTACTTTCTGTTTATTTTCCAATCTCAAGAAAAAATGGATTTTAGACAGTGGTGCTAGTGATCATATGTGTTCAGATCTGTCATTATTCAGTTCTTTTGAATCTGTGAATGATGCTCAGCATACTATTACTATTCCTGATGGTTCATAATTGACAGTTAAGCACAAAGGTGTTATTCATTTAGGTGGAAATATTACACTTAAAGATGTGCTGCATATTCCTGAGTTTCAGTTCAATTTGATATCAGTATCCAAGCTTTGTTGTGATGATAGTTATTCTGTTTCATTCACAACTAATGAATGTTTACTTCAGGACCTTTCCAAGAACAAGCTTATTCTGCTTGGTAGATTGGAGAAGGGATTGTACAGTTTAAGTGAAGATTTACTGGTATCTGGCAAGAATAAGTATGCTCTCTCTATTGTTGGATCAGTTGCTGTCCAAGAAGCCAAACTCTGGCATCTTAGGTTAGGACATATGTCATTTGGCAAAATAAAAGGATTACAAGGTGTTGATGTACCAGGATGCTTAGCTGAATCTTTCTGTCAGATATGCCCTTTAGCTAAGCAGACCAGATTTCCTTTCTCTAATAGTAGCATCAAAACAACTAGGCCTTTTGAATTAATACACATTGATGTATGGGTACCTTACTCTATTCCTGATTCTTCTCATTGTAATCAGTTTCTTACAATTGTTGATGATCACACAAGGATGACTTGGACTCATCTTATGAGAAATAAAACAGATTCTTTGAAAATCATGACTCAATTTCTTATTTATGTTGAAAATCAGTTTAGCTTAAAGGTTAAACATGTTAGATCAGATAATGCACCTGATTTGACAGAAGGTAGCATGAAAGAGTTGTTTCAATCAAAAGGTATTCTAAACCAGAAAAGTTGCAGCTATACACCTCAACAAAATGGAGTTGTTGAGAGAAAACACAAACACTTACTTGAAACAGCTAGAGCCCTCTCATTTCAATCAAATCTTCCTGATAAATACTGGAGTGAATGTATTCTTGTTGCTACCTATCTCATCAACAGAATGCCCTTGAAAAGTATCAATTTCTGCACTCCTTATGAAAAGCTCTTTGGTACAAAACCAGACTTGTCTCATTTAAGGGTGTTTGGATGTCTTTGTTACATCACTACTACAAAGACACAGAGATCAAAATTTGATCCCAGGGCTGATCCATGTGTATTCATAGGATATCCTTGTGATCAGAAAGCCTATAAGGTCCTTAACCTTGCTACTCATAAGCTTGTTACATCTAGGGATGTTGTTTTTCATGAAAAACACTTTCCATATCATTTTTCATCCTCACCCTATTCCACTTACAAAACCAAATTTTTCCTTCCAATTGTTACTGATATTTCAGATTCCTCTTCTCTTTCTATTGCTCAAAATGAAGAATCTCACATCTCTTCTCATACCTCATCCATTTCTACTCCTTTAACTTCTTCACCTTCTGCTCATACTTCTTCTTCTTCCATACCATCTCATTCTCCCCCAGAAACTATTCACACTTCTACAGATCTCACTCAATCTTGTGCTCCCCCTCCAAGAAGGTCCACTAGAGTACCAAAACAACCCTCCCACTATCAAGACTTTGTTTGTTCAAAACCAGTTAGGCACTGGTGCAACCTTGTTGCTTTTGACCAGTTGCCTGACAAACAAAAAGTCCTAATTGCAGCAAGTATGGACCTGATTGAGCCCACCTCTTACTCTGAAGCTGCTGGTGATCATAACTGGGTTGCAGCCATGGAAAAGGAGATTACAGCTCTCAACAATAATCACACATGGGATTTTGTGGTTCTTTCTAAAGGCAAGAAAGCAATTGGCTGCAAATGGGTTTACAGAATTAAGAAAAATGCTGATGGTTCTATTGAAAGGTACAAAGCCAGATTAGTGGCTAAGGGTTTTACTCAAAAATATGGTATTGATTACCATGAAACATTTTCCCCAGTTGTGAAGATGTCCACAGTCAGGTGTCTGATTTCTATTGCTGCAAGCAGAAACTGGAAATTGTTCCAACTGGATATTAACAATGCCTTTTTACATGGCAATCTTGATGAGGAAATTTACATGAAAGTTCCTGAAGGTGTCAATGCTCCTGTTGGACATGTGTGCAAGCTTACTAAGTCACTTTATGGTCTCAAACAAGCATCTAGGCAGTGGTTTGCCAGACTTTTAGCTGAGTTGAAATCTCAAGGGTTTACACAGTCAAAAAATTACTATTCTCTTTTCATCAAACATGATCCTACTGACATTACAGTGGTGGCTGTTTATGTTGATGATATTATCATCACAGGATCAAATGAATCCCTTATTACTGCATTAAAGACTCATTTACATCAAACATTTAGCATCAAAGACTTGGGTTTGCTTAACTTCTTCCTAGGGATTGAAATCTGTCACACCACAGAAGGTTACATCCTCACTCAAAAGAAGTATACTAAGGAAATGCTCCATGATTGTGAACTGGATCTTTCTAAACCAGCAGTCACTCCTTTCCCTTTAAATCTAAAGCTCTCTCTTGAGGGTGATCTTTATGCAAATCCTGACTTGTATAGATGCTATGTAGGCAAGCTAAATTTCCTCACCAACACAAGACCTGACTTGGCTTTTGCTGTTCAATCACTTAGCCAATTCATGCATTCACCCAGGATTTATCACATTGCTGCTCTCACTCATACCTTGAGGTATGTTAATCACACTGCTGGTCAAGGGATTTTGCTTAGAGCTACTGATAAACTCACACTCCAAGCTTTTTCTGATTCTGATTGGGTTGCTTGTCCTTCAACTAGAAGATCGGTAACTGGATACATTCTCTTGCTAGGCAATTCTCCTATTAGCTGGAAATCCAAGAAGCAAACAACTATCTCTAAAAGCTCTTCAGAAGCTGAGTATAGAGCTATGTCACAAGCAGCTAGTGAAGTCTCTTGGATTGTGAGACTTCTAGAGGAATTGGGGGTCACTGGTTTACAACCTGTTAAACTTAATTGTGACAATCAATCTGCTCTTCACATTGCTACCAACCCTATTTTCCATGAAAGAACCAAACATATTGAAGTTGATTGCCATTTTACACGAGACAAAGTTCTTGAAAGTCTGTTACAACTCAGCTATCTCCCTACTCAGCACCAGTTAGCTGACATTTTCACTAAAATTCTTCCTAGTCATCAGCACAGAACTCTTTCTTCCAAACTTGGTATGACTAATGTTTCATCCATCCCAAGTTTGAGGGGGGGGGGGGGGGGGTGTTGGTGTACACACTCATGATCTCACTGATGGTATGATCAACTCAGCCTTACAACAATGCAGCAAGCAACATTCGTGCAAAAGCTCACCTCAAGCAACAACAGCTAACTGCATCACAGCCTTCTAGAAGATTCAGTGTAACTGAATTCTGTTAGGGTAGCTGTTAGCTTTTATTTATGTAATAAAGAGTGTTAGTTAGACCTTGCTGATGTGTCAGTTTGGAGCACATTGATTGGCTCCAACACGTCACCTAATCATTGTATATAAGGTCAATCATGTTGTAATCATTATTCATTCATTCAATAAGAAAATAATCTCTCTCTCTTTCTTTCTCTCTTTCTGTATTTTCTGTTTGTTGTTTAACAACTTTCAGTTTGTGATCAACCAAGAAGGTGATCACTAACACTAACTAATACTTTATATTAAGCTTACTACTATCTACTCCCTCCGTTTCGAAATAATAAAGACACTTACTTATTTCACAACAATCAAGATAAATTATTGGAAAGTAAGATATAAGTACAGAGAAATTGAAATGTTGTAAGAAAAGAATAATAAAAATTAGGTTGAGTGGAATGGTGTAAGAAAAGAATAATATAAAAAATAGGTTGGGTGGAAATGTATGAGTAAAAAAAGATAATATAAAAATAGATTAAGCGAAATGTTGTAAGTAAAGTGGGAAAAAGAATAATTAGAATGCGTTAAATTTGGTAAGTCATCTACCACAATAAAGCACATGTCCGATGTCCCTATTATTTTGAAACATCTATTTAAGAAAAATTGTCCAAATAATTTTGAAATGGAGGAAGTATAAGGCTATAACCGCCTTATATAATGCCACACACAATAAAGTAATGGATAAAATCAACGCAAGCCAAAGTCTATGTACCAAACCTCATCATGGACATTGGACAATAGGAATTTCGCCCATTAGGTTTAAGGTTTTTTATTGATTGTTCATCAAGTTATTGTAATTCTTATTTACTACCTTCGCTTCAAAATGATCTTGACAGTTATTGCTTACACAAATATTAAGACAAAATAGAAAAAAGGTGTAAAAAGGTGGGTGAATATAATAAAATATAGATGAAGTAAGATGGATGTGTAAAAATGTGGGTTGGTGTAAGAAAAAAATTAATAATGTAAGAGAAAGTGAGTGGAAAATTGTAAATTTTAAGGGGCAAGATAGTAAATTTTCATGTCCAAAAATATAATAAAGTATAGAGTAACGAACATTAATGAACATACTAAGACGAAAAGTGTAAATATCATTTTGACATGGAGGTAGTATAATGTACCGGTCGCACAAAGTCTTAATTGGCATCCCTTGCAAAGTAAGAGAGAGAGTTTCGAACCGAACTTCCTCCTCCCATTCTAGCGTACATATGTAAGGAGATTTTGATTCGTGTTTGAGTGGTCAGGTAGAGGAATCACACCTGAAATTTAAATCCTCATAACTATTTTAAGATTCATATTAGTCTACGCATTAGATCATGTTGTAGATGTTTGAAAACTAATTTTTAAAATACCTCCTATAGGTTATGTTGGAAATCCTAGTGAGAAAACAAAAGAAAATGAGTGGGAAATGTGGGAATATGAAAAGTCCCACATGGGAAAAACACAAACCATATTCAATGTTTATATTTGGGGGTTTGAGGGAAACATTTGTTTAAGAAAGCATGTGAGTGGCATGGGAAACATTTGTTTAAGAAAGCATGTGACTTGGTACTTGGTACTTGGTACTTGGCGAATGCGGTTCGCGGGCGTGGGGTGGGTTTTGTGGGCCGGGTTATTCTTTTTGGTCAAGGGCGGTTTGATTAAATCAGAAGACTTAATCAACCCACTAAACTTTGGAAATTGCTCCATTAATCACGTCATTACTCCCCACTAGCCGTTTTATGACTGTTGCAGTTCCCCATTACTCCCGTAACTTCTCCACTAGCCGTTTTTTGCTGTTACAGCTTCCCAAAAGCCTCACTATAAATTCATCGTTCATTTCCACAAAAACATACAGAAACTTACAATCGATCTCTCTCTCAAATTCCTCTCTTTCTGGGCAAATATTCTGGTCTCCAATCGGGGATTGTGAGTGCACATAATTCTCGGTGTCGTGTAAACCCTGGAGGGCAACCGCAAGCGTTCTACTGCATCGGAGGTAGCGCGGAATTGTCTTTTAGAGCAGTGGTCCGGCCACGACACGACAATTGTTTCAGTTCGTATTACGCAATATCCAGTTAAGTCGTTCCAATTACTTATTTAGCTAACAATCTAAAAGACAATTATTTTGTTATGGCTATGAATATGTCGAAATTTCTTATTCCTGATATGTCGAAATTGGAACCTCTTGATGGGAAAAACTATAAACGTTGGGCTGTTAGGATGAGATTTTATTTGGAGCAAATTGGTGTTGCGTATGTTATTTCTGATGTTGTGAAACCTGTTAATGATGATGAATTGCATGATTTTGAGGTTAAGTTTGCTAAGGATGATAGAACCTGTAAGGGAATGCTATTGCATCATATGTCGAATGTTTTGCTTGACATTAACATGGGCTATAATCATGCTAGGGATATTTGGGATGGTTTAGAGAAAAAGTATGGAACTGATGATGCCGGTACGAAACGTTATTGTGTTAGTAAATGGTTAGGTTTTCAAGTTGAAGATGATAAACCTATTATTGATCAGATTCATGCATATGAGAATATCTGTATTGCTATGGCTGCCGAGGGTTTGAGTATATGTGATATAACTCTTGCTATTGTTTTAATTGAGAAACTGCCACCCTCATGGAAAGACTTTAGAAACCAGTTAATGCATAAGAAGAAAGACCTTACCCTAGAGGAACTCGTAGGTCACCTAAAAATTGAGGAGGAGAACCGTATTAAGGATAAGGGTCAATTTGTATTTTCTGGGTCTGCTAAAGCTAATCTGGTTGAACCTAGGGGCAATTTCTATTCTGATAAGTTTAAGGGGAAGGGCAATCAGTTCAAGCCTCAAGGGAAAATTCAGAAGTATAAGTTTAAGGGTAATTGTTTTGAATGTGGGAAGGCTGGTCACAAGTCCAGGGATTGCAGGGTCAAGAAGAAGCCAGATCAGAATCAAGCTCACCTTGTTGAAGCAGTTGCTGATCCTAACAATTTTATTGCTGTTGTTTCAGAAGCTAATCTGGCAGGTGATGTTGCTGAGTGGATAGTTGATACAGGAGCAACCAGGCACATTTGCACCAACAAAGAAATGTTCACTTCCTACGAGAAGACTGATGGTGAAAATGTATTCATGGGTAACTCTGCTTCTGCAACTGTTCAAGGCAAAGGGAAGATCGTTCTCACTCTCACTTCTGGAAAAACACTCACTTTAACTAATGTTTTGCATGTCCCAGAAATGCGTAGAAATTTAATTTCCGGTAGTTTACTTATGAAAGCTGGTTTGAAGTTGTCCTTTGATTCTGATAGGCTAGTTATTACTCACAATGGGGAATTTGTGGGAAAGGGTTTTTGTAATGGGGGGTTGTTTACTCTTGATGTTTCCATTGAAATTATGAATAAGACAGCTAGTACTCCTTCTGCTTATATTGCTGAGTCTATTGATTTATGGCATGCTAGATTGGGTCATGTTAATATTGCTTCAATTAAAAGACTCAAACAAATGAACATGATTCCAAGCTTTTCTAAAACTGATTTTGCAAAATGTGAAGTATGTGTTGAAGCAAAATTTGCAAAGAAACCCTTTAAATCAATAGATAGACAGACAGAAGTACTAGAACTTGTTCATAGTGACTTGGGGGATTTTAAAAACTATGAAAGCAGGGGCGGTAAAAGATACTACATTACTTTTGTTGATGACTGCTCTAGATTCACCATGGTTTATCTTCTCAGGTCTAAGGATGAGGCTGAGGAGATGTTCCTCAAGTACAAGGCTGAAGTTGAAAACCAGCTAGACAGGAAAATCAAGAGACTTAGGAGTGATAGGGGGGGTGAGTATGACCCTAACACTCTTAAGGCGTTTTGTGAACAGAATGGTATAGTTCACGAAACAACAGCTCCTTACACACCCGAACAAAACGGGATTGCTGAAAGAAATAATAGAACTTTAAAAAATATGATGAATTCAATGCTTATTAGTTCTGGGCTTCCTGATAATATGTGGGGGGAAGCTATTCTTTCTGCTTGTCATGTTTTGAACAGGGTGCCCCACAAGAAGCTGGACAAGACCCCATATGAGCTATGGAAAGGTCGAGCACCAAGCCTGAAATACTTGAAAGTGTGGGGGTGCTTAGCAAAGGTTGCCTTACCTAGTTTCAAAAGAGACAAGATTGGTCCCAAAACGGTTGATTCTATCTTTATTGGTTATGCTTATCAAAGTTCTGCTTATCGTTTTTTAGTTAAAGGTGCTAACAACTCTTATGCAAGTGGTAACATTATTGAAGCAAGAGATGCTGAGTTTTTTGAAAACACTTTTCCTTTAAAGATCTCTTGCATTAGTAATGATGTACCATCCTCTAGCACCTCTAATGCTTTACCCATTGCTCCTTGTTCCACTACTAATAATGAGTCTGATTTAGAACCAAGGAGAAGCAAAAGGGCAAGAAAGGAAACAAGTTATGGTGATGATTTTGTTACTGCTTTCCTAACTGAACCTTTCTTGATTACTGATGATTTTGTGTATGTATTTATCCTAGAAGACGACCCTAGAACCTATGAAGAGGCAATGAGGTCGGTTGATGCAGTTTTCTGGAAAGAGGCCATTGATAGCGAACTTCAGTCAATCCTAAGTAATAATACTTGGGAATTGGTTGATCTGCCTAGAGGTTGTAAACCCATCACCTGTAAGTGGATTTTTAGGAAAAAGTTGAAATCATGTGGGTCCATTGATAAATATAAGGCCAGGATTGTGGTAAGGGGTTTTACTCAAAAATATGGCATTGATTATTTTGATACATACTCTCCTGTAACTAAGATTGCAACCATTAGAACCTTAATTGCTCTTGCATGCATTCATGATCTTGTTGTGCATCAAATGGATGTGAAAACTGCATTTTTAAATGGTGATTTAGATGAAGAGATTTATATGGTTCAACCTGAAGGTTTTGTTGTTCCAGGTCAAGAAAATAAAGTTTGTAAACTGGTCAAGTCATTGTATGGGCTTAAGCAAGCGCCTAAGCAATGGCATGACAAGTTTGACAAGACGATGACTAGTAATGGCTATCATGTAAATGAAGGTGATTCTTGCGTTTATTATAAACATGATTCTTCTGGTTGTGTGATTATTTGTCTTTATGTGGATGACATGCTAATTTTTGGTACTGATTTGGATCGAGTGAATGAAACAAAAGAATTCTTGAGTTCAAAATTTGAAATGAAAGATATGGGTGAGGCAGATGTGATTTTGGGAGTGAAAATTATTAGAACTCCAAATGGCATTTGTCTCGGCCAAGCTCACTATGTTGAAAAGCTTCTTAAAAAGTTTGATTCATTTTATGTCGATCCAATCAAGACCCCTTATGATATAAGCATTCATTTAAAGAAAAACAAAGGTGATCCTGTTTGTCAATCTGAGTATGCTAAAGTTATTGGTAGTGTTATGTTTCTCATGAACTATACTAGACCTGACACTGCCTATTCTGTAAGTAGATTGAGCAGGTACACCCATAACCCAAGCAATGAGCATTGGGGTGCGTTAAGGCGATTGCTTAGGTACCTAAGGGGTACCATGGATTGGGGATTGCACTACTCCAAATTTCCAGGAGCATTGGAGGGTTATTGTGATGCCAACTGGGTATCTGGAAATGATGAAGTCAACTCCACTAGTGGTTATGTCTTCACCCTAGGGGGTGGAGCTGTCTCTTGGAAATCATGTAAGCAATCTTGTACTGCTATGTCTACTATGGAATCTGAGTTTATTGCTCTTGAATTGGCAGGTCATGAGGCAGAATGGTTGAGGAACGTGCTTGCAGATATTCCACTGTGGGGGAAGCCAGCTCCTTCAGTTGCACTTCATTGTGATTCGCAATCTGCTATTGCCGTGGCAAACAACCAAGCCTACAATGGAAAGAAAAGACACATTCGTTTGAGGCACAAGGCTGTCAAAGAATTGCTGTCAAGTGGAGTGATATCACTGGACTATGTCAAGTCCGAAAAGAACATCGCGGATCCGTTAACGAAAGGCCTATGTAAGAAACTAGTTTTGGAAACGTCGGAGGGGATGGGCTTGAGGCCCATTGGATGAATTGTAAGGTAATGAACTCCTACTCACCATGAGTTCAAAGGGGAACATTATGTAATAATTCAGAAGCACAAATTTTATTTTCTGTCCATCCCTTAGATGTTTATGATGTGCTTGCTATTATTGAACGAGGTTGAGCATACGGCTCTTAATGAACCCATATCCATATTTTTGGTGGTGTGATGTAGCTCACACTTGATGGGATTCACCTACTTAGGTGTGGAAGTGAGGCCGCTTCCTATGAGAATTGCATGGGCTATTCTCTAGAGCACCTATGAGCATCCAGGTTGTGGACGTATGGCCAGTATAATGCGTCACTTTTATTGGCGGAGATTCAGAATATCATACATGTTCAATTGTGTGCTTTGAGTAATGAGTTTCTAACCCCCTATTAAGTTCAATACGAAAGTCACTTGGTAGGAAAGAGATTCTAGCTTGAATGTCACTAAGTGTCAATTCAAGTCGCAAGACATTGACACCTATTCAATTGTTTGTTTTGCCCAGAAATTCAATTCTTTTACTTCTTTCTTTTTCTTCTCATCTTCGGACCTGTGGGGGATTGTTGGAAATCCTAGTGAGAAAACAAAAGAAAATGAGTGGGAAATGTGGGAATATGAAAAGTCCCACATGGGAAAAACACAAACCATATTCAATGTTTATATTTGGGGGTTTGAGGGAAACATTTGTTTAAGAAAGCATGTGAGTGGCATGGGTGGTCACAAAACACACACGCGCGCGCGCGCCGGGCCGGGCTCGGGCGAGGGCCGTGGGCCTTGGGCCTTCGTACTTGGTACTTGGTACTTGGTACTTGGCGAATGCGGTTCGCGGGCGTGGGGTGGGTTTTGTGGGCCGGGTTATTCTTTTTGGTCAAGGGCGGTTTGATTAAATCAGAAGACTTAATCAACCCACTAAACTTTGGAAATTGCTCCATTAATCACGTCATTACTCCCCACTAGCCGTTTTATGACTGTTGCAGTTCCCCATTACTCCCGTAACTTCTCCACTAGCCGTTTTTTGCTGTTACAGCTTCCCAAAAGCCTCACTATAAATTCATCGTTCATTTCCACAAAAACATACAGAAACTTACAATCGATCTCTCTCTCAAATTCCTCTCTTTCTGGGCAAATATTCTGGTCTCCAATCGGGGATTGTGAGTGCACATAATTCTCGGTGTCGTGTAAACCCTGGAGGGCAACCGCAAGCGTTCTACTGCATCGGAGGTAGCGCGGAATTGTCTTTTAGAGCAGTGGTCCGGCCACGGCACGACAATTGTTTCAGTTCGTATTACGCAATATCCAGTTAAGTCGTTCCAATTACTTATTTAGCTAACAGGTTATAACATCTAATTAGTACTACAAAGAATACGTGATGGATACCGACTCTACTAAAATTGCCTCATTCACATCTAGGTTGTAAATGAAACTAGTCGAGTCGGGTATTAACGCTAGACTTGTTAAGAAATGTTGGTGGTCGAGCATGTTTGAGCTTGAAAAAATAAAGCTTTTAATTTCTTTGTTAGAGCAGGGCTAGTTTAGTAAAATATTTACTCGAGCTTGGCTTGAAATTACTCGTTTGTTTATCAATGTTGAGCTCCAAATCGAGCGAGGTTGAGCAAACGAGTAACAATGGTCATAATATTTTGAGAAAATCTAATGGAGTAATTACTAATTAGAATGAGAAGAGGAAATCGATATGTAATATTGATTGGCTAATTGACAAAAGTAAGATATTTGGTCGGAGTAGTTCCATTCCTTAATAAATGAGGTTTGATTGAGCTTCTTCTCGGGCGATTCGGGAATGTATCATCTCACTTGCCCCTATTGACATCCCTACCATGGATATTATTAAACAATAGTTTACTCAAGACTCGATCAAATATTTTTAAAAAAAGTTGACAAAACAAGCGGCTTGCCGTACATCTTTGTCATAGTCACAAAAGTGTAACAGATCGAATTGGAGTAGTAAAATAATGAAAGTCTCTTTCATATGTGAAATGTTGGCATGCACGACTGACTAGTGCAAGCAACAACTCCATTATCTCTGTTAATAGCTACTATTAGTAATACTTGCACTCATGTCATTATGAGTTTCTTTTAATTTGTCAAATAAATTGGCGTATTAATTTGTATTGCTAATGATATCATATTGGGCACCCACTGCACTCCAACTAAGTGTTAGTGATTAAGAAGACCCATAGTGGTTTAGTTGCCTTCGAAGCTAATTAAAGAAAGTTGAAATGAAGAGAGAGTACTACACTTAAAAAGGGGAGAGAAAATGAGTCAATTGCAATATATAAGGCTTCGTTTGTTTTAACGGAAAACGCTTTAATGAAAATATAATGGAAATATAGTTTTTCTTTATTTATTTCTTACAAGATACTTCGTAATTTATAGATATAAGGAAAACATAAGTGGAAATAATAGATCAATAAAAGTTGAGGAGAATAAATACAATGTAAGGGGGTGAAAAGGAAAATATGGTGTTCCTGTTTTTCTAAAGAAAAATTGGTTTCCATCCTTAATAAAAAAAAAATTGAAAAAATCATTTTCTAGAAAAAGTGTTTTCCGTCAAAATAAATGAAACCTGAATTATTTGCTAACTTAATTTTTGTACTCCCTATTTATGTTATCGGATCATTTTGAGAAGCCCTCCACATGTTTTGAGATTTGTGTGTTGAATAACATAAAGTTGAGATTACTCTTGTCCATTTTTAAAAAATGGTATGTGTCCATTTTTGTGGTTTTATTTAGAACTGCCAAATCGGCTCATCATATTGATTTCGGGTTGATTAAAATGGTTCGGGTCACGTCGAAATCGGTTAATGTCGGATTAATATCTATTCTGATCTGTTAGGGTGAGGTCGGATCATAAATTGTTTCAAATTGAACTCGATTTCAGTTCGAGTGACTTCGGTTCGGTCTGTCTCGGGTTCGGCTGGAACTGGTTCGAGTTCGGGTTTAAAACGGTTTTATTTGGTTCGGAATGAATTTGGTTCGGGTGTATATCTAATTCGGGTACAACTTGACATGTTTACTTCGGGTACGGTCATATTTGTATCGGCTAAGTCTCATATTCGGGTCAAGTATGGATTGGTGAACCTCGGGTTCAGGTCAAGTTCGGATAAGTACCTCAGATTCGGGTTTATATATAGTGAAGATCGGGTTTACAGTTCAAGTTTAAATCGAGTTAATTTTGTAATCTTGTATTCTATTAATCGAGTGACTATTCGGGTTCGCGATAAAATTCATATCACCTTATTATTCTAGAACTTCATGTCAAATAAAGATTTTTTTTAGACTTCTATTACTTTGCCTCCAAATTCTTTATTATAACTAGAACTTAGAAGCAAATACGTACATTACTTTTCTCTCTCCTCCTCTCTCTCAAACCCTAGCCTCCCTTATTGATTTTTCAAGGGGCTTCCATCGATTTTTTTTACCGGTGGAAAGCCCAGTCTTTGTTTTTGGTTGCTTTTTCCTTCTATTTTGTTTGTTTTTTTTAGGTTTACAATAACGCCTCCTCCTTCACGAGGATTTTTTCTCCCTCGAAAGACAGGGTTTTTCTTCTCCTCCTTTCGAGGGAGACTTTTTCTTGTTCTTTCTATTGTCAAGGATCGCAGATCTAATAGATTACCGTGAAATTGGTTCATTGGTAGAGAGTTATGCGGGATCATAAAAGTTATCAATTTGTCGAATGCAATAAGAAGAATCAGATGAAATCCACCCTTGTGACTACAACAAATCGTTAGATAGTTCCTCCGAAAAAGCTGTATATTCCAGCGTTACGTGCGAGAGATGTCCCACAGTGCAAGATCTACTCAATGTGTAGTTTTAATGAAGGGAACCTTTATTTGATTTGATTTGCTATGTATTTGTTAGATTCAAATTTCTTTTGTAAATGTCATTTGACTTTTTTTTAATAAATTATTTTTTGGTTAAATTGTTTTTTACCACCTAAAAAAATTGATAAATTATTTTTTACCACCTAAAAAAAATAAAAGTTGTCTTTTACCACCTAAAAATAAAATAAAAATTGTTTTTTACCACCTCTTAACCGAAAAAATGCAGGGAAACATTATGCGGATCCATTTCGCCGACTATATTTTTTTTTCCTTCTCTCTTCCCACGATTTTCATGCATATAAGCCACCTTTTCCCCTTAATTCCCATTACTTCACATAACGTTTTCAACCATTTTATAGTTAAGAGGTGGTAAAAGACAACTTTTATTTTATTTTTAGGTGGTAAAAAACAATTTTTATTTTTTTAGATGGTAAAAAACAATTTCTCAAATTTTTTAGGTGGTAAAAAACAATTTAACCTTATTTTTACTATTAAAAAAAATAGAACTTAAAAAAAAAGGTCATTTATGAGTTGGATTTACATAATTAATAGTTCAATTCGGTTAACTTGAACTAGATTTATAAAGAGTAAATTGAATAAGAGTCCTGTAAAATCAGGTATTATTTCGTTTTATCTCGGGCGACTTTCATTTATCAGGTTAACTCGACTTGGTTATTTTCAGATATCAAATTTAATCGGGTCGGATTAGAACCATTCGGTTGAATTTGGATTATGATAGACGCGGGTCGTGTTAAATGGAGTATCGGGTCTTATCGGGTTGGGTTAATTGCAGATGTTATCGGGTAAAATCATTTTTCAGATTGCTATAGGATCGGATGCGGGTTTAGTTTGGTAAGTTACGAGCGCAAATCGGGTTACGGATCTCTTCGGGTTGCTAGCGGTTCGGTTTCGAGTCTTGAATTCACAGTTACATTAGATTTTGGGTCAACAAATCAGTTTAGGTCGATTTTAATCTCACTATTTCTCAGATATATTCGGCTAGGATGTCGGTTGGCTTCAACAGGTTATTCTGCGTCGGTTTTGAACACTACCTAAACTTGTACCATCATGTCGAATAATCATTATCTGCAATGTCACTAACTAATTCAGTGAATTTGCATTCGCTTTTCTTCTGTAAAAATTCATCTACTTTACTAAGATTATGTCGGCACATAAAAGTCTTCAAGGCTGCATTGCTAAGCATGATGGATAAAAAGTAAAAATGAAACCATGATGGTACAAGTTTGGAACTCGATTGTTGATACCTTGCAATAATAATAATTTACAATTAACGAATAAATCTAATCCGGAAAAAAACTCAAGTAATGAAAATTGTACTTGGTATATATTACTGCATCTAAAAACAATACAAACAATTCAGTGAAGAGATATCTCTAATATTCAGAATGAAATCTATCAGTCAATTGTTTATGGAACATGATGAAAAAAACTGAGCAAGTTTTTGAATAAGAAAGCCTACCAGAGAAGGTGTGCTGTTTCACCTAGCTACAGCCAATATCCTAGTTTGATCTAGAAATTGATGTGAAATTGGGAAACAATCTTAGCACAAGAAAATTCAAACAAGAGCTTCATTCGCTCCATTTCAAAATTTGAAAAAAAAAAAAAAAAAAGTATGACAGCAAAGTTGATGGCGGTGGCTTGGAGATTTTGGCTGTGGCGGCCAGCAAAGGAGTTAGAATGGGTTTTCAGATTATCTTTCCTTTTCCTCTAATCTTTTTGTTGAGGGGTTTAGAATGAGCAGAACCCAATGAGGTTTTGGGTAACCTAATGTTATGTGAACTAAACACCCTCCTACAAAAGTCCTGAAAGCCAGGAGTAGTAAGGGAAAGGGAAAGTGTTATAACAGTTCATCATTCTTCTTCCACACTGAGAATCGGCATTATTATTATGTAAAAGAACAAGACTTTACCATAAGTCCACAATTAATCTGTTGGAAGTAAAGAACTCCACCATTAAGCCCAGATCATATCTTTCCATTTTTTAAAAAATAAAATAAAATATGCCACCTTGCTTCCATCTGTCAGAAACCAAAAGTACCATAAAGTTCATTAACTTGAGAGTTACTGGATCTCTCGAGTTCGAGAGGACACAACCAAGAGGTGGAGACGAAAATATAAAGTTGACAGCTTACCTATTACCGGAGTAGAAACTAGAAACTAGCAATAGATGCCATAAACACATTATTTATTCTTTGCCATCTCAATTGAAACCCTTGTTAAAAACTCTCAACTGCACCCTGCAAAAAAAGTTGGTGAAGACAAATCAAAAAACTATAACAGTGACAGAAATCAACATCTTACTAAGAGGAAGAAATTACATAGTTGATAGATTTGTTTTACGATTTACCAGTTTTAAGGATTCTACAAGTTTCTTAATTATATTTACTTCTCTAGATGACTTCGGTTTTCTAACTCAATTAGAAAACTAATACGGCAATACTACTAACATATAAATAATTTTCACTGATAAATTTATCAAAGTACTTCGTATATGACAGCAGAAATAACATAATTTTTTTCTAGTTACCTATCTACTACGAAGTAGTTAAATTTTTCATTTTCTCGTCTTCTTTCCCCTGTTCTCATATTTCATCTAGTATACACCTTTAGGCCCTAATAATGTTATATACTTATATAGACCTAAACTTGAACTTGAACTTGAACTTGAACTCTATGAGTCATCCATGCTTCAAATTTCCAACCAATAATACTATTCAAAGAAAAATTCTTCATAACGATTAGTCAGTCAACATCAAATTGATAATTATTCCAATAACGATCATAAAAATTCATGGTGTTGAGAAATGTTAATTAAATCTAAATCATTATTTAGTCTTAAAATTGAAAGTAGGAAGTACGTAAGAACATTTTATGTTCTTTGCTTTCTTACAAACTCCACCGATTTTGCTAAAAGTGAAACCAATATTTCATCAATAAGCCTTTTTCCTATTAATTCCTTATAGTCCAATACATATGCATAAACTAAAACCAGACACGAAAAATGACTTTCCTACTGCTTTATATTCCTTTCAATCGAACAGTTTCTAAAACAAAAACATGTCAAATTCAAAATTTCAAACATCAATATCAAATTAAAACTAGACAAAAAGTCTAAGAACTATAAAAATTACTTCTTCCCAAGTTCCGTATTTAACTTCTCACTTTCAAACAGCAATCAGCTACAGAACAAATACTAAAAGTAGAATGAAAAAATTGAAAAGACAGAAAAAAAAAAAAAAAAAATAGTACTCCCTCCGTTCCCTGATACTTGCAACATGTTGATTTTTGCACTATTCATACATTAAATTTGACAAAATTTTCTTACTAATATATAAAAATCAAATGTTATTGTGTAATATGTTGTTGGATTAGTCTTAACTTATATTTTTCAAATATCATTTATTTTTAAGTTTTTAGTAATATGAAATTGTGTATAATTAGGGTCAAACTAGTGTCTTGGCAAGTATGCCAGTCAACATGTTGCAAGTATTCAGGAACAAGAGAAAGTTTATGAGTTGAAAAAGAAAACGTTCTAATGTGGTGGAGAAAGAGTAACCTCATCTTAAAAACAAAATGGGAAGTCAATTTAAAAGAAAGTGGGATCAAAAATATGGAATGGAGTATAAAAGAAAATCCCAAAACTGGTACCTCAAAGAAGCCGGTGATAATGGCAGCAAACTAGCAAAGTGCTTGAAAATTCCTGAGCTTTAGTCAATTTAAACCTAAATTTGCCAGCAAGATCACCGATATTGATAAACATCCCCCCAAACCGATCAATGACTTCCATGGCTCATTTCCTAACATAAGACTGTAGCATCAGCTGCTTAGCTCAGTTACCTGAAGCCTAACCCTAAGAATACTAAATCTAACTGATAATTAACAAGGAACTGGTGAGTAATTCGAGGATAATTAACAAGTAACTGCAGAGTTTATGAGGAAGTTTCTGAAAAGGAAAATGTTTGGATTTAAGAGACAAAAACACAAAAATGGGGGTTCATCAGCCAACAGCCATTTGGAGTGAAACAAGGAAGAGGGTTTTAACTTTTAAAAGTTTAACCACTTATTCATTATGCATTGAGTATATAATGCAATGTTGTACTTCCTTGTTCTTTTTCAATAGCAACATATCTTTTGGTGGTCAAATTTTACAAACTCTGACCGCATATTATATCAAATGTAAACAAAAAATTTATTATCATGTACTCCTTCATTTCCTAAGTTCTACTCACTTGCATTTTGCGCGGTCTCCAATGCAGTGATGCACTACTTTGACCATTCATATCTCCAATTATATAGTAGTAAAAATTATAAAAATTTGATAATTTAAAAATATATAATAAAACAAATCCAACAAGTCATCTCGTGAATTTTTTTCTTATACACAAATAAAAAGACATGGTCAAAGTTTTATAAGTTTGGCCCAATGAATAGTAAGTGGTTAGAACTTAAGAAAACGGAGGGAGTACTAAGTATGATCTTGCTAGATTCATTTCATTGTGTAATTTCAAAATATTAAAGTTCTATAATTTTTAATTATAGGTAATTATTAATATTAATGGTCAAAGTTTGCAATGGAGTACGTAAAAAAGATATTTTGCAATGGATTAAGAACTGAGGAAGTATTATTTATCTAATAATAGTATTCCTTAACTCCAAAAGGGATTTCAAGTTGTACAACCAAATATCCCAATTCATCGTCAGATGATTGTGTATTTTACTAATTTGACCAACTCATTATATTAGTTGTTCACAACTTCACACTGAAACCTGGTCAATAGAATTATCAAGTAGTCTTAGTTATTACTACATAGCTTTTAAAATGAGTAAAATAATATTCAGCAACCAAGGGAAATGTGTAAAATGGTAGACTGAATCGTGTCTTTCATTATTAATCAGTAGGAATTTGTTAATTCTGGCAAAAGGTATTCTTTCCCCCTTTTCTTTGATTTCAGCAAAGCTAACAGCCTCGCCTTGCACATTTTTTGGAATAAGAATTTAGAAACAAGACAGAAAAAACGGTATCGGTGGTCGTTCTCCCTTTTCTGTAGCTCAACATGCAAGTAAATATTTATTTTAAATGAGAACATGCAGGTAAATACAGCAAAGGAATTTTGTCAGTAACTCAAGGTTCTCAAATCTCTGGTACCAAGACCTGTATGTCTACAACTATACATGAACTATAACAGAAGGCATATAAAAGCAGATGCTAACATATCCAGCAGGCTCTGATAACTGATAAGCCAAGGTCTTCATGCAAACTTTCTGAAAGTGTCAAATAAACCAGGAGTATAGATTTAAGAAAATTACCATCAAACTAATTATTTACCAGTGAGGCAGTGACTTAATGAGTACTTGCCCAGCCATGAACCAAGCTCCTCTTTCATGCCCAACCTGCAGCAAGGAATCAGAAACAATCATCATTCATAATTTTTCTAATATTGCAAAAAAGATATTACTAAGCAAGTGAAACTGTCATAGGTCTCATAGCTAAAACACAAACTAATCCTTGGGCAACCTCGTAAAGTGTCAATGACATTTCGTGTCTGTTTGGTTCAACTTATTTTAACTTATTTTGACCTATTTCATACAAAAGAAGTTACACACGAGTTAAAACAAGTTTAGATAAATTCAACCAAAATCAGTTCAGACAAAAGTTTTCTCAAACAAAATAAGTTTTTTCAGACAAGCTCAAACAAAAAAGTTCGGATAACTTCAGACAAGTTTGGGTAAAATAAGAAGTTGAGACAAAATAAGTTGAACCAAACAGAGTTAACATTCTAGACTAAATACTAACTGACCATTATCTGTAGTTTCAAAATTATGGCGTTGGAAAAAAAACCCGGTTCGGTGGATTCTAGAAGATACTTCCCTCAAATGGTGTCCACCTAGAAATGGTGACCACCAGAAGAATATCACAAACACACACTCAACAAACAAACCAGACAGCATTTTGTTATGTTGGTATGCACTGAATGTGAATATTAAAAAGAATTGTTAACTAGACTAACACTTTAAGCATGGAGCAGGTAAAAAAAGCTTTGTGTGTCCATAACTACAGTGCTACACAGATCAATTTCACGAAATGTTTTTGAGGCAATAAGAGGAGTTTTTTTTAATACAAAAACACAAAAATAGGAAATTATTTTGCATCAATTTTTAAGAGAGAAAATCATTCTGTATCATTTAAATACAGAAAACATTTCTAAATTAATGTAATTTTGACAGTCTTAGGTTCCATCATCATCGAGACTCGAATGTACTTCAACAATCTGGTTTATGTACCCTTTCTTAATGAAAGGTCATGAAGGAAAAGTACAAAGAATATAGATAAAAGAAAGGACATATGAGCAAACAAAGAACATATTTTTTCGAAAACTACCGTTTAAAATTCCAACAATAAATTTAAACCTTCATTTTTATAAAATTATTCGTAAAACCTTTAATTTAACATTAACTCCTGATTTATCTTAGGGAAATTCTCTATGGTAGCATTATACTTTTGTAAATTCTCTATGGTAGCAAAAAATTTAACACTTTCTCTTAAATAGCATTAATAATATATAATCTCTCTAAAATAGCATTATTTTAATAATTTCAACCTAATTAACTAAAATAATAATGACCATATATGGTTAAATATCAAGAAAATTACTAAATCACCCTCTTTTTACTAATCTCAAGTATTCCCAGCAAAAATTCTGAAGAAAAAACCAACAGCCCCTTGTTTGATTAGATTAAAGCATCTTCGTCTGTTAACATAAAAAATCATGTTCTTCAAATGAGGGGTTGTTGGTTGATTATAGTGGCTGGAGATCATATATTTTCCTCTCATCCCTTCCATCCCCTTCTTCTACATTGTTGAGTGTTCTTATGTGAGATGATATACTTTGTCCACCTCAACATTTCGTCTCAAATTTTGGTCAAAAACTGAAACTCGTAATTGATTCTTACGGAAAAATTAAACCTTAAAGATGCATCGGCTGAAGTTAAATCGTGTTTGTTAAAGCTCAATTTCATAGAAAATAGTTGATTGATTCATTTTCTGTATAGATTATCATTTTCGTTCGCCCAATTTTGTCGACCTAAGTTCTGCTACTTTAAGTTGATCAATTCTTTGTTTGTTTGTTAGAGTTATGCTTGTTGAGCTTTCCCTCTGTGGATTTTGATGTAACCAATGCAGGTGATTCTGCCGGGGTTGTGAGTGCAGAGACACATTTCAAACGGCGTTGGCATTGAACACTTGAAGATACTCGTCTTGAAATGCAGGGAGCAGCGAAATTTGAACCCACATTTGGGATGACGAGAGCAGCTTGCATTTTTGTTGATTATAGCTGTGTGTAATGCCAGAAACGCCGAAAAGCTCAAAACTTTGAAGATTATAATCAAGAAATATGGTGGACACACACACACAGAAAAGCAGAGAGACTGATGGAGGGCTAACATTGTTCGTTAAATCGATTCAATTGGGTGACTTTTAGGTTGTTTGCAGGAACTTATTGTTGATCGGTTTATTACTCATGAAGTAAACAAAGACTTGCGAATCAAATTAGTTGAATGATTACTGCTAGATTTGGGTGAATGACAATTTTCCATGAATATGTCAGCAATGATTCTGCACACTATGGAGTAAACATAGCAGGTTGTGCACCATATTCAATCAGTTCTTGGAAAGAGAAATTCTAGCTAGATATCATTGTTTTCATTTGTTTTTCATGAATATCCCAGCAACAAAGCCACCAAGGGGGTTATTGCACACTCTATCGTCGTGTAGCAGACAGTCAAGACTCATGTATCATTAAAATTTCAGCATTGTACACTGTAATTACAGGCTAAAGCCTTAGAATTGAGGAGATGGGCTAAAGAGGGTGATTTAGTAATTTTCTTGATATTTAACCATGGTCATTATTTTAGTTAATTAGGTTGAAATCATTAAAATAATGCTATGTTAGAGAGATTATATATTCTTAATGCTATTTTAGAGAAAGTTTTAAAAATTTTGCTACCGCAGAGAATGTACAAAAGTATAATGTTACCATAGAGAATTTCCCTTTATCTTAATTGGAGCAAAAATGTTATGAAAAAGGGGAAGCACAAATCTAACCATAAAACATTGGGGAAAAACAACTTGAGAAGCCATGAATAAAAACAAAGACTTTGTAAGATAAAATGAAAGGATACCGACTAAAGTCGTAAAAGAACGTATAGAATCCCAAAGAACATAGACTAAAAGAACATATAACTCAAAACCCAGATAACATATAGTTCAAACCGAATAACATGTGAAAGAGTATACATTTAAACTATCAAAACAAATCGAACATCATCTTCAACCTCATAACATACACAAAATAAGAAAATTAAACAAACTCAAAAAAAGAATAAAAAACCGAAAATCGTAAATACCTTTGTCAAATTCAAAACCTTAATTTCGCTAACATTAAAAAGCTGCCGAAATCGACAATCCAAATCACTTCGAATCTCGCAATTTCCATTATAATTCTCCCACTGAGCTTTTTTTTCACTCGAAAATTATTTCCTCTGATGCAATAGTTCTCTCTCTTAAAAAATAAATCTTCCACTTATATTCAATGAATTTTCTCCCTAAACTTTGCCAAAAATAGCCATTAATTTAATTGTAAGTTTCAAATGAATCCCGCTAATTCAGCTTTATGATTCTGTTTTTTTTATTATTAAAAAAAAAAAAAAAAAACAAAATCCACGCAGGCTAAACTTAGCGAAACTATGTCGTTTTAACCGGGGTGCCGATTGCACCATCCAATTTGTAGTAATTCAAGCACTGCAGGCAGCACAGGCACCAAGCTGATTTATGAAACTCCTAATAAAATTGCAGAGGATGCTATAGCAACCGCTAATGACTGGGACTAAAGGAAATGGGTAAGATTTTACTTTACCATCAACTGGTCAAGGTCAAGGTTCTTCTGGAAAAAGCTGAAATCACCAACTTAAGTCAATAGATACTGAAGTAACACCAGTACTATTGTGCCATGTGGTAAGACCAGATGTACCAAGGTGTCATTTTAGAAGATGTTCCCCACAAGAAACATGTCCCTATCATGACTGTCCATGTGCAATCAATCCTAGATTGAAAAAAGTATTTACTCCCTCCGTCCCTAAAAGATTGCTCCACTTTCCCTTTTTTCCAGATGTACCAAGGTGTCATTTTAGAAGATGTTCCCCACAAGAAACATGTCCCTGTCATAACTGTCCATGTGCAATCAATCCTAGATTGAAAAAAGTGACTCCCTCCGTCCCTAAAATATTGCTCCACTTTCCCTTTTGGTCTATCCCTTTGAGATTGCTCCATTTCCTATTTAAATAACATGGTCCGTTAACTTCTCTCTACTTTTCTCCTACCCCAAATACAAAAAGACAAATTTACCTATCCACTCAATATAAGAAAGTAACAAAAGAGAAATGGGACAAACAAAAGGGATGAAGAAAGTATTTGTTTAAGCATGACACTCAATCCCAACCCTAATCTCATGCTATGTTCTCTTCCCCTTATTTCAGAATTATTACTTATTTTCACGCTGGTCTGATAAATAGCAAATGAGTAGTGGACCTTCCTCGTTAAATAACTCTGGCTTAGCAAAATTTGACGAATATTCCAAAGTCGAAATGGTAGTGCCAAAATATTTTGAATTATCACAACCAATGTGAGATGGAACATATCATTTGTTTTAGCTTGAGAGAAATCAAGAGAGATTTGATGTGCTCAAGATACATTAAATAAGCATATTGGCTGAATAAACTCATAATTTTAATGTTAGAAAGATTGTTCACAGTAAACAGGATGCCAAGAAATTCATGTCCAATATAACAACCTTGCAATGGACATCTTGACTTCTTGAGTAAATATATTGCTCCATACAAAGGTGCAACAGTCAACATGAGAGATAGCCTTCTGAAGAACAACACAAAGCTACAAACTTAACTTGCTAGGCCATGAAGTCGGGAAGCTCTTGAAGGGGTCATTTCCACATGAAGATTTATAAAGCATTAGAGGAGAGAAAACTGGTGGTCCTATGTGGCCAACCGAGGCTTAACATTAAGTCAATTGGATATTCCATCACCAAGACAATTGAACAAAAAATAGACAAAGACCACGAGCACGAATGGTGGTGACCATGGCCTTGAGCAGCAAGCAGTACTAGGAATGGCAACAGCTTGGACTCGGTCAGACTGTATAAGATATTAGGATCCGACTCTGACCCGTGTAACAACCGGACCCTTTTAGCGACTCTGAATCCGACTCCAACTCCGGATCCGACGGATTACGCTACATTCAACCCGGATCCGCCTCAATTAGAACCAGTGCTGACTTTGGAATAAGTATTTCCTAAACTTACTGGCAAATAAATTATAGGTCTGGAAAACTAAGTCGTTTAGTTAGAGAAATTAAATGGTTAATTGGCAATGTATCCTAGTATGGTTGAATTATTGATTCAATTGCATCTTCTTGAAAAAGAGATTTTCATGTACATCATGATAAATTATAAATTAATAAAAAGGAAAATATTACAAGCCATGTATCCTAGTATGGTTGAATTATTGATTCAGATGCCTCGAAAATGTTTACCCCGTGAATTACAAAATCTTGCACAAAGTTTTTTCATTACTTCAATTTCAAGAGGAAAGAGAAAATACAGTCTTAAATTATCTAAATTTGTTCGTTGAATAAAAAATTGGGGTTAACTTTTGCTCATTTTCCAACTATCCATCACGCATCAATTGCTCTTGAGGACTTAGTGAGTGCAGCACTGCAAATGTACTATCAGTGATGAATATTGAAGAGAATGAGGCTGGGATATGGGAGAATAGCATGGTTTTTGCACAGAGATGATGTCAAAAGCTTGAGAAATAGTTTACAATATCAGATTTTGGTCCTCCTTGTCTCTCCTCTTTTTTGTAAGCAGGCTATCAAGTCTCAGTAACATACATTCAAGTTTGGATATGAAATTGGTAGGTGTTGTCGTTGGCGATTAAGTATGCTTGGTATTTCAAGAGTGGTATAACGTCACTATATTTTCTTATTGTTGAAGATAGAAATGAATTGAATAGCAGAAAATCACAAGAAGAGGAGTAGCAGATGAGAGAGAAAGAGAAGGAGCAGACGAATGAGAAAGAGCAGAGTAGTCTCGAGAGTGGAGACTTGTGAATAGCTTAGTTTTAAAAAGCGCACTGAAGCGCATGCTTTTCGTAGGCGAAGCGCACCCGAAAAGGAATAATAAAATTTCAAAAGTTCAGAAACTATGGAGAAAAAATGGAAAGAAAAGATGAAAAAAAAAAGAGAAATCAAAACGATGAAAGAAAAATTCAGAATCCGACGGGAGAAATCCGGCGAGAAGGCTAGAGAAATCGGGCTACGGGAGAAAATTGCACTAGGATTTTCAAAAACTTCCCAAATTTTCGCTTTTCAAAAAAGAAAAAGAAATCACGTGATACTTTAAAAAAGAAGATTAGAGTCACGTGGCTTTATTTTTTATAAAAAAGAAGGGTCAGATGTGCCCAGACTACAAGAAGCGCAAAAGCGCTAGGAAACGCAGAAGCACCGAAGGGCTAGGAAGCGCGCGCTTCTTGTATGTCGCTAGGCTTCGGCTGGCAGAAGTGTTTTGCTGTGAGCTTCTGAGCTTCCGAGCTTTAAGCGCCAAAAAGCGCGCTTTTTAAAACTAAGGTGAATAGTGGGCGGTAGTGAGGGTTTGAGAACTAGGGTTATGGCAATCTATATTAAAAGTTGACTAAGGAGTGACGGGCCGAGCTCGGGTTGGATTTGCACAAGATTCGAGCCCGATCCAACTTCTACTTGGATTATTTTATCCGACTCGAACACTGATTTTCTATTTCGGACTCGTCGGACTTTTTTTCTTCGGATCGGATCGGACTGGGGTCGAATTCGGATTGAATTGTCATCCCTAAGCAGTTCGAACTATTGACTACTGAACCAAGGCCACTAGCTGCAACTGCACTATGTTGTCAATCCATCTTTTTTTACTACTTTCTTCTTCATTTGGTTTTTTAGGTATGTTCTAATGCATTTAGAAGTCATTGTACACTATTTAACTTATGGCATCTGGAGAATTTGACAAGTTTCTTGTCCAAATTGTATGGGTTTAAGAGATCATTGAGGGATGTATTGAGTTTTTTATGTGTGTTTATTGGAATTTAAACTATGCACATGGTTTATTTGTTGCGGAAAAAGACACTGATGAAGGTTGTATTACCAATAATGTTGGTTTAGTCAAATGTACAGAGTAACTATTACAGTACTTTTTTGGAGGGAGGGATTGATCATTCACATAACCAAAACTCATCCCTTCTTGATTTTTCTATATTGCCTTGTTTCAATGTTAACTTAACACCTATTTCCTCAAAGGTTACACAGAATATAAAAAATTACTATTGTATCTTGGAAGCACATACATACAAACAAATAAAAATATTTAGAGCAAAATTAACTGCTAACCTCACAGATACAAAGGGAGCAGAAAAAGAGATGACGATTGGAATTGCTCAAACAATCACCAACCAGTCTGCAATTTCCTCCAGGAATTATAGTTGCTGTCGACATTTGACATTCCTGAATCAATTTGCAAATTATGAGCTGATAGGAGAGATTATATTGGGAAAAGAAAATTTCAATACATTTATCAGGTAATCATTAGTTTACATGGACTATAATAATGACAGAAGGGAGTGATAGAGTGTTCTGACTTCTGAGACTGTAAAGTCCTTGGATGATACTTACGATTGAGACAGGCTGTAAGTGGAATGACCGAATGACCCAGAGCATACCTAAGAAAGGATTTTGCTTGGTCATGTCAGGACTTGTCAATCCTTTGTTTACTAACATTGCAAACAAGATCGTTACAAGCTGTCCATTTTCCTATTAATCCACATACTACATATATGACCAAAGGTATAGACGATATGCATGCTTCAACAAAAGAAGGCTCTGCAACAAATGAAAGAAAAATGAAAAATACAGTGCACAAGGCATATCAGACAACCTGACTTTCTGCTTGTTAATAACATAGTGAGTCCACAAAAAGAAAATGAACTTCAAAATTGTAGTAGCACAAAATTTACAAGATCTGTACAGTGAACCATCACCTCATCAACTATAGAAGGCTAAATATTACTGCAAACCAGTCATTTTGTTAAGCTAATAGGTAGGAAGCAACGCAGGGGTTTTATCCCTTTAACAAAGGAAAAAAAGGGCACTTCACATACTGAATCCTACAAGCAAAGCATAATGCTTATGTTTTTTTTTAATGTTTCCACAAAGTCAGTCGGTCAATCCTCTATTTAAAAGCTGCAGGACTGCTCAGAGTCTTTATAACATGGAAATGAGCAAAGGCGCAAGTGTAATTTATGCCTACACACCATAGCTTTCAGCATTAAATTTTAAACTGATCAGCTGCAGCAAACTTCAAACAACAGCCTTCATGCTATCATGAACAATGCTTATGAAACTAATTACTAACACAATTGGACCTGTATCTAAGCAGGAGATCTTCTGTACTACTCCCTCCGTCCCATAATTATAGTCCTGTTTTCCGAACAGGGCGTCCCAAAATTATAGTCCTGGCTGTCCTGCTTCTATTTTTGCCATCAAATTTCTCTATTTTCCCATATACTAATATTAATTAAAATTGCATTGAAAACACAACAAACAAAAACATGTACTATAATACACTTACCCATGTACTATATTCCCCTTTCCCCTGTACTATATTCTACTTTCCCATTTACCTATGTACTATATTTCACTTTTCTTAAAACCCGTGTTTTTAGTCAAACGGGACTATAAATATGGGACGGACGGAGTATAATTCTCACTGCAGACACTGCTCATTAGCAAATCAGTTCCCTAAGCACTAGCCAGAACAGCCCCTAATATGAAAATACCCCAAGGAATCTCCATGGAGTGATGGAGAAACCTCTATGTAGAAACACTTCCAGTGTGAAGGAAGTGGACCACGGACTCCTATGCAGGATTGAAAGGAAAGGATGGTCAAGAGGCTTCAATGACCTAAATCTCGTATGCAAATGTGTTGTTAACTCGTTGTCGACAATCAAGTTATTGGCTAGGACGTTGGGATGCAACATAAGAGATTTCTAAATATTGAGGCGTAGCCTAAATTAAATGGAGCATGTTGCCATGTTAGCACTTTCATAAAATTAGTAGCACTTTTATTCTAATCTAGTGTTACCTAATTCCCTCATCGCCCCATGAAACGTGAACCCAAAAAACGAATTATAACATGAAAATAGTACAATTTTGGTCTAATTTTGCAAATTAGAGCAAATTGCGAACCCGTCCCCAATCTCATTACTAGCGAATCAAGTAACAATAATCCAAACGTAAGATATAACCAAAGTTTGATGATTAAGCACAAATTAACACGAGTGTATCAGGATACCTTACCAATTCAAATAGCACAGCCTGTGTTGCTACACCAAACCTTCATTCAGACAAAACCCAAGGGGAGCATATCAGCTGGAAGTCGCTGACTCCTGCATGTACAAATGATATTGCCAGAGCGATTTTGTTTTATGATCAAGATGATTATCTAGGTTATAACCCATCGACTCCATTTTCCCCAGAAGATCAAAAGCATGCTTCACATAGGCCTTCGAACGCAAGAGAGCACAAAACAATTGATTGCAAATCGGTGGCCTCAACACAGTCTTTTTATCTAGAGTATGGAGGAAAACATTTACAGCCAGATCCAATTTTTGTTGTGAGCAGAGATTCTGTATCAGCTTCACACAACTCGGCGGAGTTATAGTGATGTTAAATTCCAGAAGAACATTAAAAATCTTCAAAGCTTCATCTACTCTCTGAGCTTCACATAGCCCATTCATCCATATTGTATATGGTCCCACATCAAAGTTGTTCAACTTGAAGTCCATCTTCAGTAAGCCTCGGACTGCTTCACTCAATTCTCCTTTCTCAAAGTGTTCCTCGATCAATTTAATTGCTTCATCATCCCGATTTTTAAGGCTCCTAAGATAATCCAGCCAAAGACCGAAGGTCATTGAAACCTTTTTCTTGCGGGATGACCAAGTCATAACTGTCTTGTAGACAGTAGAGTTCGGTGAACACCCATTCTTCATCATATTCCTCAGCAGACCAATAGCTTCCTCTTCTCTATCAACGCTATAAAACCCATCAATAAGGGTTCCATAAGTTACACAATCAGGAGACAGTCCCTTGAGTTGTAATTCTTTAAGGAGCTTGAAAGCACCATTTACGTTCCTACTCTTGCACAGGCCATTTATGAGGGTATTATAAGTAGTAGTATCAGGTAAAACGCCGTTATCAGCCAGCTTCATTAAAAGCCTATAAGCCTTAAGATACGACCCTGAATCACATAACCGGGCAACCAAGTTATCAAGGCCTTCTTTATCCAGCGCCCGGTCAGTGCCTTGGGAAAGACGAAGAAACAAAGAAGGATTTCTACCTATTTCCATCTTATAGAACAAGAGACGTGCTTCCTCATATTCTCCAGCCTTGCATAACCCATCAATGAGTGCATTGAAAGTTACAACAGAAGGAAGGCATCCAACTTTCTCCATCTCTTCGAATATTTTCTTGGCCTCCCCCACCATCCCATTTCTGCAAGCACCACAAATGAGGATTGTATAAGTGCAGGTGTCAGGGAAACAATTGTTCTCTGAAATCTCAAGCTTAAGGGACTGTGCATCCTCCAAGAGACCCAAATCACAAAAACCTTTGATCAATGTATTGTAACATTGAGTATCTGGAACAACGCCTCTTTCCGTCATCTCTTGAACAATTTTCCAAGCATCCTTAATCTTTCCTGCCTCTGAGAAACCTCGGATCATAATAGTGTACAACACAAGATCAGGGTGTATATTTGCCTCACACAGTTTACCAAACCACAAGTTAGCTTCTTCAAATCTCCCAGCTCTAAACAAACTGTCAATCAGACAGCTATAACTATTAATCCCCAATGTATACCCTTGATCCTGAAAGGACTGCAAAAGCCAAAATGCTTCATCAATCTTACCCATCTTACAAACCCCCGAAAGCATAGCATTACATGTAATTGAATCAGGAGGACACCCACTACTAGTCATTTTATTCAACAAAATTTGGGCATCATTTGTCCTATTAGCTAGACACAAACCCGATATTACAATCGTATATGTTATGGTATTCGGAGATATCCCATTCTGGGCCATTTCAACAAACAGATTGAGCGCGTCTTGTATCTTCCCACTTTTACACAAAAAATCAATCAAAATGCTATAGGTAGCTACATTAGGACTGCAA
Source organism: Spinacia oleracea (assembly GCF_020520425.1). Classification (NCBI taxonomy): domain Eukaryota; kingdom Viridiplantae; phylum Streptophyta; class Magnoliopsida; order Caryophyllales; family Amaranthaceae; genus Spinacia; species Spinacia oleracea. The sequence continues at coordinate 25,326,405 of NC_079489.1, forward strand.
TTAAACTTCAACATTTGATTATACACAGCTAATGCCAACATAAGCACTTGTTTTTGCACCATTATATATAAAACCGCATTGTAAGTATAAACATCAGGTATGCAACCAAATTCCTTCATCTTACCAAATGATTCAACCGCCTTTTCTGCATCCCCCGCCTTCCAATAACTCGAAATCAACACGAAAAAAACTTCCGATGGGATGTCAACCCCACATTTCCTGACCTCTTCAAGGGTCTCCCAACAAAGATCAAACCCGCTATTTTCTTTCAAAATCATGTCTATAACCAAATCATTTAGCTCCCAAGCTCGAAGCGAGCGCCGCTTCATCGCCCAGATGTAAAATCGAAACCCCATTTGAAAATTTGGGGGTTTCATCATGATGGAGGACACGATTCGGGGATCCAAAATGTGGGCAACTGGATCAAGGGATTGTTCAATGGGGTTAGATTTCTCAAGAATGGTGATAACTTGGGTCAATGGGTCGGATTTTTCGGTAGACAAACGGGGTTTAATTAGTTTACTGAAATTTGCGATTTGCACAAAAATGGGGCGTTGAATCAAATTAGCAACTCTCATAGTTGCAGCAAGAGCAGAAATGTCTAGGGGTTTATCGGAGTTTTGGTATTAGAAGAAAGAAATGAAAGACTTAGGGAGACAAAGATTTGAAGGGCGTTGAGTAATGGCCGATTTCGCCCACCGTGAGTCGCATTTTCGGCAGCGGTGGGCGGCTTTAAAACGGAGTGTTACGTAAAAGGCGGCGGCGAAAGTGGTGGTAGAGAGAGGAGTACGGTGGAAGTAGGCGGTGGGCCTGTTGGCTAAAGTTTGCGGAGGAACCGTAGAAGGAATACGGAACTACTACTACTAGAGCGTCGGGTTTGTCAAGTTCGATTTCGAGTAACAAGTTTAACAACTCCTCCAATCACTGTACTAATACATGGCTAATGGCCGACTGGGTGAGATGCCTACAATTTAAAAGCATCAGATTCGAGAAAATCACTTACTCTCTCTCTTCATGCACCAACTAATTTGAGAAAAAAATAAAACAACTCGGTTTGAGAAAATCACCAAATTCGAACTACTTGATCCAGTTTGACATAGAAATTCTTAGAATTGAATTCATTCTGTAACCGACTCGAAGTTTGCCCAGTTCAAATTTAACCCAAAACTAGTATGTGCTCGTGCCAATGCACTGGATAACTATAAAAGTATAATATTTATGTTAAGTCAATATAATAATAACAATACACACAACTTTAAATGTCATTTTCAATCAATTTTACAACAAAGTTAAAATACCATTAAACGGAAAAATGCATAAGGGAGCAATAATCTACCCCAAAATGGTTATGTTAAACTTCATGTGGAATATAATTGCAAGTTCAACTTTTCCCTTATATACTTTAGCCTTTCTTTTAATGTGATGAAATATGGAGGAAAAGCTCATCAAAGACTGCAGCAGCACAGCAGTGCATTGGTCCCCAAAACCTGCAGCAGCACATCAGTGCATTGGAGGCTTTCACTCACCTAATTTTGTCCTGTAGTGGTGAAGGTTATTTTGTAAATATTACCTGATTGTACTAGGTATCAATCCTTAGGTTTTAGTGTGTATATATACCTTGTACATCATTGTAACAATCAATTTTTTTGAATGAAATAGAATCAGCCGCCTAAGCTCTTAAACACAAAACTTCTCTTATTCAGTGTGTGCTTGGTTGCAGTGTTAAGAATCATTCGATTCTTCATGGTATCAGAGCAAGGTTGCGTATAATCAAGCATTGTTTGAGAAATTTTGTGAGAAAAGTTGAACCCTTCTAAGCCAAACACTTTTCCCTTATGTTCTTCTCTTTTTGAATCTGCTAAAGTTTGAATCTTGGAGCATTCCTGACTGAATGTCGAAGATTACTTTATCTGATATGCAAGACCCTCTCTATCTGCACCCATCTGATGGACAGCATTCTGTGGTTGTTGACAAACTCACTGGAGCCAGCAACTACAGAGAATGGTGCAGATCTATGGAGGTAATCTTGGCCTCCAAGAGAAAACTGGGGTTTGTCACTGGTTTAACTAAGAAGGACACCACTGATAGTGTCAAGCAAGAGCAGTGGGAGACTTGCAATAGCATGGTGATAGCATGGCTGATTGGCTCCATGACTCCTGAAGTCAAGAAATCTGTGATGTTCTTGAACACTGCTAGTGAGATATGGAAGCAATTGGGGAAGAGATACCTGCAGACAAGTGGAGCTAGAAAATACAGGCTGAACAGGGAGGTGTATGAGATTAAACAAAGAGGCCAACCCATCTCTAAGTACTACACTCGGATTGGAAAACCCTGTGGGGAGAAACTGAGAGCCTAAACCTCTACCCTCCTATCACTGAAATGACCCCTGAGATCAATGCTTTTGTTCAAGTCTTGAACAAACAACAGGAAGAGCAACACCTGTTCCAGTTTTTGAATGGACTGGATGAGGACTATGCTGCTCAAAGAAGTCAAATCCTCATGCAAACTCCCTTACCAAGCGTGGAAGAAGCTTGTGGTATGCTGCAGCAGGAAGAATCCCAAAGGGACACCCTCCTTGAAGTCAAAAATGAGGGGGAGTCAGCTGCTATGTATGGCAAAGGACAAGACACTGGATGCACTGTGTGTGGAGGCAAGGCTCACCTTTCTGATAAGTGTTGGAAGGTCATTGGTTATCCAAAGTGGCACCCTCAATACAAGAAGCAACAAAGAGGCAAGGAGAAGGGTGGTGCAACTGGAAACAAGTGGAACAAAAGCAAAGCTGGACAAGGTCACAAGGTGGCTGCAAATGTTCAAGCTGTGCAAGAGAGTGGTGCATTCACTGCAGAACAACCGGAGCAACTGATCAAACTTCTCCCATCAATGTCAGTGAGCCACAAGAAGTCTAGCTATGACACAGATGAGGAAGTGGACACTGGATTTGCAGGTATGATATCATGCTCTAATGCTTTTAGTGTTCTGAAAGGATGGATCATAGACTCAGGAGCATCAGACCACATGATTGGAAACAACAACACTTTAGAACATGCTGTTAAAGTCCATGGGAGTCCAAAAATTAACTTGCCTAATGGGAAAACTGCTAGCATAACTCACATAGGGACTGTCACACTAGGAAATGATTTAAAGTTGAAAAATGTGTTATATGTCCCTGAGTTTAAACACAACTTGATCTCTATGGGGAAGTTAATACAAGATAATAAGTGTGAGGTTAAATTCCATGCTGAATTGTGTGTGATTCAGGATTGTGCAACTCTGAAAACTAGAGCTTTGGGAAGGTTACAATGTGGTCTGTACTACTTGGAAGAAACTGAGAAGAGTGATGCAGCAGTAGAGAGAACAAATAAGAGGCAAGGTCACCAGCAGAAGCAACCTAATTTAGCTAACAGTGTAATACAAACCAATAGTGTTGACTGTAATTCAACTAATTTAGAATTGTGTACTATTTGGCATAACAGATTGGGGCATGCTCCAATGAACAAAGTTATGAAAACTGGTTGTATTGCAAATGTTAATTGTGATAAGGATGTTGTTTGTTTGACATGTCCTATGGTCAGATTCACCAAACTTCCCTACCCTGTTAGTTATTCTTGTGCTAGCTCAAAATTTGAACTAATACATCTTGACATATGTGGCCCATATAAGGTGAATGCTAGAGGGAACTACGGGTATTTCATGACCATTGTAGATGACTTTTCTAGGGCAACTTGGGTACACCTGTTGAGAGAAAAATCTGAATCATACAACACAATATGTGACTTTGTCAAATTTGTGAAAACTCAATTTGATGCAGTAGTCAAGGTAATTAGATCTGACAATGCCTTAGAGTTGGATGATAAGCAATGCAAGAAGTTCTTTGCAAATCTAGGAATTGTGCACCAAACATCCTGTGTGGATAGGCCAAATTAAAATAGCAGAGTGGAAAGAAAGCATAGAAATGTGTTGGAAATGGCAAGAGCTCTAAGATTTCAAGCTGGACTATCACTCAAGTTTTGGGGTGATTGTGTCTTGACAGCAACTTACATCATCAATAGACTTCCCAATACAGTGCTGAAAGGTGTAACACCTTATGAGAAACTGTTTGGCAAGAAACCAGATTACTCAGCCATGAAGGTATTTGGATGTTTGGCAATGGCCTACAATCCTAATGTGGGGAAGGACAAGTTTGCTGCAAGAGCAGTTCCATGTGTGTTCTTAGGTTACCCTATTACTCAGAAGGGCTACAAACTCTTGAATCTGAACACCCAACAGAGCTTTGTCTCCAGAGATGTAAAGTTTCATGAAACAGTATTCCCCTACAACAAACATACAACAACTCTCCCCTACAGAGAACCCTTGCCTATTCTTATGCCCACTGTAGATGAAACTGATGGACCTTCAGAGTGTGATGAAACTGAAAATACAACCACTGAAACCCCACCAAACTCACCACAATCCATGCCAAGCTCTCCTGAACCTTCACCCTCTCAAACACAAACACCTGTCCAAGCCACTCCAGAAGCTCCAAGAAGAACCTCTAGACCTAAAAAACCCCCCTCTTGTTGATGGATTATGAGCATAACATACCAGACTCAACCACAGACAGTGAAGTCACTCATGTAGCCAACATGGTGTTCACCACAATGCAACCTTCCTTTGCCAGCTTTCTTGCTGCCCTTATAGGTGTTGATGACCCCATACAGTTCAAAGAAGCAATTAAGTTGGAAAAGTGGAGAAAAGCTATGAATGAGGAAATAGAGGCATTAGAGAGCAATGGTACATGGGAGATAAATGATCTTCCCCCAAGGAAGAAAGCTATTGGGAACAAGTGGTTGTATAAAACCAAGAGAGACAAGGATGGTGCTTTGGACAGATACAAAGCAAGACTGGTAGTATTGGGATGTAGACAAAAATATGGAGTTGACTATGGGGAAACATTTGCCCCTGTTGCAAAAATGACAACAGTGAGAGCTCTCCTAGCTGTAGCTGCCATAGAGGATTGGATTGTGGTACAAATGGATGTCAAGAATGCTTTCCTACATGGGGAATTAGAAGAAGAAGTGTACATGACTCTCCCTGCAGGATATACAAAGTGGAATAGTAAAATCACAGAGAAAGATCACCCCAAGCCAACTCAAGTTTGCAAACTCAAAAAGTCACTCTATGGGTTAAAACAAGCCCCCAGACAGTGTTTTGCAAAACTATCATCAGCCCTAAAACAATTCAGCTTTGAGCAATCCAAAACTGACTACTCTCTATTCACTCAGGTGGTGGGAAAGTCTTTTGTAGCTGTTTTAGTCTATGTGGATGACTTACTCATAGCTGGAAATGATGAATCATTAATACAGCAAGTAAAAACACTTCTGTCCTCTCATTTTCACATGAAGGATTTAGGAGCTTTGAGATACTTCTTGGGAATTGAGGTGGATAGGAGCAATCATGGATTCTTCCTATCTCAAAAGAAATATGCTCTGGATTTGATCAAAGAATATGGAATGCACAAGGCTAAACCTGTAAAAGTGTCTATTGAAGCTCACCTTAAACTCACACCTGAGTTAGGAGATGTTCTCCATAATCCCACAGAATACCAGAGATTAATAGGGAGATTAATCTATCTCACTATCACAAGACCTGACATTTCCTATGCAGTCCATACTCTAAGCCAGTTCATGCACAATCCAACTACCACTCATATGCAAGCTGCAAAGAGATTACTCAGATACCTTAACCACTGTCCTGGTCAAGGAATACTCTTAGCCTCTAAATCTGCTGCAAAACTCACTGCTTATTCAGACAGTGATTGGGCTGGATGCCCTATGTCTAGAAAATCCACCATTGGGTTCTGTGTACTATTGGGTTCTTCTCCTGTCTCTTGGAAGTCCAAAAAACAGCAAGTGGTGGCCAGATCATCAGCTGAAGTAGAGTACAAAGCCATGGCACTCACTGCATGTGAAATAATTTGGTTGTCCCAACTACTCAAGGACCTAGGACTCAAACACTTAGGCCCTACTGTCCTCAAGTGTGACAACAAAGCAGCCTTATCCATTGCTGCTAACCCAGTTCAACATGAGAGAACAAAACATGTTGAACTGGATTGCCATTTCATCAGAGAAAAGGTTACTGATGGATGCATCAGTACCTCTTATGTCCCATCTAAGGATCAAATTGCTGATCTATTCACTAAACCTATGTCCATGGCCCAACATGATCACCTACTTCCCAAACTTGGAATTCTACCATCTCACACCAAGTTTGAGGGGGGAGTGATGAAATATGGAGGAAAAGCTCCTCAAAGACTGCAGCAGCACAGCAGTGCATTGGTCACCAAAACCTGCAGCAGCACATCAGTGCATTGGAGGCTTTCACTCACCTAATTTTGTCCTGTAGTGGTGAAGGTTATTTTGTAAATATTACCTGATTGTACTAGGTATCAATCCCTAGGTTTTAGTGTGTATATATACCTTGTACATCATTGTAACAATCAATTTTTTTGAATGAAATAGAATCAGCCGCCTAAGCTCTTAAACACAAAACTTCTCTTATTCAGTGTGTGCTTGGTTGCAGTGTTAAAAATCATTCGATTCTTCATAATGAAATAAAGTTTCAAAACATATGATTTACTTATAGAATCGGATAACATATATGCAACGGTTTTGGATCCTCTAGAGTTCTAAAATAACTCTACAAGGTAGAGTTGTAGAATATCAACCATTGAATGAAAAATCAATGGTTCATATATTATCTTTCCAAAATCCCTTCTATTTTTTCTCATCAATATGAGCCATTGATTTTAAAATGTATGGTTTAGATACAACTCTATCTTGTAGAGTTTTATTAAAACTCTAGAGGATCCGGACTCATATGCAACCTAATTCTTTAGTCAAAATATAATTCCAAATCACACATGATATATTTAGCATTTTTAGTTTGTCCTCCTATTAGACCATTGTTAATCATGTGCAAAAAAAATCCCCATCCCTCTCTCTCTATCCACTTCTCACTCTTCATTTTCCATTTTTCCCATTTGCATTTTATTTTTCCCCACCACCCTCTTATCCATGTGCAAAAAATTCTTCCCTTCCCTCTCTCTCTACCCACCACTTCTCTCTCTACCACATTCTCCATCAACTACCTACCTTATTAATATTAGTTATATAATTATGTTTATTAATAAATATATTTATGTTAATTAATGACGTTTAAGTAAATACTACTTATACATAATAACTAATTATTTAAAATTTATTAATTAAATTTAGAAAAATAATAGCAAAATTACTAATTAATAGTAGTAAATAATGAGTAATTTTAGTAACTTTTTTTTGTGTCAAAATATATGAAAATGGATGTCAATTTATAGATCTTGAAAAAATATGGTCGTTGGTATATTTTTTTTTTTTAATAATCAGAAAATACAAAAAATAACCGTTGAAATATTAACGTTACAAAATTTAAACAAGGAATCTGATTGGTTACTGCCAGGACACGTGTCACGCAGCCATTGGGCGTGCTGACGCGCCTGGCAGGTGGCTGGCAGCAATTGTTTTTTTTGTTATTTGCGACCAAAGTGACGTGTTTTAGTGTTTAATTCATCAAAACTATGTGTTTTGGTATGCATATAGTTTTTTTTTTAAACCCAACCTTTATTTTCAGAATTGGTGGGCCCATTTGGAGGGGATTTTGGAGAGGGAATTGTTCATTTTTGCACGTCCCAAGTGGGTTTTGCATTTTGCACTTCCCAAGTGTATTTATTTCCCCACCATTAAACCCCAAAATTTTCATTTTTCCCCTTATTTTTCCCCAAGTGCAAAAAAAAAACCCACCATTAACAATGCTCTTAAAGATAAAACTAAAAAACACCACTATTGATAAACTAATATCACAAAATTGAATTTTACATTGGGCACCATTGCACATTGGTTTAAACTGGACTTTTTGGCATTATATGAACATTTTCATTTAAAAGATTCCATTAGTTTTTCACTAATTTCAATTGATATATTTTTGGACATAACGTACCATCATTTACGTAAAAAACGTTTTTTAGAGATATAAGTAACTGAGATATAAGATCCAACACTAAATTTCAAGTATATATATATATATATATATATATATATATATATATATATATATATATATATATATATATATATATATATATATATATATATATATATATATATATATATATATATATATCCATTAAAATCACCAGTCTTTTTTATATTTGGATCAATAAACAAACTGGTACGTCCGAATACGGAGAGTTGTTGCTTATAAATGAAGAATGGTTATGTAGGTGTATTGTATTAAAATGACCTGTTTTATATTTTAAGAGAACTGGAGAACGAGTGATTCTATTAACTCTTCCTATAATATATAGTCTCCAACTACTAACATATACACCAAAATGTATCATGTTTTAGTTTATCAAATAATAAATGACTTTGACCAGTAGCAACCTATCCCTTAAAGTTAATCTTATGGTTATTATCCCATGACATAAATTGAAGTGTAATCAGTAAATTTGCAAATTATTTGATAAGAATTACAAATGAAAATGTACTTCGAACACCTCCATGTATATAATTCTCGATCTTAATGCTCTCTTCTCATTTTCTAAGTAATTTAGGGGTTTTCAAAGTTTGGTCTAAACCATCCAAATAATATTTTAGCAGTTTGATTCGGAAAAGGAATTCAAACCGTATATTATGGTTTGGTTTGGTTCTCCGAAAATTTGAAACCAAACAACACAGCGCGCAAACCGTAATAAACCATTTTATGCATAAAATATTATTTTAAAGAATTAAATCCAATATAGATCGACCCAAAAGTATAAGTATTGACTTATGTGATTCATTCTGCAATATATTTATTTATTCAAGCATATTTTTAATGTGTTTAATTAGTTAACATTTATGATACAAACTATACTTTAACAAAAATAAATTGTTAACCAAAAACTAAACAACACAAAATCGTTTATATGTGGTTTGGTTTATAACTCTTCTCCTGCACCAAAAAGGACTGTACAGTATAATACGCCAATTTTTAATTAAGTTTTCAAGTTAAATTAATTTTGTAGAGTATATAACTTCTAAGTTTCCTAAATAACACTTCACTTAAAAATATTAATGAATTTCGCTATTACATGTGCTTCGTATAAGATTCATTAAAGTATTCTTGAAGTTTTAACGATTGTCTTTTTTGTAATAATTATTATTGTTATTAATCTATGCTGGTTACGATATGATTTTTACTGTTTTCCTTTTATGTTTTCATTTGTTTGACAATTTAATTACTTTCCTTTTCTTTTCTTTTTTTCATTTATTTGTCAATTTAATTACTTTACTTTTTTCCTTGTTCGGTTGACATTGTTTCCATTTTATTTATTATTTGTTTATTTGTTTAGTCAATTATTCTCCTTGCCTTTTTAATTGTTTCTAAAATGGGAGAGTAGCTGAGAGATAAGTATTAGGGTTTTGGATCTCTCACATTCACCACCATTTCGCTTTAATAGTATAGATACTTAGGCTCCGTTGTATTGGACTTATATAACTGAACTTACATTAACTTATCTGAACTTATTTAATCTAGAAAAGTAAACTTATTTATCTGAAATAAACTTATTTGTGTGTGAAAATGTATGAAATAGACTTGTTTTTTCTGAACTTATATTATCTGAACTCATATAAACTTATATAGTTTGTCGTCAACTTGCCGGTGAGACAATCCTTTAGTTTTATGTTTATAAAACTTTTAGCTCACTTACTGATTACTCATTATCATCATATTCTCTCACTTCTCATGCCCTTGCTAAGTCGTTTCGTCATCATAACCGTTTTGTCGACAGTCATACCTGCAACCCGTACAAGTTACAACCTCAATTCCTATTTTTCCCTCTACATTGCTACATCTTCCCCCCTCGTTCAATCTAAAATTTCTCTCTCTCCTGCTCCTCTTCGTTATACCACCAACAACACCGTCATAGCTTACATTCAAAAAGAAGAAGAAGAAAGAAAGAAAGTTGAAACCCTTATCTCCCATCGTGATCAAGTTAATTCCCTTGAAAATGGTCATTGACTTAAAATTTTATTTAGACCAAGTATATTAATATGAATATTATAAGTAGTACTCCCTCCATTCCTAAATGATCTTCCTATTTGGTGTTTGGGGTGGAAAATAAGAAAATGGAATCTTGTAATGATTGGGTGTAAGAGTAATGATTGGGTGTAAGAGAAAATAATAAATAAATGAAGCAAAGTAATAAAGAAATGATGGAGAGAGAAGATATTTTTATTAAATTATAAAAAATCATAAAAGTGGGGTTGGGTGAGTGAATGGGGAAATGTGAATGAATTAAATAAGGGATGGTGGGGAAATTTATGGTAAAAAGTCATGTCCAAAAATAGAAACAGGAAGATCAAATAGGAACGACATTTATAGAAACAGGAAGATCAAAAAGGAATGGAGGGAGTACTACTTTTAACTTAAAATATGGGTCTAATATAGATTTAATGTTCTATTGACAAACTTTAGGCCAAATAGCAATATATTTTACTCCATATTAGTACTACCTCCGTTTCAAATTATCTTTTTGCTTTTCATTTTAGTCTGTTTTATAATGTTCTTTACACTTTGATTTATTCTATTTTTGACATGAAAATTTACTAAATTGTACCCTTCTTACTCCACAATATTTACAAGTTTCCACTTACATTCTCTCACCTTTTTTTTTACACTCACTCACCTTTTTACACATTTATCTTACTTTAACCATATTTTATTATATTCAACCAACTTTTCGATCTACTTTTTTCTTAATATTTGTGCAAATAGTTACCGTAAAGATCTTTATGAGACAAAGTTAGTAATAATAATAATAATAAGTAATGGAAAATAAATTTCTACCAAAAATAAAGCTCATCATAACTTATGGTAATTTTGACCAATAATTTCTAGTACACACTCAAGAACTTATATGAGCCATAACTCACACTCAAAATTATAACAAAATCCTTACATAAACTCAAAAATGTATCGACGAGTTTTAAAAAAATAGCAATATACTCCTCCGTTCCATAATAATGTTCTAATTTTTACTTTTCAGTTTTCCAACGCACATTTTGTATAATTTATATCTCTAGTTACGCAAAAAAAAAATATAGAATTTTGATATTATTAAATTATTCATTAATAGGAATCAAATAAGACTCCACATTAATATATATTTATTTATATATATATATATATATATATATATATATATATATATATATATATATATATATATATATATATATATATATATATATATATATATGTATTGGAAATAATTTATAAGATCCTCTCTAATTTAAATAGTGTCAAAATTTTAAGTTGGAACATCATTTGTAACAGATGAGTAATAATAAGGAATGACTCAAGAGATTTATAACAAAAAATAATATAAGCTCTATAATCTTTTGGTAATTTAGATGATGTAATTTACCACATATATTTTATATGAGTTTTAAACTAAACTTAAAAATATATGTTAATACAACAATTAAGAAACTATATAGATTTTAATCTACATTACGATTCTTAACCAAGGACCAAATTAAAATTCAATATAATATAAGTTCTAGAGGTACATCAAATACGTATCTAATTCGGGCTAAAAGTTTAAATGCCTTAAAAAAATGAACTAGAGTTTTTTTTTTTTTTTTTTATAAAAATGTACCTATTATGTTTCTTAAACATTATTTTTCTTTAGATTTCCCCGAAAAATTGATAATAACAACATTTATATGTCTTTTGCACGTACGTAGTACAATGCACACCATGTCTAATTGATATTGATCAATTTAAACTAATTATGTTTTATACAAATTTCAAATTTACTATGTCGTTATTTTTAATTCGTATATCATATTTTGTCAACCACCCATAACAAATACCAATAAATAAACCGTGTGAACAATCAAAATAGAGTCTATTATTCACGGACATATTTATAATATTGATATATTATATTTATCACACGGTTATTTATAATATTGATATATTATATTAATCACAAGGGGATTATTTTGACTATGCATCCCTTGATCTTTATATTTATGATATTGATATATTTTGATTATGCATCTCTTGATTTTTTTTTCTACTATACTAAACGTTTACAATCAAAATATTACTCCATTCATCACAAAATTATAGTCTTGTTTTTCAAATCGGACGTCCCAAAATTATAGTTCTGTTTCTAATTTTTGCTATTAAGGTCCTCACTTTCTCATGTATTATATTATTTAAAAATGCATTGAAACCCTACTTATGTACTATATTACACGTTCCTATATATGTACTATATCTCTTTCACATGCACTTTATTCCACTTTTCCATGCAACTCAAACATCATTTGTACTTTATTCCACTTTAACATGTACAATATTACATTTTTCTTAAAACCCATATATTTGGTCAAACGGGACTATAAATATGGGACGGAGGGAATAGAAAATATTATGAAAATTCTATATTTATCAATTATAAATTAGAAAAAATTGACTTTATTAATCCCAACTTTCACTCATCTTCTTAAAATAATCTCAACTTTGGATTATTTAGGAATAATCCCAACTTTCGGGTATATTTTTTTCAAATAATCTAAACTATCGATTTGCCTATGTACAATACACCCAAAATGGTTTAGTAATAATAGAAAAATAAGACTTCAAATTATTTTGAGAAGGTAACTCCAAAAGTTTGAATTATTCTAAAATAATATGAAGTATAAAGTTGGGATTATTTTTAAAAAATGAGTGAAAGTTGAGATTATTCATGTCAATTTTTCCAATTATTGTTTACGAGTAATTAATGATAATTCGTAAACAAATTTAGTAACACCTGCATGGTGCACGGGTCCTAACCTAGTATAATATAAAAGTTAGCACTAGTGTAGTAAAAGGTAAGAAAAGTTCAATCCAAAGTTTTATATGTGCCAAGCCACACCATCAATTGATGGTGGCGTGTTCACATTAGTAAATACTAAATACAGCACGTGCGGCCAGAAATAACAACAATATAGATAAAATCCAGAAATCAACCTAAGTTAAACACAATCCGGATTAGTGGATAACATCCAATGCATGCATAAAGTCTTAGCGGTGGAGCTGGGGTTCGAACCCAAACAACCTACATTTTTATATTTTTTTTAGTGACATCTTAATGTTTTAATTGAATGATTAGCTTGATTAAAATTGACTCTTTTAAAACCGTAAAAGTAACTGAAATTACAAATAAAAGTAACAGTTAGTAATATTAGTAGTAATTGTGCCTATTGTTTAAAATTAAGACCATTAACATACAAAAAGTAACACTAGTAAAATATTAAATAAGATGATAATGTTTTAAGTGATCCAAGCAGCCTACATTTTTATATATTTTTTTAAAATCACAGTAAAATATTAAAGTAACATCTTAATGTTTTAATTGAATGAGTAGCTTGATTAAAATTAACTCTTTTAAAACTGTAAAAGTAACTGAAATTACAAATAGAAGTAATGGTTAGTAATATTAGTAGTAATTGTGCCTATATTGTTTAAAAGTAAGAACATTAACATACAAAAAGTTACCCTAACAAAATATTAAAGTAATTTCATAATGTTTTAAGTGACTAAGTAACTGGATTTAAAGTAACTTGCTAAAACTATTAAAGTAACTGGAATTATAAATAGAAGTAACACTTAGTAATATTTGAAGTAATTGTGTCTATTGTCATGTACTTTGATAGTTTTATTCAGGTACATTTATAGTTTTAGACCATGTATTTTTGTGGTTTTAGGTTAGTTTTATAGTTTTAATCCAGGTACTTTTATAATTTTACGACAATTACTTTAATTTGCTCTCATAATTTAAAGCCATGCACTTTTATAGTTAATGTCCAGGTGCTTTTATAGTTATAGAGCAATTACTTTTATAGTTTTAACCAATTAGTTTATTTAATTTTATACGAAGTATTGTATTTTGTCTAAAAATAAAAGAACAAAGTTAGGACTTAAAATATAAAAGTGGTTGATGACGGGGACTCGAACCATGAACATTTGGCGCTGTCACTCTTACATATAAAGCCACAAGCTAGTAAGCTACCACTAACACATCTGCATAATATCGATTTAAAATTGCAGCATTTAATACATAAACAAATTCACTGCTGGGACGCGCACACATGCATTAAGCTTCACGTGTGAAGGCGTCACACCAATAATTGATGGTGTGGCGCGCCACTTAGGAGACTGACTGAAAGTTTTATATCAGTTTACCTAATTTTTATTAATAAAACTAAACGTCAAACTTAGACATTTTAGACAAAATCTCAAAAAAAAAAAAATTATTCAATAAATAACAAATGAGTTGAACTATTTTAGGAAGATGGATAACAAACTTGAAATTATTTAAAATCAATTCAAACTTAGAATTATTTTGGGAAGACACCTAAATTTTTTCCTCAGTTAATGATTTCACATAAAGAACAACTAACAAAGGCAAAAGATTGGAAAAAATCAATGAAGTAGTCGAGAATAAGATCTGTCAAAAAATTTAGTATGACTTTTTACCATTGAAATCACTAAAATTACAATAGTAAATTTGCATTATTTCATGAAGTTTCTGCTTATTACTTTAAATAAAAAACAAAAATGCTCCGACCATCCAAGTTCAAAACACCCCAAAAGAAGCAACCAAAAATACCAAAACTAAACCCTAAATTACACCATCTTTTCCATAAAAAAATGTTAAAATATAGAAAATTCTTTCCAAAAATAAACCCAAAAAATCTTCAATATCCTAAAGCCTTTAAAATTGATGTTTCTCATTATACATTTATTGATTTTTCTAATTATAAAACAATTATGCTCGTAGATGAAGTTTTTTCCCGTTTCGATTGAGTTGATAATGTTGGGTATGTTGGGTTTAGAATGGTGGTGAGGAACCATGCTGATGAGATTCCAGGGATTCGAAGAAAACAACAAGTGCCTTGAGAGATTATTACAGGAGTTTAAGATCTGATGCAGCAAAATATTTCAAGTATTTTAATTTAATTTAATTTGTATAATTGTTGTCATAACATCAATAGAATATTTTTTAATGCATTCACTTGTTGTATTCAAGTCTAGCAAACAATTCGTATAACAATCACATATAATTTGGTTTCAAGTTTTCAACAAAATTAGCTTAATGCCTCAATTAGATTCCACAAGTCAACAATCATACTTTAATATTTAACAAGTGTGTTTGACTAGGCGAACCCCAGGTTGCTACATTGAATAGTTTAAATTCTAGATTTTTCTTGAGCTTAATATTTTACCAAAATACGTGTATTCCATAAAGTGAAAAATATTCATTTAATCGTCAACTACACAAACTAACTACGTCATTTGTCATGCCAAGTAATCTTTCAATTAAATCATCTTACTTACAATTTGTATATTTCTTTTTTTTCTTGTGGAACTAAGTGTTTCAAATTAATAAACACCAAATAAGATATATGCAATACATTTATATAGTTGATGCTTACTAAGTTAGGACCGTGCAACAGACATATGTTATTTGTACGTTTACGGAGTATTATTAATTATTCGTAAACAATAATTTATAATTGAAAAATATTTTTATTGATATAAAATTTGATTGTATTTGTTATGTGTGGTTGACAAAATATGAGATACAAATTAAAAATAACGACATAAAATTTTAAATTTGTGTAAAACATAATAAGTTTAAATTGTTCAATATTAATTAAACATGGTGTACGTTGTACTATGCATGTAAAAAACACATATGATCTTGTTATTTTTACTTTTTTCGTTTATCTCTTCACATTAATTTATAAATAAATTTTGTTAACATGAAGTAAAAAACTACTAACTTTTTTTGTGACTTTCCTTTCTATGAATATTTTAGAATAAAAATAATAAATTAAAGCATTAGGACAACCATGAAGAAACATGATGTCATAAGTCTCACCAATTAATGACTATATATACTAAAAGATACACTAGGAATGACATAGTCACTTATGCCCTTATGGTGTATTTTTTTTAAATATATAATTTTATTAAAGAGACTTTTGAAAACCTAATAATTGAAAAAGTATCATTTTCCTTTTCTCTTGATCTTCTCTTTATGGAAATAATTTTGAATAATACACACTCCGTAATATTTATTAAAAAATCTCTAAAACTCTTGACCTGCTTAATGACTTTTAAAAATCACTACAATAGTAATATAATCTGTACATACGTAGTATTATTATACGTCCATATCACTACAACTTATTTACAAAACTTATATAAAATAATACTAAGAGGATATGTGTCACTTTTTTGCGAGAATTTTCTCGCACATTTTTTACTACCAAAATTAGATAAATGTGTAGCATTAAGAATCAATTAAAAATTACTCTGTAATTTCAAATGTAATTATTAAAGTAAGGAAAAAAAACGTGGATGAGTCAATGGGATATCTAATAAATCATAACCATGATTTTTATTATAAAAAAATAATCCTACTCGATCCATACTATTTTGCAACAAAAAGAATCTAATAAAATTTTAAACATAAGAAGTGATTTCTTTGACACTATAGATGTAAACAGATATTTTATGATTTATTTATTTGACTAATATATTATAAGAAATCTACACATGTTTAGAATAAATTTTATTGCAATAAATTTTATGAGGTGGCCTATCCTTAAGATTTATAAAAAATTTATGTGAATATTTTTTTAAAAAAAATGTTTCAATTGGCCGTTGAAAAATTTACTGTCATAGACTTGAAATTTTATTTAGACTAAGTATATTAATCTGAACATTACCAGTAGTACCATTTTTTACTTAAAATATGGGTCTGACATAAATTCAACGTTTTATTGACAGACTTAATTAGGCCAAAGTGAAAATATATTTACTCCATATAAATTCAAAATAATAATAAGTAATGACAAATAATTTTTACCAAAAAACAAAACTTATCAACACTTGTGATGATTTTGACCAATATTTTCTACAACATACTCAAGAACTTATATGTGTAATAATTCACACTCAAAAATTTATAACAAGAGTCTTTACTGAACTCAAAAATGTATTGACAAACTTTACTTAAATAGTAATATACTCCATCCGTTTCATAATGATGTTCTAATTTTAATTTTTAGTTTTCCAATGCACATTTTGTATCATTTATACATTAACAAAAAATTATAAAAGTTTGATATTATTAAAGTACTCATTGAAACGAATCAAATAAGACTCCACATGAATATGTTTTTTCTTATGTATTATAAATAATTTATAAGATTCTATTTAATTTAAATAGTGTCAAAATTCTAAATTGGAACATCATTATGGAATGGATTGAGGTTGACATGAGTGGTTAAGGGCCTCTTGCTCCTTAACCAAGGTCTTAGGTTCGAGCTTTGGGAATGGAAAAAAACTCAACCGGAAGGAATGCTGCCCAACGAGGTACTCATGCAAACTCCTGCGGGAGATTAGTCCACTCGCCGAAGGCGGTGGGAACTCCTCGTAGTAGAACAAAAAAAAACTAGTGGTAGGCCCGTGCGACGCCCCATGTTATTAGTAACATTTATATTATTTTTATTTGAAAATATTATTAATCAATTCACCTTTTATTACATTTATTAGTATTTGTTTTTGCAATGATAACATATAATATGTTATAGCTAAGTGGTGAAGACTTCATTATCTAATCCTGAGGTCAGGGGTTCAAGCCTTATACATCCTACATTTCTAAATTTTTAATAAATGACATTTACGGAGTACATACTAAATGCCCATAAGCGCGCGCCACATGGCACATAAACTTTTTAATAAACGCCTTTTAATATATACTTTTAAAGTAGTGTATATATTATTACTAGTGTGTGGCCCGGACGTTGCTTCGAGTTTTACTTTTAGTGGGGTTTACTTTTTGTGAACACGAACCCATTTTAAAAAGAGTTTATTTTATATTGAAAAATATAAATTAGATGAGTTAGCTAAGATGGTAAAAAGTAATATTTTTAATTCATGAGGTCTAGAGTTCGATCACAGTTACATGTGTTTTAGTTGTCAACTAGTATAGTACCCGTGCGATGCACGGTTTATGATCTAAATATTAATTTTGCATGAAATCTAAACTATAGTTATATACAATTGTCTTCTAAATAAACCTTATAGATATTCTTCTAATTAAAACCAAATCTACCACATTTGACGAAAATTTGTGGGAGACCCTCCTATTCCACACAAACATTATTTTGAACCCCATTAACATAAAGTTATTTTCACCTATCTTTACTTTGATAATAATACCATCTAATACTGGATATACCATTTACCAATTACCCGATCAATTAACACCTACACACACCATCTACTTTATTCAGGCAAGAATAACTCCGAAGTTGGGAGCGTGCGGAAGATGGTCCATCCACTTCCATGCCAGCTTAAAAATGTCATCTCCATCCCCACTACCCAACGATAGTATATGGAACTCATTCCCATCCCAACCCCAATTACTGCCTCGCGGGGTACAAAACAAAAGTCATCCCCGCTCATTCACCATCCAGATATCCACACCCGCCTCAAACTCACCTCTAAATCAAACAAATTTATTTTGTTTGGTAGGAGAGTTTTGAATTTTAAAACACTGTTCTTTTCTCTTATTTAATCCGGTTGTCTGATTTGAGTTATTGAGTAAATAAACAGAATATATAATATGCAAGTTAGTAGTGAAAAGATGTAGATATATTCATAATTAATAAGATGAAAGATAACATAGGCAAGCGGTTCCAGACTAAGCCTTTGTTTTGTTCACCATATTTCAAAAATAAGTCCAGATAAGTTCACATAAATAAGATATGTTTTTGGAAAATTAAGGGTTGACCAATTATAATTTATAACTAAAATAAGCTGTGATAAGTTCTAATAAGTTCAGGTAAGTTCAGATAAGATAAGTTCATAAAAAAAAAGTGAAAATCAGATGAATAGAACGCAGTACCCCTAAAATCCATCATCGCTTGACATATACATTTTTATCCCTATAATCCACCAAGGCGAGACGCACGTTTTACATATCAAAATGTTAATTTCGTGCAAAATTTTATACATAAGTGATATTACATTCGTGACATTAATCTATTATTCTACAGTTAAAAAATATTATTAACAATAACTTAACAAAGATTTAATACGGAGAGTGTTATTTAAGTAATTTTATATCATATATAGTCAATGATTCATCTTAAACACCACCTTTTAATTCTATACTAACCCTTATATTTTTTAGCATATATTTAATGATATTAATTCGTTATTTAAAAATAATTCTTAAACTACTCCGTCGATCCCAATTTAAAGTGTTCACATATCATGACACATAATTTTAGTATAATTTTTGAAGTGTGGTTCTGAATATTTTTTATTGAGAAAGTAGGTATAATGAAAGATAGTGAATTTTATTCCATTGAGTGAGAGTGAGTATGTACCCTAGGTTTTAGTAGTGGAAAAAAAAGAAGTAATAATATAATTGTGGGCCATTTTCAAAAATACTAACATCTCAAACTAAATTGGATTTCATGACTATAATGCATATATCATACTCCGTATATGACTATATATAACCATAGTCCACCAATTGTAGAATTTGTTTTTGGCCATATTTTTCATAGTATTTGAGGGAGCACATACCAATTTTACATACTCGATAAAATATATTTCGTTTAATAGATAAATCGATAATATTATAAGTATACTCTGTATTTTAGTAATGTTCAACGTTTTAATTTCACCAGTATTATTATTTGTGAAACTGGATATTTAAATATGTTCAAAATGCTATCAATTTTTCTTGTAATATTAAAATGTTTTTTTTATTACCATACTCATATGTTACTTTTGAAAATGATTTTTTAAAAAGAATATATAAAAAGTTTACTTTTTCATTTAGAAATATCAAAAGATATTTTTCATGAAGTATTTATTACTATATATTATTTGGTATAAAGTATAATCAATAGTTTATAGAAATGAGACGATTTATAGAAATTAGTATATTATTCATAGAATCTTAATGCATTATTTAAGTAATGTTATAATATTTTAAGATATGGAGTACGAAGTAATATCCATATTTCTTATTATTATTATTTTCATAAATTATGACGTACTTTTGAAAAAAAAATAGAGAGCACGATGTATTAGTTGTGAATGGATCAACTTGTTTGTTTAATATGAAGTACGTAGTTAAATACTCTATACTTCGTAATATATAAGTTACATTATAGTTTTCTGGTTCTTGTAAGCTATGTATAATTATTCAATGTTGTATAATATCACATATAATAGTTGTATTTCTTAAGACGAATCTATTTTTTTAAAATGTTATATTGCGTACAAGATATTATACATTCTTATTTATATTTGGTCATTCTAAACTTGTTTGAAATCATAATTACTTAAGGTTGACAGAATAATAGATCATTATATTAGGAAACTTTTGTTAAGTATGACAAAGTAATAGAATTATTATATGCTTCCAAATATTCCGTATATGAAATAATGGATTTGTAAAAGATTTTGATTACCTAAAAGAATTATTTTATATATATGTAAATTAAAAAAGTAAATTATAAACACTGATAGTGACACGTGTAAGCTTTACATCGAGCGCCCTGTGTTTTAGTAGAATATATAGATAACATATCATAATGCTTATTAGTTATTAGCGGTAACGTGGCAAAATACGGAGGGATATACGTGACACCTATACATTTTTATAAATGCGTTTTAATATATTAGTATAGATATTTCATAAATTAATTCAGTGTTTCCGTTTCCAAGTTGAAAATCTTATTGTGTGTGATATCTATTAGGATTGATAAGTCGGAAGAGAGATTTGTGTTGATTGAATTACAAAAATTGTGATGTTGTAGAAGTGGTTGGTTTTGGCCATCCAAAAAAAAATAGTGGTTGGTTTTGGATGTGAATCAAGAGATGGAGTAATCAAATTGTTCAACTGGGGCTGAAGTAGTGACCCTATAAGTAATGGACCCAATGAGTCGATTACCCCAAAATCTTTAGTCAACAATCTGAAACAAGTTTTCTGTAGGATTGATGTTGTTATGCCATCTAAAGCTAGTGGCCAAGATAGAGCCTGGTTTGATAGCTTGTGTACTAAAGTTGTTAGTCAAAGCTAATTGTTTCTGCTCTAGGCCTTATACTGTATTTTCTTGTCTTTGTGTTTTTTTTTCTTTTTGTCTGTTACTCTCATGTATGTATCCGTGCCTATGTTTTGTACTCCTTAGTTTTGTAATTGGTTTAGACTTTAGATGCAACATATTCTATTCTTACTGATCCAAAATAAAAAAATTAAAAAAAGTTGAGTTGGACCATATATATATATATATGTAACACCTTAATAATTCCTTGCCTTTATAAAATCATTTTCCAAGTTAAATTAAAGGAATTACTAAAGTATTACCACCACCGCAATAACGGTTAAGGCTATTACCAGAATTACGCAGCGGAAATAACTAACTTTCAAAACATTAAATAGTAGTTAATAGCCTCCATACAAATTGGAACCATAACGACCCAAAACCAAAAATGTTTAGGTAATCAAAATCCATTAACTAGTAGTTTAAATAGTTTAAGCAGTCTAGACTAATAAAATAATAGAGTTTAACGATGCGGGAGAAAAACAACGCTCATTCAACATATCCCCATGATAGATAACTTCTCCAACAAGTTATCTCTACAAACATGTTATTTAAAATCTACTCCACAACAATGCAAATGCAATGGTGGATCATCATAGTGTCATTAAGGCAAAGGTCATGACCAAAAGGCATGAAGCACGAAGTCAGCGAAAGCTGAGTACGAACAAGCTAGAATGAAATCCTATTCTAACATGCTTCACTCACAATAATAATCCACATGCAAAAGCCATATAATTAAAAAATTAAAGTCATACAATTAAACAATTAATCATGAAGACAAGACTCGACTCTTGACACGACTCTTGACTCATAGATTAATTAAGAATAATCTTCGAACAGGCCTAAAGAAATATCCATAAAAGGAAGGGTGTTGGGAGCCCACCAAACACCAAAAATATAAATAAAGTAACTTGTCGGACCATACCGACGGAATTCCTGCGCATAAAGAAAATGAAACAATGTCTTGTATCATTAATAGGAGTACAAGTTTTACGGCAAGACTCCCCCCATTGTTCATACTCGAGGTATATACATTCCAAGAGTTTTGAAGCTTGTTCTGGTTGCACTTTACGTTTATTAATGTTTTCTAACTAAGTGAACTCAAGACGCAACACAAGGCAAATAACAATAAGCAACCAAACAACACTCTTTTTTAGTTCATTAGGACTTATGATCAAACATACAAGACTCAAGTGATATTACTCCCATGGTTCCTTCTCAATATACTAGAGCTTACCCAATTACATGCCCATTAACATGTGGGTTGTGCACTAGGCACGAAAAATCCTTAGTTCAATTCACATAGACTTTCCAAACATACCCTACAAACGGGGTAGAATAAATAGTGCAACGAGGCACGAATACTTGGCTCAAAGTATGCTAGACATTAAATACGATAACATAAAACAATCCCTTGCATGTGAAACAACCATACATGCATATAAAACTTGAACAACATGCTTGCCATTAAATTCAACGATTATAAATGATCACAACATGCTCGTTCCATAAATATAGTTCCACCATAATTCAATCATGCTTGTTCACCACATCAAACATGAATCCATAATAATATAACACGTTCGTTCACCACATCAAACATGAATTCATAATAATCCAAGTCACATGATTCACAATAATAAAGTATAACAAGTATCCTCATATCAAGTGTGTTTCAGAATTCCAGTTTATTTCCAATAAAATTAACAACGTTGTTAAATGCTCTACACCGCCGGTCTACTTAAATCATTAAAGAACTTTGCGGAAAAAGTACGAGCCCACTTTAGGCCTGACAAACGGAAACTCACTCAGTCAATCGGTAAACAACTTAAGACGATCAATTATAAACCGAACATACCTTTGGTACAAATGGACAACCTGCAAAAAAATAATAAAACGAAGAATTATGCTGGAGAAATAGGGACTATGTAATCCCAGATGCCTAAACATAAATGTCCATATCTCGCCCATGTGAGCACCACTCACAAAATCCTCTTAAGCTCCAAATGCAGAATAAAATGCTAAAACATTAAGTATTTCACGTACTAAACCTAATAACCCTGCAAAGCATACTTACTTTTGGTTTAAGAACCTTTAGTGCACGACCATACCTTGCAAAATAAATACACGAAAAATAGCACGATTTTGCGCACAAAAGACCTCGAAGCGCTGGAGTTTTCCAGCGCTGAAAATGCAGCGCTAGAAAATTCTAGCGCTCAAAAGTTTAGCGCTGGAAATTTCCAGCGCTTGAGCTAAAGTGTCCGAAATTTTTTCTGCACTTTTACAGAAACATTCCGAACACTTGGGGGGGTACGTAATTGCATAAATCTGTGCAGTTTTTTTGTGCAAACTTAAAACTATCCAAGGAATCCACAAATGCAAATATTTTCACATTCAGATTTATTTCGCTTGATCCTTAACTAGAACTACGCGCGACCTGATTCTAAACTAAGTTAATTAAGCTTGGGGCGGATACGTAGGCAATCCAAAAGAGGATTCGGTCCAAATAATTTGCAAAATATACAATGTTGCTAAAAATATAATCTTTATTGAAATGGAAAAAAAAAACTAACACTCGCATCCCGAGTTCAAATAAAAAAGATAAACACACTTACAAGAAAGAAAGTAAACTAAAGACACAACGCAAATGAAAGGGGCACAAACCACCCCAAAATATCCCAGAGCATCTACTCTAAATCCTCAGGATCACCAAACAATGCCTTGTGGAAGTCAGATGCC
This sequence comes from Spinacia oleracea, assembly GCF_020520425.1. Taxonomy (NCBI): domain Eukaryota; kingdom Viridiplantae; phylum Streptophyta; class Magnoliopsida; order Caryophyllales; family Amaranthaceae; genus Spinacia; species Spinacia oleracea. The sequence goes on from NC_079489.1 coordinate 25,350,407, forward strand.
TCAGTACAATCTTTTATTGCTCCCACGTCGACCTCCATAGATGCTAAAGCCTCGCTCACCTTATCCACGCTTGCATCAACCACAACCTCAACAGGAATGGCTGGAAAAACAGGCACAACAACAATAGGGGCTTCGAAGGTTAAGCTTGCAGAAGCAGAAGCCTTCTTAGTCCACGCCGGTTTCTTACTTTTATCACCACGACGACCCTTACTTGGAACCAATTCATCACCCCTTGCGGGCGCAATAATACCACGCCCAGGTAACCTGTGCCTAGGCCGATGATCAACATAGGGATTCTCAGCCCTACGTTTCCTTTTTGTCTTCCTCCTCTGGGTTCTAGCACCGGCATCCCGAGACCTCAACACAGTTTCCCGATCATACTTGAGCCTATTCCGTGATTGTAATATTTCAGCAGGTTCAGCACTACGAGATTGGGCTCTCTCTGCAACATCATCTGAACTCATCTAAAGCTTGTAATTTTCAGACAAGGCGATATTCCCCTCAATACTAACATTCCAACGGGGCAAGCGGTCATAACCTTCTGCCCACCCCAAGAGACGCTGACGGGAGTAAGAACTGACATTAGGTGGAGTAGTATCCGCAAAGGGGATAACCTGTCGATGACTATACTGCCTCATCACGCGGTACGAAAACAAATAGGTGGGATGCACTAGCCCTGCAAGTAACGTAAAAACAACGTGCCCCATCCCACCTGTCATAGACTGCAGGCCCCACCACGGAATCACCCACTTGACAGAACAAAGGCCATGGGTAAAATACGAAGTCCACTCGGCATCATTCTCTCCTTGGTGTACATACTTCCTACTTCCAAGAGCCCGGGGACAATAGGTCCTAAGATCAGCCGGAGCCTCTAAGATTCTAAGTCGTTCCATCAGCCAAATCTAAAAATTAAACGGTAAAACAATAATTAGTTATCAAGGTTCGCAATAAAAAGAATCGAAAGAAAATATAATAAAAATAACGGACGAAAAATTTGCAGCGCCAGAAAATATCAGCGCTTAAGGTCCAAGCGCTGGAATTTTCCAGCGCTCAACATTAAAGCGCTGGAATATTCCAGCGTTGCTACTGTTCGATAAAAAAAAATCATCGAGTAGAAACAAAAAAAAAAAGATCGCAAAAATAAACGATTTTATTATAAACTAATTACCTGCAACAACAAGGGGCTACCCCCGACAGCCCCGCACTTTCACATCCTTTTTCAAAGCATCCACCCAAAGAATAGTCTCGGCAACCACCGTGGGCATCATGGAGTACCGACTCTCCATCAAGATGACAATCGGCATCAGTTTCAGGTCACCAAACATACTGTCATTGTTATGAAATAGGTAGCAGTTCAGCAGGCAAAAGCATAAGGCCCTAATACTACGTTCTATTCAGTTACATTGATGGTGGAGACCCTAAAATAATTAATGAGCACAGACAGTTCAACAGTATCCCCAAACAACATCTCATTGACCTTACTCTCAGATAAACCCAGGAACTCTCCCATCATCTTTTTTCCCTCATCAGCAGTAATAGGGGTTGCAGAAAAAGCAGTGACAGGATGGCCTAAAATAGCAGCAAATTCCTCAGGCAAGGGAACAATTTCATTACTACGGAAAACAAATACATGGTGATCCGAATCCCAGAAACCCAGGGCAACATAGAGGAAGCTAAAATCAATTTTTATTTGTTGTAAGCCTAGCAAATCATCTAAAGCATATTCTTTTAACAACATCTTATCAGTAGGGGAAAGCGAATGAAGCCATTTGCTGACAACTAGTTTCAAAGACACAGGGGGAACAGGGGTCGACATGACGGAAACAAAAAAAGGGAGCAGAAAATTGGATTCAGAAAAACTTAAGCAATTAGACAAAGCATGCAAGGGTGAAAGAATTATGAACGTCGCAGACTTTATTTATAATCACGCCTAGCAAGAATTCGAGTTTAATCAAAACGGGTATACGAATATGTAATTCTGCAGAAAAAGAAGCCAACGCTGGAAATTTCCAGCGCTCAATATCAAGCGCTGGAATATTCCAGCGCTGCCAAGCCAAGCGCTGGAAAATTCCAGCTTGCAGCCCAGTTCCGCATAAACTCCATCAGCCATGCAGATTTTGATTTTCAAGTTTAATTAGATTCCTAATTCCATGTAAACTCTGTTATTGGTCCACCTATTCTAGGACAGCCAGGATGGTACTATTTTCTTAAACTTTTGTACTCGAGCTCGTTTCTAAATAAGAATTCTACTTGGACTAAGATTCTGATAAGCATTGTTGACCCTAAAATTTAAAGCGCATCATTTCTTGTTATGTGTTTTCCGTTTCTTTTTCTGTTTAGGTGATTCGGTATACCTGAAAAGGCAATACCTCCGACTAAGGCAAAACTACTGAAAAATGGCCCATTTTTCACAAAAATCGATGCATGCACAGACAAACAAAATAAACTAAAAGTACAAAATGCAACGATATATACAAGTCTGTAGCATAATACGAAAAATGATACATGTCCAAGCAAAATACATGTACACGGCCTACTCAGGCTTATCCTCATCACCATGAGCACCGCCACTCGTGCCAGTACCCTGCGAACCATGCATGCCATCAAACAAGGTCTCGAACTAAGACAAGTCCCAGCTCTGTGTCTGCGCCGCGGGGACCCACCCGGGACGTGATGTAATACCTCGTATTTTTATAATAATTATAAATATACTTCCTCCGTCTTTTAATACTCGCAACGTTTGGACTTTTGCCACTATTCATATAATCTACTTTGACTATTCTTAGTGCTTTTTATATAAGATAAAACATAGTCATGTGGGATCTTGTTAGATTCGTCTCAATGTGTATTTTCAAAATATCAACTTTTATGATTTTTGCATAAAGAGAATTTAAGATATAAATGATCAAAGTTGTGCATTGGCATACGTGAAACGAACAAACGTTGCGAGTATTAAAAGACGAAAGAAGTATTTTATTATATTTATAAAGCATTTTATGATTTTTAGAATTTATTTCGCATTTAAATATTATTTAAAGGTATTTTAATTAATTAAAATATTTATTATTTTAATTAATTATGAAACGAATTTAATTTTCGAGTCGGGAAATTTAATGGAGTCGCAAGTAATTTTAAAGGTTTGGGTTTTTAAATAAAAGTCCAACTCGTTTTATTAATCGAGCCCAATCAAAAGAATTTAATTCTAAACTCTAAAGCTAGCCCAATCATTTAATTGCTAAGCCCAATATCAAATTCCTAAGCCTAGCCCATTAGGGATTTAGGAGCCTCTAAATAGGACTCCCCTCATTAAATGATCCCCTTATTTTTCATTAAACCCATCCTCCTTTACTTTCCCAACACTCTTCTCTCTCTCCTCTCCCTTGTGCCCGACTCCCCTCACCCGCACACGACCGAGCAGCGTGCTTGTCGTGCCTTGCTCCCTCGCTCGCAGCCAGCGCTGCTCCCCTTCCCCTTGCGCGTTGCTGCAGTTATTGATGTGGTGCGCTGTTGCTGCCCCTCTCGCCCAGCCACACGCGCACACCCCTCTCTCTTGCTCGCCCAGTCGCACACCCCTCGTCCCTCGCGTGTCGCGCCCAGCGCGCACCGCTGCTGCCTTCGCCCTTCGTCCGCGCGCGCACACACGCATCGTGTGTGTGTGTGTTGTTCTTGTTCGTTCGTTCAATTTTTCGCCCAATCACATTCAATTCGTGATTGTTCCGTGCTATAGGCTGGATTGGTATAATTCTCTTCTTCCTTACCTATTCTATTTCAATTCCGTATTTCAAATTATATTATTATTATTGTTTTGAATAAGTAAAATGCTGGGAAACGGTTATGAACACCGTATTGTGATGTTTTACATGTTTTGATTCTTGAGGCGTATTTTAATTATTAAAGTATGAAATATCATATTCGTTTATTTAATAAAGACTTGATTTTTATGGTGTTAAATTGGTTTTATTGGAGAATTAAAGTTAGGGTTTTAACCTAGACCTAAAGGGTCAATTGAGTAGCATAATTAGGTGATTGATTTAATTATGATAATCAATTATATGTTCAGATTTATAAAAAGGTTTAAAGTGTCATTTTTTATTGATTTTAAGGGTGGAAAAAGTATGTTTTCATACTAGGGAGTAGTTTTTCAAATTGAGATGATTAATTTATTAAAGAACGATTAAATTCTAATTTCGTCAAGGTTTTATATTTCATAAAAGTTGCTGGAAATTTAATGAACATGGAAATAATTAAGGTTTCATTATTTTGATGATAGGAGGTGATTTCTAAGTGAGTGATCATGTTTGCAAAGTGGCCCCTACGCTTAGATATTCAAGGTACGTACAAGTCTAGGGCGACCACATTATTTGTCAAGGGACATTACGTGATTGTTTATTGATGTGAATTATATTACGTGAACTTGGTGAATTCATATTTGATTTGGTGAACGATCATGTGAATTATTATTATTGGAATTATTGATTTGTTGATTGGACAAGCATGTTGGGACTATTGTGAGTATTGATTTCATTGTCAATCATGTTGTTCAATATTTATGCATGTATGATTTGTTTCACATGCAAGGGATGGATTATTTATTGTTATGCTATTGTACGGGATGTCTAGCATACATTTGAGCCAATTATTCGTACCTCGTTGTACTATTTATTTTACCACATGTGAAGGGTTCGCTCACGTAAGCCACCGCACATGTAGGGTTCAGTTGGGAATACTTTATATGAAATGAATTAGGATTTGTCGTGCTAGGGCACAACCCTCATGTTAACAGGCATGATGTGGAATCTCACCTTTTGTGAGAAGGAACTTGGTAGTAATTTCACTACGTCTTGATTTATTGATCACAAGTCCTAAAGGATTAAAATGATATTGTTTTGGTTGTCGTTTATTAAATGTATGTTTGTTTGAGTCTCGAGTTCGCTATTAATAAAATATTAATAAACATAAAGTGCAACCAGAACAAGCTTCAAAACTCTTGGAACGTATATACCTCGAGTATGAACAATGGGGGGGGGGGGAGACTTGCCGGAAAACTCGATCTCCTACTAAAGATACAAGACGTTGTTTTATTTAATTTATGCGTTGGAATTCCGTCGGTATGGCCCGACACTCGGTATGGTCCGATATTCATTATATTATTTATTATGGTGTTTGGTGGGTTCCCAACACCCTTCCTTTTATGGGAACTTCTTTTGGCCCGTTCGAAGCTTATTCTAATTAAATTGTGAGTCAAGAGTCGAGTCTTGTATTCATGAATTGTTTGTTATTTATTAAATGGCTTTTGCATGTGGATTAGTACTTTAGCGAGTGATGCATGTTTATAATTTTCTTTTACTCTAGCCTTGTAAGAACTCAGCTTTTGCTGACTACGTGATTTATGTCTCTTGGTCATGGCCTTCGCCTCAATGACCCTATGATGATCCATCATTTCACTTGCATTGTTGGGGAGTAGATTTGATTTAGCAGGTTGGTAGAACAAAGTACGATCGAAATCATGTAGCTTGGGATGGTTGAGAGTTACATTCTTTTGTGCTTTGGAAACTACTTTAATATTTTAATCTCGTATTGCCTTCGTGTTTTAAATTATACTTTAATCATGTTTTGAGTTTGTCGGATTTTCAATACTTTGGTTTTGGGCCGTTATGGTTCCAACTTGTAGGAGGCCTCAACTATTATTTATGTTTGTTTGAAAGTTAGTTAATATTAAATTCCGCTGCGTAATTCTGGTACTAGCCTTAACCGTTATCACGGTGGCGGTAATACTTTAGTAATTCCTTTATTTTAAGTTGGAAAATAGTTTTATAAAGCAAGGAATTATTAGGGTGTTACAAAGTGGTATACTAGAGCTTAGTTTCATTCCTTCTTTGTAGTAAATAATACTACAAAGTGGTAATCGGAGACTAATGCTTCTTTGTAGTAATCCATACTACAAAGTGGTATTTAGGGAACTTTAGGATTTTTAAATATTATTTTCCTAAAGTCAAAACGTATTATTTTGAGTACTCAATATTTTAAAGGTAAAATACCAATTATTTTGAGTCGTTTGAAATAAGTTGAAAAGTTTGGGATTATTATTTTATTTAATTTATTTTATCCGAATTTATTTATTTATTTATTCGAAATTTCGAATTTAAATCCGAATCATATTTTCATTTTTATTCGAATTTCTTTAAATTTTTTTCGGATTTATTTTTTTTATTAAATATCCGAATTTAAATTACTTTAATTAATTGATAATTTTTATTAATTTTCGATTTTAATTTTAATAATATCAACTAAGTTAGGAGTTATTTCTTAATTAATTTCGAAAATTAATATTACTTCCAAGTGTGGAATGGGTAGATTAAGAAGGGCATATTAGTTTAAGTATGCATTTTATGTGATTATGTGATTTATTAATTGCCATGTATATGTTTGATCATGTTTTATCTTGCTTTGTGTGATTATTTGCATCATAATTCATGTTGAGCATATACTTGTGCTTTGAAATTTTCTGGCTCCACGAACTATTTATTGTATCCTTTTGGGTTGAAATTTCTTTGGGAACGCGTTAGTAAGACTTTTTAGTTGTGAATTTTTCAGGATTTAAGATGCTACCTTCTAAGTTCTCAAGTCCAGGATGCCTAGAGAAACTGGATAACTAGACTCCTCATATGTATGTTCAGAAGATTGTGTTTTCTTGAAACTATTTTGCTTCAACCAAGAATATGCCACATCTTAGGCATAAGGATATGATGGCTAGTATAGTTATTCATTGTTTGTCCCATAAGAACCCTTACATAGACCTTAAGAATAAGTTCAGTGACATGCACTATAATGATGGTACCCCTAATTGGTACAAATATGGGACTGGAGATGGTAGATGGAAGTACGATACTGAGGTTCTCACTACTATCTTAGAGGTTGCTGAAAATAGTTATGAGGATGCATGGAAAATACTCTGCGGGTCTAGGTATGGGCTATGGAGGAGAAGAAAGTGATGGTGAAGATGGCATGAGACATGATGAGCAAGCTAATGATATTGAGGAGGATGATGATGATGTGGTTGAAATTGAGAATCCTAACCCTGTAGTTTCCGAACCAACAATTGAAATATCTAGTGGATCCGAGGCTGAACTTGAAGAAGACAATGTGGTTGATAGTGTGCCACAACAGGATGATGAGGCTATGGATGAAGATTTTGATCCCGAAGAAGACTTGGATGATCCTAATGATCAAGACTTTACTCTAGAGCAATACAAAGAAAGAGATGATCGTCGTGATGACATTAGTCTTTAAAGAACTGTAATCCTTAGTTATTTATTTTGTTGATTAATAAAGTGGCAAAGCTACTATTTATGGTTATTGGTTCAATTATGATTTGGAGAAATAAAAGCAATGTTATTGATGGATGTAAGACTTTCTCATTGAAGTATTAATAAAAGCATCGAATTCCTTTTGTTATCTCTTGAGTTCAAATCTCGATTAAAAGTTTCGTGGGTATCGCAAAGGGATTAATTGTTATTTCTTCAACGAAACTTTATGTGCAAGGTGGTCAATTTAGCAACCATCTAAATTAGATGCTTCGAATAAGTGGGAAAGAAGGCCCAAAGTTGGCGCCAACTTCCCCTAGGACGCGTTTAATTTGTGTTCTTGTTGTGAGTGGGTTCATTGTCGAACTAGTGCCTTAGTGATGTCGTGTCAACCAATATTAAAGTTAGTCTTTTATTCTATTCAGGAGAAGGGATATGGCTAACCAGGAAATTTCTGAAGTGGTTAGACAACTAGCTGAGGTAGTTCGAGACCTAGCTCAAACTAGAGCCAACCCAGTGCATGATCCGGCTGGGGAAATGTTTAAGAAAATATCTCAAAGCAAGCCTCCACCGTACCATGGGGAGATTGAACGAAGTGTACTTGAAAACTGGTTGAGAGAATTTACTAAGCTTATCCTAGCTGTGAATTGCCCCAAAGACCTTAGGGTAAACAGTGTTGTGTATTACATTCCTCTTTAAAAATGTCACCAGCATCACTAAAAATCAATTTGAGTTCTTGTTTTCGAAAAACTCCATTCACCATCTGAACATCTTCAATGACTCGGTGAGAAATATAAGTTCAGGTTAACAAGTTCTCAATGACTCGTGAAGGAAACTGTTGACGTTCCTAGTGATGACCCTTAAGTCAAATGCTATCACTCGGGGGCTCGTGAGACCCTCGCCTAAATTTGGTCCATTCCAGACTAAATTCCCAGACGCACTTCGTCTACCAATACTTTGATCATCGTCTTAATCAGACTCAATCAAAGTGGGGGCTAACTGTAGACGCCTACATTTGACCCCTAGGCCCGAAGCGGTGAGTTCAATGATGAAACCAAACACTGTTTGTCAACACTTTCCTAAGTACGCAACGAACGATCTATAACTGACTGACATGATCCCCTAACCTATATTTCCATTTTTAGTAATTTCCATTTATAGTAACTGTTATGCTTAACAGCTACCAGATATAGTAACCGTACAAGATAGATATTCAAAGTGATTACATTGCACTACAATTAATCCTTGAAAAGATAAGAGTTGCACTACAACCGATATCGTCGAAGAGATAAAACCGTGAAAGAGATAGAATCCGGAACTAACCGGAAGGATCTGGAAAAACCCGTGGAAAAATACCAGCGCTAGAATTTTCTATCGCGTGACATACACGGGCCGCTAATTTCCAGCGCCGAGACACCAGTGTATTTAAATACAGGCGCTACAGTTTGGTTCTCAACCAATCACGACACGGATAAATTTCAGAATGAGTTGTCACTGACTTAGCAACCAGCAAATCTGGCGCAGCCTGACAAGCGCTAGTTATTTCCAACGATAACCAGGCCAGTGCTGGAAATAACTGGCGCAACTATTTCAGTTTCATAAAAACTCATTCTCTTCAAACGTCTATCTTATTTCGACCGATTACACTAAAAATACAACTTTATAGACTCCGGAAATCGGTATAAAATACCAGCCAAATAACCCTTTAATCTTGAGTATTAACCAAAGCTTTAAACCCGTCTCGTATCTGTGATCATTCTGCCGTATTAACTCTTGTTAAGCAGAACTCTGTCCGTCCAAACACTAAAAACCGTCGCAATTACTGCTGAAGTTATAGTCTATTCATAAGCCTAAACCGAAGAATCTAAGAGGAAACTCTAGAGGAATCGTACCAGGAATCGAAAACAGTCAGTCAGTTACCGGGAATTTCGAAGGAGAAAAGAAAATCTAGTAAAGACAAGTGGTTAGTGTTCCTGATAACCGTAGTATAGCCTAGGGTATATTGTAACCTGAAATTACATTTTTATTGCTTTTATCACCATATAAATCTAATCATATAAATATGTTGTATCGATTATGCATGATAAGGTAATCTTTAGACAAATCTGATTACTGTTAAGCTCCTTAAATCAATCTAAATCATTATTTTGACGTTGTTAGTTCATTACTTGTGCATAAAAATAAACTCATTAGTAATGTAGTCTAACCCATGTCCCTTTCGTCGTCGCATCGAACTAATAAGGACCGCCACGTGGACTAATACCGGGCAATCCCCGTATTAGTAAACGTCTCCCGAACTCTCAATCTCTACTTCGCCGGATGTACGTTGAACGATCTCCATAACAGGGATCACAAAGGTACCTAAGGCCGTTGTGGTCAAATATGTTCGCATGTGCTTCGGCTTTACTTGCGTATCACAATAACCGAATTTTATCAGTTTTCCTCAATATAGTTGAAAATTGTGGCGACTCCAAAGTTTAGTAAAAATAGGAAGGTTAATGCCCACAATTTGTCCCATTTTACTTAATATGATTACCACAACCCCGAGAGAGCAGAGATATTGAGAATATTCTCCATTGTTGCATCTCCAAATCTCCAATATCAGCTTCAATTGGCAATTGTATGATTTGCGTTGATTGAATAACGCTTCTAATTAGATATTCCTTTGCTAATTCGATCCCAAATTCGATCATGTTTGTCTTCTCTGCGTGTCTTCCTTTCTTTCTCCTCTGGTTTTTTGATTTTTTTTCCTCTCCTCTTGTTTTTGGGTGAAGGTAATTGATGTCCACGGCTGTCTTTCAAAATTTTGCAGGTGTGAAATTGGGTGTAAGATCCAATTTGTGGTGCGACACTACGACACATGCATTTGAATTTTCGTCTTACACTTGCGGAGTTACGGGATACACGATCAGACATATGATCGATTGCAAACATAAAAATCAAACCAAAGAGGGAGATTTAAAATAGAGTAAGATTATATAAAGTAAAAAACAGAATGAATTGATAGAATGTAACAACAATGATAATTCATAAATGAATAAGGTCTAAATATACATAAACTCGCCACCACGAACAGCATTAGCAGCACCACGTCTCTCCTCCTCGAGCTCCTTTTCTCTCTCCTTCCAACTCTCATATTTATGATCATCAGTTGGCAACTCGTGCCTGCAAATCGGGCACGAATTATGCTCATCCAACCACGGCTTCAAACACGGTGGATGAAACAAATGTTTACACGGCATTTCTTGCATCTCATCTCCAACTCCTAATTTTTCTTTACATATACAACACTCTGCACCCTCTTCTCCAAGCTTTTCTTTTGCGATCGCCTCGCTTTCGAGTTTAATCACTGGTAATTTCTCCACAACTGCCTTACTCGCAGGCGGTGCAGCACGACTGTTCCCTCCCGCACCTTCCATTAGAGGGAGAAGATCGTCTAGATTTTCTAGCATTGACATATCCAAACTCTCCACTAACCCCCTCATCAAACCCCCCACAACTTCATCACTACCGTCGTTGTTCGTACTGTCATTTCGCGATTGCGAAGCGAGGGCGGTTAGTAGATTTTGCTGGATAAGCCAATTGGGTTGAGGAGGTTCTCGATCAACCGTTAGATGACCTTCAAACAGGTACCCACCGCTACGTTGCGAGCTTGGCAAAATTCTCTCTTCTCCTCCATTACTATCACCAACTTGTTCATTTAGGGTTTGGCGGATGTTGGCGATGCAGGATTTCAGGTGGGTTTTCTCGGCAGCGTTGACGGCGAGGCGGTCGGCGATTTCGAGTACTTCGGCGCCGGCGAGTAGGTAAGCTGGAAAGGTGTAACGGGTGCGGAGGACGGTGGCGACACGGCTGATGACGTCATAGAATACCTTTTGGGTGGGCAGCGAGGCGGCGGAGTAGGATTCGAGGAGGAGGGATTTGATTGAAGAGACGGCTGATTCAAACGTCTGCTTTTTGTTTAATTGGGTTCGGAGTTGATGTAATTGATTGGTTAGTTCTTCATCTGATTTCGCAGTCATGATTAATTAAAATTGATTGAAAATTGAGGACGAACCCTAAAATTTGGGAATCTGAGACGTCAAAGAAGGAAAGAAGGGGAGATTGAATAAGTTGAGACGGGCGGGGGAACTTTTTATAATAATGTAATTTCTTGGGCAAGGGGACACACAAAAGGAGGTGTCCCTTTATCTTAATGGCTAAGGAGCAGATCTGTTAAAAATCGACCTCATTTGAATTTGAAGGTTTTGAACAAGATTTTATGACTCCAGTAACCAATTTTATACCTACCGGAACAATCTGAAAATTAATGGGTTAAAATTTACCGAACTCCTTTTCGACCCGACTGATTTAAAATAGTTATATTTATAGTAATAAATAAATTGTAAGAAATTTTAATCACAATGAACACGTTGTTCTTACTATTGTTTGGTACAATATGATTTTGATTTGAATTATACGTCATTTTATTATTGTTGAGTATGACTAAATAATATTTTTTATATTTATTACACAAATTAATGAAAATATAATACGCGTTTGAAAATCTCTCAATCCGTTAGGTCAACCCGAACCCGAAAATTTTGAGTCTTGAACAAGCATTTCGACCCTAACCCGAAAGTGACCGACCTAAATTAACCTGAACCCTAAAGTATTTTTTTATAACCCTGTCCGACCGACCTGTTTAACGGGACTACTAAGGAGGCGTTGATGATTAATCGATATCGTTAACTTTTAGTCGTCGAGTTTATTATGTTAAGTAGCATTTTTAGTGACCAAATTCATGTTAATTTAGTTAAATCTTAATTCATGTCAATGATTAAGTTAGGTCACATATACAATTGTATATATCGCTAATTATGCCAATATGTTGCCGGTGATCACTTACATAGCAATTAGCAACGGAATAAAATGGTGTTTAGTTTCCTACAAATGTGGCTAATTGGCTGACTAATCTAAACAAAACCCAGGGTTTACTCATTATAGAGTGGGCAGATTAGGAAGAAACATACTTGTGCTGTTGTGCATAAGTATATTGGGTACCCAAAGGAAAATTAAGCAGTTGGCAGTTGCCCAGCTTGAACAACTCGAGGCAATAGACACTGCTAATTTTAAGAACAACCATCGTGGTACACTATTGGAATCTGAAAGTTACAAAATGAAACACATATTTTTACAATGCACTGTAACTCATAGTTCTTACCATGGCCCAAACTTTCTTAGGATTATCCAAACTTAAGATGAAGATAGTCAAATTAACATCATTGCCTTACAATATCTTCTTTAGTGTTCTCTCAATCAAACATCCAAGTAACAGATTTTGATTCATATTTCCTAAAACTACAAACTTTAGGAAATAACAAGAAACCAAGTAGCAGTGTTCCGGGTACATTATGTCACTACAAGTGTTCGTCTCAAAATTTGCTCAATTTTTAGGAAATAACAAGAACCCTGATTTTGATTCATATACAAACATCGGTTGTACACCAAACCGTTTTCCTTCATGCAAAGAAGCTTCCCTTTGGGCTGTGTAAGTGTTTCGGTCTGGTTCTTCTAGCTTCTCTTCAACAAAAAGGAAACAAGCCAAGTTCAATACAAAGATCATCAGAGACCTTAGCCTATCTGCAATGACCGGTCAATTGGTTCTTGAAAATATTGAAGTGCTATGAACACTGCTTCCTGTTTTCCAAAAGGCACAGTTTTATAATCAAACAGAATAACTACAATGATATTGCTGTCACTCTTTTCCCGTTCAGTAATAAGAAAATAAAGCAATGAATATTTATAAATTACCTCTGATCTAATAGTACGGCTCCCTTGATGGGGGCATAAATTCAGATATGAATGGAAGACCTCTTTTGCATCTTTTCCCTGGTGAAATGGTAATACACTAAATATCATAAGAAACTATTGCAAATGCGCAAAGCTCAGTGAAAAGAAACATTAACACTTTCGTCTCATTTCCAGTCACAGGTCCATACTTCAATCTTTTTTTTTTCAATATAAATATTAACACTTTCGTCTCATTTCCAGTCACAGGTCCATACTTTAATCCTTTTTTTCAATATAAAATGGAAACCCATAATCTAATCTTAATGCTTGCAATCAAATAGGAATCGTCAAACCAAGCTGATCGATGAAAGAAGTATATCCCAATACACAAGTAATTATCATGTAGACCTCACCTTTAATTTAGTGTCCTTGTCAATGCACTCTTCCAAACCAGCAAGGCCACCAAATGTAATCAGAAGGTGCCTAAATGTGAATCAGACAAAATAATAGGTAAGATGGTAGAAAACAAGGAACCCAGTTAAATATTCATTGAGGCAGTCAACATGCTGAATGGAGAAGAAAAATAGGCCCCCTAGTAAATACCAATTAAACAAAGATGTCATCATGTAAACTAAAAGCAGTCTGTTTCACATTGCACGATAGGAACTCAGCAAGAAACCAATTGTATGGTCACCAAATAAAAGATGATATAGCCCATCGATTCTGTTTCTGATTGAGCCAGAAACGCACCTAAAAGCAGGTATACAAAGCTCAGATGATTTGACAACTTTGCCATGCTCCGAAGTTCCAATCACATAGTCATAACCACCCTACAAAAATATGCATTCAATTACGATGGAACAAAAGAACCAATAAGCTTCAACAACTCTTGGAAGAAACATAATCACTAGAGTACCTCAAATGAACAGTTGTCAATAACAGAGCTCAAATTTGGAGCATATCTCACTTTATATCCCCAGTACATGCCCTCTTCTTCCCTGGGAGTAGTAGATTGAACAACCTGGTGTAATGTCCCTTCAAAGACCACATGGCATCATAATCTTAGAAGAAATACATAGACAAGTCTGCAAACAGGATCAAGGGTGCAATACGCGGATCAGTCTACTTCCTGCTGTGACCAAGAACCTACTCTCAGATCACATGTACATTGTCAATCAGCAACAAATTACACGAGCAGACTGGCAATTATCCCCTTGATGATGTCCTAAATATTCTGTAAGGAATATATCTAATTCAAAGATGCCCAATGTATATTCAGACTGCATGTTGACCAAAAGCTATTGCAGATTCACATACGAAGATAAAATAACAAAATATAAATAGATACAGAGGTACTAATACAATGAAGACGAAATAATGATCGAGCTTACCAGTACTTAAATTACGGTCAGTCCCCATGGCTACGGTGACCCTTATTCCTGGTCCAAGCACTTTATCAATAACAACATTCTGCATCAAAAACAAAGATTTATTTTAAAGGCAAGCACTTTGAAAATGAGATCTTATTGCTCATTTTAAAATGTTCTGACAAGATTGTTCTTTAGAGATTATTTTATATCTTATATCTTCAAAACCAGAAACCACATATCAAAGGAACGGGATTCTAGAGGTCAAAATGAATGCAACCTTATATTAGTAAATCAGTAGTTTCCAGTAAACCCAGGGTAACTCCTGTTTTTTTAGCGTATGTGTCTAGAATTCAAGATCTTCCTAATGCACCTGACTCCAAATGCAATCTCAATTCTCAAGCAGGGGCATCCAAAATTAACTGAAAAGCACACCCCAAAGCTTATGCAAATAGCATCATGCATCTTGTAAGAACTTTGAAACTAAGGCAATGTTTCGCGAAACATGATCAATACCTATTTGTAGACCCCAAGTATCAGACCTAATTCACCTAAACTAAATTGCTCCTGTCCACCACATTCAATCCCATTTGCATTCAAACTGGAAGTGAGATGGCGGAAGTGAGATGGTGAAACTTAGACACAAGAAAAACCTAATATGAGGGAACATCCGAACACCTGAATCACATAACATAAAAAAAAGAACAAGCTTACTTTTGTTTCCTCCTCAACCCCTAGCCAAATTCTAGAGAAATAATTCCAATTCCCAAGACCTCATCTACGCTTCAGTAAACTGTTCATTCCTTCTCATGCACTTTAGATGCTAAACGGTCTGCAAGGAACGAATCATAAAACTGGCTGGTTTTGCAAAATCTAGGTGTCAACCTATGTGTAAGCAATATACGAGTTAATAAAATTCTGACTAAGCCAATAAGGAAGTCTTTGATCTTTATGATAGAAGCATATTGCAAACATGTGTCATGACATGTGGATGTATACTACGACACCATATGACCATAGCACAAATTTCGAATAGAAGTATATCTTGTTCAAAAGAAATAATAAATCTCAAAAGGAAATAAATAAGTGGTGCTTCTAACATACTTCCTCCGTTCCTAAATAGTTGCACCATTTTGACTTTTGACACTATTCACTTATCTTGCTTTGACCTCAATTTTCTACTAATAAATAAAATTAAAAATTATTATACAAAGTATTATTGGGTTTGTCTTAATATACATTTTAAATATATCAACTTTTTATAATTTTTACTAATACATAATTATAATTATTGATGGTCAAACTTATGCGTTGGCAAACGTGAAAGTCAAAACGGTGCAACTATTTAGGAACGGAGGAAGTATTAAAAATTTTGAACTGATACAGAGGAGATTTGTGGTGGTTCAAGGCCTCAGCACAGTGTAGACCTCTTTACCAACAATACGTTGTTTTGTGACACAGATGGTATCCTACCTACCGTGCCTATGAATGGATGGGAATGGGGATGGGGGGAGTCCCTACCCTGTGCAGCATGAGACCGGTACCAACGTCGACCAGATGGCAGATAGTAGAGGGCACCATTACCTTTGGTATTGATTCTCTTCCGGAAAACATTAGTTAGCTCAAGTTCAAATTTTTATTAATTGGAGCTCAAGCTCATTAAAATTACGGGAAGCTAAGTTGTGGGATGAGTTTCTCAGGGATTCAAGGAAGGAATTGTTTACATTAATCCTTGAATTATAACTTTATAAATGCTGCAATAAACAGTCCTCATCATGCCTGTGTTATTGGAAAGAAAAAAAAAACTCAGTGCCCTTACTTTTTTTTAATGGGACTCAATCCAGTGACAGTTTCTTGATTGATAAATAAAAGCAAGAGGCATTTGAGCTAAACCTGGTTATTGAGCGGGTCAGGTAAGGGTCGGTGCACGTCAAAAGCGCGTCGGGTAATGAAAGGATCACTTTTAGCGGGTTGATAATGGGCGGGTCTCGGGTCATATCCATATGATTTTTTATATCATAACTATTTTAGTTTTCAAAATTATCGTGTTATAAGTTGGCCCTATATTGGCCCTGTCCAATAAGATTCCTACCCATTAAGAACCCTGTTAACATGACCCAAACCCTACACCCATTGGACTACCCAATCCAACATGCAGCTCACTTGCAAATCAAAGGGATTTGTATAAAAACCTAATTCTCATGGAAGATAAATAGTTAAACACACCCACAACTTGAATACTTTTCACTTCCAGAAGCTAATTCAAGACAGCCAACAGCTTTGGCATCTTTATTGCAATATGCTTCGTCATTTCTACCTTATGTCCTGCTTCATACAATCTTATTATGAATAACAGTGATCACATTTGACTCAAAATGAAGTAAAACTAACAACTTTCACAAGGACTCCTCAGCTGATCCTGTAAACCTTTGAAATGACTTATAAGATCTAAAGCCTAAAGATGCATGTAAGATGATAAAGCATGCATCTTTAGTACCATAACTCTATAGTTGTAAGAACTTCTGTATTTAGATTGGCATTATAATTGTTTTAAAATGAATGATGGTAAACCGACATTCAAGTTTACAGATTCAATTGACACTATGAAGGTTTGGAGCAATAGGCAACCTAGCTCCTAGGCTTCAAAAGAGAGGCGAAGCCTTGGCGAAGCCTTGGCGAAGCAAGGCGTAGTTTTTTAGCTAAAAGGATAAAAGTAATAGACTAAGACACTACAAGAAAAACACGATTTAGCGACTGTTTCTTTGCGACTACCAACAAATCAGTCGCAAATTATTTTTTGCGACTGCAAAAATCAACGGTCGCAGCTTAGTCGCTGATTTGCGACGGAATATAATATCTGCGACGCATGTGCAGTTGCTAAGCCTTAAAATTTATAATTTGGTTTATAATAAAGTTTTGCGACAACTTCAATTTTGTCGTGACTTGTCATTAAGAGCCCACTACCACTTTTTAGAATTTGTTTTAATTAAAATTTCATAAAACAAGAAACCCACCCCTAGTTATACCCCACTACCCAAACGACAAAACCTAAGTATTTGAGCAAAACCCTATCCCCACTTCCATCATCCCAGCCGTCATCCCCTTCATACTTCTTCTCTCAGTAATTTTTATGAGGGGGTCTATCTCATTTTCCCCCTCAATAATAGAGCAAAAACACCAAATTTAAACTCTTAACATATTATATCCGATTATTTTCCAATGATTTTGGGATTAACCCCACAAGCTTTGCAAATCTCCAGTAATGAAGTGCAAGTTCTACAAAAGTACAGGAAACTAATGCGGTAAATAAGTTGATTCTTGATCTTCTCTCTTCTTCTTAGCGGCGTACACCACAATCTAGATCTCCAATAATGAAGATTGCAAGTCCAGCAAGAGATGATCCGTTTTTCAGATACAAGTAATCAGATCTTCTCCTTGAATTTGTGGATACAAGTAATCAGATCTAGTTTAATTTAAGCATTGGTTTTTTTTTTTGTATAAATTGGTTAGTTCTTGAGTAAGTCGATTCTAATTTTGTAAATTCT